>NC_138773.1:39524606-40847106 GCF_965119305.1 Pelophylax lessonae
CAACAACACTAATACCAACACCCCCCCCCCCTCCCTCTCGCTCCTACCTTTCCTACCTCCATCAAGTGTCTCTTCACAACCTTTAATACTACTATGTACATTCGTATTTTTTATGTTTTTTTTTTTTCTTCTGCTTCTAGCCAAAGCGGACGGACGGCACCCTCTTGTGCTTTTGGTGAAGAAGGGGAGGAGGAGGACGGCCACACTCCAATACGCAATCAGAGGCAGCGAGCCATTTGAGCAGCTGAAAATTGTGGATCGTAAGTAGAAAATAAAAATGTTAGAAATTTCTAATCTCTAATCACATTTTACAGAGCCCCCTTTACATCGGAGTCTCCAGACTTACTACACTGTAAGAGGGAAGTGTGAAGACTCTGATATAAGGAGAGTTTGGGAACCATTATTTGAGGGGGGAAGCTGGGGACTCTGGTGTAAAAGGGAACTCTGTGTTCCCCAAAGCTCCCCCATACATCTGAGCTTACAGAGACCCTCTTACACTTCCCTTCCTCAGTCCACCACAGTCAAGGGCACAACAAGTCCCACTGCAGAAGGCTACCTGCTTGGACTTGTAATCCTCTCTGTAGGGGAATGAGGAAATACTGCCTGCTATGCTAAGACTTGTAGTGCCCTCTGTTAGGGACTAAGGATTCCTCAGTCCTCAACATTCTAGGGCACTATAAGTCTCAGCATAGTGGGCTGTCATACCTCAGTCCCTCACAGCTCGGGTCAAAAGCAACACAGTTAAACATCTAAAGGACAACTCCAAACAAAACTACCAATAATGGACAGAGTCCATATGCTCTATAATGTCAAAGACCCGCTACCACTCACCTTCCACCTCTGGTGCTGTCATTGTGTAGGGCAAAGGGCTCCATCTACACCATGTTTGGCTTTCATGTCAGATAGGCAGGACTTGCTCAGCTCCACTCTCTTCCTTGGCAATTGACTCTGGCG
This sequence comes from Pelophylax lessonae, assembly GCF_965119305.1. Taxonomy (NCBI): domain Eukaryota; kingdom Metazoa; phylum Chordata; class Amphibia; order Anura; family Ranidae; genus Pelophylax; species Pelophylax lessonae. The sequence goes on from NC_138773.1 coordinate 39,525,561, forward strand.
TCATTGTGGATCTTTCCTCCTCTAGAAAAGCCCCAGGGGCCCTCTCCTTGTCCCCCAGCCACCCAGGGCCTTCTTCTCCTCCTCCTCCACCAACCATTTTCAGACTCTTCCAACTTCCCTGGGGCTACTCAACCACTTTGCATAGTGGACACAACAAATCTATGACCAGCCTGCAAAATATCAAGTCTGGGCCTGGTTACCTGTATGTTCCGGGTCCAGGGCGGAGCTCTCCTCCCAGAGCAACAACTGATGATAGCAGAGTGAGTTGACCGGCCAGTCACTTCCTACTGGTGCAAGTACACACCTACCGATTCCTCCACATCTTAGGATAACATGATCAGACGGCCAATCCCCAGGCAGAGAAGGAGGAGTAAGTGTCAGCGGACAACAGACACCTGGCAGACGCAGTGAAGGGACTGCAGCACACTGCTGCAACTTTTTGATCCGAGGATTGAAAGCAATCTTTTACTTGGGAGATTTCCCTGACTGCGCCCTTCGAAATGTTGGTGCTCCGCCACTGGCCGCAAGGCCCCTGTAGGTGCGAGGCCTTAGGCGCCCGCTTAATTTGCATGGTGCCCTCCTGTTTTAAAACATGGTCAATGCATCTCATTGGTGTAAGTGCACTTCTATGTTCTGAATTGTAGGGGCATTGAGTATGGTGCTAGCATGATGAGAGGTTACTGCCTATTTGTGTCCATAAATAATATATAATGTTTTTCTTTGATTTTAGAAACCAGTGATCAGGATGTTGCGGCTCAGCCTTCTCAGGCCCCCTGTAAGTAATGTGGATGTGCTGGTGTGTTGTGTATTAGGTCGAACTTGGAGGAATGATTGTTTGTTTTGTTTTCTTTTGTGGTTGATGTAACTTCAGCAAGAGAGGAGCCTCAGGCAGGGCCAAGTCACCTGGATCCGGGCCAGGAACACATTGGTGCCCAAGAAGAGGCCAATTGGTCTCAAGCGGATGAGGACCTGGGCTCTCCTCAAATGGGAAGTAAGTATTCTACATGTGTTTGTGTGTTCAATGTGTCCTGGGAAATCTAAGGGCTGTAATATCTATATTTTGCCATTGGGGTTATGTAGCAGCTGACATTGAGGATGTTAGTTGTGGAGGACTGGGGAAGAGGGGCTGCTGCTTACCCAGTCCAAAGTAACTACTACCTTCAATGTTTCCCAACTACTTTCTGTGTGCCTTTATCAAATAGCTTTGGTTCAAGGATTGTATTTGTGTCTTTGTGTTTCTAGGAGATACGACGCCATCCCCCCATGAAGGGACACCATCCCCCCATGTAGGGTCTCCCCCATCCTCCCCCACTCCAGGCTCCCCTGAACTAGTCTGTAAGTACCTAAAATTAGATTCTCACATGAATTGTGTGTGCTAGGATGATGTGTATCTAGGATAATCTAAGTTGGAGTCTAAGCAAGTGTAGTTTTGCTATATGTGACAGGAAGGTTGGTCATGAAACACTCTTGCTTAACCTTCATGTTTGCAAGGTGGTTTTGGGGAGCTTTACAGGACATGTTATCTTTTGTAAGTTATCTCAAGCCACCCTATTCTAAATTGGTGTTAGTTTCTCTACATTGGAAATGGTGTGCTTTGTACTTGTCAATTTTTTGTGGACATTGTAATTTAATCATGTCCTGATTTAGTCAACACTGAAAATGTGTGTTTGTCAATCTTTCATAAATACTCTTCCTCGGTAATGTACCACATTCCAGTTCACAATTTGTGTTCTTTTTGTGCAGTTTCTCCCGAGCCAGCCACGCCATCAACTTCGGGGGCCCAAAAAAAAACTGATGATGGTAAGTTGTGTGCTTTTCCAGGAATGTGTCTACTTAGTAAGTGGAGAAATGCTAACTGTGTATGTCCCCGCTCAGGCTTCAAGTTCCTCTAAAGGCAGCAGGTTCTTTATGTGAATGCATTCTATGCATTAGTATTCCAAGTGATAGGTGTGCATATTCCCCCTCAGACTTACTGGGACCATTTTTTACTGTCCACATTTTTGCACTAATACTTGTCTGGAACAGACTCCCCCTCCTCCTTAACTGAGGTGACAGCATGCCAATATTGCCTCCTGATGCTGTCACTCCTAATCATTGAGACCATCGGAAGGGAGGGGGGCAAGGCTGGCTCACAGTTAGGTGCCTGAACAGGCACAGGGTGCTTGGCTTCATCTCATGTGCCTCCATAGCAAGCTGCCTGCTGTGGGGTCAACCAACAGGAGGGAGGTGCCTAGAGGTGTGTACAGGGGCCATGTAAAAAGGAGGATTGTTATTTATCTTGTCCCCAAAAACCTAGAGAGTGTAAGTCTAACCTGATTAGTTTTCCACAGCCCTCCCAAAATATGTTTCCAACACTTAGAACAGGCAGGGCTGAGGCACCAAAAACATCCGAAAAACACAATCAGCACAAAAGCAGGGAGTACGTATCCTTAACGCTACAAGCTTCACCCAGTAGAATGACGCTTGCACTGTACAAATCTGCATCACCACCATATCAAAGTCTAAATAAAACTTTCAGGGAAATGTGGAGGGGTAATGAGTGGGTGTTAGAGCGTTTTCATGACTGCCTAACCTACAGTTAGCGTGAGTCCATTTGTTGATAAACTTTTTCTTCTCTCTTAACACAGCTGGGATGGCGGAAAGGAGATCAGGGGAGCAGACACATCTGCTCCGTCCACAACTGGCCCTCCGAATTCCAAAGGGTAAGTCTCTACTATGTGTCAGGTTCAATCTATAGACAGTAAGAGGGAGAGAGAACGCTACACAAACTCCAATGGTGATAGAGATAAATGTGTGCACATGTATCGTGTTGACCAATTGAACCCAAAACACCTTACATTATTCTAAATGATTGCTTGTGTTGACATGAAGAAAAGCCTTTTACTTAGCTTTGGTGAAACTGCTACTAAAATTCCAAGCCATCTTATGTAACCTTTTGAACAATTTGCTGTGAAAGTTTGAGTTTAAGGTTTACACCAGCAATTTAGCATATTTGCTTCAGAGTGTTGATAAAAGCCAACCAATAGACTCCTAAGCATATTTGTTGAGGCACATTAATTACAATCGTTGTTTGGATCATTTTGCATAAAACTAATTGTCATGTCTTTTTCTACCCAGGACACACGCACCTCACCTATGAGGTCCTTTTGGAATACATAACATGGTGCATCGACCGAATCTTGGTTTTGGAAGAAACTTATGGGGCCGATCCAGCCCCTCAGGAGCCATTTGTCAGGAATGTTTCCCCCTTAAAAAGATTATAGTTTTTATTTTTTAATTTGTTTGGTTAATTTTACATTTTTTTTTAACTGTCACATTTCGACATTCGAAAAAAAAATATAACAAAAAACTTTAAAAATTAAAAACCCTTTTTTTTGGGACCAAAAAAAAAAAAAAAATTAAAAAACCCTCGTTTTTGGGAAACAAAAAACTTTAAAAATTAAAAACCCTTTTTTTTGGGACCAAAAAAAAAAAAAAAATTAAAAAACCCTTGTTTTTGGGAAACAAAAAACTTTAAAAATTAAAAACCCTTTTTTTTGGGACCAAAAAAAAAAAAAAAAAAATTAAAAAACCCTCGTTTTTGGGAAACAAAAAAATTAAAAAATTAAAAACCCTTTTTTTTGGGACCAAAAAAAAAAAAAAAATTAAAAAACCCTCGTTTTTGGGAAACAAAAAACTTTAAAAATTAAAAACCCTTTTTTTTGGGACCAAAAAAAAAAAAAAAAAATTAAAAAACCCTCGTTTTTGGGAAACAAAAAAATTAAAAAATTAAAAACCCTTTTTTTTGGGACCAAAAAAAAAAAAAAAATTAAAAAACCCTCGTTTTTGGGAAACAAAAAAATTAAAAAATTAAAAACCCTTTTTTTTGGGACCAAAAAAAAAAAAAAAATTAAAAAACCCTCGTTTTTGGGAAACAAAAAAATTAAAAAATTAAAAACCCTTTTTTTTGGGACCAAAAAAAAAAAAAAAATTAAAAAACCCTCGTTTTTGGGAAACAAAAAAATTAAAAAATTAAAAACCCTTTTTTTTGGGACCAAAAAAAAAAAAAAATTAAAAAAACCATCGTTTTTGGCAACCAAAAAAAATATAAAAATTTAAAAAAAACCCTTTTTTTGGGACCCAAAAAAAAAAAAAAAAAAAAAAAAAAGCCTTGTTTTTGGCAACCAAAAAAAAAAATGTTTACAAAAAAGCCTTGTTGTTTTTGGTAACAAACTCAACCAAAAATGTTTACAAAAAAGCCTTGTTGTTTTTATGGCAACGGACAAAACCACAAATGTTTACAAAAAAGCCTTGTTGTTTTTATGGCAACGGACAAAACCACAAATGTTTACAAATAAGCCTTGTTGTTTTTGGTAACAAACTAAACCAAAAATGTTTACAAAAAAGCCTTGTTGTTTTTATGGCAACGGACAAAACCACAAATGTTTACAAAAAAGCCTTGTTGTTTTTATGGCAACGGACAAAACCACAAATGTTTACAAAAAAGCCTTGTTGTTTTTATGGCAACGGACAAAACCACAAATGTTTACAAAAAAGCCTTGTTGTTTTTATGGCAACCGACAAAACCACAAATGTTTACAAAAAAGCCTTGTTGTTTTTATGGCAACCGACAAAACCACAAATGTTTACAAATAAGCCTTGTTGTTTTTATGGCAACCGACAAAACCACGAATGTTTACAAATAAGCCTTGTTGTTTTTATGGCAACGGAAAAAACCACAAATGTTTACAAAAAAGCCTTGTTGTTTTTATGGCAACGGACAAAACCACAAATGTTTACAAAAAAGCCTTGTTGTTTTTATGGCAACCGACAAAACCAAAAATGTTTACAAATAAGCCTTGTTGTTTTTATGGCAACCGACAAAACCACAAATGTTTACAAATAAGCCTTGTTGTTTTTATGGCAACGGACAAAACCACAAATGTTTACAAATAAGCCTTGTTGTTTTTATGGCAACCGACAAAACCAAAAATGTTTACAAAAAAGCCTTGTTGTTTTTGGTAACAAACTAAACCAAAAATGTTTACAAATAAGCCTTGTTGTTTTTATGGCAACGGAAAAAACCACAAATGTTTACAAAAAAGAATTGTTTTTGTGAAAACCTTCCAAAAAATGATGTCAAAACATAAAAAATGTTTAAAATGTTTATCTAAATTAAATTTAAGTATGTTGCTCTTTGCAACACAAATGTTACATTGGCAATTTAGTTCATTCTATTATATATTGTAATATATTTTTTGTACGCTACAGTTGGTAGACACCCACATGTGTTATTAAAACATTTATTTTATTACCCAAGTTTTCTTTTTGGTGTACACATCGAATGTCTTTTGTGTTGTATTTGTTTACTTGAGTGGTGTGGTCTGTAATTGTTAGTATGTTGGCTTTGGTTTATGTTAGCCTTGAGACTTGTTTTGAAGCTACATTTGAAGGGAGACCTTTTCTTGGGTCGCTATGTGAACATTGAGTTATCTAAATTTACATGAAATCATATGTTTGGAGATAGAGAAGCACGTGTGTATAAATGCCTACATTAACCAGGGCCATTACTTGGCCACCAACACTCCTAAAAAACCAAAGAGCAAACACAAACTAATCATTTTGCATAAAATTTTATTTCATCCCCAAAAGAAGCACTATAATAAATCATATTGTGCCACCCTCAAATTAAAAAAAAAAATGGCCCAAAAAATTGGCCAATGTAAATCATTAACAAAACTAAACCAAATTAAACAAAAAAACAAAAAATCAAGTTGGTGGTCGTGCCTGAAGCAGTGTGGTGAGCATTGTTAAGTTTCCTGCCATCAAATGGTGTGCCAAGAGTTCCATCTGGTCTGGGGTTAACTGTAGAGTTGTGCTCAAGTGGCCCATTAGGATCATATCTTCTGTCTGAGGCTGCTGATGATGCAGGGTGTTGAACGTTGGAAATGTCCCAGACAGAAGATGTTCGGCCAATAGTGTCATCTGCTCTGGGGTCAGCCTAAGCATTTGGGCAACGTGTGCCATTACCATGAGATGGGATCGTTGCTGCTCCAAGGCTATTTGATGCTGCTGGTGGTGCAAGGGTTGTGAAGATGTGTGGGGAGTGGTGGTTGATTGTTTGTTGTGGTCCACGGTGCGGGGGCAAACGACATGTCGCATTGGTGACAAAAAAGAAGAACGGCCTGGGGAGGAGTGAAGTGATAAAGGTGTGGAGGGAATGTAGTCAGGTGGAAGGGGTACTGTGGAACCAGTGCGCATTGAGGTTGTGCAGGAGGATTGCTCATTGAGGGGTGTGGGAGTCCGAACGGAGTGTGAAGTGCTAGGAGTGGCTACAGGAGGAATTGTCCCATCCCCAGCTGCCTGACAAGTGGCCAACACTGGCATTACCCTCCCACTACCACAACCTGCAGTGGCAGGTGAGTGAGATGTTTGGGAGGGCTCTGCCAATGGGGCATCTTCAGATCCAAACAGGCATTGGCGTGTGGCCAGCACCTGAGTGTCAACACTTTGCCGATCCCGTTGATGCTGGTCTGCTAAACTTACCAAGCTGTTACGCATATCCTGTTGAACCTGTAACATATCCTGGTGAACCTGTACCATTGTTGCTACAGATTCCTGTATGAGCCCGAGCAGACGTACTGCCTCAGTAGATTGCTGAGTACGCCTCCTTAACTCATTTTGGACCTGATACTCATCAAGCAGCCTCTCGGCTACATCCAGCATAGATGGACGAAGTTGGGTAGGTGACAATCCCTCTGCATCTAAGGCTACCTGAAAGCAGAAGAAATAGACCAAATCATTATCAAACATCATGACTAAATATTTCAGATTAGTTTGACAACTTAACACCCCAAGCAGAACGTTGAAAAGTTTGATGTGCTTCTAATGAGTACTTGTTCATTGTAAGATTATCCAAGCTAGCAACACTTCTGATAATGGGTACATATTATATTGGTGTGACTAATATGACAAAGGCAAAAAAGATTCAACATGAAGGTGTTCCCAATTAACCCTGGTGTGGTAGGTTGTTTATGCTTTTGGTAAATCTGTTACTACACCAATGACTTTATACATCTACGTATGTTGTCTAAAATCTTGCCATCAATCGGCTACAGGACAACCCAACCAAACGATACCCATGAATTTGGACCTGGAAAATCAAAGACGGGCCGGACTTTAAAGATCCTGGATGTTTTTGGAACATTAGTGGCACACCAAATTATAACATAATTCCCTGATGTTCAAGATAGAACTCTTGTTGTGCTGGTGCATCGTCAGAATGTCATAGCACTAATTTAACACACACAATGTAAGCCACATCTAGTCCAAAATCAATGCTACCATTGAAATGTTACATGTGCACCTTGTTCCCTTATATCACATACCACAGCACTGGATGCAGAATCGTCGCCAGCTCCTGATCCAACTCCAGCTGCAACCTCAAGAGGGGCCTGATGTTCTTTTAAAAACAAAAAAAAAAAAACATGTTTAGTACATAACCTTAGTCAGTACTGATTATGGCCAGATTGCCCTCCTAGCTTCATGAATGAAGCATTGAGGCCAAACATTCAAAAGTGCTTTCCTGGGCTCATAGGACACTTGCTAAACCCTCCCAAAGGTTAAGAAGGCTTGGTCTGCCTACTAATGACGGCACCCATTAATGCTGTCAACTGTGTTTTGCAGGGTAAACATCTAAAAGGCAACACTCTTTCCTAAGAAAAAACATGTGTGTTAATGGGGTTAATAAGATTCAAAAAAACATTATTTGACTAGACATACCAACACCTTCCTCCAGGCCTAGCTGCACTGGGTGTGTTCCCTGCTGCGGATCTTCTGTAAAGGACATAGCAATATGAGCTATCTTGGAAAAAAAAAAACATCTACATTGTTTGGCACAGTATGATATTGGACCTACCAGGAGGAGGGTCAGCACTGATGTCAACACCTGTGAGTCCGTCTGGTTCGCCAAGCTGCATGGGCTGTGGAGGGGCTGAGATCCGTGCTACAGATGAACAAATTGCAGGTTGGGGAAAACAAAAAAAGGACAATTGGAAGGGCAAGTATCACATTCTCTTAATGTCACACATAGGATAGTAGTTAATCTTTTCCAAACAACTCACACAATTGACATCCAAGATAATATCCTACCTCGGTGCAAAGCATCCGAATCTAAGTCCTCTCTGGTAAAGATGGTATCGGGTCCTATGATGTTCAAGAAAGGTAATTGATAATCCCAGAGAGAACTTCGTGCACGTTCATCCAGCCGACCTTGACGGTCATAAAGACCCTCCGCAGCCCATGCAATTAGCTTCTTCCGAACGGACGCACAGATGTCGGTGACCTTCTTCCGCACACTGTCACGGTGGCGAGGTGCTTCACCCAGTGCATTTACAGCATCCCGGATTTCATCCCACAATCTGTTCTTCTCTGTTACTGAGTAAGACGCGGCCCTGGTCCCATGTATCGCCTGATATCTGGCCATATAGGCGTGGACCAGGGCACAGCACTGATTGTGGGTGAAACGGGGAAGCCGGGGTAATGTGGACAAGCTGACTCTGGTGGACGGACCCGCTCCAGGACTACTGTCAGAAGAGCCAGCTTGTCCACTTGGTGTGTTAACACCTCCCCCGGCTTCCTCCTCCGGGATGGGGATGGTGGACTCCCTCATGGATACAGCTGGAGCCTCCCTCACACCAGAGCCAGACGATCTGCCCACCCTGCCCCCCCTGCCCCCCCTGGCCCCCCTGGCCCCCCTGGCCCTTCTCATCCTTCCAGTGGGTGGGGCCATGGGAGCACGAGGTGGGCAGAGAATCTGGCTGTCCAGCAGCAGCAAAGAGCCCCAAACTCCTAAATCTGAAATGACAAAAGAGAAAACAGAAAAAACAGGATTTGCAGATTGCTCTTCATATACAGTATAATTAGTGAACAGTTACAGAACACACTTACCTAATGGCACAAACAGACTTGGTCGTGGTGGTGGTGGTAGTAGTGGGCAAAGAGCAGAAGAGGCTGCAAAGAAAAGGAAAAAAAAAAAACACATAAGAAAACGCATATGGGTACAAATCACACGAGGCCCTCCAAACACTTACCTAATGGCACAAACACGGTGGTGGTGGTGGTGGTGGCAAAAAAAGCAGAAGAGGTTGCAAAGAAATGTACAAAAAAAACACATAAGAAAACGCATAGGGGTACAAATCACACGAGGCCCTCCAAACACTTACCTAATGGCACAAACACAGTGGTGGTGGTGGTGGTGGTGGTGGTGGTGGTGGCAAAGAGCAGAAGAGGCTGCAAAGAAATGTAAAAAAAAAACACATAAGAAAACGCATATGGGTACAAATCACACGAGGCCCTCCAAACACTTACCTAATGGCACAAACACAGTGGTGGTGGTGGTGGTGGTGGTGGTGGTGGTGGTGGTGGTGGCAAAGAGCAGAAGAGGCTGCAAAGAAATGTAAAAAAAAAACACATAAGAAAACGCATATGGGTACAAATCACACGAGGCCCTCCAAACACTTACCTAATGGCACAAACACAGTGGTGGTGGTGGTGGTGGTGGTGGTGGTGGTGGTGGCAAAGAGCAGAAGAGGCTGCAAAGAAATGTAAAAAAAAAACACATAAGAAAACGCATATGGGTACAAATCACACGAGGCCCTCCAAACACTTACCTAATGGCACAAACACAGTGGTGGTGGTGGTGGTGGTGGTGGTGGTGGTGGTGGCAAAGAGCAGAAGAGGCTGCAAAGAAATGTAAAAAAAAAACACATAAGAAAACGCATATGGGTACAAATCACACGAGGCCCTCCAAACACTTACCTAATGGCACAAACACAGTGGTGGTGGTGGTGGTGGTGGTGGTGGTGGTGGTGGTGGTGGCAAAGAGCAGAAGAGGCTGCAAAGAAATGTAAAAAAAAAACACATAAGAAAACGCATATGGGTACAAATCACACGAGGCCCTCCAAACACTTACCTAATGGCACAAACACAGTGGTGATGGTGGTGGTGGTGGTGGTGGTGGTGGTGGTGGTGGCAAAGAGCAGAAGAGGCTGCAAAGAAATGTACAAAAAATACACATAAGAAAACGCATAGGGGTACAAATCACACGAGGCCCTCCAAACACTTACCTAATGGCACAAACACAGTGGTGGTGGTGGTGGTGGTGGTGGTGGTGGTGGCAAAGAGCAGAAGAGGCTGCAAAGAAATGTAAAAAAAAAACACATAAGAAAACGCATATGGGTACAAATCACACGAGGCCCTCCAAACACTTACCTAATGGCACAAACACAGTGGTGGTGGTGGTGGTGGTGGTGGTGGTGGTGGTGGCAAAGAGCAGAAGAGGCTGCAAAGAAATGTAAAAAAAAAACACATAAGAAAACGCATATGGGTACAAATCACACGAGGCCCTCCAAACACTTACCTAATGGCACAAACACAGTGGTGGTGGTGGTGGTGGTGGTGGTGGTGGTGGTGGTGGTGGCAAAGAGCAGAAGAGGCTGCAAAGAAATGTAAAAAAAAAACACATAAGAAAACGCATATGGGTACAAATCACACGAGGCCCTCCAAACACTTACCTAATGGCACAAACACAGTGGTGGTGGTGGTGGTGGTGGTGGTGGTGGTGGCAAAGAGCAGAAGAGGCTGCAAAGAAATGTACAAAAAATACACATAAGAAAACGCATATGGGTACAAATCACACGAGGCCCTCCAAACACTTACCTAATGGCACAAACACAGTGGTGGTGGTGGTGGTGGTGGTGGTGGTGGTGGCAAAGAGCAGAAGAGGCTGCAAAGAAATGTACAAAAAATACACATAAGAAAACGCATAGGGGTACAAATCACACGAGGCCCTCCAAACACTTACCTAATGGCACAAACACAGTGGTGGTGGTGGTGGTGGCAAAGAGCAGAAGAGGCTGCAAAGAAATGTACAAAAAATACACATAAGAAAACTCATAGGGGTACAAATCACACGAGGCCCTCCAAACACTTACCTAATGGCACAAACACAGTGGTGGTGGTGGTGGTGGTGGTGGTGGTGGTGGTGGCAAAGAGCAGAAGAGGCTGCAAAGAAATGTAAAAAAAAAACACATAAGAAAACGCATATGGGTACAAATCACACGAGGCCCTCCAAACACTTACCTAATGGCACAAACACAGTGGTGGTGGTGGTGGTGGTGTAATCCTTTATAGGCAAAAGGAGGCTGCAAACATTAAACATACATGAGAAATCGCATGACCTACATACGTGCACATAATAAATTACAGTTATCAGGAAAGCAAAAATGGTGTCTTTGGAAGCTGGGAAGGTAAGGGGGCAGGTTTAGATGCCAAATCTAGACTGCACACCTTTAACAAACATGAGAAAACACATGTCCAAACCACATGCACATGGGGCCAACTGCCAATGATTAAAAGACACTTGAGGGGTTCCCAAGCTATTGTGGGTTGGAGGGGATTCACCATAGACAACTTAAGCACACCCAAGATAAGTACAAATTGTCTCCTTCCTTTTTTTTGGGAGAGAGAGATACAATTGTCTTACCTCCAGATAATGTAGGTTGTGGGTCACAGGGTCTTGCTAGCACATAAGAAACATCGATCTATAACATCCAGCAGCCATATTGGCCATGTGCTCCTTTTATAGCTGGCTCACAGGTGTGATAATTAGCGGCCGTTTCTATATATATCTGCGCATTCGCGAATTTGCGCGTTCAAAATGGAGGACGATATCCCAGACGCATTAGATGGTGCAATGCTGGCATTTATTGGTGCCTTGTTTGAGGAGGCCCTGGCACAGGAGGCAGCAGAAGGTGGGGAAGCTGCAGCAGCAGCAGCAGCAGCACCTCCAGCAGCAGCACCTCCAGTCCGTGTGCCCTTACCTCGCCAGCCACGCATTTTTGCTCCAAGGATCTATTTGGACAAGCTGCGGGATTCTGATGTCAGGAGGAAGTTCCGGCTCGAGCGAGGAACTATTCTCCACCTCTACCAGCTCATAGCAGAGAAAATTGACCCGGACACACAGCGCGGCCATGCGGTGCCCGGCATGGCCAGATTGCTGGCCACTTTGTATATTTTAGGGCGTGGCAGCTTCCAAGCCACTTCGGGAAGTATCATGGGCATTAGCCAGCCCACAGTTTCAAGGGTGTTCATGTTGGTCATTAATGCCATAGTGGATATAGTGCCCAATTTTATCCACTGGCCACAGAATGAAAATGAGTGGAATGAAGTCAAGTTGGGTTTCTACCGGCGGGCACACATGCCGCAAATCCTAGGGGCAATCGATGGCACCCACATAGCCATTAGGCCCCCAAGGAGCCACGAAAGTGAATACCGGAACCGCAAGCAGTACCACTCTGTGAACGTCCAATTAGTGTGTGACGCCAAACAGCGCATCATGAGTGTCAACACTGGTCACCCAGGGTCGTGCCATGATTCCAGTATGTTAAGAACAAGTACTCTGTACGAGGTGTTTGAAAGTGGACAAATGCCCGAAGGGTGGCTTATTGGTAAAGTATTTTGTCTTAACAACATAAACTGTAAGATTACATAGACATAGGAATAAGCTACATCGGTGTACACCCTGATTTAAGCAAAGCCTACCTAAAATGGATGTGTTATTAGTTGTCAGGCTGTTCACACACAACCAGATCAGCAGCTTAGCAGCTCACAAAAGAAAGATTTGCAAAGTTGTCTTTGAGTCCAATGAAGGTGGTTAACCAATGTGTAAATGGTGTCCTCTAGCCACCCAAAGAAAACCTACAAATGATTCCAATGGTATTGCCATATCCCCAAAGTACTTTGCATAAGTGAGTCAATATTGGTTTCCTCACTCTAGTTGCAGATATATTCCAGAAGTAAGACCTAGGCTAATGTAATAGGAACAAAATAGGGGCCAAGTTGGAACTTGCAAGAGAAACCCACCACTTTGTGTGTCCTTTTTCCCATTTGTATTAGTGATTTAGGCAGTTAGACAGAGTTGAGATGTTTCATATGATTTTTTGCAAACAGACAAGCAGGTTGTTTAGTAAAATGCCTAATTGTCTCCCATTTTGAGGAGTCATCTAAAGTCACATGATATGAATAACTAATGTATATTTTTCTTATTTTTCAGGGGATGCTGGTTACCCGCAGCTGACGTGGCTGATGGCTCCAATCAGGTACCCCCAGGGCCCAGCAGAGAGGAATTACAACAGGGCCTTGCGGAGAAGCCGGAGTATCATTGAGTTGACCATAGGTCTTCTCAAGTCCCGGTTTCTCTGCTTGGCCCGGCCTGGGGGTGAACTCCTGTACTCTCCTACAAAGGCTTCCAAGATCATCCTGGCGTGCTGCGTGTTGCACAACATGTGCGTTGCCCGGGATGATTCTTGGGAGCTGACGGAGGAGAGGGAGCCAGAGGTCCGTCAGCCGGCGGCCCCCAGGCGGCGGAGCACCGCTGCCGGTATGGCCACCCGGAATACCCTGGTTGCTAGCCACTTTACATGTAAGTACTGTAACCGGTCAAGATAGGGCATGTGTATTAATTAGCTAGTTAGCAGAGGTGCCACTCACAGGGAGACAGAGGGTGATTATCATCTGCCAATGACACTTGCCATTGTAGATAAAGTGTAGTCAACATTGGTAAAATTGTGTTACTTGAGCAAAAACATGCACCTCTAACCATAAACATGTTGGTATTGTGAATAGTGTAAAGGGCTGAGAAGAGCTGGCAGGTGTTTATTTGTGTCTATGCCACCTGTGTAGTTATTGATAACATGAACGGCTGCTTGGTATCTTATGGTGTTGTAATTTTCCAGAACATCAACATCTTGGAATCATGGCACGTACCATGGGAAGCCTGTGGTGATGGGCTGTCTGGCGTCACAGGTGTGTATTCAAATGTTTACATTAATGATTTCTGGTTTGTGTAAGTTGGCATAAAATGTGTTATTTCACTCGTGATGTCGAAATTAAATGAAGTTCAGAATGAAGCAAACAGGCATTAAGATGTGATTTTCATAATGAAATGTCTTATCCTTTGTTTTATTTTTCCAGGAGTGGTACTGCTTGCGGGTGTAGGTGGTAGAAACCCACCTTGATGGACTCCACTCATTTTCTTTTGTGGTCAGTGGATATTTGGTAAGGCACATGGCCAATGACCAACATGAACACCCTGGAACTTCGAAAGTGGCTTGGAAGCTGCCCAGCAACCTTGCCATGCCTGTCCCCTATGAGCTGGTAGAGGTGCAGAATGGATTCTGAACTCTGCCGGAAGTTGTGGAAGACATCAGAATCCCGTAGCCATGGAGCAAAGATCGTGGTCTGGCGCTGTAAAGGCACACGGACTGGAGAGTGACAATATTCTTTTGCTGCATCCCTCCTTCTGCTGTCATTCTCAAATAAATAAATACATTAGAATTGAACATGTGTTTTTTTGTTTTGTGTGGGTGCCTACAGACAAAAGGGCCATCCACACTGTAAGATTTAGAGAAGACTTTATCCTTCCGATTGACATTTTCTATGTAGTGCAAGGGCCTGCCTGATTGCATCCAAATTGAAAGTGTTGAGGTTTGAGCTTCTATTATATGGTTTGGTTAAGTCTACAGGAAAAAGTCTAGACAAATTGTTAGTGTATGGCCCATTAAGCTGCCAAGGCCGGAGTTTTGCACTTTGCATGCTGCTTGTACTGGTGATGTGAGGGGTTGTAATGTAGAGTAGGGATGTGACAGTGTTGTGTTGAGGTGTGAGGCAAATGTAGTGTTGGACTATGAGGGCCTGTGTTGTTGAAATATGGAGAGAGTCCAATATCAGACACCTATGTTTATTGGTCAAGAAATTGTAAGAACCATGGTAAATATGTAAAGAATTGTATCTCGATAAAACTAGGACCACACTCATAAAATCAAAATTGTGTTGTTTCCATTGATGTGCTTGAAATTTGGGTAGGACACCCCCCTCCCCCCCCAAATTCAAGATAGTTTAAAAAACTGTTTAAAAAAATGAGAGTGAAAAGAGATCCCAAGTGTAGTGATGTGATTTGAACCCATGACGTTGTGAACTGCAGTGAAGTTGCAAAGCACTTAGCTATTGTGCAGAATAAAGCTGTATGGTGGAAAAAATGGAGTGTGTTAAGGCTAAAAAGCACATATAGCTAAAGAACTAAACATTGTATGGAATGTGGGAAGAAGACCATGGTAAAATTGTGAGGTTTCATCTTGCCCTGAAGTAGGGTAGGGGTTTGGTCATTTGCCTTTGGTACTTTCCTTCATAAGATCGATTCGACACACAGACAAGATCAAAAAAACACTTAAAATGGTGTAAGCTTGCAAGCGCTTCTGAGTGTAACATTATTTAGCAATATATATGATGTAATCCGTTACATTTTAGCAATATAAACAAAAAAAGAAAATAAAAAAAGTAGGTGGAGATGGTAAGCCTCGAACCTACAGCAGAGGGAGATGAATTACAGACATGTGATGTGTGCACTAATCCACTAGCCCACATCGCTATGTGAAACTGCTATAAGCACGAAGACATAAGTTTGCGAATTGGCGAAGCCGCGATCGTAAGTGAATCCCGCTGACGGCGGAATTCATTATTGCTGTTTCACTCGCCAATTCGCCGCAGCGCCAGTTAATTGATTTGAACGCGGCGAAACTGAAACACGTCATAGAGGTTTGAAGCTGCAGTTTCTTTAAATCCGGCCCTAAGTCTCGTTCCCTGTGTCTCTACTAATGGATGATTATGGGGAATTTTCAGGCAAATAATTGAGCGAATAGCATAGCAGGTTCCCAAAGGCTCAACTAAATATGACAAGGAAATCCCCACATTCATTGTGGTAGGAAAGAGGAAAAAGGGAAAATGGGGGGTGAAGGAATGGGAGGGGTTCTGGAACACCAGGGAAAAGGAAAGAAAAAAAAAAAACTGGGACAACCATGTCGAACATAAAATCAAATCAAATAATAAGAGATTAACGGGAAGTCACGTGGGTCTACCGTCATGGATCCCCACAGGCATATTATCATAGATTATATGTCGTGGAGATAACCACTACAAAAAGGGTTTATAGGTCAGTACCTCATTGATGCCAGGTGATATCGTGGCATCGAGGTACTCAATCCAGTATGTTTCCCTTTGTAGGATCTTCTTATCCCAATCTCCCCCACGAGGGTCTGGGGGTACCATCTCTAGAACAAAGAAGGAGATAACAGAGCTATCATATTTATGATGGAGGCCTATATGGTGAGTGACCGTAGTTAGAATTTTTCCCCCTTCAGAGTAATATAGGTGACCCCCTATTCGTTGATTATGCTGTCTAATTGTTTTTCCTACATAGTAGGCCTGACATTTACATTGCATTATGTAGATTAAGCCCTTTGTAGTGCAATTTGCATGTTGCTGTGATCGGTGCCAACTGCCATTGGGTAACCGGACCCCTCTACCTTCCAAAACCCATCTACAACGTGTTCATTTCCTTCATCGGTATGTCCCTTTCCGTTGGGTATTGATTGGTTTATTGGCTTGATAATGGCTTGTGATTAGACTGTCCCTAATAGAGGGAGCTCGTCTAAAAACCAGATCCAGATGAGGTTTAAGGTATTTTCCAAGGGTATAATCGTTTGTCAATCTGTGCTAATGTTGGATAATGATTTTACGTAGCTCCCTTTCATGCATGGAAAATTTTGTAATAAAGCGGACTGTATCACCCTCTTGTTTAGGACGGGTATTATATATTAGATCAGCTCTAGATCGTCTCTTTCCTCGATTGAAGGCCTTTCTAAGTGTGGACTTAGAATATCCCCTCTCCAAGAGGCGATCCCTAAGACCATTGGATTGAATTTGGAAGTTCAATTCTGAAGAACAGTTTCTTCTAAGACGTAGATATTGGGCGTAGGGTATGCTATTTACCAGGGGGCGGGGTGGGCACTTGCTGCACACAGCACGGTATTACCCTCTCTTGGTTTTCTGTATAGATCGGTTTCCATTAGATAGTATACTAATTTTGAGGTTGAGAAAGGAGACCTCCTCACGGCTGATGGTGTGGGTAAATTTAAGGTTGAAATCATTAGTGTTCAGATACGCATCCTTGAGGTCGATTGAGGCCAGGAATTCTCCCGGGCTCAGAGGGGCCACCACCGATCGGAGAGATTCCATACGGAATTTCTGAACCCGCACAAAGCGGTTGAGAAACTTCAAGTCCAGAATTGGACGTACCTTGCCCTCCTTTCTAGGCTCCGTGAACAGATTCGAATAAAAACCCTGAAACCTTTCCCAAAGAGGCACCGGGACAATCAACCCCTGGGTGAGTAGGGGTCAAATGAAGATTTGAGGGAAATAATCTGTCTGCTGGACGCGATCGAAATTCGATCTTGTACCCCGACCGAATGAGTTCCTGAACCCACCTGTCCTGAATTCTGGACAGCCAAGGCTTGGGAAAACAACACAGACGTCCCCCCACCCCAGAAACGGGTGAAGGCGTCCCTTCAGGTAGAAGTGTACGGGGTTGACGTGCCAGAGCGGGCAGTTTTAGACTTGCTCGTCCAAAGCTTTTTCTGGCCACCAGAGGCCTTGAAAGATTTGCCCTTGTCCTGTGCCTTGAAGGCACGAAAGGACCCCTGGTTGGTTTCAAAGGAAGGGCCCCGCTTACCGCGGAAAGACTAGCCCTTAGGCGCTTGGGGTACAGAGTGCTCTTACCCCCCCGTGACCCCTCTAACCAATTCGTCTAGGGAGTCCCCAAACAGACGGTTTCCTTCATAAGGGATGTCAGCCACCGTCTTCCTAGAAATTTGGTCGGCCGACCAGCACTTCAGCTACACTATGCGATGGATTATCACAGTGACAGCAGATATACGTGAAATCAAGGGGGCCTCATCCAAGGCTGCGTCACACAGGTACAAAACCGCCTGCATAATTTTGTCCACCATTTCCAAAGTAGCAGGAGCACCACTATGAGAAGTATACAATAGCGCTATTAAACGGAATAAAATACATCTAGCAGATGGAAGTACCCCAAAAAATCAGCACTAAAGCCCCGCAGAAGTGTTACCACGCTCCTAGCACGATCCGACCGCCGCTAGAGGCCCAACAACAATCAAAAATGGCTGCCTATGTATTTCAATGGGGAGGCTTCAGGAAAATGGCCGCCGACCAGCTTAACCACTTACCGCAAAATGACGTAGCCCTACGTCGGCAAACTTTGCGGTAGTATACCGGGATGATGCCTCTAGCTAGAGACACCATCCCGATACCGTGGTTTAGAGCCAATGGTCGGCTTTCCGTCGGTAACGACCAATGCGGCTCGGGAGCCGCTCGATCGTTACCCAGGTGAGCGGGAGGGGACATCCCCCCCCCTCCTGCCGCCTTCCGTGACTTTGCTCGGGGCTCCCGTCCCACCAGGAGCCCCGAGCACTCAGCCGGCACGTCCGCCAGCTGGATGGAGTCCCGATCAAAGCCGGAAACAGCTTTGATTGGGTCTCCGATGACGTAACCCGGAGGCGGTGTCCATGATGTCACTTCCGGGTTACTGTGCTGCAAAAGGCGGCAAATTTAAAAAATGGCTGTATGCAAAAATGGCGCTTTCGGCGTTTTGCATACATGGAAGTGTAGTGGAGGGGTCTAGGGTCTTTTAGACACTCGATCCCTCCATAAAGAGTACCTGTCAATGTATATTGGTGTCACAAGGGATGTTTACATTGCTTGTGACAGCAATAAAAGTGATCAGATTTTTTTTTTTTAAAAAACCTGTAATAAAGTTAAAAAAAATAAATAAATAAATAGGAAAAAAAAATAAAAAATTTTGGCCACCCCCATCACCGTTAGCTTGCACACAAAAAAAAAAACGTATACGCAAGTCGAGCCGCGAATGAAATCGCTGTTCAAACCACACATGTGAGCTATTGCCGCGATCGCCAGAGCATGGGCAATAATTAAAAAAAAGAGCTACACTCTAACTCTAAACTGGTAACCGTTAAAATAATTTAAAGCGTCGCCTATTGAGATCTCTATTGACCGTAGTTTGTCGCCATCCCACGGGGGAGCGCAATTTTAAACCGTAACATGTTGGGTATCTATTTACTCGGCGTGACATCATCTTTCACAATATACAAAAAAAAAAATGGGCTAACTTTAGTATTTTTTAAATGCAGTGAAATGTGATTTTTCAAAATTTTTCCCAAAAAATTGCGTTTTAAAGTCCACTGCGCAAATACCGCGTGACAAAAAATATTGCAATGACTGACATTTTATTCTCCAGAGTCTTTGCTAAAAAAATATATATATATATAAATGTGGGTGGTGTGCTAAATCCAAAATATGAACAATTCAATGTGAACAGTTAAATGTGCCCAAAACAGATGCAATCATAAAGTCCCAAAGTCCAAAGTAATGAAACTCCTCCGATTATAAATTATGGTGACACAAAAATGAAGATAACTAAAGGTGATGGTTCAAATGGTGATATTGAAATCCCTCCACCTGGTGAAATTCCTCCTTACCGGGCGGATATAAAGTAAGTGCAAAATATATGATGTTCCAAAGAACCACTTCTTGTGACCACAGAAAAGAAACAGTGCTCTTCACCGTGCGTGCAAAAACCAAGATGGCCTCTTACCAGAACGGTAATTATACAGCACTCTGCAAAATCATGGGGATTATCAAGCTGCTTCTCTCCATATGAATAGATGCGGCAGATTCCCAGGGTTCAGCAGGGCTTATATCATCCTCTCCAACATGAGCATGTAAAGTAATAATGGCTGATAGTGCATTACCCTTGTTTTCCAGAGATTTTTGCTGTTTTTCTTTTCTGGAAAATTCATTGGCAAGATTTCTTTTCTAGTTTTCACATTCATTTTGTAGGTTCTCAATGTTTGTCTTTTTCTTTCAGTTGCTCCTTTAAATTCCCATTTTCTTTTCTTAACTGAGTGTTAGTTTGCTCTAAAGTTTCAACTTTCTTATGGGTCTGATCTTTCTCTTTGCTTGCTGTGAAACCTAAGGGGTAATCCCCTGCATTGTGAAAAAAGGCTGCTTGATCCTATATGCACAGATCCTCCTCTTCTTCCACTGACTCCAAAACAGGAGCAACTGAAAGAAAAAGACAAACATATTCATGATCATGTTGGAGAGGATGATATAAGCCCTGCTGAACCCTGGGAATCTGCCGCATCTATTCCTATGGAGAGAAGCAGCTTGATAATCCCCATGATTTTGCAGAGTGCTGTATAATTACCGTTCTGGTAAGAGGCCATCTTGGTTTTTGCACGCTCGTGAAGAGCACTGTTTCTTTTCTGTGGTCACAAGAAGCGGTTGTTTGTAACATCATATATTCTGCACTTACTTTATATCCGCCCGGTAAGGAGGAATTTCACCAGGTGGAGGGATTTCAATATCACCATTTGAACCATCACCTTTAGTTATCTTCATTTTTGTGTCACCATAATTTATAATCGGAGGAGTTTCATTACTTTGGACTTTGGGACTTTATGATTGCATCTGTTTTGGGCACATTTAACTGTTCACATTGAATTGTTCATATTTTGGATTTAGCGCACCACCCACATTTAATTAATTTTTTCTGGTAGCAGCTTAATCACAGACTAGCACACCTTTTCTTCATATACAAAAAAATATATATAATGTTTGGGGGTTCTAAGTAGTTTTCTAGGAAAAAATACCGGTTTTAACTTGTAAACAAAAAGTGTCCGAAATAGGGCTGGGGCTTAAGTGGTTAAGCAAAAACACAGTGCCACACTAAAGATGGCACCCGAAGGGAGCGAAAAACACATAGGAAATGACTGTATGTGCCCACACATGAGGCCAGAACAGTCTGCCCACACCCAAGATGGCGGCCCCGCGATTTTTGCCCGCGGCGGCCCCCACCGACATGCCTGTAGCCCCCCACAGTGACAAAACACTCCAGAGGGCTGGGGGACCCCCCGCAGACCCCCCACAGTGCGGTATGACCGCATAAGGTGCCCCAGCAGGGACCGTGAGGGAGACACAGGGACCACGCACATAGACATGAGGGGGATCACACAGACTCAGGACAGACTGCCATCCCCATGAGAGAAGGCCCCACGCACACACCCCCGGGCACACAATGCAAGTACAGAGGGGGTAGCATGTTACTCACCGATCCATGCGATTTGTGGGTGCCACTCTGCGACGGGAAGCCTCCCACCCCAGGATGGCGGGGGTGCCGTCAGCCATTACAGGATTCTAGCAACACACGGCGTACCACAGTTGAGGCATCCTAGCGAAGTGGCCACTTTGCGGGCTTTGTCCCTGAGGGCAGGGACAGGTCGTTTGCGAGGCCTGGGCGTAAGCATAGCCTGCTAAACACTCGATGGCGGGCTGGGATTCCCTCTGGCTCTAGGATAACCAGCTCCGCAAAAGCTGTAGTCTTCCGAAGACTAACTAAGCGCAGGAACAAATAAAAAGCTAGTAGTGTAAAGAAAAACACTTAGTAAAATAAAACTAAGAAGAAAAGGCTGAGGCTGTAGCCCCAGCACAGGTAAGCCTGTCCTACTCCTAAACTAGGCAAAGACAAACTGAAGTGGAAATGCTGCTGGCAGGGGGGTATTGAACCAGAGGGACAGCCCCCTATAGGTGTGTCTATGCTAAACCTTTTGTGAATGTTTTTAACTAAATTCTTTGCCTAGT
Organism: Pelophylax lessonae; assembly: GCF_965119305.1. Classification (NCBI taxonomy): domain Eukaryota; kingdom Metazoa; phylum Chordata; class Amphibia; order Anura; family Ranidae; genus Pelophylax; species Pelophylax lessonae. The sequence goes on from NC_138773.1 coordinate 39,547,176, forward strand.
CTACTCCTGCGGATAGGACCAATACCCATTAAATGAAGACTGTATGAGTGGGCGGCGACTGTCAGAGGACGTAAGAGAAAAAATCACTGGAGAAAGCAGACATGTTGGAGCTACGATGGGGGTCTTTATTTTTAAAAAATGACTTTGTCAAAAATCTGTGTACTGTTTTTATTTATTTTTGACACATTTTTTGGGTGAATGAGTAGGAGTACAGTGTACCCCATACTCATTCACATGGGGGGGGGCAGGACCTGGGGGCCCCCTTGTTAAAGGGGGTTTCGAGATTTTAATAAACCCCCTGCCTGCAGACCCCCACAACCACCGACCAGGGTTGTCGGGAAGAGGCCCTTGTCCCCACCAACATGGGGACAAGGTGCTTTGGGGTGGGGGGCACAGAGCCCTTCTGCCCCAAAGCACCCACCCCCCAAGTTGAGGGCATGTGGCCTGGCGTGGTCCAGGGGGGGGCGCTCACTCATCCTGCCCTTTCCTGGCTTGCCAGGCTGCATGCTCAGATAAGGGCATTGTATGGATTTGGGGGGGGGGGGAACACTGTTTTTTTTTATTATTTTGACATTGGGGTTCCCCTTCAAGATCCTCAAGTCACATGCCACAAGTCGGATCGGTTAAGATCATGACCCGACTTGTATGCGACTTACATTCAAATCAATGGGCTGAAATTGTGCCCAAGTCAGACCAAAGTAGTGCAGGAACCTTTTTCAAAATCGGACCGCCACAAGTCAGACTAGTTAAGATTGAACAATAAAATAGCACACACATACACAGAAAAAAAATGTTTTTCAAATCTTGTAAGGCTATTTAAAAACACCTGCTCTTATGTAGTAAATATGGGGATTTGGTCACACCATATGGCCATACTGTGCTTAAGCCCATCACTACGTCAAAGTACCCCATTTTCAGTGGGTCCTACACTATTCATAGAGAAGATAATCCCACTTCTCAAAACCATAGGGCAATACTCACTCCTGTCATGGGAAAAGTTTGCAGGCTGCAGATTCCTCTGCTAGAACTGCAATGAAGGGACACCTCCTGGAACTACTCACAGGTGGACAATGCTAATGAGTCTTTGATGGGAGAGTGGGGTGCTCCACCCATAAGTCTGGTCAGGACTATAATGAAACGAAAAAGAGATTGGGGGGCACACCCTAAAAATCTTGCAAGGCTATTTAAAAACACCTGCTCTTATGAAGTAAATATGGGGATTTGGTCACACCATATGGTCATACTGTGCTTAAGCCCACCACTACGTCAAAGTACCCCATTTTCTGCCACAAGTCAGACTAGTTAAGATGGCTCTCATAGGGAACCATTCATTTTACACGTCATGTGGCATGTGCTCCCAAAGTCGGAGCATATGTTGCACCAGTGTGAACCGGGCCTAACATGCCAAGACAGTACAAATATCCCCCAAATTACCCATTTTTGGAAAGTAGACAGTCCAAGGTATTTAGTAAGAGGCATGGCGAGTTTTTTGGAGTTGTAATTTTTTTCCCATAATTCTTTGGAAAATGAAGAAATTTTCTTTCACAAAAATGCCATATTAACAAGTTTTTTCTCACACACGGCATAGGCATACTTGCAACTACATACAAAATCACATTCTGCTACTCCTCCGGAGTATGGCGATACCACATCTGTGAGACTTTTACACTGGCTGACCACACATAGAGGTGCAACATCAAAGGAGCCCCTTCAGGCATTATCCACTGTAAGACCAGGCCTTCCTCCGATACTCTTTTTTTACATGTAAAAATCTGTATTTTTGCTAGAATAATGCTAGGATAATTGGATGCCTCCTTCCAAAATCTGTCAGACATCTCTCCTGTGAAATCTGCTGACCAGATCCCAAAAAAGAAGTCTCTCAGTCAGCTCCAGCAGAGTTCAGAGAAGTAGGCCCCCAAGCTAGCAACAAGTTGGGACCTTGATGAGAAGTAGAAAGCACAGATGAACTTCCCAGAATGGCAGAAGCCATTGAGGCTCGGATCTCCTCCTCCAGGACAAGAACCCCTCTTTTCTACATCTCCAACTATTTATGCTCCCTCTCAGCCACCTTCTGGACACCTTCCCCCAGGGACAAGCTAGGACTGCGTAATTATTCAGCTGCTGATTTGACTCTCCCAGCCCTCTACTTTCCAGAACCCTCCAGAAAGCATTTGGAAGCTGTCAATCCAGCAGCCAGTGAGGCACAGAAAAGCCCAAATGTATAACAAGCAGCTCAACTGATTACAGTAGAGCTGGTAACTAAATTTACCTAACCTAGTACCTATCTAGGAGGGTGCTACACAGGTAAGGGATATCTGTAGATAAAAAAAACTGCAAACTTTACCTAAAGTTGAATAATGCCCTTGCTATAGGTGTAGGCTATTCATGTACCCTCTGGATGAATAACTCCTGTAATCCCTTCCTGTCTTGTGGATAGGTCATTGCTAGGGTCACTTCCAGCCAATACTGTTAACCTCCACCATCACATGATTGGGCTCTCATACACTGAGCTCAGAACTACTGCATCAGGGGAGAGAGAGTATATGTGAGGGGGTTTAAATAAGAGAAAAAACTCACTCCTGTGAGGGTGGGGACGAACAGTAACAGCTAGGAGTGACCCTTAGCAATGTCCTAGCAGCAAGACAGGACAAGATGATGCTATCTCTGGGAGTTTTTCAGTTAGGCTTCAGGAAGTATGCCTACATCTTTAGCAAGGACATTTTTCAGCTTTGGTCAAAGCTGCACAAGTTTTTATTTTTTATTTACAGACCCCCATTATCTGCATAAGCAGTTTTAGGTAAAGGTGAACTATGCCTTTAAACTTTAACCACTTGACCTCCGGAAGGTTTTACCCCCCTCATGACAAGGGCATTTTTTTCTATTCAGCACTGTGGTAATTTAACTGCTAATTGTGCGGTCATGCAACACTGTACCCAAATTAAATTTATATAATTTTTTTTACACACAAAAAAAGTTTTAATTTGGTAGTATTTGATAATGATGTTTTTTTAATTTTTTTGCTATATAATGAAAATACCAAACATTTTGAGCAAAAAAACATTTTTCCTTCGTTTCCGTTAGATAATTTTTTTGCAAAATTGTATATCTTCATAAATTTAGGCCAAAATGTACTACTATTGTTTAGTAAAAAAAAAAACAAGCTTCAAATTGGTGTATAATATTTAGTCTGTGTGAAGGTTATTAAGTCTACAAACTGTGATATTTGAAATAATATTATATTTGAAAATTGTTCAATCCTGATGTACTGATGGCAATGATCTAATTTCTTGAGGCCCTAAAATGTCAGGACAGTACAAATACCCCCAAATGACCCCTTTTTCGGAAGCTAGCCACTCAGAGGTATTCAGTAAGCGGCATGGTAAGTTTTAGAAGTTGTAATTGTTTGTCACAATTTTTTAGAAAAAGAAGAAATTAAAAATAAAATATAAAATCCACAACTTTACATACTGCCATTGCAGTACAGCATCATCATTGGTGTGTCAGTGATCAGGGATACTGCTCGGTGACAGTATGTAAAAAATCGTTTTATTGCTTATAACAGTATAGATCATCATTGTTTTAAGCAATAGTTTTTACTGTCATGAATGGCGTAAGCTTGCTTACTATTGTAATTTTGTGATTGGCTACAGCTAATCACATAGTACAGGATGCCAGGTACCATGTGATAGCAGTGGGCCAATCACAGCATCACAATAGTAAGCAAGCAGTCATAAATGGAAGCCTAAGTTTTGTTTACATCTAATCATGTGATTGCTATGATTGGTCATAGTGGTTGCACTTGATCTGGGGTCACGGGATCGAACCACTGCATGTTCTAGCAAGCTGTCATAAATGGCTTTCATTAACCACATAACGACCGCCCACCGCAGTTTTACTGCAGCAGGCAGCCGCTCTTGGGCAAAGCGACGTTATACTACGTCCCTCGCTCAGGAGACTCTAGGGGGCAAGCACGCGCCACCGGCGGTGTGCTCCCGCCCCCGCTCATTAGCTGGGGAGCCAGTGCGTGTGACCAGCAGCTCCAATGGCCGCTGGCCACTCGCGATCTCCCGCAGCTGAGAGAGAAGGATAAACGGCTGATGTAAACATTCTCACTGAAGTGATCACAGAGGCTATGTGATCCTGCTATATAGGCTCGCATGTCTCTGTGATTAGTTCACAAGCCATGCACCCTGACAGTTAGAATCATGCCCCTAGGGACACATTTAACCCCTTGATCACCAATACTGTTAACCCCTTCCCTGCCAGTGTTATTTTTACAGTAACAGTGCATATTTTTAGCACTGATTACTGTAGTAATGTCACTGGTACCCCTAAAAGTGTCAAAAATGTCAGTTAGGGGTCCGATCTGTCTGCTGCAATGTCGCAGTCCCGTAAAAAAAAAAAAAAAACGCAGATCGCCGCCATTACTAGTAAAAAAAAAAAACAATAAAAATGATATAAATCTTTGCTGTAGTTAGTAAACGCAATAACTTTTGCGTAAACCAATCAAAATACGTTTATTGCTATTTTTTTACCAAAAATATGTAGCAGAAAACAAATTGGCCTAAGATGTTAAAAAATTTTGATTTTTACATTTTTTTTTGAGAATTGCATATAAAAAAATTAGAAAAATATTGTAATTTTTTCAAAATTGTCGCTCTTTTTTTGTTTATAGCGCAAGAAATAAAAATCGCACAGGTGATCAAATCAAACCACAAAACGAACGCTCTATTTGTAGAAAAAAAAGTACGTAAATTTAGTTTGGGTACAGCGTCGCACGAAAGCGCAATTGTCCGTTAAAGTAACAGTGCCGAATCACAAAATATGGCCTGGCTACAGCTAATAACAGTAGTTATAGTATAGAGTGCAAGGTACCATGTGATAGCTGTGGGCCAATCACAGCATCACAATAGTAAGCAAGCAGTCATAAATGGAAGCCTTAGTTTTGCTTACATCTAATCATGTGATCGCTATGATTGGACATAGTGGTCACACTTGATCTGGGGTCATGGGATAGCACCACTGAGCTCCCCAGCATGTTGCAGTGACTGCAGCTGCCGCCCACTTGCAGTAAATGTACTGTGCACAGGTGGCAAGTGATTAACAGGATGTTTTTCCAGTGTTTTTATGTGTAAGAAGAGAATTACTTTCCTGAGCCCTGTGTCTGTGAATAACTATCACTGACTGAGGAAAAGGAGAATAACCAACTAGCACTAAAAAGGAGGGTATGACAGAGGAAGATACCAAACTCACATTAATAAACAAGTTGTAGTGACCCAAAACCACCAATAGATCTCAGTACACTGAGGAAAACAGATGACATATTGCATATTGCAGTTCAATCAGTAGCGGCTGGTGCTCAAAATTTTTCTTTGGGGGGGGGGGCACAAAAAGAAAAATGTAATAGGTATTGCTTTGCGGCAAAAGACGCGGTAAAAAATTGCGTGACTTTGAGGTCATCGTACAGGCATGGCACAGGTGATGGTACAGGCATGGCACAGGCATGGCACAGATGGTGGTATAGGCATGGCAGAGGTGATGGTATAGGCATGTCACAGGTGAGGGTATAGGCATGGCACAGGTGATGGTATAGGCATGTCACAGGTGATGGTATAGGCATGGCACAGGTGATGGTACAGGCATGTCACAGGTCATGGTACAGGAGATGGTATAGGCATGGCACAGGTCATGGTAAGGGCATGGCACAGGTCATGGTAAGGGCATGGTACAGGCATGTCACAGGTGATGGTATAGGCATGTCACAGGTCATGGTAAGGGCATGGCACAGGTGATGGTACAGGCATGTCACAGGTCATGTCACAGGTCATGTCACAGTCATGTCACAGGTCAGGTCACAGGTCAGGTCACAGTCAGGTCACAGTCATGTCACAGGCATGTCACAGTCATGTCACAGTCAGGTCACAGGTCAGGTCACAGTCATGTCACAGGTCAGGTCACAGTCATGTCACAGGCATATCACAGGTCAGGTCACAGGCCAGGTCACAGTCATGTCACAGGTCAGGTCACAGGTCAGGTCACAGGTCAGGTCACAGGCATGTCACAGGCATGTCACAGGTCAGGTCACAGGTCAGGTCACAGGTCAGGTCACAGGCATGTCACAGGCATGTCACAGGTCAGGTCACAGTCATGTCACAGGTCAGGTCACAGTCATGTCACAGGTCAGGTCACAGTCATGTCACAGGTCAGGTCACAGGCATGCCACAGTCATGTCACAGATCAGGTCGCAGGTCAGGTCACAGGCATGTCACAGGTCAGGTCACAGGTATGTCACAGTCATGTCACAGTCATGTCACAGGTCATGGCATCGCGCTGCAGCTGCCTCACTTACCTGCTCTCCTGGGCTGCCTGCGAGACGTCCACGGCGCGCTGCTCCTCTCCTCGAGTCCTCTTCTTCTGACGGCGGCAGGAACCGGTCCGGCAGGAAGGTGGCACTGACAGAGATTGGGCGGTGAGTGAGACCATCCACGGCGCTGCTCCTCTCCTCCTCGAGAGTCCTCTTCTTCCTTCTTCTGTTCTGACGGCGGCGGGTGCAGGTAAACCACCTCTCTCAGTCTGGCAGGTCCGTCGTCACGCAGCTACACCGGTCCGGCAGGAAGGAGATCGGGCGACGGGCGGTGACGGTGAGTGACTGATGCACGCACCGGCACCGCCCCCAACAATGTCACAGGGTCAGGATGTCCTGAATGAGGATTGGTCCAGGCTGGAGTCTGGACCAATCACAGCCAGGACATCACAAAAGTGGGGAGTGTCGGGGCACATTGCTCGGCGCCCCGTGACCCCCAGAAGGTCGCCAATTGGCGCCTCTGCCCGCCGCACGTGGGGTGGAAAACCCCACCCCCCCCCCCATAGCCACCACTAAGTCCGGCGCCCCTAGTGGGCTAAAAATTGAACTTTTTTTTAATCTTTTTTTTCTTTTTTTTTGGGGGGGGGCGCCTTCTATACACAGGCTGCCACTGAGTTCAATGCAAGACCTAAAAAACACATGCAAGTGGGGCAGAACAAATCCAAAATATTTTCCTTCACCTCTTTTCCCAGAGACGCAGCAGGAAGTAAAAGAAGACATCTTCAAATTAAAAACATATCTCCTCTTAGACCGTTTTTGCCAGAACAAGGGTACCCATGGGAAGATGTCTTCCCATCTAATGACAAATCCAAATGTTCAGATTTTCCTTAAAGTGGTTGTAAACCCACTTTAAAGTCTTTTGCCTATAGGAAAGCCTATATTAAGGCTTACCTATACGTGCTATAAATATCTCCTAAACATGCACAGTTTAGGAGATATTTACAGTGCATGCAGCCAATGACGTAATCGGCGCATGCGCTCTGAAGAAACGGCCACCTGTGCCGTTCCTTCAGAGCCCAGTGCCATGAACGGCGGTTCCCGCGCGCATGTCAGCCGCCCTGTTGCTGAGCGAGCGGCACTGCGAGGGCTTCACTTTAAGGTAAGTATTTCATAATGAGCTAGTATGAAATGCATACTAGCTCATTATGCCTTTGTCTTACAGGGTTTTTTTCTGCACAATAGTCACCATGATCAATAGTGAGGTGAATCTCTCCAGCAGGGACACAAGGAGCAATAAATACATAGCATGGGTTCTAACCTTTCTAAATGTTATCCAAAACTAAAAAGAAGGTTTACATACTTACATACACTTTAATTAGTGTACTTTACATACTTTTGTGGCCTCCCTCCCCAGCAGCACTTTATGTTCTTTGCTCTGATGCATTTCATGAGTATTACTTTTTCATAATCTTACCTGCTGATATATCTTAACAGATGCAGCTTTGGATGTTTCGGCTCCTTCCCCACAAAGGGCCCTTTTCACCAATGACACCATTCTTAACTGCACCTTCTCGGTGGATAAACAGCCGCTGGATCTTAACTTACTGGTCGTATCGTGGACTTTCCAGGGAAGAGTCATCCTGAAATATGACAGTAAAGGCTTCTCCATCCAAGATCCCAGAATGTCCCTCAGCGTGGAATCCTTGAAGTATGGAAATGCCTCATTATATGTATCCAACGTAACCATCTCTGATAGGGGCACCTATGTGTGTATCGTTAAATACAGCACTGAAAGCAAAGAGAAGGAGATTTCATTAAAAGTATTAGGTAAGGGCACCTACTGCATACAATTTGTATATGTAAATGTTGAGTTAAACATTGCTTTCGTGGTAAGCTTTTGGTGAGGAATAATAATTACTGTACAATTAATTGTACATCCAGTTTCTGAATGGATGGCTTCTATTTTGCCAAAGCACGTTTTTCCATAAAATACAGATTTGACCCTTTTTTGCATTTTTTAGTGCTTCTTATCTCTAGTCTTTTTCAGCCACCTCCTATCAACATGCATTTGCTCCAGCATTGCTTCACATCCTTGCTGTGGACCTGCTTCCTGATAGTGACACTGGTGGATCATGCCTACTCAGTGTGTGTAATCATGGCTGTTTATATCCTCACCAATGGGGCATGTTGTGATGCCTAACCTTGGCAGAGATTTTCCAGCTCATGGGACAATAAACTAAGCACATGTACACTAAGAGTGGTTGTCACTGGGACAGGATAACTAAGCCGTTAACCCTTTTCCACATACGGTAGCGGGCCCTATGTATTTAAAACAAAACATGCACCATATTCGGCATCCACTTTTGCAAATTCCGATATTTCAAAAATGCCTATCATTCGCTGCCACCCCCAAACAGGAAATTACCAGAATTTAGACTAGGGTAGCTCCTTCACAGAGAAGAAGTTCAGAAATCAATAGAGGTCAAAATCAAAATCAATAAAAGTCCATCATATAGGTGAGAATTATTGCAGCTCCATCATATTTAAAGTGCTGAGGTGCAAAATGCTGTAAACAAAATTGGTGCAGTCTGTGCTCCCCTCCTGTGTGCCCACTCACTCACCAACTGCCATAGACTCCCATAACAGAAGTCATGTGCGCTTTGCAAAACATCTCAGATGCTGGGATTAGTAGTCTTCCAATGGAGAGGAGGAATATATAGTGTAATTCCGTTTATTAAAATAATACTAAAAACCCAATATTGCACTCACTCTTTTACAAGGTAAAACAAGCATAAAACCAGGAACTGGAAGTGCGCCGCCACTTGTGTGTCACCAGCCGGATCTGACGTCACTACCCACAGTCTGACGCGCTTTGACCCTCCCACAGGACGTTATCAATAACATGTATATATATGAATTCACAATTATGGAATATGACTGCAAGTTGAGAGTTTGGGATGGGAAAGGTCAGCTACAGGTCAATATAGGCTTCTAGCTCCCCGGATGACAGATGTGTATTATACAGACTGACAAAGTCCAAAAGCTATTGAATGTTTATGTTGCCCTTTATGGCTTCTAACTTATCTGCTTTCTTCCAAATGTACTTTAAACTGGACTGTGGTTTGTCAAGTGTGTCTCCCTACTGCCTAGCCTAGATATGAGATTTAAGTTATCAACTTGTGAATTTTGGGAAAAATGAGGGTGGTAGACAGTGAGGTTTCAGACAGTGACAACAGTGGACCATGCCTATATAAGGTGTGTGGCCCTTCGTAATCTCCACCACATGCTGTGTGATAGGCTGTCAATGCAGGAACACAACTGGGAGAGAGTGACAGTGTTGTCTCCCCACAATAGGAAGTGCCTGAACAAGGATCTTCAAGGCAGAATCATCATCTATTATTTTTAATAAAATATCCTAATTCATACCTGTATCTGTGTTCCCTGCAGCCAGACCTCTAATCTCTATACAAAGTACGAAGGTCCATAGAAACACAGAGAACAACCTGACCTGTAAGGTCACTGGATTCTTCCCTTCAGATATCGCGATAATTTGGTACAGAAATGGAGAGGTCCTGAGAAATCAGTTAATGGGAGATCCAGAAATGTATATTGATGGAACATACCACAGGAACAGTACCGTGACAATCACACCGACCAATGATGACCAGAACCAGACCTTCTCCTGTAGAGTCCAACATGACTATGTACAAGAACCTCTGCAGAAGGACTTACAGCTTGTCTTTGAAGGTATGAATAATCATCCAGCCTCTCTGTCAAATATGTTTTAAATCTAGGTTTGCCTTAGACCCGGTTCACACTTGGCATTAGGCCTGGTTCACACTTGTGGGTCCCACTCTGGGAGCCGCATTTTGCATGGGCACGGCAGCCCATTCATTTGTCTAGGCTGCTGTACCTCCTAAAATCGCAGGGAAAAGGTCCCTGCCCCATTTTTAAAATCGCAGCCTGCACGGAAACCGCGAATGCAGTGCAGCTCCCAGTGCAGGAAGCAGCTGTTGCAGTTTCCAGTGAATGTGTGTGCCATTAATGGCACCCACGCGCATCTCCTGCGTTTTTCTTTGTGGATGGTTGCAGCTGCGGTAGCGGGAACTACCTGCTCAAATGTGAATCAAGGCTAAAACTGCATATAAAAGAAAAGATGACACTGTACTAGTGTATCTCCCCGCGCCTAGGAAAAGGTTTTACAAAAATAAATATGTGTAATTAATAAAATATATAAAATGAATAAATATTGTATGGCAGCAGCTGTAAATTTAAAAGTAGGTGACAGGAAAATAGCCTAGGCTATATACAGCGCTTGCCTCACATAAATCAATTGTCTCAATGTATGTGAACAATATTGAAAGCTTATCTATACAGTAAATAGTGAAAATACAAATCAATTAGACATATGAAAAATGGTAAAGTTGTCCCAAAAAATTAATAAATAAATAAATAAATAAGTCTTTTCAAGTGGTGATCAATATATGTGGATAATAAAAATAAATAAATAATTCAATAAATAAAGTCTTTTCAAGTGGTGATCAAGTGCAAAGTGCTTCGTGCTCAATAAATAGAGGTTCGTGACTTTCATGACGTGGGTTCCTCTTTTCCAGTGGCTTGTGGTAAAAATGAATGACTTACCAGAATTATTGGGTCCTATGTGCTGTATAGCACTAGGACCTACAGCGCTTGGAGGCCGTCCAGGCCCAATTGGGGATCCCCTTTATGGATAATCCTGGTGGGATGCAGATTGGGTCCCTCCTTACCCGATCTCGGTCCTCAGGATATGGGGTTAAAAGAAAGGCTCCAGATAGTATAGTATAGTCTATCTAGTTTAAACTTTACTATACTATCTGGAGCCTTTCTTTTAACCCCATATCCTGAGGACCGAGATCGGGTAAGGAGGGACCCAATTTGCATCCCACCAGGATTATCCATAAAGGGGATCCCCAATTGGGCCTGGACGGCCTCCAAGCACTGTAGGTCCTAGTGCTATACAGCACATAGGACCCAATAATTCTGGTAAGTCATTCATTTTTACCACAAGCCACTGGAAAAGAGGAATCCACTTCACGAAAGTCACAAACCTCTATTTATTGAGCACGAAGCACTTTGCACTTGATCACCACTTGAAAAGACTTTATTTATTGAATTATTTATTTATTTATTTTTATTATCCACATATATTGATCACCACTTGAAAATACTTATTTTTTTATTTATTAATTTTTTGGGACAACTTTACTATTTTTCATATGTCTACTTGATTTGTATTTTCACTATTTACTGTAAAGATAAGCTTTCAATATTGTTCACATACATTGAGACAATTGATTTATTTGAGGCAAGCGCTGTATATAGCCTAAAACTGCATATGGATTAATTGAAAGGACACATGAGTGGGATGGGCTATAAGAAACAAAACAGGGAGGAGACTTAGTTTAAAAAAGAGTCAGGTCAGATGAGCAAGAGGATTAATAGGACATTTTGGGACTGTTAGGATACAGGCCAGACAGGAACTTTTGTCTCTTTATTCAAGCCTTAGAAGGGTTTACAAAGGGTGGATGTGTGGTGATTAGTCGGGGGAGGAGTTTTATGTCACAGAGGAGTTGTTACCAAATATTGTAACTCATTTTGCAAAGTTCTGTTTGGTTGATAGACTTGTTAAACACAACGGTCACAAAATGACTCTTAAGGTCCGTACACACGTACCGATCGTCGGCATACAAACGTCGGTGGACGAAGGATCTGCCGATTGTACGCGTGTTAGTATGGTGCCTCCGACAGATGTCTGCGCACAATCCGCGGACAAAAGTCTTTCGTGCAAACATGAAAATATTTGTATGCCGACACCAGAACGGACGATTGTTCGCCTGTCAGTACACAATTCGGCCGACAGACCGCAGATTTGCAAGACTGGGCATGCTCAGAAAATAGAAAACACAGGGAAAGTTAACCATTACATGACATCACTTCTGCAGTCGGCGGACAAAATTCTTGTGCTGTCCTTGTGCTGTCTTTGCACTTTTCAGCAGACACCGACATCCCGGGGAGAAAAGAGGAACATTTGTAAGCCGACCATCGGTACGTGTGTACGGGGCTTTACGTTCACTGACGGACACAGCTCCATCTTTATTCTTGACCATTGGGTTATATTGCCACCTACAGGAGTAGGACACTAGGTAGAAAAAAATAACTCAGTACCGCCTATGGGCAGTCCTGGCTGAAAGTCAACTTCTTCTCTGTCATAAGCTGCTCAGTTTTTTTTCCTGCCTAATGAAGAGTAAGGACCTGGCTCCCTGCTGGGACCTGAAGTTCCATTACTTTTTTACCTTTTTTTTCACTTTGCTTGGGATTTTTTTCTGCAGAGATCTTCCATCAACAGCCAGGCTGGGCAATGGGCTGGATAATCTAGATCCAGGAGGTCACCTCATTCTGGCCAGCGAGAGCGCACAGACCTTTAGTTACATGCTGGGTCCTGCAACATGTCCTATCCTGGACCAGGGCAGCCAGCAAGTTAAACGCCTCACAGGAACACATATGACCAGGCGCCTTTAGTCTGTGTCAGTGTTACCCTGGCCGACAGCCCCCCACTTCAGTGGAAAGAAGGCTCTGTCTTGGGAGTGTTGCCCACTCGCACAGCTAGATTGGTAAGTAGATGCCCCCTCCCTTCCTTACCTGGACGCGGTGTGGGGGGGCGGGTACTTTGGGATTCTCCTCCCTGGTATAGCCATGCTTGCAACTTTAGGCTGTGACTTTTGCAGGCCTACTAGCAATACGGCGGCACCCGCAACCTTAGGCCTTTTGTGGCCTACTGGCGGGGCTCCCTTGCATGGCGGACTACCTGCTCCAGTTGTGGGCCCTTGCCCTCCTCTCTGCTGTAGTGTGGAGGTCAAGGCAGTAGCCATTTTGTGGCCCCGGGCGGTGGCCATACTTTTGGGGCCCATACTGGGCCTTAGAGTCTCAGTCGGCGGTACCCTTTGGAGGGGTCTCAGACTATTATCCCCTTTTGCCTGTTCTCAGGCGGTGGGGTCTCCTTTGTGAAGACCTCAGATGGTGGGCTTATCGTGGAACCCTCAGACAGTGGGCTTCCTTGTGGAACCCTCAGATGGTGGACTTGCTTGTGAAACCCTCAGATGGTGGACTCCCTTGCGGAACCCTCAAGTGGTGGGCTTAATTTCGGATTCCTCAGACAGTGGGACCCTTGCAGGCCCCCGGAGCCTGGGGGGCCTTGGCCGGCGGTTCTCTTTAGAGGGGTCTCAGACTGGTGGGACCGCAGATGGTAAGCACCCTTGCGGGGCCTCAGATGGCAGGCTACCTTGCGGGGCCTTGGATGGTGGGTTCCCTTATGGGGCCTCAGATGGTGAGCTCCTTTGTGGGACTTCAGATGGTGGGCTCCCTTTGCGAGGCCTCGGATGGTGGGCTCCCTTTGTAGGGCCTGTCGGCGGCTTCCTTTGTGAGTCCTCAGTCGGTGGTCTGCATTGCGGGGTCTCAGACGGCGGCCTCCCTTTGCAGGGTCTCAGCCAGTGGCTCTCTTTGTGGTGCCTTAGCCGACAGCGGGGCTTCAGAACGTGGTCTCCTTTGCGAGGACTCAGTCGGCAGCCCTTTACAGGTCCTCAGTTGACGGTTCCCATTGTAGGGCTTTAGTCGGTGGCTCCCTTTGCGAATCCTCAGTCGGCAGCCCTTTACAGGTCCTCAGTTGACGTTTCCCGTTGTGGGGCTTCAGTCGGTGGCTCCCTTTGCGGGGCCTCAATCGGCAGCTCCTTTTGCGGGACCTCACTCGGTGGCTCCTTTTTATGGGGTTTCAGTCATTGGCCTCCTTTTGGGGGCCTCAGTCGGGGCAAATATTGCAATATTAAATGAATAAAATTCCTATGATGCAATACAGTAGCTTCTAAAGTGCAAAAGTAATATTACTATTACCATAAATAAATGCAGTGACAATATGCGTAATAAATAAATATGGTGACAATATAAACAGAATTAGCCTCCCTGGCGGTATGATTGTTTCCGATTTCAGGTGCTGAAAGCGGTACAATTATTTTGCTAGTAATTCTTAAGGACGAGCAGCCCAAACCAACTATTTACATATGATTTTTTTTTTACTGTGCGTTTTTCTTTATAACATCTCGGGTATGATAAAGTTTGAAACACAAAATCATAAATTATAATATAATAAACAACTATAAATAAGTTAAAGTATGTATGTGTTGTGAGGGATTAGCTCAGTGGTAGGCGTGGATGACCCCTTGGGGGGTGCGTTTTCACAAGAAGATCTCCGAGAAGTGGTTGCAAACAACAGTTTGGTTTATTAATGCAATTTTCTTCACCAGACTGCAAGCGTCAAAAACAGCAAAATAAAATAAAACACCAAAATAAATCCTTGCCTCTGTGGGCGGCTACCTTCTGACACTGGAACCTACCTAAGAGTCTGTCCCCAACCTACTGTTGGGCAGACTTGGCTGATCGTACAGCAGACTCTCAATAGTCTATGTTTTATCTCTTCACACAGCACATGTTCATTTAACAGGTCCCTTTTCCTCTTCTCATTGAACATGTCCCTTTGCTTGTCTCTCCATAAAGCAAACAGTTCATTTATTTCTTCCACATAGAAATAGTTCATTTTCTCACCTTGAGAAGTCTTCAGCCTTTTTTATCCTCCTCAGGCGCACATCGCTCCAGGAGGTATATTCCTCTCCCATGCCCACACAGTGTCAGGAGGCATACATCTGACTGCTCTCCTGTCCCCAGCTCACACAGATACAGGAGACAGCTTCCGGCGGCAGCAATCCATAGACTTCCTTTGGACAAATTATAGAGGCCTCAACTTCCTCATTCTGAACAGCTGAAGTCTGTTCAACGTCTTTAGACATTTCTGCTGGCTTCTGCAGCCGACACCCTATAGTAATTGGTGAATTGTATCTCCAATCTGTGACAACACTCACAGATTTACCTGACTTCCTGTCACATTAAGGCTCCATGTACACGGGACGCTGGAAATGGCCGTTTAGGAGCAGTTGGGCGTTTTTTTCAGAAGTCCCTGAACGCAGCTCCATGTTATCTTATCTGTCCATGTACACATGGTCGTTTACTGTCATTTGCAGGCAGTTGCGTTCAGGGACATTTTTTTATTGCGTTCGAACGTGTGTTTCCCGACGTTTCAAACGCAGAAACGCGGCCGAACGTGACTAAACGTGACTGAACGTGATGAACCTACGTTCAGCCACGTTATACGTTTTTTTTCTTCCATTCAAAATCAATGGTTCCCTATGGGAGCCTATTGATTTGAATGGAAGTCGCACCGCAAGTCGGATCCGACTTGCGGCGCGACCTGCACTGTGAGAATCTTGAGGGGGAACTCCACGCCAAAAATAGGAAAAAAACTGCGTGGGGTTCCCCCCCAGGTTCCAAACCAGGCCCTTCGGGTCCGGCATGGAATTTGAGGGTAGCCCCACGCCGAAAAAACGGCGTGGGGTCCCCCCCAAAATCCATACCAGACCCTTATCTGAGCATGCAGCCCGGCAGGCCAGGAAAGGGGAGGGGACGAGCGAGCAGCCCCACCCCCCCCTGGACCACACCAGGCCACATGCCCTCAACATGGGGGGGTGTTGATGCTTTGGGGCAGGGGGAGCTCTGCACCCCCACCTCAAAGCACCTTGCCCCCATGTTGATGAGGACAAGGGCCTCATCCCCACAACCCTGGCCGGTGGTTGTGGGGGTCTGCGGGCAGGGGGCTCATCGGAATCTGGAAGCCCACTTTAACAAGGGGCCCCCCAGATCCCAGACCCCCTCCCTATGTGAATGGGTATGGGGTACACTGTACCCCTACTCATTCACCACATAAAAGGCAGTGTATGGAAACAACGACAGGAGACGTTTTGGAAAGTTTTATTAAAAATCTTCATCCGGCTCTTCTTGTCTTCTCCTCTCCGGGGTCTTCTGCTCTTTTGCTGTCCCCTCTCCAGGGTCTTCTGCTCTTTTGCTGTCCCCTCTTCTGCTGTCCTCTCTTTGTTTCTTCTCCTCTCCGGTCTTCTGCTCTTTTGCTGTCGGCTGTCGGCTCTTCTTCCTCCGGTCCTCCTCCGACGACGTCTCCGCTGATTATGCCGATCTCCGGTCTCTGCAGCTTGTTATATAGCCATTAGGGGCGGGGCCTCCCTCATGTCACAGGAGACGTCATCTGTGACATGAGGGGGCGGGGCCTCCCGATGACGTCATCGGGGCCACGCCCCTAATGGCTATATAACAAGCTGCAGAGACCGGAGATCGGCATAATCAATGGAGACGTCGTCGTCGGAGGACCGGAGGAAGAAGAGCCAACAGCCGACAGCAAAAGAGCAGAAGACCGGAGAGGAGAAGAAACGAAGAAAAGACAGCAGAAGAGGGGACAGCAAAAGAGCAGAAGACCCCGAAGAGAGGACAGCAAAAGAGCAGAAGACCCCGGAGAGGAGAAGAAAAGAAGAGAGGACAGCAGAAGAGGGGACAGCAAAAGAGCAGAAGACCCCGGAGAGGGGACAGCAAAAGAGCAGAAGACCCCGGAGAGGAGAAGACAAGAAGAGCCGGATGAAGATTTTTAATAAAACTTTCCAAAACGTCTCCTGTCGTTATTTCCATACACTGCCTTTTATGCCTTTTATGTGGTGAATGAGTATGGGGTACAGTGTACCCCATACCCATTCACATAGGGAGGGGGTCCGGGATCTGGGGGGCCCCTTGTTAAAGGGGGCTTCCAGATTCCGATGAGCCCCCTGCCCGCAGACCCCCACAACCACCGGCCAGGGATGAGGCCCTTGTCCTCATCAACATGGGGGCAAGGTGCTTTGAGGTGGGGGGTGCAGAGCTCCCCCTGCCCCAAAGCATCAACACCCCCCCATGTTGAGGGCATGTGGCCTGGTGTGGTCCAGGGGGGGTGGGGCCGCTCACTCATCCCCTCCCCTTTCCTGGCCTGCCGGGCTGCCTGCTCGGATAAGGGTCTGGTATGGATTTTGGGGGGGACCCCACGCCGTTTTTTCGGCGTGGGGCTACCCTCAAATTCCATGCCGGACCCGAAGGGCCTGGTTTGGAACCTGGGGGGGAACCCCACGCAGTTTTTTTCCCATTTTTGGCGTGGAGTTCCCCCTCAAGATTCTCACAGTGCAGGTCGCGCCGCAAGTCGGATCCGACTTGCGGTGCGACTTCCATTAAAATCAATAGGCTCCCATAGGGAACCATTGATTTTGAATGGAGGCAGAAAAACGCTGCTAAAAGCAACATGGCCAAACGTGCAATAACGCAAATGGAAAAAGCTACTGGAAGCACGTTTAACAGCTGATTTTTCCTGGCGTCAAAAATAGCTTTGCAGGACGTTTTTTCTAACGTCCCGTGTACATGGACCCTTACTTGACGGCCTGTCACATATCCCCCCCCTTGTCTCAACCCTGGGGTTGGGACACAGTTTTCCAGGCACGCCTGTGTCTGGCACTGCTCTTGACTCTCACTGATAATCCTCCTAGTATTTTCCCAAGTAATGTTCAGTCTATTCAATTCTTTCTTTAAGTCCGATAGTTTGTCTATATACACTTGTTTTGGCTGATCCTCTCCATCTTCATATAGCCATTTCTCTGTATCTTCAAGCTTCAGGATGAAACTATTTCTGTCATCTTCATTGACAGATTTCTCATAAATGTCAGACAACTTGTCCCTCATCTCATATACACATTCTTCAACTGCATTTTTGGCATCATTTTGCTCCTTCTCAGGTTTGTCCTGTATAACCATCTGTTCTATCCACCAAGGAGGACCGTGATCCATAGGCAACTCAATTGTGCTAGTCTTAAAGTCTTCAACATTCTTGAGCCACCTTTCTCTGCAATCAATAAATGTTTTCCACAAAACTTTGAGAACCTCTGCTTCACTTAGCTTTGTTCCAAGTAGGGACTCTTGACGTCCCTCTGTGACTTGCGTTGCCTCTCCATACAGCTGTACACAATCATTGACTCTTTGTTTCTTGAGCTTAGCTTGCTCTAAGATGCTGTGCAGAGGGCCTTCCGTTTGCGACAACAGGCGGTCACACATTTCTTCAAAGTGACCCCTGTTCCTTTTTCCAGAGACATCATCAACTTTCCTTCCACCAACACATGGGTCAAAGGCAACAACACAGTCTATTACAGGTTTCTTCAATGCACTTTCTGCTGAACGATTTGACCGCTCCAGGTCACCTGGTTCCTTTTCTTTATCTGAACTCCACGTGGAATGCATCTCAAGATCACGATCAAACTTCTGCCCCCTGTCTTTCACCAGTTCCATTTTGAAAATATTCCCTGAAAGGCACTTATTCATTTGCTTCACGTTTTCACCAACAGCCTTAGTTTTCTCCACTAGGTGGTGTTTGCTTTTTTCTCCAAGATTTATATCACTTGCCTTAGTTTTCTCCACTAGGTGGTGTTTGCTTTTTTCTCCCAGCTTTATATCACCTGCTTTTAGTTTTCTCCGCTTTAGTTTTCTCCACTATGTTCTCAGCCCGAACTGAGAAATCATCACATTTCTTACACAGCTCCTTTGTTTGCTGAAGCTCTAATGATACATTTTCCAATGCTTGAAGTTTTTGAAGGAACTGTTTATTCCAAAGGGGTGATTCAAGCCACATGTCATCACATTTCTGAGGCTCACTCAGGACAGACCCCAAAACACTGATCCTTTTAAAAACTGCATCAGGCACACTATCCCCTATTTGGGACAGATCCTCTGTTGCCTGTAATTCCTCTTCAAGTTCCTGCAACGGAATCTTCATCTCTTCTACTTGCTGTTCTAAGGCTCGCTTAGACTTTTCTAGCTCTTGAACGCTTTTCCCAACATCATCCTTGGAGCTGACTAAATCTTCCATCTCTGTACACAGCTCTTTGTTAACTCTCTCTAGTTCAGCCTTAGCCTCTAGAGCTTCCTCCAAGGAGCGAGCCAAGAACAGGGCTTTGCTCTCTTTATCACGCGCCTCCGCTTCTGCACGGTCGCGTTCTTCTGCATATTTTGCAGTCACAGTCTTCTCCTCAGCAAGCATCTAATCCAACTTCTTTTTCACATTTTCAACATTTTCTAACGAACCAATGCTTTCTTCCATGCGTTTTTTCATATCCGCTATTTGAGCTTGCAGTGTTGCGACTTGCTCTGATAGGTTTTTCTTTGTTTCCTCCTCCTCTTTTAATTGTTCCAGGAAGCCATTTTTCTCATCTTCCATTTGTTTGAGCTTTGTGCTAAAACTCAGCCTTTGACACCTCTCTTCCTGTAAGAGTTCCTGAGTGTCTTGCAGCTGCGATTCCAAGACAGAGAAATCCTTGGCAATTTCTCTAGAATTTCTGTCTGCTTGAGAAAGCTGATTTGTAACATTGTCCAACTCAACCTGCAGTCGGTTTGCCTTCTCTGACAGCTTAGCACCCACTCGGTCACCTTCTGACACCTTGACTTGCGATTCCTGCAGCTGCGCCTCTATTTTTTTTCTCTTGTGTTCAGAATCTCCTTTTCCCTGCATAAGAGCCTTCGCCTCATTGGCTAGTATCTGGGAATGAGACTGTAATTCTGCCACACAGGCTTCTTTCTCCTTTAACTGCTGCTGGACACGTTGGGCTTCATCTTTCCAACTTTCACAGTCCGTAAGCAATTCATCTACCACATTTCTCAAAGTGGTGAGCTCATACACAGTACTCAGTAATTTAGCCTCTCTGTTATTTTTCTCCTTGTCGCTGAGAGACAATGTCGTTTTCAGAGTGACATTCTGTTCCTGCGCCTCCTGCAGGTCTATTTTTGTAGCTTCCAAAGACTGAAGACTTTTTTCCAGCTGATTACGCAATTCCAACATATCACTCATACTTTGCTCCTGCAAAGTCTGAATTTCAATTTCCTTCTCCATAAGGATGGTATCTTTCTCCATTATAGTCTCTCCACATTTTTGTAACTCGGAAAAAAGAAGAACAGTGGATTCTTCCCACTGTACCACCTGAGCCTGCACGTTTCTATGCTCCATCCTAAGCAACTCCAGGGCTCGTTTCTTTTCTTCCATTTTCCGTTTCAAGGCATCCAACTCAGCCCTGCACACATATTCGGTTTCCTCCAAACCGAGGGCCTCCATTGGCTGCTGGCGTCTCTGTTTCCAGCCTGCCATGCTCTCTTGGTGAGCCTTTTGTTGAGCTGCAAAGCTCCGCTGAAAATCCGCATTTGCCTGCTGTTGAGCTGCATTTGCCTCAGTGTTGCTAGGGACAACAACCTTTCGCTTTAGCAGATTCTGTTCAGGCATGGGTGGGGCTCGTTCAGGCGGTAACATCCCCTCCATCCATAGAATTCGGTCTCTCATTTCAGCTAGCTTTGCATCTTTCAGGCGTTTTGATCGCCCCATCTTCAATAACTCCACAAAAAAATTTTCACAGTCCAGCAAAAAATTTTGAGACCACTGTCTCTTTAACACACGTTTTTCTCTCTTTCAGGATCTTCTCTCCTGCACACATAGATTGTGCAATCTCATGCACCAGACAAACTTCATAGAACATATGCACTTCTTTGCAGGGATCTCTGCTTCTGCCCCTTATCCTCCACCATATGTGAGGGATTAGCTCAGTGGTAGGCGTGGATGACCCCTTGGGGGGTGCGTTTTCACAAGAAGATCTCTGAGAAGTGGTTGCAAACAACAGTTTGGTTTATTAATGCAATTTTCTTCACCAGACTGCAAGCGTCAAAAACAGCAAAATAAAATAAAACACCAAAATAAATCCTTGCCTCTGTGGGCGGCTACCTTCTCACACTGGAACCTACCTAAGAGTCTGTCCCCAACCTACTGTTGGGCAGACTTGGCTGATCGTACAGCAGACTCTCAATAGTCCATGTTTTATCTCTTCACACAGCACATGTTTATTTAACAGGTCCCTTTTCCTCTTCTCATTGAACATGTCCCTTTGCTTGTCTCTCCATAAAGCAAACAGTTCATTTATTTGTTCCACATAGAAATAGTTCATTTTCTCACCTTGAGAAGTCTTCAGCCTTTTTTATCCTCCTCAGGCGCACATCGCTCCAGGAGGTATATTCCTCTCCCATGCCCACACAGTGTCAGGAGGCATACATCTGACTGCTCTCCTGTCCCCAGCTCACACAGCTACAGGAGACAGCTTCCGGCGGCAGCAATCCATAGACTTCCTTTGAACAAATTATAGAGGCCTCAACTTCCTCATTCTGAACAGCTGAAGTCTGTTCAACGTCTTTAGACATTTCTGCTGGCTTCTGCAGCCGACACCCTATAGTAATTGGTGAATTGTATCTCCAATCTGTGACAACACTCACAGATTTACCTGACTTCCTGTCACATTCACAGTGTGTATATATATATACCCATATATGTATATATATATATATATATATATATATATATATATACACACACACGTATATATATATATATATATGTACAGTAAAACTGCAGGAAAGGCCACTGGGGGGCAAACTAATGTCAATTTATTTTACTTTGTAATGTAATCCAATAGGATTACAATATATCAGTGTGTTTGTGTGTTTTACTTTTCAAATTTGCCGCTGGTTCCACCACCCTGCGAGCGTCACGTCGCAGGAGACGGAAGCCAGGGCTCACAGCATTGGGTGGAAGATCAGGCTGCCGTATGCTGCAGGGACACATC
This sequence comes from Pelophylax lessonae, assembly GCF_965119305.1. Lineage (NCBI taxonomy): Eukaryota > Metazoa > Chordata > Amphibia > Anura > Ranidae > Pelophylax > Pelophylax lessonae. Next base: position 39,569,124 of record NC_138773.1, read on the forward strand.
GTGGGATCCCGGGGTCAAGGTAAGTGCCCTCTACCAGGATCCAGCGATGCTCCCTGGCGGTACCCAGAATGTGGCTTGGGGTTACCGCTAATGGCACTGAAATTCCTCCCCGAGCCACACTCTGGAATACCACCAGGGAGGTTAATAAAAAGTCTCTCATGCAGTGAATTAATCAAAAAAGTGACACGTGCTGGTGGAAAAACTTCAATATGCTCCTCCTTCTAGTGCTTAATAGTCCTCTGATTCAGCAGCTTAGAAGTCAATAAAGAAGGTGACTAGTGTCCACTGTGCAAAAGGGATGGCATTCGTGAATTCACACTGTGCTCAGTGTTGTGAGCCGTGCTCCCCTTTCTTCTCCCTGTTTACCAGAAGTAGGTAGGGTATACACCTTAAAGATCTCAACTGAAGGCAAACATCTCCTCTAAGGGCTGGGGTTACTCCAGAATGTCCTCTTATTGTTATTTCCAAGGCTCTATCCTCCTCATTACCACGTACCAGCCACCATACAAATAAAGCAAGCTTCCATAGTGTAATACGTTTAAACAAGACTATTTATTAAAGTAAAAAGAATAACACTCACAAATTTTCCATATAAAAACAGCTATTTCCTGCTGTGGTGGACGCTGTGACATGCTGCGCTCCAACCACCGGAAGTGATGTCAGACGCTCGGCTCTCTGCTTGACCGGTTTCGCCACACCCACATGGCGTCCTCTGAAGCTACCAGCACTAAGCACTAGAAGGAGGAGCATATTGAAGTTTTTCCACCAGCACTTGTAACTTTTTTGATTAATTCACTGCATGAGAAACTTTTTATCAATTCTGTTTATATTGTCACCGTATTTATTTATTACGCATATTGTCACTGCATTTATTTATGGTAATAGTAATATTACTTTAGCACTTTATAAGCTACTGTATTGCATTCATTTAATATTGCAATATTTGCACAATTTATTTATTTATTTATTAGTGAGGGAGTGTAGTGGATTTATGCCCTACACCACATTAGTGCACTTATTTATCACAGTTTAGAGCAACGCTGATACATTTGCATACAGTCACTTTAAGGGAATTTTCCTTTTTATCAACAGCAGCCTAATATATATCTTCACCATTTATTTTAGATAACACACATTCCTAAGCGCAGGTTTCTCCGTTCTTGCCTCAGTCGGGGGCCTCTGTTGTGGGACTTTAGACAACAGCCTCCGTTGCAGGATACCATTTGGACTTCCCTTGCGGGTTTCAGCCAGGGGCTCCCTTTGCGGTGCCTCAAGCCGGAGGCTCCCTTTGTGGAGCGCCAGTCGGTGGCTTCCTTTGCAGGGCCTCAGCCAGCAGCCTTTTTTGCGGGGCCTCAGACATTGGCCTCCTTGCGGGGCCTCAGCCGGCGGCTCCCTTTGTGGGGACTCAAATTGGTGGCTTTCTTTGTCAGGCCTCTAGTAGGCAGGTCCCTTTTGGAGGGCCTCAGACAAGGCTGCCTTCCTTGTGGGGTCTTAGACAAGGCCTTTTGGCTAAGATTGAGTATAGTGTCTGTTATTATCAAATTAATATCTGATACGTCCCCTATCTGGGGTTACATGAGGTCTTTGCCAGCAGCCTTCTTTACGGGGTCTCAGACAACAACTTCTTTTGCGACAACAGTCTCCTTTGCGGGGCCTCCACCGGCAGCTTCCCTTGCTCAGATGGTGGCTTCCTTTGCGGGGCCTCAGGCGGCGGCTTCCTTTGCGGGGCCTCCGGCAGCGGCTCCCTTTGCAAGGCCTTTGTTTTGGACCTCTGTCAGCCTCCTTTTGAAGGTTGACTTTCTCCGAGCAGCTCAACCGGCGACCGCTCGTGGCGGGTCTCCCTTCCAGTCTTCGGCTATGCCTCGACATGTAGATGGGCTCTGCCTTGGTTTGCTCGGTGTCATGTCATCGTTGTTGGTTCGTGAATCTTAAGATCCACAGTATGGGCCATGTACTGTGTCTGTCAGGCCATAAATAACCGCTTCTACTTGCATCCTGAACAGCTCCAGCTCCTCAAGGCCCCCCCTTGGGGGGGTGCTCACCCCTGGACCAATGAGTCCGCAATGCTCACGGATAGGTCCTATTCAGAACTGAGGTTGTTACACCCACTCTCTGAGTAGGGGCTTGCCTTGCTTTTTTTTTTGGACCGTGGAACCCCCCTTGTTCCCAACATTTATGTTTGCGTATGACTTTTGTCCGGCTGCAGTATAGCGTCTCCTTTTTATCTGCTTGAGCAATTCCTTCCCCCCAATCTCTATTTCCGCTTTGAGCCTGGTGCTGAATCTACTGCCAACGTGTTTAAAATTTAATGAATTTTGTACATTTTATACCTTTTGTGTATTACAAAGCCCCTTGGGCATTCTTCTTTTTTGTATTCACTGTAGGGGTTCTGGCCTTCGGGTGGCCCCAGATTGGTCTTTAGTACACTGACATGGTATGGCTGGTCTTAGATGTTCCCTGGTGGTTGCCTTCTTCAGAAGGGTCGTCTCCCCAGGGTCTAGACCACCCTGGAAGATTTCCTAGGGGTTCGTTGTTGACGTACCCATGTTCTCTCTGTGACCCTTATTGGGTTTGAGTTGGGGTTTTGGTTCTCTAGAAGCCTTCTCTTGGAGAGTATGGAGGATATTAAAATAGGAACGGTAAACCAATCCGCTAACTAGTATCTGCAGGAAGAACTAAGAAAGCACATATAATGAAGATTGTATATACGTAAATAAATAGTAAATAAAAAGCAATAGCAGCCAATTTCCGTAATGTCACCACATACAATAATAGTAATAAAAAAAAGATCAAATCAGCATTAAAGCATAAAGCAACATATCAACACAAATATTCAAATATATATAACGTGCATGACAAATATATATAGTGCATATCATGCTAATTAAAATCAAAGGTGAATAATTGAGCCCACATGTATTAGTGCAATAAATATAAGTAAAAAAAAATAAAAATAACAATCACAAAAAACTAAATGTAAAAATCAATAATCCATATAAAAAAGAAAATAAAAATATAGAAGTCCACAAATAATGGGTAATGGTATCCCAGAGATAGAGGTGTCACCAGCGCAGAATCCAAAACCAGTACTATCCACCAATAAGTGCAATGGCCGCTTACCTTAAATAAAGGTAATATGCGCATTCATATTAGACAATCCAGTTGTAGGAATTTCCCCCATATCAGATAATTAATGACCAGCTCATGTAAAACAAATAGGCATCCCCATAGTACATTATATAAAATCAAGGTTTAGTAACAAAACTTAATAACTTACAAAGTGCCAATTGAATGCAGGTAGAGTTTCCAGATAGGACCGAGGGGTCCCCGGATAACACAGTGTGGAGAATTTCAAACTTCCGGTCTTGGCCGAAGACCGGAAGTGACGTCACCCGGCTCCTCCCGGTGCGTTGCGTCACAAACACGTGACTTTCTAAACCTTGTCACGTTTTTTCTGTTGGTTGCCTGTTCAGGCGTTCACTCCTAAGGTCGGGTTCCTCCTTTGCTTGTTACGGCATGCTCCACGAGGGCTCTAGTGCCTCTGGTACTTTCGGGCATCTGTGTCTCAGGGTTGCGAGGCAGCTCCTGGATTGTGCGTTCTCTTACTAAATTTTCCCTGTTGATGTGTTGCATCTTCAGGTGTTTCTTTTGAGCGCAAAGTTTTGCAGGGGTTGTTTTGGATGGTTGGCATGTTTGCTTGGTTGCTCCAATTGTTTTTTTGGTTTCCCCACCCCTCATTGGGGCACTGCTTTGGGACATTCTAATGGTCAAGAATAAAGAAGAAGCTGTGTCCATCAATGAACCTAAAAGAAAACTGGATTGTTGTTACTCACCGCAAAATAACTTTCTCTAAATTCATTGGCGGACACAGCCAGTTTTTCTCTATTTGCGGAGCAGATCTGTGTCTTACTGTTTGCATACGTTTTTTACCTTTTGCCGCTGTAGGTCTGCTGGCACCTGTGGTTCCACTAGCCTGTGCTCTGCTCTTGCTGCTCTGACTTAGCAGCTATCGGTGTTGCCTGCTTCTCCTGATGGTTAATATACTGTCCTTCCTTCCTGATAGTTCCTGTCCAGCCTCCCATGTGTCTCCCTATTTAAATCCTACTCAGACCAGTTTCTGGTTGCTGGAGCAACACTTGTTCCTGAGCCCTTCCGTGTTATTTTTCCTACCTGAATTATTGTGTACTGATCTCTTGTATACTGATCTCTTGTGTACTGACTCAGCTAGTTCTCCTGATTATGTGTGTCTGCTGCCTGCCCTGACCTTGGCTCGTTATCTGGCTCTCCTTTTGCTCCATCCGTGCCTGCACTGTCTCTTTGGGAACTCTCCTCGCTAGCAGGGTGAACCTGGAGGTCATGACCTGGTGACCTGGGGTCAGCACGCAGCCAAAACCACGTGAGGGGGGTCTCTGGCGGAACACTGGCTGGCCCTTAGATTCCACACCCTGGGGGGATCCCATGTCACCTTCTCGCCTGTGGGCTCACATCCGTAGAACCGTGACAACTTGTACTGCTTTGCTACAAAACTGAGCTGCTTATGGCAGAGAGGAAGTTGACTATCAGCTAGGACTGCCCATAGGCGGTGCTGAGTTTTTTTTTCTGCCTAGTTTCCTACGCTTGTAGGTGGCAATATAACCCGACGGTCAAGAATAAAGAAAAAGCTGTGTCCATCAATGAACTCAGAGAAAGGGATTTTATGGTGAGTAACAAAAATCCATTTTTTTCCATAGGAGTTTAACCACTTTACCCCCAGCCACTGTGCTGCTACTGCGGCACAGTGGCTCGTTCCCGTCCAGCGACGTAGACCTACTCCTCGAGTGAGGAGATCCGCCCGCCTGTGTAAACAGAGCGGGCGGATCTCTTAAGTGACAGGGACTGACAGATCGGAGTGTTCAGCATAGCTGAACATCCGATCTGTCCTTCTGTCACTCAGTCACCTCCCCCCCCCACACGTCAGTAAGCACCAGGCATACATTAACCCCTCCCTCTCCAATAAAATTAACCCCTTCACTGCCAGTGTCATTTTTACAGTAACAGTGCATATATATAGCACTGATTACTGCAGTAATGTCACTGGTATCCCCAAAAGTGTCAAAAATGTCAGTCAGGGGTCCGATCTGTCCACCACAATGTCGCAGTCCCACAAAAAAAATTGCAGATCGCCGCCATTACGCGTTAAAAAAAAACCACCAAAAATTACAGAAATCTTTCCCGTAGTTAGTAAACGCAATAACTTTTGCGCAAACCAATCAAAATACGCTTATCGTGATTTTTTTTTACCAAACATAGGTAGCAGAAAACAAATTGGCCAAAAATTTTTAAAAAATTTGATTTTTACATTTTTTGGGGGGAATTTCATATAAAAAAATGTTAAAAATATTGTTATTTTTTCAAAATAAACGCTCTTTTTTTGTTTATAGCGCAAAAAGTAAAAAGCGCACAGGTGATCAAATACCACCAAAAGAAAGCTCTGTTTGGTTTGGGTACAGCGTCGCACGACCGCGCAATTGTCAGTTAAAGTCACACAGCGCCGAATCGCAAAAAGTGGCCTGGACGTAAGACAGCAAAATCCTCCGGTGGTAAAGTGGTTAAAGGGTATGTGAATCCTTAACCTGCACCTCAATTTTACCACTAGCGCAATTTTTTTCACTTTTTTTTTTAGAAACATCTCAATTTTTAGCTATAAAATGACTTAAATCCCCAGAACATTGTTCTGAAAACAGAGACCCTGTAGAATAAAAAGGTGATAGTTGCAATTTTTTAATGTTTTTTTTTATACCAAAATGCCAAATTTTAAAATTGCACAGGCTCATGTTATCGCAAAAACTACGGTACTCAAAAATCTCCCTTGGTTACGCTTTAAAAGCCTTTGCGGTTTATCAGTTTAGAGTTAACCAGAAGCTCTGTCACTAGAGGTATTGCTCTTACTGTGATGCTTATAGTAATACCTCACATGTGTGGTGCTATCATGGTTTACATACATATGTGCACACTGGACTGCGTTTGCATGTGCAGGGGACAACGTGGTTCTCTTTATTTTTTTTTTATACATTTTATTTCAACTTGGTTTTTTACTGGTTGCCGACTACTTACCGCATATTTACTGCGGCAGTGTGGCTCTCCCAGGCAAACCGACTTAGGGCTGCGTCGGTCGCTTGGAGGCAGCTAGGGGGTGAGCGCTCTTCAGCGGGGAAGCCGATGCAGTGAAAAGCCGGCTCCGATTGCCGCCTGACACCCGCGATCGTTTCCCGCTGAGAGAGAAGGACGGTCAGCTGAGTTTTTCTCCCTGGAATGATCATAGAGGCCATGTGATCCTTCTATATAGTCAATCCAAAAGCCACGCCCCCACAGTTAGAAACACACCCCTAGGTACACGTTTTACCTCTTGATCACCCACGCTATTACCCCTTCCCTGCCAGTGTCATTATTACAGTAACAGTGCACATTTTTAGCACTGATTACTGTAGTAATGTCACTGGTCCCCCTAAAAGTGTCAAAAATGTCAGTTAGGGGTCCGATCTGTCTGCCCCAATGTCGCAGTCCCGCAAAAAATCGCAGATCGCCACCATTACTAGTAAAAAATAAACACTAAAAATTACATAAACTTTTCCCGTAGTAAGTAGAAGTGATAACTTTTGCGCAAACCAATCATTGCGATTTTTTTTACCAGAAATATGTGGCAGAAAACAAATTGGCCTAAAATGTTAAAAAAATGTTGATTTTTACATTCTTTTTGGGAATGTCATATAGCAAAATGTAAAAAACATTGTTTTTTTTTTCAGAATTGTCGCTATTTTTTGGTTTATAGCGCAAAAAATAAAAATCGCACAGGTGATCAAATACCACCAAAAGAAAGCTCTATTTGTGGGAAAAAAGAGGACATCAATTTTATTTGGATACAGCGTCGGACGACTGCACAATTGTCCGTTAAAATAAACGCAGTGCCGAATCGCAAAATATGGCCTGGGGGGGAAAATCTTCCGGTCCAGAAGTGCTTAAACTTTCTTATTTCATTGTTTCATTCACTACTGAGAAAATCAAGTAATGGATGTTTCTCGGTTTTCTTCCACTGTCCATACTAAAGTGGCTAGATGTGGTCCCAGGGTCCCGAACAGGAGAGTCCGGGAACCAGTCGGGGGGATCGGGACACTAAACTGCCTGCACAGTAAAGTTAATCAACGGCTATACAGCTGCCAGATCACTTTCACTTCCAGCCAGGAGCTAGATGAGAAAAGTTGATGGCTGCGGTAGCATGTGCCAAATTCGTGGGAAAATTCGTCATCAGGTACGGAAAGTGACGACAGCGACGATTCTGATGTCTCATTCTGGCACATCGCTTCTGGAATTTGGGATGTATATCAAATGATTCTTCAGAATTTCCAATGAAGCGATGTGCCAGAAAGAGACATCAGAATCGTCGCTGTCGTCACTTTCCATACCTGATGACGAATTTTCCCACGAATCGCTATCGCTCAGTTCTTCAAGTAACTCCGTTTCGCTGTCGCTGTTTTCCAGTTCGTCTAAAAGCACAGAAAGAACGCTTTTTGGACGCCATGATTGTTCTCAATTTTCCAGGCACAAAGCACTGGAAAAGCACAGGCAGGGCACTGGAGAAGTCACCAGGTGAAATCCTGTGGTGAAATGGGATGATACAGTGTAATCCGTTAGCATCACAGCTTTCTATCATCTCATTTGGTGTATTTACATTTTTGAAATTGCTGCCGGTTCCACCCCCCCCCTCCCCCTGTGTCGCAACGCTTGCAGGGAAGGGAACCGGAAGACAGGTGCCGGCATCGGCCGAGCACACAGCGGGAGGACGGCGGAGGAGGACAGCAGGGAGGACAGCAGGGAGGATGGCAGGGGAGGACAGCGGGGGATCGCAGGGGAAGGTGAGTTTTAAAATGTAAAACAACAGATTTCCATGCAAAACAATGTACCGATTTTAGTACAGAAATCCTGACATAATCAGACCGCCAGGGAGGTTAAAACAAGTTTAGTGTTATTTTGGATATTGGGTAGTTCACCAGTGAGATTGGTCTTTCATCTCTTCCAAATTCCTCTCTGGTCATCCAAATCATGTGAACCCTATATATATATATATACAGTAGGATGTGTTAAAAAGACACTTGCTTCTCTATAATAATTATTTTATTTTACAGATATAGAAACATCGTCTAATGTGGTCACTGTGCTCTCTATTATTCTGGTTGTGATGACAATAATCGCAGTTGGAATCGGGATTTTTTTGTGGAGGCGAAAATACAGAAAAAAATGTAATACACAACAAAACTCTGCAAATTGCTGTGCTTCAGGTATGAAATGTAACTCAATGTATACTTTGTCCTAACTGAATGTTTATTTTGCCAAAAGCACATTATACTCTGTATTGTATATTCCATTTTGAGCCACTCACTTATTAAATGGAAAGTTGTCAATAGTCAGGATTCATGTGACCACTCACTGATAATGAGTTTCCAGCTTAACCAGTTCTGGACCGGAAGATTTTCCCCCTTCCTGACCAGGCCCTATTTTGCGATTCGGCACTGCGTTACTTTAACGGACAATGTGCGACGCTGTACCCAAATAAAATCGACGTCCTTTTTTCCCCCACAAATAGAGCTTTCTTTTGATGGTATTTGATCCCCTCTGCGATTTTTATTTTTTGTGCTCTAAAAAAAAAAAAAAAAAAAAGCGACAATTTTGAAAAAAAAAAAAAAAAAAAAAACAATATATTTCACATTCTGCTATATAACATTCCCAAGAAAAAAATAAAGATAATTTTTTTTTTTTAACATTTTATGCCAATTTGTTTTCTGCTACATGTTTTTGGTACAATAAGCGTATTTTGATTGGTTTGCGCAAAAGTTATTGCATCTACTAACTACGAGAAAGATTTATGTCATTTTTATTGTTTTTTTTTACTAGTAATGGTGCGATCTGCGATTTTTAGCGGGACTGCGACATTGCAGCGGACAGATTGGTCCCCTAACTGACATTTTTGACACTTTTTTGGGGGGGGGACCAGTGACATTACTACAGTAATAAGTGCTAAAAATATGCACTGTTACTGTAATAATGACATTGGCAGGGAAGGGGTTAACCCTGTGGGTGATCAAGGGGTTAAATGTGAACCTAGGGGAGTGATTCTAACTGTATGGGGGTTGGGCTTTTGAAATGATCACAGAGACCTGTGATCCTATATAGCAGGATCACAGGGTCTCTGTGATCATTGCAGAGAGAAGGACGGTCAGCTGTGTTTATATCAGCTGACCGTTCTTCTATCTCAGCAGGGAGCGATCGTGGGTGCCAGGCAGCAATTGGAGCCGCCTGACACATGCGCTAGCTTCCCTGCTGACGATCGGGGGTGGGAGCGTGCCGCTGGCGGCTCGCGCTCACCTCCTAGCTCCTTCCAGGCAAATGACGTACCGATAAGTGGTTTTGCCTGGGAGAGCCACACTGCTGCCGTATATATACAGTATACGGTCGGCAAGTGGTTAAAGTGTTACTAAACGCACAAAAGTAAAATCAGTGTGTATATGCAGTATAGAATGCTTGTGGCATACTCACTGTGGAACCTAAGGGGTTAATCCTCTGCATTGTGTAAAAAGGCTGTTTGATCCTGTATTCTCTGATCCTTCCCTTCTTCCACAGTCCTCAATCTATCTCCTGACAGAACAGAGCCTTTGGGGCATTCTGCACATGCTCAGTTTGCTGTGTATTGCTAGAGTTTTTTTTTTTTTTTCTTGGGACGGTGCATGTGCTCAGCACAGGGCCAATCAGCACTGTCCAGACAGAGGGTCAGGGGTCCTGCAGCCTGATTGGACAGTCAGAACAGAATGAAAACTTCTCCTACAAGCTTTAACAGACACTGATAAAAGTCACAAGACTGCACTAACTGCTGATGAGAAAAGGCATTTAGCAGTTTATATTTACTAAAACGATTACATTTCCATGTCCTGTGTACTGCGGGAGACCAGATATAGTGACTGCAGGGTCCTATTACCATTTTAATGTTAGGAAGTGTTAATGTATTGTGAGGGGTTAGCTCGGTAGTGGGGAGAGGGTGACCCCTTGGGGGGGGGTTCGTTACACAGAGAGACAGCCGAGGAGTCGTGGAAAACAGTCTATGGTTTATTCTTGCAATTTTCTTCAAACAAGTGCAAGCATCAAAAACAGCATAATTCAAAACACAAAATAAATCCTGGCCACTGTGGGCGTCTACCTTCACACACAGGAACCTACCTAGGGAGTCTGTCCCAACCTACTGCTGGGCAGACACTGCTGGTCATACAGCAGACAACCAATAGTCAATTTTTATTTTCACACAGAAAAAGTCCATCACCTCACCTTCAGAAGTCTTTCGTCTGACTGCTCTCCTCAGCTCACACAGCCTCAGGAGGCAGCAATCAGGAGTCATCCTCTGGATAAATTATAGAGGCCTTAATTGTCTCATCCTGAATAGCTGAAGCCTTTTCAACGTCCTTACACCTTTCTGGCTATCTCTGCAGCCGACACCCTATAGTAATTGGTGAATTTTCTAAACAAGGTGGAAATGTATCTCCTGTCTGTGACAACACCCACAGATTTACCTGACTTCCTGTCACAGTATCTTATAGGTGGGCAGCTTAGGCTCCTTTCACACAGGCGATCTGAACAGGTCCGCCAGTCAGTTCTTCAGGTGTACCTGATTAGAGGTCCATGCATCCCTATGGACAGGTGAGTGCACACCCGCCTACCTCCAGGTCTGATCAGGTATGCTAAAAAAAAAAAAAACACAGAAGGGGATCCATCCTCTACTGTTTAGGCGGAGTGGTTCGGAGGGTAATCAGGTGTAAATGGACAGTGAAGTCCATCTACTCCCGGCTGCCCAGAGAGCAAGTGGGCTCTGTCCGTGTCTGTTCTGCAGATACTGAGCGGACACGGATGTGACATCCACACACTCTGCTCCGATCACCAGGGGATCTCTGAGCAGATCCCCTACTGATCATAACGGAATCCACCCTATCCTAAAGGGGCCTTATTGTATATTATGTGGAATTAAAGACCTACCTCTGCCGAGAGCCTAAACCGTTTCAAGAGAGCAAAAAGGCATATTTCAGCTTCTTGAGAATTATAGAATACTGATGGATATCAGAAGTGATTTTTGCAACTATAGAATATTTTAGACTGAATGGATAGCAAAGATTGGGGGATGGTATGGGGCAGAGTGAACCAGGTGATGGCCAAGGCTGCTTAAAATAAAATTAATAAATAAATTGGCCCTGGTGTGTAAAGTCATCTTGTGCGTCCTTACAGAATTGTTTGATTATCCATATATTAGTTATAATGTGATAGTTTCAGGAATGTTTGTATTTGAAACCATAAGAGCTGAAATTTCCATGTAGCTGAACAAATAACTGAGCGCATTTGTAATCAATAAATTTGCAGTTTTCACAGTAATGGACATTGAAGGTCCTACCAAGCTGATTGCTGGAGAAGAAACATCTCTATACAGTAGAGCCACCAATTGCCCAGAGAACACGAGTGTGACTTGGCTAGAGAAGAGAGGAGGACAAGTCTATGAGATCCCAGAGTCCCATGGAGGAGATAAGGAGGAAGAGGAGAGACTGATGGGCACACAGTATGGGGTCAAATCATGCAGAGACGGACCAAACTACACATCTTCACTGAAGTTCAGACCCAGTGTGACCAATCACAAAGATGTGACCTTCATCTGTAGATATAGCTGTGGGAAAGAGAAGGAAGAGAAAACATTTCACTGCAGAGCAATTTATGGTGAGGAATGTCTATTATTCCATCCATGGTTTACGTTCACTGTTGTGTATTTATTAGTGATTGTGTTAAACCAGAAAAATACTTTCCAACCACCAATATTCACAGCTCATACCCTGTTATTTTTGATGGGGTCATGTCAAGAAAAACAAAATACATTATCATGGTATTTTTATCTAAGGTAAATGTACCAAAGTACATTATGGGGTCTATTTATAAATGTTTTCACACATGAGTCTCAACTTGCCCCGGGATTTACACATTTTACCAACTGAATCCAATTAGAAACATGTGTGACTCCGGTGTGAAAGAAATTTATATAACCACATGCGGACCACCTGCCCTCAGTGTACTGCGGCTGATGTAGGCAAAGAGACATACCCATACATTGCTGACTTCTTCCGGGGTTAGGGCACATGCATGTTTGCCCGCACGCCCAGCTCCCTCTGTGATTGTACATAGCGGGAGCCTGTCACCAAGTCAGCAATGTATGGCCTGTCAGAAAGTCCCAGCCAATGATTCATGGCTGGAACCTGCTGATCGGCTTTGTGCACTCACAGCCCAGAGCTCTGTGTTGGTAAACAACACAGAGCTCTGTACAGAGGGAGCGATCTGTCAATTTCTCATCCCTGAGTAAGAGCAGCATACTGTACACACATTACACATAGTTAGGCAGATATTTATCCCCTTTATCACCCTAAAGGTTAACCCATTCCCAGCCAGCATCATTAGTACAGTGACAGTGTATATTATTATCACTGATCACTGTATTAGTTACACTAATGATGTCAGTGGCAGTTAGTCAGTATCCCCCCCTCCCACGTCAGTTAGTGTAAGATTGTCTGCCGCACTATCGCAGTCCCAATATAAGTTATTGATGATCACCTCCATTACTGGTTTAAAAAAAGAAATTCCATTTTATATACCATAGTTTGTAGACGTTATAATTTTCACGCAAACCAATCAATATACTCTTATTGGTAAGTTTTTAATTAAAATATGTAGCAGAATACCTTGTGGCCAATATTTATGAAGCAATTCAATTTTTAACATTTTTTTATTGCATTCAGTATGTTTTTTTTTTTTTTTTTAGCAGAAAGTAAATAAAATATATAAAAATATTTTTTTCAAAATTTTCTGTCTTTTTTCGTTTATATTGCAAATAATAAAAAACCCAGTGGTGATCAAATACCACCAAAAGAAAACTCTATTTGTGTGAAAAAAATTATCGTTGCAGCATGTTTCCAATGCTGAAAACTAAACGCAAATCAATTCAAATTTTCGCCAGTTGATGATAACTATGACCAAAGTCAATTGCAATTTTCGTTATCGAAAAAAAATGGAATGAAAAAGTGAGGGAGGGTCTTTTGGTTTTATTTATGAAGACGTTATATAAAGGCTAGATCTGTAGTTTGTTCAAACCTTATTATCAGAAATAATAACATTTTGTTTGATTTTTACCCCAGGTGTATATAATGAGTTTGGCAATTCTAGAGAAATGCCTAAACAATGCATTACAATTTACCAAAACCCATTAGATTTAAGTCGACCAAAATGTAGGAGATTTTAGTTGACTAAAATATGACTAAAATTAAAACAATTCAGATGACTAAAATACAACTAAAACTAATTGAGCACCCTCCTAGGTATGTAAAGTGAGTATAGTTTTTGGCTCTGTCTGCCTATCAGAGGAGCAGCGGGTAAATTCTTTTTTGCTTTCTGCTTAACAGGGAGCAGAATCTGTTAGTTAGGTCTGCTCAATTTTCTCAGTGTGGGATTCATCTGGTCTGGGGAGTGTCCCCACTGATCCAATGGGGAGGCACATTGGACAGTGGAGGAAACCTGGCCAATGAGTACCCAGGCTTTGATACAGCCCCAGTGATTGGCACAGACTGCTGTCTCGGGGCATAATAGTATAAAAGTCAGGAGCACATGTGTCTTTGGCTGGTGAGCAGAGTCCTGGAAGGAGGGTGGCGGCTGCCTCCTCTTCTGCAGTGGTTGGTGTATGGTCACAGGCAGTCGGCCTGGTGAGCCAGAAGTGAGGAGATGAACCCAGATGTCCAGGAGAGCTGACTGAAGGAGTTGAGGCACTGGAGAACCTGAAAAGCAGTATTGTGAGTACAGGAAATCTTATCTAAGGGCCTGACCAGGGAGGGGGGCCACTCCGGAGTAGAGTAGTCAGAGGACGTGTCAGCTGGTGGATATAAAGGGGGTGCTAGGCGTGTACCCTGAAGATAAGTGTTCAAGAACGTTACCTCAGATTCATCTAGTGAATACAAGTATATATCCCCTGCGCTCAAAAGATGCATGTAGGCCAGAGAGGCATTGGCTGTATCGTAAGCATCAACAGGTCTTGCTGCCCTCTCAGGATGATGGGTATCCACATAAACTGAAAGCAAAAAACAAGAGAAGGGTGCACCGATAAGATATTTATTAAAAAATAATAAAAACAACATATAATCTACTCACAAGAGTAGGCTATATACAAGTGATACACAGAAAGTCCCTTCAGCTGTCCAGAGACCACAGAACCGTGATGCTTAATAGTGAGAGGGAAGCCTGGAGGTGTCCATACAGCTAACGAGTTTCAAGGGTTCTCCCCCGAGGGCTCTGAGGAAGAGGGTTCTCCCTCGAAACACATTAGCCATATGGACACCTTCAAGCTTCCCTGTCACTATTTTTTTTTTTAATAATATTTTTTATTGAAAATTCAACAAAGTACACGGATAATAATGCACAACATTGGAGAACAACAAGGCGAGTAGCAAAAAGATAGCATACAATAGTGCCCAAACAAGATAAGTAGAAGGAGAGGGGAGGGAGGGAAGGGTGGGGAGGGGGAGGGAGGGAGCTGTTCCACAACAAGGAGAGTGTACACTCATCATACAACAACTGAATCAACAGTAAATCAAGATCAACAAACTAGACTACTGAACCACCTTACTCATCAGTGAGTACAAAAGTAAGCAGTGAAGTGGGTAAATACCACCGAGAACTAGAGGTACATTTGGCATTTATGCAGAAGAGAGAGAGACGGGAGGCGGAAGGGGACGGTACCACTCCCTAACGTGACACCCATTGGGAACATATTCGCCACAGGGAGGAGCACCATCCCACATCCGAACACCCGTGTATACAGTAAAGAAGAAGAAGAGAAAAGGACCTTCTTAAACCTGACTAGGAGTATATTTCCAGTGTTTCCAGGCATCGTCAAACTTGGAGAGGGTAAGAGCGTTGACTGCCAACGCTCGTTCACATAGGTAGTTCTTGTTAACTAGTTTAATCAGGTCAGTGAAGCCCGGGATAACCAGGGATCTCCAATTTCTGAGTAGAAGTGTCCTGGAAGCCAGCAAGATGTGCGTTACCATGCCACGAAAACACTTAGGATAGTCCTCGATACCAATATTTAGCAGGGCCATAGCTTTCCTGGGAGGGTTAAGGATGCCCGTACACTCCGCTATGCAACCAAATATTCTAGACCAGTAGCTCTTAAGTGAGGGGCACTCCCAAAGTACGTGAGCCAACGTGCCCCTACTACCGCACTCTCGCCAGCACTGGTCAGAGACCCCTGGAAAGATCTTTGAGAGTCTAACGGGGTTGTAGTACCACCTATTAGCAATCTTAAGCGTCTGTTCCCAGTGCGAAGTACAGCGAGAGTATCTGTATGGTGCCAGGAAGGCCCGTGACCACTGCTCGTGGGTGAACGTGCAAACCAGGTCTTTCTCCCAGCGAAGCATAGAAGACGTCTTGGGGGGACGGAGCCCCCCCAAAAGGCATTCGTAGAACAGTGAGATACCCTTTCCCCGCTTGACTACATTGAGCAGGTAGTCCCATACCTTTTGGGGAAGTAGTTTCGTCGTCATAGGGTGCTTGGACAGGAAACTATGTATCCTGAGAATCGTGAATGAGCAGGTGTCGGGAATCTGGTGGGTCCTCATCAAGAAAGTCGGGGAGTGGAGGGAATCCGAGTGGAAAAAATGAGATAACGTTGTCATTCCCTTCAATCTCAATTGCGTCAAGTCGAGGGAGGGTAGATGGGCCCTCAAGATGTCCAACGGCAGGGAAGTCGATGCACAGGGAACAAGTTCCGCCCCTTCCTTCTGAGACGCTCCCAGCCTACGCCATGCCAGAAGGGAGGCCCGCATAGGAGGGGAGAGTCCAGGCAAGCTCCAGGGAATCCAGAGGTCGCCCAGAAGAAGGAGGCGGAGGTCCCGAGTCGGGGACAAATGTCTCTCAATCTGCGTCCATGGGAAGTCAGTGGCACCATGAAACCAGGGCCTGAGCTGGTCCAGTCTAGTCGACCAGTAATAGAGAGAGATGTCGGGCAGCTTCGCTCCACCCAGACACTTAGGTTGCGTCAGGACAGAAGCGGCTACCCGAGCACTCTTGCCGCACCAGATAAATTGGCGCATAGCTCTAGTTAAAGCATCTAAGCACGTCTTAGGAAAAATCAGGGGGACCGCTCTGAAGATGTACAGGATTTGGGGAAGTATTGACATTTTGTACGCTGCCATCCTGCCACTCCAAGACATTTCAACCTTGGCAATGGAGGCCATCTCTTTGGCAGTCTTCTTAAGGAGAGCATCAACATTCGCCGAAAGGAGTGACGCTATGCGGGGGGTAATGTTGATGCCCAAATATGGAACGTGTGCGTCCGTCCAGGGATATGGGAAAGAGGACCGGAGGTGAGCGAGCGTACGGTCGTCTATACCTAGGTTAAGCGCCAGGGACTTGGTCGTGTTAACTTTGTGGTAGGAGACCGCCCCATAGTCAACTAAGATGTGGTGTACTGCTGGGAGGGATTGTAAAGGGTTGGTGAGGATAACTACAATGTCGTCCGCAAAGAGACTCACCGTGTGGGTCACGTCACCAACTTGGTAGCCCATCACCCCACTATGCGACCTAATGGCCTCCGCCAGGGGTTCAATCATCAAATTGAAGATTGAGGGGGAGAGGGGACACCCCTGGCGGGTACCATTCGAGATAGTGAATGGAACGGAGGTCGTGCCCGAAGTGAGAACCTGAGCAGAGGGACAGGAGTACAATGCGAGGATCGATGAAAGAGACGGGCCAGAGAAGCCAAACCTCTCTAGCGTCAGCCTCATGAATAACCAATTAACTCTATCGAACGCCTTCTCCGCATCCAAGGTGAGGAGCAGAGAAGGCGTTCGCGAGGCTTCGGCCAAGTGGACAAGGTTAATGATTCTCCTGGTGGCGTCAGCTGTCTGGCGACCAGGCATGAAGCCCATCTGGTCCTGGTTAATGAGGTGGGGGAGAATAGGTTGAAGGCGGGCCGCTAAAATCCTAGCATAAATTTTAACATCACTATTAAGGAGGGATATGGGCCGATAGTTGGCGGGCAAACTAGGGTCCTTACCCGGCTTAGGGATGGTGGTTATGTACGCTGATAACATGTCAGGGGGGAACCGTGCCGTCGACGCTGCCTTATTAAAAACATCCGCAAGGGTAGGGCTAAGAAGGGAGGCAAAAAGTTTATAATAGTCGTTACATAGACCATCAGGTCCAGGGGACTTCCCGGAGGGGAGCGTTCTAATGGCCTTGGAGATGTCCTCTGACGTAAAGGGGGAGGCTAGGGAAGACACGTGGGATTCGGACAGAACCGGCAGACGCAGCTTGTCCAAGAATGCTCGAACAAGCTCCGGTGTGGGGTGCAGTGTGCTGGGGTCTTGGGCTAGGTTATAAAGGGAGCCGTAGAAATCTGCAAACTCGTTAGCAATATCTCTAGGGTGTGACAGTCTTGCGCCAGTAGTCTTGTGGGAGAGGTAAGAGATGCGGGAGTTAACTCTACGTTGCTTAATGCGAAGGGCCAGGGCCTTACCAGCTCTATTTGCGTGAGCATAGAACTTGAGCTTGAGAGTTTTGAGGTGACGGTCATACCGGAACATTAGATGGGACTTCAGGGATTCCCGCTTCTGCATCAGTTGCAGGAATACAGTCTGGGTGGGAGAGGTCTTGTGCTTGGCCTCCAGGACCTTGATGTCAGCGAGAAGGGTAGTCAGCGTTTTGTTATAAGTTTTCCTCATCCGTGCAGACTGCTGGATGCAGACACCGCGAATAAACGCTTTGTGTGCACCCCACAGAATCCAAGGATCCGAAACAGAAGGGGTATTAATGTCAAAGTAGGAGGATAATTGGTCCCTGATGAATTTACCCGAGGAGGGATCCTGCAATACCCTAACATCACATCTCCATATCGATGTCCGTTCCCTGGGTCCAGACTCCTCCAACACCATTTCAACCGCCGCGTGATCAGACCAGGTGATGTTCCGAATGGTGGAGGAGGAGACCTTACCCAGCAAAGGGAGATCCGTCAAGAACATGTCAATTCGCGAGTACGAACCATGTCTATGAGAGTAGAAGGAGTAATCCCTTTCGGAGCCATGGAGGCACCGCCAAACATCATACAACTGTTCCCCCAACAGAAGGGAGTTGAGGGAGAGTTGTCGGCCGCGGGCGGGCGCCAAAGCGTCAAGCCCAGGGTCGACAACCATGTTCAAATCCCCACACACAACCAAATTACCATACAAATCAGAGGCGACCTTTCTCAGAAGCCTGTGGAGAAAGCGCTTTTGGTGGCTATTAGGAGCGTACACCGCCACAAGAGTCAGGGGAGTCGAGTTGAAGTCCCCTTGAAGAATGAGAAACCGTCCTTCAGGGTCTGGGATATGCGAGTGGAGCCGGAATGCCACAGTGTCTCTTATGGCAATTATCACCCCCTTCTTCTTTTCAGGAGCATTAGCGAAAAATAGAGCGGGAAAGTTCCTGTGGGAGAAGTTCGGATGATTACCAGATTTAAAGTGGGTCTCTTGGATGGAGACCACATCCGCTTTGCTATTGCACAATTCAGTCCACAAGGAGAACCTCTTGGCCGGGTGGTTGAGGCCATTTACATTCAAGGATAGGAACTTGATGGTCATGGTGGATATCTAAAGAAGTCCAGAGGCTGCAGGAATCTGATGTCAGTAGACAGGGGTGTATCGAGCAGGAGATCAGTAGCACACACAAGCCGGAACAAGGGGTGAGTCCTGGAACAGCGGAGCAGGGAGGGAATCAAGGTACAGGGTGCGCCAAGCGCAGAGCAAAACATAAGAAATAGTCCAAGGGCAGGCAATGCCTGCAACAGTAAAACAGGGGCCATGTAGGTCAGAGACTCTAACTAGGCCAGGGACACAGGTGGAAGTAGCGGGGCGTCTTTCCCAGCCCCAGGGGGAAAGCTCCTAGAATTGGCTCTCTTGCGTGAGAAGACTTGCCAGTCTCCAGAAGGTCCTGAGGCGGACAGGGGAGTCTCAGGAGGAGCATTGCGGTCTACAAGAATTCCCCATTTGGTCAGTAGAGACATACCCTCTTCCAAGGAGGAGATGGTCACCGTAGAATTCTGATAAGTGATGGTGAGCAGGGCAGGATGCTTCCACTTGTGGGGAATACGATGGTTGCGCAGGGCCTTGGTGACAGTGGCCAGGTTTCTACGCTTTTGCAGCGTGTGCCTAGAGAGGTCCGGTAGGACATGAACGTTGGGGTGGTCGCCAGGCATAACTTGAAGTTGGCGGGCAGCTTGGAGGATCCTGTCTTTCACCTGAAAGAAGTGCACCCAAAGGAGGACATCCCTGGGCAGTTCAGGGGCTATGAATCCCGGCTTAGGGATCCTGTGGATGCGATCTATCTCTAAGTCAGAGGCTGAAAGTGAAGGGATCAAGGCAGAGAAAAGATCAGTGGCCACTTGCCTGAGGTGTTGGGGCTGAACCGTCTCTGGGATCCCTCTCAGCTTCAGATTGTTCCGACGGGATCGGTCTTCGAGGTCCGCCACTTTATCTCTCAGCCACGCAATGTCCTCTGCGTGCCCATTGTGAGCAGCCACCATGGTGTTGAGAGAGAGGGAGCATTTTTCCATAGATGTTTCAACACTCTCTACCCTGGACTCCAGATGCCTCACCTCCTTCTTGGTCTGAGTGAGGTCTTGGTAAAGATCTGAGTGTAGGGAGGACCACAGGGAATGCATCATGTCTTTTAAGAGAGAGGCAGACACTGGCTGGTCTCCGGAGGGGAAAGCAGCAAAGGGATCCTTTGGCGTCTGTACAGGGGCTTCCCCAGGCCGTGGAGAAGCCGCCGTGAGATCCATCCCACAGGCCTGATCAGGGTCCGGCGGCGGAGAATTCCATCTGGGCTTTTGTTTTGCCGGGCTCCTTGCCGAGGGTGAGGGAGGAGTGGAGGATCCGGACGAGTTTCCACTGTCCGGGTTCGCTACCTGCCGCACAGGCTGGCCGTGATGCTCCCTCACGCTGGAACGGTGGGATGCTTGGTGTTGCGGCCTACCCGCGCCATGCTGGCGGAGACCCACGGCGGAGGAGATAAGAAAACCGTCCAGCCGATTCGCCTGCGATGAGCCCTTCTTCCCCTTCATCCTTCCCGGGGGCTATAGAAGCGTCGGAGAGGTAAGTTCACCCGCTTTGTGGGCTGTAGTGGGCTGAAGTCCCGGATGGCCGAGCGGAGCTGCTGGTCTAAGCGTCCATCTTACAGCGCCGCAGGCCACGCCCCTCCCCCTGTCACTATTAAGCATCACAGTTCCATTGTCTCTAGACAGCTAAAGGGACTCTCTATATATCGCTTGTATATAGCGTACTCTTGTGAGTAGATTATATGTTGTTTTTATTAGATTCATCTAGTGGCAGGATGAAGCTGCAGCCTTCTTAGATAGAAGTCCTCAGTCTTGTGAATAGTTTGTTTTGGAGCATTCCACTCATCCCTTCTCCCATCCCCATATTAAATAAAACAACAACCCCTAAACTGTTCATTGACTGAACCAGAAAGTAAAGTGTTAAGATTCTGCATGCAGTTGCTATCGGTAACCCAGGAGGACCTGAAGGGTGAGAAATCCAGCAGCCCTCCAGGGGGCAGTGGTACACTAAAATGGCATTTTAGTCAAAAGACTATGACTAAAATTAAATCGATTTTGACGCAAAAATTAACACTGGCTGCCTGTAATCCACATCAAATGCAAAACCTCACAGACTATTGGTTAAATCACTTCTTTTTCATTTTCACAGAGAACAAAATCTTTCTTAACCACTTCCTGCCCGTCATATAGCAAAATGACAGGCGGAAAGTGGTTGCTCTATCCTGAGCGGCGATCGGTGGTGTATCACTCTGACTCACCGTATCTCCTATCTCGGTAAAGAGCCTAATGATGTAGCCTCTTTACCATATGACCAGCTGTGTCCAATCACAACTGCTCACATAGCAAATAGGAAGTGCCGTTGATCGGCTTTCCTCAGTTCATGCCTGACAGGCGCGAGTAGAGGAGAGCCGATTGGCGGCTCTCCTGACAGGGGGTCTGTGCTGGTAATCAGAGCATTGATTACCAGTGCAGACCCTTGGGGGATGCCACTAGAGCCATCAGGGATTGCCCACCCATGGCCACCAGGGATGCCCACCCATGGCCCCCAGGGATGCCAATCAGGGCTCAGGGACCCTTTCAGTGCCCTCCTCATCAGTGCTGCCCATCATTGCCATCTATCAGTGCCACCCACCAGTGCCCATCATTGCCATTTATCAGTGCCGCCCACCAGTGCCCATTATTGCCCATCAGTGCCACCTATCAGTGCCCATCAGTGCAGCCTATCAGTGTCTATCAGTGCCCATCAGTGCCGCCTATTGGTTCCCACCAATGCTGCATATCAGTGCTACATATCAGTGCTGCCTATCAGTGCTGCATATTAGTGCCTCATCATCAGTGCCATCCCATCAGTGCCTCCTCATCAGTGCCTGTCAGTGCGGCCTCATCAGTGCTTATCAGTGCAGGAAAAAACGTATCTATTTACAAAATTTTATAACATAAACATAACAATTTTTTCTTCTTCAAACTTTTCAAACTTTTTTTATTTGTGTAGCAAAAAAGAAAACACCTTGCGGTGACCAAATGCCATCAAAAGAAAGCTCTATTTCTGGGGAAACAATTACACAAATTTGGTTTAGGTACAGTGTTGCATGACCGCGCAATTGTCATTCAAAATGCAACAGTGCTAAGAGCTGAAAATTGGCCTGGGCAGATAGGGGGTGAAAGTGCCCGGTATTGAAGTGGTTAAACAACTGTTAAAAATTTTATTTTTTTTTAAACATGCAAAACTCCTCTCACAAGACAACTATTAATTATCTAAGGTATGGACAGTATATACAGTGTATATCCATGTGTGTGTGTTAGATGGCAAACAGCATCAGAAGGTAAAGATGGTCATCTATGATGATCATAGGAAATATGATTATTATTATTATATAAATAGGCCTCTATATGATTTATTTTAACAGAATGAAATCAAAGTGTATAGGTAATGGTATCTTACATTCTTCATGTCAAAAATATTTCACTCATTATGTTTGTCGTATTTTTTCAGCTAAGCCTCAGCTGGTACAGCCGGTATCAAGAAGTTTAATTGTCTCTGAGAAGTTGAAATATTTGGTCACTTTGGAGAAATTTTACCCCAGAGATATCACAATCAGATGGACACATGGAGTGGGGGAGCCACAACAAGCCTTACCATCCACAGAGACATTCACAGATATTCCTGATGGGACTTATAGTGTCTGCAGTGAGGTCACAATTCCTGAGGAGCTCCTGAAGGATCCAGAATCCAGAGTACGAGTGAGCTGGGAACATGAATCTCTGGACACACCGGGGTATAAGGATCTATCCATCAGAGACTCAGGTGAGTTACACTTGAGAACACAGGTAGTGTACATAAATACATATAGACCTGCCAGCTAGAATCCATATGAAAAGCACAGGTGCTACAAAATAGTGGCCTTTCTGTATAGTCAATGGATAATAATATTGAACAGCAAACAATCTACTATGCTGCAGGTTGCGCAGCTCTAATGTGTATGGGCATCTTAAAGCAGAACTCCACCAAAAAGGGGAAGTTCCACTTTAAGGCCCCCCCCCTCCTCTTTGACATTTGGCATTCCCCTTCCACTTCCACTCGGACTGCCTAGGTGATCTGAGTGGACGTTCTCCTTCCCCCCTCCCATCCTGCAGTCTTCCGGGAGATGTCACAGGTTCCAGAAGACTGCTGCACCATTGAGAATGCGCTGCTCGACTTGTGCAAGCTGTGACAGCCAGGTACCCACAGTTAAAGTCATTGTAAAGTCTTGTTTTTTTAAAACAAAAAATAACAAACATGTTATACTTACCTCCTCTTTGCAGTTGGTTTTACAAAGAGCCCGGATCCTCCTCTTCTTGTGTCCCTTGTTGCTCCTCCTGGCCCCTCCTTCCTGTTGAGTGCCCCCACAGCAATCAGCTTGCTATGGGGGCCCCCCAGCCGAGCTGCAGCTCTGTGTATCCATTCAGACACGGAGCTGACATTCTGCCCCCCTCTCTCCTGATTGGCTAACTGCCTTTGATTGACAGCTGCAGGAGCCAATGGCGCCGCAGCTGTGTCTCAGCCAATCAGGAGGGAGAGTCCCAGATGGTCGAGGGACTCATGGACATCGCTGGACAGAGATGGGGCTCAGGTAAGTAGTGGGGGCTGGGGAGGCTTCCTCACACAGAAGATTTGTTATCTTAATGATGAAAAACTTTCTGACTTTACTACTTTTTTAAGATGCTGGCGTTGAGGACCAAAAACGGTCCCCAGTGCCCCCTTAGGTGAACACAGCTCTGAATCCTGGTACAGGTAAGTATCTGTTTATTAAAAGTCAGCAGCTACAGTTTTTGTAGCTGCTGACATTTAATTTTCAGAAAACTGACTGGAGCTCCCCTTTAAAGAATAATTCCGGGCATCAGCATTTTATACATAATTACATTTGCCCAAGCTTGTACCAATGTTACTATGTGTAGCATAGTAACCGGTAACACTTCCAACACATTTAAGTTGAGAACCCAAGTGTGAGAGCTGAGACAATGACCATTCCGACATCTTTGGTTTGTTTTGTTTATTTTATAATGGGGATGGGAAAAGGGAATGAGTGGGATACTCCTCTGGCTCAACTAGATTCAACTGGGACACTTTGTAGAAAAATGCCTGTTAGCGCTGTACTGATGCCAGCTGAATGCCGACCGACGCTTCCTGGCGCTTTAAGATACTGTTTTGCTGAATTGTTCTAGAACTTCGACTTTAGCACTCTGGTTAACTCAGAAGATCCAGGACTGTAGTACACTTGACTCCTGACACTCTGTTTAGCTCAAAAGTCCTGTGAACAACTCCCTCCAGCCCTTCACTGACTGAGGTAGCTCCTTCTAACTGCTTGTGCTGCTGCAACTCTTAACTCTGTACACTGCACACCCCCTTTACACTTCAGGGTCCTCTGACTAGGCACCCCCTCTAACAATTCAGGGTCCTCTGACTAGGCACCCCCTCTAACAATTCAGGGTCCTCTGACTAGGCACCCCCTTTTACAGCTAGCTGACTCCTGGATCCCTGGGACCTTCACCAGAGTTGTCCCTTCTACGCTAGGCAGACCCCCAGGGGCAGTTCACAGTACCCACAACCTTGGAAGGCTTTCCTGGAACTGAACCCCTCTTCCTCCGCTGTTCCTCGGCACACCGGATCCCCTCTGCATCTCAGCCCAGCTCACTCTGTACTCTCAGGCAGCCACCCGAGACACCCGATCCTTCTGACAGGAGGAGAGAAAGCCATACTCTCCCTCCTGGGACTCTGCTTCCCACCAAAGACGCTGCGTCATGCGTTCTTCTCAAACTTACACCCACTCCCAGAATCCTCTGCAGCAGAATCTGCCTTCTGGGGTAGATACAGGCTCGAATGTGTCTTTGATTGGGTTTCCTCCACTGCCCAATGATAATCCTCTCATGGAGCCAGTGGGGAGACTCCCCTCTCAGCAGACACACCTGGGAGACATGACAGCCCAGCTGAAAATCATGTCTCTGCTGTTAGGCAGACAAGGCCCACTATACTTTTACCTAGCACCTACCTTGTAGGGAGCTACATCTGTATATGCCATACCTGGCTGATGCCCCTGGAAGCTGGAAATCACTGAAGTGGACACCACTAGGGATGAGCTTCGAGTTCAAGTTGAAGCTAACTTCGACTGGAACATCGCTCGTTTGATCATTCGTCGAATGACGAACAAATGAGCTTCTTCGCGGGAAATTTGCGATTCCCATAATGCACTGCACGTTATGTGATTGGCCAAAGCATGCAACCTGACCTCATGCTTTGGCCAATCAAATGATCTCTACCATGATTGGACTAAAAGCAGGCTGTCTTTAGCCAATCATGGCTCAGAGGCCAAGTACATGCCCCACACTACATAAAAGGCTGCCCGCACAGCTGCAGCGTGTAGTGTGATTGTGCGGACGAGGAGACAGGGAGAGGAACGCATGTGAGGCAGCGAGAGAGTAGCTTTTTTTGGAGTTTGGCAGACAGTGCAGAGAGACATTCCTAGCAGTGTAGGGAGGGCCAGGAACGTGTTTCAGGCAGGGAGAGATTTGTTTCTTTACATCATATCAGTGAGAGTATTGTTTATCGGTCACTTGGGTACATGCTGTAAGCATCACAGATCTTCTATAGGATTATAGATTACATCAGATATCAGTGAGAGTATTGTTCATCGGTCACTTGGGTACATGCTGTAAGCATCACAGATCTTCTATAGGATTATAGATTACATCAGATATCAGTGAGAGTATTGTTCATCGGTCACTTGGGTACATGCTTTAAGCATCACAGATCTTCTATAGGATTATAGAGTACATCAGATATCAGTCAGAGTATTGTTCATCGGTCACTTGGGTACATGCTATAAGCATCACAGATCTTCTATAGGATTATAGATTACATCAGATATCAGTCAGAGTATTGTTCATCGGTCACTTGGGTACATGCTATAAGCATCACAGATCTTCTATAGGATTATAGATTACATCAGATATCAGTGAGAGTATTGTTCATCGGTCACTTGGGTACATGCTTTAAGCATCACAGATCTTCTATAGGATTATAGAGTACATCAGATATCAGTGAGTGTTGTTCATCGGTCACTTGGGTACATGCTATAAGCATCACAGATCTTCTATAGGATTATAGATTACATCAGATATCAGTCAGAGTATTGTTCATCGGTCACTTGGGTACATCCTATAAGCAGCACAAATCGTCTATAGGGCTATAAATTACATCATATCCATGAGAGTATTGTTAATCGGTCACTTGCGTACATCTATAACCACCACAGCTCATCTATAGGGCTATCGATTACATTATATCAGGTCATTGAGTATCTATTGGTCAGTTGTGTATACCTTATATTGATCTGTATCAACATCATGTCCAAAAGGCCGACAAGGAGAGGCCAACGCTCACAGGCCACGAAAAGAAGGCAAGCAGCCTCTGTGTCCATTGTGAAAAGTGGTGGTCACAGTCAACATAGCACATCCTCTGCAGGCGGGGCACGCCTGTCCTTTATGTTCAGTGCTGCCCGTGTTATTCAGCCACAACATGTGGAAGAGTTGGTGGAGTGGATCAATAAGCTGCCCTCATCCTCCTCGTCCTCTGACACCCATGCTCACAGTAGTTTGCCTTCCACCGCAGCTGCCAAAGCGGCCTGTTCCACAGGCTCCTTCTCCACAGCTACTCCTTCTGTTGCCCCACCATCATGCATGGAGGAGTCACCTGAACTATTCGATCATAGTGTCAGTGACATGCTGCTGGAGGATGCGCAGCAATTTGAAAGCTTGGATGTTGGTTCGAAGGTTGATGAGGGGAATAACGTGAGCCTAGAGAGAGGGAGTGACAATGACGGACAAGAAACCAACAGTCATGTTGCCATAGCTGAAGCATATTGCAAAGTTTGCTCCAGCGACAAGGAGGGAGGGGATAATGAGGTCACTGACTGTACTTAGGTGCCTGACAGGATTGTGGAGGAGGAGGGGGAGGAGGATGAGGAGGATGCACAACTCCAACAAGGCATGATGTTCTCCAGGGGCCGCCATAACAGTAGCTAACCTATTGCATCACAGCACAGAGCTCCACATGTGCAGGGTGCTGAAAAATCCCCACAGACTCAAAAAAGTTCATTAGTGTGGGTTTTTTTCAGCACCTGTGCAGTAGACCACAGCGTTGCTGCTTCCAACATCTTTCTAAAGCAGATCAAGCGTGGCCAGAACACCAGCCGCTTGGGCACCACATGCTTGACAAGGCATATGACGACCTGCCATGCTGTCCGTTGGCAACAGCACCTGAAAGAGGCACCAGATCAAAACAAGCATACATCACCTTGCTCCTCATCTGGATCTCTAACCCTACTATACCTCATGCCTTCTCAAATACCAGCATTGAGAGGGATGATGGTATAGCAATGAGTGGCACAGAGACTTGCACCCAATCTGCTAGCAGTACACCACCACTTGATTTGAGCAGCAGGCAAATTTCACTACCCCAGTATTTGAACCGTAGAAAGAAATACTGTCCCAGCCATCCACATGCTCAGCGTCTTAATGCTAGCTTGGCCAAATTGCTAGCATTACAGTTGCTGCCTTTTCAGCTGGTAGACTCGGCTCCCTTTCGCAAATTTGTGGAATGTGCTGCACCACAGTGGCAGCTCCCAAAAAGGCATTTCTTTTCACGTAAGGCCATTCCGGCTCTCTGTCATGTGGAAGGTAGTGTTTTGGACTCGTTGGACAAAGCGGTCAGCAGGAAGGTGCACATTACTGCTGACTCTTGGTCCAGCAGGCATGGACAGGGACGTTACATTTCTTTCACGCCGCACTGGGTAACTCTGCTGGCAGCTGGGAAGGATGCAGGACAGGGTTCGGTGTTGCAGCTTGTTTTGCCACCACGCCTCCAAAAAGCTGGTGCTGGTTCTGCCACATCTGGCTACTCCACCACCTCCTCCTCCATGTCCTCTTCTGCTCAATTGTCCCATGAAGCAGCAGTGCTCCCAAAACGTCCAAGGGGCTACGCAAGCAGTCAGGCTAAAAGATGCCATGCTGTGCTTCAATTGGTCTGTCTAGGGGATAAGAGTCACACCGGTGCAGTGATTCTGTCAGCTCTGCAGGGGCAGGTTCAGAAATGGTTGACACCACGACAGCTTGAGCCAGGAATGGTTGTATGTGACAATGGCACCAATCTTCTCTCTGCCATCTGACAGGGACACTTGACACATGTTCCATGCTTGGCACATGTTCTGAATCTGGTGGTGCAGCATTTTTTGAACAGATGACCGGGCTTCCAAGATCTCCTGAGGCAGGCCAGAAAAGTATGTGGCCATTTCCGCCATTCGTTCAATGCCAGTGCTCGCTTATCTGACATTCAACGGGAATTCAACCTGCCCATCAACCGCCTCATTTGTGACATGCCCACCAGGTGGAACTCAACGTTGGCAATGCTGCACCGGCTGCACATGCAGCAGAGGGCCATCAATGAGTACCTGTGTGAGTATGGCGCAAGGACAGGGTCAGGGGAGCTTGGCTTTTTTTTGCCACGCCAGTGGCTTTTGATTAAGGATGCATGCATCGTCCTGTCACCATTTGAGGAGGCCACAAGGATGGTGAGCCAGGACGATGCATGCATCAATGACACTATACCACTAGTCTACCTGCTGGAGCACACGCTGCATGGAATCATGGACAGGGCACTTGAGGCAGAACAGCAGGAGGAAGAGGAGGACTTCCTTTCCTCACAAGGCCCCCTTTATGCAGATATCCTTCCTGCAGGGCCACAAAACACACAGGAGGAAGAGGAGGAGGAGGAGGAGGAGGATTTCTGCAGCATGGATGTAGAGGATAGCATAAAGCAGTCTTCAAGGGTTAGTTTTGATTCCCCAGAAACCCCAGGAGTTTTTACATGGTTGGGGAGAGGGAGGTTGCTCCTGCTGACAATGTCATCCTTAGTGACCCAGAGGACTCAGAAGCTCATGCAAAGGACCCGAGGATTCGTGTTATCAAGGAGAGGGATAATTACTGGTTGGCAACCCTTCTTGATCCATGTTACAAGGTAGGTGCTAGGTAAAGTATAGTGGGCCTTGTCTGCTTATCAGCAGGGCCATGATTTTCAGCTAGGTTGGCATGGTTCCCAGGTGTGACTGTTGAGACTGGGGAGTCTCCTCACTGTGCTCAATGAGGGCTCTCATTGGGCAGTGGAGGAAACCCAGCCAATGGCACACCCAGGCTTGTATCTACCCCAGAAAGACAGATTCTGCTGCACAGCATTCTGGGAGTGTGTATAAGTTTGAGGGGAGCTCATGACGCAGCATCTTTGGTGGGAAGCAGAGTCCCAGGAGGTAGAGTACGGCTGTCTCTCCTCCTGTTAAGAGGAATCGGGTGTCCCAGGTAGCTTGCATGAGGGGACGGAGGGCTGAGCTGCAGAGAGGATTTGGTGTGCCGAGGAGTACTGCAAGATGCCCCTGGGGGTGTGCCTAGTGATTGGGGACCACTCCGGAGCAGGTCAGAGGGATCCGGGAGCTAGATAGCCAGTGCAGGAGCAAGTGTAAAGGGGTTGCAGTGTTGACCCTGAAGAGTAAAAAGGGTGCCAGTGAGTGGACCCTGAAGTGTAAAGGGGGTGCCAGTGTTTGCGCCCGGAAGTGTTCAGTGTACAGTGGAAGTGTACAGCGTGCAGTGTACAGTGTTGAGAGTTTCAGCAGCAGAAGCAGTTTACCTCAGTCAGGAAGGACTGGAGGGAGCAGTATTCAGGACTTTTGAGCTAACCAGGGTGTCAGAAGTCAGTTTTCAGTACAGTCAAAGACTTTTGAGCTAACCAGAGTGTAAGAAGTCTTCATTACAGTACAGCAACACAGTGTTTTTCAAGCGCCAGCAAGCGTTGGTCGGCATTCAGCCGGCGTCAAGTCAGCGCTGAAAGGCATTTTTCTTCAAGTGTCCCAATTTGTACCTAGTTGAGCAAGAGGAGTATCCCACTCATTACCTTCTCCCATCCCCATATAAAATAAACAAAACAAACCAAAGATGCCAGACTGTTCTTTGACTCAGATCTCACACTTGGGTATTCAGCTTAAATGGGCTGAAGGCGTTACCGGTGACCATGGCAGACCCACATCAGGCCCAATGCCTGGAAATCCTGATACACAAGGGTAAAGTTGCAGAGCTCATCCTGCCTTTGCAGAGGGAGCAGAGGATGAAACATCTGGAGGAGGCCTTGAAAAAATTTGTGTATCACCTTTCCAGACACTGGGAGGTCAACATTCTCTGGACGTGTTTCTGAGGCATCGTTCAGCCAAAGAAGGAGCGGTGGAGAAGGTGGCTGGCTGACCAATGTCTTTAAACAGTTCTTTTCTCCTCAGCAGCACCCAGGGCTGTTAGGTTTAACCACTTAAGCCCCGGAGGATTTGGCTGCTAAAGGACCAGGGTTTTTTTTGCGATTTTTTTACTGTGTGACTTTAACGGACAATTGCGCGGTCGTGCAACGCTGTACCTAAACGAATTTGACGTCCTTTTTTTTCCCACAAACAGAGCTTTCTTTTGGTGGTATTTGATCACCTGTGCGATTTTTTGATCACGCGCTATAAACAAAAAAAGAGCGTAAATTTTGCAAAAATAACAATATTTTTCACATTTTTTTATATGAAATTCCCCCCCAAAAAAATGTAAAAATCAAAATTTTTTAACATTTTTTGGCCAATTTGTTTTATGCTACCTATGTTTGGTAAAAAAAATCGCAAAAAGCGTATTTTGATTGGTTTGCGCAAAAGTTATCGCGTTTACTAACAAAGGGAAAGATTTTTGTCATTTTTGGTGGTTTTTTTTTAACGCGTAATGGCGGCGATCTGCGATTCTTTTTTTTTCGGTACTGCGACATTGCGGCGGACAGATCAGACCCTTGACTGACATTTTTTACACTTTTGGGGGAACCAGTGACATTACTGCAGTAATCAGTGCTATATATATGCACTGTTACTGCAAAAATGACACTGGCAGGGAAGGGGTTAACTTTATTGGACAGGGAGGGGTTAAGTGTGTCCTAGGGGCGTGATTCTAACTGTGCAGGGACATTGCTATTGGTGTAAAAGCAAAGATCAACAGTTCTACATAGTAGAACGGTCAGATCTTCACTTTTACACAGGGAGAACTGACAGGCAGCTTGTTTACACAAGCCGCTCTGTCTTTCTCCCTTCACAGGAGCGATCGTAGTGTGACTGGCGGACATCGAGTCCGCCGGTCACACGCACTGACTTGTCTGTGAACGAGCCGCGGCGGGCGCGCGCCCGCCCGCAATAGGCTCGCAAGTCAGTGACAGGCGAGTGACGTATCGATACGTCACTCTGCCTGGCCGGGGCTGACCGCCGCAGTATATAGTCGTGCGGCGGTCGGCAACCGGTTAAGCAACCATCGGCAACGTATCCATCATAATGTGCATGATTATCTAGGCGAAAGAACAGAACTTGCTCAATATGCAATGGAGCTACTGGCCTGTCCTTTTTCCATCGTGCTTTCCGAACGTACGTTCAGTGCTCCTGGAGGTTTTGTGACGAACAAGAGTGCATCTGTCCACAGACTCTGTTGACCAGCTGACTTTTATCAAAATGAACCAGTCGTGGATCAACGAGAGCTATCAGGCCCCTGATGCTGATGTAACTGATTAAATTTGCTAGGGGTCTGCCATCCCTTGAAGACTGCAAATGCTGCATATCCTATTCCTCTACCTTTATTCTGCTAGCTTCCAACAATGTTTTTGGTCTATGTCACTATCAACCCCCAAGGCCTAATTTCTGTGCACTTGTATGACAAGTGCATACAATTTAAATGTCGTGTGTCATTTTTAACAGCAGGCCCTGTCCCTGTGCCCGGCTACCTGTGAGGGGTTACGGTGTTCAGGCACCACCAACACCAAAGGCCATATTTTTTGCACCTGTATAGTACATGCAATTTCGAATTTGTATGGAATTCTTACCAGCAGGTCCCATTTCTGCACCCAGCAAGAGTAACTGCGAGAGCTTTGTTACGGTGTTCAGGCACCACCAACAGCAAAGGCTCAATTTTTGGCACCTGTATAGTACATGCAATTTCAAATTTGTATGTTATTCTTACCAGCAGGTCCCGTTCCTGCACCCAGCAAGAGTAACTGGGAGGGCTTGGTTACGGTGTTCAGGCACCACCAACAGCAAAGGCCAAATTTTTGGCACCTGTATAGCACATGCAATTTCAAATTTGTATGGAATTCTTACCAGCAGGTCCCGTCCGTGCACCCAGCAAAAGTAACTGCAAGGGCTTGGTTTCGGTGTTCAGGCACCACCTACAGCAAAGACCCAATTTTTGGCACCTGTATAGCACATGTAATTTCAAATTTGTATGGAATTCTTACCAGCAGGTCCCATTCCTGCACCCAGCAAGAGTAACTGTGAGGGCTTGGTTACGTTGTTCAGGCACCACCACCAACAGCAAAGGCTCAATTTTTGGCACCTGTATAGTACATGCAATTTCAAATTTGTATGTTATTTTTACCAGCAGATCACGTTCCTGCACCCAGCAAGAGTAACTGTGAGGGCTTGATTACGGTGTTCAGGCACCACCAACAGAAAAGACCCAATTTTTGGCACCTGTATAGCACATGTAATTTCAAATTTGTGTGGAATTCTTACCAGCAGGTCCCATTCCTGCACCCAGCAAGATTAACTGCGAGGGCTTGGTTACATTGTTCAGGCACCACCACCAACAGCAAAGGCTCAATTTTTGGCACCTGTATAGTACATGCTATTTCAAATTTGTATGGAATTCTTACCAGCAGGTCCCGTTCCTGCACCCAGCAAGAGTAACTGTGAGGGCTTGGTTACGGTGTTCAGGCACCACCAACAGCAAAGGCCAAATTTTTTGCACCTGTATAGCACATGCAATTTCAAATTTGTATGGAATTCTTACCAGCAGGTCCTGTTCGTGCACCCAGCAAGAGTAACTGCGAGGGCTTGGTTACGGTGTTCAGGCACCACCCACAGCAAAGGCCCAATTTTTGGCACCTGTATAGCACTTGCAATTTCAAATTTGTATGGAATTCTTACCAGCAGGTCCCATTTCTGCACCCAGCAAGAATAACTGCGAGGGCTTGGTTACGGTGTTCAGGCACCACCAACAGCAAAGGCCCAATTTGTGGCACCTGTATAGCACATGCGATTTCAAGTTTGTATGGAATTCTTACCAGCAGGTCTCGTTCCTGCACCCAGCAAGAGTACCTGCGAGGGGTTACGGTGTTCAGGCACCACCAACAACCAAGACCCAATTTTTCTGCACATTTATGACAGGTTCATGCGATTTCAATTTCATATCTAATTTCTAATGGCAGGGCCTGTCCCTGTGCCCAGCAAGAGAACCTGTGATGGGTTGGGGTGTTCAGGCACCACCGACAACCAAGGCCCAATTTTTCTGCACCTGTATGAGAAGTACATGCGATCTCAAAATTTGTATGGAATTTTTAGCAGTAGGGTCTATTCCTGCTCCCAACAAAAGTAACTGCGAGGGGTTACGGTGTTCAGGCACCACCAACAACCAAGGACCAATTTTTCTGCACCTGCATGACAAGTACATGCGATTTGAAATTTGTATGTATATTTGTATATGTAGCCGGGTCGCACGGCTAGTATTGTTCACATTGTTATTATTATTAAAGTTCTGCAAGACAGTGACTTTTGCATTATGGGAGATGTAATCCGGGAGGAGCCAGGATCATAAACTGCTGAGACAGAGGGACCCTTCTCCCAGGGCGCAACAGGACGCGTGGAGCTTGCTGGGGGTGGTTATATAAAGGGAGGCGGGACTTTGTTTCGCTCTCTTGCCTCGAGGAAAGCGCACTGAAACAAAGGGGAAGAGCTGCTGCGGATGACAGGGACTTAGGCCGAGGCCTAGTGGCGGACACCGGAGTGAAGCCCACGGTGTGAATGTGCGGAAGAGCCTCGGTAGCGTGACCGAGCGGAAGGTTGCTGACAGGCAGACAGAGACGCTGATGAGAGCGGGGCCTGGTCGCAGAGGGAAGCGGATCTCCCGGTTTGGGTGAGAGACATCCAGTATCTACATCTCTATTACATTACAGACCTAGACTGATTCTGGGAAGGGCAAACAGATTATGTACTTTGATAAGGCCATACTGACACTCAGTCAAACCACTGGACACTGCAGATACAAATATAGTGCGAGGTGGGGGAATCAGGCCTTAAGCCCTCAATCCAGTTCTAGGCTATTAACCTGTTGTGACACATAGGATAAACTGCATTTGCCTCTCTGTGGATTACAACTGCTATTGCCTTGGGGAATATAGTTCAACCTCCCTTCCTTTGTTGGATTACAAATACTTTCCTTGGATTGTGGGATTCCTTGCCGGTGAAGATAAGTGAGGCCTCACTCTCCAGGAGACGCTTGCAATTCATCTTAAAGTGGGCCTCCGTTAGCATACAGAGTGCACTCTGCTAGTTGATGTTATAACATTATACTGTTTACTTTGCATTCAAGTCACTGAGTATAGTAACTTTTATCTGCAGTCACTCTCTAACCAAATTTGTCAGTTAAAGCATTGTTCACTGTTGCTGAACACCATCCTCTTAGCATACATACACATTTGTTTGTGTATGTATGTGTGGCCGGTGTTCTGGATCCTGAGTGCTGAGCAAAAAAGGCATAAATCCTTGTTTGGAGATTCAGGATCTTTTTCCTTTGCAACAACTGTGTTATTTCTGATTTTGTTTGAATAATTTCATTTTGCTTCAAAAGCCAAAAGAGCAGTAAATTGTTTATTCACTGCAACCTTTGTGATCTCAATTATTTACCATGACAGAGCTGATAGTGTCAGATGGGTTGGAGCAGGTTCAGGGTGTAAGAGGTGACGAGGACACCCTTGCAACAAGCCACCCCCAAGGGGACAGGGCTACATATGACATTTTTTGCTTTAGAAATGTCAGTATTGCTGCAGTAGGCTACATACATCGTAGAGATGCACTACTTTACAGGCACATTCTGGGGACTCTAACCCCCCCCCCAGGCAGGATATTTGAAGGAATTTTTCATTTTTACAGTTTCACTTTAAGCCTCATTCAAATCAGTAAATCACTGCTCCTTTTTTTTGTCATTGCTACATGTTCCCCAGGTGAGTATCCGGACCCCCATACACTTTTTTGGGGCAATAGCTTGCATTTAACCCTTCAAAATGAGGCCGTTTGATTTTCGAGGATCGAGTCCCATAGACTTCAATGGGGTTTGTTTGTTCGAAATAATTTTTCCTCTGTTCGCGGTGTTCCGGTGCGATCCGAACTGGGGGGTGTTCGGCTCATCACTAGACACCACTAGCTCCACTAGCTTCTCCGTCCCACACTGAGTGGATGTCCTGATGCCTGGTGAGTATAGGATGTCTGCCGATCAGCACAGGTGCCATTCAGAGAATGCTTTGTGTTTTCTGATTGGACAAGACAGATAGTACGACATCATCACCTCACCTCTCCACCTGATCCAATCACAGAACACTTTGCATTCATTCAGGAATGCAAAGCATTCTCTAAATGTCACATGTGCCGAGCAGTGGACTCCATGTATTCTATAGGCTAGGTTTACTTGTATGCATGTGCGGATTATACATTTTTTTAATGCGTTTTGGTGTCGCATTTTTAATGTGTTTTTTTAAGCATTTTCACGTCTGTTTTTTTTTTTTTTTGGCATGTACATGCGTTTTTTTATGCAACTCCATTGAAATCTGTGGAGCAAAAACACACCATGCTGTGTGTAGAAAAAAGGTCCCGTCCCTGCGTCTTTTTAAAAAATATACTGCAAGAAACTGCATAGATGTGAAGGCGACCCGTCGTAATCGTAAATATTGTTAAATGGACTGTGGTGCGTTTCTGCAGATCTGCAAACAGTGAACCCATCAGGCCGACTGCTCAGCATTGGACCTGGAAGCTAGTTGAGATCACTGGAGTAGTGATCTCCGGTGACTGGAGTAGTGATTTCCAGCTTCCAGTGGCATTGACTAGGTATGATGCATACATATAACATAAAGTGAAAATACATCTCAACTAGCTGTGCAAAATACCCATAAATAAACAGGTGATTGAATAAAATGAATAAATAAATCTGTGAAAAATAATTGTGACAAACAATAAGCAAGGATTGATTCAATCGTGCACAAAAGACAAAAGTGCACTATAAAGTCCACATTTAATCCACTGTGATCAATTGGTGATTAGTGATCAGATAGAAAGATTTCCATGCTGAATATTAGGTTCCTGAAATATCCACCACCTTTGTGATATCACTCCCATCAGCTGGCAACTCACCCCATGAAGATGCCCCCCCCCCCATTTTCATGGTTAGGGCTACAAGCACAGTCTGAACACCTTTGTACTCAGGGGAATCCTCCTTGGATTGCTTGCTAAATCCAAGCTCCTCCTCTGCCATATGCATAAAAGAAGAAGAAACAGAATCCCACTAGTGCAATACGGTTTAAACTAAGTGTTTATTAATAGATACACCCAATATGCACTCACAAGGCAATTAAAACATCAGCGCATGTTAAAACAAGGGGGTTTGGGGTGCTCCCTACGTCCTCACCACTTCCACAGTTTGACGTCTGGCAGTGCCAATACAACAAGGGAGGAGTGTGGAGCCAGGAGCAGGACAGCAGCAAGACTGTGAAGAAGTCGGATGTGACGAAATGCGTCAGAGCTTAGCTACACGGCACGGCTACATGGCACACCGGAGGAGTGATCGGGTGAGCAGAGGTGTTTCCCAAAGGTCTGGTTCACCAGCGTGGAGGTGGTGAAGATGTAGGGAGCACCCCAGACCCCCTTGTTTTAACATGCGCTGATGTTTCTAATTGCCTTGTGAGTGCATATTATGTTGGGTGTATCTATTAATAAATACTTCGTTTAAACTGTATTGCACTAGTGGGATTCTGTTTCTTCTTCTTTTATGCATATGGGAGAGGAGGAGCTTGGCTGTAGCGAGCAATCCATGGAGGATCCCCCTGAGTATAAAGGTATTCAGACTGCGCTTGTAGTCCTAACCATGAAAATGGGGGGGCATCTTCATGGGGTGAGTTGCCAGCTGATGGGAGTAGTATCTCGAAGGTGGTGGATCTTGCGGTGACCTAATATTCAGCACGGAACTCTTTCTATAAGATCACTAATCACCAATTGATCACATTGGATTAAATGTGGACTTTATAGTGCACTTTTGTGTCTTTTGCGCACGATTGAATTAATCCTTGCTTATTGATTGTCACTTCAATTATTTTTCACAGATTTATTTATTAAGTTATTTATTTTATTCAATCACCTGTTTATTTATGGGTATTTGGCGCAGCTAGTTTAGATATATTTTAACTTTGTTATTTGGTTCGATTTTTAAGCTGCAGCATACACTTATGTGATTTGGTTATCACAATTTTACATAGTTTATTTTATCACTTCTAGCACGAGAGCTTTCATTTATTATATGATGCGTACATAGTTATGTTGGTCCAAGCTGAGCTAATGTAACTATGTATAGCATGCCGGTACCTGGAATCATTCTTTAAGACACTGTTCTAGTCATGTGAAATCAGGGGATCTATTTTTTGGTTAAATATAGTGGAGGGAGATGGCACAATGGGCAAAAATCCTAACTAAGGATACCTGAACCTTCTTAATTTCAGACAGAAGTGTGCTTAAATCTTTGCCACAGAAAATGTAGAATTGCAGTTGAACTGCTACCAACTATTCTAAGATTTCTATACATGGTGTACAGATAGAATAAAAATGTAAAAGGAAATGATGCCAGTTGTGTTAATATAACATAAAGCTGAATTCATCAGTCTGTAGGTGGGGTGCAGCATGGTGGGGCGGCAATAACACACACAGTCCCGGTGCGATGAAAAACCTGTAATTAAATAATGCAAAGACAGTTCACAATAAATCTGGCAAAAAGACAACCCAACTGGGAAGACTCACAGATCCCGCAGTATGTAGAGAGCAGGGTTTAGTCTGAACTGACAGTGCCTGTTAGGAGGGGCAGAGTGCAACCTGCCAACTCGTACCCAAGCAGGAGGATTTCAAAAGAGTAGTTGCGAACCCTACGCTTTCCTCCCTCGTCAGTAACCTTTTACTGACGCTAGTTCTAACCCTAACAAGCAGGATACCTGTCCCTACTCTGTCCACATGCAGAATATACATCAAGCCTGGGAACCAGGACCCTAAATAGGCTCTGCCTGACCCAAAATGGCTGCTAGGGTCACATGGGGCTGCAGCATCCAATTGGATTGCTTCCTCAGTTACCCAGGAAACCATAGCGGAACCATGTTTCTCTTGACTTCTCCAACTGCAATGCCACTGTGGAAGAGCACCACCTGCAGTGGAGAAAGTAGACTGCACCTGACTTACAAGTCAGTCAATCAAGGGATCCTATGTTCCAGTGTTTGGTATATCATGATGAATTAAACCTCTGAGAGTCTATTCTGTCTCTCAATGATTTTTTGTAAGATCTCAGTGCCAATTTCCTTGGTATGCAAAGCTGCTGTGTCCATTATGAGGGGTTCCCACCATTCCTGCTGGTTTTTCTTATAATGGAGAATGTAACACTCAAAGCTCCAAACTGCACAGATTCGGGAACTATGGCAGGGAGATCTCGCTTTTGTAGTATCAGTAACATATGTAGCACTGCCCCCTAGAGGACTGCTGAGAATTGCACTTTCTGGATTCCCCTTGGTTACCCGTAGTAACAGTCTGTGGAAACGTATCACTTTAGATGCTTGACTCAGACAATGAACAGTCCAGGGGATTTGGTTTTTGTGTTTTTATTTGGAACTGGGATAGGAGAAGGGATGAGTGCGATACTCCAACTATGAACTATGCACAAATCTGAGGACACTAACTGTAGTGTGCGGCAAGGCCGCTGCTTCACCTTGCCACTGAAGTGAAAATAAAGAATATGATCCTGATTTAGTTACTCTTCAGGGTCCTAACTTGGCACCCCCTTTCTCACTTGCTGTGTGTGCTGGCTGCTGTCCACTGACTCTCCACTGGAGTGGTCCCCTTCCTGGGCAGACCCCTGGCAAGCTTCCCGTTACTCACGGACACTGTTTTTCCCAGGGTTGCTCTGCCTCCAATTCCACTTGTCAGTCTCCTGGACCTCCTGGCTCAGCACCACACTCTTGGCTCACTAGGCCAACTGCCTGTGACCACCTTCCACACAGATAGGAGGAGAGACAGCCGTCACCCTCCTCCTGGGACCTGGCTTCCCGCCCAAAGACACCCTGTCACATGTGCCCGTGGCATTTATAACATATCCCAGGATGCACCACTATTTGTGCCAACCCACTGGGATAGTTATAAAAGCCTGTGTGTCACTGGCTGGGTTTCCTCCACCGTCCAACAGGCTCCCCTATTGGATATAGTGGGGACACTCCCTCAGACCAGATGAATCACACATAGACACATGTAACAGGCATAACTACTGATCAGGCTCCCCTGTTAAGCAGGCAGAGCAGACTTGATCCTCCCTAATAAGCACTTATCTAGGAGGGTGCTACACATATAAGAAAATTTACCTT
Source organism: Pelophylax lessonae (assembly GCF_965119305.1). Classification (NCBI taxonomy): domain Eukaryota; kingdom Metazoa; phylum Chordata; class Amphibia; order Anura; family Ranidae; genus Pelophylax; species Pelophylax lessonae. Next base: position 39,608,369 of record NC_138773.1, read on the forward strand.
TTATTTGAATCATATAAAGGAATAATAGCTTTGTGAACCACTTCTGGACCGGAAGGATTTGCCCCCTTAATGACCAGGCCCTATTTTGCGATTCGGCACTGCGTTATTTTAACAGACAATTGCGCGGTCGTGTGACGCTGTACCCAAATAAAATTGATGTCCTTTTTTTCCCCACAAATAGAGCTTTCTTTTGGTGGTATTTGATCACCTGTGCAATTTTTAGTTTTTGCGCTATAAACAAAAAAAGAGCGACAATTCTGAAAAAAAAAAAAACAATATTTTTCACATTCTGCTATATAACATTCCCAATAAAAAAAAATTAAAAATCTAATTTTTTCATCATTTTAGGCCAATTTATTTTCTGCTACATATTTTTGTTAAAAAAAAAAACCCAATAAGCGTATTTTGATTGGTTTGCGCAAAAGTTATCGCGTCTACAAACTACGGGAAAGATTTATGTCATTTTTATTTTTCTATTTATTTTTACTAGTAATGACAGCGATCTGCTATTGTTAGCAGGACTGCGACATTGCGGCGGACAGATGGGATACCTAACTGACATTTTTTACACTTTTGGAGGGACCAGTGACATTACTACATTAATCAGTAGAGATGTATAGAACTGTTCGCCGGCGGACAGTTCCCGGCGAACTTAGCATGTTCGCGTTCGCCGCTGCGGGCGAACATATGCGATGTTCGGTCCGCCCCCCATAATACATCATTGAGGCAAACTTTGACCCTGAACTTTACAGTCAGCAGGCACATTTCCAGCCAATCAGCGTACCTCCCTCCCACACCCTCCCACCTCCTATAAATAAGCAAGGGCAGCATCCATCTTAGATCATTCTGAAGCAGTGTGTGTAGTGAGAGTAGGGAGAGCTGCTGCTGCTGCTGTTAAGCTAGGGACAGTTAGTCAGTGTTCCTGGTTTTGCAGTGTTCTTGGTCCACTACTGCTGTAATATCAGCACCCCAAAAAGCCCTTCTAAGAGCTGGTATTTGTGTAATTTTTTATATATATATATATATATATATATATATACCTAGCGTCCCCAAAAGCCCTTTTAAGGGCTGGTAATTGAGGATTTTTTTTTTATTTATATATATACATACATATATATATATATATATATATATATATATATATATATATATAGTGTCCCCAAAAGCCCTTTTAAGGGCTGGTAAGGTAATAGAGTTTTTTCTTTATATATATATATATATCTATTGTACACTGCAGTTGCCTGCCCGCTGTGTGTGAGAGGCCACAGACCTACCACAGACTGTACTGTGTGCACACCACACTCATTTCGGGTGGCACAGGCACAGTACCTTGCATTTTAAAAAATATTTTTTTTTTTCCTCTGTCATAATTGCAGTGAGTGCTGTGTCAGGTCCACAGAGTGCACTGTACCCACTGCAGTGCACTGCCCACCACTGATATATATACGGTGGCACAGCATCTTGTTGCAAATTTTAAAAAAAAAATATTTTTTATTATTGCAGTTGCCTGGGCTGCCAGTTACTGTCAGGTCCACAGAGTGTACTGTGCCCACTGCAGTGCCACTGTGTGCCCACCCACCACTGATATATAAGGTGGCACAGCAGCTTGCAAAGTAAAAAAAAATATATATATTTTTTAATTGCAGTTGCCTGGGTGCCAGTGACTGCTGTCAGGTCCACAGAGAGTGTACTGTGCCACTGCCCACCCACCACTGATATATAAGGTGGCACAGCAGCTTGCAAAGTAAAAAAATATATATATTTTTTTTAATTGCAGTTGCCTGGGTGCCAGTGACTGCTGTCAGGTCCACAGAGAGTGTACTGTGCCACTGCCCACCCACCACTGATATATAAGGTGGCACAGCAGCTTGCAAAGTAAAAAAAAATATATATTTTTTTTAATTGCAGTTGCCTGGGTGCCAGTGACTGCTGTCAGGTCCACAGAGAGTGTACTGTGCCACTGCCCACCCACCACTGATATATAAGGTGGCACAGCAGCTTGCAAAGTAAAAAAAATATATATATTTTTTAATTGCAGTTGCCTGGGTGCCAGTGACTGCTGTCAGTGTCAGGTCTACAGAGAACAGAGAGTGTACTGTGCCACTGCCCACCCACCACTGATATATAAGGTGGCACAGCAGCTTGCAAAGTAAAAAAAAATATATATATCTTTTAATTGCAGTTGCCTGGGTGCCAGTGACTGCTGTCAGGTCCACAGAGAGTGTACTGTGCCACTGCCCACCCACCACTGATATATAAGGTGGCACAGCAGCTTGCAAAGTAAAAAAAAATATATATATTTTTTAATTGCAGTTGCCTGGGTGCCAGTGACTGCTGTCAGGTCCACAGAGAGTGTACTGTGCCACTGCCCACCCACCACTGATATATAAGGTGGCACAGCAGCTTGCAAAGTAAAAAAATATATATATTTTTTTTAATTGCAGTTGCCTGGGTGCCAGTGACTGCTGTCAGGTCCACAGAGAGTGTACTGTGCCACTGCCCACCCACCACTGATATATAAGGTGGCACAGCAGCTTGCAAAGTAAAAAAAAATATATATTTTTTTTAATTGCAGTTGCCTGGGTGCCAGTGACTGCTGTCAGGTCCACAGAGAGTGTACTGTGCCACTGCCCACCCACCACTGATATATAAGGTGGCACAGCAGCTTGCAAAGTAAAAAAAATATATATATTTTTTAATTGCAGTTGCCTGGGTGCCAGTGACTGCTGTCAGTGTCAGGTCCACAGAGAGTGTACTGTGCCACTGCCCACCCACCACTGATATATAAGGTGGCACAGCAGCTTGCAAAGTAAAAAAAAATATATATATCTTTTAATTGCAGTTGCCTGGGTGCCAGTGACTGCTGTCAGGTCCACAGAGAGTGTACTGTGCCACTGCCCACCCACCACTGATATATAAGGTGGCACAGCAGCTTGCAAAGTAAAAATATATATATATTTTTTTAAATTGCAGTTGCCTGGGTGCCAGTGACTGCTGTCAGGTCCACAGAGAGTGTACTGTGCCACTGCCCACCCACCACTGATATATAAGGTGGCACAGCAGCTTGCAAAGTAAAAACATATATATATATCTTTTAATTGCAGTTGCCTGGGTGCCAGTGACTGCTGTCAGGTCCACAGAGAGTGTACTGTGCCACTGCCCACCCACCACTGATATATAAGGTGGCACAGCAGCTTGCCAAGTAAAAAAAAATATATATATTTTTTAATTGCAGTTGCCTGAGTGCCAGTGACTGTCAGGTCCACAGAGTGTACTGTACCCACTGCCCAACACTCCTATAGGGTGGCACAGCACCTTGCACTCATAGTACACAACACATTAAAAAAAAAAAAAATGACAGGCAGAGGCAGGCCACCCCGCAAGGGCCGTCGTGGTTGTGGTGCTGTGATTTCCTTAGGCCCTAGAATAATGCCCAGTGTTCAGAGGCCACCACAGACCCTGAACTCAAAAAATTCTGAGGCCATAGTTGACTGGCTTACACAGGACACCCAATCGTCTACAGCTTCCGCTCGGAACCTTAATGCACCATCCTCCTCCAGCTCAGCTTCGGGCACCTCTCAATTTACCACTCGCCAGCCCGCCGGCACCACCACCAACACTAGCACCACAGCCGCTTCACTTGATCCGTCAGAGGAGTTATTTTCACATCAGTTGGAAGAAATAAGTGATGCGCAACTATTAGTGCCAGAGGATGTAGATAACGGGGATATGTCTCAGTCAGGCAGCATTATACACATGGACGTACATTGTGATGATGATGATGATGATGATGTTGTACCTGCTGCTGCTGCCTTTGCTGAGTTGTCAAGTGAAGCGGCTGATGATGACGATGTGTCTGTGGATGTCACCTGGGTGCCTGCTCAAAGAGCAGAAGAAGAGGGGGAAAGTTCAGATGGGGAGACAGAGAGGAGGAGGAGGAGATGAGTTGGAAGCAGGGGGAGGAGGTCATCGCAAGGAGCTAGTGGCGCAGTCAGACAGCATGTAGATTCGGCACCCGGGGTCAGCCAGACAGCACGCCAATCAACGCAAGCTGTTGCCACCACCAGAATGCCGTCCTTGCAAAGCTCAGCAGTGTGGCATTTTTTTTGTGTCTGCCTCTGATATCAGCGATGCCATTTGTAACCTGTGCCAAAAGAAACTGAGTCATGGGAAGTCCAACACCCACCTAGGTACAACTGGTTTGCGAAGGCACATGATCTCACATCACAAACGCCTATGGGATCAACACATGAGTAAAAGCAGCACACAAACTGAAAGCCACCATCCTCCTCCTGGTCCAGCATCTTCAGCCACGTCAACCACTGCTGTCCTCCATGCCCCCTATCAACAACCCGCCCCTCCGCCTCTCACCTTCAGCAGTTCCTGCTCGTCACCTGCCCACAGTCAGGTGTCTGTCAAGGAAATGTTTGAGCGTAAGAAGCCAATCTCGCAGAGTCACCCCCTTGCCCGGCGTCTGACAGCTGGCTTGTCGGAACTCTTAGCCCGCCAGCTTTTACCATACAAGCTGGTGGAGTCTGAGGCCTTCAAAAAATTTGTCGCTATTGGGACACCGCAGTGGAAGGTACCCGGCCGAAATTATTTTTCACAAAAGGCAATCCCCAACCTGTACTCTATTGTGGAAAAGGAAATCATGTCACGTCTGGCACACAGTGTTGGGGCAAGGGTCCATCTGACCACTGATAGCTGGTCTGCAAAGCACGGTCAGGGCAGGTATATAACGTACACTGCGCATTGGGTAAACCAGCTGGCGGCTGCCAAGCATGGAATGCGTGGCTCTGCTGCAGAGGAGTTGGTGACACCGCCACGACTTGCAGGCAGGCCTGCTGCCACCTCCTCTACTCCTCCTACTCCATCCTCTTTGCTAACCTCCTCGGCTGAGTCCTCTTCTGCTGTTGCGTCTTGCTCCACACCAACTGCACCCCCCCAGCTCCCCAGGGGCTATTCCACATGCCGGATACGACAGTGTCACGCTGTCTTGGGGTTGACTTGCCTGAAAGCAGAAAGTCACACCGGACCAGCACTACTGTCCGCCCTGAACGCACAGGTGGATCAGTGGCTGACCCCGCACCAACTGGAGATCGGCAAAGTGGCAAATCGGCAAAGAATTTGGGCAAGTTGACACATGTGCCGTGCATGGCACATGTGTTGAATCTGATTGTGCAACGTTTTGTGCAGAAGTACCCAGGCTTACAGGACGTCCTCAAGCAGGCCAGGAAGGTGTGTGGCCATTTCAGGCGTTCCTACACGGCCATGGCGCACTTTGCAGATATTCAGCGGCGAAACAACATGCCAGTGAGGCGCCTGATTTGCGACAGCCCGACACGTTGGAATTCAACACTGCTAATGTTCGACCGCCTGCTCCAACAAGAAAAAGCGGTCAACGAGTATTTGTATGACCGGGGTGCTAGGACAGCCTCTGCGGAGCTGGGTATTTTTTTGCCACGTTACTGGACGCTCATGCGCAATGCCTGTAGGCTCATGCGTCCTTTTGAGGAGGTGACAAACCTAGTGAGTCGCACCGAAGGCACCATCAGCGACATCATCCCATATGTTTTTTTCCTGGAGCGTGCCCTGCGAAGAGTGCTGGATCAGGCCGTAGATGAGCGTGAAGAGGAAGAGTTGTGGTCACCATCACCACCACCAGAAACAGCCGTACCATTGCTTGCTGGACCTGCGGCAACACTGGAAGAGGAGTGTGAGGAAGAGGAGTCAGAGGAGGAATGTGGCTTTGAGGAGGAGGAACACCAACCACAGCAGGCATCCCAGGGTGCTCGTTGTCACCTATCTGGTACCCGTGGTGTTGTACGTGGCTGGGGGGAAGAACACACCTTCAATGACATCAGTGAGGACGAGGAATTGGACATGAGTAGCTCGGCATCCAACCTTGTGCAAATGGGGTCTTTCATGCTGTCATGCCTGTTGAGGGACCCTCGTATAAAAAGGCTGAAGGAGAACGACCTGTACTGGGTGGCCACGCTACTAGACCCCCGGTATAAGCAGAAAGTCTCTGATACAGCAGCTACAAAATAAGTTGAAAACTATGCTTTACACAGCATATAAGGGTGATGTCACAGCACAACGGGAATCCAACAGGGGAAGAGGTGAAAGTAATCCTCCTCCTACCACCACAACCACGCCGGCAAGGACAGGACGCTTTACAGACGTCTTGTTGATGGAGGACATGCGGAGCTTTTTTAGTCCTATGCATCGCCACAGCCCTTCGGGGTCCAACCTCAGAGAACGACTCGACCGACAGGTAGCAGACTACCTTGCCTTAACTGCAGATATCGACACTCTGAGGAGCGATGAACCCCTTGACTACTGGGTGTGCAGGCTTGACCTGAGGCCTGAGCTATCCCAATTTGCCATTGAACTTCTGGCCTGCCCCGCTTCAAGTGTGCTGTCAGAAAGGACCTTCAGTGCAGCAGGAGGTATTGTCACTGAGAAGAGAAGTCGCCTAGGTCAAAAAAATCTTGATTACCTCACGTTTATTAAGATGAATGAGGCATGGATCCCGAAGGGACTGACAGTGGGGGATGCATTTGACTAAAAAAGGCTGTGATGACTGAGATGCCTTGGCCTAAAAATGGTCCACACGCTGCTGTCTTTAATCATTCTCTGCATGCCGGATGACTTACGTGACGTCTCCGCCACCAACCGCAATGTTTTAGTGCACTTTCTGCCTTGAAAACCTCAATTTTTCAGGCCGCTGCTACAGCAGCGGCTGCAACAATAGCTACTTTTTCATGCATGTGTACATGCCTAATTTTTCTGGCCTCTGTGGCTGCAAAAAAACAAAAAAAAAGGCACATACATGTGTCAATTCCCCTTCGTGATCGTTACCTTGTCGTGGTGAAGGGGCTTGCGTATCACAATGAAGCGATCATCACCTCTAGGAGTGTGTTGGCACACCCCAGATGATAAGGTCGTTGCTTCATTGTGAACAGACCAAAAGCGATCCGCAGGATAATTTTTCATAGAAAAAACATTCATTTTCTTTCATTCTTTCTGCGGAGCTGGGTATTTGTTGGCCGCGTTACTGAATGCTCATGAACAATGGCTGTAGGCTCATGCGTCCTTTTGTGGAGGTGACAACCCTGGTGGTCAGTCGAACCCAAGGCAACATCATCGACCTCATCCCATATGCGTTTTTTCTGGAGCGTGCCCTGCAAAGAGTACTGGATCAGACTGTAGATGAGCATGAAGAGGAAGAGTTGTGGTCCACTCCCCATCACCACCAGAAGCAGCCTTGTCGTTGTCAATTGCTGGACCTGTGGCAATGCAGAGAGAGGAGTCTGAAGAAGAGAAGTCAGAGGAGGAAGGTGGCTTTGAGGAGGTGGAATACCAGCCACAGCAGGTGTCCCAGGGGGCTTGTTCTCACCTTTCGGGGACCCTTGGTGTTGTACGTGGCTGGGTGGAGGAAGAGACCTTCAATGATGTCAGTGAGGACAAGGAACGGGACATGGCTAGCTTGGTATCCAACCTTGTGCAAATGGGGAGTTTGCGGTTGTGCAAATGGACTGACTGACTGTTAAACGGGGAGTTTGGTCTGTCAGAGTTTGGTCTGTCACTGTGAAGCGGGCGACGGGCGTAACCCTTACACTACTTGACCGATAAAACATCATACCTGATCGTATTCACACACTGGATGTTTTAAAGCACGTTATTCCAAAGAATTTAGGAATGTTAGGTGATTTATGCCCTTTATGGATCAAAACCCGACTCTGCGTCAACTACGTAATTTTCCATGGGAGTTTTGCCATGGATCCCCCTCCGGCATGCCACAGTCCAGGTGTTTGTCCCCTTGAAACAACTTTTCCATCACTATTGTGGCCAGAAAGAGTCCCTGTGTGTTTTAAAATTTGCCTGCCTATTGAACTCTATGGCGGTTCACCCGGTTCGCGAACATTTTAGGTTCGCGACATCACTATTAATCAGTGCTACAAATATGCTCTGTTACTGTTCTAATGGCACTGGCAGGGAAGGGGTTAACCCAGGAGCGGTCAAAGGGTTAAATGTTAGCCTAGGGGGTGTTTGCTAACTGTGAGGGGGAAATGGACTTGTGAAATCAACACAGGGACCTGTGTTCCTATATAGGAGGAACACAGGAGCTCTGTGTTGATTCCAGAGAGAACAACGGTCTGCTGTGCAATCCCGGCCGCCCGCCCCATGGATCAACTAGCCCGCTGACGAGGGGGCACGCATGCACGCCCCCAGGATTACTCTCATGAACCTGCCGATCTGCCGCCGTATAACTGCTGTGGCTGCTCGGCAAATGGTTAATGTTAGTGACAGACATCTCCCAGTTGTGCTCCTTTGTTGTTATCCTGTCACATGCTATCCTTGTGGGGACCACAAGCGATTATGCTGATAAACATTGCTCAGGCATGGTCCATCATTGTAATTATCAGGGAGTTGGTCTAGGGCAGTGATGGCAAACCTTTGCACCCAGAGGTTTTGGAACTACATTTCCCATGTTTAGCATTATGGGAAATGTAGTTCCAAAGCATCTGGAGTGCCAAGGTTTGCCATCACTGGTCTAGGGCTATAATGTGCAGCTTAACCTGGAGCAAACAAAGTTTTGGAAGGAGGCTGCAGGATATCAGCAGCACGGTGATTCTTAGAGGATGAAAAATAGTGAACACAATTTAGTTAAGAAAAAAGAAAAAAGGCAATTGTTTATGATACACAGTGCAAACCAAATGCTATCCTGTTAGGGCTCACATCTACTTTAACCACTTAAGCCCCGGAGGATTTGGCTGCTCAAAGACCAGGGCCTATTTTGCGATTCGGCACTGCGTGATTTTAACGGACAATTGCGCGGTCGTGCGATGCCGTACCCAAATGAAATTGATGTCCTCTTTTTCCCACAAACAGAGCTTTCTTATGGTGCTATTTGATCACCTGTGCGATTTTTACTTTTTGCGCTATAAACAAAAAATAAACGAAAATTTTGAAAAAATAACAATATTTTTCACATTTTTTTATACGAAATTCCCAAAAAAAAATTTAAAAATCAAAATTTTTAACGGGGGTAGTGGCGCGCTTCAGGGGCTGGGTGTCGGTGTATACATAACAAAAATTAATAAATAGGTGTGTGTTGAGTATTAATTTTGTTTCTATATTTGTTCGTTTTGATAGGTGTATATCAATAAGTGCTGATTGGAAAAAGTGCTGAGTGCTTTAGTGTTAGATGTGCTACAATATTAAATATAAATCATAAAATTGAGTAGTACTTATTGTGATTGGGCGAATCAAAGTGCAATGTGCTTCCTAAATATTCAAATACGTGGAGATCAATTAGCGTGTATCTGATAAATATCCAGGTGTGCTGACATCAAATATTACATCAAATAAATAAATATTCCATCAATACCATAGATAATCATAAAAACTTGAATACAATGTTCCTATTAGGTAAATAAATAATATAGTGACATATAAACAATGGTGCTCATCTAAAGTGCTGCCTGTCTCCTACAATCACCTTATAAAATCCAAAAAGTGACCACAATAAGTATAAATAAAAGTTCATATATATATATATATATATTAGTAAAGAGAGTCCCAAACTGTTCCAGAGTTGAATTGCAATCCTTTCTCTTATTTATGGGCGTGCTTAGTATGGGTAAAGTGACTTGATATCCTCCACCTTGTGTGTCACCTCTATGTGTACCAAACTCTCACCTTAAAAACCAAGAAAATACGCCTGTGGTATATTTCCAGGGTATTAGCAGATGCTACTCTCTTTAAGCGCTATCCATTTTCAATCCGGATCACCGGTACTGATTCCCACTAGATCGGAGTTGGTATTGATGGAATATTTATTTATTTGATGTAATATTTGATGTCAGCACACCTGGATATTTATCAGATACACGCTAATTGATCTCCAGTCCACGTATTTGAATATTTAGGAAGCACATTGCACTTTGATTCGCCCAATCACAATAAGAACTACTCAATTTTAAGATTTATATTTAATATTGTAGCACATCTAACACTAAAGCACTCAGCACTTTTTCCAATCAGCACTTATTGATATACACCTATCAAAACGAACAAATATAGAAACAAAATTAAGGCTCCATGCACACAGGGCGTCATAAAAACGTGCTCCAAAGCTGTTTACATAACGCCGGGAAACAGCAGCTGTAAAAACGTGCTTTCAGTAGCTTTTTCTACTAGCGTTATTGCACGTTTGGCCACAGTAGCTGTTAGCAGCGTTTTTTCTGCCTCCATTCAAAATCAATGGTTCCCTATGGGAGCCTATTGATTTGAATGGAAGTCACACCGCAGGTCGGATCAGGGTGATCCGACTTGCGGTGCGACCTGCACTGTGAGAATCTTGAGGGGGAACTCCACGCCAAAATGGGGAAAAAAAACGGCGTGGGGTTCCCCCCCAGGTTCCAAACCAGGCCCTTCGGGTCTGGTATGGAATTTGAGGGTAGCCCCACGCCGAAAAAACGGCGTGGGGTCCCCCCCAAAATCCATACCAGACCCTTATCCGAGCATGCAGTCTGGCATGCCAGGAAAGGGGAGGGGACGAGCGAGCGGCCCCACCCCCCCTGGATCATACCAGGCAACACGCCCTCAACATGGGGGGGTGTGGGTGCTTTGGGGCAGGGGGGGCTCTGCACCCCGCACCTCAAAGCACCTTGCCCCCATGTTGATGAGGACAAGGGCCTCATCCCCACAACCCTGGCCGGTGGTTGTGGGGGTCTGCGGGCAGGGGGCTCATCGGAATCTGGAAGCCCCCTTTAACAAGGGGGCCCCCCCAGATCCCGGACCCCCTCCCTATGTGAATGGGTATGGGGTACACTGTACCCCTACTCATTCACCCCATAAAATGCAGTGTATGGAAATAACGACAGGAGACGTTTTGGAAAATTTATTAAAAATCTTCATCCGGCTCTTGTCCTCTCCGGGGGTCTTCTGCTGTCTTCTCCTCTCCGAGGGTCTTCTGCTCTTTTGCTGTCCGCCCTTCTTGTCTTCTTCTCTCCGGGGGTCTTCTGCTGTCTTCTCTCCGAGGATCTTCTGCTCTTTTGCTGTCCGCCCTTCTTGTGTTCTCCTCTCCGGGGGTCTTCTGCTGTCTTCTCCTCTCCGAGGGTCTTCTGCTGTCCGCCCTTCTGCTGTCCAATCTTCTTGTCTTCTCCTCTCCGGTCTTCTGCTCTTCGGCTGTCGGATGACGTCATCTGTGACACAAGGGGGCGTGGTCTCCCGATGACGTCATCTGGCGGCCACGCCCCTAATGGCTATATAATAAGCTGCAGAGACCAGAGGCCGGCATAATCGCTGGAGACGTCGTCGTCGGAGGACCGGAGGAAGAAGGACAGCCGACAGCCGACAGCCGAAGAGCAGAAGACCGGAGAGGAGAAGACAAGAAGATTGGACAGCAGAAGGGCGGACAGCAGAAGACCCTCGGAGAGGAGAAGACAGCAGAAGACCCCCGGAGAGGAGAACACAAGAAGGGCGGACAGCAAAAGAGCAGAAGATCCTTGGAGAGAAGACAGCAGAAGACCCCCGGAGAGGACAAGAGCCGGATGAAGATTTTTAATAAATTTTCCAAAACGTCTCCTGTCGTTATTTCCATACACTGCATTTTATGGGGTGAATGAGTAGGGGTACAGTGTACCCCATACCCATTCACATAGGGAGGGGGTCCGGGATCTGGGGGGGCCCCCTTGTTAAAGGGGGCTTCCAGATTCCGATGAGCCCCCTGCCCGCAGACCCCCACAACCACCGGCCAGGGTTGTGGGGATGAGGCCCTTGTCCTCATCAACATGGGGGCAAGGTGCTTTGAGGTGCGGGGTGCAGAGCCCCCCCTGCCCCAAAGCACCCACACCCCCCCATGTTGAGGGCGTGTGGCCTGGTATGATCCAGGGTGGGGTGGGGCCGCTCGCTCGTCCCCTCCCCTTTCCTGGCATGCCGGACTGCATGCTCGGATAAGGGTCTGGTATGGATTTTGGGGGGGACCCCACGCCGTTTTTTCGGCGTGGGGCTACCCTCAAATTCCATACCAGACCCGAAGGGCCTGGTTTGGAACCCTGGGGGGGAACCCCACGCCGTTTTTTCCCCATTTTGGCGTGGAGTTCCCCCTCAAGATTCTCACAGTGCAGGTCGCACCGCAAGTCGGATCACCCTGATCCGACCTGCGGTGTGACTTCCATTCAAATCAATAGACTCCCGTAGGGAGCCATTGATTTTGAATGGAAGAAAAAAAACGTATAACGTGGCTTAACGGACGTTAAGCAACGTTATGGAGCCTTATGGAGCCTTTAGCAGCGTCAGACGTTTTTTGCAGCTTGACGCTGGAGCTCCTGAACCCACAGTTCCTGGGTTTTTTTTGGAGCTGTAAAACGCCTATGCCACTTGGAGCTCCTAAAAGCTCTATGTCTGCATGAGGCCATAGAATAACATGGATGGGCGTTCTGCAGCTGCAAAAAAAAACGTCTGACGCTGCTAACAGCAGCTGTAAAAACGTCCAGTGTGCATGAGGCCTAATACTCAACACACACCTATTTATAAATTTTTGTTATGTATACACCGACACCCAGCCCCTGAAGCATGCCACTACCCCCATTATAATATTCTTTTAACTGTTAAGTATCAGTATTAGTGGTGCAACATCAGGGAGTCGCCAAGACTCCGGACAGCGCAGGAATCATATACACCCATTTGCAAAATTTTTAACATTTTAGGCCAATTTATTTCCTGCTACATATTTTTGGTGGAAAAAAATCGGAATAAGCGTATTTTGATTGGTTTGCGCAAAAGTTATTGCGTTTACTAACTATGGGAAAGCTTTTTTGTCATTTTTATTGTTTTTTTTTTAACGAATAATGGCGGCGATCTGCGATTTTTTTTGCAGGACTGCGACATTGCGGCGGACAGATCGGACCCCTGACTGACATTTTTGACACTTTTGGGAGTACCAGTGACATTACTGCAGTAATCAGTGCTATACATATGCACTGTTACTGTAAAAATGACACTGGCAGGGAAGGGGTTAACTTTATTAGAGATCCAGGGGTTAAGTGTGTCCCTAGGGGCGTGCTTCTTACTGTCAAGGGGTGTAGCTTTTGATGTAACCACAAAGACATACGATCCTACATAGCAGGATCGTACGATCTCTGCAGTTACACCAGGGAGAATGACAGGCGGCTTTGTTTACATCAGCCGCCTGCCTTTCTCCCTCTCCAGCGGGAGATCGCGAGTGACCGGTGAACATCGGAGCCGCCAGTCACTCGCGCTGGAATATCAGGGAACGAGCGGGTGCGGGAGCGCGCCTCTGGTGGCGCATGCTCGCCCCCCCCAGAGGCTTGTGGGCAAGCGAGTTACCGGTATGTTGCTTTGCCCAGGAGGGGCTGACTGCCGCCGTATATAGTCATGCGGCAGTCGGCAAGTGGTTAACATTTATTTGATTCATGCATTTATGGGCACTTACTGTACATCTATTTGTTCATATGTGCCTTTATACAAACAAAAAGTGAAAGCAGATTTTAGAAGCAGAAAGATCAGCAGACCACTTGTAAAGACTGTCTAGATCGGGGTTAAGAGGTCCACTGAGTGCCGGTTTCCACTAGTGCGACTTGCTGTGCGACTTGACACATGTCAAGTCGCACAGCAAGTCAAAGGCCATTGATTTCAATTCGGCCCATTTCCACTGCCGCGACTTCAGTTGCGGCGACTTCAAAAGTAGATTGTGCACTACTTTTGAGCCGGCTTCAGTGCGACTTCCCTCTATAATGAGGGACAAGTCTCATTGAAAGCCGCAAACAACTTTAGCTACGAAGTCGCGCTAGAAGTAGCACAACTTCGTAGCCGCAGTAGTGGAAACTGAGCCTGAAACCAGATGGTTACTGATAATCAACTTCCTAAGCTGTCAAGGTTTATATAAATTGGAGATGTAGGAGATGAAATCTGAACCCTAATGATGATAAACTCTTCTTGTTTTGTAGAATACCTATGGAACCCAGTGGTGGAAAAGATACAGACACCCAACATATTCCATGACACCCCGGTCACCCTGCAGTGTCATATCTCTGAGTATTTCCCCAACGCCATCACTGTGACATGGCTGAGAAGAAGCCGATATCAGGAGGAGACTGAGGAGACTGATTATATGGTTAGCAATTCAATAATGACCAGGAGAGAGACTGATAACACATACAGCTGTACAGCCAGTCTGACCATCACCCCCAAACTGAGCGTCCACCAGGGGGCAGAATACATCTGTAGGGTGGATCACCCCTCTCTGAAGACACCCACTGAGAGAAGAACTGAAAAACTTATTGTAAAGGGTGAGTGTTTGTATTATTTTGTGTTATTTAGACTGATCGGCCATCACAGTGGTCAATAAAAGAAGCCCCATTGTCAGCAATGTAAACAATTGTGGTAAAAACATAGAAAAATACAAATATTTTAAAGGCTTTCTTCCAGCATTTTTTTTCCCCTAAACAGTTTCTTATTGACTTTCAGTGTATCAATTCCCTAGCCCAGCCCCCACCTCCTCCCCCTATAGCACCCTCCATTTCTAGGAGTAGCTAATTACAGTCTGTGCTGGCCCAGTTCCTACAACCCTCCCTTCACCTACCTGCTAGGGATGAGCAAATGTGTCTGGGTTTGATTTGTGTGTGCTTGTAAAAAGAGGGGGGGGGTGGGGGAGTGGTGTCATTCCAGCATGAAGTCTGAAAATTGCAAACTTAAAACTAAAAGCTGCTGAAGTTTGAGGGCGGGGGACTTGAGAATCTTGGGCCTATCAGGCTAACAGGTGGACACTGGCATTGGGGATGTTACCCCTTCCCTATGCTATCCATAAAAATTACTGTTTTGGCTGGAACTGCACTTAACAAATGTATCTGTTCCGACCTACAAACAAATTCGACTTAAGAACAACCCTACAGACCCTTTCTTGTTTGTAACCCGGGGACCGCCTGTAATTATTTTTCTTCATACTGTCACCAGTCAGTGTCCCTGATCACCACCACACCCATTATATGATGACACCGTACTGCACTGGTGACAGTATGAAAAAAAATTGTGACAAAAAATGACAACTTCAAAAAACTCGCCATGCCTCTTACTAAACACCTTGGACTTTGTACTTACCAAAAAGGGGTCATTTGGGGGATTTGTGTTCTGTCTTTTTAGGCTTCAAGAAATGAGAGAGGCCATCAGTACATCAGGATTGATCAATTGTCAGATATATTCCAGTTTGTGAGCGCTATAACTTTCCTACAGGCTAAATAATATATGATGATTTGGGATATTTTCATCACAGAAATGTAACAGAATACTTTGTACATTTTGGCCTAAGAGCCCATTCAGACTGGCGCGATCCGACTTTGGGGGGCGACCTGTGAAGTCTGTGCACCTAGACTTCGGCGCGACTGGCAGAGACTTCACATAATGGAAGTCTATGCAAGTCGCTCCGAGGTCGCCCCGAAGTAGTACAGGACTCTTTTTCTAAGCCGGAGCGACTTGTGTTGCTCCTATTAGAACGGGTCCTGTACTACTCAATGGACCGCGACCGATCGCGACTTGTCAGGCTAACAAGTCACCTGACAAGTCGCGCTAATGTGAATGGGCTCTTAATGTTTGAAGAAAGATTATTTATTTGTAGAATTTTCTGTCTTTTTTTATTTATTTAGCAAAAAAAATAAAATCTCAGTGGTGATTAAATACCACTACAAGAAAGAGATCTATTTGTGGGGGAAAAAATGATGAAAAGTTCTTATGGGTACAGTGTAGCATGACCGTGCAATTGTCATTACAAAGTGTGAGAGCGCTGAAAGCTGAAAATTGCCGTTGGGAGGAAGGGGGTATAAGTGCCCGGTATTGAGGTGGTTACAGTGTATGTAAACCCTAACAAAGAAATTCTCTCATTTGCTCCATTTTGGTCTGTTAAATAACCAGTTGAACTGTTTTGTTATATCTGTTTAATAAGTGCAAAAACATATCAGTTGATCCTGCCAGAAATTCAGAGCTGTCATTAGCATTCTGCAGTCTTATCTGAGACCTCAGACAAACCATTTACCACTGGAAGGGGGGCTTAGAATTATCAGCTTTTATTAATTTATGTATCCTTTTATGGCAAAAGGATAAAGCTGTGTGCAGTAGCTGCTTTTGGCTTCACTTCATATAACCCCCCCCCGGGTGTGACAACAATGCTGCTGTCCAAGTGTGCTTCATGTGCTCCTTCATCCAGAGTGGAGTTGCACTAACACAGGAAGTGTGGTACTGACTGGATCACCAGGTGAAAATAGGTGGTAAAGCCTAAAAAAAGAAAACGAATGCAGCCGCCACATCTAAGGATTGGTAAGCTGCAATATATGTTACATTTTTGGTTCGGGGTTTAGTGGCACTTTAACCACTTGCTGTCGATGTACTGTATATTTACATCAGCAAAGTGTCTGTCCCAGCAAAAATCACATTAATAGGCGTCATCTGCCTGGGAGAAGCTAGGGGGCGAGCGCGCCCCCGATCATCAGCGGCTAAGCCAGTGCGGGGGTCAGGCGGCTGCGATAGCCGCCTTACACTCTCAATCTCCCCCCCGCTGAAAGAGAAGGACGTCTGTCCTCTGCCTGCAATGATCACAGAGACCATGCGATCCTGCTATATAGGATCACATGTCTCTATGGTCATCTCACAAGCCCAACCCCCCCACAGTTAGAATCACTCCCCTAGGCTTACATTTAACCCCTTGATCACCAACAGTATTAACCCCTTCCCTGCCAGTGTCATTATTACAGTAACAGTGCATATTTGTAGCACTGATTACTGTAATGTCACTGGTACCCCCAAAAATGTCAGTCAGGGGTCCGATCTGTCCACCGCAATGTCACAGTCCCACAAAACCACAGATCGCCGCCATTACTAATAAAAAAAAAATGACATAAATCTTTTCGGTAGTTAGTAGACGCAATAACTTTTGTGCAAACCAATCAATATACGCTTATTGCGATTTTTTTTTTTTTTTTTACCAAAAATATGTAGCAAAAAACAAATTGGCCTAAAATGTTAAAAAATTTTGATTTTTACATTTTTTTTATTGGAATATTATATAGTAGAATGTGAAAAATATTGTTTTTCTCTTACGTCCTCCGACAGTCGCCGCCTCTTCATATTCGTCACATATGGGGTATTAGACTTTGCTCCGAAGGAGTAGCTAGGCAACAGAATATGTTAACAATAAAGCTTTAACATATCCCACCCTCAAGGGGTGGTCCCCTCAGTCAATACCCTCCTACTTCCTGCAACCATATCTCAGTTTTAATGTCTAGCTTGTCAGGAGTGGCTGGCTTTTCCTGTGCTGGGACTTTCTGTCCCAGACTCTTTCTTCTTTTTAATATTTTGTTTGAGTTTTCTCTCTATCTTTACTTAGCTGTTATTTTTGTCAGCATTAGTTAGTTCTTCGGACGAAGAGGATCATGCGGACTGGGTCTCGGGCTGATCCCCCTGGTCGCAGGTCGTGGGTCAGTGGCTTCCCAGTCTGCCATCGAGCGTTCAGCCAGGTAACGCTCCTGGCACAGTGAACGACCCATCCCTGTTCGGTGCAGGGATGATTGGTGAGGTGGCTACCTCACCGGACGCTGTGCGGTTTCTTAACCTTCATTGTGTGCGTCTTGAATTGCGACTCTCCCTGCCTCATGTGCAGCGGCTTGTTCGCCTGTGCGGGTTCCCCACGCCATGTGAGGTAAGTGTATTTATGTGGGGACCTGTCTGTCTGGGGGGGTCTCAGTCTGGGACTGTGTAACCTGCCTTTAATCACACTGCTTGTCTCCCTATCTCTCGGCTGCATGCTGTGGGCTGCAAGGGGGGGGGGGGGGGAGCTGTATGACACTGTGTGTGTCAGGCTGGGCAGTGTGAGAAGCTGTGTGCTGTGGGGCATGTTTTTTCTTGGCATGTTTGGGCATATACAGCGATCGCTGCGGCGATCTAACATGTATCCTTATATTGGGATGTAATGTGTGTGTTTTTATGCACTGTGGAGCGGCGTTTTCGGCGCCAAACGACGCCATTTTACCGGCGCCCGCTCCGGCCGCATGGTTTACATGCACGGCGGCCATTTTCTTGTAGCCTCCATAGGCTTACATAGAGCGCCCTGGCAGCATCACTTCCTCTTTCCAGGAACACCGATCGAGGCAGCAGCAGCAGCGGGGTCTCCTCAGGTTTTATCCTTCTGTTCTTGCTATCCATTGCCTGTATTCAGTTTGTATATTCCCTGTGGGGGTCTTATTGTGCCTGAGTGTGGTGCGGTGGGCTGCGCTTGCCGCGCTTGCTAAAAGGGGGCAGTTAACCCTTGGTTGTCTGGCATTACAGGGGCAATGGATTCTCAGGAGGGCAAGTTTCCTACAGTATTGGTGGAAAGCCAGGGGACCGCTGTTTCCCCCCCAGGGGGGGATTTAGCCACTATTGTGGCTGGCCTTGCTGCCCAGGTGCAAATGCTGGTGGCTGCTCAATCTACTAAACGGCCCAGAGTTGCTCTGTCCTCTGATTCTGAGGGTGAAGGTGATGGGGCTGTTCTGGCAGGGACCTCCTTATCGGGTTCCCGCTCCTCTCTTGATCTAGTGGGGTCTGAGGTAGAGGCTGAAGTTGAGGGGGTTGATAATTCTCCCCCTGGCTCACCTGAAGAGCTTGCAATCATGGATGAGTTGATTGCTTCCATTAAGCAGACGCTACGTTTGCAGGACGAAGTGTGTCCCCCCGCTGCCTTGGCGGCTTATGGGACGCAGAGGAAACGCAGGACGCCGCAGGTTTTTCCCTGCAATGCTGATTTTCAGCGCGCTGTTAAGGATCAATGGCGCGATCTGCGCAAGCCTTTTGCGGTACCAAGTAAATTCAAGCTGCGTTATCCTTTCTCGCCTGCCACTGATGAACGGTGGTGTGTGCCTCCGCCAGTGGATCATGCAATTGCGGTTTTGAACAAAGCCACTGCGATTCCTGCAGAGGGTTCCCCTGTTTTCCGTGATGCCACGGATAGGAGACTGGAGTCTCTTGCCCGTCATACTTATTCTGTTACGGGTTCTATGCTTAAGGCTCTGTTTGCTTCTCTCATGGCGGCCCAGGCGATCGCAAGTTGGACGCAGATGCTTAGGCGCGTCCTAGTGGCCGATTCGGCCTCGGCGGCGACCCTGGATATGGTGGATCAGATCCACCAGGGTGTCATGTATCTGTGTGATGCGGACCTGGACCTGATTCCGTTGGCTGCACGTGTGCACAGCGTGGCGGTGTTGTCTCGCCGCCTGGTTTGGTTGAAATGTTGGTCGGTGGACCAATCTTCACGTAAGACCTTAGCCAATCTGCCTTATGATGGGTCTCGCCTTTTTGGGGAGTCCCTGGATGTGTTGATTAAGGGGATCACCGGGGGTAAGAGCACTCTCTTGCCCCATTTCCCCAAGGCTAAGGGGGCTTCTGGGAAGAAGCATGCTAATTTTCGGCCCCCTCAGGGGTCCTTTCGTGCCTTTCGGCCGCACTACAAGGGCAAACCGTTCAAAGGCCAAGGCTCTCAGAAGAAGCCCTGGTCTGGGAAACAGAAGTCCGGCCAATCCGGACCTGCAGCCCATAACAGTTCGGCCTGAAGGGGCGCCCTCACCCAGTTTTGGGGTGGGGGGACGCTTGCTCGGTTTTCTTCAGCCCTGGTTGGCCCGTGTGCGGGACAGATGGGTTCTGGAAATCGTTCGATCTGGTTACAAGATCGAGTTTCTCTCTCGGCCGGAGAGCAGATTTTTTCCCTCAAATCTTCAACTGTCTCCAGAGCGCCTGCGGGATCTGCACCTGGCGGTGCGGGACCTGAGGGCTCAGGGAGTGGTGGTTCCGGTGCCTCATCGGGACAGATTTCGGGGGTTTTATTCCAATCTGTTCACCGTGCCCAGGAAGGAGGGCAAGGTTCGTCCGATTCTGGACTTGAAGGCTCTGAACCGCTCTGTGCGGGTTCGCAAGTTCCGCATGGAATCCCTGCGCTCGGTGGTGGCTGCCCTCGTTCCGGGGGAATTCATGGCCTCCATCGATTTGAAGGATGCGTACCTTCACATCCCCATATTCAAGGGTCATCAGAGATACCTTCGATTTGCCATTGCGGAGGATCACTACCAGTTCGTGGCGTTGCCCTTTGGTCTCGCCTCGGCTCCGCGGGTCTTCACCAAGGTGCTTGCACCGGTTCTGGCATTATTGAGGGCCCAGGGCATTTCTGTCCTGGGGTATCTGGACGACATTCTGGTTCGGTCTGCGACCAGACAGGGTCTGGAGGAGGACCTGTCTGTCACAATGCAAACTCTGCAGGAGTTTGGTTGGACGATAAATGTTCCAAAGTCGACACTGAGTCCGTCGGTTCGTCTCCCCTATCTGGGAATGATACTGGACTCGGTGCAGGCGAAGGTCTTCCTGCCGGAAGACAAACTCAGGACTCTTCAGGAGGAAGTCAGGTCCCTCAGGGACGTTCCACACTCGTCTCTGCGGACGTGTATGAGATGTCTGGGATTGATGGTCTCGGCCTTCGAGGCGATTCCTTTCGCGCAGTTTCACACGCGGGGTCTCCAAGCGGAGATCCTGTCCAGGTGGGACGGGCGACCTCAATCTCTGGATCTTCAGATCTCGTTGAGTCATCGCACCAGGGAAAACCTTCTGTGGTGGCTCCAGTCCCCGTTGGTGTCCGGGGGCAAGTCGTTTCGTCCGATCTCGTGGACGGTAATCACCACGGATGCCAGCCTGTCGGGCTGGGGTGGTGTTCTGGGCGTTCTGTCCGCCCAGGGGACCTGGTCGGAGGGGGAGTCTTCCCTCCCGATCAACATTCTGGAATTGCGTGCGATAAGGCTCTGTCTTCATCGCTGGACGGACCGGCTGCAGGGCTGCCCGGTTCGGGTGCAGACGGACAATGCCACGGCGGTGGCCTACATCAACCACCAAGGGGGCACCAGGAGTGCCCGAGCGGCTCGAGAAGTGGCCGACATTCTATCTTGGGCCGAGACTCATGTCCCGGCGATAACGGCGGTTCACATTCCGGGAGTGGAGAACTGGCAGGCGGACTATCTGAGTCGCCAGACCCTGGATCAGGGGGAATGGTCTCTCCACCCGGCTGTCTTCCAGATGTTGTGCGCGAAGTGGGGTCTTCCAGATGAGGACCTGTTCGCGTCTCGCCTCAACTACAAGGTGAAGAGGTTCGTGGCACGGACGC
This sequence comes from Pelophylax lessonae, assembly GCF_965119305.1. NCBI lineage: Eukaryota > Metazoa > Chordata > Amphibia > Anura > Ranidae > Pelophylax > Pelophylax lessonae. The sequence continues at coordinate 39,629,565 of NC_138773.1, forward strand.
GCGACCCTCTGGCAGACGCGTCGGACGCGTTAGTGGCCCCGTGGCATCAGTACAGGCTGATGTACGCGTTTCCACCGATTCAGTTGCTGTCCAGGTTCCTTCGCAGGTTACACTCGGAACGCAGCACGGTGATTCTTGTGGCACCGGACTGGCCTCGCCGGTCCTGGTACGCAGACCTCGTGAATCTGGCGGTCGACGCCCCTTGGCGTCTGCCTCTTCGAGACGATCTACTGTCTCAAGGACCGATTTACCATCCTGCTTTACAGTCGCTGGCTTTGACGGCCTGGCTGTTGAGACCGAGGTCCTGAAGGAGAAGGGTCTCTCTCCAGAGGTTGTTCATACTTTGATCAACGCGAGGAAGTCTTCCTCGGGGAAGGTTTATTACCGTACTTGGAAGGCCTATTTTGCCTGGTGTGAGTCCAGGGGGTTTTCACCCCGCACGTACTCGGTTTCCCGTGTGCTGTCTTTCCTTCAGACGGGTGTCGATCAGCGTTTGGCGCTGGCTACGATAAAGGGTCAGGTGTCTGCGCTGGCCGTTCTGTTTCAACGTCCCGTGGCTTCCAACTCCTTGGTTGGCACCTTTATTCAGGGTGTGCGGCATCTGGTTCCTCCTAGGAGGGATCCTTTGCCCCCTTGGGACTTGAATCTCGTTCTATCTGTGTTACAACGTGCTCCTTTTGAACAGATCAGGGAGATCTCGTTGTCTCTGTTGTCCAAAAAGGTCGCCTTTTTGGTGGCGATCACTTCGGCTCGCAGAGTGTCGGAACTGGCGGCTTTGTCCTGCAAGTCTCCGTACCTGGTTGTTCATTTGGATAAGGTGGTCTTGCGACCTAATCCTTCTTTTCTGCCGAAACGAGTTTCGGAATTCCATCTTAACGAGGATATTGTTTTGCCTTCGTTGTGCACGAAGCCTAAACATCCAAAGGAGATGAGATTGCACTCTCTGGATGTTGTTCGGGCGATAAGGGTTTACCTTAAATCGACTGAGTCTTTTCGTAAGACGGACTCCTTGTTTGTTCTTCCAGAGGGTCCTCGGAAGGGCATGGCGGCTTCGGCCTCTACCATCGCCAAATGGATCAGGCAGACCATTGAACAGGCCTATGCCTTGCAGGGGAAGGTTCCCCCTGTGCCTGTGAAGGCGCACTCTACTAGATCTCTGAGTACGTCTTGGGCCTGCCGTCATGGGGCTTCTGTAGCCCAGGTGTGTAAGGCGGCGACTTGGTCGACCGTGCACACTTTCACAAAATTCTACAAAGTAGATGTTCAGGCATCGGCGGATGCTTCCTTTGGCCGCAAGGTTCTTAGTGCGGCTGTTCCCTAGGGTCCCTTGTTGGGGACTCCTGGCTGTTGGGATAGTTTTTTGTATCCCCTGGGTTTTTTGTCTTTTCCTGGGTTGTTGCTCCTGTTGAGCACTTATTTTTGTTGTTGCCCAGCTGGTTTCCTTCCTTTGGTAAGGTTCCTTTCTTTGATGTGGAGACTGCGTTGCCTTTCGGCGCGGATGCGTTTCCCACCCCTCATGTTTGCACTGCTTTGGGACGTCCCCATATGTGACGAATATGAAGAGGCGGCGACTGTCGGAGGACGTAAGAGAAAACGGAATTTTTGTAAAATCTTACCTGTAAAATTCCTTTCTCTGAGTCCTCCGACAGTCGCCGCCCCCGCCCCTCTTTTGGGGTTTGAATGTATACTCTACTGCTATTCCACTAAAACTGAGATATGGTTGCAGGAAGTAGGAGGGTATTGACTGAGGGGACCACCCCTTGAGGGTGGGATATGTTAAAGCTTTATTGTTAACATATTCTGTTGCCTAGCTACTCCTTCGGAGCAAAGTCTAATACCCCATATGTGACGAATATGAAGAGGCGGCGACTGTCGGAGGACTCAGAGAAAGGAATTTTACAGGTAAGATTTTACAAAAATTCCGTTTTTTTTTTTCAAAATTGTCGCTCTTTTTTTTGTTTATAGTGCAAAAAATAAAAAAAATTGCTCAGGCGATCAAATACCACCAAAAGAAAGCTCTGTTTGTGGGAAAAAAAGGACATCAATTTTATTTGGGTACAGCGTCGCACGACCGCGCAATTGTCTGTTAAATTCACGCAGTGCAATCGCAAAATAGGGCCTGGTCATTAAGCAGGAAAATCTTCCGGTCCAGAAGTGGTTAAGATATAAGGGTTGATTTACTAAAGGCAAATAGACTGTTTACTAGGCTTCAGAGCTTCGAAAATGAGCAGAAGCTCTGCTGACTTCCATCATCCAATCACGTGCACGCAAAAATGCTGTTGTTTTTTTATTCCCTTGCACGTGATTGGATATTCTTTGCAAAGTGAAGCTTCACCTCATTTACTAAGCTCTGGAGCAACTGCACTTGCAGAGTTTTTTCAAAGTGAACAATCTATTTGCCTTTAGTAAATCAACCCCTCAGTGTGGTTCTTCAAATGTCCCAATCTTTCCTAAATCATGTGCCAACCAACATAGGAATTATGAAGTGACCAATTTTTCCCTTGCAAGTGCAAATGCTAAATACAAATACCCTACTAAATAAAGAGCTGTCTAGCTCATATACTGTATGCTATAGTCAGGCTGTGAGCTCCAAAGTTTGATTGTTTTTCAACAAACAGAAAGTGTTGTCACCTTGGGACAGGAAGTGTTACTGGCAGGATCACCAGTGGAAGATAAAAGAGAAAAAAGCCTAAAAAGAATAGAAAACGAATGCCGCCATATCTATGGACAGGGAAGCTGCAATTTATTACTTTTTGTTCTTGGGTTTAGGTGATCTTTAATGTGCTGTTTGTGTTTTCTAGCCAAACCCCGGATGGAGGAGCCTATAGAGATCACTATGGGGGATGCCTCTCGTGTTCTCTTCACCCTCAATCTGCTGAAGTTTTACCCAGAAAATATTGAAATAGACTGGAAATATGAACAATATGGATTGAAAGATAAAAAGTCAGAAATGCAATACAACAACAACTTTAAAAAATATGAAGATCTCACACATGGTGTCACCAGTGTTGGCAACATTTCTGTGAATGCATTTAATGATCCGCAGATCAAAGTCTCTGTAACATGGAAACACGAATCTATGGATGAACCGGAGACCAGAACTCTGACTGTAAGAGGTAAGGAAGAGAATGTATCGAATAGCAAAAATATTTTAATTCAGGATATAGATATTTATTTCAGAATATAGCTATTGTCTTTTCTAAACAATAACCAATTGTGTGAAATAAATGTTTATTTTAAAAGATAGCTCAGTTTTCTTGGAAAAATATAGCAAATAAGAAATAAATTCTAGCATATACCATTTCCGCACAAGCCATATTGAAATATAATGTTATTAAAATGATCTTTTAACTCTGCAATTTTTTATAAAATGCAATGCATTATTGGCAACCTGGAGGAGTTCTGTACACAGATGGTGCACACAGCACCCCCTTTATAAATGTAATTTCCTGCTTGTGTGATTGGCTTGCTGATTTTTCCAGAAGTCTGCACCAAGATACAAGTCACATTGTACGCACACCTTGAAATAGAAATCTCAGGTTTGGTCAAATGTTTCCCAAGGGTTAAACACTTCCAAAGTGTCAACACTGCAAATTTCTTTATTAAAACACAGAGAATGTACCAGCTGATTGTAAAGAACCAGATCCTCCCATTCCTCCACACAGTCTGCAAATATAAAACAGCTATTTTTTCACAGCAACAAAAGGTAGAAATCTCCCATCCAAGCCCAATCCTGCTTAGCTTCTGAGATCAGACAAGATGGGGTGCATTCAGGGTGGTGAGGTGGTAGGCTGTGTGTCCACTCAACAGTGAAGACCGGCTTCTTTCTCTGGCGAGTTTTTTCATTCGATTTTAACACCATTTCATTTTCGCCCACTTAAAGTGTGTTTTATTATTCTTCGTTATGAAGCAATTTAACTGTAAAGGTTGTTTCTCAAAATAACACCAAAGAGAAACCAACCAAAAGGAAAAAGCCACGGGTGGAAGGAGGTATCGGGGAACGGCCTGCAGACCCCCCAACAAAGAAGCCCATAAAAATGAAGAGGTCTCAGCACTGCTGTATTTTGGCCCTGGCCTAGGGTGGCCCCGCATGAAAAATCCCCAATTAGTCCTCTGAGTCCCATCTGAGTTTGCTCCCATGTCTGCCTCCCGCAGCTGCCATTTGCAGTTTTGCAAATGGCAAAATTAAAATCCGAGAAGATAATGAGATCCAGAGTGGAATGTAGTTGAACCAAAGGTGTGACCTGTGCAGCTTTGTAGTAGTACATTATACATTGGTTACACTCAGGCCCCCGCACCTTTAAGTATAAGTACAGGTAAGTATTTCATAATGAGCTAGTATGTGATGCATACTAGCTCATTATGCCTTTGTCTTTACAGGGTTTTTTTTTTCTCATTTTTTTTTATGAGGGTTTACTTCCTCTTTAGACCCCGTTCACACTGGGGCGATCCGACTTGCCGGGGCGACCTCACAGGTTGCGGTGCGCAGCTCGCACCGCGACCTCGGAGCGGCCGGCACGACTTCATAACATTGAAGTCAATGCAGGTCGCCCCAAAGAAGCTCCGGACCCTTTTTCTAAGTCGGAGCGACTTGTGTCGCTCCTATTAGAACGGGTCCACAGCTACTCTAGGCAGGCGACCTACTACGGCGACCTGTCAGGCGATCAGGTCACCTGACAGGTCGCCCCAGTGTGAACGGGGTCTTAATGGAAAAGTTTAATTTATTTTAAATAATTGTGTTTAGTGTGGTAAACAAAGCACACAAAGCCCAACATATATTCTTGCCCACAGGCCCATTTAATTCAGAAAACACCCCTGCAGCCAATACATGTTTGTTGGTCCTCTGTTCTCTTTTTTTCTCATCTATGATCCTGCTGAAGAAATTTCTCCTTATTTCTTGAACTGGTGATCAGAGAGGAAGTGTTGGTAATAAAAACCTGACAGAGGTTCTCACCCTTCCCTGCTATACTTTAAAAAATGTTTTGCTGCTGTTGGTTTCCCCTTTGGAGAGATTTTGATTACTTTGTATCTCAGTGTCCACACAGAAAGTGAAGGAAACATTCGTTCAAATGGCTGTAGGCACCATGAAAAAATACAATATCAGTACCATACTGCTTCTTATTATTTATTTAAAATCTGAAATTGCTTAAAGCTAATTTCTGGGGGTAAAATGGCCCTGGCAGGGGGACTCTCCCACCATTGCAATGGTTAAATGCTCATTTTGTCGAGAGAGAAGAGAAAAAACAACTATACTTACTAGTGATCGACTGATATCGTTTTTTTAATGCTGATACCGATATTTTGGTCATCGGATATCGTTATCGGCCAATATCTGCCGATATTTTCGGACATGTAAAAAAACATTTTTTTTTTCTACACAGGTACTCCTAGTGGAGGGATCTGGGGGTCTGAAAGACCCCTAACCCCTCCTCTGTACTTAAAAGCATTAAAAACGCCAAGTTTGGCTGTTTTGAATGCTGTCATTTTTTTAAATCTGGCGCCGAGTACCTGTAAGTGATGTAATGACATCACTTACGGGTTTTTACATGAAGACCCGATCAGAGCTGAATGCGGCTTTGATTGGGTCTTCAGTGGCTATGCAGGCTGGTTGCCCGGGTCTCCCGGTGGGACGGGAGACCCAGGCGAGCCACGGGGGGGGGGGGGGGGGACACATGCCCTCCCACTCCTTGTAATGACAACCCAGCGGCTTCTCAGCCGCATTGGTTGTCATTACAAGACAGCCGATTATCGGCTATGAACGCCGGTACCGGGGTGATGCCTCTAGCTGCAGGAATCACTCTGGTACAGCACTTTCCCTAATTATCGGCAATATCAGTAACCTCAGGGGCCGATTCCGATATATCAGGGAAAGTGCATATCGGCCCCCGATATATCGGTGGTGCTGATAATCGTTCGATCCCTAATACTTACTGTACTTTATCCCTCACTCCCCCAGCAGCTGGTGCTCTTCTCCACTCACCTATGCTCTAGTTTGTGGTTGGATCTTTGATGTTCTCATGTGGTGACATCAGAGTGCCTGCATAGTAGATTTGTATGTGGTATTACCCACATGCTTTACAGTAACATTGAAAAGAAAGGTTCCTACGGGACTGAAGTGATCCCACCTGAACATTATTTTGCATTAAATACATTTTTGCATTTTAGAGAAACCAACTCACTGTGAAATGTGAACTGACTTCTATGTCTTGTAAATACCTTTGTGTTTCAGATCTGCCCTGGCGTCCACAAGTTGGAGAGATCATAATTCCCAACCTGGAAAAAGATAAACAGGTCTGTCTGATCTGTAATATCTCCGGATATTTCCCAGATCATCTGACAGTGAGCTGGTTTAAGAAGGAACCCGGAACAGACTCACCTCCCATTATAACAGAGCTACCTAATGATAATTACAAAGTCTCTGATAAGAAGAAAGAGTCAAAAGATAAGACCTTCTCCTGTCAGTCATCTCTGACATTCACCCCATCATTCCGTAGAGACTGGGGGTCAGAGTTCTTCTGTATAGTGGAACATCCCAGCCTGGAGCATCCCATAGAGAGAAGATCGGGTCTTATAAGAATAGGTACACTTTTCCGTAATAAGATTGTCAACACATAACTGTTAAGTGACTTTTTACATTGGCGCCACTCAGTTGACCAGCTGACTCTCCTCTCCCCATCTGACAGCTGCCTGCAGTGGGTGGGGCCGAGGATTCCCCGAGAGGAGGAGAGAGGCGGCTGGTCACATGAGTGGTGATCAGCTCTCTGAAAACTGGTAAAGAATGGCTTATTTTTATAAAACACAGGATTAATAAACAGACTGTAGACAGGATATGAAACTTTAAATGAAACTACAGCAGCAGGAGGAGAGTGGGGGCACTGTCACAGGAGCAGACAGGCAGGGAGGGAGGAGGAGAAGGAGGACAGGAGGGCTGTGGATGAAGGAGGCACATAAACTGACCGCGGTGTCAGGGCTCAGCAGCCATTGTATACCGTGGTCAGTGTACAGAGGGGAGGACATAGCCAGGCAGGATCAGCCAGGTATTTCAGGGGATACAAGGGGCCAAATTACACAGCAAAGCACTGTGCTATATAACATGCTTTTAAGGAACAGAATCAATATTTTTTTTTTTTTTTAGGTTAACAAATGCTTTAAAAATAAATTCTGCCATTTCCCCTTTAAAAAGAAATACTCGTGAGTCGTGGCTTGCGCAGTGACTGAGGTCACCTTCATGACATTGTCAAAAAGGGGCAGGGCATGAGTGACCTTAAAATGATGCCCCCCCCCCCCTGAATAAAGTTCTGCGGATGCCCATGTATGTGTGTGTATGTATGTATGTATATATATATATATATATATATATATATATATATATATATATGCACACAGTATATACACAATATTGTCAAAAGTATTGGGACGCCTGCCTTTACACACACGTGAACTTTAATGGCATCCCAGTCTTAGTCCGTAGGGTTCAATATTGAGTTGGCCCACCCTTTGAAACAACTTCAATTCTACTGGGAAAGCTGTCCACAAGGTTTAGGAGTGTGTCTATGGGAATGTTTGACCATTCTTACAGAAGTACACTGGTAAGGTCAGGCACTGATGTTGGATGAGAAGGCCCGGCTTGCAGTCTCTGCTCTAATTCATCCCAAAGGTGTTTTATCAGATCAGGACCAGTCATGTTTCTCCACCCAAAACTTGCTCACCCATGTCTTTATGGACCTTGCTTTGTGCACTGATGCGCAGTCATGTTTGAACAGGAAGGGGCCATCCCCAAAAAGCTCTCACAAATTTGGGAGCTTTATTTATTTATTTATGTATATATTTTTTTTGTATATATTTTTTTTTTAACTTGTGACAAACACTAGTTACATTCCACGGGGAGAAAAGGGTAAAAGAAAAAGAGTATATGTTCCCTACTCAGTGACGGCCTGTGCATAGGGGGTGCCAGGGCGCCACCCCCCCTAAAAAAAGAAAAAAAAATACAAAAAGAACAATAAAGTTTAAAAAAAAATCACGTTCGCCGGCCTATGTGTTGGCTAGGGGGGGGGGTGGGGTTTACGACCCAGAAGAGGCGCCGATTGGCTGCCTTCTGGGGGCGTATCTTGGGCGCAGGTCATATCGCTAGGACACCCCCACTTTCGTGATATCCTGGCTGTGATTGGTGCAGTCTCCAGCCTGGACCAATCATCATCCAGGACATCCCACTGACGTCGCAATGGGGGTGGTGCCGGTGCGTGCATCAGTTACTCACCGTCACCGCCCGGTCACCTTCCCGCCGCCGCAGAGAGGAGTCTCGAGGAGAGGAGAAGCTGGCGCCGCTCACCTTCCCGCCGGTTCCCGCCGCCCGCCTCAGAGAAGAGGAGAGGCCGAGAGGGAGAAGCCGCTCACCTTCCCGCCGCCGCAGAAGAGGACGAAGTATCGAGGAGGGGAGAAGCCGCCGCTGGGAGCCGAGCCGCCGCCAGGTAAGTGCATTAAATTGAAGGGAGCACGCACGCTGGTCTCTGCATTGATTGGGGTACAATGCTGTGGGCACTCTGCAATCATTGGGGTACAACGCTGTGGCACTCTGCAATCATTGGGGTACAATGCTGTGGGCACTCTGCAATCATTGGGGTACAATACTGTGGCACTCTGCAACCATTGGGGTACAATGCTGTGGCACTCTGCAATCATTGGGGGACAATGCTGTGGGCACTCTGCAATCATTGGGGACAATGCTGTGGCACTCTGCAATCATTGGGGTACAATGCTGTGGGCACTCTGCAATCATTGGGGTACAATGCTGTGGCACTCTGCAATCATTGGGGTACAATGCTGTGGCACTCTGCAATCATTGGGGTACAATGCTGTGGGCACTCTGCAATCATTGGGGTACAATGCTGTGGGCACTCTGCAATAATTGGGGACAATGCTGTGGCACTCTGCAATCATTGGGGTACAATGCTGTGGGCACTCTGCAATCATTGGGGGACAATGCTGTGGCACTCTGCAATCATTGGGGTACAATGCTGTGGGCACTCTGCAATCATTGGGGTGCAATGCTGTGGGCACTCTGCAATCATTGGGGTGCAATGCTGTGGGCACTCTGCAATCATTGGGGGACAATGCTGTGGCGCTCTGCAGTGATTGGGAAAATGCTGTGGCGCTCAGCATTGAAAGGGGCTCGCACGCTGAACTCTGCATTGATGGGGGCACGGAACAGTGTTCATTGCATTGAAGGGGCACAGCACAGTTGCATTGAAGGGGGCACGCACGCTGAACTCTGCGTTGTGGGGGCACAGCACAGTGTTTATTGCATTGAAGGGGGCACAGCACAGTGTTTATTGCATTGAAGGGGTCACAGGACAGTGTTTATTGCATTGAAGGGGGCACAGCACAGTTGTATTGAAGGGGGCATGCACGCTGAACTCTGCATTGTGGGGGCACAGCACAGTGTTCATTGCATTGAAGGGGGCACAGCACAGTGTTTATTGCATTGAAGGGGGCACAGCACAGTTGCATTGAAGGGGGCATGCACGCTGAACTCTGCATTGTGGGGGCACAGCACAGTGTTTATTGCATTGAAGGGGGCACAGCACAGTGTTTATTGCATTGAAGGGGGCATAGCACAGTGTTCATTGCATTGAAGGGGGCACAGCACAGTGTTCATTGCATTGAAGGGGGCACGCACGCTGATCTCTGCATTAAAGGGGGCATGTACGCTGGTCTCTGCATTGAAAGGGGGCATGTACGCTGGTCTCTGCATTGAAAGGGGGCATGTACGCTGGTCTCTGCATTGAAAGGGGGCATGTACGCTGGTCTCTGCATTGAAAGGGGGCATGTACGCTGGTCACTGCATTGAAAGGGGGCATGTACGCTGGTCACTGCATTGAAAGGGGGCATGTACGCTGGTCTCTGCATTGAAAGGGGGCATATACCATCTCCTGTACCATGACCTGTGACATGCCTATACCATATCTGTGCCATGCCTATACCATATCTGTGCCATGCCTATACCATCTCCTGTACCATCACCTGTGCCATGCCTGTACCATCACCTATGCCATGCCTATACCATCACCTGTGCCATGCCTGTACCATGACTTCAAAGTCACACAATTTTTTACTGCGTTTTTTGACACGAAGCAATACCTATTGCATTTTTCTTTTTGCGCCCCCCCCAAAAATTTTGAGCACCAGCCGCCACTGTCCCTACTCCAACAGTACAGCAGAAACACCCTGCATCTGGCACGATACATAGATTGGTAGAGAGGATTAAATATATAGGACTAGTGAAAGAGGAAAAAGAGGGAAAATCAAAATTCAGATGACAGGGGTAAACTTTATAACATACAACGTGAGAGGGATGAATACGCCCGAAAAAAAGGAAAAAAAAATCTTGAAAGAAATTAAAATTATTTGGGAGCTTTAACCACTTAAGCCCCGGAGGATTTTCCTGCTAAAAGACCAGGGGGTGTTTTGCGATTCGGCACTGCGTGACTTTAATGGGCAATTGCGCGGTCGTGCGACGCTGTAACTAAACGAATTTGACGTCCTTTTTTTCCCACAAACAGAGCTTTCTTTTGGTGATATTTGATCACCTGTGCGATTTTTTGATCACGCGCTATAAACAAAAAAAGAGCGACAATTTTGCAAAAATAGCAATATTTTTCACATTTTTTTATATGAAATTCCCCAAAAAAAAAATGTAAAAATCAAAATTTTTTAACATTTTTGGCCAATTTGTTTTATCCTACCTATGTTTGGTAAAAAAAATCGCAAAAAGCGTATTTTGATTGGTTTGCGCAAAAGTTATCGCGTTTACTAACAAAGGGAAAGATTTTTGTCATTTTTGTTGTTTTTTTTTTTAACGCGTAATGGCGGCGATCTGCGATTTTTTTTTCGGTACTGCGACATTGCGGCGGACAGATCGGACCCTTGACTGACATTTTTGACACTTTTGGGGTTACCAGTGACATTTCTACAGTAATCAGTGCTATACATATGCACTGTTACTGTAAAAATACACTGGCAGTGAAGGGGTTAACTTTATTTGGGAGGGAGGGGCTGTGTGTGTCCCTAGGGGCGTGATTCTTACTGTGATTGGCTGTGGCTCTAGCTGTAAGGACACTGATCAACGGATCTAGTATGTAGAGTGTCTTTACAGCGAGGAGAATGACAGGCAGCTTGTTTACACAAGCTGCCTGACATTCTCCCTCTCCCCCGACGATCGCCGAGTGGCCGGCGGACATCGGGTCCGCTGGTCACACGCGCGGGGGGGTCCGTGACCACGCGGGAGCGGGAGCGCGCCTCCGCGGGCGCGCGCTCGCTCCCCAGACCCTCCCAGGCTAGTGACGTTAATTAACGTCACTCTGCCTGGCAGGGGCTGACCGCCGCAGTAAATCTACTTGCGGCGGTCGGCAAGCGGTTAAATTGTCCAAAATGTATTGGCATGCTGACACCTTTAGGCTAAATGTACACGGGACGTTTGCAAAACTCCTTTTAACGCTGGAATTTAATAGCTATGTAAACGACGTTTACAACGTCTGTTGTGTCGCGTTTGCATGCCACGTTTAGCAGCGTTTAGCCGGCGTTTGCGCTCAGATCCGTTTTTAGAGGTCAAAAAATCATTCCCCTTTTAAACAGTAAAAACGCAAGCGCTAAACGCGGGTGACCACGTTTGGCCGCGTTTAGTCGTGTTCGGCCGTGTTTGGCCACGTCTGGTCGTGTTTGGCATTTGAAACGCCAGTAAACACACGTTCTGAACATCTTGAAAGCAAATTATTGAAGAAAGGAAAACACTGCTCCAGGTGTATAGTGTGTGGTAATTGCCACGAGATAGGATTCCAATACAGTGCTGGCCCCGGCCCGCCTCCATGGGAACACTAGTAGGAAAAGAAATAGCCGCACATCCAGGGATTCCAATAAGTTTCAAATACCTTTAATTCCAAAATGTTGCAAGTGATGACACCAAAGACACCAACATGAAGTCTCATAGACGCGTTTCACACATACATCTTGTGCTTAATTATTAAGCACAAGATGTATGTGTGAAACGCATCTACGAGACTTCATGTTGTTGTCTTTGGTGTCATCACTTGCAACATTTTGGAATTAAAGGTATTTGAAACTTATTGGAATCCCTGGATGTGCGGCTATTTCTTTTTCTACGAACGCAAATAATTGCTTTCCAAAAAATGACACTGAACTCAACTCTAAATGACTGTAAACGACTCAGTGTACATGGACAGATAAGATAACATAGAGGAGGGTTCAGGGGCTGCTGAAAAAAATGCCCAACTGCTTCTAAACGTCCGTTTATCAGCAGTGTACACAAGGCCTAAGAGTTCCCTTCACTGGAACTAAGGGGCCTAACGCAACCCCTGAAAAACAACCTCACACCATAATTCCCTCCTCCACCAAATTATGTGGACCAGTGCACCAAGCAAGGTTCATAAAGACATGGATGAGCGAGTTTGGGGTAGAGAAACTTGACTGGCTTGCACAGAGTCCTGACCTCAACCCGATAGTACACCTTTGGGATGAATTAAAGTGGAGACTTTGAGCCAGGCCTTCTCATCCAACATCAGTGCCTGACCTCACATATTTACTTCCTGGAAGAATGGTCAAACATTCCCATAGACACATGCCTAAACCTTGTGGACATCCTTCCCAGAAGAGTTGAAGCTGTTATAGCTGCAAAGGGTGGGCCAACTCAATATTAAACCCTACGGACTAAGACTGGGATGCCATTAAAGTTCATGTGCGTGTAAAGTCAGGCGTCCCAATACTTTTGACAATATAGTGTATATACCTATCAGCCATACCATTATGACATCTGACAGGTAAAGTGAATCACATTGATTATCTGGTTATAATGACATCTGAAAGTAGGTGGGATAGATTAATCAACAAGTGAACATGTTGTCCCTGAAGTTGATGTGCTGAAAGCAGAAAAAATGTGGAAAAACAAGTGGAAAGGCAGGTCCTGGAATATGATTGTGGGCTATTAGTCCCACTTATCATTTGGGACAGATTGTGTGGTGAGCACGGAGGCTTTGTGGTCACTGAAGGAGCACAGTGTGCAGCACCGTAATTACTGCAAGGAGCATGAAGAGCACATTTGTTCACTATGTTTGGATAAAGCTGAACACTGAAAATGGACTAATGTACGTATAATTTGCAAAGATTGGAAGGACTCATTCACACGTATATTTTTTGTTTGTTTAGTGATTGAGATATACAGTATATATATATATATATATATATATATATATATTTTTTTTTTTTTTTCACTTATACATACATATTACACAAGCTTTGGAGTAGCAGTAAGGGTATAGTTTTTTTATATACAGAAGTTGGTGGTCTTTGGAGCAGTGATTTATAATATTTGATCTTCCAGAAGATGTGTCCGGTCCACTAACATTCTCCCAGAAATATCTAAATCAGACATCACAGCTCTAATTAATGTACTGTATACTTTGTAGCAGGGCATTGTCTATATCGGACGTATACTGTAAAATACATTGTAACTTACAGATGTCTTCTAAATGACTTTTGTTTTCAGATCTGCCCTGGCGTCCACAAGTTGGAGAGATGAAAATTCCCAAACTGGAAGAAGATAAACCGGCCACCCTGACCTGTGATATCTCCGGATATTACCCAGAATATACAATTGTGACCTGGTATAGGAAGCTGGCTGGGACAGACTCACAGCCCATTATAACACCACTGCCTAATGATGTCTTCCATATCTGTACCGAGAAAAAGAAAGAAAAGGTCTGGCAATCATCTCTGACATTCACTCCATCATTCCGTAGAGACGAGGGGTCAGAATTCATCTGTAGAGTGGAACATCCCAGCCTGGAGAAGCCCATAGAGAAAAGAACGGGTCCTATAATAATAGGTACACTTTTCTATAATAAGACTGTCATTGTGTAACAGTTAAGTGACTTTTTACATTGAGGATGCATTCACACCTTTATGTGTGTTATTGTGCACTTTAACACTCATTATCATGCATGGGAACACATGGAAAGGCATTTCATATTATATCCTTTCCCATATATTTTTAGTTTCTCCCCAACATGCATGCAAGACTAAAGCCATACCTGTCTATAGGCACAGAGCAAAGCAATGTATGTAATAAAGAAAGCATGCCTTCCCTTGCAGTGCATTGTAAAAAAAATGTGACAGGTATATAGTTTTTTGGACCACAGGCATCAATGCAATGCTCATCAAAAAACAAAGTATGTGCACAAGTGTATAACAGACATCAGTCATTGTCATTGTTAAAATGTGGACAAAAATAGATACATTGTAGTTGGCTGCATTTGCTAATTGGAGGTAAGAAAAATAGAAAAGAAATATAATAAACAATATACAGTATCTCACAAAAGTGAGCACACCCCTCACATTTTTTTATTATTATTATTATTATACAGAATTTATATAGTGCCAACAGTTTGAGCAGCGCTTTATAATGTGAGGGAAGACAATACAGTTACAATACAATTCAATACAGGAGGAATTAGAGGGCCCTGCTCGTTAGAGCTTACAATCTAGATATCTTTTCATGTGACAACACTGAAGAAATGACACTTTGCTACAATGTAAAGTAGTGAGTGTACAGCTTGTATAACAGTGTAAATTTACTGTCTCCTCAAAATAACTCAACACACAGCCATTAATGTCTAAACCGCTGGCAACAAAAGTGAGTACACCCCTAATTGGAAATGTCCAAATCGGGCCCCAAGTGTCAAAATTGTGCGGCGTATGGTCTGAGCACTGACAGGCTGACCCCCCACCCCTTCAACCTCTGCAGCAATGCTGGCAGCACTCATACATCTATTTCCCAAAGACAACCTCTGGATTTGACTCTGAGCACGTGCACTCAACTTCTTTGGTCGACCAATGTGAACCCTGTTCTGAGTGGAACCTATCCTGTTAAACCGTTGTATGGTCTTGGTCACTGTGCTGCAGCTCAGTTTCAGGGTCTTGGCTATCTTCTTATAGCCTAGGCCATCTTTATGTAGAGCAGCTATTTTTTTTTTTCGGATCCTCAGAGTTCTTTGCCATGAGGTGCCATGTTGAACTTCCAGTGACCAGTATGAGAGAGTGAGAGCGATAACACCAAATTTAACACACCTGCTCCTCATTCACACCTGAGACGTTGTAACACTAATGTGTCACATGACACCGGGGAGGGAAAATGGCTAATTGGGCCCAATTTGAACACTTGTTGCCAGTGGTTTAGACCTTAATGGCTGTGTTGAGTTATTTTGAGGGGACAGCAACATTACACTGTTATACAAGCTGTACACTCACTACTTTACATTGTAGCAAAGTGTTACTTCTTCAGTGTTGTCACATGAAAAAAAAGACATAATAAAATATTTACAAAAATGTGAAGGGTGTACTCACTTTTGTGAGATACTGTGTGTGTATATATATATATATATATATACAGCGGGTACGGAAAGTATTCGGACCCCCTTAAATTTTTCACTCTTTGTTATATTGCAGCCATTTGCTAAAATCATTTAGGTTCATTCTTCTTCCTCATGAATGTACACATAGCACCCCATACTGACAGAAAAACACAGAATTGTTGACATTGTTGCAGATTTATTAAAAAAGAAAAACTGAAATATCACATGGTCCTAAGTATTCAGACCCTTTGCTCAATATTTAGTAGAAGCCCCCTTTTGATCTAATACAGCCAGGAGTCTTTTTGGGAAAGATGCAACAAGTCTTTCACACCTGGATTTGGGGATCCTCTGCCATTCCTCCTTGCAGATCCTCTCCAGTTCTGTCAGGTTGGATGGTAAACGTTGGTGGACAGCCATTTTTAGGTCTCTCCAGAGATGCTCAATTGGGTTTAAGTCAGGGCTCTGGCTGGGCCATTCAAGAACAGTCACGGAGTTGTTGTGAAGCCACTCCTTCGTTATTTTAGCGGTGTGCTTAGGGTCATTGTCTTGTTGGAAGGTAAACCTTCGGCCCAGTCTGAGGTCCAGAGCACTCTGGAGAAGGTTTTTGTCCAGGATATCCCTGTACTTGGCCGCATTCATCTTTCCCTCGATTGCAACCAGTCGTCCTGTCCCTGCAGCTGAAAAACACCCCCACAGCATGATGCTGCCACCACCATGCTTCACTGTTGGGACTGTATTGGACAGGTGATGAGCAGTGCCTGGTTTTCTCCACACATACCGCTTAGAATTAAGGCCAAAAAGTTCTATTTTTGTCTCATCAGACCAGAGAATCTTATTTCTCACCATCTTGGAGTCCTTCAGGTGTTTTTTAGCAAACTCCATGCGGGCTTTCATGTGTCTTACACTGAGGAGAGGCTTCCGTCGGGCCACTCTGCCATAAAGCCCCGACTGGTGGAGGGCTGCAGTGATGGTTGACTTTCTACAACTTTCTCCCATCTCCTGACTGCATCTCTGGAGCTCAGCCACAGTGATCTTTGGGTTCTTCTTTACCTCTCTCACCAAGGCTCTTCTCCCCCGATAGCTCAGTTTGGCCAGACTGCCAGCTCTAGGAAGGGTTCTGGTCATCCCAAACGTCTTCCATTTGAGGAATATGGAGGCCACTGTGCTCTTAGGAACCTTAAGTGCAGCAGAAATCTTTTTGTAACCTTGGCCAGATCTGTGCCTTGCCACAATTCTGTCTCTGAGCTCTTCAGGCAGTTCCTTTGACCTCATGATTCTCATTTGCTCTGACATGCATTGTGATCTGGAAGGTCTTATATAGACAGGTGTGTGGCTTTCCTAATCAAGTCCAATCAGTATAATCAAACAGCTGGACTCAAATGAAGGTGTAGAACCATCTCAAGGATGATCAGAAGAAATGGAAAGCACCTGAGTTAAATATATGAGTGTCACAGCAAAGGGTCTGAATACTTAGGACCATGTGATATTTAATAAATCTGCAACAATGTCAACAATTCTGTGTTTTTCTGTCAGTATGGGGTGCTATGTGTACATTCATGAGGAAGAAGAATGAACTTAAATGATTTTAGCAAATGGCTGCAATATAACAAAGAGTGAAAAATTTAAGGGGGTCTGAATACTTTCCGTACCCACTGTATATATATATATATATATATATATATATATATATATATATATATATATATATATACATATAATGTTGTCTGTGTGGTATCCACCAAAAGTGCAAATGGATCTCCTCATAAATATAACAACAGTGATGCCAAGTGAGTAACCGCCACTGGTGAACAAAGTAGGTAGGAGGCTTACCAGAAGGATTGGACCCAATAGAGTGTATACTCTTTAGGTCTGTCTCGCATGAAAAAGAATGGTGGTTGTCACTGTTGTGCTGATGTCAAAATGCCTTCAGTACACGGAAAACAGTCATCTGAAAGTGGGTGAGATATATTAGTCACCAAGTGAACATGTTGTCCCTGAAGTTGATGTGTTAAAAGCAGAAAAAATGTAGAGAAACAAGTGGAACGGCAGGTCCTGGAATATGATTGTGTGCTATTAGACCCACTTATCATTTGGGACGGATTGTCCGGTGAGTTTCAGTGTGCACAGAGGAGGCTTTGTGGTCACTGAAGGAGCACAGTGTGCATCACCGTAAGTACTGCAAGGAGCGTGAAGAGAACATTTGTGCACTGTTTGGATAAAGCTGAACACTGAAAGTGAACTATTGCACGTATAATTTGCAAAGATTGGAAGGACTCATTCACACGTACATTTTTTTTATTTGTTTAGTGTTTTTATATATATAGTAATCATTGTGGTACATAGCACTTTTCACTTATACATACATATTACACAAGCTTTGGAGTAGCAGTAAGTGTATAGTTTTTTTACATACAGAAATTGGTAGTCTTTGGTGCAGTGATTTATAATATTTGATCTTCCGGTACATGTGTTTGGTCCACATTCTTACAGAAATATCTAAATCAGACATTACAGCTCTAATTAATGAATGCTTTGTAGCAGTGCGTTGTCTATAACGGACATATATTCTAAATTACATTGTGACTGACACATGTCTTCTAAATTACTTTTGTTTTAAGATCTGCCCTGTCCAAAATTTGGAGATATGAAAATTGCAAAACTGGAAGAAGATAAACAGGCCACCCTGACCTGTGATATCTCCGGATATTTCCCAGATTATACAACTGTGAGCTGGCATAGGAAGCTGACTGGGACAGACTTACATCCCACTATAATACCACTGCCTAATGATGACTTCCAAATCTGTACCGAGAAGAAGAAAGAAAAGGTCTGGCAATCATCTCTGACATTCACTCCATCATTCAGCAGAGACGAGGGGTCAGAATTCATCTGTAGAGTGGAACATCCCAGCCTAGAGAAGCCCATAGAGAAGAGCACGGGTCTTATAAAACTGAGAAAACATTCTATGAATGGGAGTGTTAAAGCACAACAAAAGTTTTCTTTTTTTTGACAGTCCAAACCGGTACCAAGTACAGTGACTATGTAATGCACAAGCCTCATAAAGTACAAAAAAAAAAAAGAATCTTGACTGAGCCGAATTCTCCTTCATTTGTGTCTCACACGCTCTCCCTCCCAGATACTGCAGCTCACAGTGGGAGAGATTCAGCAACAGAGGCAGTACTGTCAATCCAGAAAGTAATTCTGTTTTTTTCATGATGTGCTACTTAGTGGTCAATATAGCGCTTACACCTGCCAACTAATCTTCTCCAAGCCTCATAGCTGAAAAATCCTCCCTGACTGGCCTCTGCCTGAGTTAGGGAAATAAAGGGGAGTAGCAGAAGCCGGGGGCAGAAGAGAATCTGGTAACTAAAAGTGCTTTTTGCTGCCCCCTAGAACTAAATGAGCATTCAGTCCTTGCAGAGAGGGGGCAGCCCCACTTCCAGCCTGGCCAATCAAAATGGCCGAAGATCCTGAACCCGGAAGAAGATGGTGCTCTGCATAAACAGTAGACTATACATTGTCTTTCATCTTTAATATTGTTTCATAGGTTGTCATAGCTTCTTGTAGAATATACTGCATTAAGTTAATATATTACAATACAATATACAGGCATACCCCACTTTTAAGTACACAATGGGACCAGAGCATGTATGTAAAACGAAAATGTACTTAAAGTGAAGCAATACCTTTTTGTATTTCTCAATGCATGTAAATACACTAGCTCCATAGGAAATCTTGGTCAGCTTGAGATGGCACTGCTCCCAAACCATAAGTGACAAGGACACCAAGCTTGGGGAGCATGTTAAGGGGATCAAGGACTATGACATGGTAGTTTACCTAGGCAAGCTGGCCGGCCACAAATAGTGTATGTTGTAGCCCTGGGTCCCCTTTCAGTGCTCCCTAAATTTGCTATCCGTGTCACTTATGGTTTGGGAGCAGTGCCATGTCAAGCTGACCAAGATTTCCCATACAATGTTAAAAACCGGGAGTAGTGCCATGCCAAGCTGACCAGGCTGTGTCCGTACTTGAGAGTGTACGTAAAGTGAGTGTACTTAAAACGGGGTATGCCTGTAGTAGCATAAGATTATTTTGAAGTATGCTATCAATAAATGATGCTTAAATATTTTTAATAGTATAGGCATTATTTCCATTTATTAATATACTTTTTTTTTCAATCCTTTTTAGCTCACTCTGTATTTTTTTTTTGCAAATAATCTATTCAAGGGGTCTAAATGGACCCTGGTCATGTTATTTATAGGTTGTAAATAAATAATTAAATAATTTGTTATGGACCAATAGCTTTAGGTGGGCTTCACTGACAGGGTCAACAAATGTTAGTGGCACTTTGCTAGGGGACTAAAAGAAAAATGGAATCCTACGTTCACACCCGGGCATTTTTTCATGTGTTTTTGTGCCTAAACCTTACATGAGACATTATTTGGCAATAGGAATCCTATTCTTTTCAGTACAGGCTCTTGATTTATTTAAACATAGTCACTGGAAGCTTGAAAAACAACTGTACATAAGCATTTTTGGAGCTGCATTGCGTGTTTTGTTGCCCCAGACGTCAATGGAAGTTCCTGTAAGCACGCAATGCAAGCTTTTATTGTAGATGAACAACTGTTCTCCTCCGCTCTCCTCATCTCCTCCAACCCTGGAGCTTTCATAGATGCTAGCATAAAATAACACACATATAGAGTACTGTGCAAAAGTTATAGGCAGTTATGAAGAAATGCTGTAAAGTAAAAATGCTTTCAAAAATATACATTTTAATTGTTTTTTTTTTTATCAATTTAAAAAATGCAAAGTGAGTGAACAGAAGAAAAATCCAAATCAAAACAATATTTGGTGTGACCACCCTTTGGATTCAAACTAGCATCAATTCAATGCATCAAACTTTTTTGAAGAAGCACAAATAAAACGGCAATGTTGAGGACCGTAGACACAGTGGTTGGCCAGGCCAAGAAAACCTAATGCAGCAAATGAAAGACACATCATGCTTTCTTCCCTTGAACAATGGAAGATGCCCAGCGGTGCCATCAGACAGAACTGGCAGAAACCAGTGGGACCCAGGTACATACATCTACTCTTTGGTTAAGTCTGCACAGAAGTGGTCTTCATGGAAGAATTGCAGCCAAAAGGCCATACCTCCCGACTATGCATGACTTAACTATGCATGAAAAATAGGAACTGGGGTGCAGAAAAATGGCAGCAGGTTCTCTAGACTTATGAGTCAATGTGAAATATTTGGCTGTAGCAGGAGGCAGTTTGTTGGCTAAGGGCTGGAGAGTGGTACAATAATGAGTGTCTGCAGGAAACTGTGAAGCATGGTGGAAGTTACTTGCAGGTTTGGGGCTGCATTTCTGCAAATTAAGTTGGAGAATTGGTCGGGATCAATGATGTCCTTAATGCTGAAAAATACAGGCAGATACTTATTCATCATGCCATACCATCAGGAAGGCATGTAATTGGCCCCAAATGTATTCTGCAGCAGGACAACGACCCCAAACATACAGCCAATGTCAATAAGAACTATCTTCAATGTAAAGAACAAGGAGTCCTGGAAGTGATGGTTTGGCCCCCACAAGCCCCGATCTCAACATCATGGAGTCTGTCTGGGACTACATGAAGAGACAGAGGGATTTGAGGCAGCCGACATCCACAGAAGATCTGTGGTTAGTTCTCCAAGATGCTTGGAACAACCTAGTATAAAAGAGTAACCGCAATAAGCACAGAAATAAAAAAATGTGTAATAAAGCTGCAGCTGTAGTGGGAAACACCAAAAGATAAATGCAAAAGAAGAGCCGTGCTAAATTGATGTTTTGATAATAAATCAAACTTAAAAAGCAATAACAATGAACAGTGATAATGATCATCCAATGTACAACACTAAACAATCAGTGATTATTGTTCCATGAAAGCAAACAAAAATTTATATTAAATAAAATAAGTGAATAATGTCCAAAAAAGAACAACAAAGTCCAATATTGGGTGCCAAGTGCAGGAAAAAGAATCCACCACCAATTACTGTGACTTCATCCACGGTTAGTGCCGCATGCTAGAAGCACACTAAACGCTTACCAGAACCAAGATGTATATAGGCATCCAACAAATGATGGGAACACCAATGGAATCCTGCAGATGGCGTGGTACCTCTCTCTGGGTGGTTCAGCAAGGAGCCGCGATATATACCAGTCACCACACTAAATGGTCCAAAGCCCAGTACCAGTGTTGGGGTAGTTACTCAAATAATGTAACTAGTTACTAGTTACTTCTGTAAATTGTAATGAGATTACTTTACTAGTTACTGCATTTGAAAAGTAACTTCACTACTTATTACTTAACTCTCCTCTTTCTTAATTGACCGTGTAGAAGAAGATACATGACACTGTTTCTGCATAGAGTGTATTGTATAAACACAGGCTTTGGGAAACATGAGAACAAAACCTGAAAAAAACAGAATAAAACATAAAGTGCAACAAAAAGTCATAAACTTCATCCCTCTCTATTCTTCGAAATAACGATTGTATCGCACGGCTTGGGTAACTAAAGTAGTGTAGTTACCTCCTATAGCCTAGTAAAGTAGTGTAGTTACCTCCTATAGCCTAGTAAAGTAGTGTAGTTACCTCCTATTGCCTAGTAAAGTAGTGTAATTACCTCCTATAGCCTAGTAAAGTAGTGTAGTTACCTCCTATAGCCTAGTAAAGTAGTGTAGTTACCTCCTATAGCCTAGTAAAGTAGTGTAATTACCTCCTATAGCCTAGTAAAGTAGTGTAGTTTCCTCCTATAGCCTAGTAAAGTAGTGTAGTTACCTCCTATAGCCTAGTAAAGTAGTGTAGTTACCAATATTAGCATTGTAACTAGTTACATTACTTCGTTACCAAAAAATGTAATGTAGTTACTGTAATCAGTTACTTTGTAACTAGTTACCCCCAACACTGCCCAGTACTCCCGAAGGGATATGCAAGTAAAAATAGTGTAGTATATCGAGGACACTTTATTATAAACAAGGTAAAACAACTCACATTTATGTTGTAGTCAATAGCGCTATTCTCAGCTCGTTCAACAGAATGCCGCCGCCCAACTTCAGGGTATCACGTTGTGACGCCAGCTTGGAACAACCTACCTACATAGTTCCTTCAAAAACTGTGTACAATTGTACCTAGAAGAAGTGATGCTGTTTTGAAAGGAAAGGATGCTCACAAGAAATATTGATTTGATTTGGATTTTATTTCTATTAATTTACTTTCCATTTTGTTATTTGATAAAAATAAAATATTAACACTTCTATTTCTGAAAGCATTCTTCATTTACAGCATTTGTTCACTTATAACTATTATAAGTACTGTTCGTTTGCAGGAACACTCAAAAACTGCACATACAAAAGCTTACATAAGTTCCTACCAGGTGTAAATGCAGGCGTAGTGCAGATGTAATTACAGTTAATGCTGAAGCACACATATTTCCCACATAAGTCAGGAAGTCTGTTGTAGTGCTTGGCAATCCGCTTTTATTTAACCACTTAAGGAGGATTTTCCTGCTAAAAGACCAGGGGGTATTTTGCGATTCGGCACTGCGTGACTTTAACGGACAATTGCGCGGTCGTGCGACGCTGTACCTAAACGAATTTGACGTCCTTTTTTTTCCCACAAACAGAGCTTTCTTTTGGTGGTATTTGATCACCTGTGCGATTTTTTGATCACGCGCTATAAACAAAAAAAGTGCAACAATTTTGCAAAAATAGCAATATTTTTCACATTTTTTTTATATGAAATTCCCCCCCAAAAAAATGTAAAAATCTAAATTTTTTAACATTTTCGGCCAATTTGTTTTATCCTACCTATGTTTGGTAAAAAAATCGCAAAAAGCGTATTTTTATTGGTTTGCGCAAAAGTTATCGCGTTTACTAACAAAGGGAAGGATTTTTGTCATTTTTGTTTTTTTTTTAACGCGTAATGGCGGCGATCTGCGATTTTTTTTGCGGTACTGCGACATTGCGGCGGACAGATCGGACCCTTGACTGACATTTTTGACACTTTTGGGGTTACCAGTGACATTTCATTATTACAGTAATCAGTGCTATACATATGCACTGTTACTGTAAAAATACACTGGTAGTGAAGGGGTTAACTTTATTTGGGAGGGAGGGGCTGTGTGTGTCCCTAGGGGCGTGCTTTCTACAGTGATTGGCTGTGGCTTGAGCTGTAAGGACACTGATCAATGGATCTACATAGTAGATCCGTGTGATCAGTGTCTTTACACCGAGGAGAATGACAGGTGGCTTGTTTACACAAGCTGCCTGACATTCTCCCTCTCCCCCGACGATCGCCGAGTGACCGGCGGACATCGGGTCCGCTGGTCACACGCGCGGGGGGGTCCGTGACCGCACGGGAGCGGGAGCGGGAGCCACTCACATTTTCCGCAGTGACTAACCTGGTTACCATTTCCTACCACATCAGTCCAGTTCCTACCACATCAGCCAGCCCCTTCTGGCTATTTAAATTGCCTTGTTCATTCCTTTCGTGCCTACGCCTGGTCAACATATCCTGGGGGTCTCTGCTGTGTTCCTGTTAAAGACTTTGCCTGGCTGACGTCCCTTCTGGTTCCTAATTATGATCTTCTGCTTTCTGGTTCGTCTGATTACCCGTTTTGGCTTCTGAACCTTGGCTTATGTTTTGACTACATTTCTGTTCTGTACTATTTTTATAATAACATTAAAGGTGTGATTTTTTACTGCATTTTTTACTACATTTCTTGTAACCTAGTGGTTATTGAGCATTTATGGGCCAGGATTGAGGCCCGTTTCCACTGCTTATCTGAGAATTTGACCTGAAGTGCTTTTTTCCAGTGTGTCTTGCATGACCAGCTGTGTCCTGCTCTGACCTCTGGAGCCAGGCGTACATAAGCGAAGTGGGATTAGCCACTGCGTCACCGGTTAAACAAATGGACTCTAAAGGTGATAGGGGTCTAAGTAAGTTGGTTCTGCCCGGATTTGTGTTCACATAATTATGCGGCTGGCGGTAGGTCCAGAATGAGAAGGGTTATTGAGCACCCAATTCTGTTGCTTTGATACCCTTTTTAACATTGATTGTCATTTTTTTTAATTGCAGCATCATTTTTCTTTCATGGGTAATTCGTTGTACACATTTTAGGATTTCTTTTGGTTTATGTGTGTCTTTATTATTGTTTCATTAGAAGCAGGGGAACGCGGCTTTAATAGTAAAATAGTTTCTAATGTGTATACATTGAAAAGGAGTAGCAACCGACAAGTGTGTTTACCTATTCTGTTGCACAGGTACTATGTTAATATTAGTTCCTCTTTAGTGTTCCACTCCACCAACACTCAGGAAAACTTAGCAAAAATCTTCACTGAGACTCAAAATAAAAAAAAGCCTGTTCATTTGCATGGGCTGCTGTGCCCAACAGAAACATGGGGAAATAAAAAATGCACTGCTCAGAACCACATGCTGCTACAATGCAAGTGAAAATGCATCACATCTTCTGATGCACCCTGCAGGTCGTGAATGCATGCAAATATGCGTGTGTTCCCTACCCGCACAGGTCCTGTGAACCTAGGCTAAGGGGGAAACAGCAGGGCAGCAGAAAAGTAGACTGGATCTTCTGAAAAGGAAAAAGAAGAACTGAAGGTGTTGCAGTTTGTTTGTTTGTTTTTTGTCTCCCTGGTGCCAAACATGTCAGACTCTGCCAGTGCTTCCGAATGTCGGCACAGCCAAGATGCTATGGGCTACACATGGAGTGGTGGCGGGTTTGCGTTTTGGGCACCAGAGCCTTAGAGTCCAAAATGGTGGTAGTTCCAATTTTTTATTTCACACAATATTAGCCCAACGATTTATGAAATGCAAAATTTCAGTAGAAAATATGTAAAAGGTAATTTTGGGGCACACAAAAACAATATATTACCACTTTGAAAAAGGTTGCAAAGACAGAAAAACAAGCAGTAAAACCAACTGGCATCCAGAACCTCCTTAGGGGTCATATAAGTGTAGACACTGCATATCATGGCATATATGCCAACTGTAAAAGAGTTTGTGAACCCTAAAATGGGGAAAAGATTGTAACTGATAAGTTTATCAACTGTAGTTCAACAGATGTGGTATGTGTGGCAATATTCCCATGCCAGGTAAAGTATGTGGGGAAAACAATAAGAAAACTAAGGAGAAGAGTATTGGAACATACTGTCTGAAAGGAAATAAACCGATTTTGCGTCATATGTGGAATAAGCATGGTGGAAAGGTGGATGGCCTCCAATTTTGGGCATTAAAGCAAGTCAAATTGGGCCAGAGAAAGGAAAATTTGGACACTATTATTGCATATGGAAGCTAGGTGGATCTTTTTATTGAATTCATTGAGTCCTTATGGTCTAAATGAAGGCTTCTCATATCTTCCATTTATTTATTGAAGTAGCAGTAGGTCTTTTATATACAAATAATGTATAATAATACAAAATATTGGAATAGAAAATATGGAGGTTTAGAGAAAATGGTGGTAAACATAAAAGGACTATTGAGTCAATTGGATAATGTGTGTGTGGGGAAAAAATTTGCAGTGCATAATGATGTCTTTTCCGGCACAATGTGATAATGGGCATGGTGTGTGTGCTGATGCTGTAGAGCAGGGAATCCCAAACTACGGCACTGCAGTTGTTCAGGAACTACAATTCCCATCATGCCTAGTCATGTCTGTGAATGTCAGAGTTTTACAATGCCTCATGGGATGTGTAGTTCTGCAACAGCTGCAGGGCCGTAGTTTGGGAATCCCTGCTGTAGAGTATACATGGCATGCCTGATGACGTCATCATGCATGCTTGGCGCAATCTTGTGAAATTATAAAATGCAAACCAGCACATTGATAGTGGTTCGCAAATTATGGTGGAACACAAATAAATAGTGGTCCACAAACTATGATTTTTTTAGAGGGAGGCTATTTTCTTTTCTACACTACACTACACTACACTTTTGAGCGCTATATTTTGCACAGTCCTGATGAAGCTATGAGAGATATGGCAGAACATATTGGGTGGTTAGGGCAATTTTTGTTTCTTGATATTTGGAAGGTGGATTCTTGGCTGTTTTGATATACTATGTGTAGCACCCTCCTAGGTAGGTGCTAGAGAGAGAGTATAGTTTTGAATCCTTTCTGCTTACCAGAGGGATTGCAGGTAAATCAATATTATTCTCTGCCTACCAGAGAGCAGGATCTGATAGTGAGGCCTGATTAATGTGCTCAGGTGCAACTCAGTCTTTCTGAAGAGTGTTTCACACTGGTCTAATAGGGAGGCATATTGGACAGTGGAAGGAAACCTGACAAATAAGTGCACAGGCATTTACTACAGCCCTGGTGATTTGGCAGAGGAAAATGCCTCAGTGCATGCTGCGATACTGTATAAATGCAAATGTGCTTTGGGTCTTTTCTGCTGGAAAGCGGATTCCCGGAGGGAAGGGGCCACTGCCTCCTCCTCTGTAGAAGTGCCATGTGGCCTCAGGTGATTGACCTGAGGGTCTAAAGAGCTGGAAAGGAACTGAACCTGGAGGTCCTGTAAAGCTGATCAGAAGGGAAGAGACTGGAAAAATCTGATTCTGCAGTACAGTGAGTATAAATCTGTGTCAAGCGGCCTGACCTGAGGGGGCCACCCTGCAGCTAGAAAAGTCAGTGGACGGGTGTCAGTAAAGGGGATGCTAAGCGTGTCCTGAAGAGAATGTTGATCACCAAGTCTATTGCTGGAGAAAGAGCAAGGAGACTTAACCCTTTCCATACATGAGGCAGTATGGTTTAGGCAGTGAGACTTGCTTCCACAAACAACCTGGTGAGGCCAAACGAGAGTTGTCCTTGTCCAATGTACATAGTTCCAGTCAGAGTATCCCACTTTTCCCTTCTCCCATCCAAGTTCCACAATAAATAAATAAAAAACCAATTCCCCTGAACTGTTTATTGAGCAACGAGCCAGTGGGAGTAAGTATGAATGTTTGAACTGTACCCTAGGTGACTGTCTGCTGGTAATCAGAGGAGGCCCAACAAGTCTTCATACAGCAAGCTCTACGGGGACAGTGCTACACTTTTACGCAAAAAAATAAGATGAGATTAAGGAAATCTTTAACAAGAGAGATAGTGAGATTTATATTTGAGGAAGAGACAATCCTTAAAGTATAATTAAACACAAAAAATGTTTTCGTTTTGGATGGAGGTGGATTAGAACACCTGTTAGGATTTTGTTGCAGTCTGTGTCCTTGTTAGGGCCTGTTTATCTTTATCATCAACAGTGAAAGTAAAAGAAACCTCACATTTTGGGTTGTCCCCAAAAAAGTAATAGAAGGGAAATTTTCCAATGGGGACACTAGTTCTGGTGACTTGAGGATCCCCCCAAAAATCCCTTAATTAGAAGGGATTTGCTCTCACTTCCTGTTTTGACTTTGGGACAGGAAGTGAAGGTAAATCTCCCCAATGGGACACAGATGGAAAAAAATAAACTGACAGGGGTATAATCCTCCCTTACTAAATTTTGCCTATAGTTTGACTTTAAAGGGATACAGTAGAATCATTTTAGATGAAGCTCTAAACTCCATATAAGCAAAAATAAATAACAGACAAGATAGGAGTGGTAGGTTATATGGCTGACTTTATCAGATTTGTGGTCCACCTTCCAAAAATGAGAATGTTGTGAAATAAAATAAACAAAAAGGAAGATATAAGTAATGTAAAATTGTACTCCACACATCTATATATTTGAAAAAATAAAATGTATTTGACTTTGGTGGGAACTTACAGTAGACTGGCATAGGGTCCTGTTACATTGGTCCTACATGCTAAACCTCTTGGACTACTGACTAATACAGCAAACTAGACCCCACAGTTTATTGTAATGAACAAGATACAGTAAATAACATGCTTGGAGGATGCCTTAAAGCTGTATGTGATATTATGGAACAGTACGATGTTAAAAATGGCACGGAGTTCCCCTTAAAGTTTCTACCAGACCCTTATCCAGGCATGCAGGCTTCGTGACCAGGAAAGGGAGGGTAGTGAGCATGCCGCCCCTCCCCTTCCTGTACCAGACCAAGCAAGATGCCCTTTAACACTGGGTGGCTCCTTGCAAGGGATTGGTGACAAGGCTTCCCCCCTTGCAAAGCACTTTGTCCCAAAGTTGAGGGACAAGGGTCTTTTCCCCAGATCCTGTCCCACAAAAAGGATGTGGAGGAGGTTACTGGAAGGCTTATAACAGAATTTGAAAGCCTGCTTTATAATAATGGGGCTATCTGCCACCTCCCTTCCCCAGAAATCTTAAATTGTAAACAAGCACACTAAGGCTCGGTTCACACTGGGGCGGCATGACTCCTTACTACTTCCGGGCCAACCTTTTGCATTTTCACATACACCACGACTTCGGAGCGACTTGCAGGGACTTCACAGAATGGAAGTCTATGCAAGTTGCTCCGAGGTCGCCCCGAAGTAGTACAGGAGCCTTTTTCTAAGTCGGAGCGACTTGTGTCGCTCCTATTAGAACGGGTCCTGTAGCAGTCAATGGACCGCGAGGGAGCGCTGGTGTGAATGGGGTCTAATGCCTTGGCAAAGTCCTTTAAAAAAATACAGAAAAAGTCACTAATGTCTCCAATGTAAATCCTTGTCATTCACAATGATCTGGTGGCCATCATATGTACACATTGCATTCCCTTCACAAAATCATGGATCCCAAATACCACAGTAATGTGACCGCAGTACCGGGATTCCTGGGTGACATCATTGACCAAATATGGTCATGACTATTTTTGGTCAATGATGTCTCTCAGGGCTCTTGGGTGTTTGTTTAGTTTACATTACAGAAGCCAGGAATTTGGGCAGGTGAACTGGCCGGGAAAAATAGTTTGCCAGGTTTATGAAGAGCGAAAGAGATGGGTTTGGGTTAGACCCATATTTGTTTCAACCCCAATTGTCATCGTTGGAAAGGCTGTAAACAAGGTTTAGGGGTGTGTCTATGGGAGTGTTTGACCATTTTTCCAGAAGCGCATTTGTGAGGTCAGGCACTGATGTGGATGAGAAGGCCTGGCTTGCAGTCTCTGCTTTAATTCATCCCAAAGGTATTCTATCAGGTGGAGGTTGCAGGCCAGCCAAGTTCCTCCACTCCAAACGTACTCATCCGTGTCTTTATGGACCTTGCTTTGTGCACTGGTGTGCAGTCTTATTGGAACAGGAAGGGACCATCCCCAAACTTTTCCCACAAAGTTGGGAGCATTAAATCGTCCAAAATGTCTTGGTATGTTGATGTCTTAAGAGCTCCCTTCACTGGAATTAAGGGGCCAAGCCCAACCCCTAAAAAGCAACCCCACGCCATAATCCCCCCTCCACCAAATAATTTGGACCAGTGCACAAAGCAAGGTCCATAAAGACATGGATGAGTGAGTTTGGGGTGGAGGAACTTAGGCCTGCACAGAGTCCTGACCTCAACTCGATAAAACACCTTTGGGATGAATTAGAGCGGAGACTGCAAGCCGGGCCTTCTCATCCATATCAATGCCTGACCTCACAAATGTGCTTCTGGATAAATGGTCAAAATTTCCCATAGACACACTCCTAAACCTTGTGGACACCCTTCCAGAAGATTTGAAGCTGTTATAGCTGCAAAGAGTGGGGCAACTCAATAGTGTACCCTACAGACTATGACTGGGATGCCATTAAAGTTCATGTGCGTGTAAAGGCAGGCGTCCCAATACTTTTGGTAATATAGTGTATCATATTTGCCAACTGTCCAGGATTTACAGGGACAGTCCTGCTTTACATTCACTTGTCCCCTGAAGTGTGTGTCTCAGGCTGTTTCCTGAGGTCACACTGTGAAGTGCTGAGTCTGTCACTAATACTGCCCAGCCCTGCCCTATCCCATTACTGTATGCAGTGTACAGGTGATTAATATGCAGATCACAATGGCATTCGCATGTAAATCACGTCCCCTGAGGTTCCATCCACCAATACCTCTGCTGAATGTTTACATACCCCTTGTGGGCAGCAAGCAGGAGAAAGCTTGGAAGCCTACCTGCCACTGCTATCATTGAGCCTGCCATCATCAGGTACAGCAAAGGTGGGGCAGAGGTAAGTGGAGAGGGGGATGGATTTAAGCAAAATGAGGGGTGGGGGGGGGTTAGGTGCAGAGGATGGTTTGGGGTGCAGAGGTAAACATGGGAATTTAGGATGCAAAGGGGTACTGAGAGGAGATGGATGAAGATGCAGAGATTAGCAGGGAGGCAGGAAAGGGGGGGGGGGGTCACAGTAAATACCCGTGTGACCCCCCCTTTCCTGCCTCCCTGCTAATCTCTGCAACCTTACCAAAAATATGTAGCAGAAAACAAATTGGCCTAAAATGTTAAAAAAAATTAGATTTTTACATTTTTTGGGGGGGGGAATTTCATATAAAAAAAATGTGAAAAATATTGTTATTTTTTCAAAATTGTCGCTTTTTTTTGTTTATAGCACAAAAAGTAAAAATCGCACAGGTGATCAAATACCACCAAAAGAAAGCTCTGTTTGTGGGAAAAAAAGGACAGAAATTTCGTTTGGGTACGGCGTTGCATGACCGCGCAATTGTCAGTTAAATTCGCACAGTGCCGAATCGCAAAAAAGTGGCCTGGACGTAAGACAGCAAAATCCTCCGGTGGTAAAGTGGTTAAGCCAGATTTTGTGGAAAGCAAACACACTGATGGCACAGGCGTGTACTGACTTCATATTAGAACCAGAGATAGAGCCCAGAGCCCCATCCTCCTGAGGAAGGTCAGTGTGTGTGAAGGGATCCGTGAGGGGAGAGGTCCTGTGGTGCACCAATGTCGGGACAGAGGTAAGCCCCGAGCCTGAGAGAGAGTCTATGTGAGACAGAAGAGCAGCTAGGAAGCTGTAGAGAAAGTCCATGAGGGACAGAAACAGCTAGGAAGCTGTAGAGACGATGCAGAGCTGAGGTACAGCGTCTGTGCATAAACACTGGGACATGTTTCATGTAGTGATGTCGCGAACATAAATTTCGCTGTTCGCGAACGGCGAACGCGAACATCGGCGAATGTTCGCGAACCGGCGAACATTGCGAACCACCATAGACTTTAATAGGCAGGCGAATTTTAAAACCTACAGGGACTCTTTCTGGCCACAATAGTAATGGAAAAGTTGTTTCAAGGGGACAAACACCTGGACTGTGGCATGCCGGAAAGGGATCACACAAAAAAAAGTTCTTAAAAATTGTAATTTTTTGATAGAGAGCCAATTATTGGAAAAATTAAAAAAAAATAAAAATAAAAAATTTCTTTGGATTTAGCATCTGGGGGGGTCTAAAAAGGTGTACCTGTGAAGTTTCAGCTCTGTAGCATGTCCGGAACCAGAAAAAATTACGAATTAGGGTTAGGGCTAGGGCTAGGGTTAGGGTTAGGGTTAGGGCTAGGGTTAGGTTTAGGATTAGGGTTATTTTTATGGCTAGGCTTAGAGGGTTAGGGTTAAGGTTAGAGGGTTAGGGTTATGGTTAGAGGGTTAGGGTTAGGTTTAGTGTTAGGGGCTAGGGTTAGGGTTACGGTGAGATACTTAGGGTTAGAGTTAGTAGCCCTACCCCTACCCCTCTAACTCTAACCCTAAGCACTAAAAATAACCCTAACCCTAGCCCTAACTCTAACCCTAGCCCTAACCCTAACCCTGATTCTATTTTTTTTTTCTGGTTCTGGACATGCTACAGAGCTGAAACTTCACAGGTACACTTTTTAGACCCCCCAGACAATAAATCCAAAGAAATTTTTTTTTTTAAGTTTTTTTTTTTTTTTTAAGTTTTCCAATAATTGGCTCTCTATCAAAAATTACAATTTTTAAGAACTTTTTTTGTGTGATTTAGTGTCTAGGGGGTCTAAAATGTGTACCTGTGAAGTTTCAGCTCTGTAGCATGTCCAGAACCAGAAAAAAAAAGATAATTTTTCAGTAGAGCAGGGATGGTGGGAACCCCTTTTACACCTATATGATCTTTTTTTTCTGGTTCTGGACATGCTACCTATATATATATATTAAAAAAATACTCAAATACCAGCCCTCAAAGGGGCTTTTGGGGACAAATATATATATATATATATATATATATATATATATCACAGAACAAAAAAAATTACACAAATACCAGCCCTCAAAAGGGCTTTTGGGGACAATAGATATATATATATATCCAAAAAAAACCTCAAATACCAGCCCTAGGAAGGGCTTTTTGGGGTGCTGTCCTTACAGCAGGAGTGTACCAAGAACACTGGCTAACAAGACCGGGAACACTGACTAACTGTCCCTAGCTATAACAGCAGCAGCAGCAGCACTTTCCCTGCTCTCAGTAACACAGAAATGATCTAAGATGGATGCTGCCCTTGCTTATTTATAGGAGGTGGGAGGGTGTGGGAGGGAGGTATGCTGATTGGCCTGGAATGTGTCTGCTGACTGTGATGTTCAGGGTCAAAGTTTGCCTCAATGATGATGTATAGGAGGCGGACCGAACATCGCATATGTTCGCCCGCAGCGGCGAACGTGAACATGCGAAGTTCGCCGGCGAACAGTTCTGTACATCTCTAGTTTCATGGTCAAGTGGACCAAACAAAGGTACTAAAGTTCAGGAGCGACCCTGAAGAGGTACTTGAAGCAATAAACTGTCACAAGAGATCCAGGAGGCTGAATGTTGTGTTGCAGTGATGGTGAGAACCCCCTGTATTGGAAGACATACCTGTAAGAAGTTTTGATGTTCGTTTAACCACTTTAAGACCGGAAGGATTTGCCCCCTTCCTGACCAGGCCCAATTTTCCGATTCGGCACTGCGTTACTTTAACGGACAATTTTGCGGTCGTGCAAAGCTGTACCAAAATAAAATTGACGTCCTTTTTTTCCCACAAATAGAGCTTTCTTTTGGTGGTATTTGATTACCTATGCGATTTTTATTTTTTGCGCTATAAACAAAAAATTGAGCGACAATTTTGAAAAAAAAAAAAACAATATTTTTCACATTCTGCTATATAACATTCTCAAAAAAAAAGAATTTGAAAAATCTAAATTTTTTAACATTTTAGGCCAATTTGTTTTCTGCTACATATTTTTGGTAAAAAAAATTGCAATAAGCGTATTATGATTGGTTATTGCGTCTACCAACTACGGGAAAGATTTATGTCATTTTTATTGTTTTTTTTTTTTTTACTAGTGATGTCGGTGATCTGCAATTTTTTGCGGGGCTGCGACATTGCGGCGGACAGATCGGACCCCTGACTGACATTTTTTACACTTTTAGGGGTACCAATGACATTACTACAGTAATCAGTGCTAAAAACATGCACTGTTACTGTACTATGACACTGGCAGGGAAAGGGTTAACACGGTGGGTGATCAAGGGCTTAAATGTGAGCCTAGGGGAGTGATTCTAACTGTGGGGGGGCGTGGCTTGTGAAATGATCACAGAGACCTGTGATCCTGTATAGAAGGATCACAGGCGCTCTATGATCATTTCAGGGAGAAGGACGGTCGGCTGTGTTTACAACAGCTGACCATTCTTCTCTCTCAGTGGGGAGAGATCGCGGGTGTCAGGTGGCAATCGGAGCCGCCTGACCCGTGCATCGGCTTCCCCGCTGCCAAATGGGGGCGGGAGTGCGCCGCGCGCGCTCGCCCCCTAACTTCCCACGCATTAACCGACGTAAGTCTACGTCAGTTTTCGCAGGAGAGCCACCCTGCCACAGTAAAAAGGCGGCGGGTGGTCGGGAAGCGGTTAAATAGAAGTGGGCAGGAAAGCCCTGAAAACGATATCTGACATGGGGTAAACTCACTGTTGTGGCACGACTATTGAGCTAAGAAATCTCGAGGTGTCGCAGTATACGATCTACACTCGCATTTTTGCGCAATATCAAATCCTTCCCTTACATTAGTGGTTCATGTATAAGTCCCCCCCTTACATTGGTAGTCAATGTAAACTTCCCATTACTTTGGTGGTGACTGTAAGTTCCCCATTACATTGGTGGTTAATGTAAATGCTTCTATTACATTAGTAGCCACAGTAGAACTTCCCCCTTATGTTAGTAAGTGTTATAAAATCCCTACTTACATTGGTGGCCAGTGCTGATTCCTCCCATACATTGGTTGTCCATGTAGAAGTACCCCCCTACTTTGTTGGTGAATGTCAATTCCTTATTACAATGGTGATCAGCAGGGCCGTAGATAAGGGGGTACCACCAGTCCTCCTGTACAGGGCCCGGGCCAGTAGGGGGGCCCAGGCAACAGAATGAATCGGATGTGGGCAGGGAGGGTGATTGGTATGGCAGGAAGCTAGTTACTGGAACCAATTCCCAGTATTGCTTTCTCTACAGCAGCTGAAAGCTGGCTTCTTCTTCTCCCCCCCCCCCCCCCCATTGGCTTTCAGCTGCTGCTGAGAGAGCCATACAAAGGATCAGTTCCAGTAATTGCCCACCCACCCCCTCCACCATACAGCTCACCCTCCCTGTGCATCATACATTTCCCCCAGCTGCCCAAGTCTTCCTGTGGCCCCCCACCCCCGCATTGCTGATGGCTTCCATCCTCTCCTTCCCGCTGACAGCTGCAAGCACACAATAGGATCCGCCAAGAAGTTTGAGAGTGGGGGAAGGGTATGGTTAAAAAAGTCATACTTACCAGCCCCTTTCCTGAATGAACACGAGTGATTGGTACCGATCACTCACTGTGTTCATTCATAACTGAAGCATTGGCTGTATAAGGATGTGTCAGGTTGTTCGTATGGGGCCCCATACCAGGTTGTCTGTATGGGGCCCCGTAGTTTATAAAAGCAGCCCTGGTGGTCAGTGTAAATTTCTCCTTACATTGGTTGCCAATGTAGAAATATCTCTCTATATTGGTAGTTGGTCTAAATCCCCTGTTACACAGCGGTCAGTGTAAATTCCCAATTACATTGGCCGACAGTGTAAGGTCTTCCCTTACATTGGTAGTCAGGGCAAATTTTCCATTACATTGGTGGTCAGTGTCGTATTGCCCCCTTACATTGATGGCTAATGTAAAATCCCCCCCCCCCCCCTACAATGGAAAACTGTATAAATCCCGCCTTACATTGGTTGTCAGTGTAAATTCTCCATTACATTGGTAGTCAGTGTAGTAATCCCCATTACATTGGTTGTCAGTGTAAATTCTCCATTACATTGGTTGTCAGTGTAAATTCTCCATTACATTGGTGGTCAGTGTAAATTCCCCCTTTAACCGCTTCCGGACCGCCCGCCGCCGATTTGCCGCGGCAGCCTGGCCTTCCTGCGTGAACCGATGTAGACCTACGTCGGTCGCACGCCTGCAGCTAGGGGGCAAGCGCGCGCCGCTGCCGGGGCACTCCCGCCCCCCACTCGGCAGCGGGGACTCCGATGCACGGGGCAGGCGGCTCCGATTGCCTCCTGGCACCCGCGATCGCTCCCCGCTGAGAGAGAAGAACACTCAGCTGTTGTAAACACAGCTGACCGTTCTTCTCTCTGGAACAATCACAGAGCACCTGTGATCCTTCTATATAGGAACACAGGTCTCTATGGTCATTTCACAAGCCCCTCCCCCATACAGCTAGAAAAACGCCCCTAGGTACACATTTAACCCCTTGATCACCCATAATGTTAACCCCTTCCCTGCCAGTGTCATTATTACAGTAACAGTGCATATTTTTAGTACTGATTACTGTAGTAATGTCACTGGTCCCCCCAAAAGTGTCAAACATGTCAGTCAGGGGTCCGATCTGTCCGCCGCAATGTCGCAGTCCCGCTTAAAATTGCAGATCGCCACCATTACTAGTAAAAAAAAAAAAAAACAATAAAAATGACATAAATCTTTCCCGTAGTTTGTAGTCGCGATAACTTTTGCGCAAACCAATCAAAATACGCTTATTGGGATTTTTTTTTTTACCAAAAATATGTAGCAGAAAACAAATTGGCCTAAAATTTAAAAAAATTTTGATTTTTAAATTTTTGTTTGAAATGTTATATAGCAGAATGTGAAAAATATATATTTTTTTTTCAGAATTGTCGCTCTACTTTTGTTTATACAAACAAAAGAAATTGGCCCACGGGACTTTGTATGAGGTACGTGTTTGGTGGCTAAAGAAATTTGAAATGCACAATTGATAAAAGCAATACAATTTTATTGCATATATATGCACAGGTTGTAGAAATACAAATGATTGCATGTGCTCAATGGCGCATGCTTAAGCTCAAAGGCTGTAATATACATAGTATACAACACAGGCAATGTAAAATCAACAGTTGACAGATAACTTGGTGTGGCCACTCATTTACAAGCATAGCATGGATGAAATAATAGGACATTGGAATAATACTTGAAGAACGGACGCGTTTCGGGAGCACAAATCTCCCTTCTTCAGAGATCAGTAAATTCGGAATATCTATAAAAAGAACACTTTAATTTAGATATGCAATACCATTAAGATTGGGTTTCATCTTGGTGCCCCTCTTTCTTTTAGCAAGTTTATTCCAATCAATCTATTTCCTTCACACGTTATACATTACCATGTATTGAGATTAATCTATGTTATGCATTATACCCAATTTGACACAAATATGTTTCCCATGTTTGTGGATGGCTGAAGTTCTAGCCCCGGGAGCTGCGATGTACAAAGAGGGCACCTTCTTTCCCTTGCTGTCCCCGCTCCTCCCCCTTCTCGGGACGAGCGGGTCCACCTGTACATCGGCGTCATGCCGCACCTCCAGCGCTGTGCGTCAGTGATCCACTGACGTCACCGCGCTGTATGCGTGCCATTACATCTACGGGACGGAGAGGTCCGCCCCTCAGCGTTCCTTTCCTCCACGAGATCACAGATGCTGCGGCTCTGTTTTGATCTCTTCCAACCCGCTGCATGACGTTAGGATCCCATCTGTGCTGCCGTCCCTGGATCCAACTGGTAGGTTCACCATTGCACTTCTCTTTCACTATCTCATTCTGACCAATTTTATCCTCTCACTCACTTCCTTTGGGTCAGCTGCCTCACAATTCCTTTCAGCTTTTCACTACTTCCTTGTTCATCCCTGACCCTGTTTCACACCACACTAACACCTTTTCCCTCCATTTCTTGGTGTTTTCTTCTCCCTGGCTCATGTTTACTTATTGGGGATTTTTCCCTCACCAGCCCTTCCCATCCCACACATATTATGCTTGGTATCTTCAATTGGCAACAATTGTTACCTTTTATCATTACAAAAATTATATATATTCACATGTATTAGGTTGGGAGATGCTACTTTCGCATTGATATATCTACCACTTACCTACCATGGACTCCCATATCGGGCTGTCACATTTGGGATCCTTCAGCTCCCGGGTTAGACACAAGACGCCATTGCCACAAGGAAATCCAATTTCCCATTTAATTCTCATGGAGTTGTGAGTATTCATACTCATCATTTGACTTTTTAACCCAATCTTAATGGTATTGCATATCTAAATTAAAGTGTTCTTTTTATAGATATTCCGAATTTACTGATCTCTGAAGAAGGGAGATTTGTGCTCCCGAAACGCGTCCGTTCTTCAAGTATTATTCCAATGTCATATTATTTCATCCATGCTATGCTTGTAAATGAGTGGCCACACCAAGTTATCTGTCAACTGTTGATTTTACATTGCCTGTGTTGTATACTATGTATATTACAGCCTTTGAGCTTAAGCATGCGCCATTGAGCACATGCGATCATTTGTATTTCTACAACCTGTGCATATATATGCAATAAAATTGTATTGCTTTTATCAATTGTGCATTTCAAATTTCTTTAGCCACCAAACACGTACCTCATACAAAGTCCCGTGGGCCAATTTCTTTTGTTTGTATATATTTTGGGATGGAGGAGTGTTTCGGTGGGAACCAGATCATTGCCCCTTTTACTTTTGTTTATAGAGCAAAAAAGAAAAATCACACAGGTGATCAAATACCACTAAAAGAAAGCTCTATTTGTGGGGGAAAAAAAGGTACATTAATTTTATTTGGTTCTACACTGACCACTAGCTTGACCACTCCTGGACCAGAAGATTTTCCCCCTTATTGACCAGGCCATTTTTTGCGTTTCGGCACTGCGTTACTTTAACGGACAATTGCGCGGTCCGTTAAAATAACGCAGTGCCGAATTGCAAAAAATGGCCTGGTCAATAAGGGGGAAAATCTTCTGGTCCAGGAGTGGTTAAGCTAGTGGTCAGTATAGAACCCCCCAATATATATTTGCAAAAGAATTTCAGTCTAGCTCTGCATGATTCAAAAATTGCCACAGTGTAATGCCTCCTAACTAGCTAAATTACCCACGATTTTTGCAACCTTTAAAACCTTCAACCTATCAACAATCATAACAGATGCCGCAGTGCTCAGGAAAATGGTCAGTGGTCAAATGATGTTTTCCAAATATTTCATGCCAAATGAGTTTCCCTGCAATAAATGTGTATCACTGTATTCTCTACAAGAACTGTTGGATTGCCACACTTTAAAAGGATTGTACAGACTAAGGGCTCTTTCACACATGGAGTCCAGGCGGACTCTGTTTTTCTTAGCGGGGGATCGATCCGCCGATCCCCCGCTGAGCAGGAGGATGACAGCTGTTCTCTGCGCTGTGTGCGGACGGAGACACAGCTGTCAGACCGTTGGTCCGTTCTCATCCGATCCGCTGGACGAATGGAAAATAGGGTTTCCATCCATCCAGATTTGACGGATCGGATGTCAGCGGACATGTCTCCGCTGACATCCGAAGCCCCATAGAGATGCATGGGGTGACAGTTCAGATCCGCCTGTCAGTTTTTTGGCAGATCTGAACAGTCCCCCTATGCATCTCTATGGGGCATCGGATGTCAGCGGAGACATGTCCGCTGACATCCGATCCGTCAAATCTGGATGGATGGAAACCCTATTTTCCATCCGTCCAGCGCATCGGATGGGATCGGATGAGAACGGACCGACGGTGTGAAAGGGGCCTAAGGCTAGACATACACGTGAAAATTTCTCTTGTGAAGTCCCTGGATTCCACTCTCCATACTGTATAGTGTGGATGGGTGATCTCCTCGGGTGGCTTTTGTACTCAGACATAGTGCAGTTGGTTAATGATTTGCCTTTTCTAGAGCCACGTCCATTTTAAATAAATGTCCCACCCCTAATTAGTGTATTCCCTGTTTACAATGGCTTACTGGATGGAGATCAAAAAAAGTTGTCCCTACATACATATATATATTTTTGTGAAAGGCTGACAACGATGTCATATTCTGATTTATAACCTTTAAACCATTGGTAAATATAGAAAGAAAAATCCTTTATCTGAAAGTGAAACTAAGTGAAAGACATTCATGTAGCTGTTTATTCAGTGTTGGCACATCGCAGTAAAGGGCAATCATTTCACAAAGACTCGGGATGGCGGAGAGGACTATTCTGGGAATTTTGATTCTTCTCTCTCTATGCCAGACATGTAAGTTTTATCCTTTTATTATTGGTGAGCCGTTTATTTACCAGTATAGATGATATAATAGAAAAGATCTGAGCTGTGATGTTTAGGCCCATAGAAGTCATACAAGACTGATAGAACTGTGGAAATTTCTCTCTCCTAGTCCTGTAATCTGAATACAGAGAAGAATTTTATTACTGACATAAACATAATGTGGGGATAAATGACTGGACACCGTACCAGGGGGATAACAGATGGTTCTGACTGTCGCTATCACACACAGATTTTCCATCCTCCCTAAAAAGCTCCGTACTCCTCCTACCGCCCTAAAACCCAACTCCGAGAATTAGACACGATCTATCCTTGCAGAGGGTCCCCATAGTACTGCAAGGGTGATCACTCACTCAGACTAAAGGGGCAGGAATAAGGAACAATGATTATCTTTCTACAATCTCCAGCACGGTCCCTCCAGGTGGGGTGACCAGTCCTACAATGCCACCTAGATATGGTCACTTCCCAACTTCCCCAACATTAAAAAAAAAATGCTAGCCTGAC
This sequence comes from Pelophylax lessonae, assembly GCF_965119305.1. NCBI lineage: Eukaryota > Metazoa > Chordata > Amphibia > Anura > Ranidae > Pelophylax > Pelophylax lessonae. Next base: position 39,669,961 of record NC_138773.1, read on the forward strand.
AAGAGATTAGGAAAGACAACCGCCAGGGCCACTGCCACACCCTCAAGGGTCCAAACAATTGTTTTTTTAATTTTTTTTTTGGTTGTTCAATAATGTTTAAATTTGGCATTTCCATGCAACAGTAGTGGGGGATCCATTGTTTCTGGTAGGGATCTACTGTTGAGGGGAGAGGTCTATTGTTGCTGGTTGCTGTGAGATCTGTTGTTGCTGCTGGGGATTCTAATATTGCTGGAGTGGATCGTTTGTTGGGGGGGGGGGGTGGTATTTTGATGTAAGTGGTCCTATGCTGCTGTGTGGGAGGTCTATTGTTGTGTGAGGGGACTATTGTTTCTGGGCAGTGGCGGAGCTAGACTTTTAAAACAGGGGTGGAAAAGGGGTGGCAAGGTATTATTTTGGGGGGGTTAATATAGCAAGTGTTCAATTACACTAAAAATAAGTTTCCTGTGTGTGCTGCCGCGTTATGTTTTGTTTTGGAGCCGTTTGGAGCACGAAGGAGTTGCGTGTCAGCTTAACCAATGGAAAGTGTAGCAGCAACAAGTCCCCCATATAGACCTCCCCCTGTACAGTAGGCCAGGGTAAGCTGAGGTCCCGTCCCCCATATAGATCCCCCTTAAAGCATGCCAGGGTGAGGTGAGGTCAGAGGACCTCACCATGGCCTACTGTATGGGGGGAGATCAATAGGGGGGACAGGACCTCACCTCACCCTGGTCTACTGTAAGGGGGGATCTATATGGGGGACCTCACCTCACCCTGGCCTGCTGTAAGGGGGGAGATCTATATGGGGGATGGAACCTCACCTCACCCTGGCCTGCTGTAAGGGGGGATCTTAATGGGGGACCTCACCTCACCCTGGCCCCCCATATAGATCCCCCCTTACAGCAGGCCAGGGTGAGGTGAGGTCCACCATATAGATTCCCCCTTACAGTCAGCAGACCAGGCATTGGGCAAGGACAGGTTCCCCATAAGATAGATCCCCTTTCCTTTACAGACTTCTCACTACTCAGTCAGTCACAAGTACAGTCAGACAGTACTACAGTAGTAGTCTCTTACCTACCTTTTGTAGTGACCAGCATGCCCCCCATCAATGTAGTGACCAGCATGCCCCCCATCAATGTAGTGACCAGCATACCCCCCCATTAATGTAGTGACCAGCATGCCCTCCATCAATGTAGTGACCAGCGTACTCCCCCATCAATGTAGTGACCAGTATGCCCTCCATCAATGTAGTGACCAGTATGCCCTCCATCAATGTAGTGACCAGCAGGCCCTCCATCAATGTAGTGACCAGCGTACCCCCCCCCCCCCATCAATGTAGTGACCAGTATGCTCTCCATCAATGTAGTGACCAGCATGCCCTCCATCAATGTAGTGACCAGCGTACTCCCCCCATCAATTTAGTGACCAGCATGCCCTCCATCAATGTAGTGACCAGCGTACTCCCCCCATCAATGTAGTGACCAGCGTACTCCCCCATCAATGTAGTGACCAGTGTACTCCCCCATCAATGTAGTGACCAGTATGCCCTCCATCAATGTAGTGACCAGCGTACTCCCCCCATCAATGTAGTGACCAGTATGCCCTCCATCAATGTAGTGACCAGCGTACTCCCCCATCAAAGTAGTGACCAGCCTACTCCCCCCATCAATGTAGTGACCAGCGTATTCACCCCATCAATGTAGTGACCAGCGTACTCCCCCCATCAATGTAGTGACCAGCGTACTCCCCCCATAAATGTAGTGACCACCGTACTCCCCCCATCAATGTAGTGACCAGTGTACTCCTCCCATCAAAGTAGTGACCAGCGTACTCCCCCCATCAATGTAGTGACCAGCGTATTCCCCCCATCAATGTAGTGACCAGCGTATTCCCCCCATCAATGTAGTGACCAGCGTATTCCCCCCATCAATGTAGTGACCAGCGTACTCCCCCCATCAAAGTAGTGACCAGCGTATTCCCCCCATCAATGTAGTGACCAGTGTACTCCCCCATCAATGTAGTGACCAGTATGCCCTCCATCAATGTAGTGACCAGCGTACTCCCCCCATCAATGTAGTGACCAGTATGCCCTCCATCAATGTAGTGACCAGCGTACTCCCCCCCATCAATGTAGTGACCAGCGTACTCCCCCCCCATAAATGTAGTGACCAGCGTACTCCCCCCCCATAAATGTAGTGACCAGCGTACTCCCCCATCAAAGTAGTGACCAGCCTACTCCCCCCATCAATGTAGTGACCAGCGTATTCCCCCCATCAATGTAGTGACCAGCGTACTCCCCCCATCAATGTAGTGACCAGCGTACTCCCCCATCAATGTAGTGACCAGCGTACTCCCCCATCAATGTAGTGACCAGTGTACTCCCCCATCAATGTAGTGACCAGTATGCCCTCCATCAATGTAGTGACCAGCGTACTCCCCCCATCAATGTAGTGACCAGTATGCCCTCCATCAATGTAGTGACCAGCGTACTCCCCCATCAATGTAGTGACCAGCGTACTCCCCCCCATCAATGTAGTGACCAGCGTACTCCCCCCCATAAATGTAGTGACCAGCGTACTCCCCCCCCATAAATGTAGTGACCAGCGTACTCCCCCCCCATAAATGTAGTGACCAGCGTACTCCCCCATCAAAGTAGTGACCAGCCTACTCCCCCCATCAATGTAGTGACCAGCGTATTCCCCCCATCAATGTAGTGACCAGCGTACTCCCCCCATCAATGTAGTGACCAGCGTACTCCCCCCATAAATGTAGTGACCACCGTACTCCCCCCATCAATGTAGTGACCAGTGTACTCCCCCCATCAAAGTAGTGACCAGCGTATTCCCCCCATCAATGTAGTGACCAGCGTATTCCCCCCATCAATGTAGTGACCAGCGTATTCCCCCCATCAATGTAGTGACCAGCGTACTCCCCCCATCAAAGTAGTGACCAGCGTATTCCCCCCATCAATGTAGTGACCAGCGTACTCCCCCATCAATGTAGTGACCAGCGTATTCCCCCCATCAATGTAGTGACCAGCGTACTCCCCCATCAATGTAGTGACCAGCGTACTCCCCCATCAATGTAGTGACCAGCGTACTCCCCCATCAATGTAGTGACCAGCGTACTCCCCCATCAATGTAGTGACCAGTGTACTCCCCCATCAATGTAGTGACCAGTATGCCCTCCATCAATGTAGTGACCAGCGTACTCCCCCCATCAATGTAGTGACCAGTATGCCCTCCATCAATGTAGTGACCAGCGTACTCCCCCCCATCAATGTAGTGACCAGCGTACTCCCCCCCCATAAATGTAGTGACCAGCGTACTCCCCCCCCCATAAATGTAGTGACCAGCGTACTCCCCCATCAAAGTAGTGACCAGCCTACTCCCCCCATCAATGTAGTGACCAGCGTATTCCCCCCATCAATGTAGTGACCAGCGTACTCCCCCCATCAATGTAGTGACCAGCGTACTCCCCCCATAAATGTAGTGACCACCGTACTCCCCCATCAATGTAGTGACCAGCGTACTCCCCCCATCAAAGTAGTGACCAGCGTATTCCCCCCATCAATGTAGTGACCAGCGTATTCCCCCCATCAATGTAGTGACCAGCGTACTCCCCCCATCAAAGTAGTGACCAGCGTATTCCCCCCATCAATGTAGTGACCAGCGTACTCCCCCCATCAATGTAGTGACCAGCATGCCATGTCCCCTTCAATAAAGAGACCAGAGAGACTTACCGTCCTAAGGTAGAAGAAGAACACAGCCTGACACAGACACATCCATCCCACATGTTCAGTCTGAGTCTGCCCGGCCCGCGGCTAGTTCTCTTCATGACCGAGCGGTGAGCGCGGCACAGCGAACCAATCATGTCGTGAGTAGCGGCACAGCGAACCAATCATGTCGTGAGTAGCGGCACAGCGAACCAATCAGGTGTGCAGGCACGCGTGATTGGTTAGCTGTGCAGCTGCTCACGGCGCCGCTGCTGCTCACCGCTCAGTCACAGTCAGGAGAACTAGCTGCAGGCGCGGAGGCGCCCACACTCTATCGTTCAGCACAGCTGTGACAGCTAATGAGTGTAATGTTTTCAGCGAGCGGGGTGGCAACAGGGGTGGCAAGGACTTTGTCTGGGGTGGCAATTGCCACCCCAGCTAGCCCTCTGGCTCCGCCAGTGTTTCTGGGGTAGGATCTATGGTTGCAGGGTTGGGGGTCTATTGTTGCTGTGGAAGATCTATTGTTGCTGGTTAGGTACTATTGTTGCTGGGGTGAGGTCCATTGCTGCTGGGCAATTTTTTTGTTTTATGAGGGATCTATTGTTGCTGGGGTGTGGTCTATTGTTGCTGGGGAGATCTACTGTTGCTGGGGAGATCTACTGTTGCTGGCTCCAGGGGATCTATTTTACTGCTTTTCTTGTTACTAGACAAGAAAAAATTCCAAACAAATTATTTAGCACTACAAAATGATTCTTGGGGCAGTACTGGGAGATGGGTAGGGGGTGGAACCAAGGGACAGTGCGGAGACAAGGGGGGGAACTCAGAAGGGGGGAGTTCCTGCACCTATCCACCTATTATAATGGTCAGGTAAAATAATTTAATTCCATGCTTAACACTGCTGAGATATAGGATGCATCATACAGCGGTGTCCTTTGTGTTCTCTGTAATTGCATTATAAGCCTGATAGAGAATGGGACGGAAGGTCAAATTCCATTCAGTACATTCAGATAAACAGCAGTGCTCAAAGTGCGTATTCATAACAGTCCTCCAGTGAGATATTCATAAACACTGTGAGAAGGAATCGATAAATCCACCACCAAGGAAACTAAACATGCAGCCTCTTATCAGATATTACTGGATTAACCACTTTACCACCGGAGGATTTTCCTGCTTTACGTCCAGGCCACTTTTTGAAACTTGACGCTGTGCGACTTTAACTGACAATTGCGCGGTCATGCAGCGCCGTACCCAAACAAAATTTGCGTCCTTTTTTTCCCACAAAGAGAGCTTTCTTTTGATGGTATTTGATCACCTCTGCGCTTTTCATTTTTTGCGATATTTTTAAAAAAAGAGTGAAAATTTTGTGAAAAAATTGACATTTTCTACTTTGACAGTTAAAAAATATCCAATATATTCAATTTTTGTCATATATTTAGGCCAAAATGTATTTAGCTACATGTCTTTGACAAAAAAAATTCTCAATGAGCATATTTTTAACCGCTTTAAGATTTTACCCCATTCCTGACCAGGCCATATTTTGCAATTCGGCACTGCGTTACTTTAACGGACAATTGTGCGGTCGTGCGACGCTGTACCCAAATTCAATTTATGTCCTTTTTTTCCCCACAAACAGAGCTTTCTTTTGGTGGTATTTGATCACCTGTGCGATTTTTAAAGAGTGACAATTTTGAAAAAATAACAATATTTTTCACATTTTTTTTATATGAAATTCCCCCCCCAAAAAATGTAAAAATCTAAATTTTTTAACATTTTAGGCCAATTTGTTTTCTGCTACATATTTTTGGTAAAAAAAATTGCAATAAGCATATTTTGATTGATTTGCGCAAAAGTTATCGCAACTTATAACTACGGGAAAGATTTATGTAATTTTTATTGTTTTTTTTTTTTTTAACTAGTAATGGCGGCGATCTGCAATTTTTTTTTTCGGGACTGCGACATTGCGGCAGACAGATCGGACCCCTAACTGACATTTTTTGACACTTTTGGGGGTACCAGTGACATAACTACCGTAATCAGTGCTATAAATATGCACTGTTACTGTAATAATGACACTGGCAGGGAAGGGGTTAACTTTATTGGTGATTTAGGGGTTAAATGTATGCCTGGTGCTTACTGACGTGTGTGGGGGAGGGGATTGTGTGACACAGGCACAGATCACAGGTTCAGTTTTGCTGAATCCTGTAATCTGTCCCTGCCTGTCACATAGGAGAAACGCCCGCTTTGTTTACACAAGCGGGCGGATTTCCTCACTCGATCCCCGACGATCGGGGAAGAGCGGCGGTGATCACTGCCTCTCCTCCCCTGGCCCGACTCCTGCTGTGACTGAATACAGCGGGCGCGAGCCTCCGGCATCGCGCGCACGCCGCCGAGAAGGGAAGGAGTCCAGCGACGTAGGTCTACATCGCTGGACGATAACGAGCCACTTTGCCGCAGTACCCTCAACGTGAGCGGTTGGCAAGTGGTTAAACAGCAGTCAGAAAAAGCACGTGTCAATCACTTGGTCATTGGATCCGATCTCATAAACCGCATAAGCACAGATTCCAAGGCACATACATGGAGAAAAGAGCAATCATTGCGCATACATCTTTAAAAGCATTTATTAGATCAATAAAACCTGCACACAGGATACTTACACTTTCTCCAATACAAAAAACAATGGCAAAGATGTGGTGTAGATTTGTTTCAAACCAAAAACATGGCCGACCTCAAGTGGCATACAACACCAGCGTCATGTGGTTAGGCTCCTCCCTCCCTTCTTGGGGGAGGAAGCGGTTCATGAGATTTGATCCATTGACCAAGTGATTGACACATGCTTTTTTTTTTTCAAAAATGTTTTATTGAAAAATAAGAATGCAATACAGAAATGTATGTAAAAAAAAAAACAAAAAAAAAAAAAACAGTAAATGTACAACTGTCTTACAATTGGCAACAATCCACACCAAGGAAATGTACATAAAAGTAAGGACACAGCAAATGATAATTGAATGTCTAACAACAGGTTCCAATAGAGATCACTTAATAGAGCAAGATTCAGGCATATTCCTATTCCCGTTCGTCCCACAGGGTCTGGGGTATGGCACTCTTGTTAAAGCAATACTCATGGCGATACCTAGAAGTGGAGCGGAGGCATAGGGCATGTACAGTCCAGGGGATGTCAGGAAGTGGAGGTTCTGGTCAGGTATGAGTAAGTCCTGGGGTGAGCCCCTGTCCTGGGTAGTAAAATCCAACGTGAGGTGGGGAGAGTTGTCTGCAGACCAATATGGCAGACTAATGGTATGCAAGTGACGTTGCATAATCTGTAGGTGTTCACTACTCGTACCACCCGAATAGCGACCTATGATGACAGGGAGGGGTCGAGAAGAGTGGGGAAGAGGTGGGAGAGAAAAAAAAAAGGGGGGGGAGGTGTGTAAGGGAGGGTACAGGGTGAGAGGGGAGGGGGAGTGCTGGAAGGTTAGAATGGGGTGAGGTATTCCTTGTGTGTTGTAAGGTTTCCCGTTCATCTGTTAAGCAACATGAACTAGTTCAAGGGTAATAACTTGAGGTGTCCTCTCCTCAGAGATATTGGTTTATAAAGTAGGGGGAATGAGGAAAGCGTAGTTCAGGTATAGATATGCATGCTGTGCATATTTAGTGGTCCTCTCTAACAGCGGTATAGTCGAGTAAATTCCTCAGTGGTTGTGTAATGGGTCCAACATGCCCACTTTTTGTTAAATTTTGTAGGGGTGTCCTTCGCAATGTGTATTAGTTCTTCCATTTTGGCAATCTTCAGAATACGCCGTAACACGTCTCTGAGCGTTGGGGGTTGTGGAGAGTTCCATAGTACCGGTATGCATTGTCTGGCTGCATTTATTATGTGTATTGTAAGAGATTTTAGATATGAGTTATTTGTAGTGATTGGTGAAGGAGGAACTGAGCTGGTGAGAACTCCAGGTCATAGGTAGTCACTTGTGTGATAATCCTATGGACTTCCTGCCAGAAGAAGGATAACTTCGAGCAGGACCACCAGATGTGTAGGAGCGAGCCTTTTTCTGACAGGCATCTCCAGCAGGTTGCCGGGATAGTTGGGAAGATCTTGTTCAGGATCACTGGGGTTCGATACCATCTTGACAAGATCTTGTACCCATTTTCTTGTGTGTTCACATTCAGGGAACTTTTGTGACATTTTATGAAAATCTGCTCCCAGTCTTCCAAGGATAATGTAAGAGATAGTTCTTTCTCCCAAGCCTCACAGCGTTTACTTTTATGCTTTCCTTGATTTTCGAATAATAAAGAGTGGGTTAGGGAGACGAGGTTGCGAAGTGGGCCTTCCTGCTGACAGAGTTTGTCGAACAAGGTGGGAGGGCTGATGAAGATAATATTAGTCCCAAAGCACATGACAAATATTAGTAGCGCAGAAATGTAAATTGATAAATTCTAGGCACAAAAAGATGGAACTAACAATAAATGCTGATCAATAAAATCAATCCAGTCACTGACATATTAAAATCAATCTTGTCACTGACACATTAAAAAGTCCCAAAGTCCATTCAGCCTCAGATGCAGGAAATAAAATAGTTGATCAAACAACTGTGTAGTGCACCATGGATCCACATAGCCGTGAAATATGTAAGGATCACCACTATTCCACCACCAAGTGGCGGGATTAGTAACGGATGGCAACTCACCAGACCTCCATGCTCATTAACTCTCGAAAATGAGCTCTCAGCGTGTTTGAACCACAATGTGGTCAGATGAAGAAATCAACCATCTAGTACACCAATCGGTCATCAATGCCCAGGTACTCGGGACATGTGGGGAAATAAATAGAGCCTCCACTAGTGCAATAAGTCAAAGCAGTCGTTTATTAAAGCATACATAAAATATTGCACTCACTTGTAATATGGAGGTTACAGGCACATCAACACATAAGGCTGTGCCGTCGCCGTCGTTGCCTGGCTCCACGCCAAGGCAAGACACTCCGGAAGTTCTCCTACAGTTCTCTCGGGACACCGAGTACGTCGTCTGGCCACGCCCGACGCAATTCGTCACTTCCGACTTCAACAGGGGCATTTTATGCATGAAGGTAAAAAACCTCCTCTGTGGGGGGCATGGCCTGGACGCCAAGGAAGATGGAAGCCTAGACCCTTCTCTCTGATCTTCCACGGTCCTCTCCGCACTAAACAAGGGTGAAGAGCAGCTTTATCATGGGGGAAATCAAAGCACAATCACTCCCCCTCTCGCACCAGATCACTGCTGGACTCTCTGCAACAGACAGCCGGCAACGTACCAGAGATGTTCTGGTCCCGATCACGAGACACGTCCTCTTCTCCACAGGCCGCAAGCAACACCAGGGCAGTAAGTAAGAGTCCCGTCAGATCATCCAGCAGACACTTGCACACGCCACCTGCGCCCAGACCCCTTTGCATAGAGGACCTTAAATTGGTAGCACCGGACATAAAAGACATTCTGTCTGCTGCTCTGACCTCAAGATAGACATGCAATCACTAACCTCGAGACTGGACAAAGTAGAAGAGGTTACAGAGCAGCACGAGGCAGTCATCCAAGAATCCATGCAGACCATAGGCACTCATTCCCGACAACTAAGAGAAATACACAGAAACCTGTAAGACCTAGATAACAGGGGATGCCGCCATAATATCAGAATCAGGGGTTTCCCTGAATCGGTCGACCACAATCACCTTACACAAGCTACCCTTGCTATCTTTAACGACCTCTAGGGGAGACCATTAGACACACTGATTGAAATGGAATGACTTCATGGTGCTCTGCGCCTGAAGGGCAGAGGCAATGACTCTCCAAGAAATATCATAGGATGTCTGGTTAACTTTAAACTGAAGGAAGAAATGCTAAGACAAGCCAGACTCAGAAGACACATCCTCTTCCAGGGTACAGAAATCAAATTATTCCAAGACCTCTTACAGATCACCCTACAAAAGCGTAGATCTAAAACCACTCCTTGACATCCTTAAAGAAAGAGAAATACCCTAAAGATGGAAATTTCCCTTTTGCCTATTAGCAGGAACCGCAGGCCATAATGGATTTCTGTGATTTTCAGAGGATGCTCAATCATTTTGTGAAACCCTGCACATCCCCCCAATTAAAATCCCGGACTGTCATAAAATCCCACGTTTACCTACTCACCATTAGGGTGAGCAGAGGGAAGTACAATACCCTGGAGGCCCCTCCACTGATAGAAGACACAGAGGAACTCATTGCTCCTCAACACTACCAGCCAACCATTATTCACCTGGAGGAGGCAGTGTCCCTGCATCCCCTGCCCATAGGAAAGCAAGAAGGATTAGATGTCAATATGCTCTCCTTTCCACACTCAGCTATAATCAAGAACCAACAACATACATCTTCAATGCCACTACTCGACCAAAATGGATACAACATGTCCCCACTCTTTCAATACAACCATAATACTCCGCCACTATCTGAAGAACACACCCATGGGACACAATATACCTAATTCACATAATAAACCCCAAGTTACCCCTAAGACTCTGTCCAATCCTATTACTCCCACTACTGCACTATATATCCAAGGCCACTGATAAGGCAGTACAGCCAGCCCGCCTGTACTGGGCCCAGGCCCTGTCAGTTCAAAAGGGGGGCCCAGGCACCTGCAAAGCAGGAGGGTGGGCTGTACTGTCTTATCACAGACACCAATCCTTTTCCACTTTCCCCTGCAATACTGCCAGCTTCGCACTCTAGCTGCACTGCAGGGGTGTGGTTCTAGCACATTCACCGCTTCCATTTGCTGTCCGCCTCCCCGTGTTCCCCTTTCCCCAACAGCGCTGCTGGCTTCCCTCCTCTCCTCTCCTGCTGGCAACTGCTGCGGGCACACAGGGGGAGGTTTCAGGATGAATAGCAGGGGAAGAGGCCGGTAAATATATAAATCTCCCGGAAGTGGAGTGCACTCGGTGGAGGTGGCTGTTGTTGTTGTGGTGGTGAGGAGTCTCAGACGAGCCCCCCTGACATCTCAAGTCTCAGTACCCCGTAGTACGGCCCCTGTGGCATTGCAATGCTGGGCTTTGGACCATTTAGTGTGGTGACTGGTGTATATCGCGGCTCCTTGCTGGATTGCATAGACCACCCAGAGAGAGGTACCACGCCACCTGCAGGATTTCAGTGGTGTTCCCATCATATGTTGGATGCCTACATTTACCCTGGTTCTGGTAAGCGTTTAGTGTGCTCATAGCATGCGGCACTAACTGTGAAACAAGTCACAGAAATTGGTGGTGAATTCCTTTCCTGCACATGGCACCCTACATTGGACTTTGCTGTTCTTATTGGACATTATTTATTTACAGATTTATTAACAGATTATTTCTTCCTCTTTATGGATTATTCATTACTGATTGTTTAATGTTTTACACGGAACTGGTTAATACTATTTTTAGCACAGTTCACTGTTATCACTTTTTATAAGTTTGATTTATTATCAACACATCAATTTAGCGCGGCTCTCCCTTTACATATAAATTATTGACCCCTTCCTTTCCCGAATGAACACAGTGGGGGATTGGAACCAGTCACTCTTGTGTTCATTCATCACTGAAGCATAGTACACTAATATTACTATGCTTGTGTCCATTCATCACTGAAGCATAGTAAACTACTATTACTATGCTTCAGTTTGTGAATGAACAAGAAGCTTCAGAACGCTTCCAATTCATTCATTCATTCATTCAGGGACTGATAAATCTATGTCACTTCTGGCCGGGGGGGGGGGGGGGGCTGTCAGGTAGGTTGTAAGGGGCCCCATGATTTCTAACAGCAGCCCTGTATACTGTATATCTATTTTGAACAAACCATCAAACCTGGATTTCTACAACCAAAACGACCCAAAAAACTACCTAACCCAACCCAGGAATGTTAAAACTGCCCCTATCTCCTTTTTAACCCCCATACAAACACAACGACCTACCCATGAACCCAGATCCTCATTAGACATGTTAATCTCCAAATTCTGGCATTACCCACTGTTGACAATTGTCGATGCTGGTTGAACAGTGTTAAATACTGAAACAACACACTCTTCAATCAACACTCATAAACATCCTGTCTAGAAGACTGTTCAAACTTCGAAGAAAAACCATATCCTGGATCCGAAAACCCAGCAGTTGTTCAAAATTCAGAGTTTACCCAATCTACTTGATAAGTGAAAATAATTTTTACAGTTTCCTTCGTTTTTTCTATGCTTTTAAATGCTGGTTTTATCTACTGTTTCTTGGGGAAGCCTCGTCCTGGCACTGTGTCGAGTTCTCATTGGTACTCCCACCGCTCACACCCTGCCTAAAGCGACGCAAATTAATGTATGTTGTATTTTACCAGTGTCCCCCCCCCCCCTCTCTCCATTAGAATTTACAAATATCTTCTTGCATACTACAAAAAATAAAAAATAAAAGAGACATCTAACAATTAAAGTAAATTGAAAATCTGATGTATCCTCAACAGAATAAATGAAGATACTTACACCAAACCCAAAAAAAACCCCAAAAAAAACACCAACAAAGCAAAACATATAAGCTAATGCTGAACCAATTGAGAAGCAATGCAGTAAGAAAGAGGGGACCTAAAGTTTAATCAAATTTTTTTTTTTTTTTTTTTGTATATATACTGTAAATACCTTTACGTTTACAAATGTTACTGTTACTACCACAAACCTATATGACAACCCTCACTATACCTAAACTCTACACAAGACACTCATCATTTCATCATATGTAACGGGGCACTAATATTATTATCTACGTCCCACAGCCTCCCAAAAGACTGCCCATTCAACCAATTGACCCCACACTACTACTCACCTCTTAACCACACATCAATTTACTCTTCCCCTACCCGCAACTTCTCACTCAATGCTATGACCAAAAGGGCCTAACGAAGATTGGTAACAACCAAGTTCTTATTCCCCTTCTACACACTCTTCTTCAAACCATCCTCAACAGCCCTACCACACCCTAACACAGCACAGTTTAATTACCTGTGCTGAACAAATACAACACAACAATAGACAAAGCAAGATAGCTGGTCTATCGAAGCAGTTGGTTTACTACCATTTCCCATCTCCCCACAATAGTCCCACCTCCTCACCCACAGAAACCTCAACCCCCCCCCCCCCCCCCCCCTTCAACTATATAAAGATACACTCACACCATTATCGAACCCCCAGCTACAATGACCCATCCACAAAATACCTCCAAAATGTCAAGCATCAAATTTGTATCCCTTAATACCAAAGGACTAAACATACCCTGAAAAAGATCTCAGCTCCTATTATATCTTCAAAAAATGAAAGCTGACATAATCATGCTCCAAGAAACCCACCAACAACATTCCTAAATTGACAAACAAACACTACCCCGCGGTCTACCACGCAACAAATCCACATGCCAAAACAAAGGGAGTAACCATTCCCATATCAAGATAACTTCCCTTGACAGTATCGAATACCTTATCGGATAAAGAAGGAAGGTACATTTTCATCAAAGGCACAGTTTGGGGAAGACCGATAACTATAGCGAACATATAGCCCCCCAACTCTGAACAAGTTTGCTTCTTTTGTGACATTTCATTGCCCCTTACATCCTTCCAATCAAGCATTCTAATCCTCGGAGGAGACTTCAATGTTCCCCGGAACCCAGTTGTAGACACTTCCTCAGGAACATCCTCTCTACCATGCAAAGCCCTCCGGCAAATCAAACTACAACTACACGACTTGCTCCTTCACGGCACTTGGCAAACCCTCCACCCTAGAGTAAAAGACTTTAACTTCTTTTCTCCACCTCATAACTGCTATTCAAGAATAGATTATCTATTCCTCACTCAAAAAGATCTTCCACTCCTATCCCAAGCAACTATCAAACCCATGTTCATCTCCGACCACCATCCCGTCACCGCCACTATAACTTTCCCTGAACAAATCCAACTTACAAAAACATGGAGACTAGACACATCTTTACTCACCGACTCCTCCCACAACAACACGATCACCCAAAACATCTCTGACTTCTTCATAAACAATGACACATCAGACACGAACCCCATGATTCAATGGGAATCCCACAAATGTGTCATTATAGGCACATTACTAAAACTAGCCGCCATACGTAAAAGAGCCAAACAAGACTTGCTGTGGGGGCTCCCAAGCAGACGCGCCCTCGACTCGCGGGTGTGTGTCCATTCACACACGGAGCCGTGGCTTGACTCCACCTCCTCCATCTCCTGATTAGCTCACTGGCTGGGATTGACAGCAGCGAGAGCCAATGGTTCCTGCTGCTGCCAAAAGCCAATTAGGAGTGCGAGTCCCCAGAGCGGCGAGGCTCTCGTGGACATCGCTGGATCGAGAGGGGGCTCAGGTAAGTATTCGGGGGGGGGGGGGGCTGGGTGGGGCTGCTGTACACAGAAGGTTTTTTTACCTTCATGCATTGAATGCATGAAGGTAAAAAATCCTTGTGCCTTTGCAAACACTTTAAAAAGAAACTTGGTGTTCACTGTCATTTACAATTTCTTTCATGTCTGGAGAGTAATTGTTCACTTCCACACGTCTGATGCTGGAGTCCATCATGAAGGCAGAACATCTGGTACTGCAGACTGAATTGCTCAACTAGTTTTAGGCCTGGCTGACTTCAGTTCTGGCCTGGTTTTCTGCTATGAGTTCTGGCCATTGTAAGCAGTATGTAGGTCAGTGTCCAGGGGTTAGAAGTAGGTTGGGCAGTGTACAGAGGTCAGTAGTATGTAGGGCAGTGTACAGAGGTCAGTAGTTTGTAGGGCAGTGTATAAAGACCAGTAGTATGTAGATTAGTGTACAGAGGTCAGTAGTTAGTAGAAAGGTGTATAGAGGTCAGTAGTATGTAGAGTAGTGTACAGAGGTCAGTAGTATGTAGGGGGTGTATAGAGGTCAGTAGTAGGTAGAGTAGTGTACAGAGGTCAGTAGTAGGTAGGGCAGTGTACAGAAGTCAGTAGTAGGCAGGGCAGTGTATAAAGGTCAATAGTACGTAACACACTGTACAAAGGTCAGTAGTATGTAGAGCAGTGTACAGGGGCCAGTACGATGAAGGGCAGTGTATAGAGGTCAGTAGTATGTAGCGTAGAGCAGTGGTTCTCAACTCCGGTCCTCAGGGCACACTAACAGGCCAGATTTTAAGTATTACCTTGGGGAGATGCAGACTTGAATACTGCAATCACTGAGCAGCAAATGAGATCACCTGTGATGTAATTAAGTTATCTTGCAAACCTGGCCTGTTAGTGGGCCCCCGAGGACCGGAGTTGAGGAACACTGGCATAGAGTACAGAGGTCAGTGGGTTGTAGGGCAGTGTACAGAGGTCAGTAGTAGGTAGGGCAATGTACAGATGTCAGTAGGATGTGGGGTAGTGTACAGAGGTCCTTAGGATGTAGAGCAGCGTACAGGGGTTAGTCGAATGTAGAGCAGTGTACAGGGATCAGTAGGATGTAAAGTACAATACATGAGAGTCAGGAGCATACAGTACAAGAGGGTCAGGAGGGCACAGTACAGAGATTTAGGAGGGTACAGGGGATCAGGAGGGCACAGTACAGGGATTTAGGAGGGTACAGGGGATCAGAAGGGCACAGTACAGGGAGTCAGGAGGGTACAGGGGATCAGAAGGGCACAGTACAGGGATTTAGGAGGGTACAGGGGATCAGAAGGGCACAGTACAGGGAGTCAGGAGGGTATAGTACAGGAGGGCAGCAGTCTGTGGTACAGAAGTTATTTCCTCTGCAAATTAAGTGGCACAGGTAAGTGGCTGTGACAGATCTACCAGTTCTGGTGTGCTAATCCCCTCCTCTCTAATCCATCCCACACAATATCACACACAAGTGCCTGGTATGGAAGGAAAAGGAGGACAAGTGGGGATCAGTACAAAACACTGAGGCATATCTCTTCCAGGAGTCAATCCATAATGGCAGATAAGCCTTTTAGGCTGAGGTTCAGCAAGGTAGGGAAGCAAATGCGATCTACCATCACTTGCCCATAATTAATGTGCTGCCCAGCCTCAGCTCTTTACACACATGAGGAAATCTGGGGACACTGGTTATCCTCAGTGAGCCCAATTTCATAAGTGTTTGGTGCTACATCTTGAACCTCCCTCTCACTTCTCAATTATGCAAAGTCTATGCTGAGCAGTAGCTCAGCATACATCACTGACTATTCTATTAAGTTTGTTTTTAAGGAAGGTTATAGAACATATATGTACTGTAAGGGAAGAGTTTAATTGCTTGATTGTACTTAGAGTTGTAGGTGTCAGTTAGGCTCTTGCTTGTGGTACAGCAAAGTAACCATACTGTGTAGGTTCAAAGACTGTGGCCTTGTATACAATGAGTAGAGTCAGGTCTTATTTAACCATTTAACCAACCATCCTCCCACTGGTAGAGCAATTTGGCCAAACTCATTATTCAGCACAGCGCACTATTTGAAGCTGCTTTAATAATCTATAGACAGCAATAGCAATCTAACAGGGGCTCTAACCCTTCCACATTCTATCCAAAACTAGCTTTAAATACAGTTAAAATTGAATATCTTATATGTTCTGTTCATCTCCCCAGTAGCACACATTCTGTATTCTTTGGTATAAAGCATTTCTTGAGTATTCATTTTCTTAATCCTACATGTTGCTGTATGTCCATAGATGCGGGATTAGATGTCTTCGCTCCTTCCCCACAGAGGGCCATTGTCACCAATGACACCGTTCTCAACTGCACCTTCTTGGTGGATAAACAACCGCTGGACCTTAACTTCCTGGCCATATTGTGGAGTTTCCAGGGAAGAGTCATCCTGAGATATGACAACAAAGGCTTCTTCTCCCAAGATCCTAGGCTGTCCCTCAATGTGGAATCCCTGGGGGATGGATACGCATCACTACACATATCCAACGTGACCATGTATCATAAGGGCACTTATAAGTGTACCGTTATCTACAGCCCGGAAAATGGGGAGAAGGAAATTGTATTTGAAGTGTTAGGTAAGAGCACCAATGGATACAAATGTTAAATGTTGGGTTAAACATTTCTTTCATGTTTAGCTTTTGTGGATTCAAGTGGATTTAATCTGTGACTAAACAGCATTTAATTTGCCAAAGCCCTGTATATCATAATCCTGGACTATGCCTGCCCAACATGACTTGCAGACCCAAACAAAGGGGTATGTAACAGGGTAACAACACAAGAGGACCATAGGGGGGATAGTTGTTAGCCCATAACAGTAATTGGCTAAACAAGGATCTTCATGGCAGGATCGCCAAGCACTATTGTAATGAAAGATAAATAAAAACATTACATTTATTATATATTTTTTTCAGGGCAGGTTTCTAGATGGAGAAAACAGTAGACCATACCAGCGTAGCACCCTCTAGTGTGCTACTAGTTTTAGTGCAGGCAAATTTAAGTTTTGACTTATGGATAGTTTGAGTCAGAAATTGGGTCAGGGTTACTGCAGGTAAGGCTGGATGGCTCCAAAGAGGCAGGTCTCTGCTACCTTCCCCTGGATCTAGAAGTTTGGAGAAACTTCTAGAAGTTAGTGGGCAGAGGCCACGAGGGTCTGATCTTCATACTTGAGGGAACTTGGCCAATCTCCAGGCAGAGTGTCCTTGCAGGGTGGATGGATCAACCCCTAAATATAGTGGAGCCATGCCAGAAGGGGAGTCAGGTGGAAGATGAAGTGCTGAGGAGACTCCAGGTTGGACTCGGGCTTGTTTGGGAAGATCCTATCAATGATCAGTTTGAGGGAAAATCTTACCTAAGGAGTAGCAAATAGCAAAGCGGACAGAATGAGTACATCAGCACACCCAGGGATTCACAAGGGGAGAGGTTGCCATATGTAGCAAGCTTTCAGGAGGACAGCGTTGTGCTCAACCCTTCCTATCCCTTGCCCAGGGAGATCTTCAGAGCAGCCAGCTAGTTCCTGCAGACAGTAGAGCTGGGAACAGTTCTATCGAGGAAGCATACCGAATTATGTGCAAAGAAAATTTAAAAAATGCTGAATTCATGCTTGCACATGATTGGATGATATATGTCAGCATGTACTGCACATTTTGCCTCATTTACTAAGCTCTAGAGCAACTGCACTTGCAAAGTGCACAATCTATTTGCCTTTAATTAATCAACCCCAATGGTGATTGAGAGTACATTTCTGCTTTAACCTTATTATTTTAATGAAAGCTGTAGGTTTAAAAATATCAAAAAATGACTTTTAAAATTGCATGTTAAAGTTCATAAAGGATTTTAGCAAGTGGGAATTTCTCCAAAGTGAGAGGAAATTCCCATTTAGACAATTGTCATAGGAACTTGTCATTAGAAGATTTCTCTTCTATTCCTGTTCTGTTGACCACTCTAAAATGTTGGATTTCCTATCATTTCCCGTCATTTCTGACTCCATAATAACAGTCACCAGGACAAATAGCGACGGTAAATCTCCCTTGTTAGACAGATGCAACAATACAAATCTAAAAATGGGTTGGATCCTATACTACTATACTAAAAATAAAGAATTGTGATATTAGATATAAGGACCCCAGTACTTTCACAATCTGTAGGTGAGTGTCTCTCAAAAGCATATGATTCCACTTCATAAAATCTGTGTGTACTGTATCTGTGTTCTCTGCAGCCAGACCTGTACTCTCTATACTTAGTACGAAGGTCCTGAGAAATAGAGAAAGTGCCCTGACCTGTAGGGCCAATGGATTCTACCCTCCGGAGATTACATTTATGTGGTATAGAGATAATAGAGAGATCCTAAAGAACCAGTTAATGGAAAAACTACAAAAGTATGAAAATGGAACTTATCAAGTCACCAGCACCATGACAATCACACCAACCAATGATGACCAGGACAAGATCTTCTCCTGTAAAGTCCAACATGACTCTCTACAAGAACCTCTGCAGATGGACTTCCAGCTTATCTATGAAGGTATTACTAAGCATCCACTTCTCACATGAATAATCTTTAAGTTAGGTTAGTCCTTAACTGCTTGGCAATTAACAGGGGGGTCAGAAGGTGAAGCATAATAACACGTTGTAGGCCCAATGGGGTACACCAGAGAGGAAATGTTATTCATCCCTACCCTAGCACCCTTAGAATAAGGTTCTAAATAAGTTAGGAGTAAATGGTTGACAAGTAGCAGGTGAATAATGATTAGTTAGGGGGAAGTTTTATGTGACAGCGTAGGTGGGTCCTTGATGGTGCCAAATATTGTAACTACTTTATCAATGTTCTTTTTGGGTGACTTGCTGCCGAGTGAATTAGTCACATAATATATTGAGGTATCATGGGATTTTAATGGTATAGAATTCCTTAACCTATACCATAGTAACTTATCTTTGAAGTGCCACCCAAAAGCATAAGCTCCGCTTATCTGCCCCCTCCCCCTACCCTGCATAGTATGTGTAGCTGCTGACTTTAAAATTTTTGCTGGGGGGGGGGGGGGGGGGCGGAACTCCACTTTAATTAGCGCTATGGACAAAATATTCCAAAGGTAACACTGGTCTATTGGTGTTTTATTTGGGATATCGGGCAATTCACCACTGGTGGTAAGATTGTTCTTTCATACCTTCCAACTTTCTCTTTTGTGCTCAGTCCTCCCCGACTCTTATAGACCCCCATATAGAGGATGTGTTAAGAAGACACTTTCTCTTCTTTAACCATTGTTTTAATT
The DNA here is from genome assembly GCF_965119305.1 of Pelophylax lessonae. NCBI lineage: Eukaryota > Metazoa > Chordata > Amphibia > Anura > Ranidae > Pelophylax > Pelophylax lessonae. The sequence continues at coordinate 39,689,354 of NC_138773.1, forward strand.
TTACATATATAGAAACTTCATCTAATGTGGTCACTGTGGTCTGTATTATTCTGGTCGTGATAACAATAATCGCTGTTGGGATCGGAATTTTTTGGTGGAAGCGAAAATACAGAAGAAAAGGTAACACATATTAAAAACTCTGTAAATTGTTGTACTTTCTGGTATATTAAAAAAAAAAAATATTATTTATATATATATATATATATATATATATATACACTGTATGTATGTATGTGTATATATACAGTATATAATATATATATATATATATATATATACACACTGAACAAAATTATAAACGCAACACTTTTGTTTTTGCCCCCATTTTTCATGAGCTGAACTCCGATCTAAGACTTTTTCTATGTAGACATGAGGCCTATTTCTCTCAAATATTGTTCACAAATCTGTCTAAATCTGTGTTAGTGAGCACTTCTCCTTTGCCGAGATAATCCATCCACCTCACAGGTGTGGCATATCAAGATGCTGCTTTGACAGCATGATTATTGCACAGGCTGGCCACAATAAAGGCCACACATCTCCTTGGCATTGTTGGCAGAGTTGATCAGGTTGTTGATTGTGGCCTGTGGAATGTTGGTCCACTCCTCTTCAATGGCTGTGCGAAGTTGCTGGATATTGACAGGACCTGGAACACACCGTCGTATACGCCGATTCAGAGCATTCCAAACATGCTCAATGGGTGACATATCCGGTGAGTATGCTGGCCATGCAAGAACTGGGATGTTTTCAGCTTCCAGGAATGGTGTACAGATCCTTGCAACATGGGGCCATGTATTATCATGCTGTAACATGAGGTGATAGTTGTGGAGGAATGGCACAACATAGGGGGCTCAGGATCTCGTCACGGTATCTCTGTGCATTAAAAATGCCATTAATAAAATGCACCTGTGTTCGTTGTCCATAACATAACCCCACCGACACCCCGAGACCACTCGATCCACAATGTTGACATCAGCAAACCGCTCACCCACACAACGCCATACACGCTGTCTGCCATCTGCCCTGTACAGTGAAAACTGGGATTAATCTGTGAAGAGAACACCTCTCCAAAGTGCCAAACACCATTGAATGTGAGCATTTGCCAACTGAAGTCGGTTACGACGACGAACTGCAGTCAGGTCGAGACCCCGATGAGGACGATGAGTATGCAGATGAGCTTCCCTGAGACGGTTTCTGACAGTTTGTGTAGAAATTCTTTGGTTATGCAAACCGATTGTTGCAGCAGCTGTCCGGGTGGCTGGTCTCAGACGATCTTGGAGGTAAAGATGCTGGATGTGGAGGTCCTGGGCTGGTGTGGTTACACGTGGTCTGCGGTTGTGAGGCCGGTTGGATGTACTGCCAAATTCTCTGAAACGCCTTTGGAGACGGCTTATGGTGGAGAAATGAACATTCAATTCATGGAGAACAGCTCTGGTGGACATTCCTGCAGTCAGCATGCCAATTGCACGCTCCCACAAAAACTGCGACAACTGTGGCATTGTGCTGTGTGATAAAACTGCACATTTTAGAGTATTTTATTGTGGCCAGACTAAGGCACACCTGTGCAGTAATCATGCTGTTTAATCAGCATTTTGATATGGCACACCTGTGAGGTGGATAGATTATCTCGGCAAAGGAGAAATGCTCACTAAGGGCCCTTTCACACGGGCGCTCCGTATGTCCGCAAATCATCCTATTTTTTTGCGGATGATTTGCGGACATAATGTAAGTCTATGGCATTGCGGATGTCAGCGGAATACCATCCGCTGACATCCGATTTCCTTCCTTTCAGTTCTGTTCCGTTTTTTCGAACGGAACAGAACCCTATTTTTCCTCCGTGTAAAAAACGGAAAGGAAGGAAAATCGAATGTCAGCGGTGTCATCCGCTGACATCCGCAATCCCCATAGACTTACATTAGGTCCGCATATCATCCGCAAACGGATGGGATGATATGCGGACACACGGAGCGGATGACAGAAATGTCATCCGCTCCGTGAAAAAAAAAAAAAGGACCGCAGCGGAGCTCTCACACGGAACGCCCGTGTGAAAGAGCCCTTACACAGATTTAGACAGATTTGTGAGCAATATTTTAGAGAAATAGGTCTTTTGTGTACATAGAAAAAGTCTTAGATCTCTGAGTTCAGCTCATGAAAAATGGGGGCAAAAACAAAAGTGTTGCGTTTATAATTTTGTTCAGTGTATATACAGTATATACATATACTGTGTGCTTACTGAATGTTTATGTTGCTAGAAGCACATTACAATTTGCCTGTGAATTAAAGCTGAACTCCAGCTATGGTTCTAATTGCAAAGTTAAATTTGTTTAGCTTGGGCCAATATAAGTTCACATATTCCATACATGTGCGACCATTATGGAAGCAGTATTTGGCACTACTACATTGATTGCCACAGTCTCCTGGGTCCTATGTCAAGTGGCTGCCCTTCTGCATAATGAAGCGAGGGTCACTCACTTGGTACTGCCAGCATTCACAGAATGCTTTAAATTTCTTCCAATTAGAGTGATTGTAAAGTCAAAATTTTTTTTTTTTTTTTTTAAATAACATGTTATACTTACCTCCTCTGTGCAGTTGGTTTTGCACAGGGCAGCCCAGATCCTCCTCTTCTCGGGTCCCACGTTGCTGCTTCTAGCCCCTCCCTCCTATCGAGTGCCCCCACAGCAAGCAGCTTGCTATGGGGGGCACCCGAGCCGAGCTACAGCTACGTATGTCCATTCAGACACGGAGTTGCTGTTCGGCCCCGTCACCTCTTCTAAATGGCGCCGTGGCTATGTCTCAGCCAATCAGGAGGGAGAGTCCCGGGCGGCCGAGGGACTCATGGACATCACTGGACAGAGATGGGGCACAGGTAAGTATTAAGGGGTGCTGGGGTGGCTGCTGCGCATAGAAGGTTTTTTATCCTAATGCACAGAATGCATTAAGATTAAAAACCTCCTGCCTTTACCACTCCTTTAATTTGGTGAGGTGGAGATTGTGATGTCACTCTCCATCCTTTCCATCTTATCCATTCAAAAAATGGCAAGCCTTTTTCTGAATGGTGGCCATTCCAAGTGAGTGACTCCCTGTGTTCACTATGCAGAAAGGCAGTCATTTGATACAAGACCATGACGATCATTGTAGTAGTGCCGACTACTACAGTTATTCTTTGCTTCCACAGCAGTCCCACATATATGCAATACATTGGCCCAAGCTAATCAAATGTAATTTTGCAAAAAAAAAAAAAGCATACCTTGTATTCAGCTTTAATTTCCATCCTGAGTCAGCCATATAAGCTAAAGTTCCCCATACCCAGGATTCAGTCTTTCATGTAATCACTCATTAACAATGAGTTTCCAGCTTAGGAAGTGTTAATGTATCTAATAGGCAAATAATAATAGATAAAAATTCAGCGCAACTGTATAAAATAATATAATAGAAAGCTGCTATGCACTAAAGGATCAATAAACCAAAAGTCCCAATAACAAATATATAACAAAAACAATGTATCTAATAGGTGGGCAACTTTAGTGTAGATTATGCTGCTGAGAAATTTTGGGCACCAGTGGATAATAGGAGTGACTTTTACAACTAGAATATCTCATGCTTAATGGACAGAGGGGCTCATGAGCTGGTATGAAGCAACGTTGACCCAGTGATTGCCAAGATTACTTTTAATAACAATAAATTGGTCCCTGGTGTGTAAGTCATCTTGTTTGTCCTTGCAGCTTACTGTATAAGGTAGAATGTGTAAATTTGGGCATGTTTGTATAGTTTGAAAACAGAGCTGAAATTTTAATGTAACAGAACAACTAACTGAGTGCATTTGTGATCAATTCATTTTCAGACATGGGAACTTTCACAGTAATGGACATTGAAGGTTCTACCAAGCTGATAGCTGGAGAAGAAACATCTCTATGCTGTAGAGCCACCAATTGCCCAGAGAACACGAGTGTGACTTGGCTGGAGAAGAGAGGAGGACAAATCTATGAGATCCCAGAGTCCCATGGAGGAGATAAGGAGGAAGAGGAGAGACTGATGGGCACACAGTATGGGGTCATATCATGCAGAGACGGACCAAACTACGAATCTTCATTGAAATTCACACCCAGTGTGGCCAAAGATGTGACCTTCATCTGTAGATATAGCCATGGGAAAGAGAAGAAAGAGAAAACATTTCACTGCAGAGCTATTTATGGTGATGAGTCTCTATTTGTACATCTGTGGCTTGCATTCATTGTTGTGTGCTAATGGTGGAATCATGGTAATACAGTAAAAATACCATCCAATCACCATTGTTCACAGCTCATACCCTGTCATTTTTGATTGAGTCACGTCAAGCACAATAGAATAATGCCCCATACACACGTGCAGATTATCTGCAGACTTTTGTCTGCAGACTTACCAAAACCATATAATATGAGGTCAAACCTAAACACTTTCAATTTGTATGCAATCAGACAGGCCCTTGCACTACATAGAAAAGGTAAGTCTGCAGACAAAAGTCTGCAGATAATCTGCACGTGTGTATGGGGCATAAGAGTCACACTGTCACCCACGTGTCTTGGAAGCTGGAAACACCGCAGAGCAGAGAAGTCTTTGCTCTCCCAACTATTTCCTGCAATTTCCAGCCATAGAACTATTGCTTGCATTCAAGTAATCATCTAACAATACTTTATCATATCAAAGAATCCAACCCAATCAATAGCTTTCCATTCCTGTTAAAAAATTGAGTCAGGATGTCTACCAGGAATTCCACAGAATGTTCTTATTTACATATATAGTGATTTTAAACAGGCTATGGAAAACATTAAGACCCCGTTCAGACTGCGGCGACACGACTTGATGGGGCGACCTGTGAAGTTGCGGTGCGACTTGCACGGACTTCATATAATTGAATTCTATGCAAGTCGCCTCCAGGTTGCCCCAAAGTAGTACAGGACCCTTTTTCTAAGTCGGAGCGACTTGTGTCGCTCCTATTAGAACGGGTCCTGTACTATTCAATGGCGAGCGACCCACCGACCAAGTTGCCTGACAAGTCGCGCTAGTGTGAATTGACCCTAACTGGTTTCCGACCGCCCGCCAAATCGCGGGCAAATCGCCGTAGGTGTACGTCGCTCACGTACACGAGGCTAGGCATATGCTAGGCATATTGTCAAATAATATGTTTTCACATATATATATTGGTGAGGAGATATCATAATTTGTACCTGCTGGTTTAGTAATATAGGAGTTTGCATGCCTTTTTTATTTAAATATTATTCATAACTTCTTGTATCTGGAGGATTGAGTGCAGCATTTTGCTATTGCACCTAGCACATAAAAATATTAGGGTTAAATTACAGTGATTATTTGTGACCACTGTGCAAATGGTTGAGACATTCACATAGGGATTGTCTTATAAACAGACTTCTGTGGGATTTAACTTATAACTGACAATACAAATGTATGGGTATCTAACATTTCTCATGTCACAAATATTTTATTCATACTGTACTTGTTGTATCAAATTTCAGCTAAGCCTCAGCTGTTACAGCCGGTATCAAGGAGTCTAATTGTCCCTGGGGAGTTGAAGTATTTAATCACTTTGGAGAAATTTTACCCCAAAGATATCACAATCACATGGGCACATGGAGTGGGGGAGCCACAACAAGCCTTATCATCTACAGAGAAAATCATGGATATTCCTGATGGGACTTATAGTGTCTGCAGTGAGGGAAGAATTCCGGAAGAGTTCCTAAAGGATCCAGAATCCAGAGTAAGAGTGAGCTGGAAACATGAAACTCTGGAAAAACTGGGATATAAGGATCTGTCCATCAGAGACTCAGGTGAGTTGCATGAGGTTTTTACCAACAAATATAATGTATAGACCTGTCAACTAGAATCAATATTCAAAGACTTGTGGAGAAAAATATGCTGTGAAATAGGGGACTTTCTGTATAGGCAATAGTAATATTGAACAGCAAGCCATCTACTATAAATGAAGAACCACAAGTTTGGATCTGATCTGAGCAGTAGGGATGGGCCTGAATACCCCCCTGTTCGGCTCGCAGCAGAACTCTTGAACAGGGGAAATGTTCTAACCCGAACGGCGAACCCAATTGAAGTCTATGGGAGCTTAACAGGAAAAAACAAAAGTGCCCATTTTGAAGGGTTATATGCAAGTAATTGGCCATAAAAGATGTATGGGGTCTGGATACTGCCCTGGAGGACATGTATCAATAATAGAAATACATTTTTTTTCAGGAGCAGTGATTTTATTTATGCTTAAAGTGCAGCAATAAAAATTAAAAATTCCTTTAAATATCATGCCAGGGGGATCCTGTTAATGTGCCTGTAAAGTGGCGCATTTGTAGCATGCAAAAAAACAAAAGAAAAAAAATCCCATTTAAAATGACTCGCGGTTACAATTACCGGCATCCGGCTATTGAAAAAAATAGTCCATACCAGGGCCTTCGGGTGTGGTTCGGATTTTAAGGCCAAAAATTAAAAAAAATGGGGGCCCTCCCCCCTCAAAATTCATACCAGACCCTTATCTGAGCATGCAGCCTGGCAGGTCAGGAAAGAAGGGGACGAGCGAGCGCACCCCCCTCCTGAACAAACAGGCTGCTTGCCCTCAACATGGGAGGTTGGGTGCTTTGGGGGCACAGGGGTCTCTGCCCCCCCACCCCAAAGTACCTTATACCCATTCACATAGGGGGGCTCGGATCTGGGGGCCCCCTTGTTGCGGGCAGGGGGCTTATCGGAATCTGGAAGCACTGTCTAGCAAGATAACCACACGAGACAGTTTTTGATAAACCCTTTATTTAATTTTTAAAATAAAAAAATAGTGTCCCTCGATGTAAAGCCATTGTCAACCACGCTGCCCCGAAAAAAAAAAAAAGAAAAACCTCCTAGAGTTCCCCCCCCCCACTGTATACGCCCGCTCCGCTCTTTCACATTTCTTATATAGACAAGGGGTGGGGCCACCTGGTTACATCACATGGTGGCCTCGCCCACTTCTGAAGTCATGTGTTGTCAGAAGGGGTCGGTGCCACTGGGTGATGTAACCAGGAGGCCTGGTCCCTTGCCTATATAAAAAATGTGGAAGAGGGAATAGGGCGGGAGGCCTCCCAGGAGGCGAGAGCGTTTTTGATTTTTTTCGGGTTGGCCGGCAGCGTGATTGACAAGGGATTTACATTCAGGAACACTATTTTTTAATTTTTTAAAAAAGGATTTGTCAAAAACTGTCTGGTTACTATTTTTTTTACACTTTTTTGTTAAATGGGTAGGGGTACTATGTACCCGATACCTATTCACATGGGGAGGGGCCAGGACCTGGGAGCCCCCTTTTTAAAGGGGGCTTCCAGATTCTGATAAGCCCCCTGCCCACAGACCCTGACAACCACAGCCCAGGGTAGTCGGGAAGAGGCCCTGCCAGGCTGCATGCCCTGATAAGGGTCTGGGATGGATTTTGGGGGACCCCACGCCAATTTTTTTTAAACAATGTTGGCGTTTTTTTCTTTATTTTTTTTAAATTGCACTTTTTTTTTTCAGCTGTCAGTGGGGAAACCCATATAAATGTAGCACCCTCTTAGGTAGGTGCTAGAAGAGAGTTTAGTTTTTGGGTCTTTCTGCTTTTTGGGTCTTTCTGCTTACCAGGAAGATTGCCAGGTAAGTTTAGAGTGCTCTCATGGTGCTCAGGTGCAGCTCAGCTTGTCTGAATGTTTCATACTGGTCCAATATGGAGGCATACTGGACAGTGGGAGGAAACCTGACAAGTGAAGGCACAGCCATTGTTACAGCCCTGGTGATTGGCAGAGGAAAGTTCCTCAATGCATGCTGGGTGACCGTGTAAATGCTAAGGGTCAGGGTCTTCAGCTGAAGAGCGGGGTCCTGAAGGGAGGGGGCGCCCCCCCTCTTTAAAAAGTTGCCATGCGGCCTTGGGTAGTCAACCTGAGGGCCAGAAAGTCAGAGAGAAGCTGAACCCAGAGGTCCTGCAGAGAAAGGAAGACACTAGGAAGGATCTAATTCTGCCTACTGTGAGTACAGGTCTGTGTCATGGGGCCTGTCCTTTGAGGGCCATCCCTTCAGCTAGAAGAGTCAGTGGATGGGTGTTGGTCAAGGGGATGCTAGAGAGTGTCCTGAAGATAAAGTAGTTGCATCAAGTCTGCTGCTAAAGAGAGAAGGAAGACTTAATTCTTCCATACAAGTGGCAGTAAGGTTAAAACAGTGTGTCTGCTTCCACAAGTAATCTGGTGAGGCCAAGTGAGAGTTCCCCTTATCTACTGTGAATAGTTCAGTGGAGTATCCCACTATTCCCTTCTCCCATCTAAGTTCCACAATAAATTTAAAACCAAATCCACTGGACTGTTTTTTGAATAACGAGCAAACGGAAATAAGGATGGATATGTGAAAAAAAAAAGAAAAACAGCAACTGTCTGTAGGTAATCAGAGGGAGGCCTAAGATGTCAACACACAGCAAGTCCTACGGGGACAGTGCTACATAAATTAATAATAGCTTTGCTAATATTTGCGACAGACATCTCCCAATTGTGCTCTTGTGTTGTCACCCTCAACTGACAAGATGTGAAGATAAGTGGCAACCACCCCAATCTATAAATAGCCCTAACAATAAGGTGCACATGGGAGGGGCTTTGCACATTACAAACAGAAAATTTCCCAGCACACTTACCAGCCAGCCTGCAATAAAACTAAATTAGCCCTTCTAACAGTTCATGTTAAATCAGAGGTTTTAGTTGCACACATTTACAAATATACAGTATATGAAAGCCACAGTACCTTGCCAAGGCTACCCTGTATACCGTGGTCCTGACTTGGAGCACACATAGCGAGGGATAAATTAAGGGCAGGTTTGCTTCGAGGGAGCTCACTCACAGTACATGGACACATTAGATGCCCAGAAAAAGCACAATGGCAGCTGAAGGTATCCAGCGTGTCCCTGCTTCAAATTCAACCAACAAGCTGTGCAGATAAGTGGCAACCACTCAACCTATAACTAGCCTGTGCAGCCTGCAATAAAACCAAATTAGCCCTGTCTAAAATTTCATGTTAAAAACAGAGGTTTAAGTTGGAGCACATATAGTATAGGGAGTCTCCAACTTGGACACACTCATAACCATAGAGTTAGGATCACAGTATACAGAGGAACCTTGGCGAGGCACTGTGGCTTTCAAATATATTTGCAAATGTGCACAACTAAACCCTCTGTTTAAAACGTCACTAAACCCAGATCATAAAAAAATTATCAATAAATGGTACATGCTGTTCATACTCACACTATGAGATTTGTTTTCTGCATTCTGCAAAAAACCTGGTTGATCCTGCTGCTCTCTATCTCCCCCTTCTGTTCATGTCCCCTATTCAACTAGGGATTTTGCAGAGCAGTGGTGGCAGCTCTGTACATGCTCAATTTTCAGTGAGTTTCTATTCTGAGCATTTCTTCCCTATGACATTTGAGCAGCCCATGTGACTATAGAGACACACGTGGGGGCGTATACACAGTGGTAAATGACAACCCATTCCTTCCTCCTCCATGCCCACTAACCTGCTAAACATAATAGGGCGGGATATTACATGTATATTGTTGGAGGCTTCACCTCCTTGTTATTCTAAGACATAGTTTCTCAACTCTGGTCCTCAGGGCACACTAATAGGCCAGATTTGCAAGAAAACTGAAATACATCACAGGTGATATCATTCGTTGCTCAGTGATTGCAGTATTCTAGTATGCATCTCACCAAGGTAATACTTAAAATCTGGCCTGTTAGTGTGCCCTGAGGACCGGAGTTGAGAAACACTGTTCTAAGACACAGGCTGGAGGGGGCATGACACAACCTGTGACTGGCAGAAATCCGCCCACACCATGTTATTGCCAAAAAATAATAAAGATTTGATTTCAAATATATAATAGTATGATGATTTAAAACTGTTTATTGATATTAATTATTTATTTTTACTCTGTATTACAAAGGGAGTTTGTGACAGTATTCACCGTCACTGGAATTTAAAGACAGTAATGGTTTGGATTGCTTCATATTTGCCAGCAATATCCCTATATAGAAATATTAAGATTTATTCCCATTTGCCATGAAATCTGTAATTCCTAAATGTTGGGTATATTACATATCTTTCAATGTCAGACAGGTATTCCTTTTGTTGTGTATTGGGAGGGAATGTGGATTGCCCTTTTGCATTGCTAAGTACTAATGACCTCCCATTGTTCTGTGTCTGGCTATTGTGTACATTGATTGCCCCCTGGGGGCTTCTGTCTCATTGCACATGGCAGTCCTTCTGGTCAAGCTATTGGACCAATTAGCATGGCTAAAGAGGACCTGAAGGAGGACACAAGGTACTTTACCATTGACCAATAGGAAAGCGGTTGCTGGGGGCGGGATGTTCCAAATTCTGTATATAAGTCTTGTTCAATAAAGTTGTTCTAGAGTTAGTTCACCCTCATCTAGAGTCCTGTCTCTTATTGGGGGAATCTGCTGCAAGGGATTGCTATGATCTTCCATAGTCCCTTAGAGAATCACTAAGCTCTTGTAAGAGCTTGTGTAAGAGCTTGTTCGTGCTGCTCTCTCTGGGGAAAGAGAGGTTCACCCACAGGAACCTGGAGCCTTGTCGTAGGTCCAGGGTGGGTAGGAGATGCCAAGACCCTAACCAAGCTGCGGCGGTTCGTGGAGTCTGAAGTGCTTACGGTGTCTGGTGGAGTGCTTGGAGCCCTCGGTAAGCACTAGGAGCATCTGTCAACGGAGGTACCCGGTCTGGGGTGCCCTGTTCCGTTACATTGGTGGCAGCGGTGGGATGGCGTCCTAGAGTGAGGAGAAGCAGCTCGGAGACACCGGTAACGTTATGGAGCGAGATAACACCCGTGCAGTGTCCCCATATGAGGAGGAGTTTATCTGGAGGTTGCGGCAACACTTGGTCCAACAGGATGGGCCTGTATCAGAGGAAGCCATACTGGACTGGAGAGATTTCACTCGAAAGGAAATGTGGTATGAGGCCTTAGCGAATGCGCAGTGGAGGCGGAGAGAGAACCTTCCCAGCGAAGAACAGCGGTTCCAAGTATACGTTGCCCTGGGGTTACCTTTCCTAGGAGAGCAACCCCTGGATGAGTGGGTGACGGAGCTGTGGAACCTGATTTGGAAGGAGTTGTGGCTGGATGAAGCTTACCGGGCACTAAAGTGGTACGCCACCCGGCACGACCACTGGATGGCTGATGACAATATGCCGGAAGGTGAGGACTATAGTGGGCCGGGCTTGCTGTGGGAGGCCTTTGTGGAGAGGGACTTTGGATGTCCAGCAGAGTTTCGGCACTGGGAAATCCAGGACACCAGGGAAACCCTACTGGGTCTCCCCAAAGCGGATAACTTGGGGTCAGACCTGATTCATCTGGTCAGAATGGAGTGGGAACTGGAGCAGGACTACCAACGCCTGCTCTGCTCCGTTCCACCCCAATCTACTCTGCAGGCAGAGTCCTGGGTGGTAGATCCAGACCCACAACCCTTCAGTTGGAGAGACAGTATAGACTGGTGGTACTGTGAAGACCCACCGATGGCAGGTGGAGATGGGACGAGGTCTCTCTACCGGCCCTACAGGGAGGCTGGGCAGCCGGCCCAGGTCCCCAGCTACAGCAGGAATTACAGGGAGCCGAAGGTGTCGTCCTTCCTTCCAAGCAGCAGTGTACCTTACAGGGAGAGGAGACAACTAATCCTTCTCCCCAACCACAGGGAGACAACAGCCCTGACCCCAATGGGACAGATGGGACCGCAGTCTCTGCACCAGACCTACAGGGATGCTGGACAGCCGATCCAGATCCCCAACCTGCCCCGCAGGAATACCAGGAGGAGGAGGTAGGCGATCCCTCCTCTCTACAGCAGACCCCCCAACCAGGTCCTGGGGGTAGTATTCGCCAACCCCAAACCAGCAGAAGAGCTGGCAACAGGGCAGAGTGTTACCGACCTCTGCCCAGCACCCGCAAAAGCTACAGTCTTCACTTGTACACCCCAGGGAGACAACAGACCTGACCCCCAATGGTGCAGATGGGACCGCAGTCTCTGCACCAGACCTACAGGGATGCTGGCCGGCCGGTCCAGATCCCCAACCTACCCCGCAGGAATACCAGGAGGAGGAGGTAAGCGATCCCTCCTCTCTACAGCAGACCCCCAACCAAGTTCTGGGGGTAGTATTCACCAATCCCAACCCAGCAGAACAGCTGGCAACAGGGCAGAGTGCTACTAACCTCTGCCCAGCACCTGCAAAAGCTACGGTCCTCATTTGTACACCCCAGGGATGCTGGACAGTCGGCCCAGATCCCCAAAAGCCTGACGAAGTGAGCCCCACCACCCTGTCTTCTCTCCAGCGGCTGAAAGGACTCCCAGGAGAAGGGCCAGTCCACACTTATCCACAGCAGCGGGTATTTTCTGCGAGAGAGGCAGAGGTTGGCTGGGTGAGTAACACTGTTTTCCCGACAATTTGTTTGGGGTACTGGGTGGCTGCAGACATTGGGAGGGCCTGTGGAACACAGCCTACCTTAGAGAGGTTGGAAAGTTCTTCTCTCAGCCTACTAGGCTCCTCTTATGTCTTTTAGGGACACAGGGTGCCCAAGAAGCCCAGTCTGGCCTGCCCAAACCAGACTTTCACAGACTGATCGGCTATGAGAGCTCCATGTGCCTTGCCAAGACAAACTTACAAACTATGTGGAACTTTGTCAAGGAAGCTGCCATGATGGATGAACTCTTTGGGACTTTTTACCCGACTAACTCAGACACAGACCGATTGGAGGTCTGGTACCTGGATTAGTCTACCTTTGGGGGGAAGATATGTGACAGTATTCACCGTCACTGGAATTTAAAGACAGATAAGTAATGGTTTGGATTGCTTCATATTTGCCAGCAACATCCCCATATAGAAATATTAAGATTTATTCCCATTTGCCATGAAATCTGTAATTCCTAAATGCTGGGTATATTACATATCTTTCAATGTCAGACAGGTATTCCTTTTGTTGTGTATTGGGAGGGAATGTGGATTGCCCTTTTGCATTGCTAAGTTCTAATGACCTCCCATTGTTCTGTGTCTGGCTATTGTGTACATTGATTGCCCCCTGGGGGCTTCTGTCTCATTACTACCAAATCTGAAGAGAGTCCATAAATAAAAATGGGGGTTTGGTCCCACCATATGGCCATATCGTGCTCAAGCCCACTACTGCGTCAAAGTACCCCATTATCAGTGGGTCCTACACTATCCATGAAAAAGAGATGAATCCAGCCCTTCTAACCCTTGGAGATAACACTCCTTGCTGGGGAAGATGTGCAAATGCACTACAGGGGACTCCTCCTATATCCACTTGATGGTGGACACTGATTGAGTACAGGTGTGTGTGGGGGGTGGGGAGGGCTGCTCAACCTCGATAGTCTGGTCAGACCGAATACATAATAAATAAAATAATGTGTTGCCACTCTGTTACATGCTACCCTTGTGGGGGCTACAAGCAACCGTGCTGACACACATTGTGCAGGCATGGTTCATTGTCACTTTCAGGAAGATGGTCTAGGGCAGGGGTCTTCAAACTACGGCCCTCCAGTTGTTCAGGAACTACATTTCCCATCATGCCTAGTCATGTCTGTGAATGTCAGAGTTTTACAATGCCTCATGGGATGTGTAGTTCTGCAACAGCTGGAGGGCCTTAGTTTGAGGATCCCTGGTCTAGGGCAATGTTTTTCAACCAGGGTTCCGCAAGACATCCCCAGGGGTTCCACAGCGATTAAACATTGTGGTGGATGAATATCCGCCTATTGTTGTTTCTAGTGTCCCCAATGCGTTCAGTCTGATCCAACTGTGTGCCCCCACTCTCTGCTCCCCCCTCTGCAGTCAGCATACACCTGCTACCGTACATATGATCTTGCCTCGTGCAACATTCCGCATTATGCTCCCACTCTTAGCACTCCTCCTGGCACCACCCTCTGAGTTATTAGGAGCTGGAACTATAGAGGAGGCACCAGGTATCAATGCGCATTGACAATACTCGCTGTCAGTGTTCATTGAAGACAACATTGGTATCATATGCATATTTTTTCTGCACAGAAATATGCAACATGTACAGTGAGGGGAAAAAAGTATTTGACCCCCTGCTGATTTTGTACATTTGCACATTGACAAAGAAATGATCAGTCTATAATTTTAATGGTTGGTTTATTTTAACAGTGAGTGACAGAATAACATCAAAAATATCCAGAAAACCACATTTAAAAAAGTTATGAATTGATTTGCAGTTTAATGAGTGAAATAAGTGTTTGACCCCTTCGCAAAACTGACTTAGTACTTGGTGGCAAAACCATTGTTGGCAATCACAGAGATCAGACATTTCTTGTAGTTGGCCAGCAGGTTTGCACACATCTCAGGAGGGATTTTGTCCCACTCCTCTTTGCAGATCCTCTTAAAGTCATTAAGGTTTCAAGGCTGTTTGGTAACTCGAACCTTCAGCTTCCTCTACATATTTCAATACGATTAGGGTCTGGAGACTGGCTAGGCCACTCCATAACCTTAATGTGCTTCTTCTTGAGCTTCTTGAGTCACTCCTTAGCTGTGTGCTTAGGGTCATTGTCATGCTGAAATACCTATCCGCAACCCATTTTCAATGCCCTGGGTTCTCACCCAAGATTTGACGGTACATTGCCCTGTCCATCGTCCCTTTGATGGGGTGAGGTTGTCCTGTCCCTTTAGCAGAAAAACACCCCCAAAACATAATGTTTCCAGCTCCATGTTTGACAGTGGGGATGGTGTTCTTGGGGTCATAGGCAGCATTCCTCCTCCTCTAAACACGGCAACCTTGACCCTGGGAACTTTCCAGCCCCTCTGACTCTCTAGGTTCAGACATGATGTATATACCTTTTAAATAAGACACTGACACAATGTAATCAAATCCAGTGACACGGGAGCGGGCCGAATCCCACTGTCTGTGTCAATGGACGCAGCGGCGGAACTCGGGAGCGTGCCCACACGGGTGCCCTCATGGAAAGCGGCTCTCCATGGGGGCACCTGATAAAGGGGAGGAGCCAGGAGCGCCAGCAGGGCACCCCAGAAAAGGAGGATCCGTCTGCTCTGTGCAAAACTCTTACACAGATCAGGTAATTATAACATATTTGTTATTTTTACATAAAAAAATGTGAACCTTTACAAACCCCTGTAACTGTGGCTCATTCCCATCCCACAACATGCCCTTATGTTTATATAAGTTGTCAGTCGGCAGCACTGCAGCTCATTGGAGTAGAAAAGAAAACAAGCTCAGCATTCTAGATGAGTATGGAGGACTCCCAAGCTCATCTCTAGTTAAAAGATCCACTAAAACCAGATAATTGCTGATAGTCAGCTTCTTGAGCTGTCAAGGTTTATATATACTGTTTCTTGGAGATACAAGAGATTAAATCTTAATTCTAATGAAGGTAAACTTTTTTTGTTTTGCAGGATACCCATGGCCATGGACCCCAGTGGTGGGAGAGATACAGACACCCAATGTACTCCATGACACCTCAGTCACTCTACAGTGTCATATCTCCAACTATTTCCCCAACTCCATCACCGTGACATGGATGGGAAAAAACAAGAATCAGGAGTTATGTGAGAAGACTGATAATATGGTTAGCAATAAAATAATGCCCACGAAAGGCGATAATAACACATACAGCTGTACAGCAAGTCTGACCATCACCCCCAAACTGAGCGTCCACCAGGGGGCAGAATACATCTGTAGGGTGGGACACCCCTCTCTGGAGAGACCCATTGTGAAAAGAACTGAAAAACTTGCTGTTAAGGGTGAGTGTTTGTATTATTTGGACAGATCACACATCACAATAGTTCCCTAAAGAGACCCTGCCACCAATGTAAACTGTTGTATAAGTACAGAAAATCAAACATTTTAAATGTTTTATTGCAGCATTTTTCCTTTCTAAAATTGATTTTGCATTGACTTGCAGTGTGCCAGATCCCTAACCCAGCCCCCTCTTTGCACACCATAACCCTCTCCTTTTCTGAGCGTAGCTAATTACAGCCTGTGCTGGACCATTCCCTTCCCTGCTAGAGATGAACAAATGTGTTTGGGTTTGATTTGTGGAGAGTTTGTCCCAGCATGAAGTCTGAAAATGGAAAACTTAAAGCGGAGTTCCGGGCACAAAAACTATATTTTTTTTTGTGCCCCTCCGCTAGGTAGACCTCACCTGAAAAGGAATTGGATAGTTATTTTTTTTTTTTTTTGTTTACTCACCTTTTAATTGAAGATCGTAAATACTCACCTCAGAGTACTTCCTCCCTCGGCGCCGCGGCTCACCCCGTCACTTCCTGCCTCGCTATGATTCCTGGGAGCTGAACGTCATCGCTCCCAGGAATCAATGCGCCTGCACCGGCCCCGCTCGTCATTTCCGGGCGACGCCGCATTCCCCTGCTAAACAGCTTCTGGGCATGCCCAGAAGCTGTGGAGGAATGCGGCGCCGCACCGGAAGTGACGAGAGGGGCCGGTGCAGGCGCATTCTGGGACAAGAAGACGCGGAAGAAGACACAGAAGAGGACCGCGCCGGCTTCAGCTGCCCACAAGAGAGATGGCAACGCTGTGGAAGAAATTTTATAAGTAAGTATTTCTTCTAAAAGGTAAGTGCGAACCGGGACAGATCAGAGGCTATCCATTGTGGAATGTGCTAGCCCTGACTGTCCCTGGGGTATGTTTAGTAAAAAAATGACTTCTGTGCCCGGAACTCCGCTTTAAAGGCATAGTTCACCTTTATCATAAAACTGCAGAATGCAGATAAGAGCCACCTGCAGATAAAAAACAAACCGTGCAGCTTTTATCACAGTTGAACAATGACCTTAGTATAGGTGTGAGCCATTCAAAGCCTGACTGATGCAAAAAAATGTACACAGGGAGAAGGATTAACTCTTTAAAGTGGTTCTAAAGGTTTAAGGATTTTTTTACCTTCATGCATTCTATGCATGAAGGTTAAAAAACCTTCTGTGTGCAGCGACCCCCCCCCCCCCCCAATACTTACCTGAACCCCATCTCGATCCAGCGACGGCTCTCCGGGGACTCTCCATCCTCATTGGCTGAGACAGCTGGCTCCCGCTGCTGTCAGTCGCGGCCAGTGAGTCAATGAGAAGAGAAAGGGGGTGGGGCTGAGCTGCTCTGTGTGTGAATGGACATACAGAGCAGCGGCTCGGGAGCGAGACTGCTCGGGTGCCCCCATAGCAAGCGGGTTGCTCTGGGAGCACTTGGCAGGAGGGAGGGGCCAGGAGAAGAGGAGGATCGGAGCTGCTCTGTGCAAAACCACTGCCTAGAGCAGGAAAGTATGACATATTTTTTTTTTTTTTTTTAAACTTGCCTTTATTATCCATCTAATACATGGAAGGCAACGTGTAAAACACCAATCACTTCATTTATATGCTTGTAAGATGCTTATAAGCTGTATGTAGTGTTACAGAACAAAACATTTCTCACAAACAGTGTCAGTGCAATCGTACCATGGCATCATATAATTTGGATGTATAATTGATTATTTTTGTATATTTACAACATCGCAAATTATTTATTACAATTTGAAAAAAGCAATCTTCCTCTAAGTAACTAAAATGTTTCTTAGAGTACAGTTCAGGACACAAGATTTTAAATCATAACAGCTGGGTTACTGTATATGCTGCACCTTCAGGTGATTGGACACTGGCAAAGTCACTCAAAGCTTTTATTACTCCCTCATATAACCAGTGGTGTATTTAGGTTTTGTGCTGCCCTAGGCCGGACTAAATTCGTGCACCCCCTAATTTAACTATGGCCCACCCCTTTCTGCCAAGGCCACACCCCTTCCTGTTTCGCACACCCGAGCCAGCTTGCCGCAGTAAAACTGCAGGGGGCGATCGGCAAGTGGTTAACCACTTGCCGATCGCCTACCGCAGAATTACTGTGGCAGACTGGCTCGGCTGCGCGAACCGATGTTTGGTTACAGTCAGCTGTTGTAAACACAGCAGACCGTTGTTTTCTCTGAATTTAGGATCACAGGTCTCTGTGGTCATTTCACAAGTCCCTCCCCCCATACAGATAGAAAACACCCCCTAGGCTCAAACCTAACCCTTTGATCACCCCTGGGTTAACCCCTTAAGCCCTTAACCACTTAAGCCCCGGAGGATTTGGCTGCTAAAGGACCAGGGGTTTTTTTGCGATTTTTTACTGCGTGACTTTAACGGACAATTGCGCGGTCGTGCGACGCTGTACCTAAACGAATTTGACGTCCTTTTTTTCCCACAAACAGAGCTTTCTTTTGGTGGTATTTGATCACCTGTGCGATTTTTTGATCACGCGCTATAAACAAAAAAAGAGCGTAAATTTTGCAAAAATAACAATATTTTTCACATTTTTTTATATGAAATTCCCCCAAAAAAAAAGTAAAAATCAAAATTTTTTAACATTTTTCGGCCAATTTGTTTTATGCTACCTATGTTTGGTAAAAAAAATCGCAAAAAGCGTATTTTGATTGGTTTGCGCAAAAGTTATCGCGTTTACTAACAAAGAGAAAGATTTTTGTCATTTTTGGTGTTTTTTTTTTTAACGCGTAATGGCGGCGATCTGCGATTTTTTTTTCGGTACTGCGACATTGCGGCGGACAGATCGGACCCTTGACTGACATTTTTGACACTTTTGGGGTTACCAGTGACATTACTGCAGTAATCAGTGCTATACATATGCACTGTTACTGCAAAAATGACACTGGCAGGGAAGGGGTTAACTTTATTGGACAGGGAGGGGTTAAGTGTGTCCTAGGGGCGTGCTTTCTACTGTGTAGGGACATTCCTATTGGTGTAAAAGCAAAGATCAACCGTTCTACATAGTAGAACGGTCAGATCTTTACTTTTACACAGGGAGAACTGACAGGCAGCTTGTTTACACAAGCTGCTCTGTCTTTCTCCCTTCACAGGAGCGATCGCAGTGTGACTGGCGGACATCGAGTCCGCCGGTCACACGCACTGACTTGCCTGTGAACGAGCCGCGGCGGGCGCGCGCCTCGGCGGGCGCGCGCCCGCCCGCGATAGGCTCGCAAGTCAGTGACAGGCGAGTGACGTACCGATACGTCACTCTGCCTGGCCGGGGCTGACCGCCGCAGTATATAGTCGTGCGGCGGTCGGCAACCGGTTAATACAGCAAATGTTCATATTTTTTAGCACTGATTACCATAGTAATGACACTGGTCCCCCCAAAAGTGTTAAAAATGTCAGTTAGGGATCCAATCTGCCCGCTGCAGTCCCACTAAAAATCGCAGATCGCCACCATTACTAGTAAAAACAAATTAAATGAATAAAAATTTACCTAAATCTTTATCCTAGTTTGTAGATGCAATAACTTTTGCGCAAACCAAATTACAATTATTGGGATTTTTTTTTTACCAAAAATATATAGCAGAATACAAATTGGCCTAAAAGGATAAAACATTTATCCTTTTAGGGGGAATGTTATATAGCAGAATGTGAAAAAAAAATGTTGCTCTTATTGTTTACAGCGCAATACTGTAAATAAAAGTCGCACAGCTCATCAAATACCACCAAAAGAAAGCGATTTGTGGTGAAAAAAATGACATAAATTTTTTTAGGGTACAGTGTCGCACGATGACCGTGCAATTGTCCGTTAAAGTAATGCAGTCCTGAATTGCAAAAAATGGCCTGGTCAGTAAGGTGGAAAATCTTCCAGTCCAGAAGTGGAAAGCTTGGAGCACTTTGCACATGCTGAAAACAATGCAAACTCATTTATCAGTTCACATGCAGTGAAAGTTCATGTACTGTACTGCAAAGTGCTTTATATTTGTTGAACATACATACCTATACTGCAAAAACTAAATTAAATTATTATTTGTAATTGTAGCAATGCCAATGCCAATAGCAGTGGTGGTTACCTAAAATCGTGACTCCTACCTGCTGTCGGATGTCCTGGTGGTTTGGCTGGGGGTTCCCTTGTCCTCCTCTCTCTCCTCCTGCTCGACATAGACCCCGCCCCGCAGTGGGGAGAAGTTAGTATCCCACATGCCGCACACAGGAGGGTAGGGGGAGGCCTAGGCCAAAATACAGCAGTGAATATGACCCCTTCCACCATGTGATCCTCAGTTTTGTAGCAAGCAATGAAGGAAGAAAAGCACAAAGGGGAGGGCCCTGTGTACTGTAGTGTCCCCCAAGAAAGGGTTTTTAACCACTTCTGGACCGGAAGGATTTGCCCCCTTAATGACCAGGTTCTATTTTGCGATTCGGCATTGTGTTACTTTAGCGGACAATTGCGCGGTCATGCAATGCTGTACCCAAACAAAATGTATGTCCTTTTTTTTCCCACAAATAGAGCTTTCTTTTGGTGGTATTTGATCACCTGTGCAATTTTTATTTTTTGCGCTATAAACAAACAAAGAGTGACAATTTTGAAAAAAAAAAAAAAGTTTTCACATTCTGCTATATAACATTCTCAAAAAAAAAAAAAAAGTAAAAATCTATTTTTTTTATAATTTTAGGCCAATTTGTTTTCTGCTACATATTTTTGGTAAAAAAAAAAAAATCGCAAAAAGCGTATTTTGATTGGTTTGCGCAAAAGTTATCGCGTCTACTAACTACGGGAAAGATTTATGTCATTTTTATTGTTTTGTTTTTTTTACTAGTAATGGTGGCGATCTGCGATTTTATGCGGGATTGTGGCGGACAGATCGGACCCCAAACTGACATTTTTGACACTTTTGGGGGGACCAGTGACATTACTACAGTAATCAGTGCTAAAAATATGCACTGTTACTGTAATAATGCATTTGGCAGGAAAGGGGTTAACAGTATAGGTGATCAAGGGGTTAAATGTGACCCTAGGGGAGTGATTCTAACTGTGGGGGGAGGGGCTTGTGAAATGATCACAGAGACATGCGATCCTATATAGAAGGATCACAGGAGCTCTGTGATCATTTCAGGGAGAAGGACGGTCGGCTGTGTTTACAACAGCTGACTGTTCTTCTCTCTCAGCGGGGACAATCGCGGGTGGCAATCGGAGCCGCCTGACACCTGCATCGGCTTCCCCGCTGACGATCGGGAGCAGGACTCGCGCTCGCCCCCTAGCGGCCTTCAGGCTAGCGACGTATACCTACACAATCGGATTCCACCTGCTGCCCTGACCTCCTTATGTGCCCTTTTCCTCTGCAGTGCTGCTAGCTTCCACTCCTCTCCCTCTCGCTAGCTTTTGTAGGCACACAGTGAGATTGTTTCTGGATGGGAGGGGGCATGATAAATACAGTATAATATATTTAGCAGCCCCTACCTTTTCTGAATGAACACGATGAGTGATTGGTATATGCCTAGAAACTACTGCTACTAGAAAACTCATTTTAACCCTTAACCAATCACTCACTGTGTTCATTCATAACTGAAGCATAATAACCTGTGCTTACAATGTTTCAGTTTGTGTCTCTGTCTCTGTACAGAGCGTTTCCTGTTCATTCACCTCCAGTGCAGCTGCAGCTGCAGAGACAGGGATTGGGGAATCTATTTGTAAGTTTGCACAAATGTATCATACCTTATATGGATGAGAATATAGATCATAAAAATAGTAAAGTAGTAAGATCAGCAACTGGGACCACCATGTAGAGAGCAGATCCAGGATATTTAGGCATTTGGTAAGGTTAAAAAAATAAATAAATGTTAATTTTCCACTCTAACGGAATATGGCTGCAAAAAGTACATATACAAATGAGTGATACAGTGCAATGCGAAAGTATTCGGCCCCCTTGAACTTTTCCACCTTTTGCCACATTTCAGGCTTCAAACATAAAGATATAAAACTGTAAATTTTTTTGAAGAATCAACAACAAGTGGGACACAATCATGAAGTGGAGCGAAATTTATTGGATATTTCAAACTTTTTTAACAAATAAAAAACTGAAAAATTGGGCGTGCAAAATTATTCAGCCCCCTTAAGTTAATACTTTGTAGCGCCACCTTTTGCTGCGATTACAGCTGTAAGTCGCTTGGGGTATGTCTCTATCAGTTTTGCACATCGAGAGACTGAAATTTTTGCCCATTCCTCCTTGCAAAACAGCTCGAGATCAGTGAGGTTGGATGGAGAGCGTTTGTGAACAGCAGTTTTCAGTTCTTTCCACAGATTCTCGATTGGATTCAGGTCTGGACTTTGACTTGGCAATTCTAACACCTGGATATGTTAATTTGTGAAGAATTCCATTGTAGATTTTGCTTTATGTTTTGGATCATTGTCTTGTTGGAAGACAAATCTCCGTCTTAAGCTGGATACACACTATCCAACTTTTGTTGGTAGATTTCCTTCAGATTTACCTTTTCTATGTAGTGAAAGGGCCTGCCAGATTGCATACAAATTGAAAGTGTTTAGGTTTGACCTCATATTATATGGTTTTGGTAAGTCTAAAGGAAAAAGTCTTCAGAAAATCTTATAGTGTGTATGGCCCATTAGTCTCAGGTCTTTTGCAGACTCCATCAGGTTTTCTTCCAGAATGGTCCTGAATTTGGCTCCATCCATCTTCCCATCAATTTTAACCATCTTCCCTGTCCCTGCTGACAGTGGGGATGGTGTGTTCAGGGTGATGAGCTGTGTTGCTTTTACGCCAAACTTAACGTTTTGCATTGTTGCATTGTTGCCAAAAAGTTCAATTTTGGTTTCATCTGACCAGAGCACCTTCTTCCACATGTTTGGTGTCTCCCAGGTGGCTTGTGGCAAACTTAAACTACACTTTTTATGAATATCTTTAAGAAATGGCTTTCTTCTTGCCACACTTCCATAAAGGCCAGATTTGTGCAGTATACGACTGATTGTTGTCCTATGGACAGAGTCTCCCACCTCAGCTGTAGATCTCTGCAGTTCATCCAGAGTGATCATGGGCCTCTTGGCTGCATCTCTGATCAGTCTTCTCCTTGTATAAGCTGAAAGTTTAGAGGGACGGCCAGGTCTTCGTAGATTTGCAGTGGTCTGATAGTCCTTCCATTTCAATATTATCGCTTGCACAGTGCTCTTTGGGATGTTTAAAGCTTGGGAAATCTTTTTGTATCCAAATCCGGCTTTAAACTTCTCCACAACAGTATCTCGGACCTGCCTGGTGTGTTCCTTGTTCTTCATGATGCTCTCTGCGCTTTAAACGGACCTCTGAGACTATCACAGTGCAGGTGCATTTATACGGAGACTTGATTACACACAGGTGGATTCTATTTATCATCATTAGTCATTTAGGTCAACATTGGATCATTCAGAGATCCTCACTGAACTTCTGGAGAGAGTTTGCTGCACTGAAAGTAAAGGGGCTGAATAATTTTGCACGCCTAATTTTTCAGTTTTTTATTTGTTAAAAAAGTTTGAAATATCCAAATAATTTCGTTCCACTTCATGATTGTGTCCCACTTGTTGTTGATTCTTCAAAAAAATGTACAGTTTTATATCTTTGTTTGAAGCCTGAAATGTTGCAAAAGGTTGAAAAGTTCAAGGGGGCCGAATACTTTCGCAATGCACTTTATATCTTAGAAAAGTATATTATATATTGCTTAGTATCAATGTGTT
This sequence comes from Pelophylax lessonae, assembly GCF_965119305.1. Taxonomy (NCBI): domain Eukaryota; kingdom Metazoa; phylum Chordata; class Amphibia; order Anura; family Ranidae; genus Pelophylax; species Pelophylax lessonae. The sequence continues at coordinate 39,712,911 of NC_138773.1, forward strand.
TTTTTGACCCATATAGTCCCAATTGCACCCCCACTTCCCAAACCGATGGTTGGTTAAATACAAAGAATGGTCTAAACATTTGGTACAAGTAACTAAAGAGTGTACCAGTATTTCTCTATATGGCATTAAGACATACTGTATGCTCCTATATATCCAAACTCCCCTAGAGGAGCAATCTAAGCCCTGTTGTAAAGAAATCCACTACATTGTGCCTGATCACCAGCCATATACTGACATGGCAGCTATTTGTAATGGCAATTGTCACCATTTAACAGCATTTATGGCTACTGCGCACATGCACGCAATGATGCACTCATGTCAAACGTGATGGGACCACATCATGCTAGTTCCTCAAATTGGCGGAGGAAATTCCTGAGGGTGGTGAAAAACATGGTGCCCAATGGTTTATGTGCACGCAACAGTGCAGTGACGTCATGCGAACAAAGGTATTGGGAGCGTCCAGAGGTAATATTAAAACTTGGTGGATGAAATTAAAGAGCGTCTCACACCGCAGGCATAATGAGAATACCCCAAAGGGGATTACATAGTTGCCTCCAGGTGAAAAAATAGAAACCAAAATTATTTAATATAGAATCACTCTCTCCATTTGAGGTCCCAATCGCCCAATGTTAACAATGTAAATCTTAGACCTTTTACAAAAATAAATAAATACAATCATACATAATTGTTACCATAGGTAGGTATTCAATACACATGGTATTACCTCCAATGATCAATAAATGCATTCGAACTACCGTATATTATACCCAAATATATGCCAATCTGTATCTGGGGGGATGGGAATGTCACATTATAAGTAAAGAGTCCCTCTCTTTGTATCTGTGCCACATTTTGTCTTAGCACAGATACATAGATGATGTCCTCATGCTCTTGGATGGATCAAAAGAGATGTTACAAACATTTGTGCAATTCCTTAACAAGAATGACTTTAATTTAGCATTTATTATGACATGCAACCAAAAACAAATTCCTTTTCTTGACATAGAAATCTTTGTGAAACCTAACCTAACTATAGGTACAACCCTGTTTCGTAAACCTACGGCAGGAAATACCATTCTGAGGGCCAACAGTGCATCCAGACATCCAGCTAGTCTAATCAAATTGATATCCTATGGGCAATATCTGCGACTCAAACACAATTTCTCATCCCAAGATGATTGCCATAAACAGGCTAATGAACTAAGACAAAATTATTGGACCGTGGATATTCCAAAAAAATTGTCAAAAAATGTATCAACGTGCCAATAACCACAAGAGGGAAAACTTGATTTTCCCCAATGAAAATGTAAATCAGCAACACAGTCGAACCAACACAACTAAAAGGATTCCTGGATATACCAGACAACACCAAATTAGACATATCATCAATAAATATTGATATCTATGCCAAGCTGACCTTCAGGTAGGAGGTAGCTACATGCATTAAAGATCATGCCGAGGCTGTATATCAAAGCAATAATTCTATTAGAGATTATCTTGTACACAACCATTTTGATCGAACAGGGGGACATACTGAATGTAAATACTTAGGTACATTTAGAGGTGTCAATTGTTCCTATTGCCAATTTATATCACCAAGAAAAAGACATGTTGCTAAATAGAGAAATCTATCAGGCTAAGCACTTTGTAAACTGCCAGACAGTTGGCATTATATATTTAATGCTCTGTGAAGTTGGCAGTTATTATGTAGGAAAAACCAAATGCCATTTCTGAAATCACATATATAACCATGTATTGGCCATCAAAAAACAGTGATATAATGTCACCCATTGTGAGACATAGAACCTGGAAACATAAGAAGAACCTACGCTCTGCTAAACTTCTTGTATTAGAAAGAGTGCATCAAAATATATGTGGTGGTTAAAGGGACCGCCTTATTCAACTTATTCAAAGGAAGCCAGGTGGATTGATTACCTTGAAGCCAACAAGACCCCTGGCTTGAATAATGCTCTGAGTTACAATCCTTATCTAGAACTGCCTTGTCAGAATAGTGGAATCCTGTTGTATATCCCCCCCTTTTTTTTCTCTCTTCAGGTGTAATATAGTTAGAATGTATTTATTGATGATTGGGAGGTAATACGATGAGTTATTGAATACCTACCTACAGTATGGAAACAGTTATGTATGATCTTATTTATTTATTTTTGTATTTCTTGTAAGGTCTTTAGATTTACATTGTTAATGTTATGCAATTGGATAATACCGGTACACTCTTTAGTTACTTGTACCAAAAGTTTAGACCCTTCTTTATACTTAACCATCTGTCTGGGAAGTAGGGGTGCAGTTAGAAATATATGGGTCGGGGGTCGTGGCCGAACCGGGCATGTGAGCAGAAGCAGCTCACGGAGCTCCCACCGTTAACCCGGATTAATGATCCTTTTCCCCAGCCGGAATACGATCATTTGGACTGTAATCCTTCTCAGGAGGTCCCCCTGAGCCTTGCACTGCACATTGCTCCCGGATGGGCTCCTGACATCCAGCTGCTCCGGACCGCGCCGCGCCGCCGGATCGCCATCTTTAGCCATCCTGCCTTCTCCCCCAGTGGCTGGGACCCGGCTCACCTCCCAGGGGCTTACGATCCATCCTGCATAGCAAGCCTGTCGTTATTTTTCGTGGCGGATCGTTCTCCGCCTGAGATCCGGATTGCGGCCTAGTCGCTGGCCGAAGCCGCGGCCTTTCCTGAGGGGACGACCGATCGAGGCGGCGCGGATCCAGTAAGCGGCAGCTCCCCTATCTAGGCCCGCTGCTCACCAGAGACTGTTCCTCACCTTGGGCCCTACCTGTCTGTGCCCTGTATGTCAAGAGCGGGTGCTGCTATGACCCGTGGGAGCAAACTTAAGGACGGCTCTGTCCCTGGCTCGGCCGGCCAAGATGGCGCCGGCATGGGGACACGGCAGCACTCCTCCCGGGGCCCTGACAGGCAGAAGGACACTGGCACTAAGCCCAAAACTGGGCGCTCGGGGGTAAAGGACAGCGCTGGCGATATTCTATTGTACGCTAAAAAGCTGTGTGACATCCCGGGCCCCAGCGATGTGGAGGTCGCACCCCCGCCAGGAGCACAGGAACTCGGGGACACGCAGCAGGGCCTGGGGGCTTTGGAACTATCTGAGCAACTTGAGCTTGGTGCTGAGCTGGAGGGAGACATGCTGGAGGGGACTCAGCCCACTTTGGGACAAATCCTAATGGCTGTACAGAAGTGCACGGCTTCCGTGAATATTGTCAAGGACAGATTGGGGGTCTCACGGAGGAGGTGGCCCTTTTCAGGATTTACAAAAAATGCGGGAACGCACCACTGCTGCTGAAATTCACATCTGCGACCTAGAGGACCAGATGCCCACATTAATCTCGGAATCCAGGGAAACGGCCAGGCAGGCTCAGGCTAACAGGAATAAGACAGACGATATTGAGAACCGCCTGCGCAGAAATAATGTCCCAGAGAAGGTGGAGGGAAGGGACCCCACGGACTTTGTAGAAAACTGGCTCTGTGAGGTCTTCGGGCGGGAGTCCTTCTCTCCGTTGTACGCGGTGGAACGTGCACAACGTGTTCCCGCTAGAGCGCTGCCTGGTAATGCCCCCAGGCCCATGCTCGCCAAGATTTTACACTACAGAGACAGGGAGAAGGTGCTCCGCCTTGCCCGGGATAAAGCCGACATCAGATACAATGGAGCCAGAGTGTCCTTCTACCCGGATTTTTCGGCGGACGTACAAAAACAAAGAGCTAAATTTATTGATGTGAAGAAAAGGCTCCGTCGGGTGGGCATGGTGTATGCCATGCTGTACCCTGCCCGCTTGAGAGTTACGGCGGAGGGTAGGGTGCATTTCTTTGAGACTGCTGTGGACGCGGCGAATTGGCTGGATATTCATGAGCCGGACCACTGTGGGGGGGGGCCTGCGGTCTCCGCCCATGTCTTTCTATAATTTTTTCCTATGGCGGAGGTACCGGTAGTCTCTTGGAATGTCCGTGGGCTGGGATGCCCGCTCAAGCGGGCTATGGTGGCCCATCAGTTAAAAAAGTACCACCCAGCTATTATTGCACTACAAGAGACTCATTTGGTGGGGGAATCTATTGGGTGTTTACGGTATGCTTGGGTGGGTTGGGGATATCACTCCACCCATTCCACATATTCCCGGGGGGTCAGTGTGCTGATTCATAGGTCACTGGCCTTTCGGGAACTGGGGGTCCGGGTGGACCCTGAGGGGAGGTATGTATTCATACATTGCACGCTTTTTCAAGTTACGTGTGTTCTAGCAATAGTGTACATACCGCCTCCTTTTTCCTCTGGGGTACTCAGGGAGCTCCTCCAATTTACGATGGACAAAGTTGGTCTGCCACTGTTCATTATAGGGGAATTTAATGGGGTGCTAGACCCTGCCAGGGACAGACATCCTCCACCCTCCCCCGTGGGTGCGGCAAGAGGTACTGCTCTTTCCTGCTTTCTGGCGGAGGTGGATCGGTCTGAGGTGTGGCGCCTTAAGAACCCTGACACGGTGCAATTTTCCTGTTTCTCCAAAACGCATTCTGCATTGTCCGTATAGATTTATGTGTGGGAAACAGGGAGGCTATTGCAATGGTGGGGGATATTGAGTATGCCCGCAGGGGAATCTCGGACCACTCTCCGTTGGTGGTCAGATTACAGGTTCGCCCTCGGGTGGACATGCGTAGAGCGCCATGGCATCTGAATGCCTTCTGGCTGAAACTGTTTCCGCCGGATAATGACATTCCAGCTGCCATTGCCAGCTTTTTTGAGGAGCATGACCGCTGTGGGGATGTGCTCCTGCGGTGGGAGGCTTTTAAGTGCTTTCTCCGAGGGGTTCTCATAGCCAATGTTAAAAAGGTCCAGAGCAGGTCCAAGTGTTTTGAGGACCAACTCTCCCAGTGCGCACAGCGACTGGAGCAGGAATACTTGCACAACCCCACTGATGATACAAGGGCGGCATGGCTCTCGGCTCAGTCGGTGTGGGTTGGGGAGGTTCGCGCTAAAGCGGACAAAAAGCGTTTTTTTGCCAAAGCACCATTTTATGAAGAGGGGGAAAGGACGGGCCGTATGCTGTTACGTATGGTGGGGGCACGCCCCTCGGTTCCTCCCATAGGGGCTCTCCGGCTGCCTGGGGGGGCTCTGGTTAATACGCAGGAAGCAATTATGACTGAACTGGTAAGATTTTACAAAGCCCTATATGCCTCGCGGGCTCATTACAGCCCGGATCAACTGCAGGAATATTTAGGTGCCACTCCTCTACCGCAGTCGACGGAAGAACAGTGACTACAGCTCGAGGCCCCGATTACGGAACAGGAGTTGCTGGAAGCGGCGGCCCTCTTTCCGGGATCTAAGGCTCCTGGAGATGATGGCCTTCCGGCCGAAATCTATCAAACTTACTCCTGGTTGTTGATGCCGAAATTATTAAAGGTGTTTCAGAAGGCCAGAGAGGTGGGGGCCCTTCTGGAATCTATGACTAGGGCGAGCATCATACTATTGCTTAAGCCTGATAAACCTCCCACAGACCCGGGATCCTACAGACCCATCTCCTTGCTCCAGGCGGATGTCAAGTTGCTGGCTAAAGTTTTGGCGCGCAGAGTTAACAAGGTTATAACGCACATTATCCATGAAGATCAGGTGGGATTTAGGCCTAATCGATCTACGGCCCTTAACCTGCGTCGTCTATTTGTTGCGCTTCAGACGCTGGCGGACAACGTGGGGGAGAGAGCGCTGCTGTCATTGGATGCCAATAAGGCATTTGACAGCGTTGAGTAGGGATACCTTTGGGCGACGATGGAATCCTTTGGTTTTGGCCCTATCTTCCTGTCCTGGGTGAGGTTATTGTATTATCAACCGTCGGCTTCCATCAGGGAGGGGGGCAGGGTCTCCGCACCCTTTTCTCTGGGTAGGGGGACGAGACAGGGGTGTCCGCTGTCCCCCCTACTGTTTGCCATAGCAATCGAGCCCCTTGCAGCGCGCATTAGGGCTCAGAAATCCATCGCGGGGTTCTGCTATGGTCCCTATCAGGATAAAGTCCTGCTCTACGCGGACGATATGCTCTTGACGTTGGGAGATACTGATGCCTCCCTGAGAACAGTTATGGCGGTTATTACTGAGTTCAGGCGGTTTTCCGGACTACTATAAACTGGTCCAAATCGGCCCTTCTACAGTTAGACAGGGATGCCGCCCCCGCCCCGGGCCTTCACTGCCCGGTCCCCGTGGTACAGCAGTTTAAATATCTGGGGGTCGTGATTTCGGCAGATCCGACCCAGTATAGCCTACTGAATATTAGCCCCCTTCTCACCAGATTCCGATATAAAATCAGGACTTGGAACAAGCTCTGGCTTTCATTGGCCGGTAGGGTGAACCTTATAAAAATAGTACTGATGCCGCAATTATTATATTTCCTCCATAATTCTCCTGTTGTCATTCCACTGCAGACCTTTCGCGTAGTTAATACCCTATTCCGTACTCTTATGTGGAAAGGTAAAGCGGCTAGAGTACGTATGGAGCAGCTACAGAAACCTCAAAAGGGGGGGGGGGGGCCTCACTCTCCCCAACCCGTGGTTGTACTATTTGTCATCCCAGCTGCAGCATCTGGTGGGGGCGGTGTCCGGGACGCGTACTTTGCGCGGCTCTGGGGGTTATGCAGTGGTTCCTGGGCGCGCGGGGGGTGCCGGAGGGTCTTGAGGTGCAGCTTTTTTCCAAACCTAACAAGCGTTTCCCGACATATAGACTGCTACAAAAAATTTGGGACAAAGCTAAACAACTTCAACAAGCCTTGGTTTACACTGACTTTAGCCCGATCTGGGATAATAGGACCTACCCTGAGTCAATTGGACCAAGCGGACAGATGGCGAGCATATGGGGTGACTCATCTTACGCATGTTATGCGGGGGGGGTCACTACTGACTTTTTTAAGCAGCTGAAAGAGCGCTTCTCGTCGCCGGACAGTATGCGGTTTTATTACTTTCAATTGCGGCATGCGATGCGGGTGCAGGCGGCCCAAGGACAGCTCTTCCTATCCCCGACCCCTGTTTTCTTCCTTATGCAACAGTATACAGACACCAAGGGCTTAATTTCTGGCTGCTACGCCTCTCTTCTGGGGATGTTCTTGGAAAAATACCCGAGTTCGGCCTGTGACCGTTGGAGCGAGGATGTTTGGAGGTGGTTCGTAGCTGCTCTCTCAACGTCTCTCATCAGGTGTCGCAGCTTTACATCCTACTTAGAGTGCATCACACCCCCCTAAAGCTACATGCCATGGGTCTTCGCGATAATGATCTCTGTGGACGATGCCGGAGAGAAACGGGGGATTTGATTCACTTGGTGTGGAGATGTCCAAAGTTACACAGGTACTGGTCCACGGTGATATCTGCCATTAACGGGGCTCTGGGGGTGGATATCCCTAGAGATCCCAGACACTGTATTCTTGGGATGTTGGAGTCGATAGTGGAGGATAGATTTCTGAGAGAGGCCGCCACTCGGGCGCTCTTTCAGGCCTGTTTACTTATCCTAAGACATTGGATAGCACAAGAAGCACCTACATATAGGATGTGGCTGGAACAGATGGCTTCCACTTTACGTATGGAGAAGGTTGTATACCAACATAGGGGGGTGCCTCAGAAATTCTCTAAGGTATGGGGTGCATGGTTAAATAGTCCGGGCATGGCCCCTGATGATCTAGTTCTGGACCGTTTGTTATTATAATTCCTGGAGGTGGCATTCGGGTTAATTGTTAATTTTTGGTTCACTTGACGGGGTTGGGAGAGATTCTTGCATTTCCATATACTCTGTTTTTCTTTTATATGGGTTGAATTGTACTTATATACGATAAACTTAGGGGGTGGGTGGCATGGTGTGGCCTAGGCATTGTTTATGGTTTGCTGTTGTTATCCGACAGTGTTTCTATTATTGAATATAATGGTGTGAATTTTTCTCAATAAAGCTTTTTCTTGATTTAAAAAAAAAAAGATATATATGGGTCAGAGAACAAATCTATACCAAGCATTATAGGATATACTTTTCTAAGATATCACTCATTCCAAACGGGGATGTGAGACTTATTCTGGATCTCAAAGCGCTAAACCAGTTTCTGAACGTTCGTACTTTCCGTATGGAGTCAATTCCTTCAGTCATAGTCTCCCTGCAGGGAGAGGAATTTCTAGCATCCATACACATCAAGGATGCATATCTTCACGTGCCTATATTCCAGACTCATCAGAGGTTTCTATGCTTTGCAGTAGAAAACCATCATTTTCAGTTTGTGGCCCTGCCCTTTGGGTTGGCCGTGACTCCAGTGTTCATGAAGATCCTAGCTCCAGTATTGGCTGTTCTAAGGTCCCAAGGGATATCTGTAATAGGATATCTGGACGATCTATTACTTATAGATCGTTTGCCTTTAGCTCTAAGCCGAAATGTCCTCCAGACAGTAAAGTTCCTAGAATGTCTGGGTTGGATGCTGAACTTGGCAAAGTCAGCATTACAGCTGGTCCAGCATCTGGAATATCTGGGTTTTCTTGTGGACCTGAAGGATCTGGTTTGGTCCGTAGTAAGGCTGAGATATCCTTCTGTACGTCTTTGCATGAAGTTATTGAGGAAGATGGTGTCCGCATTCGAGGCAATTCCCTATGCTCAATTCCATGCAGACCCTTGCAGTACAACATTCTGTCTACATGGACCGGAAGGGTTCAGTCTCTGGACTGGTCCATATCTCTGGTACCCAGAGTATGTCAGAGTCTGAATTGTGTTTGGTGACCAGGAATCTGGAGAAGGGGAAATCCTTTCTTTCAGTAACCTGGAGGATGGGGACTACAGATGACAGTCTCTCCGGCTGGGGAGCAGTTATGGAGGAAGCCACTGTCTAGGGGAAATGGTCTTGGGTAGAGAAAGGTTTCCCATCAACATTCTGGAAATCCGAGCAGTCAGTCGGGCTTTGAAATACTGGAGGCCCAGACTTCGGGGGTTACCCTGTCAGGGTGCAATCTGACAATGCCACGGCTGTGGCTTATATCACATCAAGAAGGCACAAAGGGTCAGTCAGCCCAGAAAGAGGTGGATATCATCCTGTCCTGGGCAGAGACGTTTGTGCCATGCCTGACAACAGTTTTTATTCCAGGAATAGAGCACTGGCAGGCAGATTTTCTGAGCCGTCAACAGATGTTTCCGGGGTAATGGTCCTTACATCCCAAGATTTATTAATCTGCCTACGCTGGGGGGTCTCAGACGTAGATCTGTTGGCATCCAGGCTCAACAATAAGTTGAAGAGATTTGTGTCCAGGACCAGGGATCCACTCACAGTGGGAGTGGATGCTATAGTGACTTCTTGGAAGGAGTATTCCCCGATTTATTCTTTTCCTCCGATGCAGCTGTTACCGCGTCTGTTGCGCAGGATCCAGCTAGAGGGGAAACCAGTAATCCTGGTAGCTGCAGCATGACCGAGGAGGGTTTGGTATGCACAAATCTAAAGGTTGGCAGTGACAAGGCCTTGGGCCCATCCACTGCGTCCGGACCTACTCTCTCAAGGTCCGATATTCCACCCTGTTGTACAGTCTCTAAATTTGATGGCTTGGCTATTGAAGCCTTAATCTTGAAGGAGCATGGTGTATCTGGCCCTGCAGTTTATACCCTGATAAATGCTAGGAAAACATTTATTACAGGGTCTGGAAATCCTATGTTACCTGGTGTGAAGCCAGGAAATGGCATCCCTGCAAATATGTCATCAGGAGAATTCTAGTTTTCCTTTAAGCAGGGTTAAATATGAAATTAGCCTAGAGCATTATAAAGGGGAAAATGTCAGCCTTATCAGTTTTCTTCCAAGAACCGATCACTTCCAATTCGTTGGTTCAGACCTTTGTCCGGGGAAGGTTATGTTTGCTTCCACCTGTAAAGCCACCATTATGTCCTGGGGATTTAAATTTGGTGCTGGCAGCTTTACAAAAACAGCCTTTTTGAGCCCATGGGGCAGGTTCCCCTGGTTCTTCTGACCAAGAAATTGGTCTTTTTGATTGCGATAACTTCGGCTAGCAGGGTATCTGAACTAGCAGCTCTTTCTTGTAAAGAGCCATTCCTTATTTTTCATCCAGATAGGGTGATTCTACATCCACACCCAGGTTTTTTTTTTTGCCCAAGGTGGTGTCTGCCTTTCATTTAAACCAGGGCATTATACTACCTTCCTTTTTTTCCAGATCCTCACACAGAGAAGGAAAAGTTATTGCATTCTCTTGATGTAATGCGTGCACTTAAGTTTTACTTGGCTTGTTGGTGCTGCCAGAAGGGCCCAGGAAGGGGTTGGCAGCATCTAAGTCTACGATTTCACTGTGGATTCGCCAGGTTATTACCCAGACTTATGTTTTAGAAGGGAAGGTTCCACCTTTTCCTGTAAAGGCACATTCTGCCAGAGGAGTAGGTGCCTCTTGGGCACTTCGCCATCAAGCCTCCATGACATAGATTTTCAAGGCCGCAACCTGATCCTGGGTGCATACGTTCACTCGTTTCTATTGAGTGGATGTTGGGACCCAGGAGGAATGTGTATTTGGCCGCAGTGTTCTGCAGGCAGCAGTGTAATCCTTTTTGTGGTCTGATGGTGGTATTTTCTGGTGTCCCCCTCCCCTCAGATGCATTGCTTTGGGACATCCCATATGTTATGTTTTATGGCTCTGTGTGATGTACGCAAAGAAAAATGGATTTTTAATATACAGTATACCTGTAAAATCCATTTCTTGAAGTACATCACGGGACACAGAGGTCCCTCCCCTCTTCTATAGGGCCTTTATTGCTTGCTACAAAACTGAGGTACTTCCTGTGTGGGAGGGGTTATATAGGGGGACATCCTGTCTGATTTGTTGCCAGTGTCCTTCACCTGCAGATGGCTATATAACCCATATGTTCATCAGCGGACACAGTGTTCCATAAATCATAACTACTGGTTTATATCGCCTCCTACAGGAGTAGGACTAGGCAGACCAAAAACACTTAGAAGTATCAAAAACTCCTTAGAGGGGTGGGTTTTGTGTCCGTCGAACTCAGAGAAAGTTTTTACGATGAGTAAAAATACCATTTTCTCCTTCAATCGTTTGACGGACACAGCGCTCCATAAATCATAACTACTGGGATGTCCAAAAGCAGTGCCAAAAGGAAAATGAGGGGGGGGGAAATAACCCAAGGCTAAACACAAGAGCCCTAACCAGGTCACAGGAGCCCCATCTGAAATAACAAGAAAAATGCCCCTCGAGGGAATAGCCCCTCTTAAACAGTAGCCTGCAAAACCCTGCGGCCAAAAGATGCAGATGCCAAAATGTCAGCTCTGTAGAATTTGGTGAAAGTATGCACCGATGACCAAGTTGCCGACTTGCAAACTTCAGAAACTGAGGCTTGATGACGGAAGACCCAAAAAGTACTCAGCGCCCGAGTAGAATGCGCCATAACAGGGAAAGGAGGAATCTGACATTTAATAGGATAGTCACCATCTGTCTGATCCATCTAGAGATGGTAGCCGAAGAAGCTGCCACTCCTTTCCTTGGTCCTTGTGTAGCCACAAACAGCAAATCTGACCTCCAAAAGGACTCAGTGGCTTCCAGACGCAGCCAAATTGCTCAAACCACATCCAGGGTATGCAGAGCAAATTCCTTAGGATGAGCCGGCTTGGGACACAAGAAAGGCAACACAATGTCCTCATTCAAATGGAAGTCAGAGACAACTTTGGGCAGGAATGATGGACAGGGACCAAGAACCACTTTATCTCTATGGACCACTAAATAAAGAGTACGACAGGTTAGTGCCGACAACTCCGATACCCTGTGGGCCGAAGTAGTAGCCACCAAAAATGCCACCTTCTGGGATAACGTAGGCAAGGGAATCTCCTGAATATTCTCAAGTGGAGGTTTCTGGAGAACCGAGAGCACTAAGTTTAAACCCCACGACGTAAAAAGCGACCGCACAGGTGGAGCCACATGTCGAACCCCTGAATGAAGGTACGAACTAAAGAGCGCATGGCTAGGGGTCGCTGAAAGAAGAAGACTGCTAAGGCAGACATCTGGCCCTTGATAGTACTCAAGGCCAACTTCTGCTCAACGCCCTATTGAAGAAAAGCCAAGATCCAAGCCACAGAAAAGGAGCGAGGATGAGCGCCACTTGATTTACAACAAGAAATGTACGCTTTCCACGTACAATGGTATATCTTGCTAGAAGTTGACTTCCTCACCTTCACCATAGTAGGGATCACTGATCCAGACAAACCTATATCCCTCTGTACCTGGCTTCAATAACTAAGTAATTAAAACCAGCGACTAAAGCAGGATGGTAGATCAGCCCTTGTGACGACTGTTCCTCTCTAAGAGGTAGCCCCCAAGGGATGTTTATGACCACCAGAATTATTGGAAAACCCTCACCCTTGATTCTTTGCAGGGACCACAGTAGAAGCTTGAGCCGAGGATGATACTGGCCTTACAGTGCCCCTAGGACATCTGCGGCATCTGCCACAAAGTTCGGTATCCTCCTGTGGAGCCAAACCTGCTGAAGGAGCTGCATACAGGACTGTGCAAACAACTGTCTTGAAGATGGACACCACCAGACCCAGAACCTGTATGTAAGTCGGGAGAGAAGACTGTCTGTGTGATAGGGGCCAGCGAATTATGGCCTGTGGTTCCCAAAGTTTGACCAGAAGAAGGACCACCCTGGTCAACATTAAATCCAGAGTCAGGCCTAGGTGATTCAATTACCTGGACGGGGATAGGAGGTACCTTGGGTAGTTCAGACATCACCGGAACCTTTGCAGGAATTATATCTGCATAAGGAGACTCAGGGCCTAAAAACCCCAAAACGGATGAACTCTGCCCCCCTACTTTGGTAACCCCAAAAGGATAATTTTGTGGATCCCCTTGACACTCACGCAGGAGGTCCATGGGGCTGGAAACCTGCCAAGATGTCCCCCTACCCAAGTTATCTGTGAGGGCAGACCTTCATGCTGAAGGGGTCTTGTCGGGGTCTTGTCTGCGGGTCCAGAGAAGCAAGCTCTAGGCTTACTAGATCAAGGTTGCTTCGAACTTCCCGGGGGAAGACTATTTCCATTATCTGCAGTCCCAGAAGCACAAAATAATTTTTTATGGGCTCAAAAGGAGGGCCCACGTTTGCGACAAGGCTTCTTCCCTTTCCTCGACTGTGTCAGGAAGGTACCCCCCGTGAGACCGTTAATGATGTCATCCAGAGTAGCCCCAAACAGGCGATCTCCTTGAAAGGGCAGATCAATGAGAGCTTTTTTGGAGGCTTGGTCTGCGGACCAATTCTTAAGCCACAGCACACGCCTAATCACCACCGCTGAAAAAGAAAGCTTGGACAGCACAGGCGCTCTATCCAAAGCTGCATCACAAATAAACTGCAGCCCCTGGACCAACTGGTCCGCTAAATCAACATAAGCAGCGGGAACCTGCTCACTCCCCAGGCCCTGGTGCAAAAGCTTGGCCTATTCAGGTAGAGTCTGAGACACCAGGGCTGAGGGGCCAAGACTAGTAAAGATGCTGCGTGCCGCAGCCTCCGCTTTCCTGTCAGCCGGGTCTTTAAAGGACAGGGATTCCTCTTCTGGGATCATGGTTGCTTTATTCAACCTGGAAACAGGAGGGTCCACCACTGGTGGACTAGTCTATTTTTAAAAAAGTGATTCCCCAAAGGGGTAACGTACTGTGAAACTTTTGGGGACCACAAGGGGTTGCTTTGGTTTCTCTCATTCCTTAAATATAAACCTGTCAAAATAAGGAAGATGAGGAAACACCTTAGCTGTGCGAGGGAACTTGTGTGTACCAAAAGAGACAGCCACGTCCGTGGTCACATCTGTCACATCCTCCATTTTTAAAGTCTCATGCACTGCAGTAATAAGTGCGTCTACCAGCGCTTTCTCATTGGCTGCTGCCACTGTGGAGGAATCATCCTCACTATCGGACAGATCGGGAGGAGTGATATCAAGTCCCCCTGGACGGGCCACATCCACGGCAGCAACAGGCTCAGAATCAGATGAGACAGCAGGAGAAGGCAAGGAACGCTTCCTCATGGGCCTTTGCCCACATGCCACTTCCACCCAAGATACCAAGAACTTTAGGACTGCTGTCAGCAAAACTATGGGAAGCTGGGTTTTTGAGGGATGAGCCACCTTCATGAGGGGGTCAGTGGGGGAGATGTGACCCTGAGGCTCCATAGGATAAGGGAGACCCCATAGCGCACAATTTTTTTTTGGCACTAATAAGAAACTATGCTCAGGGTACCTATTAGCAGAGAGAGAGAAGTGCGCAATTCAGACCCAGCAACCACCATAAACGCCATCCAATTCATATATTCTGGGCAGAGGAAGAGGAGGAGCCCTGGCATTTCCACATGGCTCTGACCATCCCCAGCGACCTGCCGGACTAAGGGAAAATGGCCGCTGTGACATCACGGACTACACAAACATGGGCACTGGCTGGAGACCAAGCCACTCCAGGAAAAAATGGCTGCCGTGACATCACGGCTTCTCAATCATGACCACTAGCCGTTCCGGATGCCGAGAATGAGCTGCCAGGATCCTCCCTGTACCCACTGCACTGCTGCGCCCTCTGCAAACAGACCTCCCCAAGGTACTGTACCTTACTCTGCACCAGGCAGGGCATATATTAAGGGGACTCCACTGCGCCCTCTTCAACCACGGCGCCCTCTGCACTGGGACCCCCATCTGCACTATACACCACACTGCATACAGCAGGACATGCACTTAGGGGTCTCCGCTGCCCCTCTACACTAGTACCACAACCAGACCAAGGTACTGCACCCCATACTTCCAGGGTAGGACACACCGCAAGGACTTTACAAAGAGGGGGGGGGTGGCAGAAGAAACACCCGGGGGTCTCTGCTGCATTCCCTGCCCTGGGACTCCCACCAGACTCAAGGTCCGGGAATTTAAGGGAGGGGGGAAGCCCAGCTCAAGTGAGGGCTTTAGGATAGGAGGAGGGAACTCCCAGGCAGGCCTGACCATCCCAGGAGGGTACCCGCGTTCACCCCAAACCGCACAAAGGCGGAGTGGGGGGACTTTACCTACCACTCCATGGTGCAGGTGATGCTTCAGACAGAGCTCCTCGCCACCGAAGTGGGGGAGCTCTCAGCCAATGGGATGCTGCGACTCGGACCAGCGCCCGGTCGTATGCGACCTTGGGAGACATTTAACTTGTGGGAAAGCCTCTGTCCATGAGGCTCTGTCGTGGCTAACCTAGCACGTAGCTGGCTGGACTGGCGAGACCACTGGATCTAGGTTATCCAACTGGGAAATGTATGAAGGCACCTGATACCCAACTACAAAGAACTTCTATATTATAAAATGCTGCCCCTTTAAATGTGATGAACACATAAAACATAAAAAGAATATAAAGGAAGGCGCTGTTTAGTTATGTGCATCTCAGAGAATGGAAAAATATGTAATTCGTGTGTAAATACTATGAGTACATAAAGTGCAAAAAATATTGCATACAAAATGAGACACTATCATCAAAGTGTGACTATAAAGTGTGTCAACGTGCATATATTCCATAAGTGCATAGGTGGATATAAAATACAGTACAATTATCATTCACTTAGCATGATGTAAACATCGCTGTGCTTGCTAAAAGTGCTCAGGTGCATAAATATTGAAAAAAGAAAAAAAAACTATTTCAACAATTGAATAAGTTGATGACTAAAATCCATAAACCAAAAATATAAATAAGAATATATGGTTTACCCAAACATCAACACCGTGCCTGTAAAGTTGCTTTAAAAGAGCCTTTCCACCTCGTGAGCCAATCCACACTAAAATGCTCACCAGAAGGTCCAAGGCCACTGGGACCCAAATGGCCTTTCAAATTACTGGGTTCCAAATCCCTTTGCCACGTTCTATCTCCTCTCCACAACCAGGATGCATATGAAAGCAAAGGACATAAACAGATAATAGTGCAACTCCATTTTATTGAGGAGCAAATACACACACTCAAGGTAATAAGCTTACAAAGGGAAGTGCCCAGACCGGTGTAACGTGAGAAAAGCATACCTCGTGAAAATTCCATACCCACGTCACTTCCTGTCAGAAACGTAATGGAACAGCTGAGCAGCGTAGCAGTGTGCATGCTCGGAGGGTATGAAATTTTCACGGTAGTGTGTGTAACGTTACACCGACTCAGCGGTTACATTAAAAGAGCTCGGCTGCAACATGAATCATCCCCGCTCCTACCCCTGTCACTTCCCTGATCTTGGCTAGTAAATGTAAAAGCGGCGGCGGGTGTATGAAATGTAAATCACGGAGATCTCGGCTCCGTGATCCCCTTTTACATTTAGTAGCCGACATCAGGGAAGTGACAGGGGTAGGAGCGGAGATGATTGATGTTGCAGCGGAGATGTTTTAATGTAACCGCCGCAACAGCTGATGGGGTGTAACGTTATAACACACATTCCATACATTCCATACCCTCCGAGCATGCGCACAAGTAAGCTCCTCAGCTGTTCGCTGACCGGAAGTGACAAGGGTATGGAATTTTTATGGGTATGGTTTTGTCACGGAACACCGGCACTTATGAGAACCGCCAAAGCAAAAATTGCATCCCCCTCCATGTAGCCAGCTGACTCTCTCACCCTTCACCTAGACACCCCGAGGTCACGGCCGGTGTGCGTTCCACAAGAGTGCAGGAAGTGACGTCGATGGATACAACCGAAAGCTCAGATGGTAAACAGACCACAATGCATTTCGCTGAGTAGCGTCATCAGGAAGTCTGATTCACCATCAGAACTAGGGGATTAAAATAGCAAAAAAAATGGATGTAATTGGATACCACTCTTGCACCGCAAACTAACTTTATTAACACGTTTTAGATGGGCAAATGAACACTTCTAAAACAATAATGGAATGCAGTTTTGAGTCTCTGGCGGCACTCTAACAATATATAATAATATAAATACATGTATAACATTTATTCCCCATAATTAATGTATAAAATATAAATGGTTAAATAACCCACATGTAAAAAATGGGAATAATAAAATATCTAATCATATATCAAAAAAGTAATTAAATAAAAAAAATGTTATATATATATATATATATATATATATATATATATATATATATATATTTATATATATACACACTTTGTATATACATATAACATTTGTATAAAAAGTATATCTCCACAATTAGGTTACATAAAAACTTCTATGCAACCCCCAAAAAGGGGAAAATACAAGAAGTAATAAAAAAGGGGGTATAAATAAAAATACGGAACCTAGCGACTCCTCACTAGGAATTCCTCAATAGAAAAAGTAATACAGAATTTGGAAAAATAAAATGAATAACCCCCAATCGCTAAGATATACAGAAAAACTGATAATAACCATAATATAATTGGGAACCTTCAGAAAATTATGTTGCTATGA
Source organism: Pelophylax lessonae (assembly GCF_965119305.1). Lineage (NCBI taxonomy): Eukaryota > Metazoa > Chordata > Amphibia > Anura > Ranidae > Pelophylax > Pelophylax lessonae. The sequence goes on from NC_138773.1 coordinate 39,730,319, forward strand.
TAAAGGGGGAATCATTTTGAACAGGGACCCTCTTTCATTCCCATACCTTATGCTGATCCCCTATATGGCTAATTATGAACAAGAAGGGTTCCCCTATGTATGGGACTGTAAATGCCACTGAACACTGTGTTTTGTATAAAATATCTTTATTGTTACAAAATACATACAAAATAATAACATAAATCAATAACATCACAGGGCATAAAAATATGCATGTATATGACAGACCAAATACCGAACACAGTAGGGGCGCTTAGGTGTACAAGGTGATCATGGAACCGGAACCGACCCTACGCGTTTTGGGCAGAAGAGCCCTTCTTCAGGGGTCACCCAAAGCTCCAGATACAATACCTAGTATATCTAAAACAAGGAAGAAATGTTTTAAGTATGGTATAACATGGTTAGTCCGTATATATATATATGAGTAAGCAGACAGTATGTCTCATATTTTGGATTTCATAATATATACTCAATATTCATGGACCTACCCTTAGCGTCTATCCCTACGGATTGGATTGGTCTGTCAGCTAAAAGATGGTATTGCTACCATTAGGAGGAATGCCCAAATTCCCACAGGCCCGTTCCAGGGCTGCGAAGTCCGTGAGAGTATGAAAGAAGTAGTAGCATCCGCCCAGAGGAACCAGGAGGGCACCACGATGACCGGCAAAAAAATTGGCTCAATATAAACTACTCCCGTAAGGGGGAGGGGGATATATCCATATAGCAACCTAGTGCACAAAAGATGAAGTAACAAGAATAGTAAAAAGTAAATTAGCTGATGATAGGAATATACAACAAATTCGTCACTGTACGCTTAAAGTGACAAGAGGCAAATATTTACCTGTATTATACAGGAAGGATGAGACCACAGAGGGTCCAATATAGTACAAGTAGTAATAGTCTTGTATGGGTGAGATCAAGGTGTATGTGTATCTGTAAATGTAAAGGGTATACCGGTAGGTGAGTAACAAATAGCATTCAACCATCTTAGGTAAAAGGTGGTGACTTAGATAGTTATATAATTCGGACCCAACGCCCAAAGAGGAAGAGAACACCATAGAATTGTGAGAATCATTGGAGTATATAGGGTGAGTGTCAAAGAAGGTAAAGACGTAGAAAAGGTAGTACCCCTTTGACCCCAGAATATGCATCAATTTAATTCGTCATGGCTTCTGCTAAAGCAATATCAATAGCCGCTCGTAATGACGTTTATCCCAAAAGAAAGGCAACTTTGGGCATATAAGCGTCAAAGACAGATTTGTGGCTGTATGTATATATGCATACTTATCTTGGGTAAAGGGTGCCATTTAGAAGTCCAAGTATACAGCCATAGACCTCTATATAGGGACATTGAAGTATAGTTGGAGATTCATGCAAAAACGCATGCAATAGAGAGCAGTGTACAGACCCATACAAATAGCAAAAACCAATAGGGAAAAGCAAGTGTGCAAATGGAACATGCAGGAAAGACCCCCATATAGGGGAAAGAGGGTGCCCGTGGGGAACGGAATAGAAGTATAAAAAGGAAGAAAGGTAAAAAGTACCTCTATGTGCCATTATATTACAGTGGTGTCATCCAATCTGGTAAGGAAATCAGCTTACCTGTCTCCTATCTTGCTATGGGCTTGGCATCCTCTACAAAGGGACGCCAGCCCGGACTGTTGATAAAGGATCAAGCAGACGCCAGCGCATGCGCAAGAGAGGCATGCGGCGTCATCACAGTAATGTAGGAGCCAATCCGATCATCTGCCCGTGTAGCGCAGACCCCGCCCATCCCGGAAGGAGAGGCCACGTCTGCGCTCCACGGGCACCGACGCGGGAAACCAACAGTTCCAGGAGGAACGCTGGTATAAGTGGGGAAAAAACCTCGAGGGCTCCCCCTACCCGCGCCGGGGGAACCTACAGCTGGCGCTGGGATGGTGCATAGAAACGTCAGCCGGAAGCTGACAACAAGGAGAAAGTAGGAAAGAGGTAAAGAGGGAGAAAGAGAGAAAGGAAAGGGAAGATAAGAAAGAACGAAAAGAAAGAGATAAGCAGCAGAGAGTGACCAGGGAGATTAAGGACGTGCCGTACAAGGCAAACCAGACAAAGTTTTGTATCTGACAAATAGTTAGTGAAAAATTAGATCACAATCCCTAATAATTAAATTAAATGGCTAATTAAATCCCCAGCCCCAGAAAAACAAATTGCTTGGGGTAAACACCTCCTTTGGTTTACAGAAGGGCGAACAAAATTAAGTAAACTGTATAACAATGTATAAAGGACAACAGCAACTATGTCAGGAAAGAAACTAAAAATCATTTATATAACAATTTAGGTCTATGTCCAGATTTAACCCCTCCAGACTAAGTGTATTGAGACCGTAGATCCATTGGGTCTCATTCTGGGATATTTGTTTTCGCATGTCGGTCCCCCTCCAATGTTTAAAAATCCTATCTATACCACAGAACCATAATAGAGAGAGGTCTCTGTTATGGAATTTCCTGAAATGGTTCAAGACACTGTGTTGTCTGAATCCCTTTCGGATATTAGCTATAGCCAAAGTACAGGTGGTCCGACTAACATATCTGAGGCCACATGGACAGACTCACAAATAAGTAACAAATCTAGTTCCACATGAGACAAATTTCTCAATCATATATTCTTTACCTTCAGATGAGGAGAAACACAATTCTGTTTTCTTTTTGAATTTACTAATAGAAACCATTCCTTTCCACAAAGGTCCTATGCACACTTTAGTCACACTTTGATGATAGTGTCTCATTTTGTATGCAATTTTTTATGCACTTTATGTCTTCATAGTATTTACATGCTAATTTCCATTCTCTAGGATGCACAAATAACTAAACAGTGCCTTACATTATATTATTTTTATCTAGATTATCCAGCCCATCGCCCAACCCGGCAGTTGATTGTAGATCTCCCAAGAGAAAAAGCAAAAAAGATGCACGGAAGGAGAAAAAATTGCTAGTTTCAGGAGATCCTGACTAAACAGAGTAAAACTGAATGCCTATAGCAGAGAGGGGGGGGGGGGGAAGTTATATAGCAGCTGAGGATGGCCCATGAGCGTAGCCAGGTGTTTTTTGTTCTGCCTAGTCCTACTCCTGGAGGAGACAATATAACCTAGTTGCTATAATTTATGGAGCGCTGTGAACATCGATGAACGTAAGAGAAAATTATATTTAATAACTTCAAAAAAACCCCATACCTGTTACAAAATACCTTCAACTGTCTACTTTTGAAAAAGGGGTCATTTGGGGATATTTGTACCGTCCTGACATTTTAGGGCCTCAAGAAATGAGATAGTCCATCAGACCTTAGTTATCAAACCTGTCCAGGCTTCCTTCTTAACCTCTTGCCGACCGCCCCCCTTGTATTTACTGCGGCAATGTGGTGCTATTGCGCGAAACAACGTACCTGTACGTCGTCTCGTTCATCAGCTACTAGATGGCGCCATCTCACCGCAGGGATGTCAATCAGCGGGTACAGCCGACTCGATGTCCACTGGCCACCCGCGATCATCCCCGGGAGAGACAGAACAGCGATCTGCCTATGTAAACAAGGTAGATCGCCGCTCTGCAAGGGGACAAGATGGAGATCTTATGTTCCTGCTAAGCAGGAACCCGGATCTCTGTCTTTCCCCAATCAGTGTATCCCAAACACAGTTAGTAAGAACCCCCTAGGGACACACTTAACCCTTTGATCACACCAGTGTCATTAGTGCAGTGATAGTGCATTTTTTTATCACTGATCCCTGCTACCCAAAAAGTGTCAAAATTGTCAGTCAGATGTCCGATTTATCCACCACAATGTTGCAGTCCCGCTAAAAATCGCTGATCACCACCATTTATAGTAAAAACATAAATAAAATAAAAATTCCATAAATCTATCCCCTAGTTTGTAGACGTGATAAACTTATGCGCAAACCAATCAATATACAATTATTGGGATTTTTTTTGCCAAAAATATGTAACAGAATACATATTGGCCTAGATTGATGAAAAAATTATATTTTATTACATTTTTTTATTGGTTGTGTTTTATAGCAGAAAGTAAAAAAAATATATATATTTTTTTTTTCAAAATTGACGTTTTTTTTGTTGTTTATAGCGCAAAAAATAAAAACCACCAAAAGAAAGCTCTATTTGTGGGGGAAAAAAAGACATAAATTTGTTTGGGTACGGCATCGCAGAACCACGCAATTGTCAGTTGAACGCAGTGCCGTATCACAAAAAATGGCCTGGTCATTAAGGGGATAAAAACTTCCGGTCCGGAAGTGGTTAAACAAAGTGATCCTTCCATACTTCATATCGTAGGGTGATAACAATGCTCCTCCATAGACACAGGAAGGAGGCAGCATATAATATTTAAAATTAGTGTGGTCCTTTTAATGCCTTAACCTTTCCTAAAGTGAGTACTTGCTAGTTTTTCAACAAAGAGTGAGTGCTGTCACCTTAGGACAGGAAGAGTGTTACTGGCAGATCCTAACCCATGTGCCCGATCTCGCCAGGAAGCCGACACTGCACATCACTAATCACAGGAAATGAGACATTTGCCAGTCCACAGCTGCACAGATTGGGAAATATCTCACTGCCTGTGATTAGCGGTGTGCATTGTCAGCTTTCTGGGGGGCCCGGGCACATGGGTTGGGACTAAGATCCAAAACACGCCTGAGCCCATCTCTGCTGGCAGGATCACCAGGGAAAATGAAGGAAAAAAAGACACTAAGAAAAGGAAACAAATGCAGCCGCCACATCTAAGAACAGGTAAGCTGTGAAATATGTCCTTTGTCCTTTGATGACGCCCTGGTAGGTGGGGCGAAACGCGTTGACATATTTCCAGTCGTATCAAACCATTGACGTCACTTCCTACCCTCCATAGAACGCACGCTGGGCGGCGTTCCCGGAAGCTGTACTTCCTTGTTCTACAGGCTGTTTTTTCTACATTTTCTTGGAAGTAATATTTTAAGCGCACATTAAATTTGCTTTTATGGACTTCACTATGTCGGCCATTTATTTTGCTTGAGCCCCAAAGACCCACTTAAGGTGCCACCAAGTGATAGAGTGACAAGATCCTACAGGTGGAACAAGGACCCATCTTTCCATATTGAAAGCTTCTTTGACCCTCAGACTGAATAGCTGAGGGTCATTTGTTTCCGGTGAGTGGGGACACAGGAGGGTAGTGATACACACCGCCTGATTGGGCTGAAGCACTCCAGCACATTTTTTCACATCCAAGCACCTTTGTACACTTATGGACATTTTTGGAGCACTATTGGACTTTATATATTTTTTGTGGATTATCTAGAGCACTATTGCACTTATTTATCATACTACTTTAGCACTTTATTGTGGTTATGTAATTGTTTGCACATGAACACTTTATTATACTATTTATTACTGCTTTAGGTGGAAGCGCTGTTTTATTGTTAGTATATTACATTTTTTTTGTTCTTGGGTTTAGATATTCTTTAAAATGCTGTTTGTGTATTCCAGCTAAACCCCAGATGAAGCCTATAAAGATAACTATAGGGGATTCCTCTCGTGCTTGCTTCACCCTCAATCTATTGAAGTTTTACCCGAAAAATATTGAAATAATATGGAGCTATGAATACAAAGGTAAAACGACTGAAATAAAATCACACGACACTCCAAAAAACAAAGATCTCACACATGGTGTCACCAGTGTTGGGATCATTCCTATGAATTTGTTTGATGATCTGCAGACCAAAGTCTCTGTGACATGGAAACACGAATCTATGGATGAACCGGAGACCAGAACACTGACTGTAAAAGGTAAGGAAGAAAATGTATCAAAGAGTATAAATATATTAATGCAAGAATATAGTGTCATTCTCAACAGCAATAAAACCAACTGTGAGAACAAAATATTTATTTTAAAGGGTAAGCCCCCGTTCACACTGGGGCGACCTGTCAGGCGACCTGGTCGCCTCGCATAGAGAAGCTGTGGACCCGTTCTAATAGGAGCGACACAAGTCGCTCCGACTTAGAAAATGGTCTGGAGCTTCTTTGGGGCGACCTGCATAGACTTCAATGTTATGAAGTCCGTGCCGGCCGCTCTGAGGTCACGGTGCGAGCAGCGCGCCGCGACCTATGAGGTCGCCCCGGGAAGTAGCGTCGCCCCAGTGTGAACAGGGCCTGATTCCACTTAGGCAGAAAACAAAATAGCAAATAAAAAAAATATTATAGCATATACAATTACTACACAAGTCATATTGTAATACAATGTTATTAAAAACGACCTTTCCTTTTCAGTAGTCAGTGCTGCATTTCTCTGTACAATTCAATGTAATATGGCAACCCGGATGCCTTCTGTACACATTCTGTATACAGAACATTCCCGGAAATGTCATTTCCTGCTTATTCACTTTCTAATTTTCCCAGAACTCGGCATTAAGATACAAGTTAGATTTTAGGCATCCCCTGCTACAGAAATGTTATTTCTAGTGAGATACTCTACATAGATTAACCACTTGCCGACCGCTCACTGAGCTGGTACTGCGGCAAAGTGGCTTGTTATCGTCTGGCGACGTAGACCTACGTCGCCAGACTTTCCACCCTCTCGGCAGCGTGCGCGCCCCGCCGGAGGCTCGCTCATGCTGTATTAAGACCGCCGCTCTTCCCCGATCGTCGGGGATCGAGTGAGGAGATCTGCCCGCTTGTGTAAACAAAGCGGGCGGATCTCCTATGTGACAGGCAGTGACAGATTTCAGGATTCAGCGTAGCTGAACCTGTGATCTGTGTCTGTGCCACACAATCCCCTCCCCCCCACACACGTCAATAAGCATAAGGCATACATTTAACCCCTTGATCACCAATAAAGTTAACCCCTTCCCTGCCAGTGTCATTATTACAGTAACAGTGCATATTTTTAGCACTGATTACTGTAGTAATGTCACTGGTACCCCTGAAAGTGTCAAAAAATGTCAGTTAGGGGTCCGATCTGTCCGCCGCAATGTCGCTCTTTTTTTCAAAAATTAAAAATCGCACAGGTGATTAAATACCACCAAAAGAAAGCTCTATTTGTGGGAAAAAAGAGGACATAAATTTAATTTGGGTACAGCATTGCACAACTGCACAATTGCCCGTTAAAATAACGCAGTGCCAAATCGCAAAATATAGCCTGGTCAGGAATGAGGTAAAATCTTCCGGTCTTAAAGCGGTTAAAAATACGCTAATTGAGAATTTTTTTGTTAAAGACATGTAGCTAAATACATTTTGGCCTAAATAAATGACAAAAATTTAATATATTGGATATTTTTTAACTGTCAAAGTAGAAAATGTCAATTTTTTCACAAAATTTTCACTCTTTTTTTTATTAATATCGCAAAAAATGAAAAGCGCAGAGGTGATCAAATACCACCAAAAGGAATCTCTGTTTGTGGGAAAAAAAGGACGTAAATTTCGTTTGGGTACAGGGTTACATGACCGCGCAATTGTCAATTGTCAAAAGTCTCACAGTGCCAAGTTGCAAAAAGTGGCCTGGACGTAAAGCAGGAAAATCCTCCGGTGGTAAAGTGGTTAAACACTTCTAAAGGGATGCAGACCCTGCTGATTTTTGCATCCGAACACTTGAAGTGCACTAGGTGATTATATTAAACCAGACCCTCCCATTCAAAACCAGTATCCAAAGAAAAAAAACCCTTGAAATTGTATTAAATCACCCACAGGAGATTGATTTTTTTTTCTCAACAAAAGTGAAGTTACTCTTCTTTACATCAACTTAGCAAACATCTGTTTATTTGATCATCTTCTCTATAACATAAATGACAGTTAGTAAATATATGTCATGATTTTACAGCAGAATACCGGGGTTATGGCTGCAGCTAGATGCCATAACCCCAGTATTAACATTTTCAGCAGCCGCCACTCTTTCTTCTACAAGTGATCCATCACTTTTAGAAGGGGCAGAAAAGGTGGAGCATTAAAGCATGGCATGTTAGCTATCTATTTACTCAGCGTTACAACTCATCTTTTATATTTTACATTGCAGCGACTGCCATTTTATTCTCTAGGGCCTCTGCTAAAAAAAAAAAAAAAAAAACTGAGTTAGGTACCTGGTAACTCTTTTTCTAGGAAGTCTTCCAGGGCAGCATCTGAGAGATAGGTCTCCTCCCACCTAAAACAGGAAACACATTATCCACCATTTTAAAAGGCTGTCACATACGTCAGTGCCTCAGTAATATACAAGTACCGGAGGAACAATAGGCAAATATACACTAACCTTCCATAAAGCTTCCACCTAAAAAAATAGGGATGGGTATGAGTGCTGCCCTGGAAAACTTCCTAGAAAAAGAATTACCAGGTACCTAACTCTGTTTTTCTCATGTCTTCTTCCAGGGCAGCATCTGAGAGGATTTAGCAAGTAATACTACTGGGGGGGGGGTCTACATCCTGAAGGACCTTTCCACCGAAAAATTGGCCTTGGCTTAACAGGAAATCTATCCTGTAATGTTTTGTAAGGGTACTGAAGCTCAACAAGGTTGCCACCTGGCAGATGTTTTCTGGCGTAACTCCTGCTTTCTCCACATATAAAGATGGTCAGGCCCTGGTAGAATGGGCTGTGATCTCCTTTGGTGGTATCTGGTTGAGATTGGTAGATGTAAGAGAAGCTAGTCTGATCTAACTGCCAGCTCTGTGGAAATATTGAGATAAACCCCTTCCTCTGTCCATACTGAAGTCAAAGATTTGGGAAATGACCACTGACTCCAATAACTATGAAGAGTAGCAGGGAACCCCTAATTAAATCAGTTTTAGGAATCATACTGAAATTGATTAATCTGTGGGCCATTGGAATAATGCTCCACGCACTGGAGACAATAGGGACCAAAAAACCCCTACAGCGGTGATCAGACTGCCACCCTAAAAAATGGCCATAAAAAAAACATTGCTATGATGCCACTTGGTTTGCTAAGTGTCATTGGCCCTGGGACCACCCAATGAGCAGCCATTCAGGCACTGTAAGCATGGAGACGCTGCTTTCCTTCCCTTGTTAGTTCTGAAAATAGCTAAGAGATCCTCCATACCTTAATCAGAGTGGACTAATGTAAAGACTATAGAGACTGGAGCATAAAACAGTATAGTAGAATTCCATGATACCTGGACCATAATTACCACTGCAACTCCTGATGTGTCCAAATAGCTACTTAAAGCATTGACTAACAAACAACGCCCTTGACCATCAGTGTAGAAAGGGGTGACCAGGAAAGCGCTCCGACCACAAAAGAAAGAAATACACAGAAACTGCTAGACTGCCAATAAGTTACTACGCATATGGGCAATATGTAAGAACAATCATACAATACATTCTTGCATATGCAATATAACTGTCCCCTCATCTGAATGCAAATGTCAGGTGTTCTTCCTGTGTATTAAGTTGGAGTCTCCCCAAGGACTCTGGCACCTTGTGATACTGGAACGAGTTGAGTTGGTTAGATCCCTGCTTGAAGAGACTGAGTCTGCAGCCGTAACAGGATAACCTATTCATGTTGATTGTTACACCATGTTCTGTCAAAAAACAATGTCCTGCTATATCACCTCAGGCTGGCCCCTTCTGCAGGTATAGCTATGTAAAATGTTAAAAATAAGGGTCTCTACTGTGTAAAATTCAGTAATACACTGACTCATCCTGCTTTGCACATGCTCAGTTGTTCCCCAATTTATGCATTTTAGACACTGCCTATGTTGTAGACCGATCTGGTGACAGCCTTAAAGCAGAATTAAACCCTATTATCCTTTACTGCCAAGGAAGCTGCTTCTGTCTGATCTGTAACCATCAAGGTGCTGCACATACGATGCGAGTCATGACACCAGCCATTTTATGGTTTAACACTTTGGTTGATGCAACAAGCACATGTGACAGTTAGCAATCCAGGCATTCCAGGAATGTAACTTTTTAGAGACCTAAATTGATGGGATTTGTTCTGCTTTAGGTCCCTTTCACTCTTGTGTGACCTAAAAGTCACACGATTTTGACTTGACCGAAGCAATGCCTGTGTAACCTTGAGGTCTATAGACCTTAAAACGCATCAAAGTCAGGCCAAAGAAGTGAGGGGACTATTTTGAAGTCGCACAGATATGAACAGGACTCAATGAAAATCGAGTACGATTTGTCATGCGACTTGCAGTCCCAAGTCGCAGGACATGTCACCCAAGTGTGAAAGGGGCCCTATGATTCACTTCTGCTCAGGGCAGAGGCGTAACTAGAACCTTCAGGGCCCTGGTGCAAGAAACAAAGAAGGGCCCCCCCGACCTCCGGTCCTCTGTCCTTCCCTCCGAGCCCAGAGCCCTTCCCACTGGTCCTAGGAACCTTTATGGTGTCGCAGTGGATCCCTTGCACATGTTGTGCAGCGGACCTCCTTCCTGCAGTCTTGGGCCCCGCCATGGTGGTGGAAGGCCAGGGCCTAGTCGCAAGTGCGACCTTTGCAACCCTGGTAGTTTCGCCAGTGGTGTCAATGTCGACTGTGAATAGTGTCAGTCAGGAGAGCAGTGGATGTGGTCAGTAGAGCAGTGGACATGGTCAGTAGAGCAGTGGACATGGTCAGTAGAGCAGTGGACATGGTCAGTAGAGCAGTGGACATGGTCAGTATGGCATTGGACATGGTCAGTATGGCAGTAGACTTTGTCAATATGGCAGTAAATGTGGTCAGTAGGGCAGTAGACATGGTCAATATGGCAGTGGACATGGTCAGTAGGGCAGTGGACATGGTCAGTAGGGCAGTAGACATGGTCAGAACGGCAGTGGAAAGGTCAGTATGGTAGTAGACATGGTCAGTAGGGCAGTAGGCCAGTAGACATGGTCAGTAGGGCAGTGGACATGGTTAGTATGGCAGTGGAAAGGTCAGTATGGCAGTGGAAAGGTCAGTATGGCAGTGGACATGGTCAGTAGGGCAGTAGACATGGTTAGTATGGCAGTGGAAAGGTCAGTATGGCAGTGGACATGGTCAGTAGAGCAGTGGACATGGTCAGTATGGCAGTGGACATGGTCAGTATGGCAGTGGACATGGTCAGTATGGCATTGGACATGGTCAGTATGGCAGTAGACGTTGTCAATATGGCAGTAAATGTGGTAAGTAGAGCAGTAGACATGGTCAATATGGCAGTGGACATGGTCATTAGGGCAGTGGACATGGTCAGTAGGGCAGTGGACATGGTCAGTAGGGCAGTGCAAAGATCAGTATGGTAGTAGACATGGTCAGTAGGCCAGTAGACATAGTCAGTAGGGATGATCGAACTTTTGAAAAGTTCGGTTCGACCAGAACACCCGAACTTCACGAAAGTTCGGCCCGGATTTCAGAACCCCATTGAAATCAATGGGACCCGAACTTCTGTAATCAAAAAACACAATTTTTAAGCCCTAAAAGCCCTATGATTCACTTCTGCTCAGGGCAGAGGCGTAACTAGAACCTTCAGGGCCCTGGTGCAAGAAACAAAGAAGGGCCCCCCCGACCTCCGGTCCTCTGTCCTTCCCTCCGAGCCCAGAGCCCTTCCCACTGGTCCTAGGAACCTTTATGGTGTCGCAGTGGATCCCTTGCACATGTTGTGCAGCGGACCTCCTTCCTGCAGTCTTGGGCCCCGCCATGGTGGTGGAAGGCCAGGGCCTAGTCGCAAGTGCGACCTTTGCAACCCTGGTAGTTTCGCCAGTGGTGTCAATGTCGACTGTGAATAGTGTCAGTCAGGAGAGCAGTGGATGTGGTCAGTAGAGCAGTGGACATGGTCAGTAGAGCAGTGGACATGGTCAGTAGAGCAGTGGACATGGTCAGTATGGCAGTGGACATGGTCAGTATGGCATTGGACATGGTCAGTATGGCAGTAGACTTTGTCAATATGGCAGTAAATGTGGTCAGTAGGGCAGTAGACATGGTCAATATGGCAGTGGACATGGTCAGTAGGGCAGTGGACATGGTCAGTAGGGCAGTGGACATGGTCAGAACGGCAGTGGAAAGGTCAGTATGGTAGTAGACATGGTCAGTAGGGCAGTAGGCCAGTAGACATGGTCAGTAGGGCAGTGGACATGGTCAGTAGGGCAGTAGACATGGTCAGAACGGCAGTGGAAAGGTCAGTATGGTAGTAGACATGGTCAGTAGGGCAGTAGGCCAGTAGACATGGTCAGTAGGGCAGTGGACATGGTTAGTATGGCAGTGGAAAGGTCAGTATGGCAGTGGAAAGGTCAGTATGGCAGTGGACATGGTCAGTAGGGCAGTAGACATGGTTAGTATGGCAGTGGAAAGGTCAGTATGGCAGTGGACATGGTCAGTAGAGCAGTGGACATGGTCAGTAGGGCAGTAGACATGGTCAGAACGGCAGTGGAAAGGTCAGTATGGTAGTAGACATGGTCAGTAGGGCAGTAGGCCAGTAGACATGGTCAGTAGGGCAGTGGACATGGTTAGTATGGCAGTGGAAAGGTCAGTATGGCAGTGGAAAGGTCAGTATGGCAGTGGACATGGTCAGTAGGGCAGTAGACATGGTTAGTATGGCAGTGGACATGGTCAGTAGAGCAGTGGACATGGTCAGTATGGCAGTGGACATGGTCAGTATGGCAGTGGACATGGTCAGTATGGCATTGGACATGGTCAGTATGGCAGTAGACGTTGTCAATATGGCAGTAAATGTGGTAAGTAGAGCAGTAGACATGGTCAATATGGCAGTGGACATGGTCATTGGGGCAGTGGACATGGTCAGTAGGGCAGTGGACATGGTCAGTAGGGCAGTGCAAAGATCAGTATGGTAGTAGACATGGTCAGTAGGCCAGTAGACATAGTCAGTAGGGATGATCGAACTTTTGAAAAGTTCGGTTCGACCAGAACACCCGAACTTCACGAAAGTTCGGCCCGGATTTCAGAACCCCATTGAAATCAATGGGACCCGAACTTCTGTAATCAAAAAACACAATTTTTAAGCCCTAAAACCCAATAAATGCCCCTAAAAAGTGCCTAGGGTTCTGGGTCATGCCCCATTAACTATTAATCACACAAAAAAAAAGTTCTTAAAAATTGTCATTTTTGATAAAAAAGCCAATTATTGAAAAATTAAAAAAAAAAAAAAAAAAAAAGAGATTTTTTTTTATTTTTACTTTGGATTTAGTATCTGGGGGGTCTAAAAGGTGTGCATGTGAAGTTTCAGCTCTGTAGCATGTCTAGAACCATGAAAAAAAAAAAAAAGATAATTTTTCAGTAGAACAGGGATGTGGGTCGGGACCCTCCTTTAACTTTAACACCTATATGATCTTTTTTTCTGGTTCTGGACATGCTACAGAGCTGAAACTTCACAGGTACACCTTTTAGACCCCCCAGACACAAAATCACACAAAAAAAAGTTCTTAAAAATTGTCATTTTTGATAAAAAAGCCAATTATTGAAAAATTAAAAAAAAAAAAAAAAGAGATTTTTTGATTTTTACTTTGGATTTAGTATCTGGGGGGTCTAAAAAGTGTGCATGTGAAGTTTCAGGTCTGTAGCATGTCCAGAACCAGAAAAAAAAAGATCGTTTGTATTAGAAAACTTTAAGCACAGGAATTTGGCTTCTCTGCTGTAACACCTTGCCGGTTTAATAGCAGGCATTTTTTTGGGTTCTTTGCAGTCAGGAAAAACATCTGAACTTGTGTATAGTGGTACTGTGCACAAGTTCTGATGTTTTGCCTGCCTCCAAAACCCCCCAAAAAATGCCAGCAAAAACACACCTGGGCATTTTTTTTTTGACGCTAGCGTTTTTTTGGCATTTTTTGGGGTTCTTTTGAGGCAGGCAAAACATCTGAACATGTGTATAGGGGGGATATATAGACATATATGTCTGAATATATACCCCTAGACATATATAGGTGTGATAGTAGCAGAAATAAATGCTTGCGCTAATGAAATCATTTACAGTAATATATTTCTGCTACTATCACACCTATATATGGCTAGGGGTATATATTCAGACATATATGCCTATATATACCCCCTATACACATGTTCAGATGTTTTGCCTGCCTCAAAAGAACCCTAAAAAATGCCAAAAAAACGCTAGCGTCAAAAAAAAAAAAATGCCCAGGTGTGTTTTTGCTGGCATTTTTTGGGGGGTTTTGGAGGCAGGCAAAACATCAGAACTTGTGCACAGTACCACTATACACAAGTTCAGATGTTTTGCCTGCCTCAAAAGAACCCCAAAAAATGCCAAAAAAAACGCTAGCGTCAAAAAAAGAAAATGCCCAGGTGTGTTTTTGCTGGCATTTTTTGGGGAATTTTGGAGGCAGGCAAAACATCAGAACTTGTGCACAGTACTACTATACACAAGTTCAGATGTTTTTCCTGACTGCAAAGAACCCAAAAAAATGCCTGCTATTAAACCGGCAAGGTGTTACAGCAGAGAAGCCATATTCCTGTGCTTAAAGTTTTCTAATACAAACGATCTTTTTTTTTATGGTTCTGGACATGCTACAGAGCTGAAACTTCACATGTACACTTTTTAGACCCCCCAGATACTAAATCCAAAGTAAAAATCAAAAAATCTCTTTTTTTTTTTTTTTTTTTTTTTTAATTTTTCAATAATTGGCTTTTTTATCAAAAATGACAATTTTTAAGAACTTTTTTTGTGTGATTTTGTGTCTGGGGGGTCTAAAAGGTGTACCTGTGAAGTTTCAGCTCTGTAGCATGTCCAGAACCCCAAAAAAAGATCATATAAGTGTAAAAGAGGGGTCCCACCATCCCTGCTCTACTGAAAAAGTATCTTTTTTCTGGTTCTGGACATGCTACAGAGCTGAAACTTCACAGGTACACTTTTTAGACCCCCCAGACACTAAATCCAAAAAAAGTCATGCTTGCCTCCAAAAATGCCCGATAAATGCAAGAAAAAGCGCCGTAGAGAAGCCGTATTCCTGTTCTAATAAAAATTATAAGAAAATGCTAATTTTTGGGGGGTTCTGGACATGCTACAGAGCTGAAACTTCACATGTACACTTTTTAGACCCCCCAGATACTAAATCCAAAGTAAAAATCAAAAAATCTCTTTTTTTTTTTTTTTTTTTTAAATTTTTCAATAATTGGCTTTTTTATCAAAAATGACAATTTTTAAGAACTTTTTTTTGTGTGATTTTGTGTCTGGGGGGTCTAAAAGGTGTACCTGTGAAGTTTCAGCTCTGTAGCATGTCCAGAACCATAAAAAAAAGATTGTTTGTATTAGAAAACTTTAAGCACAGGAATATGGCTTCTCTGCTGTAACACCTTGCCGGTTTAATAGAAGGCATTTTTTTGGGTTCTTTGCAGTCAGGAAAAACATCTGAACTTGTGTATAGTGGTACTGTGCACAAGTTCTGATGTTTTGCCTGCCTCCAAAACCCCCCAAAAAATGCCAGCAAAAACACACCTGGGCATTTTTTTTTTGACGCTAGCGTTTTTTTTGGCATTTTTTGGGGTTCTTTTGAGGCAGGCAAAACATCTGAACTTGTGTATAGTGGTACTGTGCACAAGTTCTGATGTTTTGCCTGCCTCCAAAACCCCCCAAAAAATGCCAGCAAAAACACACCTGGGCATTTTTTTTTTTTTGACGCTAGCGTTTTTTTGGCATTTTTTGGGGTTCTTTTGAGGCAGGCAAAACATCTGAACTTGTGTATAGTGGTACTGTGCACAAGTTCTGATGTTTTGCCTGCCTCCAAAACCCCCCAAAAAATGCCAGCAAAAACACACCTGGGCATCTTTTTTTTTTTTTGACGCTAGCGTTTTTTTTGGCATTTTTTGGGGTTCTTTTGAGGCAGGCAAAACATCTGAACTTGTGTATAGTGGTACTGTGCACAAGTTCTGATGTTTTGCCTGCCTCCAAAACCCCCCAAAAAATGCCAGCAAAAACACACCTGGGCATTTTTTTTTTGACGCTAGCGTTTTTTTTGGCATTTTTTGGGGTTCTTTTGAGGCAGGCAAAACATCTGAACTTGTGTATAGTGGTACTGTGCACAAGTTCTGATGTTTTGCCTGCCTCCAAAACCCCCCAAAAAATGCCAGCAAAAACACACCTGGGCATTTTTTTTTTTTTGACGCTAGCGTTTTTTTGGCATTTTTTGGGGTTCTTTTGAGGCAGGCAAAACATCTGAACTTGTGTATAGTGGTACTGTGCACAAGTTCTGATGTTTTGCCTGCCTCCAAAACCCCCCAAAAAATGCCAGCAAAAACACACCTGGGCATCTTTTTTTTTTTTGACGCTAGCGTTTTTTTTGGCATTTTTTGGGGTTCTTTTGAGGCAGGCAAAACATCTGAACTTGTGTATAGTGGTACTGTGCACAAGTTCTGATGTTTTGCCTGCCTCCAAAACCCCCCAAAAAATGCCAGCAAAAACACACCTGGGCATCTTTTTTTTTTGACGCTAGCGTTTTTTTGGCATTTTTTGGGGTTCTTTTGAGGCAGGCAAAACATCTGAACATGTGTATAGGGGGTATATATAGGCATATATGTCTGAATATATACCCCTAGACATATATAGGTGTGATAGTAGCAGAAATATATTACTGTAAATGATTTCATTAGCGCAAGCATTTATTTCTGCTACTATCACACCTATATATGTCTAGGGGTATATATTCAGACATATATGTCTATATATACCCCCTATACACATATTCAGATGTCATGTCTGACATCAAACATTTCCTCAAAAAAGCACTGGCAGTGGCAGCCCCTGCAGCATAAAAAATGCTTGCTCGTGAGAAGCCACATACCTGTCCCGAAGCAACTCAGAGAAATGATCATTTCTCTATAGCGGTCACCCTGCTATGGAAGGGTTTTGTCACCCTGCCATAGCAGTCACTGTCAGTTAACCCTACACTACATTACGGTCACCCTGACACTTAACACTTTCCCTACAGAAACTAAATTTTTGAAGCTAACGTAAGTGTAAAGGAGCACTCTAACTACACTAGATATCCCTTTCCTCACACTAATAAATGCTAAATGACACTTTTAAAGTAAAATTAACAGAACTGCTTCCACTCTCTTCCATGTCCAGTATAACAATGCTGGGAATATGGCGGGGGCGATCTTATATACTGGGGGGCGTATTCACTAATGATTGGTCTAGGGACCCCCTAGTCACTCCAATCACATTCCTAGCATTCTCCTGCCCCCTCAATTGGCTTTTGCTAATGGTTCTGGTCCAATCACGGGCTTTTAAAGCCCATTTCCTGAAGCATTGCATTTTGGGCGGTTCTGGTTGCCGAATTCCAAACTTTTTGGGCAAAAAGTTCTAAATTCGGCCGAACCTCGAACACCCAATGTTCGGGGCGAACCGATGGTGGACCCGAACCGTTCGATCATCCCTAATAGTCAGTAGGACAGTAGACATGGTCAGTATGGCAGAAGACATGGTCAGTAGGGCAGTAGACATGGTCAGTAGGGCAGTAGACATGGTCAGTAGGGCAGTGGAAAGGTCACTATGGCAGAAGACATGGTCAGTAGGGCAGTAGACATAGTCAGTAGGGCAGTAGACATAGTCAGTAGGGCAGTAGACATAGTCAGTAGGGCAGTAGACATAGTCAGTAGGGCAGTGGACGTGGTCAGTATGGCAGTGGTTGGGGCCAGAAGTTTTTAATTTTTGTTATTTTGTTTTTTTTTTTTATTTTTATTTTTTACCATTTTATTTTACATTTTTATTTTTTTGTTTTTACAATTTTATTTTTTATTTTTTTTACAATTTTTTTAGGAGCTCCATTTTTGGAGCTTTACTGAGATATCAGGGGGAGATGGGATGCCGGTAGTGCTGTGGGGGAGCGGGGGATTTTGAGCTCCTCGTTCTCCACCAACATCCTCCCACTAAACTTGCCACACACAGTTACTGTACACCTTCTGTATTAGGGTGCCTCAATCTGGGTGAGGGAGCACAGGGGGCACCTTCAGAAGAGGGGGCGGTGTGATGGGGAGGGGGGAGCGTGGAGGACAGTATTAGGGGGCAGTGTGATTTTAGGGGGTCAGTGTGTTGGGAGAGGCCAATGCGGCTGGAGGGTGGGGCAGTGTGACCGGAGAGAAGCAATGTGATGGGAAGGGGGCAGTGTGACAGGAGGGAGGTAGTGTGATGGGAGAGGGGCAGTGTGATGGGAGGGGGCAGTGGAGGGCAGTATGGGGGGGCAGTGTGACAGGAAGGGGCAGTATAGGGGGACAGCATGAAGGAGGGGGGCAGTATGGGGGGACAGCATGATGGGAGGGGGCAGTGGAGGGCAGTATAGAGGACAGTGTGCCAGGGGGGCAGCATGATGGGAGGGGGACAGCATGGTGGGAGGGAGGCAGTGGAGGGAAGTATAGGGGGACAGTGTGCCAGTATAGGGGGGCAGCATGATGGGAGGGGGGCAGTGGAGGGCAGTATAGGGGGACAGTGTGCCAGGAGGGGGCAGTGGAGGGTAGTATAGGGGGACAGTGTGCCAGGTGGGGGCAGTATAGGGGGACAGTGTGCCAGGTGGGAGCAGTATGGGGGGACAGTGTGCCAGGTGGGGGCAGTATAGGGGGACAGTGTGCCAGGTAGGGGCAGTATGGGGGGACAGTGTGCCAGGTGGGGGCAGTATAGGGGGACAGTGTGCCAGGTGGGGGCAGTATGGGGGGACAGTGTGCCAGGTGGGGGCAGTATAGGGGGACAGTGTGCCAGGTAGGGGCAGTATGGGGGGACAGTGTGCCAGGTAGGGGCAGTATGGGGGGACAGTGTGCCAGGTGGGGGCAGTATAGGGGGACAGTGTGCCAGGTGGGGGCAGTATGGGGGGACAGTGTGCCAGGTGGGGGCAGTATAGGGGGACAGTGTGCCAGGTGGGGGCAGTATAGGGGGACAGTGTGCCAGGTGGGGGCAGTATGGGGGGACAGTGTGCCAGGTGGGGCAGTATAGGAGGACAGTGTGCCAGGTGGGGGCAGTATGGGGGGACAGTGTGCCAGATGGGGGCAGTATAGGGGGACAGTGTGCCAGGTGGGGGCAGTATGGGGGGACAGTGTGCCAGATGGGGGCAGTATGGGGGGACAGTGTGCCAGGTGGGGGAGTATGGGGGGAGCACTGCAGCATGATGGGAGAGGGGCAGTATGGGGCCGGGGGGGGGAGAAGAGTGATAGTACGACACCTGGAATTCGCTGGGCAGTGTGGGGCCTCGGGACAGGGAGAATTTCTCCTACCTTTCCCAGTGTTAGGAACAGCCATAAGTGAGTCAAGAAGTGGGAGCCAGAGTCGGGGAGCGGAGCTGGGAGGCGGTCCCAGGTACGGATGACTGCTTATCACCGGCATCCACCCCTGCCTCACTGCATCAGCCTCCTCTGTTTATTGGAGGATCAGCAGGGCTGAGGGCGGTGCAGGCAGACACAGACTGCTTTTTAGAAGACTTAGCACAGCCAAGCAGCCTCCTCTTAGCAACTGCCCGGCCGCTGTAGACACCTCCCCCTCCCTCCCCACGCAGTGCAGCACAACGATTGGGGAGGGCAGTCAGTTACAATACTAGCCACTAGCCATAACAGTCAGGCGGCAGACGGGCCCCCTCACGCCGCGGTAAGAGAATGGGGGCTGGCGGGCCCCCCCTCAGGTGGCAGAACTCCAGGGCCCGGTCGCAAGCGCGACTGCTGCGACCCTGATAGTTCCGCTACTGGCTCAGGGGCCATATAAAAAGATACATATTGACTATATTTGAATATAGTGCCATAACAACCTAAGCCAGGTATAAGGTCCGAGTGATAGCAAATAAGGATGGGCTTAAACACCCATAAAATGTGCTGCAGATTTTCATGTGAATGACCTGGCTGCCTCTGCAGCCCTGGTCTGGGATATACTATTGTATAGAACATAGACACTATGATATAATGTATTGGCCCCACATCTTTAGTGTAGGCACACCTTCTTATATAGTGCCATAACATGAAGACCATCTCTACTGTAGGGATGTCTGCATAAACACAACTGCTTTTGAGGAGATACGTGATATACCATATTCCCCTGAAGCTAGAGGACTGGAATCATGTCCTATAAGCTACCAGTGTCAGGCCTAGGGAGTGTGTCTGGTAATGCATGAATGTGTGGGATATTATTGTCTGCTGGATGAAGCCTCAGGAGCTAGGTCTCCTGGGCAACCCATATACATGGACAGATACAGACAACCCAATCAGGCTCATGCCCAGAGGCCTGATCCACAAACCAGGCACACACACGTTGTCTATGTATAGAGACAACCATATTGCTGACTGCATATAGTCGGAGTTAAGGCAGTATGCATACAATAAAAGCTTCCCAAATCATGGCCCATATATGGCTGAGAAAATGATTAGGTAAAACTCCGCACTTGTGGACTATTTGAATAAAAGTGGATGGGATTAATAAATATTAAAATAATTGCTAAAAATAGGCTGCAGCCTCCCTGAACTATAGCGAAAAGCTATAAAGTGAATGAGAGAAAAATAGGGAAATGGCGCTGCCTATTACCTCCCAATATATCTTTCCAACTAGGCAGCGCCATTTCTCTATTTTTCTCTCATATATGGC
Source organism: Pelophylax lessonae (assembly GCF_965119305.1). NCBI lineage: Eukaryota > Metazoa > Chordata > Amphibia > Anura > Ranidae > Pelophylax > Pelophylax lessonae. The sequence goes on from NC_138773.1 coordinate 39,750,796, forward strand.
TGAGGCCCATGCACAAAGTAGACTATCAGTAGTATCAAATAAATACAGAGTCACAGATAATTGGCCAAAGCCTTGATCTGCGACAAAGAGAACTTAGTTGAACATTCGCAACTAGATGTCCAGCACCTAATAGTCTACTTCATGTCCATGTTAAAGTCCAAACAATATCATAAATGTAGAACCATCAGAGAAGTTTTAGCAGCCTGGACTCTTGGGCCCTCCATGTGTAATTACCATCTGAATATATTAAAATGGATGCAGGAGAAACAACTGAACCCCCATGTCATTATATAAAACAAATATAGGTAAAGTGTTCTGTATAGTGCACCATCATACGGAAACTTCTGGAAAAAAAACCTGCTTCTAAAAGAAGGCTTATTAGAAACACAGCATAGCTGGAGCAATAGTTTATGAAATGTAGTCACAGATGCGAATTTCACATAAAATGTTAATTTGCAAACAAAGGAAATCTAATTGAACTGCAGCCACCAGAGATCCTGCCCCCAATATATCCACTTCATGTGTATGTTAAAGATAGACAAAAAATACTAGCATACTGCAGAACCCTGAGGTCAGTCATGGTGCATTCAACTAGGAGATACCCCCTGGTCTGCAATGCATATGCAATTGATGTTTATGCCATCAAGGAGATAGCAGAATCCAGGACCTCTGTAAAAACTTGTTCTGTGGCTACCGATGCATTATATATCTATCCAGTGGAAGAACTGGGGGACTTCAGGTAAAACAAAGTGTGAAGGGGAGCACACTAATTGGTGTGTATAGTGGACACTAGTAACCCATGATAGGTACAGCTTCCACTCTGCACTGACCATTGCCAAATGTTTGGTTGGAATGAGTCACCCATAAAGAAAGGTACACTGAAGTACACCTGAACATCTCACTCAGGTGAGATGCACCCAAAGTCTCTCAATTCCTGAGGTCTAAAGCCCCGTACACACGTACCGATTGTCGGCCGCAAATATTCGGCCACCGACCGATCGGCCGATTGTAGGCTTGTTAGTATGATGCTTCCGACAGCGAATTTTCAGCCGAACAGAATCTGTCGTGCAGACTTTAAAATATTTGTTGGCCGTCACCAGAACGGGCGATTGTTCGCCAGTCAGTACAGAATTCGGCCGACAATCAGCAGATTTGCAAGACTGGGCATGCTCAGAAAAGAAAAAACACACGGAAAGTTAACCATCACATGACATAACTTCTGCAGTTGGCTGTTGTTGGCCGACAAAATTCGTGTGCAGTCTTTTGCAGTTTTCAACCGACAGGACAGCCCTGGACAAAAGACGGCCGATCGTTCGGCACATGATCGCTACGTCAGTACGGGGCTTTAGGCTGGCCATAAATTATACAATCCCTAATTGGATACAATTGAAAGACTTGTTTAGTTTTGACCTCATATCACATGGCCTTTGGTAAATCCAATGGAAAATTGCACAAGATAATTGAACATGCATGGCCAGCCTAAACCCTGTCAGGCCTGGTAGTAAATTAAAGCTGCGGACATCCTGAGCCTGAAAATGTGGCCAAAGCAGTCAGAAGTACACCACCTGCCTGTGATAACAAGCAGTCATTAGGCACAGGTTTGTCTATGCAGCTCTTGCATAGAGGACTAGTCCAAGATCCAGTCAGTTATATGTTGCAGGATCCACACCAAATTCAAGCACAAAGACCTGATTGCACCCAGGCTGAAGGGAGAGGAAGGTGTCTGACTTCTTTTACAGAGGAGACTAATCCTTTTAGGACTTCCAGGGATTCTTTTGCCACAGGTTTGCTTATGCATTTTTAGCAAAGTTTTTTTGGCCCAACTGGCTGCCATTTTCCCTCATAGGAAGCACATGCTTAGGGAGGGAATGCTCACTGCTGGTCTTCGCCAAAATCGTTGCTACCACTAATTAGCACTATGTGCATAGTGGTTTGCCAAGTACAGAGGGGGCCTCAGCATGCTCAGGCTTACCTTGGAGCGGTCCTGGCTCTGCAGGGCATACTGGTGCAGCATCCAACATGGTCAGCTTCAAGCAAACATCCAACTCCAGCCCCACCCCAAACTGCACCATCAGTAGTATGGGTGGACACATACCTGCTGATAGTGTGCTCTGTCCTCCCTGCTGCATAAGGTGTCTGGCTCCGTAAGATTAAGGTTGCATGTTCGCGGTTCCAAAAAATGGTACCTTGGCTAAACCAGAAGGGATGTCATGCGCTGCACCTAATCAGGATGTACCTGCAAGTGACGCAACCAGAAGTGTGGTGTACCACACATCCGTTCATACCGCTATTAAGATGGCGCCAGTCAGAAGCGATGATGTCACCAGTACCCACAAGCAAGACACTGCCATCTTGGTCCACCATGTGCTCCAGCAGGTATTAGCCAGTGCCTGGGGGAAAAAGAGCAAGTCCCCTTCTGCGTCCTGGCCCTACAGCAAAGAGTGAAATACATTCAGGGCACTATCGATTCGATACTTGCAGATGGGGGGATGGTTGCTTAACCCCCAGTGGGAGCGAAACCTCGGGCAAAAAAGGAGGGAGTAACCCCGAGGTACACCCCCTACCTACATTTACCACCACTTCAAATCTTTTAAATTCTGGATCCTCTAGTTGCACTTGAAAAATGTAAAAAAAACATAAAGAAGGAGAGGGCTGCGCACCCAAATTTACTTGTAGAAAAAAGGAAAGAAGATTCCCCCAGGGTTTTTTTTAGCAGCAAATAATTCTATAGATAAAAAAATATAAAATTATTAAAATTAATCTTCTTTCCTTTTTTCTCTAGTTGCCCCTGTCCTGAAGCTGCCTAACCTCCCTAGAGGCTTGTGCAGGCAGCCGAACAGGGGAGGCCCTTGCAACTAGCACAGAGCCTAGTTGAAAATAACAAAGTGCTTGTAGCTCCCGTTTGTCCGGAGAAAACACAAGAATTGAGTCACTGAGGTACAGTATGTGACGGCCTTTTAAAATGGGGGATGATGTGTTTCCTGTTTTAGGTGGGAGGAGACCTACAGTATCTCTCAGATGGTGCCCTGGAAGATGACTTGAGAAAAATACTGTATTTTCTGGCGTATAAGACTACATTTGAACCTCAAAAAAATCCCCCAAAAATGGGGGGTCGTCTTATACGCCAAGTATAATATCTCCAAGGTAACCTAAGTATAGGTATTACCGGTAGATGAAAATTAGGGGGGGTCGTCTTATACGCCCAGTCGTCTTATACGCCGGAAAATACGGTATATAATGTTTGGGGGTTCTAAGTAATTTTCTAGCAAAAATATACAGATTTTTACTTGTAAACAAAAGGTGTCAGATAGGCCTGGTTCCTAAGTGGTAGTCCAACTCCAGCCAATACATATTTTTTGGTCCTCTGTCATCTTTTTTTGTGTCCCAGCTGAAGAAATGCCTGACAGAGGTTCTCACCTTTCCCTGCTCTACTTTAAGGCTACATGTACACGGGACGTTGTAAAAAGTCCTTTGAACGCTGGAATTTAAAGGACGTTTAAAACGTCCGTTGTGTCGTGTTTGCAGCCGCGTTTAGCGGGCGTTTGCGCTCAGATCCGTTTTTAGAGGTCAAAAAATAATTTCCCTTTAAAATGGAAAAACGCGAGCGCTAAACGCGGGTGATTGCGTTCAGTCGCGTTCGGTCATGTTTGGTCGCGTTTTGCGTTTGAAACGCCGGTAAACACACGTTCTGAACATCCTGAATGTAAATAATTGCTTTCCAAAAAACGACACTCAACTCTAAATTACTGTAAACGACCCTGTGTACATGGACAGATAAGATAACACAGAGGAGGGTTCAGGGGCTTCTGAAAAAAAAACGCCCAACTGCTCAAAAACGGTTGTTTACAAGTAGCACTGTACATGAAGCCTAAATATGTTTTACTACTGCTGTTGACCTCATTGAGTCACTTTGTATCCCAGTGTCCACACATAAAGTGATCGATAAACATTTCAAATGGCTATAGAAATTGTAATAAAAAAATAAATAATTGACACACTATTATTTATTATTCATTTTGAACCTGAATTTGCTTAAAGTTGAACTCGAGGAAAAATTACCTTTACAGTGGGACTTCACTAGGATTGAAAGGGTTCAGTGCTCATTTTGTGTAGAGGGAACAGAAAAAGTAACTACACTTACCTTATTCCTCACTCCCTTGGCAGTCGGTGCTCTTCTCCACTCACCTTAACGTTCTCATGTGGTACCTGTGACCAACAGAGGGGTGAATAGAATCGGCTTTGAGGGACCAATCATGCAGCTCAAAGGAAGCCTGTGAGTGCGAGGAATAAGGTAAGTAGAGTTGCTTTTTTGTTCCCCCTAGACAAAACAAACATTTAACTCTTGCAGAGCCTGGGGAAGCCATATTATATAGTTTTCGTTTTAAAATTAGTAATGTTGTACTACCTGTTTTCACATGCTTTGCAGTAATATTCAAAAGGAAGGTTCCTATGGGCCTGAAGTAATCCCACCAGTACATTATTCTGTATGGAATACCTCACTTGTTGCTTTTTAAAGAATGCAACCCATTCTAAGATATGACCTGACTTGTGTGTCTCTTGTAAATAACTTTGTGTTGCAGATCTTCCCTGGCGTCCACAAGTTGGAGAGATCATAATTCCCAAGCTGAAAGAAAATAAAGAGGCCTGTCTGATCTGTGATATCTCCGGATATTTCCCAGATCATCTGAAAGTGAGCTGGTTTAAGAAGGAACCTGGAACAGACTTACAAGCCAATATGGCACCTGTGTCTAAAGATGCATACAAAGTTTCTGAGAAGAAGGAGCCAAAAGATAAGACCTTCTTCTGTAAGACATCTCTGACATTCACCCCATCAATCAGGAGAGATCATGGGGCAGAGTTCATCTGTAGAGTGGAACATCCCAGGCTGGAGCATTCAATAGAGAAGACTACGGGTCCTCTAAAGATAGGTACACTTTTCCTTAATAAGACTGTTAACACATAACCATTAGGTCATTTCTTACATTAAGGCTGCATTTACACAATATGCATGCAAGACTAATGTTGAACCTGCCCATCAGCACCAGGCAATGTACGTAGAAAGATAGAAATCTTGCATTGCCTAGCAGTTTGTTGTAAAAAAAAAAAAAAGTTTTAGAAATATATTTTGTGCCCATGGGTACACTCAATGCAATTGGCATCAATAAAAATAAGTACACCCCTACATTTACCATTCAAATCCATTAAATTAAACTCAGGTCATCCAGAGGGGCCAATGATTAAACTCTCCTTAGGGCGTATGAAGACACAGCTTGTGTTATTGTTATATTTATATATTATTGTTATATGTACTTGTTTTATTTAAGGCCCTTTCCACAGGGGGTGGATTCCATTCTGATCAGCAAGGGATCTGTGAGCTGATCAGAGCAGTGCGGGCTGATGTCAAATCTGTGTCCGCTCATATCCCTGTCTGCTCTATTGGCAGCCTCCGATCCGGTCTGCCAAAATGGATTCAGGGGTTCGACGGGTGTAAATGGACACAAGTCCATTTACATCTGCCTGTTCATAGGGATGCATTGAGCTTCTGATCGGAATGCCCATGTGGAAAGGGCCTAAACCTCAGATATCCAGGGTCTGATGTTCTCTTGGCTATTGACTAGAGAATAACTTGGCCGTCCTCCAAACTAGAAACAATACTGAACAGGATTAGGGATTTTTCAGGTGCCAAAAACCTGCACCACGCAAGTACAGTATATCACATAAAATATACTGTAACCTTTATTATAATTTGGGATACAATTAATCAGTTAAAACAAATGATGTCACAATAGTCACCATATCACTGAAGTGCTATTATACATATCAAAAGCATATACAGTATATCGCTCCATTAGGCTACTGTTTTTTTGTTTTTTTTTTGTTTTTGCCCCCCCCCCCCCCTTGTAGTTAGGGAGAGCAACAATTGTTAAGTAAGGTCTGCTCTGGGCTCTGCTGGTGTGGGCTCGGCTACACCCCCTTTCTCCCAGAGGACCCTGGAATATAATGGGTGAATGAGAACAGACTCCAGCCTGCATGTTAATGTCTCCAGCCAATTCCTGATGGGCTAGGGCATGTATAAATAGATCAGAACCCAGAGCAGAGGTCTCTTGTTCCTGGGGAAGTAAGACCATGCCCGAGGGCTGTGGCATCTCTGGGGGATCCACCTGCAGCTGCAAGAATCTTCTATGGGGTCCTGGCTACTGTTTGGCTGGGGGACCTCTGTTCTAGTCTCCTGAAGCACTTGCAGAAAAATGTTCTAAGTATTCAGGACACAGGGAACTGGAGTGCAGAAACTGACTGATGCTGCATGCTGATACTGCACATTATTCAGGACACAGTGAGTACTAGCCTTCTGGACTTAGATACTTTCTTTGGTTTCTTTGGGAGATTTACTTTATTACCAGTAAACTCAGGACTGTATTCCTACTGAGGCATTCCAGTTTAGTACCACTTTGTCTACACTAAAAAGGGGGTGCCTTCACCCTAAAGTATTAGTTCAGCTGTATTGTCCTCTATTATCAGTTTGATGTTTTTTGGAGTATTCCTAGGCTCACCCTCACCCTATCCAAGTTCATCGCCAAAATTAAAAAACAAAAAAAGACATGCACAGTCTATTCTCTGTCTCGAGTGATTGGGAAGTACTGTGTTCCTGGCTGCTATGTGCCTATCAGAGAATGGAACCTGGGACTAAACAGCTAGATCAGTCCCAGCATTGCACTACACACATAATTGGGGGGGTGTTGGTGGCATAAGGGGACAAGCTATTGCTATTGGTGGTAACATCTATTTCTCCAGTCGTCTGTCCAGGACAGCACAGGAGATATAGGCTCCACCTCCGGAGACAGGAAACACAAAGGATCAGGTGAATAAAGGGGCGGACACCCACCATCTTCCCCAGTCTTTTGTGTTTCCTCCCCGGAGGAGGAGGCAGGTGTGGAGCTCTGCTGTACCTGTCCTGGAAGGAGGTCAGCGATGGGGGGCCCCCGGTGGTCGACGAGGCCGTGTCCGGCGCATCTCCTCCTGGAGCCCGGGGAGGGCTATGTCCAGTACCTGCTACAAGGGGGAGTCCGGTCGCCGTACCGAGGACTTCCGCATTCAGGCAGGGGGACGCATGCGCAGGCCTTGAGTTCCGGCCTTTGGAGCGCATAGGAGGAGGGCGGGGCTTCCGGCGCATCACTTCCGGTTCCGGCTCTCACAGCGGTGATGACGCCGGAACCATGGCGGTTTATTTAAACTGCTGAAACCGCTACAGGTCGGCGAGGCTTCCCTGTGCAAGAACGCAGCGGCGGGATGTTACAGGAGGAAGAGGCCTCTCTCATGGAGACTGCAGGACCCAGCGGTGGTGGCGCCATCCCAGCCCAGGTAGGTGTCACAGGGGTAGGCTACCTACTAGGCTGGGAGAGGGGGGGGGGTGAGTACAGGGGCCCTCAGAATGCTGTGATTCCCCTGTTGGTTTTACTCTTCCCCCCCCCCCCCCCCCTCAAAGCTGAGTCCGGGCTAATGAGCCTAGGAACTCTGGCTTAGCTTCTCTGGCAGGGGGAGGGGATGGCTATTGTAGTTTATCCCCCCTGTTTTTTTCTGTTAGGGTCTCACCATCTCCTTGTTTTTTCCCTCTTCTCGTCTTCAGGCTCAGCCCAAAGACACAGAGAAACCTTCAGGGAAGAAAAGATGCCCGTCCTGTGCTGCTAAGTTTAAGGAGGGCTGGAGTAAACCCCTTTGTAAACCCTGTATAGATAAATTGGTCTATAAGGAGTCAACAGGGGCATGCAAGGATTTAATCGCAGGAGTCCAAAAGGAGATGAAAGCGATTAAATCTATGCTGTCTAGCATAGAGACCCCCAAACAGCCAGCAGAAGCCCCCCTGGTTTCAGCCCCAGCGGAGGGTGTAGAAACAGAGGCAGAGGACTCAGATTCCCTTGAAGAGCTTAGTGAGGCAGCTTCTTCCAGGGAGGTCCTTGAGTTAGGGACTAAATCGCCTAGGTATAAGTTATCACTGGAGGAAGTGGATGCTTTACTAGGAGTGATTTATGAGACCTTAGAAATTAAGGAAGAGCAGGTCTCTCTGTCCCTACATGACAAAATGTACCAAACCCTGAAAGAAGCTCAGTCTAGGGTATTTCCGGTACATGAAACTTTGTCGGACTCCATTAAAAAGGAGTGGGTGGAGCCTGAAAAGAAACTGTTTTTCCCAAAGAGCTTAAAAAGGAGGTTTCCCTTTAACGAGGACCCCTCTTGTATTTGGAACAAGGTTCCCAAGCTGGATGCGGCCTTCTCACAATGCGCCAAATCTACAGACCTGGCCTTTGAGGATATGGGTGTCCTTAAAGAGCCTATGGATAAGAGAATAGAGGTTCTCCTTAAAAGGTCATGGGAGGCAGTTATGGCTAACCTAAAACCAGCTATGGCCACAACAGTGGTGGCCAGGAATCTGGAGGTTTGGCTGGACCAACTTAAAGCTCATCTGGAAGGAGGGACTTCCCGTAAAGAAATTCTGGATTCCCTTCCTATGCTGTCAAAAGCGGCCGGGTATATGGCAGATGCTTCGGCAGAATCGGTCAAGTTGTCCGCCAGAACTGCAGTCCTGGTGAACTCTTCACGTAGGGCCTTGTGGTTGAAGTCATGGTCAGGGGACTTAGCGTCCAAGACGAAGCTTTGTGGTATCCCCTTTGAAGGGGACCTCTTATTCGGCCCAGACCTAGAGAAGGTCCTGGACCGAACAGCTGACAGGAAGAAAGCTTTTCCGTCAAAGCCCAAGAAAGCTCCAGAGCGACGTTTTTTTCGTCCCCAAAGACCACAAGGGCAAACTTCCAAAATGCCAGCCACTAAAAAACAGTGGGGGAGAGGACAACAAAAGAAGGGCATTCTCTTTTCCTCTCCTAAAAAAACCTCTAAACCCCAATGACCGGGTCCCGGTGGGGGGAAGGTTGGGTCAATTCCTCCCACAGTGGGAAAGCGTGACCCAAAACAGGTTCATATTGAGGATTATCAAGGAAGGTTATCAGATTCAGTTCCAGGGTGTTCCACCCGCGAGAACAGTTCTGACCTCCCCTCCCAAAGATCCCTTAAAGGCGTCGGCACTGTTGTCGCAGATTGGCGACCTTGTGGACCAGAGAGTCCTTGTCCCAGTGCCCCAAGAAGAAACAAACATGGGTTTCTATTCGCACGTCTTTGTGGTGAAAAAGCCGTCAGGGAGTTTTCGGCTAATCCTGAACCTGAAACCTCTGAACAGATGGGTGACCTACAAGAAGTTCCGGATGGAAACCATCTTTACGGTAAAAGCCATGCTCCCCCCAAATTGCTTTATGGCCTCCCTAGATCTAAGGGATGCCTATCTTCATATCCCTATTCACAAGAAGTCTCAAAAACTTTTAAGAATAGCGATAAGATGGGGGAGCGCTGTTCGCCATCTGCAGTTCAGAGCCCTGCCATTCGGACTGAGTTCTTCTCCCAGGATTTTCACCAAAGTCCTGGCAGAAGCACTGGCTCCCTTAAGACTAAGGGGAATCTCGGTCATTCCGTATCTGGACGACCTTTTATTTTTTGCCCATTCCTTTTCCCAGTTACAGGAAGACTTGCGGGTAGCCACCCGGTTCTTGGAGGACCTGGGTTGGTTAATCAACAAGGACAAATCCAACCTGATCCCAACACAAGAGTTGTGCTATCTGGGGTACAGGATAAATTCAATAGAGCAGAAAGTTTTTCTCACTCTAGAAAAGGGGGAAAAGGTAAAGGCGACAGCAGCCGCCCTGCAATCCAACATGACACTGTCCATCAGGACAGCTATGTCAGGCCTAGGGTTCCTCGCAGCAACAATCCCAGCTGTTCCTTGGGCAAGGGCCCATTTTCGGTGTCTCCAAGCCAACATCCTGAGAGTTTGGGACGGGAGACAACAATCCCTGGACAAGACCATCCGTTTATCTCCAAAAGCCAAGCAATCACTCTGGTGGTGGAGAAAAGAAGAGAACCTCTGGGGGGGCCTTCAGTGGTCCTTCCCAGTATCAGTCCGGATAACTACGGACGCCAGTACCTGGGGCTGGGGAGCCCATTGGGGAACGAGGATGGCACAGGGAGCATGGTCCAGAAGGGAATCTCGGGAATCGGCCAATTGGAGAGAACTACGGGCAATCTGGGAAGCCCTAAAAGTGTTCTCCAAGGACCTGAACGGACACCATGTTCAAGTCCTATCGGACAACGTGGTGGCGGTCGCTTATGTCAACAAACAGGGAGGGACTCGGTGCCCGTCCCTGATGCAGCTGACGGCGAACCTTTTTTCCTGGGCAGAAGTAAACCTGAGCTCTATTTCCGCAGTCCACCTAAGGGGTGTGGACAACGAGATGGCAGACTTTCTAAGTCGCCATCAGGTATCGGAAGCAGAGTGGTCCCTAAACAGGGAAGTCTTCCAGTTGGTGACCCAGAGATGGGGCGTTCCAGACATAGACCTGTTCGCCAGCAGAACGAACAACCAAGTACCAAGGTACTTTTCCCTAGAGAAAGGCGGAGGAGCCATAGGGCTGGATGCCTTAGCTCAGGAGTGGACGTCTCAGCTGAGTTATGCCTTTCCCCCGTTCAAGTTGATTCCTCTCGTTTTAAGGAAGTTCATCCAGGAGGATACCACCTTAATCCTGATAGCCCCGTTTTGGCCAAACAGGCCTTGGTTTTCATCCCTGAAGCGTCTAGCAGTGGGTCCCCCCCCTCGTGCTCCCAGAGAGGGAAGACCTGCTATCTCAGGGACCGATACAACTGCCAAAGATTCAAAGAATGAAGTTGGCAGCCTGGTGTCTGAAGAAAGTCTTTTGAAGTCAAAAGGACTTTCAGATAAGGTGATCCACACAATTCTTTCTAGTAGAAAGAAGGTCACCCAGGCAATTTATTTTAAGTATTGGAAAATTTTTTGTTCTTGGCTAAAAACCGATAACAGGGAGATCGGTATTCCAGCCATTCTTGAATTTCTGCAGGGAGGTGCAGACAAGGGACTGGCCGTTAGCACGTTAAAAGTGCAAGTAGCGGCATTGTCAGTGTTTCTGGAAAGATCCCTGGCTTTAGAACCTTTAGTGGTGAGGTTCTTCAAGGGACTATCCAGAATTAGACCTGTTCCATTTAAGGTTCTTCCTAAATGGGACTTGTCAATAGTACTACAGGGTTGGATAAAACTTTCGCAGGACATAGATCTGTCGTTAAAGTATATTACCCTTAAGACAGCCTTTCTGGTAGCAATTTCTACAGCCAGGCGCATTAGTGAGCTTCAGGCGCTTTCAGTTAGGGAACCTTTTCTTCAAATTTTTGATGACAGGTTGGTCGTACGTACAGATCCAGGATTCCTACCTAAAGTGGCTTCCAGGTTCCACAGGGCCCAAGAAATGGTGTTACCATCCTTCTGCTCCTCCCCTTCCAATCCAAGGGAAGCAGAGTTTCATCTTTTAGATGTCAGGGCCTGTGTATTAAGCTATCTAGAGTTATCTAAGGGCTTTAGAAAATCCAATGCTTTATTTGTAGTGCATTCAGGGAAAAATAAGGGGCAGCAGGCTTCAAAGAATACTATAGCCAGGTGGATTAAACAGGCGATAGTAGAAGCTTATAGAAGTTTAGATAAGGAGTGCCCTTTTTCTCTGTTAGCCCACTCCACGAGGGCATTGTCTGCTTCTTGGGCGGAGCGGGCTGGGGCGACACCAGAACAAATTTGCAAAGCAGCCACCTGGTCTAGCTTCTCGACATTCATCAAGCACTACAGACTGGACCTTCTCTCTGCGCAAGATCAAGCGTTTGGAAGGAAGGTCCTCCAGGCGGTAGTCCCACCCTAATCTGGTAAGTTCTCGTTGATCTCTCCTGTGCTGTCCTGGACAGACGACTGGAGAAAAACCAGAGTTAGACTTACCGGTAACTCTGTTTCTAGGAGTCGTCCAGGACAGCAGGGATTCCCTCCCTATAATGCTGTTTTAACCATGGGCGAGTGTTTTTTTGTCTTGTTACAGATGCCATGTCCGGGGAGTTCTCGGATAAAGACTGGGGAAGATGGTGGGTGTCCGCCCCTTTATTCACCTGATCCTTTGTGTTTCCTGTCTCCGGAGGTGGAGCCTATATCTCCTGTGCTGTCCTGGACGACTCCTAGAAACAGAGTTACCGGTAAGTCTAACTCTGGTTTTTAAATGCCATCGGCAGCCCCAGCCTCTCGGATCCTTAGAAGCAGTTTTGCTTGTTCCCCAGTCCAACAACCATAAGTTCACTAGAAAGAGCTTTTGGTGGATGCAAAGTCACTTACCCGTGAATATTTTTTGATATTGTGAGCCATATTTATATTTCCCGGCTCATTAGCCTCCTCCTCCCAATAGCCCCACAGAGGGGGTGCACCTGCGGTTCCCATTAGGTGCAGGTTTATATTTTATTGGTACATTGGATATGCCATGGATTTTAAGCATTTATATTGCTTCTTGATTTCCTTAAGAAGCTAATCTGAGCTACATGTACAGAATAATTTAGAATAATTAAAAGTACAGCGCTTTTGCACCATATAATGTATGTAAGATCGGTGCATCACATTGATGGGTTAAAAAGGTGGCTGTGAGTGTTGTTATATGCATTTGATGTGTTTAATGATACTCCAGTAATAAGATGACTATTGTGAAGCCATTTGTTTTAACTGACTAATTGTATCCTAAATTGGTATTCATTTTTTTTTTTTTTTTTTAAATTGCTGACAGGTAGGGTTTTATGACAGAAGAGACCCTATCGGTCTCTTCTGTCATGAATGCTTCTTCCTGCCTACCAACTGTAAGGTACACTGGGCCATGCATGTGCAGCTCAGGGTACATTTAAAGCAACCGCTTTGTGCCACAATAATATGACTCCCAGTCCAAGTGATGTCATAGCAGCTAAACAGATGGAACCCAGAAGCATAACCGGGCGAAGATGGAGGCATCCAGAATCAGCCAGAGAGGTGAGAGTGCAATACTAGAGGACTTTGAGGTAAGTGTCATAATGTGCTAAAATGTGGTGCTGTATTGGTACATTATGGCATAAACCATCCGGGGGCCCATTTAAACCTTTAGCTGCCAAAGCCATTTTTTTGCACACCTTTTTAAAAATCATATTGGTCCTAAAGATTATGTAAACCCCTAAAAAACATGTTTTCTGGAAGCAGACTAAGTAGAGAATAAAACAGTGGTGTTTTCAGTTTTGTATCTGACACAATATTAGCACAGCGGTTTAAAAAAACGCAATTTTTTTGTAAAAAATAAAAAGGCATTAAAAGAACATTTTTGGAAACATGAGCACAAAATAATATTACCCAATTTTTAGTAAAATCTAAAAGATGAGGTTGCACTGAGTAGAAAGGTGAGACTGTAAAATGGAAACAAACTTCAGTACTTTATATTTCCCATAAGCAACACTTTAAAATCCCCTACAGGTCATCATTTTAGACTTAACCATGAAAAATGGCCCTAGAATTATTGATCTCACTCTTACATGAGCGGTGATATGTAGCATTTTTTCATACATAGGCACCCCATCTTCAAACCACTTCAAAGAGCTTCAGTCTCCCCAAACAAATACTGTAGCTGGTGATTTTTTATATGAAGACACCTACCTGTCCCGGGTTCCAGCGATGTCCTCACTCAAGCTAATTCTTCAATTGGCTTTGGGTGCAGACACCTTAGATAAGGGAAACCAGCAGTGAAGCCTTCTAGCTTCACAGCTGGTTTCCTACTGTGCAAAGCTGCAGTTTGTGAAAGGTCTTGTAGTCTTCTGGGGCCTGTGATGTGTCCCAGAATTGCCAATGCAATCTGACCAAAAGTGGAAGCCAGCAGCTTTCAAAACCAGGTTTCCCCCCCCCCCCCCCAAAAAAAAAGTGCCAGATTTGGCAGTTAAGGAGGGGGGATGATACAAACAAGCAGAACTTCGCCTTTTGAGTGAATTTCCACTTTAAAGCTAAAAGAATTATCCAAGAACCCCAAATTTTAACAGTTGGTGTCAAAGTGTCTCTACACAGAAAGATGGGCCCGGAGCAAAAAAAAAATAGGCGCAGGGCCTCATGATGGGGTTGATAGGGGACACGGGCAGGAAAGGGTCAACTGGTGGGCTGTGGCCAGTGGTCAAGAGTGGGGATTGGGTTATTCGGGGTGGGGGTGGGGTCACACACATGGTAACACTGGGGGTGGGCTGGTAAGCCACATGCAGTGCCGCGAGGATTGTGAAGAAGAAGAGGAATCATCCCTGCTGTGCTGCTGGTCACTGCAATGGAGGACTTGGACTTGCTTTTTGGCCGGCTCCGGGAGGCTGCTGCCTCAAGAGGTTCATCATGGCAGCGGGCGCAGATCTCCTCACTGCTTGAGGGGGGCCTACTGCGGAGGGGGACCGGCGTTCCCGCGCTCGGCAGTCAAGGCCGCCGGAGCGTTACAGCCCTCCTGTTTCCCCCCGAGCTGAGCGCCGATCCGGGAGCCCACACGTGGACCCTCCAGACTCGCCGGCCAGGCGCTCTCCTGCTGAGGCCGGCGGAGCTTCTGGGAGGAATCCCCATCTGCGGCGGAGCTCGTCCGGGCGGGGTCCCGCTCGCTCCTCTTCTCCGGCCCCGCCTACTCGTCGGACGTTTTCTGGATCTGCGGCCACCCCGGCCTGTGAGGGGCGACCGGTTGGGGCGGCTCGGCGTGGGAGGCGCCTGTTTGCGGGCACTGGCCAGTCGGTTGGAGCGGCTGGAGGCTCGATTCAGCGCACGCCCAGTGCGGTGGCGGAGGCGGGAGCGTCTGCGATGGACGGTGGAGGATCGGGGCCTAGCAGGAAGTGGCCCAGGCGCACTGAGGTCGGAGCATCAGCCTGTCGGCGGCAGGGGGGGGATGGCGGTCTGTCTGGCCCCTTGGTGCCTTCCATTCCCGCTCCAGATGAGGATCCTGATGGGCCGGCGGACCGTTCGGAGGGAGAGCTGTCGGGCTCGGATGGAGGAGAAGTTTCAGGGCCTTCGCCAGCGGGGGATGCCGGATCTGCGGGTGTTGGCCTTGAGGACTTGCTGGCGGGGCTGCGCTCTTTGGTGCAGCGTTTTGAGGGGGGTACTGGTGGCGGAGCGCCGACTGCGGCCCGGGGGCAGGGGACGGCCCCCTGCCCGGCGGCAGCTGGCGCGGTCCCAGCGGGGCCTGGGTCGGTGTCTGCCGCCCCTGCGGCGCCCGTTCCGGCGCCGGGTGTGTCGCCGCCTGCGCAGACGGCGGGGGACAAGGCTGCGGATCCCAAGTCTACAGGTAAGGATGCGGACACCGTTCGGCTCACGGATGCGGCGAAATGTGAGGTGTATGTTTGCTTTGATGGCCCCTTGGGGGCGCACCTCAAGCCTGAGGTCAGGGAGAAGATTTGGAAAGATGAATACGTTGAAATTTTTACGCTGCTTCCTTTGGAGAAGTTCAACCTGGATCGGGTGAAGCCGGAGGAATCCAAAAAGGAGGACGAGGAGCGGGGGCGATATAGGCTGATTCTGTGCACTTTTGGCAATTGGTTACAGGCCTTCGCCATCTTTGCGAGCGTGGTGGGTGAAAAATGTCCGGAGCATTGCTCCGCTTTGTTTTGTTATTTGGACACGACTGGGGAGGCGTACAGGGTTTACGGTGGGGTTGCTTGGCTTCGTTATGACGAGCAATTCCGCCAGCGCAAGGCTGTTCGCCCTGCATTGCATTGGGATCATAAGGACATCAGTCTGTGGATGCGCCTCATGACGTCAGCGTGGGCATCGTCGTCCCTTTTTCCAGGCACGGCCGGAGGTCAGAGCTCCCCTGGATAGCCGGCCGCTAAGCGCCGGGGGTTTTGTTGGCAATTTAACGAGGGGACGTGCAAGTTCGGGTCCGCGTGCCGCTTCAAGCACGAGTGCTCCGGCTGTGGTGGTGCGCACCCCCTCTCCCGTTGTTTCAAGCAGGGCAAGACACGTTCCGGAGACGCTCAGCAGAAGAGGGAGGACGCCGGTGATGGTGGAAAGGATGCATCCTTTTCTAAGTAAGTATCCGGATCGGGCGGCTGCTCGTTTGCTGGAGGCTCGGTTTTCGGTGGGTTTTCTTATTCCGTGCGCTATGACCACTGTTCCCCCTGTGGCGGACAACTTGCGGTCAACGCGGCTGAACCCCGGGGTGGTGTCGGACAAGTTGGCAAAGGAGGTTGCGTTGGGCCGCATGGCGGGGCCTTTTTCTCAGCCCCCTTTGGCCGACTTGGTGGTCTCCCCTTTGGGATTGGTGCCCAAGAAGGAACCAGGCAAGTTTCGCTTGATTCATCACTTGTCCTTTCCCAAAGGGGGGTCGGTTAACGATGGCATTGATCCTGAGGCCTGTGCGGTGTCCTACACTTCTTTTGATGCGGCCATTTTTTGGGTGCGTCAGTATGGGCAGGGCGCGCTGATGGCGAAGACGGACATCGAGGCCGCTTTTCGTTTGCTTCCTGTCCATTCCCAAAGTTTTCATCTGTTAGGCTGCCAGTGGCTGGGATCATTCTATGTGGACCAGTGCTTGCCTATGGGTTGTTCAATCTCATGTGCGTTCTTTGAGAAGTTCAGCTCGTTTGTGGAATGGGTTGTGCGGGAGGTGGCCGGGGTTAATTCGGTCATCCACTATTTGGATGATTTCTTGTGTGTGGGCCCTCCTTCGTCCACTTTGTGTGGCGTTCTGCTGGCGACTGTCCAACATGTGGCGGTTCGCTTTGGCATTCCACTGGCGGCAGACAAGACTGAGGATAATTATTGATTCGGTGGCCATGGAATGTCGCTTGCCCGAGGACAAGCTGCTGGATCTTAAGGCGGAAATTTGCTTGCTGGTCGGCGAAAAGTGCAACTTCGGCGGTTGCAGTCTCTCCTCGGTAAGCTTGCCTTTGCGTGCCGTGTTTATGCCTATGGGCCGGGTTTTCAGCCGGCGCTTGTCGGCTGCTACGGCCGGTGTTCGGTCGCCGCATCACTTTGTTACGTTGACTGCAGAGCATGTGGATGATCTGCGGGTCTGGCATGTCTTCTCGACGTCATTCAACGGTCGGTCGCTTTGGCAGAGAGGCCCGGTCAGCAGCTACGATCTGGAGTTGTATACGGATGCGGCTGGCTCGACGGGCTTTGGCGCTTTCCTTGGGGGGCGGTGGTGTGCGGAGCGGTGGCCGGCGGCGTGGAGCGAGGCTGGGTTTTTGCGGAATTTAGTTCTGTTGGAACTTTTTCCCGTGGTGGTGGCGGTGGAACTATGGGGGGCGGAGTTCAGGGACAAGAACAGCATGGGCGTGGTGCCGGTTATCAATCGGCTTTCCGGTTCGTCTCCGCCGGTAATCAGGTTGTTACGTCACTTGGTTTTACGTTGTTTGCAGTTAAATATTTTCTTGTATGCTGTTCACTTGCCTGGAGTGGCGAACTCGGTGGCTGACGCTTTGTCTCGGTTTCAGCAGGACCGGTTCCGGGAGTTGGCGCCGGATGCGGAACATCGGGGGGAGCCTTGTCCGCCGGAACTGTGGCGCATTGCGTTGGGATCGCCTCTGGTTTGCTCAGAAGGTCTTTGAGTTACATAGTTACATAGTTACATACATAGTAGGTGAGGTTGAATAAAGACAATAGTCCATCCAGTTCAACCTGTGTAGGTGTGTGTGGCTGTAATCATCTCACATACCCCTGAATGTTCTGATCCTTGAGATGTAAGTCTAAGAGTCTTTGAAAGCCACCATACTACCCGCAGAAACCACCTCTTGTGGTAGAGAATTCCACAATCTTGTAGCCCTAACAGTAAAGAACCCCCCACGTTGCCTGAGGTTAAAACGCTTCTCCTCTAATCGCATTGTATGCCCTCGAGTCCTCATGCAATCCCTTCGAATGAACAGCTTTTTTTCTAAGCTGGGATCCCCATTAAGATATTTATAAATTGCTATCATGTCCCCCCTCAGACGTCTCTTCTCCAGGGAGAATAAATCGAGCGATTGTAGACGCTCTTCATAGTCAAGGTCCTCCAATCCCCTAATTAGTTTAGTTGCCCTTCTCTGGACTCTCTCCAGCTCCAACACATCCCTCTTGAGGACTGGCGACCAGAACTGGACAGAATACTCCAGATGCGGTCGGACCAGAGTTTTATAAAGTGGAAGGATTATAGTCTTATCTCTGGAATACATCCCTTTCTTTATGCATGCTAATATTCTGCTGGCTTTGGCAGCTGCCGCTTGACATTGCATGCTGTTGCCTAATCTATCATCAACTAAGACTCCCAGATCCTTCTCCATTTTTGATTCCCCCAAGGGTTCCCCTCCTAACGTGTATTGTGGTTTTATGTTTTTAGTCCCCAAGTGCAAAACCTTACACTTCTCCACGTTAAACCTCATTTGCCATGTCGTTGCCCACTCTGTAATTTTGTCCAGGTCATTCTGTAGGATATCTGCTTCATGCTGTGCAGTTATTGCCCTGGCCAATTTTGTGTCATCTGCAAAAACTGATATCGAACTACTGATCCCGACCTCAATGTTGTTTATGAATAAATTGAACAAGGTTGGTCCCAGGACTGAGCCCTGGGGCACCCCGCTTACTACCTCAGACCAGTCTGAGTATGCGCGGTTTATTACCACTCTTTGGACACGCCCTTTAAGCCAATTCCGTATCCAAGAGCAAACCCTGCTGTCGATACCTGCAGACCTTATTTTATAAATTAAGCGCTTGTGGGGAACTGTATCAAACGCCTTAGCGAAATCCAAGTACACCACATCCACTGGTCTCCCCCTATCTAGCTCACAGCTCACCTCCTCGTAGAATGTTAATAGATTGGTTTGACAAGAACGCCCATTTGTAAACCCGTGCTGATTACTGCTGATGAGGTTGTTGTCTTTAGCAAACTCTACGATATAGTCCCTTATCATCCCCTCCAGAAGTTTACATACTATTGATGTCAAACTGACAGGCCTATAATTTCCCGGGATATGCCTCTGGCCCTTTTTGAATATCGGAATCACGTTAGCTTTCTTCCAATCCCCTGGTACATCTCCTGTCCTAATACTGTCAGCAAAGATCAGGAACAGTGGTCTGGATATAACCTTACTGAGTTCCTTGAGTACTCTCGGATGTACGCCATCCGGGCCTGGTGATTTGTTTGTGTTGAGTTTATCCAGCCTTTCCCTGATTTCACCCTCTGTTAGCCATAGTGGCAAGTCCTGTGTATTACTACTAACCAAACAGTCATGGTCAGTGTACCCCTCCGTTTCCTGTGTAAAGACTGACGAGAAAAAAGCATTCAGCACGGTTGCTTTTTCAGTGTCCTCTGTAACCATCCTCCCATCATTGTTAGTTATGTGTGCAATATGCTCTGCCCTAGTTTTTTTGCTGTTGATATATTTAAAGAATTTCTTTGGGTTTTTTTTACTATCCTCCGCTATTTGTCTCTCAAAGTTGATTTTAGCCATCTTGATTTCTTGTTTACTTTTCTTATTTGCCTCCTTGTATTGCTCGAAAGTCGATACTGTGCCCTCTGATTTATACTTCTTGAAGGCCAATTTTATTCCCCTAATAAGTTTTTTGACGCTACGGTTTAACCAGCCAGGTTTGGCTTTGTCTCTTCTAAATTTATTTCCCATAGGAATGCACTGCAAGATGCCTTTGCCCAATATGTTCCTAAAGCATTCCCATTTTTCCTCTGTGGTCAGGGATCCCAGGGTTTGGTCCCGGTTTACCCTTTCCATCAATGAGTACAATTTTGGAAAGTTTGCCCTTCTGAAGTTTAGGGTTCTTATATTCCCCACTTGCCTTGTTATATTGTTATTTATACTAAATGTGATCATCCTGTGATCGCTAGAGCCCAGGTTGTCCTGGACTCCTACCTGCGAGATTAGGTCTGGGTCATTAGTGATCAATAGATCCAGGACTGCATTTTCTCTAGTCGGAGAATCCACCAACTGTGACATGTAATTATCCAGTAAGGTTTCCGTGAATAGGCGGGCCTTCTGTGAGTGTGTAGTCCCCTCGTCCCAGTCAATGTCGGGATAATTGAAGTCCCCCAATATGACGACTGATCCCAATTTTGCCACTTTACTCATTAGTGCTAAGAATTCCAGCTCTACCTCCTCCCCTTGGTTAGGTGGCCTATAGCAAACCCCCACAATTACTTTCCCCTTTTCTCCTTCCCTATGGAGTTCAACCCACACAGATTCTAAATCCATGCTCATCCCATCCGTAATGTCACTCCTTTCTATCTATCACCTTTTATATTGTTCTTGACATAGAGACATACCCCTCCCCCTCTTTTTCCTACCCTGTCCTTCCGGTACACCGAATACCCTTGGATATTGGCCAGCCAGTCATGTGAGGGGTCGAACCAAGTCTCTGTTATTCCCACAAGGTCTATGTCCTCCTCATGTACCAATATTTCCAACTCATCCATTTTATTAGCTAGGCTCCTGGCATTAGCATATACCCCTCTTAGTTTTACGGAAGTTAAGCGCAATTGGCGGTTATGTTTATTCCTGTTTGGTCTGAGATTTTCCCGCACAGACCTGCCAATTGACATTGTGGACCTACTGTCGCTGCTGACCCTACAGCTGCCTTCAGTCCTCTGCTCCCTCCTGACTGACTCTACTTCTGAGCCCTCCCCCCCGTCTCCTAGTTTAAAAGCCCCTCCAACTTGGTGGCCATCTTTCTCCCCAAAAGAGCTGTACCGTCCCCATTAAGGTGCAGCCCATCCTTACTAAAGAGCCGGTAGCCGACTGAGAAGTCAGCCCAGTTCTCCAGGAACCCAAACCCCTCCTTCCTACACCAGTTCCTCAGCCACTTGTTAAGTTCCCTAATCTCCTTCTGCCTCTCCTGTGTGGCTCGAGGTACAGGCAGTATTTCAGAGAAAACCACCTTGGAGGTCCTTTTCCTCAATCTATTTCCTAAGTCCCTGAAATCGTTCTTAAGGATCCTCCACCTACCTTTAACTTTGTCATTAGTGCCCACATGCACCATGACCGCTGGGTCATCCCCAGCCCCCCACATCAATCTGTCTGCCAGATCTGCGATGTGCCGAACTCGGGCGCCCGGTAAACAACAAACTGTTCGGTTCACAAGATCTTTTTTACAGATTGCCCTCTCTGTCCTCTTGATAATTGAGTCCCCAACTACCACAACCTTTCTAACCTTTCCTGAGTTACAGCCCCCCTTCTTCCTGGAGCCGTCCCTCCCCTGGCAGCTGGGGGAGGGCGCGTGCTCCAGCTCTGCCACCCCTGAGTTGATATCCCCCTCAACCTGCAACTCGGCAAATTTGTTAGGGTGTACCAACTCAGGATTGGCCTCCCTGGCACTCATCCCTCTACCCTTCCTAACAGTCACCCAGCTGCGTACCTCTGCTGCTTGCGTCTCCTCTATTCCTCCCTCCTCTATGCTGGCCCCTGCCAGCGCCTGATAGGTAATGTCCAAGCTCCTTTCCAGGTTGTTGATGCCACGCAGTGTTGCCACTGTGTTCTGTAGGTCTAGGATCTGGTCTAACAGAGCAACAAGTCGCTCACATCTTGCACAGCAGTATTCGCCCTCGATTGGTTCATCAAGGAACGCATACATGCAGCAAGAAGTGCACTGAGTAGCATCCGCAATCCTGTTGGACATTATTACCCTCTACTCTATGGGGATAATATTAACGACCTGCTCTTCCTTACCTACACTACCTCTGTCTCCCCTGGTACTAAACCTGGGGTCCTCACCAGTCGCTAATATACTAACCAGTCTCTAAGATCCAACAGACGCAAAGATACTCACCAGTCGCAAAGATCCAACAGACGCAAAGATACTCACCAGTCGCAAGATACTCACCAGTCCCAAGGATACTCACCAGTCGCAAGGATACTCACCAGTCGCCAGGATACTCACCAGTCGCAAAGATACTCACCAGTCGCAAGGATACTCACCAGTCGCAAGGATACTCACCAGTCGCAAGGATACTCACCAGTGGCAAAGATACTCACCAGTCGCAAGGATACTCACCAGTCGCAAAGATACTCACCAGTCGCAAGGATACTCACCAGTCGCAAAGATACTCACCAGTCGCAAGGATACTCACCAGTCGCAAAGATACTCACCAGTCGCAAAGATACTCACCAGTCGCAAGGATACTCACCAGTCGCAAGGATACTCACCAGTCGCAAGGATACTCACCAGTCACAAGATACTTACCAGTCGCAAGGATACTCACCAGACTTCCCAGGTACTCAGTTGCAGAGACAGTCACACAGCAGTCAGTCGCAGCACTGTCAAACAGCTATTGATTTCTCACAGAGCTCAGTCACACAGCTTTCTCCCTGTTTGCAGCTGCTGCCTTACTCACAGCTGCTGCCACACACACACTGGGACGGATGTCTCCTCCTCCTCACTGCGCACGGACGGTCCTCCTCCTCTTCATCCAGGCACTAAGGGATGGAGGCAGTTTCCGACCTCCACCGCCGCGCTCTGCCTCGGTCCCTGCACCCGGTATCCTGGTGCGGTTGTTCACGTCCCTGCTGCCGCTCCCTCTGCTCTTCTAGCGGCTCCCGTCCTCCACCGCCGCTCAGTTGATGGTTACCGGCCCCCTGCACGGTGCACCCGCACCCCTTGTTGCGGGGACACGGGCTCTCCCCGCACGTGTCCCCGCAGCTCCTCTTCCTCCTCGCTCCCTTGCCGCACGTACACACACTTCCGGTTTCTCTCAGCGCCGCTGTTAATTCATAACAGCGATGTCACGTGGGCTGCGTATTCCAAGGTATGGAGGGAGTGGGCGGGCCTTCTGTAGCGGGTGGGAGCAGGTGCGGTAAGTATGGTTTATCCGTCCCTTGTGCTGTATTTCCTGTGTTTGAATTTTAAGCAGGGGGTGTCGACATCGGCCGCCGGCCGCAAGCTGGCTGGTTTGGCCTTCCTGTTCAAAATGTGGGGTCTCCCTGACTTTACGAAGGATTTTGTGATTCGCCAGGCCTTGAAAGGTTATAGGCGGGGTTTGCGTCGGCCGGACGGCCGTCGCCCGATCTCGTTTGGCATGCTGGGGGAGTTGGTGCAGCAAGTGAGCAGCTCGTGCTCTTCCCAGTACGAGGCGTTGTTGTTCAGGACGGCTTTTGTTTTGGCCTTTTTCGGGGCGTTCCGTATTGGGGAACTGGTGAGCAATAATAGGAAGGTTCCTGGGGGCCTGTTGGTGGGGGAGGTGAGTTGCTCTGGTTCTTCGGTGGTAATTTTTCTTCGGAAATCCAAAACCGACCAGGCCGGCAAGGGTACGTATGTTCGCCTGTACCGGGTGGGGGGTTACCCCCTCTGCCCGGTGTCCGTGGTCCAAGAGTTTCTGGGGGCGCGCCCCCCGGTTGGGGTTCTTTCCTGGTGCATCTGGACGGCTCGTCCGTGTCCAGGTTTCAGTTCAGGGCAGTGTTCCGGAGGTGTCTGTCTGTGTTGGGCTACAGGTCCGGTGATTATTCTTCGCACTCCTTCCGCATCGGGGGCGGCTACAGAGGCCGCCAGGTGGGGAGGGGATGACACGGTGTTGAGGAGGATTGGTAGGTGGGAGTCTAACTGTTTTAAGCTGTACGTTCGTCCTCATTTGTTGTAATTTGTGGAACTTGGGGGGGCTGTGCTGTGTTTGTCGTGTTTTCTTGCTGTTTCATTACAGAAGGAGCTGCCTGCCTGATATGGATCTTGGGGCATTCATATGTGTTCTGGGGGGCCAGGCGGGCGGAGGTACGGCCCAACGGGCGACAATTGGGTTTTTCTCGGGAGGAGGCTGTTGTCCGCTGGATAGGCGTGTCGGGTTTGCTCTGGTGCAAGGTCCTGCCGGAAGTGCATCGTTTTGCTCGGTTGGACCGAGCACCGGGCGTCTTGGTACTGCACGCAGGGGGTAACGATCTGGGGGTCCCTTCAATGCGCCTCCTCATCCGAGATATCAAATTTGATTTTCTTCGGCTACGCACCTCCTTTCCCGATATGATCATCATTTGGTCTGAAATTGTTGGCCGGACCTCGTGGCGTTTTGCTAGGTCGGCCACGCGGCTGAACAAGGCCCGCATTAAGGTGAACAAGGCTGTTAGCCGTTTTGTTTGCCGTAATGGGGGTTTGGTGGTCAGGCACGGGGAGCTGGAGGTAGACACTTGGCGTTACCTGCGGAGTGACGGTGTGCATTTGAATGCTGTGGGTACCGACTTGTGGACCCTTGGTATTCAGGATGGTGTTCAACGAGCTCTGCGAGTGTGGCGGGGCTCACAGGTGTAAGGTTTCACACCTGTGTGCTGTGGCGGTTGGGGGTCTTTGGAGGCGTTAACAGATTTTTTGGTCAGTGCATAGGGTGACCCATCTACGGTATGGAGCCCTCTAGTGTATCCCGGTTAATAGGGGATTAACCCGGGAAGTGGTAACAAGGAGGTATCAGTGGTAAAGTGTGTTTGTTCCCGAGCTGGTGTTGCGCGGCTGGGGACCGTTGGATTTTTGGATACTGATACAGTTTTTAGTTGGATTTTTTGGTGCCTCCCAAGACCAACAACCCCTTATTCTCTTATGTGATACTGGAGTATTTATGGTTTACTGTTTAAAATGTCTAATTTGGTATTTGTTAATAAAATGGCCTACTAGGCCACAATTTTCTCCAAGTCGGTTGTCATTAGCTTTTGTTTAGAATTAAGAGAATGGGTGTGGGTTAATTCTAAGACTAGGAGTGGGCATCGATCATACCCTAATCAAGATAGGCCCGGAGCAAAAAAAAAAAAAAAGCTCAGGGCCTCATGATGGGGTTGATAGGGGACACAGGCAGGAAAGGGTCAACTGGTGGGCTGTGGCCGGTGGTCAAGAGTGGGGATTGGGTTATTCGGGGTGAGGGTGGGGTCACACACATGGTAACACTGGGGGTGGGCTGGTAAGCCACAAGCAGTGCCGTGGGGATTGTGAAGAAGAAGAGGAATCCCCGCCCTCCCGCCCTCGAGTTTCGGGATGTGGAATGCAGAAATGGAGGATGTTGAGTCGGAATGTGGGTTGTTATGGAATGCTGTTTGCGTTGGCGGTTGGGGGTCTTTGGAGGCGTTAACAGATTTTTTGGTCAGTGCATAGGGTGACCCATCTACGGTATGGAGCCCTCTAGTGTATCCCGGTTAATAGGGGATTAACCGGGAAGTGGTAACAAGGAGGTATCAGTGGTAAAGTGTGTTTGTTCCCGAGCTGGTGTTGCGCGGCTGGGGATAGTTGGATTTTTGGATACTGATACCGTTTTTAATTGGATTTTTTGGTGCCTCCCAAGACCAACAACCCCTTATTCTCTTATGTGATACTGGAGTATTTATGGTTTACTGTTTAAAATGTCTAATTTGGTATTTGTTAATAAAATGGCCTACTAGGCCACAATTTTCTCCAAGTCGGTTGTCAGTAGCATTTGTTTAGAATTAAGAGAATGGGTGTGGGTTAATTCTAAGACTAGGAGTGGGCATCGATCATACCCTAATCAAGAGATTACAGGACAGGTGTGCCAGGCCTTTGCTGTCCAAAAAGAAAATTAGAGCAAGATTACAGTTTGCCATTAAATATATAGGCAAAGTCTAGGCCATCTGAAAAATTTGACTGTGCACTGATGAATCAAATAGAGATTTGTTTGGCACAGAAGACTCAGAAAAACCTCATGTGGCACTTATAGGGTTGTCACCTTTTCTTCAAATCAAACCCGAACACTTTAGTGGCACAAGGTGTTTTTTTTTTTTTTGGGAGTATACACTATAACAGGGTTATTGAATTAAAATTCACCAATGCCCGGTCAGTAAAATTTTCTTCTAGCAAAGGTCCGAATATCATGTCAGTACCCGTGGCGTCTTTTCGCATGTGCCAAACAACATGTTGCCACGGCACCATGCGGCTTGGTTCTGCGCGATTTTGGAAAAAGAAGGTCAAGGACTTCTTTCTCTATGTTTCTCATGGGTAGTTCAGCCCATTAAAATGGGCTGGCCTACCCACGATGTGTGTGCCACATGCACAGATCTGAACCCATTCTTACATCAGCGTCCTCAGTCCCTACTGCACATCACAGTCCCCCCATCCCCCTTCACATCAAGATCCCCTCCTGATGAGCCTTCTCAGGTCCCCCTTTACATCACCCCCTCCACTCCTTTTACAGTAATGTTCTCACTCTTCCTTGTCATCGACCCCCCCGACAGTACTATCCTCTGCCCCTATTTACATCATCCCCCCCACACACATTACTGTTATTGTGCTTATTGCCCCCCACATTACAGTCCTCTGCCTCCCCCAATTTAATGTCGCCCCCCCCCCACACACACACACACACACACACACTACAGTCCTCAGCATCTCCCCCCCACATCACAGTCCTCAGGGCCCCCCCCACATCACAGTCCTCAGGGCCCAACTTTAATGTCCTTAGCCCCCCCCCCCACTATGATGTCCTCAGCCCACCACATCACAGTCCTCAGCCCCCCCCCCCCACATTGCAGTCTTCAGCCCCCCACTTTAATGTTCTAACCCCCCTACATTACAGTACTTAGTCCCCCACTTTAATGTCCTTACCCCCCCACATTACAGTACTTAGTCCCCCACTTTAATGTCCTTACCCCTCACACATTACAGTACTTAGTCCCCCACTTTAATGTCCTAATCCCCCCCCCCCCATTACAATCCTCAGTCCCCTACTGTAATTTCCTCAGCCCCCCCCCCCCCTAAACACACACTACACAGTCCTCAGCTCTCCCACTTCACTGTCCTCAGCACACACATTCCTCATTTTCATTTTCAAACTAGTGTCCTCACTCCCTGTGACTTCACCCCCTCCCTCACTGTCTTACCTTGCTTACACAGATCGAAGATTGGAGGGAGGCACAGGCACAGCATATCTCGATGAAGGGGGGGGGGGTGTTGCAAGATCGTGATTGGTTGCTAGGACCGCCCTTCATCCTAGCAGCCAATCACCTGCTTGTTATACTCAGGAAGCTCCGCCCTCTCTCCAAAACTGTCCTGAGTCCTGGTGTCTGCTCTGTAAGGATTACAGAGCGACGGCAGGGGAAGAAAAGGTTGCTAAATAGTGTTACCGCAGCGGTCCGAATAGAAACGTGACTCGGTCCGCATTTGGCCCGCGGTCCGCTATTTAGTGATCCCCGCACTATAAGATTGTAAAAGACCTGGGACACCTCTGGATTTCCCAATGAGAGCAGTAATGCAGCAAACAGTGGGTGTGGCCAAATTGTGGGTGCTATGCATTGAATGCAGGGGTCAGGAATATTTAATGTACAGAATGCAGAGGACAAGAGTTTGCATTGCATAGTAGGAGTCATGGGTGTGTAACGCACAGTGTAGGGGTAAGGAGAGTGCCAAATTTCCCCAGTGAGCAATACTTTCCCCCACTTTACCCTTTTATCAAAAACCCAGACTCCCTCTCCTGCAAAAAAAAAAACCAAAACAAAAAACACTCTAATATTTATGCTCTTCCGCCCAGCCCCCCCCCCCCCATTTCTCCCCCTCCCAGCACAATCTCCCGCAAAACAAATCTTCTTCCCCTTTCCTCCGCACAAGTCCTTCAGCACCATCCCCCAAATCTTCAGTCCTAGCACAATACCCCTTCTTTCCCATCCCAGCACTTATCCCCTACTCCCTCAATTCCCCTCCTAATACAAATCCTCTTCCTCCCCCAGCACAAAACCTCCTTCCCCCCCCCCCCCCAATACCCCTCTCAGAATAAATCCTTTTTCCATCCACCAAATCCTCCCTCTCTGCACAGTCCCTGATTCTAGTCCCCCCCCACCCCAATATTTATTGTAGTACAAATCTTCCTCCTCCCTTCACCCCTCAAAGAAAAAAAAAAAACACTTCTATCACAAACCCTCTCCCCGAAAAATCCCCCTCCGCAGCACAAATCCTCTTCTGCCCCCCAAGTCCTCCCCAGCGCAAATACCCTGCCCCCAAATTCCCCAAAGCCTATATCACCCTACCAGTATAAATTCTCTCCCCTAAATCCCCCCTTCCAGCACAATATGCTTCCAATCCTGAAACCAATCCTCTCCCCTCGTCCACTCTGGCACAAATCCTCTTTCCCCCAAGCCCCTCCTACACAAGTCCTCTCATAGTTTCATAGTTGGTAAGGTGAAATAAAGACACCAGTCCATCCAGTCCAACCAGTGTGTCCAACCTCCCCCAGTTCCACCAGAAATCTTCCCACCCAAAATCAGGTGGTGCAGACGCACTGCTTCTGCTGTGATTAGTCAGCCAATGGACGTCTACCAGCACCCACTAATTATCAAGGACACAGACAGGACGGAGCTTAGTATATATAAACAATGCAAAACTCCGTCCTGTCAGTGAGGATGTGTTGGATTTGGTTTTCCTTCAAAGCAGGGAATAAAATCCAGCACATCCTTTAGTGAAAACAGCATACAGTACACACATAAACACTGGTTAAGCACATAGTTAACTCTTTGATTGCCCTAGATGTTTAACCTTTTCCCAACCAGTGTCATTAGTACAGTGACAGTGCATATTTTTAGCACTGATCACTGTATTAGTGTCACTGGTTCCCACAAAGTGTCAGTTAGTGTCAGAATGTGCTCCAATATCACAGTCCTGTTAAAAGTCTCTGATCGCCACCATTACTAGTATAAAAAGGTAAATAAAAATTCCAGTATATATTCCATAGTTTATAGACGCTATAAAGTTTGCATAAACCAATCAATATATACGTTTATTGGGATTCTTTTTACCGAAGACTAGCAGAATACTTATTGGCCTAAATTTATGAATAAATTAGATTTTTTTTTAAAACTTTTATTGGATATGTTTTATAGCAGAAAGTAAAAAATATTGTTTTTTATTTTCAAAACTGTTGGTATTGTCGGTAACTATGTATTTTTTTGTTTATAGACCAAAAAAAATAAACTCAGTTGTAATCAAATACCACCAAAAGAAAGCTCTATTTGTGGGGAAAAAATGACATAAATTGAATTTGTGTATGGCCGCGCAATTGTCAGATAAAGTAATGTAGTACAGTATAGCAAAAATGGCCTGGTCTTGAAGGGGGGTAAATTTTCCAGAGTTCAAGTGGATATACTAGCAAACTAACAAACTGTTCAAAAAGAAGAAATAGAAGTTTATGGATTATGTGGTCCTTAGTCAAAGTTAGCGATGGGCGGAACACACCCTGCCCATCCCGAACCGCGAACCCTATTATAGTTTATAGGACCCGAACTTGAAGAGTCAAAAGCCCCCATTTGGAAGGTTTATTTGCAAGTTATTGTCCAAAAAAGGGTGTGTGGGCTCGGGTACTGCCCTGGTGGACATGTATCAATGCAAAAAAAAATAAATAAGGTTTTTAAAGGAGCAGGGATTTTACCAATGCTTAAAGTGAAATAAAAATGAAAAATGCCTTTATATATAGGGGCGCATCTGTACCATGTATAAAACCTGCTGCAGCAAAGCTGACATATATAAAAGAAAAAAAAAAAGATGACATTTAACTTGATTTTCCCAGCTACTTGCTTTCTTGAACAAAAGAAAAAAAACAATGCCGGCAATAGAAAAATGTGGAAAAAAAATGGCGAGGGGCAGTGGCGGCTGATGCTCAAAATTTTTGGGGGGGCGCAAAAACAAAAATGTAATAGGTATTGCTTCGCGGCAAAAAACGAGGTAAAAAAATTGCATGACTTTGAGGTCATGGTACAGGCATGGCACATGTGATGGTATAGGCATGGCACAGATGGTACAGGCATGGCACAGGTGATGGAATAGGCATGGCACAGATGGTATAGGCATGGAACAGGTGGTAGAATAGGCATGGCACAGGTGATGGTATAGGCATGGCACAGGTGATGGTATAGGCATGGCACAGGTGATGGTATAGGCATGGCGCAGGTGATGGAATAGGCATGGCACAGGTGATGGTATAGGCATGGCACAGGTGATGGAATAGGCATTGCACAGGTGATGGTACAGGCATGGCACAGGTGATGGAATAGGCATGGCACAGATGGTATAGGCATGGCACAGGTGATGGTACAGGCATGGCACAGGTGATGAAATAGGCATTGCACAGGTGATGGTACAGGCATTGCACAGGTGATGGTACAGGCATGGCACAGGTGATGGAATAGGCATGGCACAGATGGTATAGGCATGGCACAGGTGATGGAATAGGCATGGCACAGATGGTACAGGCATGGCACAGGTGATGGTACAGGCATGGCACAGGTGATGGTACAGGCAGGGCACAGATGGTACAGGCATGGCACAGGTGATGGAATAGGCATGGCACAGATGGTATAGGCATGGCACAGGTGATGGAATAGGCATGGCACAGATGGTACAGGCATGGCACAGGTGGTGGAATAGGCATGGCACAGGCATGGCGCAGGTGGTGGAATAGGCATGGCACAGATGGTATAGGCATGGCACAGGTGATGGAATAGGCATGGCACAGATGGTACAGGCATGGCACAGGTGGTGGAATAGGCATGGCACAGATGGTACAGGCATGGCGCAGGTGATGGAATAGGCATGGAACAGATGGTACAGGCATGGCACAGGTGATGGAATAGGCATGGCACAGGTGATGGTAAGGTCATGGCACAGGTGGTGGAATAGGCATGGCACAGATGGTACAGGCATGGCACAGGTGATGGAATAGGCATGGAACAGATGGTACAGGCATGGCACAGGTGATGGAATAGGCATGGCACAGGTGATGGTAAGGTCATGGCACAGGTGGTGGAATTGGCATGGCACAGATGGTACAGGCATGGCGCAGGTGATGGAATAGGCATGGCACAGGTGATGGAATAGGCATGGCACAGGTGATGGTAAGGTCATGGCACAGGTGGTGGAATAGGCATGGCACAGGTGATGGAATAGGCATGGCACAGGTGATGGTAAGGTCATGGCACAGGTGGTGGAATAGGCAAGGCACAGATGGTACAGGCATGGCGCAGGTGATGGAATAGGCATGGCACAGGTGATGGTAAGGTCATGGCACAGGTGGTGGAATAGGCATGGCGCAGGTGGTGGAATAGGCATGGCACAGATGGTACAGGCATGGCACAGGTGATGGTAAGGTCATGGCACAGGTGGTGGAATAGGCATGGCACAGATGGTACAGGCATGGGGCAGGTGATGGAATAGGCATGGCACAGGTGATGGTAAGGCCATGGCACAGGTGGTGGAATAGGCATGGCGCAGGTGGTGGAATAGTCATGGCACAGATGGTACAGGCATGGCACAGGTGATGGTAAGGTCATGGCACAGGTGGTGGAATAGGCATGGCACAGATGGTACAGGCATGGCACAGGTGGTGGAATAGGCATGGCACAGGTGATGGAATAGGCATGGCACAGATGGTACAGGCATGGCGCAGGTGGTGGAATAGGCATGGCACAGGTGATGGAATAGGCATGGCACAGATGGTACAGGCATGGCGCAGGTGGTGGAATAGGCATGGCACAGGCATGGCGCAGGTGGTGGAATAGGCATGGCACAGATGGTACAGGCATGGCACAGGTGGTGGAATAGGCATGCCGCAGATGGTACAGGCATGGCGCAGGTGATGGAATAGGCATGGCACAGATGTTACAGGCATGGCACAGGTGATGGAATAGGCATGGCACAGGTGATGGTAAGGTCATGGCACAGGTGGTGGAATAGGCATGGCACAGATGGTACAGGCATGGCGCAGGTGATTGAATAGGCATGGCACAGGTGATGGAATAGGCATGGCACAGGTGATGGAATAGGCATGCCGCAGATGGTACAGGCATGGCGCAGGTGATGGTAAGGTCATGGCACAGGTGATGGTAAGGTCATGGCACAGGTGGTGGAATAGGCATGGCACAGATGGTACAGGCATGGCGCAGGTGGTGGAATAGGCATGGCACAGGCATGGCACAGGTGATGTAATAGGCATGGCACAGATGGTACAGGCATGGCGCAGGTGGTGGAATAGGCATGGCACAGGCATGGCGCAGGTGGTGGAATAGGCATGGCACAGATGGTACAGGCATGGCACAGGTGGTGGAATAGGCATGGCACAGGCTTGGCACAGGTGATGGAATAGGCATGGCACAGATGGTACAGGCATGGCGCAGGTGGTGGAATAGGCATGGCACAGGCATGGCGCAGGTGGTGGAATAGGCATGGCACAGATGGTACAGGCATGGCACAGGTGGTGGAATAGGCATGGCGCAGATGGTACAGGCATGGCGCAGGTGATGGAATAGGCATGGCACAGATGGTACAGGCATGGCACAGGTGATGGAATAGGCATGGCACAGGTGATGGTAAGGTCATGGCACAGGTGGTGGAATAGGCATGGCACAGGCAAGGCGCAGGTGGTGGAATAGGCATGGCACAGGCATGGCGCTGGTGGTGGAATGGGCATGGCACAGGCATGGCGCAGGTGGTGGAATAGGCATGGCACAGATGGTACAGGCATGGCACAGGTGGTGGAATAGGCATGGCACAGATGGTACAGGCATGGCACAGGTGATGGTAAGGTCATGGCACAGGTGATGGTAAGGTCATGGCACAGGTGGTGGAATAGGCATGGCACAGATGGTACAGGCATGGCGCAGGTGGTGGAATAGGCATGGCACAGGCATGGCGCAGGTGGTGGAATAGGCATGGCACAGGCATGGCGCAGGTGGTGGAATAGGCATGGCACAGATGGTACAGGCATGGCACAGGTGATGGTAAGGTCATGGCACAGGTAAAGGTAAGGTCATGGCACAGGTGGTGGAATAGGCATGGCACAGGCATGGCACAGGTGGTGGAATAGGCATGGCACAGATGGTACAGGCATGGCGCAGGTGGTGGAATAGGCATGGCACAGGCATGGCGCAGGTGGTGGAATAGGCATGGCACAGGCATGGCGCTGGTGGTGGAATGGGCATGGCACAGGCATGGCACAGGTGGTGGAATAGGCATGGCACAGATGGTACAGGCATGGCACAGGTGGTGGAATAGGCATGGCACAGATGGTACAGGCATGGCACAGGTGATGGTAAGGTCATGGCACAGGTGATGGTAAGGTCATGGCACAGGTGGTGGAATAGGCATGGCACAGATGGTACAGGCATGGCGCAGGTGGTGGAATAGGCATGGCACAGGCATGGCGCAGGTGGTGGAATAGGCATGGCACAGGCATGGCGCAGGTGGTGGAATAGGCATGGCACAGATGGTACAGGCATGGCACAGGTGATGGTAAGGTCATGGCACAGGTGATGGTAAGGTCATGGCACAGGTGGTGGAATAGGCATGGCACAGATGGTACAGGCATGGCGCAGGTGGTGGAATAGGCATGGCACAGGCAATGGGCAGGTGGTGGAATAGGCATGGCACAGGCATGGCGCTGGTGGTGGAATGGGCATGGCACAGGCATGGCGCAGGTGGTGGAATAGGCATGGCACAGATGGTACAGGCATGGCACAGGTGGTGAAATAGGCATGGCACAGATGGTACAGGCATGGCACAGGTGATGGTAAGGTCATGGCACAGGTGGTGGTAAGGTCATGGCACAGGTGGTGGAATAGGCATGGCACAGATGGTACAGGCATGGCGCAGGTGGTGGAATAGGCATGGCACAGACATGGCGCAGGTGGTGGAATAGGCATGGCACAGGCATGGCGCAGGTGGTGGAATAGGCATGGCACAGGCATGGCGCAGGTGGTGGAATAGGCATGGCACAGATGGTACAGGCATGGCACAGGTGATGGTAAGGTCATGGCACAGGTGATGGTAAGGTCATGGCACAGGTGGTGGAATAGGCATGGCACAGATGGTACAGGCATGGCGCAGGTGGTGGAATAGGCATGGCACAGGCATGGCGCAGGTGGTGGAATAGGCATGGCACAGGCATGGCGCTGGTGGTGGAATGGGCATGGCACAGGCATGGCGCAGGTGGTGGAATAGGCATGGCACAGATGGTACAGGCATGGCACAGGTGGTGGAATAGGCATGGCACAGATGGTACAGGCATGGCACAGGTGATGGTAAGGTCATGGCACAGGTGGTGGTAAGGTCATGGCACAGGTGGTGGAATAGGCATGGCACAGGCATGGCGCAGGTGGTGGAATAGGCATGGCACAGGCATGGCGCAGGTGGTGGAATAGGCACTTACCTGGCGACGGCTCGGCTCCTGGCGGCGGCTTCTCCCCTCCTCGCGACTCCTCTTCTTCGCGGGCTGCGGCGGGAAAGTGACCGGGCGGTGACGGTGAGTGACTGATGCACGCACCGGCACCGCCCCCAACGAGGTCACCATGGATGTCCTGAATCATGATTGGTCCAGGCTGGAGTCTGGACCAATCATGATCCAAGACATCACAAAAGGGGGTGGTGTAGCGCATTTTTCTGCGCTACAGTTACGCCCCAGAAGGCCGCCAATTGGCGCCTCTGCTGGTGGAAAACCCCACCCCCCATCGGCACCAATGCGGCGGACGCCGAAAGAGGGGTGGTGGAGCGCAGAGCTCTGCGCTACAGTTACGCCCCAGAAGGCCGTCTATCGGCGCCTCTGCGGGTGGAAAACCCCACCCCCATAGGCACCAATGAGACGGGCGCCCCTTGTGGGCAAAAATTTTTTTTTTTTTTTTTTTTTTAAATCTTTTTTTTTTTCTTTTTCTTTTTTTTTGGGGGGGGGGGGGGCGGCGCCCCTGCGCCCCCTATGGGCCGGCCGCCACTGGCGAGGGGGTCCCCCCAATCCATACCTGGCCCTTTTGGGTTTTAAGGGGAACTGCACGCCAAAATGAATAAAACAAATCGATGCGGGGTCCCCCCAAAAATCTATGAGACTCTTATCTGAGCATGCAGCCTGGCAGACCAGGAAAGGGGGGGATGAGCAACCCCCCCCCCCAACTATACCAGGCCACATGCCCTCAACATAGGGGCATGCTTTGGGGCAGGGGGGGGCTCTGCCCACCCCTCCAAGCACCTTGTCTGCCAAAATTGAAAAACAAAAACGGCGTGGTGTCCCCCCCCCCCCAAATCCATACCAGACCCTTATCCGAGCAAGCAGCCTGGCTGGACAGGATAAGGGGGGGGGGGAGCTAGCGCCTTTCCCATCTGAACCATACCAGGCTACTTGCCCTCAACATGGGGAGGGTGCTTTGGGGTGCCCCCCAAAGCACCTTGTCCCCATGTTGATGGGGACAAGGGTATCTTCCCAACAACCCTGGGCTGTGGTTGTGGGGGTCTGCGGGTGGGGGGCTTATTGGAATCTGGAAGCCCCCTTTAACAAATGAACCCCCAGATCCCAGCCCCCCCCATGTGAATGGATATCTGGTACATCATACCCCTACCCATTCACCAAAAAAGTGTACAAAAAAATAAAGACAAAAGCCAGTTTTTGACAAGTCCTTTATTAAAAAAAATAAAATAAAATAGTGTCCCCCGATGTAAATCCATTGTCAATCATGTCATCTGCGGCACCCAAAAAAAAAAAAAAAATGCTACCGCCTCTTCAGATGCCTTTGGCGTAATGAGTTGCTGCAGCTGTGACAGCTCTTTTATAGGAAAGGGGCGGGGTCACCACCCGATGGCACTGCCCCTTCTGACATGACGTCAGTCATTTATTCTCTGCACCTGAGCAGTGCATTATGGGGCACTCGTGACGTCAGATTCCTATAAAAGGGCTGTCAAACTCAAACAGCTCATTACGTGCGAGGCGTCTGAAGAGAGTAATAAATTACTGACGTCACGACAGAAGGGGTGGTGCCACCAGGTGGTGTCCCCACCCCTTTCCTATAAAAGAGCTGTCACAGCTCCAGCAGCTCATCACACCGGAGGCGTCTGAAGAAGCAGGAGCATTTTTATTTTTTCTATTTTTTGGGTGTGGCGGCGGGCGAACTTCCCGCCGAGCGCCCCATTTGTTTGTGTGTTCAGTGAACACACGAACGCCCGATGTTCGAATCGAACTCAAAGCTCATCCCTACTCTCTATATGTCCTGTTTACCCTTATCATTGAAAGTGAAATTAAAAGAAAATCCCAAATTTTAGGTTGTCCCCAGAAAAGTAATAGAAGGGAAATCTTCCAACAGGGACATTAGTTCTGGTGACCTGGGGTTAAAACTTCCATTAATTTGTAGGGATTTCCTCACACTTTCTGTTTTTGCTATGGGACAGGTGAAGGTAAAACTCCCCAATGGGACACAGATGGCCAAAAAATATTCTGACAGGGGCTATAACTTTCCCTTACTCTATTCAAAATGAAAAGAAAACTTTCGTAGAAATTTAATTTTTTTTCTTCGATACTCCCACTTCTGACACTGCAGCCCCTTCTTCCAGTACCTGTATCTGGTCCACTAATGTTCTCACAAAAAAATCCAAATCAGACACCACAGCTACAACCCATATATACATTGTAGCAGTCTGTCATGTATATACTGTAAAATACTTTGTGACTTAAACATGTCTTCTAAATAATTTCTGTTTTCAGATCTGCCCCGTCCACAAAATTCCCAAACTGGAGGAAGATAAAGAAGCCACTCTGACCTGTGATATCTC
The DNA here is from genome assembly GCF_965119305.1 of Pelophylax lessonae. Taxonomy (NCBI): domain Eukaryota; kingdom Metazoa; phylum Chordata; class Amphibia; order Anura; family Ranidae; genus Pelophylax; species Pelophylax lessonae. Next base: position 39,787,184 of record NC_138773.1, read on the forward strand.
CGAAAAGTATATCACTGTGAGCTGGTATAGGAAGTAACCCGGGACAGACTCACAGCCCAGTATAACACCACTGCCTAATGATGACTTCAAAATCCGTACCAAGATGAAAGATCAGACCTGTCAATCATCACTGATATTCATCCCATCACTCAGCAGAGACCAGGGGGCAGAGTTCATCTGTAAAGTGGAACATTCCAGCCTGGAGAAGCCCATAGAGAAGAGCACGGGTCCTATAAAATTGACTTAACCTTCTGTGAATGGGACTGGTAAAGCACAACAAAAGGTTTCTTCATGATAGTCTAAACTATTAGCAAGTGATGGGCTGAACACCCCCCTGTTCGGTTCGCACCAGGACATCTGGAACAGGGAAAAGTTTTAGCGAACATGCAAACTCTATTAAAGTCTATGGGACATGAACAAGAAAAATCAAAAGTCCTCATTTTTAAAGGCTTATATGCAAGTTATTGCCATAAAAAGTGTATGGGGACCCGGGTACTGCCCTGGGGAACATCTATCAATGTATAATTTTTTTTTTAAAACAATAATTTTTTACAGGAGCAGTGATAATAATAATGCTTAAAGCGGAGTTCCACCCTGAAAAATATTTTTTCACCGTCCGCTTGCTTTAATTTACCTGAAAAAGAATTGGATCATTTACATTGTTTTTTTTGTTTCACTTACCTTCTTTTTAATTAAAATATACTTACCTTCCTTCCTCTTCCTCCCTCTGCGGCCATGGCCCACGCCGTCACTTCCTCCTTGCATTGACTCCTGGGAGATGAGCGTCATTGATCCCAGGAGTCAAAGCCTCTGCACCGGCCCTGCTCATCACTTCCGGTGCAGGCGCATCATTCCCTGCTGAACAGCTTCTGGGCATACCCAGAAGTTGTGCAAGGATGAGGCGCCTGCACCGGAAGTGACGAGCAGGGCATTCTGGGACTCCGACGTCACCGAAGAGGACGCTCCGTTTTCAGCTGCCCACACCTGAGATGGCAGCGCTGGACAAGACATTTTCAAGGTAAGTATTTCTTCTAAAAGGTAAGTGAAACAGGGGACAGTTCAGAGGCTATCGTTGCTTAAATGCACTCGCCCTGACTGTCCCTGGGGTATTTTTATCTAAAAAAAAATTTCTAGGGTGGAACTCCGCTTTAAAGTGAAACCATAAAAATAAAACATTCCTTTAAATATCGTGCCTGGGGGGTCCCCTTAGTGTGCTTGTAAAGTATTTAAATTTAAAAAAAGTACTTGTGGCTGTAATGTATTTTTGGCTTCCGGCAATACAGATAAAAATAAAAAACATGAAAAAAAATGGCATAGGGTCCCCCCCCAGTCCATACCAGGCCCTTTCGGTCTGGTATAGATTTTAAGGTGAACTCTACGCCAAAATTAACCACTTGCTGACCGCCGCAAGTACATATACTGCGGCGGTCAGCCCCTCCTGGGCAAAGTTACGTAGGGGTACGTCACTCGCCCACGAGCCTCTGGGGGGCGCGCGTGTGCCGCCGGAGGCATGCTCCCGACCCCGCTCGTTCCCTGACATACCCGCGCGAGTGACCGGCGGCTCCAATGTCCGCCGGTCACTCGCGATCTCCCGCTGGAGAGGGAGAAAGGCAGACGGCTGATGTAAACAAAGCCGCCTGTCATTCTCCCTGGTGTAACTGCAGAGATCATACGATCATATGATCCTGCTATGTAGGATTGTATGTCTCTGTGGTTACATCACAAGCCACGCCCCTTGACAGTTAGAATCACACCCCTTGATCACTAATAAAGTTAACCCCTTCCCTGCCAGTGTAATTTTTACAGTAACAGTGCATATTTATAGCACTGATTATTGTAGTAATGTCACTGGTACCCCCAAAAGTGTAAAAAATGTCAGTCAGGGGTCCAATCTGTCCGCCGCAATGTCGCAGTCCCGCAAAAAAAAAAAATCGCAGATCGCCGCCATTACAAAAAACAATAAAAATGACATAAATCTTTCCCATAGTTAGTAAACGCAATAACTTTTGCGCAAACCAATCAAAATCCACTTATTGCGATTTTTTTTTACCAAAAATATGTAGCAGAAAACAAATTGGCATAAAATGTTAAAAAATTTTGATTTTTACATTTTTTTTGAGAATTTCATATAAAAATATGTGAAAAATATTGTTATTTTTTCTAAATTGTCGCTCATTTTTTGTTTATAGCACAAAAAGTAAAAATCGCTATACCACCAAAAGAAAGCTCTGTTTGTGGGAACAAAAAGGACGTCAAAATCATTTGGGTACAGCGTCGCACGACCGCGCAATTGTCCGTTAAAATCACGCAGTGCCGAATCGCAAAATAGGCCCTGGTCTTTGAGCAGCCAAATCTTCCGAAGGCTTAAGTGCTTAAAAAAGAAAACGGCGTGGCCCCCCCCCCCCAAATCCATACCAGACCCTTATCTGAGCATGCAGCCTGGCAGGCCAGGAAAGGGAGAGGGGGAAGAGCGAGCGCCCCCCCTTCTCCTGAACCATACCAGGCTGCATGTCCTCAACATGGGGAGGGTGCTTTGGGGTGCCCCCCAAAGCACTTTGTCCCCATGTTGATGCGGACAAGGGCCTCTTCCGACAACCCTGGGCTGTGGTTGTGGGTTGCACGCCAACATTTATAGTAAAAATGACGGCATGTGACATCAGAAGGGGGCGGTGCCTACCCATTCACATGGGGGGATGGGATCCGATAGGTCCCCCACCCATAGATCCCCACAACCACAACCCAGGGTTGTCGGTAAGAGGCCCTTGTCCCCATCAACCTGGGGACAAGGTGCTTTCCCCCCATGTTGAGGGCATGTGGCCTGGTATGGTTCAGGAGGGGGGCCACTCGCTTGCCCCCCCTTCCTGGCCTGCCAGGCTGCATGCTCGGATAAGGGTCTGGTATGGATTTTGGGGGGGACCTCACGCTGTTTTTTTAAATTTTGCCGTGATATGTATGTATGTATGCCATTTTTTTAAATTTTTTTGGCGTGGAGTTGCCCTTAAATTCTATACCAGATCCAAAGTGCCTGGTATAGATTTTGGGGGGGACCCCATGTAATTTTTTTTTTTATTCTGTCATAGGGTTCCCCTTAACCACTTAAATGTAGGGCACTTTCACCCCTTTTCCGCCTAGACCAATTTTCAGCTTTCAGTGCTCATTGGCATCTATTGGAAATATTGGACAGCTTGGCATGGCACTGCTCCTGGTCTTTTACATTGGTGTCTATGGGAAATATTGGTCAGCTTGGTATGGCACTGATCCCCATCTTTACAATTGGCGTCAATGGAAAATATTGGTCAGCTTGGCATGGCACTGCTCCCCGTCTTTAACATTGGTGTCTATGGGAAAATAATTTAAATAATGAAATAATCCCATTTCATTATTTAAATGTACACCTTGTCCCTTGCTATTATACTTGCCGTGAAGGAGCGCGGCTGCCCTCCCCCAGGCAGCACGCACGCTCGGAAACGCGTTGTATGCGGATGACGTCATCCTGGTTCGACTGTCCACCAAGCCTCGCTGCCAGCAAAAAACACCGAGCCTACTTCCTGGTTCTTACCCCGCCGTACAAGCCGGCCACGGCGAAGGGATCCTGGCTCCAGCAGGATGGACGTCTAGGATCAGATGATGCACATTTTTTTATTTTTTTTATTATGACATAAAAAACAGGCATTCAAAGGTTTTAGAAACCTGATGCAAAAGCAAAGCTGACCCTCTCTATTTTGGGTCCGTGCAGGCAGGGCATGCATGCATGCACGGGACATCAGTACATGCTGTGTCACGTGCCGTGTCTCTGTGCACGGGGCCACAAATCTCCTCAATTTCCTTGCCCCGGGCTCCCCCTCTCCTGGAATGATAGCACCTGTGCCTGGGGCTGAGGACAGTGGTCCGCACGGCTGCTGATGTCAGTCCCTGCGTGAGCTGCGACTCGCAAATATTTATTTTTAAAGGGGAAAAATAAGTCGCTCTTTACAAGTTTTCAGAGCGCTGATCGCCACTCACGTGACTCGCTGCCTCTCTCCCCTCTTGGCTAACGTCAGCAGGGAATCCTCAGCCCTGCCCGCTGCAAGCAACTCTCAGACAGGCAGAGGAGAGAGCTGGCGGGTCATTTGAGCGGCGATCGGCGCTCTGAAAACTGGTAAAGGGACGGGTTATTTTTTTTTTAAAACACATACACAGACACACGGGCACACAGAATTATTAAAGAGAGCTGACAGGATAGTATAATGTGGCTTAACAACCACTTTAAAGGGGAAGTTGAGATTCCAGGGGGGGGGGCACTTGCCCCCATGTGGATGCCAATTGTCATGTTTCTCCTAAGCCTCTATTTTTTTTTTTAACTATTTTTCTATCTGTTTAGTAGTCGATACATCACATACATCTCTGATTCTCTCCCAGCCTTAAAGCTAAACTCCGGAGAAGATAAAGATCCTCCTTTGCAGAGAGCTGGCCCCTCACTACATGGGTTAAATACTTTTAAGGTCTAGGGGACCATGAACAGCTCCTGCAGGCTTATACAGGTTTCAGGACCAGTCCCTGCAGCCTCTATTTCTCTGTGCTCTGGCAGAAAAAAGTGTTTTCATAGGTTATGTCATAGCATCTTAGGGTATATTATAATTCAGAATATAACACATTAGTTTAATAGAATACTCAATATACAGTATTGACATAAGATCATTCATAGCATGTCACTCAATTATTCAATTATGTTTTCATATTTTTAATAGTATAAGTATTAATTAATATTACTTTTATGCATGGGCGTCCGCAAGTGCCCCCCTTCCCCGGAATCTCAACTTCCCCTTGTTGTTGGTTGTTAAGCCACTTTATACTATCCTGTCTGGTCTGTTTAATAAACCTGTGTGCCCCTGTATCTGTGTATGTGTTTTAAAAAAAATAGAAAATGGAAGTACACAAGTACAAACCCCCAGGGGGGTTTTAGCAGCAATAACTATTTTTGTAGAATATATGAAACTATAATTTTTTCTAAAAAATTCCTTTATTAGTAAATGGAAAACGTGTAAAAAACACACATGATAAAAAATCCCCAAAAGGGAAAATTGATGGATTATGAGCTCTGGTTACAAACAGAATAACATGATGTTACAAAAGTAAATGACAATCGCATAATGTAGATCGTCACATGAAATTACAGAAACTCTGCGTTTCGACCTATAAGGTGAGGTCTTCCTCAGGGGATCTGTGATGTCTGGAAAGAACATGTCATTACAATTAAACACATGCAAAGGTTATATAATATCACATGAGTATATACAGACATGTGGAATAACTTATATAGATAGGTATATAGATTCTAAATAAATAATTATATAATTATGTACCATAAGTTTTTGTAAGAATTGATGGACATTAGGAATGTTGACTTTGTTCTTGCCTTTTTATATAAGTTAATTGTATCCTATTAATTTTAATATAAACTGCTTTAACACTATGATTTTGTGTTTATTTTTTAGTCCCTGATGAAGTGTTTTGAGTCACCGAGACAGGTTGTATGGTTTAGGTGATCTTATGATGAATCATTACAAGTACTTGGATTCTTTTGGCATTTGTTCTGGTGCTCCTGTTGTGTTTTTACATTTCTGGGTGCCCACCAAAGGACAGCCTTGCTTTACATGAGCAGTCTCACCAGAGCCAGTGAATTCCCTGCCAGTGTTTCCTATATGTTTTACTAGATTTTACACTCCTGTACCTCCTGGATGTGTCTTTTTTTGGATACAACCGTAGGAAAGTTTATTAGGTAGACATCGCAGGCAGACTCAACAGGTGTTGCAGGGGGGATAAAAGAAGACTGTAAGCCCCCGTTCACACTTGAGCATTGTTGCACATGTATTTACGCCTAAACCTACACAAGTCATCAGTTAGCAACAGGAATCCCATTATTTTCAATACTGGCTTCTTCTACTCTCAGTCACTCAAAGCATGATAATGTAAAAAAAGCAAGAAGGGTGCACTAGCCTAGTGCATTACCAATGGTATTTATTAGAATGTAAAACACAGGCAACAATATTCACAAAGCCAGATAAGTGTAAGGCACATAATGTAAACCAAAAGGAGACTTCACTTGTAGCCTTAATTAGTAGGTCTAGATAAGCACAAACGATACCTGATGTAGAGCTAAAACTGACGCATATCAAGGGTTAACCCTCTTCCTCAGCTCTATATACTCATTTTTAGGATCAGGCAGATTAATCTTCCATGCTCTGGCTCTTGGCAATTAAATTAAAGTTCAGTGCCCCAGTGGGTCGATAAAGAAGATGAGACCAAAACTTTAATTTAGTTGTTGGGAGTCAGGGCATGGAGATCCTGATAATGAGTAATTGGTCCCTGACACCCCTCTCTGTTCCTAGCCCCAGCTGCTGAACTGATGCGGCCCAAGTTTTATTTTATTCATTCGTTGGGAGCCACTGCCTTAGGCATAACGGTGCATGCACCCAAAGATATTTAAATAGTCTACTCTATGCCCCTGGGCAACATACAGGAGGGCTGGCTCCCTATCAGTGGCCCTGTATAGTGATGCTGCATTCTGCCATTCTCCCTGAACTGAAGCTCCAGATCATCTGTCAGAGCTGAAGACTGTGCAGTTCTGCTTGGACAAAAGAGGTTGTGGTCTGATGGGGGTAACTCCTACTGTAGATAGCCTTAGCAATGTGGAGGTGGGGGGAAAGTTGGTAATTTCCCAGTTTGCTTATCCCTGCTTACACATCAATTTCCCCAGCACTGCACATCCAGCATACAACCTGTAAAAGTAATTTCTCCCCTTTCAGTATTTCCTGGCATTATGTCTCTATTTCCCCTCCGCACTCAGGTAGATAGAAGCAGATGAAAGCAAAAAATGGTTTATTCTTCAAATGGATAAATGAACAGACAGTGCAATGGGGAACAGATGTCCAGGTTGACGCGTTTCACGGCTCACATGGCCGCTTACTCATAACCGTAGTGATGAATAACGGAAATCGTTTTTTTATACAAACTCTAGATGGTTAATGTGATTGCTTGCACGTTTGTATGTTTAACTTAATGATCTTTCATTGAGAAACCGATTTGTACCGTGATTCAGCACCTGGGACATGAAAAGACGTACACATAAAAAGATGCCTCCTAATGAGGCAAAGTGACATGACAACAAAACATTAAGTGTAAAAATACTTGGTTTGCATAATATATGCCAATGATTTGTGACATTTAAAAACATTTGTAGCACAAAGGAAGAATCCAAAAAACGGCAATGAACACAGGGGAAGATGATGAAAAAGTTGAAAACTTTTGTATATAAATATAAATAAACACATCATCTTCTATATATCCCTGTGTAAACATAAAACATAGATTATAAAGGCATGCCTCATGAAACAGATGATATTTAAATATACTTGTAAATAACTAGAAAGAAGCAACCCAACTGAATAAATGGAAGGTGAAAAACAATCTATTTCTATTTTTCCCGCTGGAATCGAGTCCTAATTTCCATTGTCAGCAGGCACCCATATATATGCTTGGTTAACACATCATATATATAACAATTTTTGTGCTATAAGCTTTTTACAATTAATCTTGTGCCCTTTAGACATTGGGATTTTTTCAATTTTTTCAATTGAAAAGGTTCTTTCAATCTTTTCTATTCAATTCTTATATATATAGTTTTGATATCTGTACAGGAACACGTTCTTGTCTACAGGAATTAGTGACCCCTTTTCCAACGGGTTTATGTACATCATGTTTACTGGAACATATCCACTTCGGTATTATGTATATTATGGATTTTTTTGACATGCCTCAAGCTTCGGATTTTAACATTCATATGAATGAAATACAACCATTAGTCATAATCATTAGCACCCACAACACATTTTTACACAGTGCACATTATCATCCTGTCATTTCCCCCCCCCCTCTTTTCACACATGTGTTTCTTGTTTGGTTTTTAATTGATTTTGGCTAGTTTTTCCTCTTTCTTTGTATTCATATGATGCATTTATTCATTTTTTATACATACTCACGCTCACTTCACTTCTTCACCACCCCAACATTTGTACATTTAATTAAGTCATTATTTCACGACCACTCATTTATATCTTTTTCATGGTACAATAGATTGCTACAGGCAACCTACATATGTTTCTTCACAGCTTCTTTGCCCATTACAGTGGGGACACATCATTTGTATTTACTACTTTCTCCCAGCCTACATGATTTTTTTGCTGGGATCATTTATGATCACCCATTATTCTTCATATTTATATTAATTCCTTCACGCACGCATATTATTCGTTTTTTATATAACATTAAGTCAACCATATATGCAGATATGCATAGGTTCACGTATGTTTACACATTTAGTGTGTGTCACACACACATTCACATATGTGCTTATATACTTAATACATATATTTTTTATATATACGTTTCATACGCTTTATACATATATTCACATATGTGTTCATACGGATTTTTTCTTATTTAAATCCATTTGACTAAATAATGAGGAATTTTTATTCCCAATCTTCTTATTGATTGTTTTTCACCTTCCATTTATTCAGTTGGGTTGCTTCTTTCTAGTTATTTACAAGTATATTTAAATATCATCTGTTTCATGAGGCATGCCTTTATAATCTATGTTTTATGTTTACACAGGGATATATAGAAGATGATGTGTTTATTTATATTTATATACAAAAGTTTTCAACTTTCTCATCATCTTCCCCTGTGTTCATTGCCGTTTTTGGATTCTTCCTTTGTGCTACAAATGTTTTTAAATGTCACAAATCATTGGCATATATTATGCAAACCAAGTATTTTTACACTTAATGTTTTGTTGTCATGTCACTTTGCCTCATTAGGAGGCATTTTTTTATGTGTACGTCTTTTCATGTCCCAGGTGCTGAATCACGGTACAAATCGGTTTCTCAATGAAAGATCATTAAGTTAAACATACAAACGTGCAAGCAATCACATTAACCATCTAGAGTTTGTATAAAAAAACGATTTCCGTTATTCATCACTACGGTTATGAGTAAGCGGCCATGTGAGCCGTGAAACGCGTCAACCTGGACATCTGTTCCCCATTGCACTGTCTGTTCATTTATCCATTTTGAAGAATAAACCATTTTTTGCTTTCATCTGCTTATATCTACCTGAGTGCGGTTCTTCTACCTTTACCTTGCAAAACTTCCGGATGACGGGTCTTACCAGCACCAGGTCAAGTCGACACACCTGAGCGGCTTTGCTTTTCCCCATTCCTTCTATTTCCCCTCCAGCACCCCCTTACCACTTACATGCACTTCTCTCTCCCTTACCATGGAGTAATCAGCAGGCCAACCAAAAGCTTTAGCAAAACTAGACGATACACTTGGCAGCAAGGGAAGCAAGAAACATCTATATAGCATCCTCCTAGATAGGTGCTAAGTAAAGCATTTGTTTACTCCATCTGCTTATCAGGGGAGCCTGATCCGTTAGTTATGCCTGTTACATGGATCCAGGTGTGAGTCACTTGGTCTGAGGGAGTGTCCCCACTATATCCAATAGGGGAGCCTGTTGGGCAGTGGAGGAAACCCAGCCAGTGACACACGGCTTTTGTGGCAGTCCCAGTGGGAGGGCACTACCGCAGTGCATCCTAGGATTGACCATAAAAACTGAGGGCACATGTGACAGGGCATCTTTGGTGGGAAACAGAGTCCCAGGTGGAGGGTGACGGCTGTCTATCCTTCTGCTTGCAGGGGAAAGTGGTCACAGGCAGTAAGCCTAGTGAGCCAGGTGTGGAGCTCAGCCTTGAAGGTCCTGGGGAAGCTAAAAGTGGAGCTGCAGGCAGAGCTACCTGGGAAAAACAGTGTCTGTGAGTACCAGGGGGCTTGCCAAGGGGTCTGCCCAGGAATGGGGACCACTCCAGTGAGGTCAGTGGACAGAAGGTCAGCGCACACAGTCAGTGAGTAAAGGGAGTGCCAAGTAGAACCCTGAAAAGTAACCTACCAAGTGTTCGCCTTTCAAACACTTCACTTCAGTGGCAAGGTTAAGCAGCGGCCTTGCTGCATTCAACATAGTTAGCAGTCCTCAAGATTGTGCATAGTTCATTAAGTTGGAGTATCCCACTCATCCCTTCTCCCATCCCATTATAAAATAAAAACAACAAAAACCAAATCCCCTGGACTGTTTACTGACTGAGCCAAGAATCTAAGATACTAAAGATTTACAAGTCGTTGCCATAGGTAACCCAGGGGAATCTGCTTTCAGCAGCTCCAATGGGAGTAGTGCTACATCTAAATCATGGAGCAACATCAGGACCCCCATAGGACAGAAGAACATGGAAAAACATGGGAGTACACATTGGAGCAAATTAGTGATATAAAAAAAAAAAAAACATGTTACACTTACCTCTGTGCAGTGGTTTTGCACAGAACAGCTCGGATCCTCTTCTTTTCAGGTCTCCCACCAGTGCTCCTGGCTCCTCCCCCTTGAGCAGTGCCCCCAGAGAAAGCTGCTTGCCCTGGGGGCACTGCTGTGTGTCCGCACCCCAGCCGCAGCACTATGTGTCATGAGCCGTGACCAGGCCTTGTCCCCCTGCTCTTTCCCTATTGGATTACTGGCTGTGATTGACAGCAGTGGGAGACAATGGGCTCCCACTAGTGTCTCAGCCAATGAGAAGGGAGAGTCCCCATACAGCCAAGGCTATTGTGAACATTGCTGGATCAGAAGGGGCTCAGCTAAGGAATGGGGGGGGGGGGCGAGGGGAGTCTTTACAACCACCTTAAAGCATTGCATTGCAAAAGATGGGCATAAAATTTCACTAAACCTAGTTTTGCAATAAAAGTAATGGTTTCATTTTGGGTGAATATTTCAGCAAATTTACACTCTGATTTTACTATTGATGAGACCATTATTAGAAGGATATCTCTCTAAAAGAGCCCAGGATAACAGTAGAAACCTGGGGGTTCCAATCCTTCACCATTCTATACAATATTAGAAAAAACATTTAACAGTTTAAAAAAGTTCAGCCAGATCTGCAAAAAGTAAATTCTGTAGTTATACAGTAAGTACTGAAATCTTCAGTACTGCCTTTGGTCCTGTGACACCATCTTGTATTTATGCAATCTTTGTGATGTAGGAGTGCTGAACCTCATGCAGATGTGTTTGGATGGGATAGGTGGTTTTGGTCCTAGAGGCTGCTCACCAGCAACTGTAGGGTCTTGCTGGACCCCCAGAGGAGTTTGTTGAAGATTTGAAAGGATGGGAGCGCCAAACCAGCTTGTACAGACTTTAAAAAGATTTTTATTTTGGAACAGCCAAGGCGTTTCTGGGGCTCAGCACTCCCCCTTCATCAGAGCTAAAAACTAGACAATCAAGAATATACTAAGAATCCTTAAAATGTGTTAAAAAGTATGGAAATAAACAAGTATAAAAGTAAAAATGCCTTACTGCAGTAATTATCACAGCCATAAAGGACATACATTGCTCGACTAAACTAAGAAGTATAAAAACCAGGAAGGACAAAGAAAACATGTTCTTATTAGGGCTACAAAGCAACACAAAAATAAAAGCAAAGTAAGGAAGAAAGACTGAGGCTGGATTTACACTGATGTGAATTGGATGCGGGTTTCCCCATATCCAATTCTCATGACAGGAGAGAGTGACCGGCTCTCAATGGAGCCGGTTTACACACCTCCAGGGTGGCCACGGAGCGGATTGCACAGGGGTCCTGTGCGTCTTTGGCTCCGTTTCAGGTCTGAAATCAGGTAAAAATTCGGGCCTGATTCATCCCTTAAAATGAGAATAGGGACGCACTAGAAACCTGCTGTGAGCCGGGTCTGCACAACAGTGTGATCCCAGGCTTGATGTGTTTTCATTCTTGTTAAAGCAACACACATATATATATATATATATATATATATATATATATATACAAACCCAATTCCAAAGAAAGTTGGGACACTGTACAAATTGTGAGTAAAGAAAGAATGGACTAATTTACAAATCTCATAAACTTATATTTTATTCACAATATAATATAGCGAAACATATCAAGTGTTGAAAGTGAGACATTTTGAAATTTCATGCCAAATATTGGCTCATTTTGGATTTCATGAGAGCTACACATTCCAAAAAAGTTGGGACGGGTAGCAATAAGAGGCCATAAAAGTTAAATGTACATATAAGGAACAGCTGGAGGACCAATTTGCAACTTATTAGGTCAATTGGCAGCATGATTGGGTATAAAAAGAGCCTCTCAGAGTGGCAGTGTCTCTCAGAAGTCAAGATGGGCAGAGGATCACCAATTCCCCAAATGCTGTGGTGAAAAATAGTGGAGCAATATCAGAAAGGAGTTTCTCAGAGAAAAATTGCAGAGTTTGAAGTTATCATCATCTACAGTGCATAATATCATCCAAAGATTCAGAGAATCTGGAACAATCTCTGTGCGTAAGGGTCCAGGCCGGAAAACCATGCTGGATGCCCGTGATCTTCGGGCCATTAGACGGCACTGCTGTGGAAATCATAACATGGGCTCAGGAATACTTCCAGAAAACATTGTCGATGAACACAATCAACCGTGCCATTCGCCGTTGCCGTCTAAAACTCGATAGGCCAAAAAAGAAGCCATATCTAAACATGATCCAGAAGCGCAGGCGTTTTCTCTGGGCCAAGGCTCATTTAAAATGGACTGTGGCGAAGTGGAAAACTGTTCTGTGGTCAAACTAATCAAAATTTGAAGTTCTGTTTGGAAAACCGGGGCGCCATATCATCCGGAATAAAGAGGACAAGGACAACCCAAGTTGTTATCAGCGCTCAGTTCAGAAGCCTGCATCTCTGATGGTATGGGGTTGCATGAGTGCGTGTGGCATGGGCAGCTTACACATCTGGAAAGGCACCATCAATGCTGAAAGGTATATCCAAGTTCTAGATCAACATATGCTCCCATCCAGACGTCGTCTCTTTCAGGGAAGACCTTGCATTTTCCACCATGACAATGCCAGACCACATACTGCATCAATTACAACATCATGGATGTGTAAAAGAAGGATCCGGGTACTGAAATGTCCAGCCTGCAGGCCAGATCTTTCACCCATAGAAAACATTTGGCGCATCATAAAGAGGAAGATGCAACAAAGAATACCTAAGACAGTTGAGCAACTAGAAGCCTGTATTAGACAAGAATGGGACAACATTCCTATTCCTAAATTTGAGCAACTTGTCTCCTCAGTCCCCAGACGTTTGCAGACTGTTCTAAAAAGAAGAGGGGATGCCACACAGTGGTAAACACGGCCTTGTCTCAACTTTTTTGAGATGTGTTGATGTGAAATTTAAAATCAACTTATTTTTCCCTTAAAATGATACATTTTCTCAGTTTAAACATTTGATATGTCATCTATGTTGTATTCTGAATAAAATATTGAAATTTGAAACTTCCACATCATTGCATTCTGTTTTTATTCACAATTTGTACAGTGTCCCAACTTTTTTGGAATCGGGTTTGTATATATATATATATATATATATATATATATATATATATATATATATACACACACACACTGCTCCAAATTAAAGGAACACTTTAATCAGATTTTCTAATATCAAGTTAAGTAAACTCCTGGGATATTGAGCTGGACAGTTAAGTAGCAGAGGGGGGTTGTTAATCAGTTTCAGCTGCTTTGGTGTTAATGACATTAACTACAGGTGCACTAGATGGACACAATGAGACGACCTCCAAAACAGGAATGGTTTTACAGGTGGAGGCCAATATCATTTTTTCCCCTACTCATCCTTTCTGATTGTTTTTCACTAGTTTTGCATTTGGCTAGGGTCAGTGTCACTACTGGTAGCGTGAGGCAATACCTGAACCCTAAAGAGGTTGCACAGGCAGTCCAACTCCTCCACAATGGCACATCAATAGGTATCATGGCCAGAAGGTTTGCTGTGTCTCCCAGCACAGTCTTAAGAGCATGGAGGAGTTTCCAGGAGATAGGCAGTTACTCTATGAGAGCTGGACAGGGCCATAGAAGGTCCTTAACCCATCAGCAGGACCGGTATCTACTCCTTTGTGCAAGGAGGAACAGGATGAGCACTGCCAGAGCCCTACAAAATGACCTCCAGCAGGCCGTTGATGTGAATGTCTCTGACCAAACAATCAGAAACAGATTTCATAAGGGTGGCCTGAGGGCCCGACGTCCTCTGGTGGACCCTGTGCTCACTGCCTGGCTCTGTGGAGCTCAAATGGCATTTGCAATTGAACAACAGATTTGGCAGGTCCGCCACTGGCATTCTGTACTTTTCACAGATGAGAGCAGGTTCACCCTGAGCACATGTGACAGATGTGAAAGGGTCTGAAGAAGCCGTGGAGAATGTTATGCTGCTTGTAACATCGTTCAGCATGCCCAGTTCGGTGGTGGGTCAGTAATGGTATGGAGAGGCATATTCATGGAGGGATGCACAGACCTCTACACGCTAGACAATGGCACCCTGACTGCCATTAGGTATCGGGATGAAATCCTTGGACCCATTGTCAGACCTTAGTGGGTCCTGGGTTCCTCCTGGTGCACGACAATTCCCTGCCTCATGTGGCGAGAGTATGCAGCCAGTTCCTGGAGGATGAAGGAATTGATACCATTGAATAGCAATAAAACAGGTGCAGAAGGTTGAAACGGCGCTACCTTTCAAGTGATAAAGTGCCAAGCAAATAAATAAATAAATAGTGATATTGTGTATATTTAGTATCATAAAGTGCTAAAGTGGTTGATGGTCAATGTAATGACCGACCTTTATTGACCTCTGAAAGATGCACACTGATTGGGTGCAAAGTGCTAGTGCAAATAAATAGAAATAAAAATTGAATGAATACAGTGAAATTTATTTGAAGAGAACCTGCTGTTATTCAGCGTGATATATCAGTGATAACAGTGATAGAAATTCATAGAATCAATTTAATAAATGAACTAAAATAGAAAAAATTATGAGTTTATTTGAAGAAGCTTGCTGCTAAGCAACGTGATGTACCAGTGATAATGGTGATAAAAGTTCATAAAATCAATTTAATGACTAGAATAAAATAGGTTCCAGCTTTTTATGAAAATAATAACCATCAATAAGAACCGGAAGAATTATGTATATAGGTGACCAAGCAAGTGGTTTAAGAAAAGAAACTTCGGTTGCAATCACCAGTGTAACCACTTGGTGTCGCACCTCATATACGACCTGCTGTATATCAGAAATAATGGGACCGATGGTACTGTCCTGGGGTTCCTCTAGTTCAATCTCCCTCCTTGTTCCTCAAAAAATAGAGAGAGAGGGGGGACCCCTTTGGTATAGTATATAGTGCAATTTGAAAGGCTGAGGTAGTGACTCACAGTTACGGCTGTCCACGATCAGCAGAGAAGCCGGGAAGCTTCCGCGTTTCACGGCCCTGGCTCCAAAACCAGAAGTGACGTAATGACGTATGACTCCACCCTACGCGTTTCGTCAGAGGACGTCTGCTGGAGCTTACTGATGCCCTTGTCTAGATCTGGGGGTAAATATCCCAGGACACCATCCTTGGTCTCATTAGTAAGGAGAGAAAAAACTGCGCTAAACCCTATTTGTGGAGGGCGTTTAGGATCCTACCACAATGATTTAATTTAGTGACAATGGAAATAAAAGTGCAATAAATGTGGATGAGGTGATGCTCAGGTACCTTGTGCCAGAGTGTCAATATATTATGAAAATATATATTTTTATAACTTCAATTTAAAAAAGTACAATTTATAACATATATTATTATTTAACCGGTTTTAAGTGCAAAAATGATGCATCAACTAAAGTGCTTTGGTATAATATTAAATAGCATAGGTATTCAGCAAATAAAGTGCAAACAAATGGCAGCTAAAGTGCTTATAAATCACAGAAAAAGTTTGTAGTCCATATATGTGCAAATATTAGATGGTGCAAATAGTGTGAAAAAGTCCTTCTGTGCAAATCATATCAAAGTGCTGGTGCTTTTCACATATACAATAGTGGTGTGACCCTCCGCTTCACCTCCCGGTGGTAAATGGTAAAATGACCCACTTACCAGATCCAGTGGATTTGTGTGGGCATACGCCAACAAGAATCAGTAAAGGCTTGAGTGTATCTCTCTCAGGTGGATACCGGTTTCCTGGTGGTACTCAAAATGCTTGAGGGTCCACGGCTTGCTCCTGTGTGCATTCAGGATGTGGGAAGAAAAAGAAGACTCCTCATAGTGCAGACGTTTAAAAAAGGTTTCCATTTTATTTGAAGTTTAAAACCGCAATCACAATAAAAAAGCAGAAAGCAACATATACTGGTGCCCTTTGAAATGTCCCCGCAGACTCAATGCCTCGTGGCTATGCTGGATGTCTGCTAATGAGAGCCGCGCCGAACCCGGAAGTGGGGAAGTGGCGTGCGGTTCACCAAGGGCCCAGAATGGGCAGCGTGCGTTGCAACTTGACGCGTTTCGTCATAGAGCTGACGTCTTCGGAAGTTGCACGTACGCTGCGTCAGTCTCATTAAGTAGAGAAGGAAGCCACATCCATCCTCATCTGCTCCGCCCCTTTTTGGTAACACATACCGTTGCCGGATATATCTCACAATGTCTTTATCCATAAAGGTCATTGGTTGGCGGAGAGTAATTATCCCCAAAAAATAAACTTTTTTCAAATATTCTCAAAATGATTCAAATATTCATCCATATTGCTAATGTTTGTAAATATATCCCAATCTTATTATCGAGATGTTAAATAACACAAATACACCCACTCTATTTATGCGCATAAACTATTTTGGCCAGAAGATGGCGATGTGATATTCTATTTTTATATCATTTATTATTCCATATGTCTAGTGGCCACAGAAATGTGTGTATGCATAAATTTGTAGGGGGCAATTACTCTAAAGGTATATTTATAAATGAATTGCGTAGTATTTATTGCGGAATTATGCCGTGTTGTGTATTGTTAAATTTATACCCCTTTAAATACTAGCTAGAGTGTTGTGATGTATGTTATGTCATATGTGGCCGCATAAATAATATTAAAATTAATTTATTGATATTTAATATTTGTTTTGAAAAAATATATATATTTAAAAAACCACCATATGAGGAAAAGGTAAGTACTATAATCAATATCAATATTTGAAATCTGTTGTACTTTCCAGTATTATTGTACCATATTCTAATAGTAATAAATAAATAAATTATTGTGGGATGGGTGTTGGTTACCATCATATTGTGTGTAAATTTATTAAAATGTAAAAACTATGTGTGTTAAGACTATTAAGTAAAACTATTAGTAAAATTAATTTGGGGATGTGATCAACGTGAGATCTGTCCGTTCACAATTGCAACATAATCAGACGGGCAATAGGTTTAGTTAAAAGTCAGTAATAAAACAGTTTAGATCTAGGTCTATATTCATACCCTGAGGTTGCAGTGTCCCTAATAGGGATGATCGAACGGTTCGGGTCGGCCATCGGTTCGGCCCGAACATTGGGTGTTCGAGGTTCGGCCGAATTTAGAACTTTTTGCCCAAAAAGTTCGGAATTCAGCAACCAGAACCGCCCAAAATGCAATGCTTCAGGAAATGGGCTTTAAAAGCCAGTGATTGGACCAGAACCATCAGTAAAAGCCAATTGAGGGGGCAGGAGAATGCTAGAAATGTGATTGGAGTGACTAGGGGGTCCCTAGACCAATCATTAGTGAATACGCCCCCCAGTATATAAGATCGCCCCCGCCATATTCCTAGCATTGTTATACTGGACATGGAAGAGAGTGGAAGCAGTTCTGTTAATTTTACTTTAAAAGTGTCATTTAGCTCATTTTTAGTGTGAGGAAAGGGATATCTAGTGTAGTTAGAGTGCTCCTTTACACTTTAGTTAGCTTCAAAAATTGAGTTTCTGTAGGGAAAGTGTTAAGTGTAAGGGGACCGTAGTGTAGTGTAGGGTTAACTGGCAGTGACTGCTATGGCAGGGTGACAAAACCCTTCCATAGCAGGGTGACCGCTATAGAGAAATGATCTTTTCTCTGAATTGCTTCGGCACAGGAATATGGCTTCTCACCAGCCAAGCATTTTTTATGCTGCAGGGACTGCCACTGCCAGTGCTTTTTTGAGGACATGTTTGATGTCAGACATGACATCTGAACATGTGTATAGGGGGTATATATAGACATATATGTCTGAATATATACCCCTAGACATATATAGGTGTGATAGTAGCAGAAATAAATGCTTGCGCTAATGAAATCATTTACAGTAATATATTTCTGCTACTATCACACCTATATATGTCTAGGGGTATATATTCAGACATATATGTCTATATATACCCCCTATACACATGTTCAGATGTTTTGCCTGCCTCAAAAGAACCCCAAAAAAATGCCAAAAAAACGCTAGCGTCAAAAAAAAAATGCCCAGGTGTGTTTTTGCTGGCATTTTTTGGGGGGTTTTGGAGGCAGGCAAAACATCTGAACTTGTGCACAGTACCACTATACACAAGTTCAGATGTTTTGCCTGCCTCAAAAGAACCCCAAAAAATGCCAAAAAAAAAACGCTGGCGTCAAAAAAAAAAATGCCCAGGTGTGTTTTTGCTGGCATTTTTTGGGGGGTTTTGAAGGCAGGCAAAACATCTGAACTTGTGCACAGTACCACTATACACAAGTTCAGATGTTTTTCCTGACTGCAAAGAACCCAAAAAAATGCCTGCTTTGAAACCGGCAAGGTGTGGAGAGAAGCTAACCCCCTGTCTGAAAGTTTTCTAATACATACAATCCTTTTTTTTTCTGGTTCTGGACATGCTACAGAGCTGAAACTTCACAGGTACACCTTTTAGACCCACAGACACAAAATCACACAAAAAAAGTTCTTAAAAATTGTCATTTTTGATAAAAAAAAGCCAATTATTGAAAAAAATGAAAAAAAAAAGAGATTTTTTGATTTTTTTTACTTTGGATTTCAGATCTGGGGGGTCTAAAAAGTGTACATGTGAAGTTTCAGCTCTGTAGCATGTCCAGAACCATAAAAAAAAAGATTGTTTGTATTAGAAAACTTTCTGACAGGGGGTTGGCTTCGCTGCTGTAAAACCTTGCCGGTTTAATAGAAGGCATTTTTTTGAGTTCTTTGCAGTCAGGAAAAACATCTGAACTTGTGTATAGTGGTACTGTGCACAAGTTTTGATGTTTTGCCTGCCACCAAAAACCCCCAAAAAATGCCAGCAAAAACACACCTGGGAATTTTTTTTTTTGACGCTAGCGTTTTTTTTGGCATTTTTTGGGGTTCTTTTGAGGCAGGCAAAACATCTGAACTTGTGTATAGTGGTGTATATACACACATACATATATTTATATACACACCTAGACATATATAGGTGTGATAGTAGCAGAAATAAATGCTTGCGCTAATGAAATCATTTACAGTAATATATTTCTGCTACTATCACACCTATATATGTCTAGGTGTGTATATAAATATATGGATGTGTGTATATATACCACTATATAAATCTCTCTTTTTTTTAAAATTTTTTCAATAATTGGCTTTTTTATCAAAAATGACAAAGAACTTTTTTTTGTGTGATTAATAGTCCCTGGGGCATGACCCAGAACCCTAGGCACTTTTTAGGGGCATTTATTGGGTTTTAGGGCTTAAAAAATGTGCTTTTTGATTACCGAAGTTCGGGTCCCATTGATTTAAATGGGGTTCTGAAATCCGAACCGAACTTTTGGAAAATTCGGGTGTTCTGGTCGAACCAAACTTTTCAAAAGTTCGATCATCCTTAGTCCCTAATTCATAAATCCAAAATGTTTCATTTTTTGATACTGCTATACGCATATCTTTACCACGCCAGTGGGTATCGATCTTATCGATTCCGCTGAACGTTAGTAAAGTGGGGCCTCTTTTATGATAAATTCTGAAATGTTGTGAGACACAATGCTTAGTGATCCCTTTTCTTATATTATTAACCACTTTACCACCGGAGGATTTTGCTGTCTTATGTCCAGGCCACTTTTTGCAATTCGGCACTGTGCGACTTTAACTGACAATTGCGTGGTCATGCAACGCCGTACCCAAACTAAATTGACGTCCTTTTTTTCCCACAAACAGAGCTTTCTTTTGGTGGTATTTGACCACCTGTGCGATTTTCATTTTTTGCGATATTAATTAAAAAAAGCGACAATTTTGAAAAAATAACAATATTTTTCTACTTTGACAGTTAAAAAATATCAAATATATTCAATTATTGTCATATATTTAGGCCAAATTGTATTTAGCTACATGTCTTTGACAAAAAAATTCTCAATGAGCATATTTTTAACCGCTTTATGACCACAAGGTTTTACCCCATTCCTGACCAGGTCATATTTTGCGATTCGGCTCTGCGTTACTTTAAGGACAATTGCGTGGTCATGCAATGCTGTACCCAAATGAAATTTATGTCCTTTTTTTCCCACAAATAGAGCTTTCTTTTGGTGGTATTTGATCACCTGTGCAATTTTTACTTTTTGCGCTATAAACAAAAAAAGAGCGACAATTTTGAAAAAATAACAATATTTTTCACATTTTTTTATATGAAATTCCCCCCCAAAAAAATGTAAAAATCAAAATTTTTTATCATTTAAGGCCAATTTGTTTTCTGCTACATATTTTTGGTAAAAAAAATCGCAATAAGCGTATTTTGATTGGTTTGCGCAAAAGTTATTGCGTTTACTAACTAAGGGAAAGATTTCTGTCATTTTGGTGGTTTTTTTTTAACGAGTAATGGCGGTGATCTGCGATTTTTTTTGCTGGACTGCGACATTGCGGCGGACAGATTAGACCCTTGACTGACATTTTTGACACTTTTGGGGGTACCAGTGACATTACTACAGTAATCAGTGCTATACATATGCACTGTTACTGTAAAAATGACACTGGCAGGGAAGGGGTTAATTTTTATTGGAGAGGGAGGGGTTAATATATGCATGGTGCTTACTGACGTGTGTGGGGGGAGGTGACTGAGTGACACAGGGACAGATCGCAGGTTCAGCTATGCTGAACCCTGCAATCTGACCCTGCCTGTCACTTAGGAGATCCGCCTGCTTTGTTTACACAAGCGGGCGGATTTCCACACTAGATCCCCGACGATCGGGGAAGAGCAGCGGTGATCACCACTGCTCCTCCCCTGGCCCGACTCCCGCTGTGACTGAATACAGCGGGAGCGAGCCTCCGTCGCCGAGAGAGGGGAATGTCTGGTGACGTAGGTCTATGTCGCCAGACGATAACGATAACCACTTGCCGCAGTACAGTCAAAGTGACTGGTCGGCAAGTGGTTAAGGTGCTCGCCTATTCTTACCATTAGCTTTCGTGTAGTGCGGCCCACATATTGTAAGCTGCACGGACAGGATAGCAAATAGGTGACGTGTGTGCTAGAGCATGTTGTCAACTTTTTTATGTTATACTCTTTAGAAGTAATATTGGATTTGAATTTTGTTGTTTTTCTGATCCTGTTTTTTACTGTTTGAAAAGGTTTGCATTTTCCACAGGAAAAGAAGCCTTGATGATCTAAAAAAGAGGCCATAGTTTTGGGAGGGTCTGGGACATTGAGCACTAACTTATCTCTGAGGTTAGGAAATCTGCGATAAACAAATTGTGGCCTGGAAGGTAGGATACTTTTGAGGGTGGTATCCCTAAGGAGAATGGGCCAATGTTGTTTCACAATCTTTTCCAGTTCTTTGAAATTTGGTATTGTGTAAAAAATGCAAGATTAGGGTGGGTACTAGTTTTAATTTTATCTTTCAACAGAGTTGTTCTATCAATGGTGCCGATCTGATTTATAAGGTCTAATAATTGTTGATAGTCATATCCTTTGTCTTTAACCGGTTGCCGACCGCCGCACGACTATATACTGCGGCGGTCAGCCCCGGCCAGGCAGAGTGACGTATCGATATGTCACTCGCCTGTCACTGACTTGAGAGCCAATTGCGGGCGGGCGCGCGCCCGCCGGCGGCTCGTTCACAGACAAGTCAGTGCGTGTGACCGGCGGACTCGATGTCCGCCGGTCACACTACGATCGCTCCGGTGAAGGGAGAAAGGCGGAGCGGCTTATGTAAACAAGCCGCCCGTCATTCTCCCTGGTGTAAAAATGAAGATCAGACGGTTCTACTATGTAGGACCGTTGATCTTTGTTTTTACACCAATAGCCATGTCCCTATACAGTTAGAATCACGCCCCTAGGACACACTTAACCCCTCCCTCTCCAATAAAGTTAACCCCTTCCCTGCCAGTGTCATTTTTGCAGTAACAGTGCATATGTTTAGCACTGATTACTGCAGTAATGTCACTGGTAACCCCAAAAATGTCAAAAATGTCAGTCAAGGGTCCGATCTGTCCGCCGCAATGTCGCAGTACCGAAAAAAAAATCGCAGATCGCCGCCATTACGCGTTAAAAAAAAACACCAAAAATGACAAAAATCTTTCCCTTTGTTAGTAAACGCTATAACTTTTGCGCAAACCAATCAAAATACGCTTTTTGCAATTTTTTTTTACCAAACATATGTAGCATACAACTAATTGGCCAAAAATGTTAAAAAATTTTGATTTTTAAATTTTTTGGGGGGGAATTTCATATAAATAAAATGTGGAAAATATTGTTATTTTTGCAAAATTGACGCTCTTTTTTTGTTTATAGCGCATGATCAAAAAATCGCACAGGTGATCAAATACCACCAAAAGAAAGCTCTGTTTGTGGGAAAAAAAGGACGTCAAATTCGTTTAGGTACAACGTTGCACGACCGAGCAATTGTCCGTTAAAGTCACACAGTAAAAAAACGCAAAAAAAACCCTGGTCTTTTAGCAGCCAAATCCTCCGGGGCTTAAGTGGTTAAATCTGTTAACGATTAAATTGGCTTGTTGGCTATAATCTTTATCATCTCTACAATTCCGCCGCATCCTCATCAGTTGTCCCTTGGGGATCCCCTTGATCCACCTAGGGTGGTGACAACTGTGGGTCGGACAGAGATGTATAGTAACGAAGTAGAACTACTTAAGTACTGTACTTAAGTACCGAAATGCGGTATCTGTACTTTCCTAGAGTAGAATTTTTTTCTCCTACTTCTACTTTTACTTCACTACATTTTTTCGATGATTTCAATACTTCTACTCAAGTATTTTTTTTTTGTGCTGCATAGTTACTAGTTACTTTTAAAAAAATTACCGCTGCCAGAACAGTAGATGGAAGGTTGCATAAAGCTCAAAAAAATGTGTATAATGTCATTTGTAAATCAGCGCATACGAAAATAAAGGCTGTGTATAATAAAAGCTGCTATACCAAATCTTTCCAATAAAAAGAAAATATGAAACAAACAAAGGGTGCTACAGCGCTTAAAGTGCATCAAGAAACTGATAAAAAACACAGGTTAATCATTTGAATAAATCATTTGAAATAATAAAAAACAATATGATGTTCAAACTTTTGACTTCTTTCTTTAATAACTACATAACACAGTACTTCTACTTCTACTTTCAGTACTTGAGTAGAATTTTTTTTTCAAAACTACTGGTACTTTTTACTTTTAGTACTTAAGTAGCAAATTTTTTGAAAAAACTACTTGCAATACTTAAGTAAAAAAAATGTTGAATACTTTAGTACTTCTACTTAAGTAACTTTTTCTGCGAGCACTTCCACTTCTACTCAAGTCACTTTTTGATCGAGCACTTGTACTTTTACTCAAGTAGAAATTTCGAGTACTTTATACAAGTCTGGGGTCGGAATATATCCGTTGCGGTCAGTATCTTTAAAATATGTTTTGGTGTAGAATTTATGCTGTTTATGGTTAATAGTCAGATCTAGAAAGTTGACCTCTTGTTTGTTGTATGTGCTTGGTCTCATTAATAGCATGCCCCGATGTTGTCAAGCATGCATACAAGCACGTGGGGGCCGTACAAACTACTGAGTACCATTTTGAGTTGCTATAATGACATTTCAGCAAAATGGACTAGCCTGCTTTTTTCACTTTGATTTTCAGGATGTCTTTGAGATCAGCCCCCTGTAGGGTGATAATTTTCATTTCCATCAAATTATGTGGCACACCCTTTCCTTCCTAACACATTACCCAGTCCATTCCAGTACAGGCGGTCCCTTGGTTACAAACAAGATAGGGACTGTAGGTTTGTTCTTAAATCAAATTTGTTTGTAAGTTGGAACAGGTACATTTTTTAAGTGTAGCTCCAGCCAAAAGAATAATTTAAGTTTTTTGAATAGCATAGGGAAGAGTTAACACCCCAGTACCATTTGTTTTGCTGCCTTTACCCTTGTTCAGAAGATTTCATCTCACTTTCTGTCCCTATGGCAACTGGATTTTGAAAATTTTTGGTTGTTGTGGAAACAAGGATTGGTGATAAAGCCTCAGTGGAGACACCTTTTTCCCATGAGAACTCTTACAGGAGTAAATTTCCCTTACTAGGGGGAGATTTCTCCTCACTTCCTGTTGTTTCCCTCCGTTTGTAAGTAGTAGTCGTTTGTAAGTCAGATGTTTGTAACCTGGGGACCGCCTGTAGAAATATCCAGCATGAGATTTTTCACCATTGAGATCTGATGTGTTTTCAACATGTTCCTTTAATTTTTTTTGAGCAGTGTACATAAATAAAAATAATAAATGGATAAACAAAATAAGTAATGCAATTGATAGTAATAATAAGGATAAATAAACATCAATTAGAGGTACAAAAAACTGTTCAAAACAGTCCATAAACAATAGATATTTTTCCAAAGTAGGTTCTACTCCTATGTATGGAACCAACATGTGAGTGAGCTGCAGCTTGAATGAAAGAACAATGGAGCAGAGACACAAAAAAACAAAAAAACAATGAGTAATGAGAACCAAGTTTGTATGGCAGAAAAAAAACAGATGGAGAAAAGGAAGCCGAGACAGCCTAAATGAAGCTGCAGTCGGGAATAGTAGATTGTGCGAATCCTAGCTGCAAGAGGGAGGTGAGTGGGACTAAACCAGGAGGTACAATTGAGAAAATTCAAAGCTTACTCACCCGGATGATGCAGGCACTTGGATTGGAAAGGCAGCTGACGTGTGTGTGACATGACATGTGCATTCAGTCTTTGCTTTTATTTTTGTGCCCCTGTAGCCCTAATAAGAACATATTTTCTTTGTCTTTCTTGGTTTTTATACTTGTTAGTTTAGTCGAGTAATGCATGTCCTTTTTGGCTCTGATAATTACTGCATTAAGGCATTTGTAATCTTTATACTTGTATATTTCCATAAATTTTAACAGATTTTAAGGATTCCTTGTATATTCTTTATTATCTAGTTTTTAGCCCTGATGAAGGGGGAGTGCTGAGCCCCCGAAACACAACGGCTGTTCCAAAATAAAAATCTTTTAAAAGTCTGTACAAGCTGGCGTGGTGCTCCCATCTTTTCAAAACTTTACCGAACCATTTTAGATATGGAAGAACAATTGTGACTTCCTGATCAATCGCAGGTGCCTCCCCACTGTGCATGCGCAAGATGTGTAGATAAAGAGAGAGACTGTCCTGAAGCCTCCTGGGATGTGTGACGTATCCCAGGAGTGTGCAAGTAAGGGAGAGGTGGAAACAAAGAGCTTCATCCTTGCTTAGGCAAGAAATAGGGAAGTAGGAGCAGGTGCCGTATAAAAAAAGTACTGGCTAAAAAAAAAAAAAGAATAGCTTTAGTTTCCAAATAAGTTAATAGGGTTGTAAAGCCTGAAGGTTTTTCATCCTAATACATTCTATGCATCAAGATGAAAAAACCTTCTGTGCTGCAGCTCCTCTCCAGACCCCCCTTTTTCTTGCCTAAACCCATCCATACCTAGATCCAGCAATGTGCACAAGCGCAGTGGATCCAGCCGCTGTCTCTCTTCTCATTGGACAGATTGATAGCAGCAGGACATGGGAGTGGGGGGCAGTGGCAGTGGGACTGGGGAGCGAGCCTGCACAGGTGCTCATAGGAAAGCGGCTTTCCATAGAGGCACCTGAAAAAGAGTAGGGGCCTGGAGTGCCGACGGGGGACCCCAGAAGAAGAGAATTGTAGCTGCTCTGTGCAAAACAGTTGCCCAGAGCAAGTAAGGCTCCGTTCACATGTGAGCGTATGGATCGCTGGCAGAACCGCCGCGGTTCCGCCCGCGATCCGGAGATTTATTGCAAATCTCGGGACGCCTAGCGTTGCCCGTTGATTTACAATAGCCCCCCAAACGCCGAGCGATGTTGCCGCGATTTCCGCCTGCAGAATCGCGGCAACATCGCGCAAACAAAATCGCGGGACGCAATACGCTCCAAAGAAGTACAAGAGCTTCTTTGGAGCGTATTGCGTCCCGCGATTTTGTTTGCGCGATGTTGCCGCGATTCGGCAGGCGGAAATCGCGGCAACATCGCTCTGCGTTTGGGGGGCTATTGCAAATCAACGGGCAACGCTAGGCGTCCCGCGATTTGCAATAATCTCCGGATCGCGGGCGGAACCGCAGCGGTTCTGCCCGCGATCCAAACGCTGACATGTGAATGCAGCCTTAGTATAGGCATGTTTGTTTGTTTTTTTAACCTAAAGGTTTACAATCACTTTAAGGGAGGGGTGAGGGTCCAGATACTTCAATCAACAAAAGGGGAGTGAAGGCTCACTTTAAGGGCTGGTTCACACTCCAGATACATTCCTGCATGCACGTTTTTGATATGTTCTGGTGCATTTTTGATGCGTTCCGGTGTGCTTTTTCCCCTCTGTTTTCTTTTTCTTCATCTCAATTGAGGACATGTGCATTCCGGGGGGCGTATTTGATGGGATCAGATGCCTTCCATACAGAAGAAATGCAGCATGTTCTACTTTTGTTGAATTCACTGGAACACACTGCAATTGTGTGAACTAGTGTCATTGGAATCCACGCTAAACACTGTCCATGCATTTCTGATGTAGAATTAAGCACTGGACTGCATCTGGTGTGAAGTAGCCCTAGGGGCCCTTTCACATGGGCATTGAGTCTAGATCTGTTTTTACATTTTTCAGATGGACCAGACTGAACTGCAATGTGTGTCTATGGGAGGGTGGATGTAAATGGATGATCATCTATTTACATCTGCCTACATCTGTGTCCATTCAGGTCCATTTAAACGGAACAAGACTGCGTCCATTTCCATGTAGATGGATCTGATGCCATCCGTTTATGTCCGTTACATTTCTGTCTGTTTTTTAGGGAAGAAACATTTTTGTTTATACTTTGGTCACCTCTGATTGGTCTCTGCAACAACTAAGAAAAAAACAGACTCAAAAAGAATGTAGAGTGGTGTAAACTGAACAGAAGTGAAAATTGATGAAAACTGTATCCAACCGGCCCCTAGAAAAAATAAATAACTTGTTTGACGGTAACCACTTGCCGACCCCCAGTAGTACATATATATATATGTAAAGTGATTGTAAACCTTTAGGTTAAAAAAACAAACAAACATGCCTATACTATATGTATATATATATATATATACATACACTGCGGCAGGTCAGCTCTATTGCGTGAAACAATACATACCTGTACGTCATTTCATGCAATAGCCAGTGGGGGCGCGCATGCACACTGATTGGCCAGAGGGGGAGCCAATCAGCGGGTCTGGCAGACCCGATGTCTATCCGTCACCTGCGATCGCTCCCCAAAAAGACAGAACTTCGGTCTGTCAGAGATGAACGCAGGGATCTTGTGTTCCTGCTATTTAGGAACACGAATCTCTGTGTTCATCTAGTGAGTCCATCCCCCCACACAGTTAGAAAGCACTCCCTAGGGACACACTTAACCTTTCGATCACCCCTGGTGTTAAACCCTTCCCTGCCAGTGTCATTATTACAGTAACAGTGTATATTTTTAGCACTGATTAATGTAGTAATGTCACTGGTCCCCTCAAAAGTGTCAGGGGTTAGGGGTCCAATCAGTCCGTCGCAATGTCGCAGTCCCGCTAAAAATCGCTGATCGCCGTCACTCATTACTAGTAAAAAAGAAATAAATACATAAATAAAAATGCCATAAATCTATCCCATAGTTTGTAGACCCGATAATTTTTTTCGCAAGGCTCGTCTTTGCCCACACCTCCCATTCTTCTTAGCAGTCCGCAGCAGAGAGGAGGGCAGAACTCCTCCTACAGATCCTGCACCCCCCTATGCAGCCACAACACCACCTTGTCTCTGCCTCCCCTGGTCTCA
The DNA here is from genome assembly GCF_965119305.1 of Pelophylax lessonae. Lineage (NCBI taxonomy): Eukaryota > Metazoa > Chordata > Amphibia > Anura > Ranidae > Pelophylax > Pelophylax lessonae. The sequence goes on from NC_138773.1 coordinate 39,815,355, forward strand.
GCATTCAGCAGACTCTGGAAGCTGACTCCAGCCCTCCTCTGGTTCTCCTCCAGACCTTGCACTTCTTCCCAGATCCACCCACATCTTCTTCCTGGCAGCAGCACAAGATAAGGGGGTGCATTGTGACGTAAGGAAGGGCGGGTGACTCTTGAAATCTCATGTAAGAATGTAAGGAGACGTGGGGTGCTCCGGACATCTAATATTACAGATATAACCGGCCCTTTGAGGGCAACCATAATGCTGCTGCGGCCCGCAATGAAATTGAGTTTGACATCCCTTGGCCTACACCCTGAAAACGAAAAAAAAAAAAAGTCCCTCCTCTGCTCCTAACTCCTGGGCCCCTCTGTTGACGTGATGATGGGGCCCAGAGAAATGTAATCTGTGTCCTGGTAAGCAAATAGGAGCGGGGGTGTGGTCTAATAAAATCTATTTATTCATTTAGGCAGAAATAAAAAATAAAGCTGCCTGGGCCCCCCCGTTTAGCTGATGAGGCCTGGGCCTAGTACAACAGGACCAGTTGTACTGCCTTATCAGCAGCCCTGATTGAAGGTAAGTCAAATTAAACAGGAATCTATTAATAAACTAGGAGGCAAACCAGAAAGGAGTTAGCCTGGGAGGTGGGACGTTTCTTGGGGGTCAGGTTTTAGCCCTGAAAGGTCCCTGTAGTTTTGTAGATAACCAACTTTAACTGTATATTTTCCCCAAAGAAATAGCATATGGATCAGCCTTTTCTGGATGAAGATGACAAATCAGGGAAGCTAAGAAAGGTGGACCGTAAAATTGTGTTAGGAAAAGACCCAATCAGTACCTATATCAGCTAATCATTCAGGTTTGTCATAGAGAGTATTTAAAGTAGAATGTATGCAAAAAAGGAGGTGGGTAGAAAGATGTAGGAAAGAAAGGAAAATAGAGGTTGTGACGAACGCCCATTTGCTGGGACGTTCGTCACGGGTTACTAGAGGAGAGTGGAGGCCAGCCACCTGCTCACGGACTAAGGCCCTGGCTTGTAGGGGAGTGCACCTCTGTGTGGGGGTATATGCTGGAGGACCATGGGAGTAGTGTTGCTTTGGACTCAAATCCATGTCACCCCAAGATACAGACTCTGAGACTAGGATCAATGTTGCAGGCCTGAAGCTGCCTGTTACAGCAGAGGACTTCTCCACACAATGAGAGACTAAAGAGATTCTAATGACGTCTACTGTGGGGATGTAAATTGACACTTAAAGCGGAGTTCGGTCATGAAAACTTTTTTTCAATAAACATACCCCCGGGACAGTCAGTGCTAGTACATTCCACAATGGCTAGCCTCTGATCTGTCCCGGGTCGCACTTACCTTAACCACTTTACCACCGGAGGATTTTGCTGTATTCCGTCCAGGCCACTTTTTGCGATTCGGCGCTGTGCAACTTCAACTGACAATTGCGCGGTCGTGCGTCGCCGTACCCAAACAAAATTTACGTCCTTTTTTTCCCACAAACAGAGCTTTCTTTTGGTGGTATTTGATCACCTGTGCGATTTTTACTTTTTGCGCTATAAACAAAAAAAGAGCGTTTATTTTGAAAAAATAACAATATTTTTAACATTTTTTTTATATGAAATTCCCCCCAAAAAAGATGTAAAAACCAATTTTTTTTTAAATTTTTGGCCAATTTGTTTTCTGCTACCTATGTTTGGTAAAAAAAATCGCAATAAGCGTATTTTGATTGGTTTGCGCAAAAGTTATTGCGTTTACTAACAAAGGGAAAGATTTCTGTCATTTTTGGTGTTTTTTTTTTAACGCGTAATGGCGGCGATCTGCGATTTTTTTTGCGGGACTGCGACATTGCGGCGGACAGATCGGACCCTTGACTGACATTTTTGACACTTTTGGGGGTACCAGTGACATTACTGCAGTAATCAGTGCTATATATATATGCACTGTTACTGTAAAAATGACACTGGCAGGGAAGGGGTTAATTTTATTGGAGAGGGAGGGGTTAATGTATGCCTGGTGCTTACTGACGTGTGGGGGGGGAGGTGACTGAGTGAGTCATGGACAGATCGGATGTCCAGCTATGCTGAACAGTCCGATCTGTCACTCCCTGTCACTATGGAGATCCGCCCGCTGTGTTTACACACAGCGGGCGGATCTCCAGACTCGATCCCCGACGATCGGGTAAGAGCAGCGGCGATCGCCGCTGCTCCTCCCCTGGCCCGACTCCCGCTGTGAATGAAAACAGCGGGAGCGAGCCTCCGGCGGCGCGCAAGCGCCGCCCAGAAGGGGTACGTCGTCAGACGATAACGAGCCACTCTGCCGCAGTAATATTACTGTGAGCAGTCGTAAAGTGGTTAGAGAAGAAATACTCACTTTTCTTCTCCAGCGTTGCCATCTCTGTTGTGGGCAGCTGAAGCCGGTGCGATCCTCTTCTGCGTCCTCTTCCGTGTCTTCTTCTCCCAGAATGCGCTTGCACCGGCCCCTCCCGTCACTTCCGGTGCGGCGCCCCATTCCTCCACAGCTTCTGGGCATGCCCAGAAGCTGTTTAGCAGGGAATGCGGCGTCGCCCCAGAAGTGACGAGTGGGGCCGGTGCCGTCTCATTGATTCCTGGGAGCGATGACGTTCAGCTCCCAGGAATCATTGCAAGCCAGGAAGTGACGGCGGAGCCGCGGCACAGAGGGAGGAAGTGAAGAATAGGTGAGTATTTTCTATATACAATTACAAGGTGAGTAAAAAAAAAATATATACCTAACTATCCAATTCCTTTTCAGGTGAAGGAGATCAAGCGGATGGGCACAAAAAAAAAGGTCGATTTTGTGCCCGGAACTCCGCTTTAAGTTAAAATAAGGTGTGTTGAAAATGGAGACATGCAGTCTGAGAGCCTATGTCTTCTGCTTTCATCTGTTTAGAGGTGAAGTGTGTTCACACTTCTAGGAATGTGTATTCGGCTATGTTTTAGGCTTGTTGCTTGTTGAATTAATTATGATAATGTTGCAGTCTCATTCACCTATTGTCTCTTTCCAGAAGGCCAAGGTATGTTAATTACGTTCTGTACACAATACATTTGCATGATGTAATCAAGCTCCTAAAACTGGATATATATTGGAAGTGAGTTGGTGAATAAAGTGTCTTTTGTTTTACCCTTCATTGAGCTCAGGCTAATGGTTGGGGGTATTGAGGGGCCAGGTCACTGCATCACTTGAGATTCTGGGGACTTAAGACAGAAATACTTGGTCCAAGTATTGGGGATCTGTTACAGAGGGGAAAGTAGAGAGAAGGGGTAAAAGATAGGAGGACACCTATGATACAGGTCACTGATTACACAGTTGAAGTAGATTTATGTTAGAATTAAATCTGAAAAAGAGATACTTTCATGAACGAGGCCCAAAGGATCCCAGGTTCTCTCAAACTTCTCCTTAGTGTTCTGGAGAATACTGATGACCTTTTACTGTGACATGATCCATGAAATCTTGCGCTTGGCTGAAGTTCTCTTCCAGGCTCGTGCTACTTGGGCTCCAAGTAAAATGTAGAATATTAGGGTTTGGGTGTGTTTAGGGATTTTACCGATATGTTGGTTAAGAAGGGCTATCTTCGAATCCTGAGACAGGGAGACTCCCGTGATTTGGCAGATCAGGTGGAAGGTTTGATTCCAAAACCCTCTTGTCCTAGGGCATTACCAAAAAGTGTGGAGTAGGGTTCCTACATGGCCGCATCATCTGAAACAAAAGGAGAAGATTCAGGGAATAGTTTGGCAAGGCGAGAGGGTATTAGGTACCATCTTGTGATCATTTTTATGCTTGCTTCCATAAGTGTCACATTATAGATCACCTTAATAGAGCGTTCAAAGCATTGGTTCCACGTGTTTAGTTCGCAGACTAGATCAAGATCATGTTCCCATTTAAGCATATAAGAAGTTTTCTCTGCGGAGTCTGCGAGAGCTGCATAAATGAATGAGATTCCTCCTCTCATTTCCAAAAGCTTGAAGCATGTGCACAATTTTAAAGCATTAGATGTTAGGTATCTAGGCGTAACATCATATTTTATATTTTACAAACAAATTGGGTTATCTATGGTGTTTTTCACATTGAAATTCATTAAAGTGCATTTTAGAAAAAAAAAATGTTTTTGAAAGACCGCTACACAAATATTGCAAAGATCACAATTTTATTCTCTAGGGACTCTGCAAAAAAAAATAAAAAATTATATATATATACACAGTATATATCCGTCTCCGTCCCGTTCCGGAGCTCCCACAGCGTTCAGCAACATACGTGATATAGCAGTTTTAAATGTAAGTTTGAGATGTTTTCAATAAAAAAGTTTTAATATACTACACCATGATGGCCCCATTGCTTTGATGAGCCCTAAGGAGCAGAGGGATTAGCTAAAGGGACGAATCTGGAGGAAGCCATAAAAAAGCCTCCATGGGAACACCACCCCCAGGAAAAGGACCGACTGATACCAGGAGAGGGTGCGATTCCCCCTGAAAGAGTTGGAACTACGCTGGCACAAGGAGTAACAAGTGATACAGGCGTATTACTGACCTCATTGAGGTGAGCATTTAGTACACCTAGAAGTGAGATCACTGAAAAAGCTTGTGCCACGGCGATTAAAGGTGGGGGAAGATTGTAATGCTCCTGCGTTTCTTATATGGTGTGGATTTTCAGCTGCAGAAATAGTTTCCACATCAGTAGTCATGTAAGAGATATGCTGAGATACCATTCCCAACCTCAATGACTCATCATGTGTGGAAGGTCTTATTTCAGCCAGTAAATACACACAATTAGCAAGCTGGTTCCTAGAATGACTTTATGTATGTGGTAACACAATGATGAAGTTTGAGGGATAGGTTGAGTGGAGGTGATAGGTGATAGACACTTGAAGGTGAGACAGTAGCAGATGGATGCAGGAAGGTTTAGCAATGTTGTATGATAGCAGATGATAGAATAGCAGGTGGACATACAAAAGAGATCAACCCAGTGCAGAAAAGTAGCAGTAGTCTCAAGAGCTAGCAATCTAGTTTATGCAGATGTAATAAACAGTCTTTACTATGCAGAGCTAGATAGTGTAAGCTTAGTATAAGTTTATAGAGAATTCCCCTGCGGGGTACTTAGCACTATTAGCGATACAGTCGAAGGGTGGTTCAGGAGAGGCGGATGATCCAGTAGCGGGATAAAGGGATCAGCGCAGCGAGGTTCCGTCAGCGAAGTAAGCTTGCAAGCATGGAAGCTTCAAGCAAGGTTAGCATCCAAGTAAGGGTGTTTGAACGAACACATGTGAGTGAGAACCGACGCCTTAAATAGCCATCTAGTCCGGCGCTGAGTGATGACAGCTCCAGTCTTAAAGGTGTATGCGCACCTTTCCAAAAGTAAATGGTAGGGCGCATACACTTGTGGAAAGTGTAATTTAGGGTACCAAAGGTACCGTAACATTACAATACCCCCCCTTTAAGGCCTGCTCCTGAAGGCCTCTGGAGCTGGTTTGTCTGGGTATCTCGCATGAAAATTGCGGATTAATCTAGGGGCATGTATGTCAGAGGTGTTTAGCCAGGTGTCGTCTTGGGGCCCATAGTTCTTCCATCTAACCAAGTACTGAAGTCTTCTTCTGTAGATACGAGAATCCAGAATCTCTTTTATCTCGTATTCTTCTCCACCTTCAACTTGTACAGGAGGGGGAGGTGGAATATTAGGCCTTATTCCTTGGTCCGGAACATGGGGTTTTAGTAGCGACACATGGAAAATGGGATGGATTTTTAGGTCCATTGGCAATGTAAGCTGCACTGCAGCTTTTCCAATAAGTTTCTTGATTGGGAAAGGTCCCAAGAACAGAGGTCCAAGCTTTTTGCTAGGGATCTTCAGTCTCAAGTTTTTTGTTGAGAGCCAAACGAGGTCCCCGATAGTATACTGTGGAGAAGGTCTTCTACGAAGATCATAGTACTTCTTTTGTTGACTGTGAGCGTGTGCAATGGTAGTATTTAGTAAACCCAGAGAATCCTTTATTTGGTTAAGATAGTCTGAGGCTACTGGGTTATTTGAAGGAAGGACGCGTGGAGGGAGAATAGAGGGATGGAACCCATAGTTCAAGTAGAACGGACTCTGCTTGGTTGTACTGTGAGTTGCGTTGTTGTAGCCAAATTCTGCCAGGGGGAGAAGATCCAACCAATCATCCTGTTGGTAAGAAGTGTAACAACGTAAATACTGCTCGATGCATTGGTTGACTCTTTCAGTCTGTCCGTTGGTCTGCGGATGGTAAGGAGAAGTGAGCTTCCGCTCAATCCGTAGTATGTGACATAGTTCTTGCCAGAATTTAGAAATAAATTGGGATCCACGGTCAGACAAAAGAGTTTTTTGGGACACCATGTAATCTGAAGACATGTTTCATCAGGAGTTCTGCCGTTTGTTTGGACGAAGGTAGTCTGCGAATAGCAATGAAATGTGCCATCTTTGTCAGATGGTCCACTGACACCAAGATGGTATTAAATCCTTTGGAAGGAGGCAATTCTACGATGAAGTCCAATGACAAAACCTCCCATGGAGTTTGGGGTATTGGTAGACTGCATAGTAGACCGGATGGTCTCGTAGTGTCAATTTTGGACCTGGCACAGACATTGCATGAAGAGACGAATTTTTGTATAGATGTTTTCATGTCAGGCCACCAGAATTGTCGAGAAATCAAATTGAAAGTCTTTGTCATACCCATATGTCCTGCCATAGGCACATCATGCGATAATTCCAAGATCTTGGTGCGTAGGGTAGGTGGTATGTAAAGTTTGTCGTTGTAGTAGAGGAAGCCTTCTGCATCAGTATTTAGTTGTGGTGGGGGTGAATCCAAACTTATACCATGCAGAACCTCTTCCTTTAAGGAACGGACAACTCCAATAATGCGTTTGTGAGGTATTATAGGAACGGAAGGGATTTCAAAGTAATTTTCTTCAGGTAGTCGTGATAGTGCATCCGCCTTTTTGTTCTTATCTGCAGGTGTGTAAGTCACTAGGAAGTTAAACCTTAGAAAGAATAGTGACCATCGTACCTGTCGGTGCGAGAGAGTTTTGCTAGTCTGAAGATATTGGAGGTTTTTATGGTCCGTGTATATAATTATTGGTAGTCTGGTGCCTTCGAGTAAATGTCGCCAATTCTCCAGAGCCAATTTTATAGCAAGCAGTTCCTTTTCACCCACGGGGTAATTTATCTCGGGACTGCTCAGGGATTTAGAAAAAAAAGCGACTGAATGAAGTGGTGAAGTGTGGGTAGGTCGTTGGGAGAGTATTGCTCCTACTGCCATGTTTGACGCATCTACCTCCAGAATGTATTGGAGGGATGGGCCTGGATGGCGTAATATGGGAGCGGAAGTAAACCTTGTCTTTAACAAGTGGAAAGCCTTATTTGCTTCTTCTGACCATTTAATTGGTATTTTTATGCTAGTGAGCTGTGTGAGGGGTCTCACAATAGCAGAAACGTTTTTTATGAACTTCCTGTAGAAATTTGAAAATCCCAGGAATCGCTGTAGCGCCTTGCGTGTAGTTGGTGTAGGCCAATCCTGAATGCAGGATATTTTACTCATGTCCATCTCGATTCCTGTTTTGGATATGATGTAGCCTAGAAAGAGTACCTCATCTTTATGGAACAAGCATTTCTTCAGCTTCACATAAAGATTATGTGCAAGCAATCTCGATAATACAAGTCTTACATGTCTTATGTGTTCAGACAGGGTCCGTGAATATATAAGTATATCGTCCAGATATACCACAACACAGTCATCTAGTAAGTCTTTAAAAATATCGTTTATAAATCGTTGGAAAACTGCAGGGGCATTGCATAGGCCGAATGGCATCACAAGATATTCGAACAATCCGTATCTAGTTCTGAATGCAGTCTTCCACTCGTGTCCATCACGGATTCGAATGAGATTGTATGCTCCTTTCAGGTCTAATTTTGAAAAATAGGTAGCTCCACGCACCTGCTCAATGAGCTCAGGGATAAGCGGTAGAGGATAGCGATCTTTTATTGTGATAGCATTCAATTTCCTGTAGTCGATGATAGGTCTGAGACTTGAATCTTTATTGCGAACAAAAAAGAGTCCTGCTGCTGTGGAAGAAGTGGAAGGTCTAATAAAACCTTTTTCCAAGTTCTCATCCAAATAGGTTTTGAGATGGGCAAGTTCATCCTGTGAAAGAGGATAAACATGACCGAACGGCAATTTGCTATTTGGGAGTAGATCAATGCTACAATCATAGTCTCGATGAGGAGGTAATGCTTGAGCATTTTTCTCAAGAAAAACCTCAGAGAGATCCTGATAACATAGTGGTGCAATCTCATCTGTCACCACAGACAGAATCTTCCCGGAAGACGGGAGGTTACACGTTTCCTCGCAATAACAAGAAGGGAAGGTCAAGGACCGTTTTTTCCAATCTATGGTTGGTTGGTGTGTGTGCAACCAGGGAAGTCCCAACACAATGGGAAAGTGGGGTGATGGTATTATATCGAAGGTAGAAGTCTCTCTATGAGACTCGTTAATAGTGACTAGAAGTGCTTGTGTCTGATCGGTGATCGGACCAGAGGATAACGGAACACCAGTAATAAGACTTACTGAGACAGGTTTGAGTTTAGAAATAATAGGAATTTTATTTAAAGCAGCAAAACATATATCCATATAATTTCCACAAGATCCTGTGTCAATCATGGCCTTAGTAGTAATCCGTTTCTGGTCCCACTGTAATCTCAAAAAAACAGAAATGTAGGGGTTAGTGAATGAAGTTGTCAATCCTCCTAGGGAGACATGTGAACACTCACCCTTCTTTTTGTTGACTAGGGGACAGACGTTTATCTTGTGATCCGGGGATGCACAGTACAAGCAGAGATTTTCATTTCGTCTTTTGGCTTTTTCCATAGTTGATAGCGGTGGGCGTATGGTTCCTATCTCCATAGGAACGGGGTCAACGGCCAGACTCCGAGAGGAAACGGATAATGGCATTCCCATCTTTTCAGCCTTTCTTTCTCGTAGTCTTCTATCTATGGTAATACTGAGTTGTATTAATGCATCCAGGGTTTTTGGCAGATCCGCTCGGGCGAGCTCATCCTTAACGGCTTCTGATAGGCCAAGCCTAAATTGGGTTTTCAGAGATGCATCATTCCATTCTGAATCAAGGGTCCATCTCTTGAACTCTGCGACAAAGTCTTCTACAGGCCTCCTTCCTTGTTTCAAGGATCTTAACTGAAGATCAGCAGTACTCTGCCTATTGGGGTCATCATATAGGCTAGTGAGCTCTGCCAGGAACAAGGCATAGGAGTTGAGAAGCTGGTCGTTTTTCTCAAAAAGAGAATCTGCCCAGGCTCGAGGATCGCTTGATAGGTAAGAAATAATAGTACAAACCTTAATGTGATCAGTAAGGTAGGTACGAGGTTTTAGCAAAAAAAGTAACTCACATGCGTTTTTAAATTCGCGAAATTTTTTGCGATCGCCTGTAAATACCAAAGGGGGATTTATCTTGGGTTCAGGGGACTGAGCAGAGGTAAGTTGTGTCAGTCTAATTACCTGCTGCGACAGAGCCTGATTGTCTTCTTTTAATTCAGCAAGTGCGTGTATTAACGCAGATACTTGCTGTTTTAATTGTGTCACCTGAGTGGTTATTTCTGCTGAATCCATTTTAGGTTAGTTCAATCTGTAACGCTCCTGCGTTTCTTATATGGTGTGGATTTTCAGCTGCAGAAATAGTTTCCACATCAGTAGTCATGTAAGAGATATGCTGAGATACCATTCCCAACCTCAATGACTCATCATGTGTGGAAGGTCTTATTTCAGCCAGTAAATACACACAATTAGCAAGCTGGTTCCTAGAATGACTTTATGTATGTGGTAACACAATGATGAAGTTTGAGGGATAGGTTGAGTGGAGGTGATAGGTGATAGACACTTGAAGGTGAGACAGTAGCAGATGGATGCAGGAAGGTTTAGCAATGTTGTATGATAGCAGATGATAGAATAGCAGGTGGACATACAAAAGAGATCAACCCAGTGCAGAAAAGTAGCAGTAGTCTCAAGAGCTAGCAATCTAGTTTATGCAGATGTAATAAACAGTCTTTACTATGCAGAGCTAGATAGTGTAAGCTTAGTATAAGTTTATAGAGAATTCCCCTGCGGGGTACTTAGCACTATTAGCGATACAGCCGAAGGGTGGTTCAGGAGAGGCGGATGATCCAGTAGCGGGATAAAGGGATCAGCGCAGCGAGGTTCCGTCAGCGAAGTAAGCTTGCAAGCATGGAAGCTTCAAGCAAGGTTAGCATCCAAGTAAGGGTGTTTGAACGAACACATGTGAATGAGAACCGACGCCTTAAATAGCCATCTAGTCCGGCGCTGAGTGATGACAGCTCCAGTCTTAAAGGTGTATGCGCACCTTTCCAAAAGTAAATGGTAGGGCGCATACACTTGTGGAAAGTGTAATTTAGGGTACCAAAGGTACCGGAACATTACAAAGATAACCTGCACTGCGAATCACCTAATTATCTTTATTTATTTTTGCAATTTTATATATACAGTGGAACCTTGGTTTACGAGTACCTTTGTTTACGAGCATTTGGAAAGACGAGCAACATTTTTTTTAAAAATCTGTCTGGGTATACGAGCACTGTCTTGATATACGAGCAGTTTTATACACTAAAAGCATGGCATCCCCTCTGTTAATGCCCTCTGACACATACCATTATGTGTCCCAGTGCTTCTACTGTATATAAAGATGCCTGTATACTGTTTCAGAGTGTTTCCCTGTGCTTACTGTGTACGATTCTGTATCCCTCTGTCACTCTCTGGTCTCCGTCCTCTCTGCTCTCCCCGGCGGGAGGGGCCGATCACTCCTCCTGACGTCATCTGAGGAGGAGGGGAGGAGAGAAGCAGAGCAGGGCTGATTAGTCACACAGCAGCCAGACAAGCTCTAATACACTATAAATCGGCTGTTATATACAATACAGACACAGGGACACACAATGTTATTTAAAGCGGAGTTCCGGGCAGAGAAACGTTTTTTTGTTGAACATACCCCCGGGACAGTCAGGGCTAGCACATTCCACAATGGCTAGCCTCTGATCTGTCCCGGTTCGCACTTACCTTTTAGAAGAAATACTTACTTAGAAATTTTCTTCCACAGCGTTTCCATCTCGGTTGTGGGCAGCTGAAGTCGGCGCGGTCCTCTTCTCTGTCTTCTTCCGCGTCTTCGTGTCCCAGAATGCACTGCACCGGCCCCTCTCGTCACTTCCGGCGCGGCGCCGCATTCCTAAACAGCTTCTGGGCATGCCCAGAAGCTGTTTAGCAGGGGAATGCGGCGTCGCCCGGAAATGACGAGTGGGGCCGGTGCGGCGCATTGATTCCTGGGAGCTATGACGTTTAGCTCCCAGGAATCATCGCGAGGCAGGAAGTGACGGGGTGAGCCTCGGCGCTGGAGGAGGAAGCTGTCATAGGTGAGTATTTACGATCGTCAATAAAAAGGTGAGTAAACAAAAAAAAAAAAATAACTATCCAATTCCTTTTCAGGTGTGGCATACCTAGCGGAGGGGCACAAAAAAAAAAAATCTTTTTTGTGCCCGGAACTCCGCTTTAACAGAGGATATGGCATACTTATACTGTACAGTTATGTACTTTATATATAATAGAGCATACAGTATCTTTATTTATACCATTAAATGCTTGTGGAACGAATCATCTGAGTTTCAATGCTTTCCTATGGGAAAACTTGTTTTGATATAAGAGTGTTTTGGATTACAAGCAAGCTGCTGGAACCAATTATGCTCGCAAACCAAGGTTCCACTGTATATATATTTTTTCACAATCTGTATTGGACACTATTTATTGTTACTTTGGTTTTATTTATTTTTTTGATGAAGAATACATGTATTATCACTGTAAGGAATAGCACGTGTTCATAAGAGGAAAGCACTGGCACCAATACACATGGAGCACTTTATACATATATATTGACCTATACCTACTTATTTGGACAATTGTCTTGGACCAGAAGAGATGCACAGCAGCACTATTATATAGATTGTATTTAAGTTACTTTGACCTATATCCCTGAAGCGCATTACAAACCCCCCCTATATAAAGGCCTTGAAACCTTTCTTCGACCGGAACCGGGATGACTGCGCCCTGGGCAATCAGGGAATTTACATATGACAGAAGGATTAACTTATTTTCTTCCGGTAGAGTCGTAGGGACGAATCGAAGAACAAGGGGTTTGTCGAAGGACCAGATGTGACCATGCAAAACGGTTTTGATGGTCCACTGATCTTTGATTTTGGCTGACCAAACGTGCGCAAACAGAAGTAAGCGAGCGCCTACTTGCACCGTCTGGGCCACCTGAAGATGTCCCCTTGGCGAACTTTTGACCCGTAGGCTGAGTTAGTTTCCAGTTCTTTCTGAACTCACGACCAGGCCTGTAAAAATGGGCTTCTCTAGATCGCTCTGAGCTCTGTTTGTGCTGAAATCTTCTACGGTCTAGCAGACGGCGATCCTGAGGAAAGAACCCTGATTTGCCACCAGTGGCATGGGTAATGGCACTGTCCAACTTGTTGCCAAAAAGGGATGAACCCTCAAAGGGAATCCTACACCAAGCCTGCTTGGAGGCAGGGTAAGCCAACCAGGGGCGCAACCATAAGGCGCGTTTGGCTATGACAGAGGACAGCATGACCCGTGCCACCAGGCGGATGATATCAATGGAGGCCTCCCCCAAAATAGCCGTTGCGAGCCTTAATTCTTGAACGGCCGAGCTTCTAGCCACTTCCTCAGAGACTCTCTGCAGTGTGGACTCCACATTATCTACCCAGGCCTCTATAGCTTTGGACGTGGCTGCTAGAGCCAAGGCTGGCTTACAGGCCATGCCTGCTGACAAATAGATCTTCTTAAGATCTGTATCAATTCGTCTGTCCAGACCGTCCTTGAAGTAAACTGAATCTTCCAACGGCAGGGTGACATGTTTTACCAACCTCATTAAGGCTGCATCTACTATAGGGGCAGAATCAAGATGTTTTACCTTTTAACCCTTGAAGGGATAAATCCTGGAGACTTTGGACGACAAGGAGTTCTTCCTCTCAACTCCTTCCCATTCATCCGTAATGATTTCTCCCAGCTCGCCCAGAAAAGGGAAGTGAGCTTGTTCTTTTTTGAGGTGTTTGAAATACTTCCTCTGTTTTGCTGGAGAATCCGCCGGATCTTCCCATTTTAGTGCCTCTTTTACCGCCATAACTAACGGTGGGACCATGGCAAACTCAAACCCCGAGCTTTGGTCCTCCAGGTCATCTTCTCTTCCCGAGGAATCCTCCGAGTAGCAACTCGGTTGGGAAGCACCCGGCTCTAATCCCTCCCTTGGGAGGGGACTTGGTGCATCAGATGTGTGACCAGACAACCGGCTAGGATCCCAATCCCTGAGGGATTCCTGAACAATCCGCCTGACCAGGGATTCCACCGGCTGGTCTGTGCCCTGTTTCTCCTTTATCGCCCGAGAATAGCAGGCATCACATAAGGACCTGTCCTCAGGGACATGAGCCCGGCAGCCCCAGCAAGATTTTCCTGTGGAGCGGTCAGAATGGCGGGAAGGCCGGAGGTTAACTGAGCCTGGATTATCCTCATGGTGCCTGGATCTGGACCTGCACCTATGGCGCCAAGATTTAGAAGATGGTGATTGATTGAAGGTGACCAATCCTTTGATTCAGAGACAGGACGTTGGTCAGACCTAAATGGGCTGAAAGAAGGAACAGGGGAAAGAAAACTCAGGCTACAGTAAACCAGCCGGCAGACAGGCAAGGGTTAAACAATTAACTCACCTGTTGCGCAGGGACTGGCCACCGGGGGGCGGTGAGGAATCCATTGCAGATCAGATCAATAACCTGCAATAGGAAGAGAGTAAGGACCTAATCCTACCTCCCCCCTTTCTCCACTGCCCCCCCCCTTTCCATCAAGGACTGGCCCAGCACAGGACTTACCCAACACAGGCAGGGACACAGCGTGGGGAGGCCGCCGCAAAGCCCGCAGACATCCCAAGAACAACAGCTCTGACAGCTGTTTAAACCACGCCCCCATGATGCCACCGCGTCATAGAGGACCAGAAATATGGCACGCGCGCATGCGCGAACCACTGCGGGAGCCAAGCCTCACCCTGGGCACCCAATCGGAAGCCAGGGAATGTGGGGGAGGAGCCGAGAGTGGCGGTCTAGAACGCAGGAGCATTGCAGCCGCCATACCACACCAGGCAACAACAAAGCAACAATCAAGAAAGAAAGATGATTAAATACATTACCACCAGCACCGTCAGCAGGACCTGGAACACTCCTCAACAGGAGACCGGCGTGCGCATTAGGGCATCAGGGCCTCCCGCTAGTAGCAAGGACGTTTGGCCAGCAATGCAGCCCACCTCTCATTCAGGATTTACGGTATCTTCCAAGCATCATTTATTATTGCCCGGGTCCACCCAGTTAATACTGGGATTGCTGGACTGACATGAAGAGGCACCATCATGAAGGAAGCCACACGCCACCAGGTTGAAAGAAAATGCATCCTATAAGGTAAGACTTCTCTTGCAGGAGGAGGACAAAAAAGGAACACGGCTCCTGGCATGGAGCAAAAATTTATGGGAGTGGGGTCCTATAGGGTAGGAGAGGAGGCGGAGCCTACCCATGCATGTGCTGCCATGGAGTCTGTCAGGAAATTACGTTTTTAACCATCGCACTATGAATTTCTTTACACAAAATGGTAGCATGTCAAGATGTGAAGTTTGTGTGTTTTTTGTGTTTTGTCATATGTCACATGTGGCTGTAGGCACATAGTTTTAATCTTTATTATTTTCAAAACAAATATACATTTTTTAAACCAGAACTTTAGGAACGATTGTTCTCCACCAGTTTTCCATTTTAGTAATACCAGTTCAATTCTCATTTGCAATTTTTAGAAATATATAATGGAAATGGAGTCGTTTATTTTTTTGGGGAAAAAAAATCCATAATATCTGTTTGTAAGCATCCTCGTAGATAAATGCAAGATTCTTTATTCAGCTTAGATGTCTTGTTGTCTGTTACAACAGAACTTCTGCCTGCCTGCAGAAGTTCTCCCTCCTTAGTGTTCCCCAGACTGAATGACAGATCTGGATATGAAGAGCAGGTGTCCTCACTTCTCGCCCCTCCTGTCTCTTTCCGGGAAACTTATGGCTGGAAAGAATTCATGTGACTGTCTGTTCATCTGTTCAGTGTTGTTGAGTGTTGAATACCGGGGTGAAGTGCTTTAATTCCACAAAGACTAGGGGCAATGGATATTACCATTCTGGGAATATTTCTTTTTCTCCCTCTACACCAGACTTGTAAGTTTTTACATTTTCTATTTTAATATTTTTGTTAAATTTTCAAGAAAAAGATGACCATTGCTTAGTATCAGATACAACATGTAAGCAGAACAATCTCCCAGTAGTCTTAAGCAATGAATAGAATTTCACCAACATCCGAGATAAGTTCAAGGACAATCTACTTAATTTGCCAAACTCAGGATTATACTGTATGATGGTTGTATCCATACTGTCTCATGTTCAATCATAACAGAGCTAAAATAAATAAGACCTCATGCATACTGGACGTCAAAAATACTTTTAAGGGCATTTGACTATTTTTATCTGCTTCTAAACTCCCCTCCATGGTAGCCTATGCGTCCATGCCCACATACGCAAAATTATTTACAACAAATGGACTTTACTGGCACATCATGACTGACAACTTATATTATAAAATATAATACTTTATTTAGTTTTATCATTAAAAGCTATACAGAAAATAGCAAAGCTAAAATGTGTATACAGCATCACAAAACAATGACATACAAAAAAGAGGTATAAACAGTGGCGGCTTGTCAATAGGGGGCGCAGGGGCACCGCCCCCCCAAGGCTGGTCATCCGTACATCACCAAAAAAAAAAAAAAAATGTGTTCTTTTATGTGTGCGCAGGGCACTGGACACACTGCTGCCTATGGAGAGGGGTAGGGGTTTTGGCAGCATGTGATTTCTTCTGGGAAGCTGATTGGCGTTCTTTAGAGTGTCCTCGGGGCGCAGAGCGATGTGCCCTGAACACTCCCACTGTATCATTGCCGTCCTGTGATTAGTCCGACGTCATAGGGCGGTGCTTGGGCATCACTGTCTTCTTCCCTTGCCTGCCTGACCCTTCATGCGGACAGATGATCACTTGCTGCTCTGCTACTGCTGCTGCACAGGACTACAGACAGCGCTACAATAAGCCAGCCAAAGCCAGGAGGACAGCTTTGAGAGTGACTGATAGCCAGAGGGAGCCCAGTGACTGCAACTACTCTGCTGCTGCCTGAACACAAAAGGTTAGTGGAAGCAACCCCCCATCACCACAGTGGCGCATCCAGAGGTGGGGGAGGGCATCGGGACAATTGAATCTGAAGGCTCTTTTTAATGTTAGAGGGGGAGGCTCTGTGGGGACCCTGATGTGAGGGGGGGGGCTCTGTGGAGACCCTGATGTGAGGGGGGCTCTGTGGGGACCCTGATGTGAGGGGAGGGGCTCTGTGGGGACCCTGATGTGAGGGGAGGGGCTCTGTGGGGACCCTGATGTGAGGGGGGGACTCTGTGGGGACCCTGATGTGAGGGGGGACTCTGTGGGGACCCTGATGTGAGGGGGGGACTCTGTGGGGACCCTGATGTGAGGGGGGGGACTCTGTGGGGACCCTGATGTAAGGTGGGGGGCTCTGGGGTCCCTGATGTAAGGAGGGGGGCTCTCTAAGGACCCTGATGTAAGGAGGGGGGGCTCTTGGGACCCTGATGTCAAGGTTCTACAGTCCTGGGTCTTCTGGACTAAAGTCAGGGATTCAGCACAGTTTTCAGGGATACACAGTGTTCAAGCGTTAGGAAGTGCTGGTCAGCGTCGGCTGGCATCAAGGCAGCGTTAACTGGCATTTTTGCCAAGAGAGTCCCATAGTTGTACAAAGTTGAGCCAAAAGGAGTATCCCACTCATTCCCTTCTCCCATCCCCTACAAATACAATAAAACAAACAAACAAACAAAGATGCCGGAGTTGTCAATGTCTCAGTTCTCACACCCAGGGTCGCAGCTCACATAAACTGGGAAGGTAACCGATAACAATGGCAGACCCACATCAGGCCACAGGCCTGGAAACTGTGATATATATATATATACATACATACATAAATATATAGGTATATATATATTTTAGCAGAGACCCTAGAGAATAAAATTGTGTGTGTTGCAATTTTTTATGTCACACGGTATGTGCACAGCAATTTTCCAAACACAATCAATTTTGTGGGAAAAAATACGCTTTCAAGGAAAAAAATAAAAAACAAAACTGTAAAGTGATCCCAATTTATTTGTATAATGTGAAAGATGATGTTACGTTGAGTAAATAGATACCTAACATGTCACGCTTTAAAATTGCGTCTGCCCGTGGAATGGCGACAAACTATGGTGCTTAAAATTCTCTATAGGCGACATTTAAATGCCTTTACAGGTCACTAGTTTAGAGTTGAAAAGGAAGGCTAGTGCTAGCCTTATTTGTCTCGCTCTGACGTTCACGACAATACCTCACATGTGTGGTCTGATCACTGTGCACATATGCGTGTGTGGGTAAAAATTGCATTCGCATTTGCATGTAAGCCCAGTGGGACACTTTTTTTTTTTTGTATTTATTTTATTTAAAAAAAAATGTTTTTCTTTTTTACATTTTTTTTTGTAATAACTTGAACAACATCGCTTGTGACAGCATGGGTTGTGACAGGTCCTCTTTATGGAGAGATTTGGGGTCTCTTAGACTCCAAATCTCTCCTCTGGCCCCCCATGCAGCTGACCGAGATCGGTCAGATGGACTGCTTTTCTGGCTGCTGGTGGGCAGCTAAACAAAGGGGTGGAACAGGAAGTGACAACAAACTCATCGCTCACGGTTTCCAGGGTTACAGAGAGAGGGGAACAAGGTCAGTTCCTCTCTCTCTGCACCAGGCAGCCATAGCCGCTGACTGCATCATTCCTGGGCAACGCAATGGGCCCGGAGAGCCCGGGAGAGGTGGGGGTGGGCCCCACTTCCGCCACCTGCAGAAGTGATCGAGTGGCTAATTAGCCGCTCAGATCACTTCTGCCTGAAACGAAATTGCCAGCTGCAAACAATGATACCGGGATGATGCCTGTAGGTGCAGACATAATCCCGGTATTACCACTGAAACCAAAGGTTGTGTGGGTACGTCCATTTGAAAAAAACACATGATACAAATGTTATAAATTGAGTTGCAGTTCAGTGAGTAAAATAAGTATTTGATCCCCAAGCAAAACATGACTTAGTACTTGGTGGAGAAACCTTTGTTGGTAAGCACAGAGGTAAGACGTTTCTTGTAGTTAGTGACCAGGTTTGCACACATCTCAGGAGGGATTTTGGTCCACTCTTCTTTACAGATCTTCTCTAAATCCTTAAGGTTTCTTGGCTGTCGCTTGGCAACTCAATGTTTCAACTCCCTCCATAAATTGTCTATAGGATTAATACACCACTCAGGTGGGTCTGTATCCACAGTCCATTGTGGGTGCTGGACCTCAGCTAGCCACCGCAGACAAAGTAACATGGAGGAAATGGCCGCACACTACCAGAAGACTTGATTGAAAACCGAGTTCTTTATGCATGCATATACAAGTACAAGGTACAGTACAAGGGGCTGTACCTTGTATTTGTATATGCACGAATAAGAACTCTGTTTTCAATCAAGTTTTCTGGTGGTGTGCGGCCATTTCCTCCGTATTATAGGAATAAGGTCTGCAGACTGGCTAGGCCACTCCATGACCTTAATGTGTTTCTTCTTGAGCAACTCCTTTGTTGCCTTGGCAGTATGTTTTGGGTCTTTGTCATGCTGAAAGACCCATCCATGACCAATCTTCAGTGTTCTGGCTGAGGGAATAAGGTTCCCATCCAAGATTTTACAATACATGGCTCCATCCATTGACCCCTCAATGGGGCTAAGGTGGTCTTTACCTTTAGCAGAGAAGCAGCCCCACAGCATAATGTTTCCACCTATGTGCTTGACTGTAGGAATGGCGTTCTTAGGGTCATAGTCAGCAGTTTTCTTTCTCCAAACACTACGAGTCCCCTCCTCAAAAAGTGTACAGCCATGCCAATGAACATCTAAATGATTTAGCGAGGGATTGGGAGAAAGTGCTATGGTCAGATGAGAGCAACATTTAGCTCTTTGGCATTAAATCGACTCACTGTGTTTGGAAAAAAGCTGACTATGACCCTAAGAACACCATGCCCACAGTCAAGCACGGAGGTGGAAACATGATGCTTTGGGGCTGTTTCTTTGCTAAAGGTACAGGTCGACTTTGCCGCATTGAAGAACCAATGGACAGGGCCATATATTATAAAATCTTGGATGAGAACCTTCTTCCCTCAGCCAGAACACTGATGATGGGTCAGGGAATGGTCTTCCAGCATGACAATGGCCCAAAACATTCAGCTAAAGCAACAAAGGAGTGGCTTAAGAAGAAGCACATTGAGCTCATGGAGAGGCCTAGTCAGTCTCCAGACCCTGATCCTATAGAAAATGTATGGGGGAGGTGAAACTTCAAGTTGCCAAGAGACAGCTCGAAACCTTAAGGACTTAGGGAAGATCTGAAAAGAAGAGTGGACCAAAATCCCTCCTGAGATGTGTGCAAACCTGGTTGCTAACAAAGGTTTCTCCACCAAGTACTAAGTCATGTTTTGCTTGGGGATTAAATACTTATTTTTTTAACAGGACTGCAACTTAATTTATAGCAATTTTTTAATGTGTTTTTTTTTTTGGGGGGGGGGGGTTATTTTGGGGGGGGGGTTTATTTTTTTTATATACCGTCTCTATCATTTAAAATACACCTTTGATAAAAAATTATAGACCCTTCATTTCTTTGTAAGTGGACAAACTTACAAAATCTGCAGGGGATCAAATAATTATTTTCCCCACTGTATATTAGAAATATCAGATGGCCACACTTGTCATCATGAGAAAGTGAACATTCTTATAACAGATTATCTACAAGATTTTAGAACAGGCATTACTTGTCCTAGAATGACATCTGGTGGCTCAGAGAGTCAAAACTTAAACAAACAACGAGTCAATGGTTACTCGGATGAACCAATGAAAAAAAAGAAGTTCCACCTTATGGGCTAGGCTAATTCTAATTTGTATGAGCTTACCGTTCAGAACTGAATATAGGACAAGTGTAGGAAGCTATCAGAGGAGACACTTCATCCAGGATCACACACACCCATCCATCCACAGGACATCCATACCGAGATCTATCCATCCAGGGAGACACCTCAGGGATGCCAAGACGTAGCTCCAACCTAGCGAGACGCCATTTTGGAAAGGCAGCCATTTTAGAAGCTCCTGTAACGACCATTGTAAGCCAGCATCCATTTTTAAAGGGTAATTATAATACGTTGACATTTTACTAAATCGTTGCTTAGCTTGATAAGCCTATTTATCTATTGCTTATGATACCTAGATTGCTCTCTCCTGATATTATAACCATTTAAATATTTCTTTAATTCTATTTTTGTTTTTCCAATTTTAATTATTTTCTGTTTTTGCGCCATAGCAGCATTCCTTTTTTACGTGGTTTAAGGCTTATTCCTTCTGCAGGAGAATAACTGTTAGACTTCATAAAATTGTCTGACATATTGAGTTACATATGGTTATTTTGTCTACGGGGAGAATGTATATATTGAGTTTAATTTGACAATTGAGTTACATATGGTTATTTTGTCTACGGGGAGAATGTATATATTGAGTTTAATTTGACAATTGAGTTACATATGGTTATTTTGTCTACGGGGAGAATGTATATATTGAGTTTAATTTGATACATTACAATATACAGTACATATATCATAGAGTGTTATAAACAATTTTGTAAAATTGTACTGTCTATGGTGTGACTGTGTCTTATTGAATAAATATTAATTTATTGTCACTAGCCAGTTCGTTGTCACATTGATACTCGTTCTGTTTTTGGTTTAAAATCACTCAAATTAATTAATCGTTCAGGTATTTCCTGACACAAACGTATAACAACAGGAACAGGTGCAGCTAACTTGAATGGATCCCATTCCTACCCTTTCCTCTTCCAGTTTTTGTTCTGATGCAAACAAAAGACTGACACCAAGTCATACCCCTTGAAATGTTCCAGATTTTGTCATGTTATAACCAAAAACATAAATGTAATTTATTTGGGATTTTATGTGCTAGACCAACACAAAGTGGCACATAATAGTGAAGTGGAAGGAAAATTATAAATGGTTTTCAAATTTTTTTTACAAAAAAATATGTGAAAAGCGTGGCGTGCATTTCTATTCAGCCCCCCCCCCCCCCCCCCCACCGAGTCAATACTTTATAGAACCCCCTTTCGCTGCAGTTACAGCTGCAAGTCTTTTTGGGTATGTCTCTATAAGCTTTGCACATGAATACTTTTTCAAGGCACTGTCCTTGCAAGGTTTTATATAAAAAAATATACATTTAATGTTTTAATAAATAATTCAAGGTTGCATTAAAGTGCAAAAAAAAGTGCATTATATCTTAAAAAAAAACAAATCTTAGTTTTGAATAGAGTAGGGAACAGTTGTGACCCCTGTTAGACTCGGTTCACACTACGGCGATCCGACTTAGGGGGCGACCTGTGAAGTCGCGTGCACCACGACTTCGGCACGACTTGCACGGACTTCATAAAATGAATGTCTATGCAAGTCGCTCCAGGTCACCCCGAAATAGTACAGGACCCTTTTTCTAAGTCGGAGCGACTTGTGTCGCTCCTATTAGAACCGGTCCTGTACTACACTATGGGACGCGACGGTGCGTGACTTGTCAAGCTGACCAAGTCGCCTGACAAGTCGTACCAGTGTGAATGGAGACTAAGGCTGTTATTATTTATTTTTTTATTGTTTTGCTGAGTCTTGTAAGGGAGATTTTCCTTTATTTCCTGTCCCATAGACACAAGTGTCCCCATTGGAAAATATTTTCCCACCTCCTGTTCCAGTGACAAGTTATAATGTTTGGATGTTCCCATAATTTTCTCTACTAGAGACAATGGTCACCAGGACTAGTAGTAAGGTAAATCTCTCCAAAAGGGACAGAGATGGCAACAGAAATCTGACAGGGGTTCTGACCCTTCCTTGTGCTAGCCAAAGCTAAACAAAAGGTTCTGACTTTACATACACTAAAATTTGAATACTTTATATTTTATGTCTCCCTCCCCAGTGACTCAATTTCCTTGAGCCGTGATGCATTTCTTGAGCATTACTTTCGTTATAACCTTACTTGTTCATGTATTTCAATAGATGCAGGTTTGAATGTCTTTGCTCCATCCCAACAAAAGTCCCTTGTCACCAATGACACCGCTCTCAACTGCACCTTCTCAGTGGATAAACAGCCAATGGATTTTACTTTACTTGCTGTATCGTGGAGCTTCCAGGAAAAAGTCATCCTCAGATATGATAACAAAGGCCTCACCACCCAAGATCCCAGGATGTCCCTCAATGTGGAATCTCTGGCTGAAGGATGTGCCTCACTACAAATATCCAGAGTGACCATCTCTGATAGGGGCCTCTATGTGTGTACTGTTATATACAGCACTGAAAGCAAGGAGAAGAAGATTTTATTTGGCGTTTTAGGTAAGGACACCAACTGATAAAAATGATAAATGTCAAGTTAATCATTGCTTTTACTTTTACCTTTTAAAGAAAATAAAACTGCTGTACAATTGGTGAAAAGAATAATGTAGGTTCAATCTCTAACTGGACACCACGGCACCCTGATTGAGAAAGGCTGTTCTAATCTATGTAGAGGGGGTAGTGGTCTTTTTGGACATCTTTGAGAGACCACCTAGATGCTGTGTTGGCCGGGTTACACCACTATGGACTGAAACTTGAACCCAAAACTCAACATATTTTCAGGAGTGATCTGAAGTTGCTAGGACACTTCTTATCCAGACATAGTGTACTCCCCAATCCCAAGAAAATAAACCCATACAGGAATGGCTGTAGCCAAAGTCAGAGCTTTTCTGGGGCTGGCAGTATATTATCAATGTTTCATCAAGCATTACTCACACAATTCTGCCTCAATTTAAAAGCTTCTACAAGGGGTAGGCCAGAAGAGAGGCCACATTAAAGTGAAATGGGGAATAGGGACCAAAACAAAATAAAGCATTAGACTTCTTGAAGTAGTAGCTATTGTCGGCACCCCAGGGAGGGTCATCTCTTTTGCCAGTTGCAGTCTACATGCAAACGACTGGAACTCTTCAAACTACAGCTCTTTCAAGCTGAAGCTGTTGGCATTCTTGCAGATAGTCAATGATCTCTTTGCTAAATACCTGACAGGGGCCAAGATCATAATCTGGATGAATAACAGTCTGTTGGTACATGTCCAAACAGCTAAGCTTGGCAACGCTGGGTGGCCCATCTGACAAAGTTCATATTCTCCTTGCATTATCACCCGTGAAAGAAAATAATTCCTTACTTGACTGAAGGTAAGCCTAAGTGTACCCATATGTGAACCTCATGTACTGGAAGACTATAAATGGGTGGAGACACAGAAAGAGAATCAAGTGGTTGCCCCCCTAGTAGAAGCAATATAGATGTGATGGTGACCCAGTGCAAGGGAGAGGTCTAAGCTTTTACCGATGAAAGGTCCTTCTTTTTGTTGGTGACCTTGAAGGTCATACTCTGTAGGGCCTGAGCCCTCTCCATGGCTGGAATAATCTAAACAGAAGTGGGACACTGGGGTGTTCTTTAGATTTTCACCTGGCTAAGGAGACAAGCTATTTTCTAGTTAGTAGAAGAAGTTTGTCGGCACTGTGTGGTCTGTTCAGTGTCTGAGGGGGCTGAGACCCAGATGCCACTGCTGACTTGGCACATGTCTGCCACTAGATGTATTGACCATGGACTTTCTCACACTTAACATGTCAGAAGGTGGGTACCATTACATACTCAGATACCACTTTACAAAGTTTGTAATGGCAGTACAAACCCCTGAGAAGACAACCAAGACTGCTGCCCAGATAGTGTGGAACACTTCGCCTTACTTTATGACTATTGACAGTAGATAAATTCAGGTCAGGGACCCTAATTCGAAAGTGAATTCTTCCAAGAATTGGGTCACTTTCTAAACATTGAGAAATCACACACTACCCTCTATTACCTGCAAGGCAACAGGGCATGAAAGACATGCAACTGTACCCAGAATCCATTGTCAATAACCATTGGAGCATGGTCCGCACACAAGTTTCTGAATACTTCAGCTTCCAGGATTTGGTAGAGGAAGCAACACCTTTCTGAATTTCGACAGTTCTTTAAAGACTGGTAATGGGTAGAATAGGAACTGGAGACTTTAGATTGTGACCTTCAACCTGGGGACAGGCTCTTAATTTGGTACAAAAGTGCACAGCAGAAAAGCATATTATAAACATCATGGGAAAAAGTCCCTAGAGTAGTCTTACAGCAGCTTTTTCTTGCTGTGCCAGTTTATGAAATCCAGAGAGTACCAAGGTATTCGAAGAGAAGAAGAAGAACCAAGATGCCTACAGTGTAGACTCCTCAAGCCCATTGAGACTTACAGAGGAGCTTATGAGAAAAGCACTGAAGAACCTGTCTAAGTTTATGAGCCACAGATGTCTCAATCACTGGATGCCCAATGGGGTTGCCTACTGCTCCCCCACCATGGCTAAAGATGACTATGTATGGTGTGTGAATTTGCAAGGCACAGCAGATACAAGTGGGGTGCAGTGTGACCCTCTATGCTCACTTTGTTCTGCAGCGGACATGGGCCACTCTCCACAATCCCCTGGGCTCCCAACATCCCCCTGCACTCGCAGATCTACATAGGGGATATAAATCTTACTGTTTCTCACCCTCAGTCTGTTTGGAGCACAATAGCATACAGAAGACCCAATTCCTACAGAGAGCCCTCTGCCTACTATCTACAGAGTACTGAGCCTCTATCGGGATGGTTTTGCACCTACAGACATTTGCTTGGGTTTTCTGACAAGAGACTCTTTCTACCGCATTCCTTTAAGCTGATCAGAGTGGCCCTTCAGCACCCCCAACCCTACCCCTCGAGATTCCAGATACAGCCAACCCCCTGTGAGATAGGCATTGTCTCCAGGAAAATGCAAGTAGACATTTGTGCCTTACAGCTGATTTATCATGTTTACTCTCTGTAATTTGTTTTTGAATTTCTCAGAGACTACTATACAGTGTTGAAACCTAGGGGTTGTTTTACTAACACTAGACAGTGCAAAATATGGCGCAGCTCCAATTAGCTTTCAAGTTTTTTTGTCAAAGCTTAACCGCTTGCTGACCGCCGCAAGTACATATTCTGCGGCGGTCAGCCCCTCACAGGCAAAGTGACGTATATAAACGTCACTAGCCTGTGAGGCTCTGGGGAGCGAGCGCGCGCCGCCGCCAGCGCGCTCTTACTCCCGCGCGGTCACGGACCCCCCCGCGCGTGTGACCGGCGGACCCGATGTCCGCCGGTCACTCGGCGATCGTCGGGGGAGAGGGAGAAAGGCAGGCAGCTTGTGTAAACAAGCTGCCTGTCATTCTCCCCTGTGTAGAAACACCAATCATACGGTTCTACTATGTAGGACCGTTGATCAGTGTTCCTACAGCTCAAGCCACAGCCAATCACAGTTAGAATCACGCCCCTAGGGACACACACAGCCCCTCCCTCTCATATAAAGTTAACCCCTTCACTGCCAGTGTCATTTTACAGTAACAGTGCATATGTATAGCACTGATTACTGTAGAAATGTCACTGGTAACCCCAAAAGTGTCAAAAATGTCAGTCAAGGGTCCGATCTGTCCGCCCCAATGTCGCAGTACCGCAAAAAAAATCGCAGATCGCCGCCATTACGTGTTAAAAAAAAAAACCACAAAAATGACAAAAATCTTTCCCTTTGTTAGTAAATGCGATAACTTTTGCGCAAACCAATCAAAATACGCTTTTTGCGTTTTTTTTTTTTACCAAACATATGTAGCAGAAAACAAATTGGCCGAAAATGTTAAAAAATTTTGATTTTTACTTTTTTTTTTGGGGAATTTCATATAAAAAAAATGTGAAAAATATTGTTATTTTTGCAAAATTGACGCTCTTTTTTTGTTTATAGCGCGTGATCAAAAAATCGCACAGGTGATCAAATACCACCAAAAGAAAGCTCTGTTTGTGGGAAAAAAAGGACGTCAAATTTGTTTAGGTACAGAGTCGCATGACCGGGCAATTGTCCGTTAAAGTCACGCAGTGCCGAATCGCAAAATACCCCCTGGTCTTTTAGCAGCCAAATCCTCTGGGGCTTAAGTGGTTAAAGTTTGTACTCTCCAGTTTTAGCAAATCAATCCCCTAATATATTATTTAAAGCGGAGTTCCGGGCACAGAAATCATTTTTCAACAAACATACCCCCAGGACAGTCAGGGCTAGTACATTCCACAATGGATAGCCTCTGATCTGTCCCGGTTCGCACTTACCTTTTAGAAGAAATACTCACTTATAAAATTTCTTCCACAGCGTTTCCATCTCTCTTATGGGCAGCTGAAGCCGGCGCGGTCCTCTTCGGCGTCTTCTTCCGCGTCTTCTTCTCCCAGAATGCGCCTGCACCGGCCCCTCTCGTCACTTCCCGTGCTGCGCGGCATGCCCAGAAGCTGTTTAGCAGGGGAATGCGGCGTCGCCCTGAAGTGACGAGCGGGGCTGGTGCCGTCGCATTGATTCCTGGGAGCGACGACGTTCAGCTCCCAGGAATCAGTGCAAGCCCGGAAGTGACGGCGGAGCCGCGGCACAGAGGGAGGAAGTAAAGACTAGGTGAGTATCTTCGATCTTCAATTACAAGGTGAGTAAATAAAAAAAAAAAACCTAACTATCCAATTCCTTTTCAGGTGAAGGGGAACAAGCGGACGGGCACAAAAAAAAATATCGATTTTGTGCCCGGAACTCCGCTTTAAACACTGCTTTTAGTGGCTCTTGTTTTTGTGACAACTTCAGAATTTGTTGTACATTGGTGATTTCTGTATACACCATGTAGGCAAGGTTAGTCTTGGTTACGACTAAGCGGAAGACTCCGTGAAACGCGTCAACCGCCGTGCTCCCCTTTTCCCCCCCATGTCTCCGACTGTTTTGGTTTCATCTTGGATGATTTTATCTTTTTGCCTGCAAAATAAATTTGGATTTTAACTTTTTGCATCTTCAACCGGTTGTGCGGCTTTTTGTGCTCTTCCATTTAGTCTTACCCTGCACTCATTTAATGAACGTCTAGTTACTGTTACTCCTTGTGTAATCAATTAGCTGATTCCTCGCCATTACACATGTAAATCCCACTTCGTAAACTGTATCTGTGTTCCCTGCAGCCAAACCTCTACTATCCGTATTTAGTACGAAAGTCCTGAGAAATATAGAGAACACTCTGACCTGTAATGCTACTGGATTCTTCCCCCCGGACATATGGATAACTTGGCATGGAAAGGGTGAGGTGCTGGAAAATCAAGTAATGGGAAAACCACAAAGGTATAAAGATGAAACATATCATGTGAACAGCACCGTCACAATCACACCGACCAATGATGACCAAAACCAAATATTCTCCTGTAGAGTCCAACATGACTCTCTACGAGAACCTCTGCAGAAGGACTTCCAGCTCATCTATGAAGGTATGAATAATTATCCACTCCTCATGTCAAACATTTTATTTCAAATTAAGTTTGCCCGGAACTGTGTATCATCCACCCCTTGTAAACCCTTTACTCCTTGTTTTGACCCTAATTCTAAGGGTGGGAGACAGGGACAGAGTGAAGAGTGAAGGATGGGCTGGAAGAGAGAGAAGGGTAATAGACCAGACATTAACATTTGTCGGGGGGCGGACGTACAGGGGTCGCCATGGCGACCGGGACCCATGCTGCAGGGGGCCTGAGAGGGCCCCCTGTATGTATAGAGATGAGGAGCGGCAAGCGGAGCTGAGACCGGAGCTCCACGATCCTCCCGAGAGAGCTGATCGTAGTGATGTCCAGTTCATGAACGAATCGTTCTTTTGAATCGATTCTTTTCAGTGAACCGGATGACTCGGTTCTTCTTACTGAACGAGTCGGTATGAAACTTCAGTATTCAGTGAAGGAGAGCTGGCCTGGGCTGATGGTAATATGATCCTAGAGTGAGGAGATCAGCTCCTCCCTCTAACCAATCAGCTAATTTTAATTTCATTTTATAAGGCTGCATTCACATGTCAGCTTATAATCGCGGGCAGAACCGCCGCGGTTCCGCCCGCGATTCGGAGATTTATTGCAAATCGCGGGACGCCTAGCGTTGCCCGTTGATTTGCAATAGCCCCCCAAACGCCGAGCGATGTTGCCGCGATTTACGCCCGCCGAATCGCGGCAACATCGCGCAAACTAAATCGCGGGACGCAATACGCTCCAAAGAAGCTCTTGTACTTTTTTGGAGCGTATTGCGTCCCGCGATTTTGTTTGCGCGATGTTGCCGCGATTCGGCGGGCGTAAATCGCGGCAACATCGCTTGGCGTTTGGGGGGCTATTGCAAATCAACGGGCAATGCTAGGCATCCTGCGATTTGCAATAAATCTCCGAATCGCGGGCGGAACCGCGGCGGTTCTGCCCGCGATTATAAGCTGACATGTGAATGCAGCCTTACTGTGGCCGAAGTACCCACACACAGTAATAAAATCTGATCGTTATTCCTGTGAAGTTGGCCCATCAGAATGCAGTTCACATGCACAGAAACCTGCTTTAAATGTATACAGCTGTCACCTGAAGTCCTGAACGTGATAATGCTGGCTAATCTGACAGTGTATCAGACATCCCAAGTCTCCCGCGACTTGCGGGAGTCTCCCGCCTTTGACCAGCGGCCCACGGACACCCGCAAGTGCCGTGTGATCTCCCGGCTGCCACAGGAGACTTATGCCCAACGCTGTATCTTGGCCTAGGCCGACAAGGCCCAGGCCTAGGGCGGCACTTTCCAGGGGGGCGTCACCAAAAGATGCCCCTGGGTCTTATAAGGGTGGACTGGGTCATGAGTAAAATCTGTCTGGCGCCCCCAAAAAGCCCCATATCATACATGGGAGGTCAGTGTATATATAATATTTGGGGGTCATTGTATATATAATACAATGGGGGTCAATGTATATATAATACATGGGGGTCAGTGTGTATATATAATACATGGGGGTCAGTGTGTATATATAATACAATGGGGGTCAATGTATATATAATACATGGGGGTCAATGTGTATATATAATACATGGGGGTCAGTGTGTATATATAATACATGGGGGTCAATGTGTATATATAATATTTGGGGGTCATTGTATATATAATACAATGGGGGTCAGTGTGTGTGTATATATAATACATGGGGGTCAGTGTGTATATATAATACATGGGGGTCAGTGTGTATATATAATACATGGGGGTCAGTGTGTATATATAATACATGGGGGTCAATGTGTATATATAATACATGGGGGTCAGTGTGTATATATAATACATGGGGGTCAATGTGTATATAAAATAAAATGGGGGTCAATGTATATATAATACATGGGGGTCAGTGTGTATATATAATACAATGGGGGTCAATGTGTATATATAATACATTGGGGTCAGTGTGTATATATAATACATTGGGGTCAGTGTGTATATATAATACATGGGGGTCAGTGTATATATAATATATTGGGGTCCAGTGTATATTTAATACATGGGTTGGTGGGAGGGGGGGATCAGTGTGTATATATAGCACATTGGGGTCAGTGTATATATAATATATGGGGGGTCAGTGTATATTTAATACATGGGTTGGTGGGAGGGGAGGATAAGTGTATATATAACACATAGGGGTCAGTGTATATATAATATATGGGGGGGTCAGTGTATATATAATACATGGGGTGATGGGGAGGCAGTGAATAATAAATGAGGGGATCAGGGGGCGGTCCACCAGTTTGCCTGCCTGCAAGGAGAACTGGGGGCTTCAATAATAATAACAGATGAAGGGGTGTATCTTAAACAGGAAGGGGTGGGACAAATTTATATGGGGGGGGGGGGGCATCATTTTAGTCTTGCCTAGGGAAGCACAAAACCAAAATACACCACTGCTTATGCCCCATACACACGTGCAGATTATCTGAAGACTTTTGTCTGCAGACTTACCAAAGCCATATAATATGAGGTCAAACCTAAACACTTTCAATTTGTATGCAATCCGGCAGGCCCTTGCACTACATAGAAAAGGTAAATCTGAAGACAAAAGTCTTCAGATAATCTGCACGTGTGTACGGGGCATAAGGATGGAGCCGAACGCTGCAGCCGGACAATGACGTCACCGCTGTGAGCCGACTGACACTCTGATGGTATGGGATGGCTTGGTCCAAGCATCACACAGTGCCTTCAGTAGCCGAGTGTGGTCTGTCCCATACCATTGGATTGTCGGTCGGCTCACAGCAGTGATGTCATCCTCCAGCTGCAGCACTCGGCTCCATCACCGTCGGTCTCCCCTCCGCCTCTTTGCCTGGACAGAGCCCTTCCTGTTTCTACAAGATGATCGCTGGAAGTCCCCCATGGTATGTTACACAGTCCACTGGGGTTAGCATTACAAGGAACAAGTTGTCCTTTTTCCACCATTCACTCCCAGCCTTTTTGAGACAGCTACAGGATTGGCTCCTATTCGGCTCTATCCACTGACCAGAACACTCGGCTTGTCTTAAAGGGTCAGTGAAGCAGAAACACATGACAGTATTATTATTTTAACTGTTTCCCTTGTTCATCTTAATAAACTGTTCATTTTTTTACTTTATTTGCATTGGCATTAGTATTTTTTTTATCACAGCCCCAAGCGCCTCCGTGTGAG
Organism: Pelophylax lessonae; assembly: GCF_965119305.1. NCBI lineage: Eukaryota > Metazoa > Chordata > Amphibia > Anura > Ranidae > Pelophylax > Pelophylax lessonae. Next base: position 39,846,232 of record NC_138773.1, read on the forward strand.
AGACTCTGTAGTGTGTTTTTTCCTAGCATCCTCGGTCCCGGGGTTGATCCTCTCTGGCAGCTATAGGCACAAGAAACTGTCACTACACTTCTTGGCGCTTAGTCTCTTTTTTTGGGTTTTAGATACAGGAAGCAGCGGCTCTGCTCTCTACTGCAGCCGCTGCTTCCTCCAGCAGTGCCCGCATGACCAGTATTACCTGCCAGCATTATCCGCCAGCAGTAACTGCCAGCACTAACCACCAGCATTACCCACACCAGCAGTACCCGCCAGCAGTAACCACTAGCAGTCTGCAAAATAAGTAGAAAAGGCACGTGCATTAGCGTGTGTAAATTGTTGCAATATATTTTTTAATAACTAGTTCTGTTTTGTCATAATATGTAATATCCTTGCAGGGGGGGGGGGGGGGGGCGGCGCAGGAAGGGCGCAGCGGCGCCGGGGGGGAGCGGCGGCGCGCGGGGGGGGGAGCGGCGGCGCGCGGGGGGAAAGTGCGGCGTGGAGTGCCACCTCCCTGAAATGAGTTTTGGCAGGTTGGGATGTCTGGTGTATTGTGTCTGACACATACCGTAGGCTTGAGAGAGCTCTGAGGAGCCAAGAAGGAGTTAAATCAAAGAAAACATCCCCAGAGAGCTGCCGAACATATGAGTCACTCCTCTGATTCAGCTCATTTGTATAGAGTTCAGTCAGAGCTTCGGTTCACTGCTTGTCAGTAGACTCAGCAAGTGAACCGAAGATTCGATTCAATGAATCGGTTCATTTCAGTGAGTGACTCGAAATGAACCGATTCACTTCAAAGAGTCGAACTTCCCATCACTAACCTGATCGTGATTACATTAGAAAAAATGGAAAGTGAAAACATAGTGTGCTGTGCTCTCTGCCTCCCCCTACAGTGCAATACCGGCCGGCAGGAAGTTACAGGAAGGAAGGTACAGTCCTCTCTGCTGTTTTTAAAAAGGCTTTTCTGTATGTATGTAATGTATGTATGTATGTTATGTATGTTATGTATGTAATGTATGTATGTTATGTATGTTATGTATGTTATGTATGTTATGTTATGTATGTATGCATGTGTGTGTATGTATGTAATGTATGTATGTAATGTATGTATGTATGTATGTATGTATGTATGTATGTATGTATGTATGTATGTATGTATGTTATGTATGTATGCATGTGTGTGTATGTATGTATTGTATGTATGTATGTAATGTATGTATGTATGTGTGTATGTATGTTATGTATGTATGAATGTAATGTATGTATGTTATGTATGTATGTATGTAATGTATGTATGTATGTGTGTGTATGTATGTATTGTATGTATGTATGTATGTAATGTATGTATGTGTGTATGTATGTTATGTATGTATGTAATGTAATGTATGTATGTATGTATGTATGTTATGTATGTATGTATGTAATGTATGTATGTATGTGTGTGTATGTATGTTATGTATGTATGTAATGTATGTAATGTATGTATGTATGTGTGTATGTATGTTATGTATGTATGTATGTATGTAATGTATGTATGTATGTATGTATGTATGTATGTATGTATGTATGTGTATGTATGTATGTAATGTATGTATGTATGCATGTGTGTGTATGTATGTGTGTATGTATGTATGTATGTGATGTATGTATGTGTGTATGTATGTATGTATGTAATGTATGTATGTATGCATGTGTGTGTATGTAATGTATGTATGCATGTGTGTGTATGTATGTATTGTATGTTTGTGTGTATGTATGTTATGTATGTATGTTATGTATGTATGTATGTATGTATGTATGTATGTGTATGTATGTATGTATGTATGTTATGTATGTATGTATGTGTATGTATGTATGTATGTATGTAATGTATGTATGTATGCATGTATGTAATGTATGTATGTATGTATGTATATATGCATGTGTGTGTATGTATGTGTGTATGTATGTATATATGCATGTGTGTGTATGTATGTATGTATGTATGTATGCATGTGCGTGTATGTATGTATGTAATGTATGTATGTATGTATGTGTATGTGTGTATGTATGTATGTATGTATGTGTGTGTTTATATGTGTGTGCATATGTGCATCTATATATGTATGTGTATGTATGTATGTATGTATGTGTGTGTATGTATGTAATGTGTGTATGTATGTAATGTATGTGTGTGTATGTATGTAATGTATGTGTGTGTATGTATGTAATGTATGTATGTATGTATGTATGTATGTGTGTATTATGTAATGTATGTGTGTGTAATGTATGTATGTGTGTATGTATGTAATGTATGTATGTATGTATGTATGTATGTGTGTATGTATGTCATGTATGTGTGTGTATGTAATGTATGTATGTGTGTGTATGTATGTAATGTATGTATGTATGTATGTATGTATGTAATGTATGTGTGTGTATGTAATGTATGCATGTGTGTGTATGTATGTATGTGTGTGTATGTATGTATGTAATGTATGTATGTATGTATGTATGTATGTATGTATGTATGTATGTGTGTGTATGTATGTAATGTATGTATGTATGTATGTATGTATGTATGTGTGTGTTTATATGTGTGTGCATATGTGCATCTATATATGTATGTGTGTGCATGTATGTATGTTTGTGTGTTTATATGTGTATGGATATATGTACGTGTGTGTGCTTATTTAAGGGTACATGCCGGTTGTGTGGGGGACACTTATCATCTAGGAAGCAATGTGTGATGTGCTTGTCATCTGGGAGGCGTTGTGTGTGCGGGCACCAATCCTGGGGAGGTGCTCTGAGTGGGGAGCTTGTCAACTGTGGAGTGCTGTGTGTGGGCTGCTTGTTCTAATAGGGGTGCTATCTATGTGTGGGGAACACTTATCATCTGGGAGATCTTGTCAGCTGTGTGTAGGACACTTATCATCTGGGAAGTGATGTGTGTGGGGCTCTTGTCATCTGGGGGTGTTTTGTGTGCATGGCGCATATCATGGGGGGTGCTGTGAGTGGGGAGCTTGTCAGCTGTCAGGTGCTCCGTGTGTGTATATGTGCTTATATATGAGTATGTATATGTGTGTGTATGTGTGTACATGTGCGTTTATGAGTGTATGTGTGCACATTACTTTTAATCCTGACCCCATATATGTGTACAATCAGAAGTAATTTTTTTTTCAGGTTGTTCATAGTACCAGCATGAAAATGCTATTTCTCTGAAAAGCGATCCATACTCATATCGCTTTTCAGAGGCATTTCACAGGCGGTGAAAAGGCAATATGTTGCTTCCTCACCGCCTGTTTTAACCCCCTAATGCAGGGGTGGGGAACCTGCGGCCCGCACAATCATTGCGTCCAACCCCCCCCCCCCTGTTCCGCTGAGCCTGTGTATGCCAGCGGAGCTGTCAGAAGGAGCCAATGGCTCCATCCTGACAGTGTGAGTCACAGAAAAGCTTCAGAAAAGGGAGGACCCGGGAACCAGAGCAGTGCGCCCCGAGCCCACCCATTTGTGTGACAATAGCGAATGAAAATTCACTATTGTCACACGGATCCTCCTCCTGGCCAATCAGGAAGCGCGTCCAAGACCCACTTCCTGATTGGCCGAAAGGCGAACACATGCCATTGGTTGAGGAAGAGGCGGGAGGACTCAAGGAGAAGCCGCCGCTGCAGGTAAGTGCACTGGCTTTCTGCATTGAAAGGGGGCACGCTGTGGTCAGTCTGCATTGAAAGGGGGCATGCTGTGGTCAGTCTGCATTGAAAGGGGGCACACAGTGGTCAGTTTGCATTGAAAGGGGGGCACGCAGTGGTCACTCTGCATTGATGGGGACAGGCTGTGGTCAGTCTGCATTGAAAGGGGGCACGCTGTGGTCACTCTGCATTGATGGGGACAGGCTGTGGTCGGTCTGCATTGAAAGGAGGAATGCTGTGGTCACTCTGCATTGATGGGGGCACGCTGTGGTCACTCTGCATTGATGGGGGCACGCTGTGGTCACTCTGCATTGATGGGGGCATGCTGTGGTCAGTCTGCATTGAAAGGGGGCACGCTGTGGTCAGTCTGCATTGAAAGGGGGCATGCTGTGGTCAGTCTGCATTGAAAGGGGGCACGCTGTGGTCACTCTGCATTAAAAGGGGGCACGCTGTGGTCACTCTGCATTAAAAGGGGGAACGCTGTGGTCACTCTGCATTGAAAGGGGGCACAAACATTGCACTTGTGACCGGCCCTGGCATTTTGCCACCAGGCTGGGAGGGAAGGGCCCCGTCCGGGGGGCCCTTTATGGTTTCTTGCATCGGGGCCCTGAAGGTTCTAGTTACGCCACTGCATTTGTCCCTGTCTCCCACCCTTAGAATAAGGGTATAAATAAGTTAGGAGTAAAGAGTTGACAAGGGGTAGATGCAAAGTGATGTGATTAGTCAAGTTGGGGACTTGATGTCACAGTGGAGGCAAGTCTTAATGGTGCCAAATATTGTAACACTTTTATCAACTTCTTTGAGTGTTGTGTTAAATGGAAATACAAAAAAAAAAAAAAACATAATTTAATTTAATGAGAATTTAAATGATAGGTAGATCCTTTACCCACTCCCCATTTTAACACAACGCAGAGAGGTTTTAAATATCCTTTTTATTGTTTTTGTAAAGAGGTCTGTGACTGATAATCACCTCTGCTTAATAGGGGTGAGAGTAAAGCCTTCTTCTGGCAATCCACAGCTTGCTAAATACAAGACCAATCTATTCCATTTCCTATTATGCTAGGTTGTCACGTACCTGGTCAGAGGAGAAAGTGCTGATAGGGCTTCCCTTGCAGAGCGCCCCTGAAGGTGATAACAGGGAGTGCTATGCTTAAAGAAGCAGGGGTTGTTAGCTGCGACAGACTGAAGAGTTGAGGAGATGTCCACTGGGTGATGGCTGACAAGCAGGATGTTCCTGGGCAGGGGTTCCTTGGGAGTACCACATGAGACTTGGCAGAAGAGAGAGCCTGGAGCAGAGTCAGGAGCCAAGCCAGTAGTCATACACGGAATATCAGCCAGAGGTAAAAGCAGCAAGCAGAATCAGGTGTAAGCTTGGGTCATACACTGGTAATCAGGCAACAGCGGAGTCAGAAGAGCAAGCCAGAGGTCATACACGGATCAGCGAGCAGAAGCGAAGTCAACAGAACAAGCCGAGGGTCAAAGCCAGGAATAAAGACAAGACAGGTCAAAGGCAAGTCAGGGCGGTAACAGGAGATCCAATAATAGCAGGAACTCAGGAACACACCGGGGAGCTGAAGATCATCCAGCAACTAGTGGCTCATGCTGCTGGCTTTAAATGGCCATGTGCCATAGCCCACATTTGTGCCCACTGCTGTTCGTTCCCGTGCACACATGCACATTTGCATTGGCAAATTCTATGTGCCAATTTGCTATACCGCTGGGCATTAGCAGATTTGCCAGATTTGCCAGTTCTTCCGCGAACCATTCTCTGACATAGGTGTTGCAAGTGTATCACTAGACAGTGAGTCTCCATACAGAAACTACTGCCAATCAGTACAGGGAAGGCTAAAATGTGGGCCTGTCAGTTGGTGATGTTACAGGCCAACTACAGGACTGCCGGCTCGCTGTGCTTTGCACAGTGTCTTGCTATTCCCTATCAAAGATGGTTTGTGCGTATCTGTCAATGCTACAATGGGTCTTAACCATTGCATAGCTTTGACAGGAAAGAAAAGGAGTCTGCAGAGGAAATAAGAAATTGGAACGTTATAATTTACAATTGATTGATTTTTTTTTTTCATGCCTACATACATTTTTAGGAAGGCAGAACTCTCATAGTTATGGTGAAGCTTGGGAATTTGTTCATGTGATGTGTATAAGCCTGAACGGTGAAAAGTGGCTGGTGATGGCTGGTATGGGTAGAAACCAACTGTCTGTGAGTTTGGGGGGGGGGGGGTGCTGTCAAAGACCTGCTTCGTTTGATCAATGTGATTTATATAATAAACTTCACAATCTTTAATAACATTATGGTGATCTTAACAGTAATTTATATTTAATTAAAGCTGGGGGCCAAAATATTCCAAAAAGTAACACTAGTGTTCTTTTTTATGTGGGCTATTAGGTAATTTGCCAGGGGATGTAAGATCGTTCCTTCATCTCTTTCAACTGTAGAGGATGTCTTAAGAAAACACTTTCTTTTTTTATCATTATCTTATTTTACAGATATGGAAACATTACCCAGTGTGGTCACTTTGCTCTGTATTATTCTGGTTTTGATAACAATATTCGTTGGGATTGGGATTTTTTTGTGGAATCGAAAATGCAGAAAAATAGGTAATACATGTTAAAACTCTGTACATTTTTGTACTTTCAGGTACAAAATGTATATCAGTGTACCCTGTGTCCTTTCTTACTAAATGTAATTGTTGCCACTTGCCAGTATGGGAACAAATATGTTTTGCAGATATGGGAACTTTCACAGTAATGGACATTGAAGGTCCCAAGAAGCTGATAATTGGAGAAGAAACATCTCTATACTGTAGAGCCACCAACTGCCCAGAGAACACGAGTGTGACTTGGCTGGAGAAGAGAGAAAAACAAGTCTATGAGATCCCAGAGTCCCATGGAGGAGATAAGGAGGAAGAGGAGAGACTGATGGACACACAGTATGGGGTCATATCATGTAGAGATGGACCAAACTACACATCTTCACTGAAGTTCAGACCCAGTGTGACCAAACACAAAGATGTGACCTTCATCTGTAGATATAGCTGTGGGAAACAGAAGAAAGAGAAAACATTTTACTGCAGAGCTATTTATGGTGAGGCGTGTCTATTAATACATCCATGGCTTTTGTTCATTGTTATGCATTGATCGTGTAATATAGGAAAAATACTGTCCAATTACCAATGGTATTTTTATGTGAGATAACTGTAATGTAATGAAGTACATTTAGTGTATGTAGCACCCTCCTAGGTAGGTACTAGAAAGAGAGAGTATATTTTTGGATTCTTTCTGCTTACCAGAGGGATTGCCAGGTAAAACTATATTGTTCTCTGCCTACCAGAGAGCAGGATCTGCTAGTGAGGTCTGCTCATTGTGCTCAGTAGGGATGAGCTTCAAGTTCGAGTCGAGGCTAAGTTCGACTCGAACATGGCTCGTTCGATCATTCGTCAAATGACATAATAGTAGGAAATCCGAGTTTCCCATTATGCATGTGTGGCGCGCGTGCTGCACATTATGTGATTGGCCTAAGCATGCACCCTGACCTCATGCTTTGGCCAACAGATCTCTTCCATGATTGGGCTAATGGCAGGCTGCCTTTATCTAAAAAGGGGCCAAGTACACACCCCACACTACATAAAGGGCTGCTCGCGCAGCCGCAGCTTGTAGTGTCATTGTGCGGCGTTCAGAGAGGGACAGGCACGCGATTCAGGCAGGGACAGAGTAGTTTTATTTTTAGTCAGACAGTGCAGGGAGACATTTCTAGCAGTGCAGGGAGGGCGAGGTTCCTGTGTAGGTAGGGACAGATTGATTTCTTAACATCATATCAGACAGTATAGTGCCAGTGAGTGAGTAGCAGTGTAGGGAGGGCCAAGGTTCCTGCTTTAGGTAGGGATAGACTGATTTCTTTACATCATATCAGACAGTGTATTGAGGGCCAAGGTTCCTGTCTGAGGGATAGATTAATTTCTTTACATCAGATACCAGTACCAGTATTGTTTATCGGTCAGTTTCTGCAATATTCTAAAATCTTTATAAACATCATTCCAGAGATCTACGGCAGTAACCTTTGCGCTCAGTTGGGGTTGCATTTATAGGGGGGTCACATACCTGTGTGAATACACATCATTCCATAGATCTACGGCAGTAACCTTTCTGCTCAGTTGGGGTTTTATCTATAGGGATGACAGATCATCCATCTATAGGATTATAGATTACATCAGATATAAGTGAGAGTATTGATAATCGGTCACTTGCGTACATCTATAACCACCACAGCTCATCTATAGGGCTAGCAATTACATTATATCAGGTCATTGAGTATCTATTGTTCAGTTGTGTATACCCTATATTGATCTGTATCAACATCATGTCCAAAAGGCCGATAAGGAGAGGCCGATGCTCACAGGCCATGAAAAGAGGGCAAGCGGCCTCTGTGTCGATTGTGAAAAGTGGTGGTCACAGTCGACATAGTGCATCCTCTGCAGGCAGAGCACGCCCGTCCTTTCTTTCCGGGGCTGCCCGTGCTATTCATCCACAAGATGTGGAAGAGTTGGTGAGTGGATCAATAAGCCATCCTCATCCTCCTCTTCCTCTGACACCCACGCTCCCTGTAGCTTGCCTTCCACCGCAGCTGCCAAAGCGGCCCGTTCCACAGGCTCCTTCTCCACAGCTACTGCTTCAGTTGCCCCACCATTATGCACAGAGGAGTCACCGGAACTATTCGATCATAGTGTCAGTGTCATGCTCCTGGATGATGCGCAGCAATTTGACAGCTGTGATGTTGTTTCCCAGGTTGATGAAGGGAATAACATGAGCCTAGAGAGAGAGGGTGACAACGACGGACAAGAGACCAGCAGCCATGTTGCCACAGATGAAGCATATTGCCAAGTTTACTCCAGTGACGAGGAGGGAGGGGATGATGAGGTCACTGACCGTACTTGGGTGCCTGACAGGATAGAAGAGGAGGAGGAGGGGGAGGATGAGGAGGATGCACAACTGCAATAAGGCAGTATGTGCTCCATGGGCTGGCCTAGCAGTAGCTAACCTATTGCGTCACAGCACAGAGCTCCACAGGTGCAGGGTGCTGCAAAATCCCTGCGGACTCCAAAAAGTTCATTAGTGTAGGCATTTTTCAGCACCTGTGCAGTAGACCGCAGCGTTGCTGTTTGCAGCATCTGTCTAAAGTGGATCAAGCACGGCCAGAACACCAGCTGATTGGGCACCACATGCTTGACAAGGCATATGACTTCCTGCCATGCAGTCCGTTGGCAACAGCACCTGAAAGAGTCACCATATCAAAACAAGCATACATCACCTTGCTCCGCATCTGCGATCTCTAACCCTACTATACCTCATGCCTTCTCAAATACCAGCATTGAGAGGGATGATGGTATGGCAATGAGTGGCACAGAGAGTTGCACCCAATCTGCTAGCAGTACACCTCCGCTTGATTTGAGCATCAGGCAAATTTCACTACCCCAGTATTTGAACCATAGAAAGAAATACTGTCCCAGCCATCCACGCGCATAGCGTCTTAATGCTAGCTTTGCCAAATTGCTAGCATTACATTTGCTGCATTTTTTAGCTGGTAGACTCGCCTCCCTTTCGCAAATTTGTGGAATGTGCTGCACCACAGTGGCAGGTCCCAATTACTTTTCGCGTAAGGCCATTCCGGCTCTCTACCTTCATGTGAAAGGTAGTGTTTTGGCCTCCTTGGACAAAGCGGTCAGCAGGAAGGTGCACATTACTGCTGACTTGGTCCAGCAGGCATGGACAGGGACGTTACATTTCTTTCACTGTGCACTGGGTAACTCTGCTGGCAGCTGGGAAGGATGCAGTACAGGGTTCGGTGCTGGAGCTTGTTTTGCCAGCACACCTCCAAAAAGCTGGTACTGGTTCTGCCACATCTGGCTACTCCACCACCACCTCCTCCTCTTCCTCCATGTCCTCTTCTGCGCAATTGTCCTCTGCAGGAGCAACGGTCCCTAAGCGTTCAAGGGACTATGCAAGCAGTCAGGCTAAAAGATGCCATGCTGTGCTTCAGTTGGTCTGTCTAGGGGCTAGGAGTCACACCGGTGCAGAGATTCTGTCAGCTCTGCAAGGGCAGGCTCAGAGATGGTTGACGCCATGAGAGCTTGAGCCAGGAATGGTTGTATGCGATAATGGCACCAACCTTCTCTCCGCCCTCCGACAGGGACACTTGACACATGTTCCATGCTTGGCACACGTTCTGAATCTGGTGGTGCAGCGTTTCTTGGGCAGATACCCGGGCTTCCAAGATCTCCTGAGGCAGGCCAGGAAAGTCTGTGGCCATTTTCGCTTTTCGTTAAATGCCAGTGCTATCTTATCTGACATTCAACAGGAATTCAACCTGCCCATCAACCGCCTCATTTGTGACATGCCCACCATGTGGAACTCATTGTTGGCAATGCTGCAGCGGCTGCACACGCAGCAGAGGGCCATCAATGAGTACCTGTGTGAGTATGGCGCAAGGACAGGTTCAGGGGAGCTTGGCTTTTTTTCGCCACGCCAGTGGCTATTGATTAAGGATGCGTGCATCGTCCTGTCACCATTTAAAGGAGGCCACTCGGATGGTGAGCCCGGACGATGCATGCATCAGTGACACTGTCCCGCTAGTCTACCTGCTGGAGCACACACTGTGTGGAATCATGGACAGGGCACTTGAGGCAGAACAGCGGCAGGAAGAGGAGGACTTCCTTTCCTCACAAGGCCCCCTTTATGCAGATATCATTCCTGCAGGGCCACAAAACACACAGGAGGAAGAGGAGGATGAGGATTTTGGGAGCATGGATGTAGAGGAAGAGGATAGGATACAGCAGTCTTCAAGGGATGGTTTTGATTCCCCAGAAACCCCAGGAGTTGTACGTGGTTGGGGAGAGGTTGCTCCTGCTGACAATGTCATCCTTAGTGACCCAGAGGACTCAGAAGCTCATGCCTCCTCCAACTTACGTTGCATGGGCTCCCTGATTCTGCAAAGCCTGCGAAAGGACCCGAGGATTCGTGCTATCAAGGAGAGGGATCATTACTGGTTGGCAACCCTTCTTGATCTACGTTACAAGGGTAAAGTTGCAGAGCTCACCCTGCCTTCACAGAGGGAGCAGAGGATGAGCATCTTGAGGAGGCCTTGAAGAAAAAATTGTGTAACGTCTTTCCAGACCCTGGGAGGTCAATATTCTCCGGACGTGTTTCTGAGGCATCGTTCAGCCAAAAAAGAAGCAGTGGAGAAGGCGGCCGGCTGAGCGATGCCTTTAAACAGTTCTTCTGTCCTCAGCAGCACCCAGGACTATTATGTTTAAGCAACCATCACCAGCATCTCTATCATATGGTGCATGATTATCTAGGTGCAAGAGCAGACTTGGAGACCTTTCCAGCTGCACATCCACTTGCTTACTGGGTCTTGAGGATGGACCACTGGCCAGAACTTGCTCCATGTGCAATGGAGCTACTGGCCTGTCCTGCTTCCAGTGTGCTTTCCGAATTGACGTTCAGTGCCGCTGGAGGTTTTGTGACGGACAAAAGAGTGCGTCTGTCCACAGACTCTGTTGATCAGCTGACTTTCATCAAAATGAACCAGTCCTGGATCAACAAGAGCTATCAGGCCCCTGATGCTGATGTAACACATTGAATTTGCTAGGAGTTTGCCATCCATTGAAGACTGCATATGCTGCCTATCCTATTCATTTACCTTGATTCTGCTACCTTTCAACAATGTTTTTGGTTTAGGTCACTACTAGGGTTGAGCGGACACCTAGATGTCCGTGTTCGACGGGTTCGGCCGAACTTTAAAAAAAAGTCCGGGTCCGTGTCCCGGACTTTTACCGAACTTTTCCCGGACACCGAACCCCATTGAAGTCAATGGGGACCCGAACTTTAAGGCACTAAAATGGCTCTAAAACACCAAAGGAAAGGGCTAGAGTGCTGCAAATGGCAGCAAAACGTAATTAAGAGCATGGCAAGTGCTCTGCAAACAAATGTGGATAGGGAAATAACTTAAAACAACAAAAAAAAACAGAAAAATAAAACAATGTTCTTCTTCATCTCTGAAGGACGAGGCCCATATGGAGTAGGAGGGAGGTTGAGGTGGTGGTGGATGTGGCGGTGACATAGGCGTGCGCACAGGGTGTGCTGGGTGTGCCTGGGCACACCCTAATCACCTAGGGCACATAGCATTGCCAGTGAGGAGATGGGAAAGATCTCCCTGGGACCTGCTCTGCTCTATTTCTCCTTGCCTACAGGTACATGGCCCCGATACATTACTCTCCCTGCTGGCAAACACATGCATGTGTATTTCAACTTTGGGGTGCACACCTTAATGCAATAGGCTGCGCACACCTATGGGCGGTGTAGGTGGAAGCGGCGGTGGAGGAGGACCAGGGCCGGATTAACAGCATCATGGGCTTGGTGCTGAGGATTTTGAAGGGCCTTAAGGGCCGTGCCTTGCCATGCACCCAGAGGAGGAAGGGTGCAGCCATGCATGCCTAATTCAACATGGGATGCTGTCTCTGAAGCCCATAAACACATCCATGCATCGCCAACTGTCCCTCCTTGTCCGGCCTTCACGTTGTGTGGGGAGGTTCTGAGGGTGCTGCCTGGGGAAGCGAGCATAGAAGCCAGACTTCTGTGTTTACAAGTGACAGAAGAGCGGTAACAGTGAATATGGCCAACCCGGGGCCTATATAAAAGGTAGGGGCCTGGAGCTGCAGCTCCAATAGCCCCTACATTAATCTGGCCCTGAGGAGGAGGACGAGGTAGCCAACACTGCTTCTTTTCAAAAATTTTAAATGAGGGTACACCCCAAAAGAGTGAGAAAGAGCAAAAATGGAACAATGGGTGGGTAAGGTCGGTATCCATTGCTATTCTGCATAAGGTACGGAAAAGTCCCGTGGGATCCATGCCTGGTTCATTTTAATGAACGTGAGCTTGTCCACATTGTCTCTGGACAGGCGGCTGCGCTTGTCTGTTATAACGCCCCCAGCCGTGCTAAATACCCGTTCAGATAATACACTGGCTGCAGGGCACGCCAGCACCTCCAAGGCGTAAAGGGCAAGCTCAGGCCATGTGCCCAATTTGGAGACCCAGAAGTTGAAGGGGGCAGACCCGTCATTCACTACATGTAGGCGTGTGCACACATACTGCTCCACCATGTTGGTAAAATGCTGCCTCCTGCTAAGACGTTCCATCTGAGCTGCTGGTGCTGCTGTTTGTTGTGGCGTGCTGACAAAGCTTTTCCACATTTCGGCCATGCTAACCCTGCCTTCTGAGGTGCTGGCGGTGCCCTGGTTGCGTTGGCGACCTCCTCCTCCTCCTCCTCTGCCTTGTGCTTCCACTGTGGCCCCGCTGTCAGATGGGAATGCCAGCAGCATGGCGTCTACCAGCGTGCGCTTGTACTCGCGCATCTTGCGATCGCGCTCCAGTGAGTGAATTAAGGACGGTACTTTGTCCTTGTAACGGGGATCCAGCAGCGTGGCCACCCAGTAATCAGCACAAGTTAGAATGTGGGCAACTCGGCGGTCGTTGTGGAGACACTGCAGCATGTAATCGCTCATGTGTGCCAGGCTGCCCAGAGGCAACGAAAGGCTGTCCTCTGTGGGAGGTGTATCGTCCGTGTCCTCTGTATCCCCCCAGCCACGCACCAGTGATGGCCATGAGCTGGCCTGGGTGCCACCCTGCTGTGAACATGGTTCCATCTCCTCCTCCAGCTCCTCCTCCTCCTCATCCTCCTCATCCTCCAGAACTGTGCCCCTGCTGGACAATTGCGTCCCTGGCGTTTGCGTGTGCAGGAACCCACCCTCGTAGCCCCTTGCGAATGACTGCCCTGAAAGCCTTGGAAATGTTACCTCTTCATCCTCCTCCTCCTCCTCATCCTGTGCCACATCCTCTTCCATCATCGCCCGAATTGTTTTTTCAAGGAGGCATAGAAGTGGGATAGTTAAGCTGAGAACGGCGTCATTGCCACTGGCCATGTTGGTGGAGTACTCAAAACAGCGCAACAAGGCACACAGGTCTCGCATGGAGGCCCAGTTATTGGTGGTGAAGTGGTGCTGTTCCGCAGAGCGACTCACGCGTGCGTGCTGCAGCTGAAACTCCACTATGGCCTGCTGCTGCTCGCACAGTCTTTCCAGCATGTGCAAGGTGGAGTTCCACCTTGTGGGCACGTCACATATGAGGCGGTGAGCGGGAAGGCCGAAGTTACGCTGCAGCGCTGCCAGGCGAGCAGCAGCAGGGTGAGAACGCCGAAAGTGCGCACAAACGGCCCGCACTTTCTGCAGCAGCTCTGACATATCGGGGTAGTTTTTAAGGAACCTCTGCACCACCAAATTCAGCACATGCGCCAGGCAAGGGATGTGCGTCAAACCGGCTAGGCCCAGAGCTGCTATGAGATTTCGCCCGTTATCGCACACCACCAGGCCGGGCTTGAGGCTCGCTGGCAGCAACCACTCATTTGTCTGCTGTTCCATGCTCCTCCACAACTCCTGCGCGGTGTGTGGTTTGTCCCCCAAACAGGCAAGTTGTAAAACTGCCTGCTGTCGTTTACCCCTGGCCGTGCTGAAGTTGGTGGTGAAGGTGTTACGCTGTCCGGATGAGGAGGCGGTAGAGGATGAGGAAGCGGAGTAGGAGGAGTTAGGAACAGGAGGCAAACTGAAGCGCCCTGCAATCCTCGGTGGTGGAAGGACATGCGCCAAATTGCTATCCGCCTCAGGCCCATCCGCCACTGCATTTACCCAGTGTGCCGTTAGGGAGATATAACGCCCCTGACCGTGCTTACTGGTCCACGTATCCGTAGTTAGGTGGACCTTGGCACAGATGGCGTTGCGCAGTGCACACCTGATATTTTCCCCCACTTGGTTGTGCAGGGAAGGGATGGCTTGCCTGGAAAAGTAGTGGCGGCTGGGCACGACGTACTGTGGGACAGCCACCGACATAAGGTTTTTAAAACTGTGCGTCTCCACCAGACGGAATGACAGCATTTCAAAGGCCAATAATTTTGAAATGCTGGCATTCAGGGCCAGGGATCGCGGGTGGGTAGGGGGGTACTTCCTCTTCCTCTCAAGTGTTTGGGAGATGGAAAGCTGAACGCTTCCACGGGACATTGTGGAGATGGTTGTTGGTGACCCAGGTGGTGGTGTTGCTGACAGATCGTCTGTTTGCGGGGTGGCAGGTGCCGGTATCACTACAGATGTGGCTGGAGCGGCCGAGACTGCAGCAGAAGAGGAAGCAGGATGAGCCAGAGACGTTTCTTGGTTTTGAAGGTGTGTACTCCACTGCAGCTCGTGCTTTGCACTTAGATGCCTGATCATGCAGGTTGTGCTCAGGTTGAGAAGGTTTATGCCTCGCTTCAAGCTCTGATTGCACAGGGTGCAAACCACTCGTGTCCTGTCATCAGCACATTTTCTAAAGAACTTCCACGCTAGAGAACTCCTTTGAGCTGACTTTGGTGCGCTCGTTCCCTTGCTGCGTTGGGCAGTAGCGGGCATAGTGTCTAGGGCACGGCCGCTCCGCTTCTGCACCCTGCTCCCTCTTCTGCTGTGCTGGTGGCTCTGTGCGACCACCGCCTCTTCCTCCAAACTACTCAGGTCACCTGCATGACGTTCATTCCATGTGGGGTCGAGGACCTCATCGTCCTCCACATCATCTTCCACCCAGTCTTCACCCCTGCCCTCCTTGTCGGTCTCCACAATGCTGAACGCCGCAGCAGTTGGCACCTGCGTTTCGTCATCATCGGAGACGTGCTGCGATGATCCTTGCATGTACTCATCTTGAGAAATAAGTGGTTGGGCATCGCTGCACTCAATCTCTTCCACTTCTGGGGCAGGGCTAGGTGGATGGCCCTGGGAAACCCTGCTGACAGAGTCCTCAAAAAGAATAAGAGACTGCTGTATGGCTTGGGGCTCAGACTGCTGGCCTGATTTGCAAGGGGGTGAGGTGAAAGACGGTTGGACATTGGCTGCAGGTGCCAACTCTGACCTTTCTGCAGTAGACTGGGTGGGAGACAATGTGAAGGAACTGGAGGCACTGTCAGCAGCAAACCAATCTACTATCGCCTCAACTTGTTCTGGCCTCATCACTTCTAGGGGCGTTTGATGCCCTACCAAATACTGATGCAGGTTCTGTCGCCTACTCACACTTGAGGAAGGTGTTTCACTTGTGCGTGTAGCTGGCACAGATCGACCACGTCCTCTCCTTGCAACAGGAGCTCTACCAGCAGCACCACGACCCAGGCCACGGCCCTTATTTGACGGTCTCCTCATATTTCTGTAATTTAAGATCTTACCCTAGAAAGGTTTTTATTGAATAGCGGAATAGGAAATATGATCCAAAAAAGTGTATGTATCTCGCACGTACAAAACCACACTAGGCCCCAATTACTATTGTTTCTACCCCTAAAAGGATGGATGAGGAGTAGGAGGAGTATGGAACAGACAGCACCCTCAAATCTTCAGAAGTATGAGATGAACCCCAAAAACTTGGAAAGGTGGATCTCACACGTACCGACACAGACTATCCCGCAATTCAATTGATCCTCAAAGGTTTTTATTGAATAGCGGAATAGGAAATATGATCAAAAAAAGTGTATGTATCTCGCACGTACACAACCACACTAGGCCCCAATTACTATTGTTTGTACCCCTAAAAGGATGGATGAGGAGTAGGAGGAGGAGTATGGAACAGGCAGCACCCTCAAATCTTCAGAAGTATGAGATGAACCCCAAAAACTTGGAAAGGTGGATCTCACACGTACCGACACAGACTATCCCGCAATTCAATTGATCCTCAAAGGTTTTTATTGAATAGCGGAATAGGAAATATGATCAAAAAAAGTGTATGTATCTCGCACGTACACAACCACACTAGGCCCCAATTACTATTGTTTGTACCCCTAAAAGGATGGATGAGGAGTAGGAGGAGGAGTATGGAACAGGCAGCACCCTCAAATCTTCAGAAGTATGAGATGAACCCCAAAAACTTGGAAAGGTGGATCTCACACGTACCGACACAGACTATCCCGCAATTCAATTGATCCTCAAAGGTTTTTATTGAATAGCGGAATAGGAAATATGATCAAAAAAAGTGTATGTATCTCGCACGTACACAACCACACTAGGCCCCAATTACTATTGTTTGTACCCCTAAAAGGATGGTTGAGCAGTAGGAGCAGGAGTATGGAACAGGCAGCACCCTCAAATCTTCAGAAGTATGAGATGAACCCCAACAACTTGGAAAGGTGGATCTCACACGTACCGACACAGACTATCTCGCAATTGAATTGATCCCCAAAGGTTTTAATTGAATAGCGGAATAGAAAATATGATCAAAAAGAAAGTGTATGTATCTCGCACGTACACCACCACACTAGGCCCCAACTACTATTGTTTGTACCCCTAAAAGGATGGTTGAGCAGTAGGAGGAGGAGTATGGAACAGGCAGCACCCTCAAATCTTCAGTAGTATGAGATGAACCCCAAAAACTTGGAAAGGTGGATCTCTCTCACACGTACCAACACAGACTATCCCCCAATTTAACTGATCCCCAAAGGTTTTTGATTAAATAGCGGAATAGAAAATATGATCCAAAAAAAGTGTATGTATATCACACGTACACAACCACACTAGGCCCCAATTACTATTGTTTGTACCCCTAAAAGGCTAGATGAGGAGTAGGGGGAGTATGGAACAGGCAGCACCCTCAAACCTTCAGAAGTATGAGATGAACCCCAACAACTTGGAAAGGTGGATCTCTCTCACACGTACCAACACAGACTATCCCCCAATTTAACTGATCCCCAAAGGTTTTTGATTAAATAGCGGAATAGAAAATATGATCCAAAAAAAGTGTATGTATATCACACGTACACAACCACACTAGGCCCCAATTACTATTGTTTGTACCCCTAAAAGGCTAGATGAGGAGTAGGGGGGGTATGGAACAGGCAGCACCCTCAAACCTTCAGAAGTATGAGATGAACCCCAACAACTTGGAAAGGTGGATCTCTCTCACACGTACCAACACAGACTATCCCCCAATTTAACTGATCCCCAAAGGTTTTTGATTAAATAGCGGAATAGAAAATATGATCCAAAAAAAGTGTATGTATATCACACGTACACAACCACACTAGGCCCCAATGACTATTGTTTGTACCCCTAAAAGGCTAGATGAGGAGTAGGGGGGGTATGGAACAGGCAGCACCCTCAAACCTTCAGAAGTATGAGATGAACCCCAACAACTTGGAAAGGTGGATCTCTCTCACACGTACCAACACAGACTATCCCCCAATTTAACTGATCCCCAAAGGTTTTTGATTAAATAGCGGAATAGAAAATATGATCCAAAAAAAGTGTATGTATATCACACGTACACAACCACACTAGGCCCCAATTACTATTGTTTGTACCCCTAAAAGGCTAGATGAGGAGTAGGGGGGGTATGGAACAGGCAGCACCCTCAAACCTTCAGAAGTATGAGATGAACCCCAACAACTTGGAAAGGTGGATCTCTCTCACACGTACCAACACAGACTATCCCCCAATTTAACTGATCCCCAAAGGTTTTTGATTAAATAGCGGAATAGAAAATATGATCCAAAAAAAGTGTATGTATATCACACGTACACAACCACACTAGGCCCCAATTACTATTGTTTGTACCCCTAAAAGGCTAGATGAGGAGTAGGGGGGGTATGGAACAGGCAGCACCCTCAAACCTTCAGAAGTATGAGATGAACCCCAACAACTTGGAAAGGTGGATCTCTCTCACACGTACCAACACAGACTATCCCCCAATTTAACTGATCCCCAAAGGTTTTTGATTAAATAGCGGAATAGAAAATATGATCCAAAAAAAGTGTATGTATATCACACGTACACAACCACACTAGGCCCCAATTACTATTGTTTGTACCCCTAAAAGGCTAGATGAGGAGTAGGGGGGGTATGGAACAGGCAGCACCCTCAAACCTTCAGAAGTATGAGATGAACCCCAACAACTTGGAAAGGTGGATCTCTCTCACACGTACCAACACAGACTATCCCCCAATTTAACTGATCCCCAAAGGTTTTTGATTAAATAGCGGAATAGAAAATATGATCCAAAAAAAGTGTATGTATATCACACGTACACAACCACACTAGGCCCCAATTACTATTGTTTGTACCCCTAAAAGGCTAGGAGTAGGGGGAGTATGGAACAGGCAGCACCCTCAAACCTTCAGAAGTATGAGATGAACCCCAACAACTTGGAAAGGTGGATCTCTCTCACACGTACCAACACAGACTATCCCCCAATTTAACTGATCCCCAAAGGTTTTTGATTAAATAGCGGAATAGAAAATATGATCCAAAAAAAGTGTATGTATATCACACGTACACAACCACACTAGGCCCCAATTACTATTGTTTGTACCCCTAAAAGGCTAGATGAGGAGTAGGGGGAGTATGGAACAGGCAGCACCCTCAAACCTTCAGAAGTATGAGATGAACCCCAACAACTTGGAAAGGTGGATCTCTCTCACACGTACCAACACAGACTATCCCCCAATTTAACTGATCCCCAAAGGTTTTTGATTAAATAGCGGAATAGAAAATATGATCCAAAAAAAGTGTATGTATATCACACGTACACAACCACACTAGGCCCCAATTACTATTGTTTGTACCCCTAAAAGGCTAGATGAGGAGTAGGGGGGGTATGGAACAGGCAGCACCCTCAAACCTTCAGAAGTATGAGATGAACCCCAACAACTTGGAAAGGTGGATCTCTCTCACACGTACCAACACAGACTATCCCCCAATTTAACTGATCCCCAAAGGTTTTTGATTAAATAGCGGAATAGAAAATATGATCCAAAAAAAGTGTATGTATATCACACGTACACAACCACACTAGGCCCCAATTACTATTGTTTGTACCCCTAAAAGGCTAGATGAGGAGTAGGGGGGGTATGGAACAGGCAGCACCCTCAAACCTTCAGAAGTATGAGATGAACCCCAACAACTTGGAAAGGTGGATCTCTCTCACACGTACCAACACAGACTATCCCCCAATTTAACTGATCCCCAAAGGTTTTTGATTAAATAGCGGAATAGAAAATATGATCCAAAAAAAGTGTATGTATATCACACGTACACAACCACACTGGGCCCCAATTACTATTGTTTGTACCCCTAAAAGGCTAGATGAGGAGTAGGGGGAGTATGGAACAGGCAGCACCCTCAAACCTTCAGAAGTATGAGATGAACCCCAACAACTTGGAAAGGTGGATCTCTCTCACACGTACCAACACAGACTATCCCCCAATTTAACTGATCCCCAAAGGTTTTTGATTAAATAGCGGAATAGAAAATATGATCCAAAAAAAGTGTATGTATATCACACGTACACAACCACACTAGGCCCCAATTACTATTGTTTGTACCCCTAAAAGGCTAGATGAGGAGTAGGGGGAGTATGGAACAGGCAGCACCCTCAAACCTTCAGAAGTATGAGATGAACCCCAACAACTTGGAAAGGTGGATCTCTCTCACACGTACCAACACAGACTATCCCCCAATTTAACTGATCCCCAAAGGTTTTTGATTAAATAGCGGAATAGAAAATATGATCCAAAAAAAGTGTATGTATATCACACGTACACAACCACACTAGGCCCCAATTACTATTGTTTGTACCCCTAAAAGGCTAGATGAGGAGTAGGGGGGGTATGGAACAGGCAGCACCCTCAAACCTTCAGAAGTATGAGATGAACCCCAACAACTTGGAAAGGTGGATCTCTCTCACACGTACCAACACAGACTATCCCCCAATTTAACTGATCCCCAAAGGTTTTTGATTAAATAGCGGAATAGAAAATATGATCCAAAAAAAGTGTATGTATATCACACGTACACAACCACACTAGGCCCCAATTACTATTGTTTGTACCCCTAAAAGGCTAGATGAGGAGTAGGGGGGGTATGGAACAGGCAGCACCCTCAAACCTTCAGAAGTATGAGATGAACCCCAACAACTTGGAAAGGTGGATCTCTCTCACACGTACCAACACAGACTATCCCCCAATTTAACTGATCCCCAAAGGTTTTTGATTAAATAGCGGAATAGAAAATATGATCCAAAAAAAGTGTATGTATATCACACGTACACAACCACACTAGGCCCCAATTACTATTGTTTGTACCCCTAAAAGGCTAGATGAGGAGTAGGGGGGGTATGGAACAGGCAGCACCCTCAAACCTTCAGAAGTATGAGATGAACCCCAACAACTTGGAAAGGTGGATCTCTCTCACACGTACCAACACAGACTATCCCCCAATTTAACTGATCCCCAAAGGTTTTTGATTAAATAGCGGAATAGAAAATATGATCCAAAAAAAGTGTATGTATATCACACGTACACAACCACACTGGGCCCCAATTACTATTGTTTGTACCCCTAAAAGGCTAGATGAGGAGTAGGGGGAGTATGGAACAGGCAGCACCCTCAAACCTTCAGAAGTATGAGATGAACCCCAACAACTTGGAAAGGTGGATCTCTCTCACACGTACCAACACAGACTATCCCCCAATTTAACTGATCCCCAAAGGTTTTTGATTAAATAGCGGAATAGAAAATATGATCCAAAAAAAGTGTATGTATATCACACGTACACAACCACACTAGGCCCCAATTACTATTGTTTGTACCCCTAAAAGGCTAGGAGTAGGGGGAGTATGGAACAGGCAGCACCCTCAAACCTTCAGAAGTATGAGATGAACCCCAACAACTTGGAAAGGTGGATCTCTCTCACACGTACCAACACAGACTATCCCCCAATTTAACTGATCCCCAAAGGTTTTTGATTAAATAGCGGAATAGAAAATATGATCCAAAAAAAGTGTATGTATATCACACGTACACAACCACACTAGGCCCCAATTACTATTGTTTGTACCCCTAAAAGGCTAGGAGTAGGGGGAGTATGGAACAGGCAGCACCCTCAAACCTTCAGAAGTATGAGATGAACCCCAACAACTTGGAAAGGTGGATCTCTCTCACACGTACCAACACAGACTATCCCCCAATTTAACTGATCCCCAAAGGTTTTTGATTAAATAGCGGAATAGAAAATATGATCCAAAAAAAGTGTATGTATATCACACGTACACAACCACACTAGGCCCCAATTACTATTGTTTGTACCCCTAAAAGGCTAGATGAGGAGTAGGGGGGGTATGGAACAGGCAGCACCCTCAAACCTTCAGAAGTATGAGATGAACCCCAACAACTTGGAAAGGTGGATCTCTCTCACACGTACCAACACAGACTATCCCCCAATTTAACTGATCCCCAAAGGTTTTTGATTAAATAGCGGAATAGAAAATATGATCCAAAAAAAGTGTATGTATATCACACGTACACAACCACACTAGGCCCCAATTACTATTGTTTGTACCCCTAAAAGGCTAGGAGTAGGGGGAGTATGGAACAGGCAGCACCCTCAAACCTTCAGAAGTATGAGATGAACCCCAACAACTTGGAAAGGTGGATCTCTCTCACACGTACCAACACAGACTATCCCCCAATTTAACTGATCCCCAAAGGTTTTTGATTAAATAGCGGAATAGAAAATATGATCCAAAAAAAGTGTATGTATATCACACGTACACAACCACACTAGGCCCCAATTACTATTGTTTGTACCCCTAAAAGGCTAGATGAGGAGTAGGGGGAGTATGGAACAGGCAGCACCCTCAAATCTTCAGAAGTATGAGATTGTGTTCACTGTACCCCACAAAGATTGAGTTCACTGCACCCCACAATGATTGTGTTCACTGCACCCCACAAAGATTGTGTTCACTGCACCTCACAAAGATTGTGTTCACTGTACCCCCCAAAGATTGTGTTCACTGCACCCCACAAAGATTCTGTTCACTGTACCCCACAAAGATTGTGTTCACTGCACCCTAAAAGGATGTTGTTCACTGCACCCCACAAAGATTGTGTTCACTGCACCCTAAAAGGATGTTGTTCACTGCACCCCAAAAAGATTGTGTTCACTGTACCCCCCCAAAGATTGTGTTCACTGCACCCCACAAAGATTGTGTTCACTGCACCCCAAAAAGATTGTGTTCACTGTACCCCCCAAAGATTGTGTTCACTGCACCCCAAAAAGATTGTGTTCACTGTACCCCCCAAAGATTGTGTTCACTGCACCCCACAAAGATTCTGTTCACTGTACCCCACAAAGATTGTGTTCACTGCACCCCAAAAAGATTGTGTTCACTGTACCCCCCCAAAGATTGTGTTCACTGCAACCCCACAAAGATTCTGTTCACTGCACCCCACAAAGGATTTTGTTCACTGCACCCCAAAAAGATTGTGTTCACTGCACCCCAAAAAGGATTTTGATCACTGCACCCCAAAAAGGATGTTGTTCACTGCACCCCAAAAATGATTTTGTTCACTCCACCCCAAAAAGATTGTGTTCACTGCACCCCACAAAGATTGTGTTCACTGCACCCCAAAAAGATTGTGTTCACTGTACCCCCCAAAGATTGTGTTCACTGCACCCCACAAAGATTCTGTTCACTGTACCCCACAAAGATTGTGTTCACTGCACCCCAAAAAGATTGTGTTCACTGCACCCCAAAAAGGATGTTGTTCACTGCACCCCAAAAAGGATGTTGTTCACTCCACCCCAAAAAGATTGTGTTCACTGCACCCCACAAAGATTGTGTTCACTGCACCCCAAAAAGATTGTGTTCACTGCACCCCAAAAATGATTTTGTTCACTGCACCCCAAAAAGGATTTTGTTCACTGCACCCCAAAAAGGATGTTGTTCACTCCACCCCAAAAAGATTGTGTTCACTGCACCCCAAAAAGATTGTGTTCACTGCACCCCACAAAGGATTTTGTTCACTGCACCCCAAAAAGATTGTGTTCACTGCACCCCAAAAAGGATGTTGTTCACTGCACCCCAAAAAGGATTTTGTTCACTGCACCCCAAAAAGATTGTGTTCACTGCACCCCACAAAGGATTTTGTTCACTGCACCCCACAAAGATTGTGTTCACTGCACACCAAAAAGGATTGTGTTCACTGCACCCCAAAAAGATTTTGTTCACTGCACCCCAAAAAGATTGTGTTCACTGCAGCCCAAAAAGATTGTGTTCACTGCAGCCCAAAAAGATTGTGTTCACTGCAGCCCAAAAAGATTGTGTTCACTGCAGCTCACACACAGAAAAATGGATGTGGATCACTGACACCTGCCTATCTCCAATCCCACACCACACAGCAATATCGATTGTAGTTTGTAGAACACAGTTTCCCTAAAATTCAGCAGACTCTGTCCCTAACAGGATTGAGAAGAGATCGTAGATCAGGATTGAGTGCAGATTCACCCCACCCCCCACACAGCAATATCGATTGTAGTTTGTAGAAGACACTGACCCTATAATTCAGCAGACTCTATCCCTAAAATGCCTACAACTCGCCCTGCCTAAACACTCCGACCTGTCCCTCAATTCTATCCGGACACAAATGTTTTTTTCCTGCCTATCTTTCCCTAATCAGCAGCCAGCACATTGATGTGTGCTCTGTCCCTTAGCTAAGCAGCAGAATGACGCTGCTGCGGCGGCTGCCTCGAACTTATAAAGACTTGGTCACATGCTTCAGACGGCCAATCACAGCT
Organism: Pelophylax lessonae; assembly: GCF_965119305.1. Taxonomy (NCBI): domain Eukaryota; kingdom Metazoa; phylum Chordata; class Amphibia; order Anura; family Ranidae; genus Pelophylax; species Pelophylax lessonae. The sequence goes on from NC_138773.1 coordinate 39,870,581, forward strand.
ACTAAGACATTTGCAGGCATGGCTGGGATGGCTTAAGGCACACCAGTTAAACGATTGTTGATTGGCTGTTGAAAGCCCGCCATGAAAAGAGCGCCAAAGCATGCAAAACCCGGAAATAAAACGACCGAACACGGATTTTTACCCGAACATACAGTAAAGTGTCCGTGTCCGTGTTCGGGTAAAAAAAATCCAATTATTCGGTACGAACACGAATAATACAGTCCGTGTTCGCTCAACACTAGTCACTACCAACCCCCAAGGCCTAATTTTTCTGCACTTGTATGACAGGTGCATACAATTTAAATGTCGTATGTCATTTTTAATAGCAGGCCCTGTCCCTGTGCCCTGTTAACTGTGAGGGTTTACGGTGTTCAGGCACCACCTTCCGCAAAGGCCCAATTTTTGGCACTTGTATAGCACATGCGATTTCAAATTTGCATGGAATTCTTACCAGCAGGTTCCATTCCTGTACCAAGCAAGAGTAACTACGAGGCCTTGGTTACAGTGTTCAGGCACCACATACGGCAAAGGCCCAATTTTTGGCACTTGTATAGCACATGCGATTTCAAATTTGCATGGAATGCTTACCAGCAGGTCCCATTCCTGTACCAAGCAAGAGTAACTACGAGGCCTTGGTTACGGTGTTCAGACACCACCTTCCGCAAAGGCCCAATTTTTGGCACTTGTATAGCACATGCGATTTCAAATTTGCATGGCATTCTTACCAGCAGGTCCCATTCCTGCACCCACCAAGAGTAATTGTGATGGGTTACGGTGTTCAGGCACCATCAACAAGCAAGTCCCATTTTTTCTGCACCTGTATGACAAGTACATGCGATTTGAAACTTGTATGTATATTTGTATATGACATTTTTTGCTTAAGAAATGTCAGTATTGCTGCAGCAGGCTACATACATCGTAGAGATGCACTACTTTACAGGCACATTCAGGTGACCCCCCAGGCACGAAATTTGAAGGAATGTTTAATTTTTATAGTTTCACTTTAACCACTTTACCACCGGAGGATTTTGCTGTCTTACGTCTGGGCCACTTTTTGCGATTCGGCACTGTGTGATTTTAACTGACAATTGCGCGGTCGTGCGACGCCATACCCAAAAGAAATTTACGTCCTTTTTGTCCCATAAACAGAGCTTTCTTTTGATGGTATTTGATCACCTGTGCGATTTTTACTTTTTGCGCTATAAACAAAAAAAGAGCGTAAATTTTGAAAAAATAACAATATTTTTCACATTTTTTTATATGAAATTCCCCCCAAAAAAATGTAAAAATCAAAATTTTTTTACATTTTTGGCCAATTTGTTTTCTACTACCTATGTTTGGTAAAAAAAAAAAAATCACAATAAGCGTATTTTGATTGGTTTGCGCAAAAGTTATTGCGTTTACTAACTAAGGGAAAGATTTCTGTCATTTTTGGTGTTTTTTTTTTTTAACGAGTAATGGCGGCGATCTGCGATTTTTTTTTTGCGGGACTGCGACATTGCGGTGGACAGATCGGACCCTCAACTGACATTTTTGACACTTTTGGGGGTACCAGTAACATTACTGCAGTAATCAGTGCTATATATATGCACTGTTATTGTAAAAATGACACTGGCAGGGAAGGGGTTAACTTTATTGGAGAGGGAGGGGTTAATGTATGCCTGGTGCTTACTAACGTGTGTGGGGGGGAGGTGACTGAGTGACACAGGGACAGATCGCAGGTTCAGCTATGCTGAATCCTGCAATCTGACCCTGCCTGTCACTTAGGAGATCCGCCCGCTTGTGTTTACACAAGCGGGCGGATCTCCACACTCGATTCCCCGACGATCGGGGAAGAGCAGCGGCGATTGCCGCTGATCCTCCCCTGGCCCGACTCCCGCTGTGACTGAATACAGTGGGAGCGAGCCTCCGGCAGCGCGCGCGCGCCGTCGAGAAAGGGGAGTGTCTGGCGACGTAGGTCTACGTCGGAGGGAGTGGGTGGCTGCCTCCTCCTTTGTAGAAGTTGCCATGTGGCCTCAGGTAGTCAAAGTGAGGGCCTAAAGAGTTAGAGAGGTATTGAACCCGGAGGTCCTGTAAAGCTGACTGGGAGGGGAACACTGGAAGGATCTGATTCTGCAGTACAGATCTGTGTCAAGGGGCCTGACCTTAGGGGGGCGGGGCATCCCTGCAGCTAGAAGAGTCAGTGGACTGGTGTCAGTAAAGGGGATGCTAAAGAGTTTTCTGGAGATATTGTAAATCACCAAGTCTATTGCTGGAAAAAGAGCAAGGAGATTTAACCCTTTCAATACACATGGCAGTATGGTCAAAGCAGTGTGATTGCTTCCACAAGCAACCTGGTGAGGCCAAGTGAGAGTTGTCCTCATCAACTGTAAATAGTTCCAGTTGGAGTATCCCATGATTCCCTTCTTCCATCCAAGTTCCACAATAAATACAAAAAACCAACACCCCTGGACTGTTTATTGAGTGACGTGCCATTGGGTGTAAGGATGAATGTGTGAACTGTCTAAGTGACTTTCTGCAGGTAATCAGAGGAGGCTCAACAAGTCAACACACAGCAAGCCCTACGGGGACAGTGCTACACGTACTAAAGGAGAGATTTACTGCATGTAATCTGCATTTTACGCAAGCTCACGCACTACTATCTAAATCAGCCATGCCCATTTTTACAGATAGCAAAAGTTCTCTTAAAGAATACCAACTTGCTAACTTTTTAAACCCGTTGCAAAACTCCTCTCACAAGACATATCAATGCCTACCTGGATTTTTATATATTTATTTATTTATTTATTTATGTATTTATTTATTTTGCATTGTTACATTTCCCCTTGTAGCAGGATCCATGCGATTTTATGACACCCCCCTACTTTTTAGCCCAGAAAATAGGAAATTTTAATTTGACAGACTTGGCTCCCATTGATTTCAGTAGGGTTCAGGTTTAGCATCCAAACCACTCTGAAGTTCATCTAAACCCTGCTCAACCAAACCCATGGCAGTTCAGCTCATTGCTAGTCGGGGTGTCTGCTAGGTCTGGAGGTTTCCACAGAAAGTGTTTATATACAATGTATATATTAGTAGCTGGTCACAATTATCTAGACACGTTCTGTAATGTTTAAAACTTTTTGAAGCTTACCCAAGCCACTTCTTCATTTCTCAAATGTCTACAGAAAACTTTCTCCACTCAACATTAGACTGCATCCAGTAGTAAAATCACTGCCTTTTGTCGTGTGATTTTTACTTATATAACAGAAAATCCATGTTATACATATCTTATATACCTAAAATGTAAAAATTATTCTGCGCTGAGGTATTTCTAAATAAATCAAAATGAAGCAGCTACTAAACAACTGTGATACCAATTGAACATAACATATAAAGATACAGTATATAGCAGTCTTAGATTCAGGCAGTTTAAAGAATGTTGGAACTCACAGTACATATCTGGCAACATGCAAAAAAATAATCTACATAGGTGTCCTAGTCCCACCAATGGTAGCAAATCATGGGCGCTGGAGATGCTCACAGGGCTGGAGGAGATGTAGAGGTGGTCCGTCCCCAAGCTGATATCACTTCCCCCCTATACCCCCAGGGTCCCAGAACTTCTCCTCCAGCCCTGTGAGCACCTCCAGCAGCCCTGACTTGCTACCATCCGCAGGCCGGGACACCTATGTAGATTATTTTGCATGTGGCCAGATAAGTACTGTGAGTTCTAAAAAATGTTAAACTGCCCACTAGATTGCACTTTAACCACTTGCCTACTGTGCACTTAAACCCCCTTCCCATCCAGGCCAATTTTAAGCTTTCAGTGCTCTCATGCTTTGAATGACAATTGCACGGTCATGCTACACTGTACCCATATGACATTTTTATCATTTCTTTCACACAAATAGAGCTTTCTTTTGGTGGTATTTAATCACCTCTGGGTTTTTTATTTTTTACAGAAAAAAAGACAAAAAATTTTGAAAAAAAAAAATTTTTTTTCTCATTTTCTGCGAGTAAATTTTGAAAATAAATAAATTTTTCTCCTTCACTGATGTGCGCTGATGAGCCGGCACTGATGGGCACTGATAGGCTGCACTGATGGGCACTGATGATGTGGCACTTATGGGCACTGATGAGGAGGTACTAATATGCCGCACTAATGAGCACTGATAGGCGACACTGATAGGCGGCACTGATGAGCACTGATGGGCGGCATTGATGAGCACTGATGGGCAGCACCATCAGTGCCCACACTCAGTGCCCATAGTGCTGCCAGTCAGTGCTCATCAGTGCCTAGATGAGCAGGCACTGATGGGCACTGATTGTGGGCACTGATGGGGGGCACTGATGGCGGGCACTGTGGGCACTGATGGTGGGCACTTTGTGTATGTTTTTTAACTTGTGTAATCAGGGCACTGGTGATCAGTGCCCTGATTACATTCCTCTGTGTCCCCGATGGCTGATCGGCTCTGCTCCTTCCTCACACTGCAGTCTCTGTGTGAGGAAGGAGCGCTGGCGATGAGAGATGATCTCATATGTTTACATATGAGATCATCTTTCATTGCATGGGCCCATCACGTGGTAAATGGCCGCTGTGATTGGCCATTTACCACGATCTGTGATTGGCTGTGTCCAAGGGACACGGCCGACACAGATTTTCCCTGATGCGCGCTCGCGGGAGCGCCTCCAGGAAATTCGAGTCCGCGCTGCAGCCGTACTTCGGCTATAGCGCGGACCGGAAGTAGTTAAAGAGGTTGTAAATTTTATTTTCCTTTTTGTAACCTGAAAGAGAAACCCATAATGAGCTAGTATGCATTGCATACTAGCTCATTATGAAATACTTACCTTAGAACGAGCCCCCGCCGTGCCGCCCGCTTACCTGTATGACGGGCGACATGTCCAGGATCGCGGCATCCGGCCATCTGATTGGCCGGAGCCGCGGTGACGTCACTCCCGCGCACGCGCGCGGGAGCCGACGGTCACGTCACGGGGCTCTGAAGGAATGGCACCAGCGGCCGTTCCTTCAGAGTGCATGCGCCAGTGACGTCACTGGCTGCATGTAAGGTAAATATCTCCTAAACGGTACATGTTTAGGAGATATTTACAGTACCTATAGGTAAGCCTTATCATAGGCTTACCTATAGGTACAAGTTACAGAGGAGGGTTTACTTCCTCTTTAATTTCTTTCTATACACACAAACACAAAGGAGAAGTGGGGGAAATTACATGCTATTCTTTGCAGTGCGATTTGCGCCAATTTTTTAGTATTTTTTGTGTTGACGTAAATCACACCGCAAAGTATCGATGCCCGTATTCGCTGATAAAAAAAAAGAGATTGGTGCAACCCTAATGCACTGTAATTATATTTTTGCACTATTTTTACTTTGAATCTAGTACTGCTATATCATTTTTATGGTATATCCTATATACTTCATGTTAATAATATGCTACTTATACTATTTTTGTTTGTATTTGACATTTTTTTAGCACAGCCTCAGCTCTTACAGCCAGTATTACAAAGTTTAATTGTCTCTGGGAAGTTGAAGTATTTGGTCACTCTGGAGAAGTTTTACCCCAAAAATATCACAATCAAATGGACACATGGAGTGGGAAAGCCCAAAAAAATCTTTTCCGCTGAGGAATTCACAGATATCCCTGATGGGACCTATAGTGTCTGCAGCGAGGTGAGAATTCCTGAGGAGCTTCTAAAGGATCCAGAATTCAGAGTACGAGTGAGCTGGAAACATGGATCTCTGGACACACCGGGGTATAAGGATCTATCCATCAGAGACTCAGGTGAGTTACATGAGTGTCACCAACAAATATATAGACCTGTCAGCCAGGATCCATATGAAAAGCACAGGTGCTGTAGAATAAGGGCCTTTCTGTATAGTCAATAGACAGTAACAATGAACAGCAAACAATTTACTATGAAAACATACCTGCCAACTGTCCCGTTTTTCCCGGGACAATCCCGGCAAATAGGAGCCTGTCCCGGGTAATTTACATTGTCCTTGTTAATCAGGGACAATGTAAATCATTTAAAAAAATAAAAATAAAATGTATTTTTTTTATTTTGTGCCACACAGTGTCGCTCTCACCCCAGCTAGGTGTTGTAGTTCTGGCAGCAGGTTGTCTCTCTCTCTGTGTCCGCTCACTCTTCCCGTCTGTCGCAAATTTCAGAAAAGGGAACTGTCTATTCAAATCAAATCTGATCCATTCTTACTCAGGCATGCGCTAATATACTACAAAAATAATAGCATGTAAATCTTCTGTGGTGGAAGTGGCAGGAAAGATTAAAGGGCCTGCATGGACAATTCTGGATGTTTAGGCCTAAAATGGTCGCTCTTAGACCCCTATTCCTGACGCTGAAACTCTAAACTAGACTTTAAAGTCATATTGTGCAACCGTCAATTTCAGGCTATAGAAAAGAAGGGTTATTGGTAGGACTGGGCTTAAAGAGGAGTTCCAGTTGGGTTTAACCACTTTACCCCCAGCCACTGTGCTGCTACTGCGGCACAGTGGCTCGTTCCCGTCCAGCGGCGTAGACCTACGTCGCTGGACTCCTCCCCCTGTAGGCGGCGCTCGCGCGCCGCCGGAGGCGCGCTCCCACTGTTTTCAGTCACAGCGGGAGTCGGGCCAGGGGAGGAGCAGCGGCGATCGCCGCCGCTCTTCCCCGATCGTCGGGGAATCGAGTGAGGAGATCCGCCCGCCTGTGTAAACAGAGCGGGCGGATCTCCTCAGTGACAGGGACTGACAGATCGGAGTGTTCAGCATAGCTGGACATCCGATCTGTCCTTCTCAGTCACCTCCCCCCCCACACATCAGTAAGCACCAGGCATACATTAACCCCTCCCTCTCCAATAAAATTAACCCCTTCACTACCAGTGTCATTTTTACAGTAACAGTGCATATATATAGCACTGATTACTGCAGTAATGTCACTGGTACCCCCAAAAGTGTCAAAAATGTCAGTCAGGGGTCCGATCTGTCCAGCGCAATATCGCAGTCCCGCAAAAAAAATCGCAGATCGCCGCCATTATGCGTTAAAAAAAAAAACACCAAAAATGACAGAAATCTTTCCCGTAGTTAGTAAACGCAATAACTTTTGCGCAAACTAATCGAAATACGCTTATCGTGATTTTTTTTTACCAAACATAGGTAGCAGAAAACAAATTGGCCAAAATTTTTCAAAAATTTTGATTTTTACATTTTTTGGGGGGGGAATTTCATATAAAAAAATGTTAAAAATATTGTTATTTTTTCAAAATAAACGCTATTTTTTTGTTTATAGCGCAAAAAGTAAAAAGCGCACAGGTGATCAAATACCACCAAAAGAAAGCTCTGTTTGTGGGGAAAAAAGGACGTAAATTTCCTTTGGGTACGGCGTCGTACGACCGCGCAATTGTCAGTTAAAGTTGCACAGCGCCGAATCGCAAAAAGTGGCCTGGATGTAAGACAGCAAAATCCTCCGGTGGTAAAGTGGTTAAAAAATTAAAACAAATACCGTAGCTGCTGACTTTTAACGGAAAGACACTTACCAGCCTAAGGACCGGGCCAGTTCTTTCTCAGTCTTTGGGTGCCCAGCGCTGCCATGTTGACTATGGGAAGCTGGCTGCAACTGCCTGCAACTTCACAGCTCTCTCTCCAGTGCACATTTGTGAGCCATGTTGCACTTTCTGGATGGTCCCATGGCCTCCTGAGACCCTTTCTGCATCCCCGGTGGTTCCAGGCAGGGGGGCCAAACTTTTGCCATGCTTGCCTATGGAAACTGAGCAGAAGTTGGAGCAGGTACCCGTCACACCTAGGTATCTGATCCCAGAAAAAAAATGTTTACAATAAGGAGAGAGGAGGAGGATAATAGGAAATTCCATTTTCATTGAAGTTCTGCTTTAAAGTTTGAACCAAACTTTGGCTGTTTGTGTATTCAGATGAACATTAACCATTCAGCAAAAGATGAACACAGTATTAATTCTGTTATTTTACATGGCAGCTTCTGCCTCTCATTGGTTGTTAGTGATACAGGCAGGACAACGAAAAGTCCTTAACAACTAGTGATATCATCCGGGGCCAATCACTTGGCCAGTCTAGGAATCCCTGGCCATGTAAGCAAAGAGGAAAAACAATGGCGTGGGGGTTCCCCCCTTAATTCATGCCAGGCTCTTCAGGTCTGGTATGAATTTTAACCACTTTCCAACCATGAGACGTCCATGGACATCCTTGGGTTGAGGTGGTTATAACAGGATGATGCCTGCAGCTACAGGCATCACCAGTGATTCCTCTTTTTGTAAAAGCCATCCTAGCAGCTGATTAGTCACTGGGTTGCTTTTACAGTCAGTGGGAAGGGATGCGGCCACCCCCCCCCCCCCCCCCCCGCTGCCCACCGGCGCCTCCAGAGTCCAATCCGGAGCTTCCATTGGGTTACCACAGAGCTGGCCATGGACCAGATGGTCTCCGTCCATCTCTATGCTCCTAGAAGGCCATTAGCAGTGTCATGTCTGGTTTTGGAAGATGTAAACACTGCCATTTTTTTTCTGGAAAGCAGAAATCAATGTTTTTTTTTGATCCTATGCTTTCCATGGTAGAGGAGAGATTTCGACCCCAGATTTCTCCATAAAGAGGACCTGTCATGCATTATTTCTATCACAAGGGATGTTTCCATTCCTTGTGATAGTATTAAAAGTGATAAAAAAAAAAACGCTCCCATCCCTTCGCACTTGCGCGTAGAAGCAAACGCATATGCAGGTCATGCTTGCATATGTAAAGAGTGTTTGCACCACACATGTGATGTGTAACATAATAGTGAGAGCAATAATTCTAGCACTAGACTTCCTCTGTTACTTAAAACTCGTAACCAGTAAAAAAAGTGATGCCTATGGAGATTTTTAAGTACCGTAGTTTGTCGTCATTCCAACAGCATGTGCAATTTTAAAGCATGACATGTTAGGTATGTATTAACTCGGTGGTATATTTTAACAAATTGAGTTATCTCTTGGGTTTTTTTTTTTTGCATTAAAATTCGTTAAAGTGTAATTTTTTTCCCCCCAAAAATTGCATTTGCAAAATCGCTGTGCAAATACCATGTCACGTAAATAATTGCAGCACCCAGCATTTTATTCTCGATGGCCGCTGCTTAAAAAAAAAAAAAAAATACATAATATTTGGGGGTTCTGAGTAATTTTCTAGCAAAAAAAAAAACATTTATAGTCAGTTCACACTGAGGCGACACGACTCTGTACTACTTCGGGGGCGACTTGTGCATTACATTGCACCACGACTTCGGAGCAACTTGCAGGGACTTCACATAATGGAAGGCTATGCAAGTCGCTCCGAGGTCGCCCCGAAATAGCACAGGACCCTTTCTCTAAGTTGGAGCGACTTGTGTCGCTCCTATTAGAACGGGTCCTGTAGTGGTCAATGGACCACGAGGGAGCGCAACTTGTCAGGCTGACAAGTCGCCTGACATGTCGCGCTAATGTGAAGCGGCTCTTAGGCCTCTTGCACACTGCAGCTTAAAAAAGCTCAGTACAGCTTTTTTTTTTTTATTCTGAGCTAAAATGCAGCCCATCCATTGTAATGTGCCTATGCATACAGGCGCGTAAACGAGCGCCGTGCATTCTTCAGTAAGAACAAAAATGCGCGCAAATACGCGTGATTGCGAACAAATAAACGCACGCCAACATACTGTTGATCTAAAAAAAAAAATATGCTAATTTTGCATATTTTACAAGAACGTGAGAATACATTTACACGAATAGAAGCAAATTTGCGTGAATTTTGCTTGCACGCACATGCGCGAAAATGAGCGCGTTTCAATAAGACAAATATGCCTGAAATTTACGGCTGAAAAAGGAGATGCTCAAACAGGAGTATTGTGTGTAAGAGGCCTTAGAAGACAAATGCCAGAATTGGCCCAGGAAGTAGTTGGGGATTCACAAAAAAAAAAAAAAAACGCAGTGGGAAGTGGAGAATGAAAAAAGTGAAAATATTTATGAAAAACAAAAAATGGCAATTATTTATGATACACAGAACTTAACCACTTAAGCCCAGGAGGATTTGGCTGCTAAAAGACCAGGGTTTTTTTTGCGATTTTTTTACTGCGTGACTTTAACGGACAATTGCGCGGTCGTGCGACAATGTACCTAAACAAATTTGACGTCCTTTTTTTCCCACAAACAGAGCTTTCTTTTGGTGGTATTTGATCACCTGTGCGATTTTTTGATCATGCGCTATAAACAAAAAAAGAGCGTCAATTTTGCAAAAATTACAATATTTTTCACATTTTTTATATGAAATTTCCCCCCAAAAAATGTAAAAATCTAAATTTTTTAACATTTAGGCCAATTTGTTTTATGCTACATATGTTTGGTAAAAAAAAAAATCGCAAAAAGCGTATTTTGATTGGTTTGCGCAAAAGTTATCGCGTTTACTAACAAAGGGAAAGATTTTTGTAATTTTTGGTGTTTTTTTTAACGCGTAATGGCGGCGATCTGCCATTTTTTTTTCGGTACTGCGACATTGCGGCGGACAGATCGGACCCTTGACTGACATTTTTGACACTTTTGGGGTTTCCAGTGACATTACTACAGTAATCAGTGCTATACATATGCACTGTTACTGCAAAAATGACAATGGCAGGGAAGGGGTTAACTGTATTGGACAGGGAGGGGTTAAGTGTGTCCCAGGGGCGTGATTCTAACTGTATAGGGACATGGCTATTGGTGTAAAAACAAAGATCAACGGTCCTACATAGTAGAACCGTCTGATCTTCATTTTTACACCAGGGAGAATGACGGGCGGCTTGTTTACATAAGCCGCTCCGCCTTTCTCCCTTCACCGGAGCGATCGTAGTGTGACCGGCGGACATCGGCACTGACTTGTCAGTGAACGAGCCGCGGCGGGCGCGCGCCCACCCGCAATTGGCTCTCAAGTCAGTGACAGGCGAGTGACGTATCCATACGTCACTCTGCCTGGCCGGGGCTGACCGCCGCAGTATATAGTTGTGCGGCGGTCGGCAACCGGTTAAGCAAACTGAGAGTCATCCTGTTAGGGTTCACGTCTACATTGTACATAGTTGCATTTATGGGCACCCTTATCTTTATGTATTCCCAGGTTCTTTTACACAGACATGATCAGCAGACCACTTGTAATGTCTTTGTCTAGGTCGGGGTTAAGAGGTCCACTGAAAACCACACAGTCGCTGCTGGTCAACTTCCTGAGCTGTCAAAGTTTATATATATAAGTATATATATATATATATATATATACTCAGAGTGGCTGTTAGGGCCCCCCTAACCCTGCCTATGCCACCCCTGAGGTGCAGTGGAGCAGTGGCATTGAATTTTTCTGCCTACGCACCAAAAATTGAAAAAAAAGTTCCTCCACTGCTCCCACCTTTTTGGCCCCTCTGTTGATGTGATGGGGTCCAAGGAAACGTAATTTAAGCCCTGGTAAGTAAGTAGAAGTGGAGGTGTGGTCTAGTATATTTAATGAATTCATTTAGGCAGAAATGAACAATAAGGCTCCATGTACACGGGACGTTGTTAAAAGTCCCTTTGAATGCTGGAATTTTTAGGACGTTTGAAACGTCCGTTCGGTCGCGTTTGTACCCGCGTTTAGCGGCGTTTGCGGGCGTTTGCGTTTAAAAGCGTTCCTAGAGGTCAAAAAAATGATTCCCCTTTAAAATGGAAAAACGTGAACGCTAAAAGCGGGTCATCGCGTTCAGACGCGTTCGGACGCGTTTGTGCGTTTGAAACGCCGGGAAACACGCGTTCGAACGCAAATAATTGCGTTCTAAAAACAGTCCCTGAACGCAACTGCCTGCAAATGACTGTAAACGACCCGGTGTACATGGACAGATAAGATAAAATGTAGATGGATTCAGGGGCTTCTGAAAAAAACGCCCAACTGCTCCTAAATGGCCATTTCCAGCGTCCCGTGTACATGGAGCCTAAAGCTACCCTTGGTTCCCCCCCGTTTAGCTAATGACGCCGGGCCTAGTACAATAGGACCAGTTGTACTGCCTTATCAGCGGCCTTGTATATACTGCTTGTGGAGATGTAGAAGATGAAACCCAAACATTGATACACTTTTTTGTTTTGCAGGATACCCATGGACCCCAATGGTGGGAGAGATACAGATACCCAATGTACTCCATGACACCTCAGTCACTCTGCAGTGTCATATCTCCAGGCACTTTCCCGGCAACATTACCGTGTTATGGTTGAGAAGAAGCCGTGATCAGGAGTTATATGAGGAGCCTGGTGATATGAATTACAGTACATTAAGTACCAGTAAAGGAGATGACAATACATACATCTCTATAGCTAGTCTGATCATTATCTCCGCTCTGAGCCTCCACCAGGGGGCAGAATTCATCTGTAGGGTGGATCACCCCTCTCTGGAGAAGCCCATTGATAAAAGAACTGAAAAACTTATCGTGAAGGGTGAGTGTTTGTATTATTTGGATAGATAACAAATCACAGTGATTCCTAAAAGAGACCCTTTCTTTGTCTTAATAAAAAATGCAGGTAAAAGCACATACAAATCAAGATTTTTCTTCTTGCGGTGTTTTAATTTCCATAAACAATGTTCATATTGGTTTGCAAAGCACTTTTGTTTACTTCAAGAAGAGCCAATTTGCTAGCACAGCCCCCTCCCCTTGTGTGTCATAGCGTTTTTCTATTCTGGAGGTGTCTAATCACTGTTTGTGCTGGCCCAGCTCCTCACTCACCTCCCTACATAGCCTTTAATGCAGTAGCTGGGGTAGAAGCCAAGGGGGTTACTATAAAGTGACACTTGAGGGACAGCTCTGAGTCTGCTTAGGCTGCTGACATCACCTCCTAGATGGCGGCTAGCAGCAATCTCAACCTTTAGATGGCTACACAAGAGAGGCTTTTACAGATAAATAAAATATATAAAATACATCAAATTCTCACCTATGGTAGGAGCGCTGTTAATATAAATAGGTCTGGTCAACGCTGTATCTTGGCCTAGGCCGACAAGGCCCAGGCCTAGGGCGGCACTTTCCAGGGGGGCGTCACCAAAAGATGCCCCTGGGTCTTATAAGGGTGGACTGGGTCATGAGTAAAATCTGTCTGGCGCCCCCAAAAAGCCCCATATCATACATGGGAGGTCAGTGTATATATAATATTTGGGGGTCATTGTATATATAATACAATGGGGGTCAAAGTATATATAATACAATGGGGGTCAGTGTGTATATATAATACATGGTGGTCAATGTGTATATATAATACAATGGGGGTCAGTGTGTATATATAATACATGGGGGTCAGTGTGTATATATAATACAATGGGGGTCAGTGTGTGTGTATATATAATACATGGGGGTCAGTGTGTATATATAATACAATGGGGGTCAATGTATATATAATACATGGGGGTCAGTGTGTATATATAATACATGGGGGTCAGTGTGTATATATAATACATGGGGGTCAGTGTGTATATATAATACATGGGGGTCAGTGTGTATATATAATACAATGGGGGTCAATGTATATATAATACAATGGGGGTCAGTGTGTATATATAATACAATGGGGGTCAATGTATATATAATACAATGGGGGTCAGTGTGTATATATAATACAATGGGGGTCAATGTATATATAATACAATGGGGGTCAGTGTGTATATATAATACATGGGGGTCAGTGTGTATATATAATACAATGGGGGTCAGTGTGTGTGTATATATAATACATGGGGGTCAGTGTGTATATATAATACAATGGGGGTCAATGTATATATAATACATGGGGGTCAGTGTGTATATATAATACATGGGGGTCAGTGTGTATATATAATACATGGGGGTCAGTGTGTATATATAATACAATGGGGGTCAATGTATATATAATACAATGGGGGTCAGTGTGTATATATAATACAATGGGGGTCAATGTATATATAATACAATGGGGGTCAGTGTGTATATATAATACAATGGGGGTCAATGTATATATAATACAATGGGGGTCAGTGTGTATATATAATACATGGGGGTCAGTGTGTATATATAATACAATGGGGGTCAGTGTGTGTGTATATATAATACATGGGGGTCAGTGTGTATATATAATACAATGGGGGTCAATGTATATATAATACATGGGGGTCAGTGTGTATATATAATACATGGGGGTCAGTGTGTATATATAATACATGGGGGTCAGTGTGTATATATAATACAATGGGGGTCAATGTATATATAATACAATGGGGGTCAGTGTGTATATATAATACAATGGGGGTCAATGTATATATAATACAATGGGGGTCAGTGTGTATATATAATACAATGGGGGTCAATGTATATATAATACAATGGGGGTCAGTGTGTATATATAATACATGGGGGTCAGTGTGTATATATAATACATGGGGGTCAATGTGTATATATAATACAATGGGGGTCAATGTATATATAATACATGGGGGTCAATGTGTATATATAATACATGGGGGTCAGTGTGTATATATAATACATGGGGGTCAGTGTGCATATATAATACATGGGGGTCAGTGTATATATATATATATATATATAATATATTGAGGTCCAGTGTATATTTAATACATGGGTTGGTGGGCGGGGGGGGATCAGTGTGTATATATAGCACATAGGGGTCAGTGTATATATAATATATGGGGGGTCAGTGTATATTTAATACATGGGTTGGTGGGAGGGGGGGATCAGTGTGTATATATAGCACATAGGGGTCAGTGTATATATAATATATGGGGGGTCAGTGTATATTTAATACATGGGTTGGTGGGAGGGGAGGATCAGTGTATATATAACACATAGGGGTCAGTGTATATATAATATATGGGGGGGTCAGTGTATATATAATACATGGGGTGATGGGGAGGCAGTGAATAATAAATGAGGGGATCAGGGGGCGGTCCACCAGTTTGCCTGCCTGCAAGGAGAACTGGGGGCTTCAATAATAATAACAGATGAAGGGGTGTATCTTAAACAGGAAGGGGTGGGACAAATTTATATGGGGGGGGGGGCATCATTTTAGTCTTGCCTAGGGCAGCACAAAACCAAAATACACCACTGGGTCTGGTAACAGGGTCTCTTTAACAAACCAATCCATGTGAGGTTTAGGTAACTTTGCTGGAAGCATTCTCTTACGAATGTACTGACTTGTCTTGTGTTTGTTTGATCATTATATAGTTGATGATCAGGCCTTTGGGACCACCTTGCCAGTTCTTTTAAAACCTTCTATGGTAGCACAGGCTCAATTCCACCCTCTAGGTGACCTGCGGTGATCAAGTGACCTACCGTAATCTTCAGATGCCCTATGTTTATGGGTGCGTTGCATCATCAGGGACATAATAGTCAACATTTTTTGGGCACTGAATCACCAGGTAGCTAGTTGTTTATTTAACTTAATGTTTATAATATACGTTGGCTTTTGTTTGGCTATGTTGATTGTATTCCTGTTTATAGTTTGTATTGTTAGGGTAATACGATCTGGAGGGGAATAGCCTCCTGTTGGGTATAAAGTATGTTTCTGAGTCTCAAAAAACAGTCATTCCTTTGGAGTTTACCTCAAAACCTTGGCTTTGTACAATGATTGGGGTAAAAGCTGGTATTGGCTCTTTGCTGGAGCAGTTTGTAGGGCAGGAGGCATTGTTATTGGCGGAAGCACCTAATCAGGATGCCAAGCAGTTCCATCACAATGAGCCCATAAGGAAATACACCCCAGCAGCTTATTAACCACTTGCCTTCTGTGCACTTAAACACCCTTCCCATCCAGGCCAATTTTCAGCTTTCAGCTCTCTCACACTTTGAATGACAATTGCGCGGTCATGCTACACAGTACCCATATGCAATTTTTATCATTTTTTTCACACAAACAGAGCTTTCTTTTGGTGGTATTTAATCATCTCTGGGTTTTTATTTTTTACAAAAAAAAAAGAAAAAAGACAGAAAATTTTGAAAAAAAAAAAAAAAAAGTTTTTCTTATTTTCTGGGAGTAAATTTTGAAAAAAAAAATTCTCCCTCACTGATGTGCGCTGATGAGGCGGCACTGATGGGCACTGATAGGCTGCACTTATGGGCACTGATGAGGTGGCACTTATGGGCACTGATGAGGTGGCACTTATGGGCACTGATGAGGAGGTACTAATATGCCGCACTGATGAGCACTGATAGGCGGCATTGATAGGCGGCACTGATAGGCGGCACTGATAGGCGGCACTGCTGGGCACTGATAGGCGGCACTGCTGGGCACTGAGAGGTGGCACTGCTAGGTACTGAGAGGTGGCACTGCTGGGCACTGAGAGGTGGCACTGATGGGTGGCACTGATGGGCACTGATAGGCGGCACTGATGGACACTAACGGGTGGCACTGATGGACACTGACGGGTGGCACTGATGAGCACTGATGGGCGGCACTGATGAGCACTGATGGGCAGCACCATCAGTGCCCACACTCAGTGCCCATAGTGCTGCCAGTCAGTGCTCATCAGTGCCTAGATGAGCAGGCACTGATGGGCACTGACTGGCAGCACTATGGGCACTGATTGTGGGCATTGATGGGGGCACTGATGGCGGGCACTGTGGGCACTGATGGGGGGGCAATGTGTGTGTTTTTTTTTACCTTTAGTAATCAGGGCACTGGTGATCAGTGCCCTGATTACATGTCTCTGTGTCCCCAGCGGCTGTCGGCTCCCCCTCCTTCCTCACACTGCAGTGTCTGTGTGAGGAAGGAGCGCCGGCGATGAGAGATGATCTCATATGTTTACATATGAGATCATCTCTCATTGGACGACTTGATCACGTGGTGAATGGCCGCTGTGATTGGCCATTCACCACGATCTGTGATCGGCCGTGTCCAAGGGACACGGCCAACACAGATTCTCCCCGATGCGCGCTCGCAGGAGCGCGCGGGGGGGGCGTGTCACTGGAGGCCGTTTAAAAACGGCCTCCCGAAAATTCGAGTCTGCGCTGCAGCCATATATAGGCTGTAGCGCGGATGGGAGGGGGTTAAATGCAAATTATTCATTGGTCAGTTCTGTCATGGACTTCAAATGATGAAACCCTGGAGGTTTTCACATTGGGTAATAGAAATTTTGACCAATGTGTAGGCAGGTGCAGTCCGTACTCCCCACTGCAGGTGACACTCGACTGAAGCAGCAATGCAGAAGGAGAAGAAAACTGGTATGAACCTGTTTCCTATATGACTTCCTGTGGTCACAAGGGGGCAGCTGTCCGATTGGATGCTGGCACCCCATGCGACTTCAGTAGCCATCTTGGGTCAGGCAGAGTCTCTTTACCACTTGCCAACCAGGCTTTTTCTGGCACTTTTTATTTACAAGTTTAAATTAGTATTTTTTGCAAAAAAAAAAAAAGTATACATTTTTTTTTTTTAGCAGTGACCATAGGGAATAAAATGGTGATAGTTGCAACTTTCTATGTCAAAACGTGATTTTTGGGGAAAAAATACACTTTAATGAATTTAAAAAAAAAAAGGCAAAGCACAATAGTTACCCCAATTTTTTGGTATGATGTGAAAGATGATGTTACGTCAAGTAAATAGATACCTAAAATGTCCCGCTTTAAAATTGCGCACATTCGTGGAATGACGACAAACTACAATACACTTACAGAGGAGGTCTTGCACTAGAATTTTTGCTCTTGCTCTAACATTCGCGGCGATACCTCCCATGTGTGGTTTGAATACCATTTACCCATGCATGACTTAAAGAGGAAGTAAAGTCGAAAAAAAAAAAATGAGAAAAAAAAAGCCCTGTAAAGAGAAAGGCATAATGAGCTAGTATGCATCGCATACTAGCTCATTATGTAGTACTTACCTTAAAACGAAGCCCCCGCCGTGCCGGCACCTCAGCGACAGGACGGTGACATGTCCTGCCGTCCTGCTTCCGGGTTCGCGTCCTCCGGCCATCTGATTGGCCGGAGGCGTGATTACATCACTCCCGCGCCTGCGCGCGGGAGCCGCCGTTCACGGCACTGAGCTCTGAAGGAACGGCACGGGTGGCCGTTCCCTCAGAGCGCCTGCGCCGATGACGTCATCGGCAGTTTGCACTGTAAATATCTCCTAAACGGTGCAAGTTTGGGAGATATTTATAGCACCTATAGGTAAGCCTTAATATAGGCTTACCTATAGGTAAAAGTTATACAAGTGGGTTTACAACCTCTTTAAGTATGCATTCCCTTCTGTGCACGAGAACAGAGGGATGGTGGCACTACATTTTTTTTTTATTTACACTGTCCCTTTATTTGTTTTTTGTATTCACTTGTATTCCTATTACAAGGAATGTAAACATCCCTTGTAAAAGAAATAAGGATGACAGGTTCTCTTTATGGAGGTAAAGACCCCAAATCTCTTCTTTACCTTTAAAGGCAAAAGATATTAAAAAAAAAGATCTTTTACTTAAAAAAAAAAATATATATATATATATATATATATATATATATATATATATATATATTTTTTTTCTTCCAGCTGGAACCAGAAGTGACATCATGACGGCACTCCGGTCCTCCAAGGCCATAGAGTCAAAGAGTGTTAACTCTTTTATCACCTATGGGAGCAGCCGGCTGCACCACCGAATAATTTCTTGGGCGAACTGGCAGAAACGATAAGCCAGAGAAACTGGCGAGCAGCAGGAGGGGGGGTATCCCCTCCCGCCGATTTTGAATCCGTTCCAGCAGTAATTGAGCCACTCAGACTGGTTTCTTAAAAGCAGAGATGTATAGTAACTAAGTAGAACTACTTCACTACTTAAGTACCGAAATGCGGTATCTGTACTTTCCTAGAGTAGAATTTTTTTCTCCTACTTCCACTTTTACTTCACTACATTTTTTCAATGATTTCAATACTTCTACTCCGATATTTTTTTTTTGTGCTGCATAGTTATTCATTACAATTATAAAAATTACCACTGCCAGAACAGTAGATGGCAGGTTTCATGAAGCTCAAAACATGTGTATTATAGGCGCATACGAAAATAAATGCTACTGTATGTATAAATAAAAGCTGCGTGAAATAATAAAAAACAATATGATGTTCAAACTTTTGACTTCTTTCTTGAATAACTACATAGCACAGTACTTGTACTTTTACTTTCAGTACTTGAGTAGCAATTTTTTTTTTTCAAAACTACTGGTACTTATACTTTCAGTACTTGAGTAGCAAAATTTAAAAAAAAACTACTTGCAATACTTAAGTACAAAAAAATGTTGAATACTTTAGTACTTCTACTCAAGTCACTTTTTGATCGAGCACTTCCACTTCTACTCAAGTCACTTTTTGATCGAGCACTTGTACTTTTACTCAAGTATTGGTTTCGAGTACTTTATACAACTCTGCTTAAAAGGAAGCCGGCCGCCTGCTGAAAAAAAAACAATACTGATATCTTCATCCATAATCCTGGTAAACCACTTGCAGACCGTAATGTATATATACATATTGCTGTCGGCAAGTGGTTACAATTCGTGCTCCTGGGTTTTTGACGTGCTTTGGCGAGCATCTAGTGTAGGAGCAGGTTCCCCATCTGTCAGGGACAGTGCTTAGCAGTAGGGAAAAATACTGGGGGAGTAGGGACAATGCAAGGAATACGTCTACCTCGCTTCTGGAAGCCTTCCCTATGGATCTTGACTGGACAAGTACCTGTTGATCCTGTCAGAAATCTAGTGCTGTCTTGAACACTAGTCTACAGTCTTATCTCAAGCAGTGTTATCAGCCCTTCCTACGTTGCTCCTCCATAGATACAGTGTGGAGAGGGAGCGTTGTCACCCTAGGACAGGAAGTGTTTTACTGGCAGGTGAAAATAAAATAAGAGAAAAGAAAATGAATGCAGACGCTATATGTAAGGATTGGCATATTGCAATATATTCTATTTTTTATTTCTTAGGTTTAGATATAATGCTTTAAAACTCTGTTTGTGTATTTCAGCTGAACCCCAGCTAGTGGAGCCTATAAAGATCACTATGATGGATTCCTCTTGTGTTCTCTTCACCCTCAAACTAAGGAAATTTTACCCGAAAACTATTGAAATAAAATGGAGATGTGAAATTAAAGATAAAAAGTTCCAAATACCATGCGCTAACACATTTAGAAAATGCGAAGATCTCACATACCGTGTAACCAGTGTTGACCACATTCATGTGAATTTGTTTGATGATCCTCAGATCAAAGTCTCTGTAACATGGAAACACGAATCTATGGATGAACCGGAGACCAGAACACTGACTGTAAGAGGTAGGCAAGAAAATATATCAAAGAGCATAAATACCGTATATTAACATGACATTCTGGACACAATAAAACCAAAAGTGTGAAATAAATATTTTTTGAACATACACTGATTAGCCATAATCTTAGGACTTACCACCATAGCCTGTAGAGGTATGCTCTAGCTCTCCACTAGACCTCTAACGGTATGCTGTAGTATTTGACACCAAGTCACCAGTAGCAGATCCTTTAACCACTTAAGCCCTGGAAGATTTTACCCCCATTCCGACCAGGGGGTATTTTGCGATTCGGCACTGCGTGACTTTAACGGACAATTGCGAGGTCGTGCGACACTGTACCCAAACTAATTTGGCGTCCTTTTTTTCCCACAAACAGAGCTTTCTTTTGGTGGTATTTGATCACCTGTGCGATTTTTTGATCATGCGCTATAAACAAAAAAAGAGCGTCAATTTTGCAAAAATAGCAATATTTTTCACATTTTTTTATATGAAATTCCCCCCCAAAAAAATGTAAAAATCAAATTTTTTTAACATTTTCGGCCAATTTGTTTTATGCTACCTATGTTTGGTAAAAAAAATTGCAAAAAGCGTATTTTGATTGGTTTGCACAAAAGTTATTGCGTTTACTAACTAAGGGAAAGATTTTTGTCATTTTTGTTGTTTTTTTTTTTTAACGCGTAATGGCGGCGATCTGCGTTTTTTTTGCGGTACTGCGACATTGCGGCGGACAGATCGGACCCTTGACTGACATTTTTGACACTTTTGGGGTTACCAGTGACATTTCTACAGTAATCAGTGCTATATATATGCACTGTTACTGTAAAAATACACTGGTAGTGAAGGGGTTAACTTTATTTGAGAGGGAGGGGCTGTGTGTGTCCCTAGGGGCGTGATTCTAACTGTGATTGGCTGTGGCTTCAGCTGTATGCAGAGTGATCAACGGATCTACATAGTAGATCCATATGATCAGCTCTCATACAGAGGGGAGAATGACAGGCAGCTTGTTTACACAAGCTGCCTGACTTTCTCCCTCTCCCCCGCCGATCGCAGAGTGGCCGGCGGACATCGGGTCCGCCGGTTACACGCGCGGGGGGGTCCGTGACCACGCGGGAGCGCGAGCGCGCCTCCGGCGGCGCGCGCTCGCTCCCTAGACCCTCACAAGCTAGTGACGTAGCCCTACGTCACTTTGCCTGTGAGGGGCTGACCGCCGACGTAGATAGTCGTGCGGCGGTCGGCAAGTGGTTAACATGACATTCTGGACACAATAAAACCAAAAGTGTGAAATAAATATTTTTTGAACATACACTGATTAGCCATAATCTTAGGACTTACCACCATAGCCTGTAGAGGTATGCTCTAGCTCTCCACTAGACCTCTAACGGTATGCTGTAGTATTTGACACCAAGTCACCAGTAGCAGATCCTTTAAGTCCTGTAAGTTGCAAGGTGAGGCCTCCATGAATCCAATTGGATTTTCAAGTTCATTCTACAAATGCTCGATTGGATTGAGATCTGGAGGCCAACTCAATACTTTGTTCCTTAAACCAATCTTGAATTTATCAGATCCGGCCACTTTCTTCTTCTCTGCGGTCAAGTTCTGATGCTCACCTTCCTATTGTAGGCACTTTTGACTGTGGAAATGGGTCAGCATGGGCATCCTGGCTGGTCTGCAGCTACGTCACCCCATACACTACAAACTGCAATGCACTGTGTGTTCTGACACCTTTCTATTGGAACCAGCATTACCTCTTCACCAATTTGAGCTACAGTAGCTCTTCTATTGAATCAGACTACACAAGCCAGTTTTCGCTCCTCACATGCATCAGTGAGTCCGGGACCCCCATCAGTGAGTCACTGGTTCACCAGTTTTCCTTCCTTCAGCCAGACAGGGAAAATTCCACAAAAGTGCTGTTTTGGAGATGTTCTGACCCAGTCATCCCGGCATTACAATTTGGCTCTTGTCAAAGCCATTCAAATCCTAACATTTGCCCATTTTTCTGCTTTTAACGCATCCACTTTAGGGACAACATGTTCACTTGCTGCCCATATATATCTCACTCATTTACAGATGTCATTGTCTTGAGATAATCAATGGTATTCACTTTATCTGTCAATGGTCATAATGTTAGGGCTGAGCAGTGTATATTTTATCATCGAATAATGTAAGTGTCAGTTTTTGATTCATTAAAGTCCAACTCCGGTCGATACAAATTTTTTTGGTCTTCTGCATTTTTTTTCCCCACCTGTTTCCCTGCTGACGATATTCCTTCCTATTTCTTATACCTGGTGAAAAAAAACAGAAAGTGACTTTACTAAAAACCTGTCATAGGTTCTCCCTCTTCCTCACCCCACTTTAACCACTTCAATACAGGGCACTTTCATCCCCTTCCTGCCCAGGCCAATTTTTAGCCTTCAGCGCTGCCTCATTTTGAATGATAATTCATGCAACATTGTACCCAAAATACATTTTTAACATTTTGTTCACACAACTAGAGTTTTCTTTTGGTGGTGTTTAATTACCACTGTTTTTATTTTTTTTTATTTTTTGTGAAATAAACAAAAAAAAGGCAAAAAATTCTGGAAAAAAAAATGTTTTTTTTTCTTTGTTTCTGTTATAACATTTTGCAAATAAATAATTGTTCTTCATAAATTTAGCCTAAAATGTATTCCTCTACATTTCTTTGGTGAACATTATTCAAATCAGTGTATATTATTTAGTCTGTAGGAATGTTATAGAGTTATAGAGTCCACACACTATGATATATATATATCATGATGAAAATCAATCCTGATGTACTAAAGGACTATCTCATTTCTTGAGGCCCTAAAACACTAGGACAATACAAATGGCCCCCAAATTACCTTTTTTGGAAATAAGACAGTCCAAGGTATTTAGTAAGAGGCATGTTGCAATTTTTTGTCATAATTTTTTGGAGAATAAAGAAATTTAAAAAAAAATGTATAATTTTTTATTTTATTTTTTATTTATTTTTTTACGTACTGTCACCGGTGCAGTATAGCATCATCATACAACTGCTGTGGCAGTGATCAGGGACACTGACTGGTGACTTTTTTTATTACATTTTTTTTTTTTAATGATTTTTCTATTAAACACACTGTGACCAGAGCATCATAATGTTCTCATAGTAACATTGTACTATTCTGGGGAATTGATCAGGATGTTTTTTAATTTTTATTTTTGTACACATTATGTTTGCTTATAGCAGTGGATTACATTGCTATAAGCAAGCATTTTACTAAATTAAACTGAATCATTCAGTCTGTTTTGTTGTGATTAGCTGTGACTGGCCAAAGCTAATCACATGGTACATATGGGCTGGGATTGGCCTTGTCTGTACCATGTGATCAAATTGACCAATCACAGCTAGCAACACAATTGTACACAAGGGATGGCATGAAAGGAAGCCATTCATTGTGTACAACTGTCATGTGACCTGCTGTGATTGGTCACGGGAGTCACATGGTACACATTGTGTGTAATTTTATACTTGCGGCGGTAATATTAAAACAGTTCGGCTGCAACATCAATCATCTCCTCTCCTATCCCTGTGACTTCCCTGATCTCCCCTAATAAATATAAAAGCGGCGGCGGGTTTATGAACTGTAAATGACGCCGATCTCGGCTCCGTGATCCGCTTTTATATTTATTAGCCGAGATGAGGGAAGTGACAGGGGAAGGAGCGGAGATGATTCATGGTGCAGAGGAGCTGTTTTAATGTAACGGCGGCAAGTATAACTACCGTGAGAAATCCATACCCTCCATAGGTGCACCGGAAGTGACGAGGGTATGGTTTTCTCACGGGTATGGTTTTTTCACGGAACACCGGCAATGAGCCAAGTACTCTGATCAGTCATCGGCCATGTCCACAGGAAATGGCTGGTGACAGATCTCGCCGCTGCATTAGTACTCTGGTGGGGACAGAAAAAAAAGCAGCTATACTTACCCTATTCCTTGTTACCTGGGCAGACGACATTCTGGCCCACCCTCTGAGCTGTGGGCAGGCCCTCAGCATCCTCACTTACAATGCAGGACTTCTGGTCCGGCCTTGTTTATGGTAATTTTAGAGCCCCTGAGTGGAGAGGACAAGCGACTCCGGGGCAGCGATCATGTAGCTGGCTGGGAGGAAGCCTACAGGAGCAAGGAACAAGATAAGCATAGTTGCTTTTTTATGTTACCCCTAGACAAATTAGGTATTTAACCCTTGAAGGTCTAGAGGAGCCCCAATTCTGGAGTTCAGCCTTAAAATGAGTAGCAAGTTTGTATGTGGTACTAACTGTTTTCACATACAGCGGCAATTACAAGAAAGGTTCCTATAGGACTAAAGTGATCCCATCTATACATTTTTGGCTCTGAATAATTCCAGAGAATCCAACCCATTGTGATAAATTAACTGACTTGTGTGTCTCTTGTAAATAACTTTGTGTTGCAGATCTGCCCTGGCGTCCACAAGTTGGAGAGATCATAATTCCCAACCTGGAAGAAGGTAAAGAGGCCTGTCTGACCTGTGATATCTCCAAATATTTCCCAGATCATCTGAAAGTGAGCTGGTTTAAGAAGGAACCTGGACCAGACCTACATCCCATTGTAACAGAGCTACCTAAAGATGCCTACAAAGTCTCTGATAAGAAGATGCGACTGAAAGATAAGACCTTCTCCAATAAGTCATCTCTGACATTCACTCCATCACTCAACAGAGATCAGGGGGCAGAGTTCTTCTGTAGAGTGGAACATCCCATTCTGGAGCATCCAATAGTCAGAAGAACAGGTCCTACAGTATTAGGTCCACATTCCACTGTTATCATATAACAGTTAAGTGACTTTTTACATTGAGGCTGCATTCACACCTTTCACAATATATTTGTCTTAGTGTGAGATTTTTTAAAACATCTTCTAGTAGCGTGGCAATGCCAGTAAATTATCTGACTTTTGATAGCTTGTTACCTTATATGTACCCCTACTGAAAGCAAGTTCATAACTTAAAGTAGTTCTAAAGGCAAAAGGTTTTTTACCTTAATGCATTCTATGCATTACGGTAAAAAATTCTGACTATGACCCTAAGAACAGCATCCCTACAGTCAAGCACGGAGGTGGAAACATTATGCTTTTGGACTGTTTCTCTGCTAAAGGTACAAACCAACTTTGCCACATTGAGGGGCCAATGGATGAGGCCACGTATTGTAAGATCTTGGATGAGAGGACCTCCTTTCCTCAGCCAGAACACTGAAAATGGGCCATGGATGGGTCTTCCAGCATGACAATGACCCAAAACGTACGCCAAGGCGGCAAAGGCGTAGTTCAAAAAGAAGAAGCGCATTAAGGTCATGGAGTGGCCTAGCCAGTCTCCAGACCTTAATCCTATAGAGAATTTATGGAAGGAGCTGAAATATCGAGTTGCCAAGCGACAGCTAAGAAACCTTAAGGATTTAGAGAAGATCCGTAAAGGAAGAGTAGACCAAAATCCCTCCTGAGATGTGTGCAAAACTGGTCACGAACTACAAGAAACGTCTTACCTCTTAGCTTGCCAACAAGAGTTTTTCCACCAAGTCCTAAGTCATGTTTTGCTTGGGGATCAAATACTTATTATACTGAACTGCAATCTTAATTTATAGCATTTGTTTGATGTGTTTTTTCTGGATTTTTGGTTGATATTTAGTCTTTATCATTTAAAATACACTTATGATAAAAATTATAGACCCTTTATTTCTTTGTAAGTGTGAAAACTTCCAATATCTGCAGGGGATCAAATAATTATTTAATTAATTAATTTAATTAATTTAATTAATAATATTATCCCCACTATATATATATTCCATATATAAAACTTTTACAATTACTTTAAATTCAAAATTCCTCTTCAGTTTACTTTGTGAAATCTTCATGTTAAGTTAAAAAGAAAGTTTCTACCTCAGTATTTTTTTTGTGAAAAACATTATTTCTGCACCTCTGCCTGTGAAGGAAATAGAAGATACGATATCAAAGCCAGCGTGTACCTAAGTTTATAAAACATTATATTCTCCAAAAGAGACTTTTCCTGTTTCAAATAAAACCTCTTGGAGTTAGAAAAGGGACTCAATTATTATTACTGTTAAATAAAACTGTGTGTGGTAATGTTTCTTTGACACTCCTCTGATACCACGTTTCTTATAGCACATGTGTCTGGTCCACTAACTTTCTCACAAAAATATCCAAATCAGGCACCACAGTTACAATCCATTTATACCTTGTAATAGTGCGTTGTCTACAAAGAATTGTAACGAAAACTGTGAAGTATGTATAGTACACTGTATGTTACATATTCCTGACCACTGCTGTCAGGAACCAGATCACTTACTCAAGGGTATGGTGGTCCTCAGACCTGAAAGGTGTAATTCTGGTGTCCACCTGCAAGTGTCTCCCAGCAGCCAGCAGGTCCCAGGAATTAGTCTGCACCCGATGCTGGTTGTTGGGAGGATATTTACCTCCTCCTCTAGCTTTCGATAGTGCCTAGGTGTTTTGACCTGTGTGCCAAATATACCCTAACCCTTGCTTCCTTTTACTTGTTCCCCTGATCCCATTGCCTCTACCGGTTCCCCTTGTACCCGATCGCAGCTCTGACCCCTTCCTCCTGACCCGTCTCACTCGCTGCTCTTTAACTCTGGCCCTGACTTATCCGATCTCTCCCCTTGCTTGTACTGTATATAGCATATCATATCATAGGTAGTTTGGTAGCTATGTTTTTCACTAGGTGTCACCTATTGCAAATTTCACTTTTACTTGTATATTGTTTGTGGTGTTGGATGGTTTTTGCTGTGTTATTAATAAATCGTATTATAATTGCACTTAGTTTGAGTCCAGTCTCCTTTGTACAGCTACACAGATCTGGTCACCCCTGCTTTTGCTGGAAATCTGCACTTGGTATCCTTACACCTGCAATCAGTATTATGTGTTTTAAATAGTATACTTCTGAGCACTACACTATATTTTGGGCTATACCTTACAGTATATAGTTTTGCCCACGGCGCTCTTTATGCCGCGCTGTTTGTTACATCCTCCTGACCACTTTGCAAACCAAGATATGTGTGTGAGCCACTCAGGCTCTATGGGAATGAAGTCCTGTGCCCACCGCTGTGAGTGTTGGCTGGGAAGGGAGCTTGTCTGTGCTCCAGGCTACAGTAAAGAGTGATAGGTGTCCTGGAAGCCGCACATCAAGTAAAAGCCTCCTGTGTGATAGTGAATGGCAGTCTCAGCCTGGGGGGTCAATCTCAGGGGTCCAGGCTGAGACTGCCATTCACTATCATACAGCAGGCTTTGACTCGATGTGCTGCTTCCCGGTGAACACCTATCATTCTCTACTCTATACTCTTTGCTACACATTACAACAGTGGTTCTCAACTCCGGGCCTCGGGACCCACTAACAGGCCAGGTTTGCAAGATAACTGAAATACATCACAGGTGAAATATTTTGCTGCTCAGTGATTGCAGTATTCTTGTCTGCATCTCCCCAAGGTGATACTTAAAATCTGGTCTGTTAGTGGGTCCTGAGGACCGGAGTTGAGTGAGAACCACTGCAATACATCCTCCTGTACTACTAAACTTGGTAAGCTGTCTTGTACGTTGCACGCTCCTGATTGCTTCCCTCCTAGAACAGTTGGTGGCTAGTGGCTTGTGCAAAGCTTCAACATAGTTTAAAGATCAAAGGGCAATGTCACGGATCAAATTTACACTCTTTGTTATATGGTTGTGGGTAGGGATGCACGGATCCGATATTCGGATTAACAGATCCACGGGCTGATACGGTTTTGCTCTTTATAGCTTGTGAGGGAGCAGAGAACAGCTGTCAAAGAAAAAAAAAGAGCCTCCTGCAAATGCCTTTCAACCGTTAAGTAAACACAATGATTACAATGTATATTTTCGTTCCGTCTGCCGGAGGAGGGAAGTTTAACCTCTTAAAGACTAAACCCATGACATTTTAGATTTTGAATGCACAATGTTATAAGGTATCTGCCGATACCGATCCGGAAGTATTATTTTGTTATAAGCTCAAAAAACAGTACTTCCGGATCGGACTCGGGATCAGCGATTTCCCAAAGCAAAAGATCGGGATCGGGACCAAAAAAGTCGGATCGGTGCATCGCTAGTTGTGGGTTTATTGTTAACCCCTTCCCACCAACCGCATCCTGGCCCTTTCAGAGTTCTAAATGCTGGGAGGCGGAGGCAGGCATTCCGGTCATGTGACCACTGTGATTGGCTGTCACAGCAGTCACATGATCAGAAAGCTCCCAATTGCAAATAGGCATCGGGAGCTTTCTGGTTCCAGCTGGTAACTGTGCTGGGAGCACGCACGGAACATGCTCTTAGCACAGAGTTGTTTACACTTGGCCAGCATATATGGGGCCTCTCAGCATTAATGCCCACTCACCAAGAAGCCCCATATACAGTGCCTTGAAAAAGTATTCATACACCTTAAAAATTTTTGTCATGTTACAACCAAAAAACATAAATGTATTTTATTGGGATTTGAACTAAAATCTAGTGGAACCAAATGCCTTCAGAAGTCACCTAATTAGTAAATAGAGTCCACCTGTGTGTAATTTAATCTCAGTATAAATACAGCTGTTCTGTGAAGCACTCAGAGGTTTGTTAGAGAACCTTAGTGAACAAACAGCATCATAATTGGATAAAGTTGTGGAAAAGTTAAAAGCAGGGTTAGGTTTGAAAAAAATATCCCAAGCTTTGAACATCTCACAGAGCACTGTTCAATCCATCATCCGAAAATGGAAAGAGTATGGCACAACTGCAAACCTACCAAGACATGGCCGTCCACCTAAACTGATAGGCCGGGCAAGGAGAGCATTCATCAGAGAAGCAGCCAAGAGGCCCATGGTGACTCTGGAGGAGCTGCAGAGATCAACAGCTCAGGTGGGAGAATCTGTCCACAGAACAACTATTAGTCGCGCACTCCACAAATCTGGCCTTTATGGAAGAGTGGCAAGAAGAAAGCCATTGCCGAAAGAAAGCCATAAGAAGTCCTGTTTGCAGTTTGCGAGAAGCCATGTGGGGGACACAGCAGACATGTGGAAGAAGGTGCTCTGCTCAGATGAGACCAAAATTGAACTTTATGACCTAAAAGCAAAACGCTTTGTGTGGCAGAAAACTAACACTGCACATCACCCTGAACACCCCATCCCCAATGTGAAAAAAGGTGGTGGCAGCATCATGTTGTGGAGATGCTTTTCTTCAGCAAGAACAGGGAAGATGGTCAGAGTTGGTGGGAAGATGAATGGAGCCAAATACGGGGCAATCTTAGAAGAAAATCTGTTAGAGTCTACAAAAGACCTGAGACTGAGGCGGAGGTTCATCTTCCAGCAGGACAACAACCCTAAACATACAGCCAGAGCCACAATGGAATGGTTTACATCAAAGCATATTCATGTGTTAGAATGGCCCAGTCAAAGTCCAGACCTAAACCCAATAGAGAATCTGTGGCAAGACTTGAAATTTGCTATTCATAGACACTCTCCATCCAATCTGGCAGAACTTGAGCTATCTTGCAAAGAAGATTGGGCAAAAATGTCACTCTCTAAATGTGCAAAGCTGGTAGAGACATCCCCAAAAAGACTTTCAGCTGTAATTTCAGCGAAAGGTGGTTCTACAAATTATTGACCCGGGAGGGGGCTGAATACAAATCCACGCCACACTTTTCAGATATTTGTAAAAAAAAACTGAAAACCATTTATTATTTTCCTTCTACTTCACAATAATGTGCAACTTTGTGTCAGTCTTTCACATAAAATCCCAATAAAATACTATTACGTTTTTGGTTGTATCGTGAGAAAATGTGGAAAATTTCAAAGGGTGTGAATACTTTTTCAAGGCACTGTATGCATAAGATGGCGGGAACAGGTTATTCTTGAGAATTTTATTTATTGTATGTAACATTATTCTTGCCAAACTATTTTAAAGAGATTGGACGGTATTATTGTTCTTTGTATCCATATCCTCCTTTATGTTCTTGAGTAGGGATGAGGATCAGGATTGGTTCAAGGAAAATCCTATGGGTTCAATATTAATGGTCCTGGCTAATTTTTACAGCCAAATTGGCACTGCCAGTGTACAATGTCACTGAGACTATGAAAATCATATTGTTCTGTAACATCACAAACAGCTTTAAGGTATCTCTTAAAGCACATTATTTAAAGGATTTGCATATTTTCAATCCCTCAAAGTCACATGAATGGCCAAACTCCCCCATTTTTTTCTTTTACAGTAGTTTGCCAATTAGCCCTAAAAATGGTCAAAATTTAAGAAATTTCCCCCCTTACCTTATAGACTTTAGTAGGATTTTCCTCTAAGTTTGGGCTCTTTAAATTTCAAGCAAAATTAACCAAAACCCTTGATAAATCAAAACTTCTCACATTAGTCTATCATTACCTTTGAGCCTCACCCCAGTAAAAGCCAGCATGTGAAAAACATATTACGGCTTAGAAATGTTTTTTTTTCAATCACAATATGATTTTCTTTATACAAAATGGTAGCATGTCAAGATGCAAAATTTGTGTGTTTTTTGTGTTTAGTCTTGTGGTTTTGGGTGTGTAATTTTACTTTATAGAATTTTTTTTTTTTTACATAAGAAAAGTCGATGGTATTGTACTCCAACTTTTCATTTTAGTAATATGGGTTCAATTCTCATTTGCAAATTTAAGAAACATTTCGTGGAAATGGAATGGTTTATTTTTTAGGGGAAAATGTAAAAAAAAACAAAAAAAAAAAATCTATGATATCTATATTTTTAAGCATTCTCTTTGAAAATAATTACAAGATTCTTTATTCAGCATAGATGTCTCATTGCCTGTTACATTCGGCTGCAGAAGTTCTCCCTACTCCCTAGTGTTCCGGAATGACAGATCTTGATTTGAAGAGCAGGTGTCCCCACTCCTCGCCCCTCCTGTCTCTTGGAAAGTGAAAGTGATAATATTATAATTGATGGAACTCCCCACTAGGCCCGTGTTCCCAAAAATGTCCGGCGTCAAGGCCTTGTTTCCGATGCTTCTATGGCAGACGTGTGAGTATAATGACTTCTTTATTATAAAAGTGAATATTGAAATGTTCTTTTTAAAGGCAGAGACCATAGAGAGATCCTGAGCATGTCACTTCTTCTGCACTGAAAGAATTCATGCGACTGTTCATTAATTGGCACAATGGGGTGGAGTGCACCCATTCCACAAAAACTAGGGATGATGGATATGACTTTTCTGGGAATATTGCCTTTTTCTCTCTCTACAGTGGATTTGTACGTTTTTAAATTTTCTGTTTCAATAATTTAGTTACATTTAAAAAAGAAAAAAAAAACAGTCCTTTTTTTAATCAAGAAAGGCTTTATTGAAAATGGTAATACAAGGCAATACAATGCACAGACAGGAAATTGTACAGTGGAAATCCAATAAGTCAGCAAACAAAATGTGCACAGTGTACAGATATGGTATAATACTTTCCAAAGTACAACAGAACATGTAAAAAGGCTAGTCTGCATGTAACTTTCCACTACATTCACCTCCTGGAATCAAAGCTATAATTCACAAGTAACCTATAACCGTAGAATAAGTAACCGTCCTAGCTAAGAAACAAAGAGCTGGGGGGGGGCACACCCTGAACATGCATTTCTAAAGCTGGCGGTTGCACATCTCTCCCAGTAAGGAGTAAGTATCTCCAATGGTTTAGAGGCTGGATTCACCCTTTTTTTATGGATAGTGTAGGAACCACTGACAATGGGGTACTCTGACGTAGCGATGTGCTTGAGCATGATATGGCCATATGGTGGGACTAAATCCCCATTTTTATTTATTGATTGCCTTTATATTTGATAGTCATTTATTTTGCATGTGTGCGCTATTCTCTGTAAATATGCAACCATCCTAGCTAGTTTCTACCAATCTCTGAGCTGCTATAAGATAATGTTAGTTGCCGTAACAATCAAGAACAAGTTGGGGGTGCCACTTCCGGTGAAGCAAGCCAAGACCGCCATATATTTTCAAATTTCGTCTGGGACTTTCTAAGGTAATAAGTATTTGTTAAATTGTGAAAAAAGGTGCGCAAACAAAAAAGATGGGGTTATCAGCTGCTACCGAAACTCCAACCTGGGTGGAGTAATGTGAAATGGAAAAAGAATAAGGTGCGCTTGATATGAAGCGTGTACTAACTAATTTAGCAGACCCACAGCTGACACGGGGAAAGGACTGCACTGTGATGAAAAGGGAGAGGGGGGGCTCTTGACTTTCGATAGTGGGGGCTATGCTCTTGACATCTGATGTAAGGGGGAGTGGGGTGCTCTAGACATTTAATCCTACAGGTACAACCAGCCTTTAATGTAATGCTGATGCAGCCCACGATTACATTTTAGTTTGACGCCCCTGGAGTAGAAAATGATTATGATCCCTGTAAGGTTGTTATTCATTTATTTTTATGAGTAGTGATGGAAGAACATCGGCCGGGGCGGTTCGCGAACGCCAGCCACAAATTTTCTCAAAGGTCCACGAACCGCGAGTTCAAGCGGGGCCCATTGACTTTAATGAGAGGCGAACTTTGAAAACCTTTAGGTCATATTTGCAGCCACAAAAGACGTACTAGCTGTGCACAAATAGTCCCAGCACATGGACAATGTCATAACAGAAGTATTGCAATTGAAAAAGTTGCCCTAAATTTTTTTTTTCTTTTACAGCAAAAAATATATATATTTTTCTCATAAATCAGCCAGAACTGACAGCAGCCGGTAAATACATTGTCTAATACATATAGGGTCCATTCACACATCTGTGACAACCACAGGATACCTGCCCCTATAGTAAAGAGACTGTAATATACCCTAAAATGACATTGGAGCATTTTAAATGACTTTGGTGGACATTGACATAGCGATTTGTGTGTGACTGCAGCCGATCTCTAACTGCCCCTACAGCAACCACAGGATACCTCTCCCTAAGATCAAAAGATACCAGACCTATACCGAAATACCAGCCCTGGAAAGGACTTTTGTGGATCTTCACAGCGCTATTTGTGTCTAGCAAACTCTCCCTGACGAGCACAGCAGACCTCTCCCTACACTGGCAGAAAGCGGAAGGTGAAATGGCCGCCAGATCGGGTCTATTTATAGGGTAGGGGGACTGTCCATGTGCTGGAATGTTTCATTTGGCTGTCCCATTCCACCTGACGGCTGTGTCATGGGTCAAAGTTCTTCTGAATGAAAAAGAAAATGGCGGCGCGGACATCTTCGCAAACATCGGCAAAAGTCCGACTTTTTGCGAATTTGCGAACAAGCAAAATTCGCCGCGAACCGACCCCGGGTGAACCGCAAGGCCATCTCTATTTATGAGTCCTGTCAGGGAGATTTTCCTTCACTTCCTGTCCTACAGACACAACAGGAAGTAAGAGGAAGTCTTTCCAAATTAAAGGGATGTCTCCAAGTATCCTGATTGGAAGATATCTTCTCACCACCAGTTCGGGTAACAACCTAGAACGTTTGGATTTACCTAAATTAAGGACCAGTATTGAGGTAAATCTCCCCAACATGGACAGAGATGGAGACAGAAATCTGACAGGGTTTCTGACCCTCCCAAATGCTATCCAAAACGAAACAAAAGGTTCTGACTTTGCATACACTATATTTTATATACTTTTTTTTCCTTCAGTCTCCCCGGCAGCACATACTAATTTTCCTTGAGCTCTCATGTATTTCTTAAAGCGGAGTTTCGGGCACAAAATCGACCTAATCGATTTTGTGCCCATCCGCTTGCTCTTCTTCAGCTGAAAAGGAATTGAATAGTTAGGATTTTTTTTTTTTTTACTCACCTTGTATTCGTAGAAAGAAATACTCACCTATTCTCCACTTCCTCCCTCTGTGGCCGCGGCTCGCGCCGTCACTTCCGGTTTGCAATGATTCCTGGGAGCTGAACGTCATCGCTCCCAGGAATCAATGCGCCTGCACTGGCCCCGCTCCTCACTTCCGGTGCGGATGCCTCATTCCCTGCTAAACAGCTTCAGGGCATGCCCAGAAGCTGTGGAGGGATGATGCGCCCGCATCGGAAGTGAGGAGCGGGGCCAGTGCAGTGCATTCTGGGAGAAGAGGACGCAGAAGAGGACGCGCTGGCTTCATCTGCCCACACCTGGGATGGCAGCGCTGGAGAAGAAATTTTCAAGGTAAGTATCTAACAGGTAAGTGCAACACGGGACCGTACAGAGGCTATCCATTGTGGAATGTACTAGCCCTGACTGTCCCGGGGGTATTTTTATCTAAATTTACTTTTTACTTATACTTATCTGTTGGTGTATCCCAATAGATGCAGCTTTGGATGTCTTCGCTCCTTCCATACAAAGGGCCCTTTTCACCAAAGACGCTGACCTTAACTGCATCTTCTCAGTTGATAAACAGCCACTGGATTTAAACTTTTTAGCCATATTGTGGAGTTTCCAGGGAAGAGTCATCCTGAGATATGACAACAACAAAGGCTTCTCCACCCAAGATCCCAGGATGTCCCTCAATGTGGAGTCTCTGGGGGATGGATACGTCTCACTACAAATATCCAATGTGACCATCTCTGATGGGGGGATCTATAAGTGTACCGTTATCTACAGCCCTGAAACCAAGGAGAAGGAGATTTCATTTGAAGTTTTAGGTAAGAGCACCTACTAAATAACAATGATAAATGTCGAGTTAAACATTGCTTTCACATTTACCTTTTTGGAGGAAATTGCTGTACAATTGACAAAAAGAATGAAGTAGATCTGATCTCTAACTTGACTTAAGTTCGCTAAGGAACTTTGTATCATAAGCCATTTTTATCCATAAAATATTTTTTCACATTTTTTTTCCTCTTAGTGCTGCTGATCTCTGCCAGCCTCTTAAAGCCACTTCCTGTCTACATGCACTCACTCTAACATCAGCTGCACACTATCATTCTGGTCTGGCTTCCCAGGGGGCCATGATGCAGCGGCTCGGCCCCACTCCCGCTCTCCCTCTTCCCTGCCTCCTTCCGAACCCCATTCCAGGCTAAAGCTCCACTCAAGGTACTCTCTGCTCACTGATTGGTTCGGGCTGGACAGCGCCTGTTGCACTCTGGGTTCCCAAACTGGCCTGCTCCGTCAGGGCTGCCTAGGGGAGGAAAGTCTCTGGTAGGGCACAGAGCTGGTCTCTGCCTGGAAACGGCGTACACATCAATGGCGGAGGGAGGGGGTGTGACCTGAGCTCTGTCCTCGTCCTCATCCTGCACTCAGTGAGACACTTTACTCCTCTTCTTTAGGAAGCATTAAGGCATGTCTGCAGCGGAAGCGGTGCGGCCTTTTTACAGGGCATCAGAGTGGCCCGGGGGGGTAATTTCCCCCTGCTCCTCAACCCAGTCCACCCTTGCGGCTTCCTGATAGTGACAAAGGTGGACCATGCCTAAGCTCATGTATGAAAAAACAACAGGACAGAGCGCACAACCGCCCTAGCGTAACACCGTTTATTAATGATTTATGAAGCCATACAAACAGGTACTCACAAGCATAGAAGATATCATGCACAACGATAAGATCCCTCCTCTCCGTACCGCCGGCTCGGCTTGCACTATCAGACCGTGACATCTGGAGTGCCAGCAGTACGGAGAGGAGGGTGTCCTGCCCATTTTACATCAGGGATCTTATCTTTGTGCATGATATCTTCTATGCTTGTGAGTACCTGTTTTTATGGCTTCATAATTGTCATGTACCCAGGTGTCCTTGAACCACGAGGTTCCCTGTTCCATAGCTTGCAGCCTTATCTGTTGTGCCACAAAGAAGCTCTGGAGTTTTCCAGCCTGATGCTTTACTTTTGGACTCACTAGCTCCACCTGCTGCCAGCTGCAAACAATGTGCAATTTAACCAGCTGTGAACAATGTACAATTTACTCAGCCTTCAAAAAGCAGCACTTTCTGTTCCTCAATTCCCGTTTGTTTGGAATATCTTCCTGGGTGTGCTGCTTGCTCTTTGATAGACGTTCGTGTATGAACTTTTGCCTGTATTCTTGACCCCTCTTCAGCCTGCCGAATCTGTACTTCACCTCCAGCTTGTGTATGACTTCTGCCTGCCTGACCATTCTTTGGATTACGTTTGGATACCGCTTTGTTGCTTTGTTTGGATATCTGTTGCCGGCCTGATCTCTGACTACGTTTTCGCCTGAATCCTCAGCACTCAAACTCCACTTCGGACTTTACCTAACACGTACCTAACATAACAAACGGGCCATAATGTCAGTGGACCCTGCTGAGATTGTTAAGGTGCTTACACATCAGGGGCAATTGATTGGAGCTCATTAACAGCATATTTCTTCTCTGGACGCTAAGCTAGATGAACTTTGTGCTATGCTAAAATCCTGTTTGCCTGGCTCCTCTGTATCTGTCCAGACTTCTGCTCCAATCCAACCCACCTCTTCTGTGCCCCTCAAACTTCCCTTACCTGAAAAGTTTGGTGGTGACACCGAGGACTGCAGAGGTTTTTTAAACGTTTGTCGTTTGCACTTCTGCAACAACCCTGGGGCTTTCAGTACTTCTTCTGCCAAAGTGATATTTGTAATTTCATTGTTAAAAGGGAAAGCCCTGGCATGGGTCTCTCCTTACCTGGAATGCAATGATCCTGTGTTGCAAGATGCTGATAGATTTTTGGCTTCTCTTCAGACTGTATTTGACAAGTTGGATAGAGCTTCTGCAGCCGAGTGCCCACTTTTGGACATACAACAAGGTAACAGGACTGTGGCACAGTATGCTATTGAGTTCCGTACCCTGGCGGCTGAGACCAAATGGGACTCAGGGGCATTACGTGCAGCTTTCTGTAAAGGTCTTACAACACAACAACACAAGAAAACAATTGATGTTTAGTTGTCACCCCATAACAGTAAGCGGCTGAACAAAGAGCTGGTAGGATCAATAGGTACTATTTCAATGAAAGATATATATGAAAAGATGACATTTATTTATTATTAGGGCAGGTTTCCAGATGGTGACAATAATGGACCATGAGTATTATAGCGGCCATGTGTAGTCCCCATCGAACCACGTTGTAAGATCACCATGTAATATTTATTATTTTTTAGTGGGGAGTAAATCTCCTTAGTGAGGACAAAGGCAGCATTTAACTTTTTCCTACTCTATATAAACAAAAACAAACAATAATTTTGACTTTAGATACATGACCCAACAAGTTTGTATACATGCCCTACTGTGTATGAGAGTTTCTAAAAAGTATACAGAGCAGAGTCCATCTCCAGTGGCAGGTGCTGACTCCCTCAAGTCGGCTTCTACAATCCCATGGGTTCTGAAAATTCCCTGGATTCTGAACACGCTGGAGATGTAGAGAAACTGATCCCCTCCATTTTCCTACTGCAGTCGCTAAATGCCTGCGGGAGGGAGAGGAGAGCAGCAGGCTTTCAGCGGCTGCAGTAGGAAAACGGAAGGGATCAGTTTCTCTATATGCTGCCCCCGCTGTCTCTCCTATCCAGGTGTACAGGGGGACCACACAGCCCTGAAGGGGGTGAGTCAAAATTGCGACCCTGTAGGTACACCCCTGCGCAAAGTTACTCTTTGCTCCTTGTCTAATCCTTTGGCTGATTTCTCACCATTACATATGTAGGGATCTGCTGCCTTCTAGCGTTAGCTGCTGTGATACAGTGTAAAATTATACATGCACTTCCTGCCCCCGCTTTATTGGTTTGAAATCCTGGTAAGAAGAAGTGGAGAGAAAGTCTCAGCCACATGTTTGGTCAATGATGCTAATCCTCAAGCCAGAAGAGACTATCATAAACTACTAGGGAGGGACTAAAGCACTGAGTAGATAGGCTAACTCTGAGTTCCAGTGCCGCATTTCCAGTGCCATACCACAGTTTCTGTCGGTGAAAAGGACCATTCCAGGCTGGTCAGACTAAAGTTGGAGGCTACCCCAGTGACCGCTGATCTTATCTTCAGGTCTCCAACACAAAGACAGATGTCACATCATCCTCAGGGGCCCCTCTAAATGGCTGCAACATTCATCTGGAGGTATCTCTATTAATAACTACTGTGTATATACCCGGGTATATGGGCACTCGTTTCCAGACCTTTGGTGATAAAACCTGTTTGTACATTGGATGCATGTACTATTATTATTCTCTTCATATATAAAGTTTGCATTATTTCTGTACTGGTATGCATCTATATGCTTATGGCTAATGTTATATACTGGTTACAGTAGTTCTTTGATTGGAATACTGAATAATTTCCCAGGAAGTGAACCCCCTCTATTCACAGAGGCCTTGTCCTGGGTGGAGGCACTGCCAATCAGGGACGTACCGTGGGGTTGGCCAGAATGGCGCCCGCCAGGGGCGCAGGCTGAGGGGGGGCGCAAAATCACTGGCAGTGTAGTGTAGCAGATGCAGTGACTTACCGCTCCTCCGTTCAGTCTCCCTGTCACCCTCCCTGTCACCCCCCTCTCTCCCTGTCACCCCCTCTTTCTCTGTCACCTCCCTGTCACCCCCTATCTCTCCCTGTCACCCCCTCTCTCTCCCTGTCATCCCCCTCTTACTCCCTGTCCCCCCCTCTCACCCCCCCTCTCTCCCTGTCACCCCCCCCTCTCCCTGTCACCCCTTCTTTCTCTCTCTCTGTCACCCCCTTCTCTCTCTCTCTGTCACCCCCTTTTCTTACTCTCTCTCTCTCTGTCACCCCCTTCTCTCTCTCTGTCACCCCATCTCTCTGACAAACCCCCCTGTCTCTCTCTGTCAAACCCTCTCTCTCTCGGGGTGGGGGGGAGGGCGCCGATACAGCTTTTCGCCAAGGGTGCTGGAGACCCTAGGTACGCCTCTGCTGCCAATGTTATTATGAATCCTACTCTTCCAAGATTCTGATTCTCTTATTTACCTACAGCTTTAATGCAATATCCTGCTAGGGGAGGGCCATTTCCTATACCCCCCAACAGAGGGCTACATATATATAATGAATATACAGTATACCACTTCATAAACTGTATCTGTGTTCCCTGCAGCCAGACCCCTATTATCCATACCTAATACGAAGGTCCAGAAGAATACAGAGAGCACCTTGACCTGTAAGGCCACTGGATTCTTCCCTCCAGATATCTGGATAACTTGGTACAGAAAGGGCGAGGTCCTGGAAAATCAGTTCATGGGAAAACCACAAGTGTATAAAGATAAAACATACCAGGTGAACAGCACCATGACAATCACACCGACCAATGATGACCAGAACCAGACCTTCTCCTGTAGAGTCCAACATGACTCTCTACAAGAACCTATGCAGAAGGACTTCCAGCTTATATATGAAGGTATAAATAATTGTCCACTCCTCGTTTTAAACATTTTTAAAAATTATACCAGTATTAAACCCAAAAGCAAACATTATTATATTGCAGCTTGCCAATTCTTAGATGTGGTGGCTGGATTAGTTTTGCTTTTCAGACTTTCTTTCTTCTATTATCATCTGATGACCTAGCCAGTATGTTTGTTACTTTTTAAAAGAACAAGCTGTCCTGCAAATGTATCGATTACAGGGATTACATACAAACAAACCACTTACAGCCCATTCAGACAGGGGCGACACGACTTGCTGGGGCGACCTCGGCATTCATATAATTGAAGTCAATGCAAGTCGCCTCCAGGTCGCCCCAAAGTAGTACAGGACCCTTTTTTTTAAGTCGGAGCGACTTGTGTCGCTCCTATTAGAACAGGTCCTGTACTATTCAATGGCAAGCGACCAACCGCGACTTGTCAGGCGACCAAGTCGCCTGACAAGTCGCACTAGTCTGAATGGACTCTAAGTGTTGGTGAATCAGAGACCATTGACATCAAATGAAATACATATTGTTATTACACTGATAACTGTGTGATTGAGAGTGCGGCTTTGATCCAAATTTATACTCTCTGGATCAAAGTTGCATCAAAGTAGTGCAGGTGCCACTAGTGAAAACGTAGACTTATGCCTCGTACACACGCATCGATTATTGGCCGTGAATTTTCGGCTTGTTAGTATGATGCTTTCGACAACCGACTCCGACTTTTCGGCCGAATAAAATCTGGTGTGCAGGCTATAAAATTTTTGTTGGCCGTCAACACAACGGCCGATTTTCGGTCAGTCAGTACAGATTTCGGCAGACAAAAATCTGATGAGCAAGACTGGGCATGCTCAGAGAAGAAAAAACAAACGAAAAGTAAATCATCACATGACATCACTTCTGAAGTAGATTTTTGTTGGCCGAGAAAATTCGTGTGCAGTCTAGAGCACATTCCAACCAACACAACAAAGACGGCCGATCGGTCGGCCAATAATCGTTGCGTGTGTACGAGGCATAAGTGTGGTTCCCTGTACTATGATGATTGTAGACTGTGAGCTGAGACCCCCGAGCACTTCCAGCTTCACTGACAGTCCCCCCCCCCCCCCCCCCCACCACCCCAGTCTTCAGCTTCCTTCTCCTATAGGAGTCTTCATTCAAAGTCCAGCACAGCTATACTGTATATGTGCCCCTCCGTCCCCAACATAGCTATACTGTATATGTGGGTCCATGCTTGTGCTCACAGCTGTCCTCCAGTCCATCCTGCCTACTGCCTCCTTGTGCAGCATACCACATGGTCTCTGCATGCAGCACGCAAGAGTATTTTATATGTGGATACCTAAAGGAGTTGTAAAGGCAGAAGGTTTATCTCATGGCATTCTGTGTCTTAAGATAAAAAAAACCTTCTGTGCGCAGCAGCCTCCCTCACCCCCCTATCACTTACCTGAGGTCCTTCTCTGTCCATCGATGTCCACGACTGTCTCAGCTGTCCGAGATTCTCTCTCCTGATTGGCTGCCGCTGCTGTCAATCAAAGTCAGCTAGCCAATCAGGAGAGAGAGGGGTCGGAGACTCAGTGTCAGAATGTACACAGGGAGCTGTGATTCGGCTTTGGTGATGTGCTTGCTGTGGCGGCAGGAGGGAGGGGCCAGGAGAGAAGAAGAGGGACCCGAGAAGAGGAGGATCCGGGCTGCTCTGTGCAAAACCTACTGCACAGAGGAGATAAGTATAACATGTTTGTTGATAAAGAGGGGGATCTGTGTGCTGCCAATCCGGTATTAGAATTAGAAGGGAGTCAGAGGAAGAGAATGTGGATAAATTCAGTAAAATCACAAATAAATGATAAAATATAAAAAATAATAATAATTATTTCTATATACAATATAGGACAAACTCCTAGATCATCAGCAGCCAATTCTAGTATTATCACCAATACTGCTAAAATGAAATATAAAAAGTGAATCGGCGCTAATTCAACGGCACTACTCCCAGTAAATAATCATATGCAATGCAAAAACCATATAAAATCTCAAATCCTTAATAGAAAATATATGTCCATGGACTATTAAGCACGTATCAGCACAAATAATTCTTTATTTATTTTTTATGAACTATCAGCACAAATATTTATCTATTTTTTATGATATATATTTCCTATGAACTATTTTGGAACATTTTATTCACGTTATTCATCAATTTTTGTATATTTTCGGCACTGGGACTTTATATATGAATTTTATTTATGAACATTATTTGAATATTTATTTGCTATACTCATATGGTATATTCACTTAGCACATCATTTTTGAGTTTATGTGGAACACATTAATCCAGTCTGCTATTGTTATATTCCATATTAGCCCATCTTTTTCTTCCGGTATATCATTTTGAGAGTTGGTCGAATTTATCATTTATTACTTTTTCATCGCATGATGCGTTTTTGACCTGCGCATCAGGTTGGTTTAATATCCCTATTGGTTAGTATCTTGCACATTGGACTATACATCCCCCACCCATCCGCCATTAGTTATCACGCAAGTTTTAATTTATTCTACTCAGGCGTTTCTATTAAGGATTTGAGATTTTATATGGTTTTTAGCATTGCATATCGTGTCTACAAACTAGGGGAAAGATTTATGTAATTTTTATTTTTTTTATTTATTTTTTTACTAGTAATGGCGGCGATCTGCGATTTTTGCGGCGGACAGATTGGACACCTAACTGACACTTTTGGGGGGACCAGTGACATTACTACAGTAATCAGTGCTATAAATATGCACTGTTACTGTAATAATGACACTGGCAGGGAAGGGGATAACACCAGGGGGTGATCAAAGTTAAGTGTGTCCCTAGGAAGTGCTTTCTAACTCACCTGGATGAACACGGAGATTCATGTTCCTAAATAGCAGGAAAACAAGATCCCTGTGTTAATCTGTGACAGACAGGAGGTCTGCCTTGTTTATATCGCCAGACCGCCATTCTGTCTCTATGGGGAGCGATCGCAGGTGGCCGGCAGACATTGCGTCTGTGGGACCTGATAATTGGCTCCCCCTGTGTAAGTAGGGATTTGTAAGGTAGGTAAGGTACTTCTTTTCGTGCGATAGAGCTGACTGGCCGCAGTATACGTATGTACTGCTGGTGGTTGGGAAATGGTTAAAGCCCACCCGCTGAGAGGCCGCACATATGCGCAACATCGGGGGGAAGTGGTTAGAAGCGAAATGCGAGATTAAAACAAATATACTCATCCATGTGGACTGACGCAGCAGCTGTCCCCCCGCTGGCTCTATCACTGAGAACTGAGCGATCACATGATTGTTGATCGCTCAGTTCTCAGTCTTTAGTGAGCAGAGAGTGGTAACAGTCAGGCACTGACTGGCTGCTCTGCCCCTGGAATGCCTGGCTGTAAACAGGCTGAGCAGACCGACTGCTCCGACATCTGGGTGGATCCCGACAATATTGGACCAGCTCTGTTGCGGCTTTAGCAGATAAATCTGGATCACAGGAGTGCAGAAATAAGTTCATTCCTGTTACCCCCAAGGGAAGTATGGCCAAAAAAAGCTTTGGCTATACTTCTTCTTTAATTAAGCACTTGCCGACCGCCGCACGACTATTTACTGCGGCGGTCAGCCCCTCACAGGCAAAGGGACGTAGGACTACGTCGCTAGCCTGTGAGGCTCTAGGGAGCGAGCGCGCGCCGCCGGAGGCACGCTCCCGCTCGCTCATGGACCCCCCACTCGCGATTGTCCATTACAGCGGGAGAAAGGCAGACGGCTAATGTAAACAAAGCCGCCTGTCAGTCTCCCCTGTGTAAGAATTTAGATCATACGGTTCTGCTATGTAGGACCGTTGATCTCTGTTCTTACAGCTCAAGCCACAGCCAATCACAGTTAGAATCACGCCCCTAGGGACACACTTAACCCCTCCCTCTCAAAAAAGTTAACCCCTTCACTGCCAGTGTAATTTTTACAGTAACAGTGCAGATGTAAAGCACTGATTACTGTAGTAATGTCACTGGTAACCCCAAAAGTGTCAAAAATGTCAGTCAAGGGTCCGATCTGTCCGCCGCAATGTCGCAGTCCCGCAAAAATAATCGCAGATCGCCGCCATTACTCGTTAAAAAAAAAAAAAACAACAAAAATGACAAAAATCTTTCCCTTAGTTAGTAAATGCAATAACTTTTGCGCAAACCAATCAAAATACGCTTTTTGCAATTTTTTTACCAAAAATATGTAGCATAAAACAAATTGGCCTAAA
The DNA here is from genome assembly GCF_965119305.1 of Pelophylax lessonae. Lineage (NCBI taxonomy): Eukaryota > Metazoa > Chordata > Amphibia > Anura > Ranidae > Pelophylax > Pelophylax lessonae. Next base: position 39,914,390 of record NC_138773.1, read on the forward strand.
ATGTTAAAAAAATTTGATTTTTACATTTTTATTTTTGGGAATTCCATATAAAAAAATGTGAAAAATATTGTTATTTTTGCAAAATTGAAGCTCTTTTTTTGTTTATAGCGCATGATCAAAAAATCGCACAGGTGATCAAATACCACCAAAAGAAAGCTCTGTTTGTGGGAAAAAAAGGACGTCAAATTTGTTTAGGTACAGCGTCGCACGACCGCGCAATTGTCCGTTAAAGTCACGCAGTGCCGAATCGCAAAATAGGCCCTGGTCAGGAAGGGGGTAAAATCTTCCGGGGCTTAAGTGGTTAAAGCTGGGGACCAAATTATTCGAAAGGTAACCCTGGTGTATTAGTGTTTAGGTGGGATATTGGATAGGTGGTGGTGGGGGGGGGGGGGGGGGTGAGATTGTTCTCTGGTGCTCCTGCCCTGTCCAAGTCATGTAATCCCCTATATGGAGGATGTGTTAAGGAGACACTTTCTTTCCCTTTATCATTATCTTATTTTACAGATATTGAAACCTCATCCATTGCGGTCTCTGTGGTCTGCTTTAGTCTGCCTTTGATAATATTAACTGGGATCGGAATTCTTTTGTGGATGCTAAAATACAGAGGAAAAGGTAATACTCGTTATAACTCTTCAAATTGCTGTACTTTCAGGTATGGAAAATATATATATATATATATATAGATATATATATATATCTATATATATATAAATATATCAATATATACTGTGTATTGGATGTTTATGCTGCCAAAGACAAATTTTTCTTTCCCCATGAATGAATCTACAACTTGAACCACTCATTAAATAAACCAGTATTAAACCCAAAAGCAAACATTTATTATATTGCAGCTTACCAATTCTTAGTGCCGGTTCACACTAGGGCGACCTGTGAGGCGACCTGGTCGCCTCACAGGTCGCGGCAGGTCGCCTCCCATAGGGAAGCTGCGGACCCGTTCTAATAGGAGCGACACAAGTCGCTCCGACCTAGAAAAAGGGTCCGGAGCTTCTTTGGGGCGACCCGGAGGCGACCGCCATAGACTTCAATGTTATGAAGTGCGTGGCGGCCGCTCCGAGGTCGCGGTGCGCTGCTCGCACCGCGACCTCGGAGGTCGCGGTGCGAAGTAGCGTCGCTGCAATGTGAACCGGCGCTTAGCTGTGATGGCTGCAGTTGTTTTCATTTTTAGGCTTTCTTATTTTTTATTTTCATCTGGTGATCCAGCCAGTATGTCTGTTGCTTTTCAAAAGAACAAACGTTCTTAGAGGGTTGAGACAAACCATTTATTTATTTATGTGAATCCTTTATCCCAAAAGGATACAACTGTTTACAGAAATTGCATATAAAGTGTTAGCTTAAGTTTGGCTTCAGTTTGTTAGTATATCTAAATCTGCTAGTGCATCTGCATCCCCTCCCCCCCCAGACTGACAATATTGCCGTCCAGAATGCCCCCTGTGCTCTTTTATCCAGATTGGGGGCACTCTAATACAGGAGGTTTGTTATTTGCCAGATGGCCAGGTGAAAACAGAGGGGAAAAAACAATAATTGGTAAACTGCAATATATTACATTTGTAGCGCTTACCCCTGTCGGGGCTGCTGAGAATGTACCCAGGTCTCCCAGTATAGTACAGAGGCAGCCAGTCACACGGGCCCAGTCCAACTCACACTGACAGCACAGGCTCAGTCTAGTGCAGGGGTACTGAATTAATATTCACGGAGGTCAGATCTGTAAAATTATCTTCAGGCAGAGGTCCAAATCATATGCTTGTCCTTCACCTCACAGCCCCACTCCTCTTATATCACAACCCCGATCTTATGTCATTGGCCTGTGCCCCCTTTGCAGCAGTGTTCTGAACCCCCCTTCACATAAACTTCCCCCCCCAAAACAGTGTCATCTTCCCCCTTCATATCAAACTTCCCCCCCAAAGCAGTGTCATCTTCCCCCTTCACATCAACCCCCCACAGCAGTGTCCTCTGCCCCCCTCAAATCACCTCCTCCCCACAGCAGTGTCCTCTGCCCCCCTCAAATCACCTCCTCCCCACAGCAGTGTCCTCTGCCCCTCTCAAATCACCTCCTTCCCACAGCAGTGTCCTCTGCCCCTCTCAAATCACCTCCTTCCCACAGCAGTGTCCTCTGCCCCCCTCAAAACACCTCCTCCCCACAGCAGTGTCCTCTGCCCCCCTCAAATCACCTCCTCCCAACAGCAGTGTCCTCTGCCCCTCTCAAATCACCTCCTTCCCACAGCAGTGTCCTCTGCCCCCCTCAAATCACCTCCTCTCCACAGCAGTGTCCTCTGCCCCCCTCAAATCACCTTCTTCCCACAGCAGTGTCCTCTGCCCCTCTCAAATCACCTCCTTCCCACAGCAGTGTCCTCTGCCCCTCTCAAATCACCTCCTTCCCACAGCAGTGTCCTCTGCCCCCCTCAAAACACCTCCTCCCCACAGCAGTGTCCTCTGCCCCCCTCAAATCACCTCCTCCCAACAGCAGTGTCCTCTGCCCCTCTCAAATCACCTCCTTCCCACAGCAGTGTCCTCTGCCCCCCTCAAATCACCTCCTCTCCACAGCAGTGTCCTCTGCCCCCCTCAAATCACCTTCTTCCCACAGCAGTGTCCTCTGCCCCCCTCAAATCACCTTCTTCCCACAGCAGTGTCCTCTGCCCCTCTCACATCGCCTCCTTCCCACACCAGTGTCCTCTGCCCCTCTCAAATCACCTCCTTCCCACACCAGTGTTCTCTGCCCCTCTCAAATCACCTCCTTCCCACAGCAATGTCCTCTGCCCCTCTCAAATCACCTCCTTCCCACAGCAGTGTCCTCTGCCCCCCTCAAATCACCTCCTCCCCACAGCAGTGTCCTCTGCCCCCCTCAAATCACCTCCTCCCCACAGCAGTGTCCTCTGCCCCTCTCAAATCACCTCCTTCCCACAGCAGTGTCCTCTGCCCCTCTCAAATCACCTCCTTCCCACAGCAGTGTCCTCTGCCCCCCTCAAATCACCTCCTCCCCACAGCAGTGTCCTCTGCCCCCCTCAAATCACCTCCTCCCAACAGCAGTGTCCTCTGCCCCTCTCAAATCACCTCCTTCCCACAGCAGTGTCCTCTGCCCCCCTCAAATCACCTCCTCTCCACAGCAGTGTCCTCTGCCCCCCTCAAATCACCTTCTTCCCACAGCAGTGTCCTCTGCCCCTCTCACATCGCCTCCTTCCCACACCAGTGTCCTCTGCCCCTCTCAAATCACCTCCTTCCCACACCAGTGTTCTCTGCCCCTCTCAAATCACCTCCTTCCCACAGCAATGTCCTCTGCCCCTCTCAAATCACCTCCTTCCCACAGCAGTGTCCTCTGCCCCCCTCAAATCACCTCCTCTCCACAGCAGTGTCCTCTGCCCCCCTCAAATCACCTTCTTCCCACAGCAGTGTCATCTGCCCCCCTCAAATCACCTCCTCCCAACAGCAGTGTCCTCTGCCCCTCTCAAATCACCTCCTTCCCACACCAGTGTCCTCTGCCCCTCTCAAATCACCTCCTTCCCACAGCAATGTCCTCTGCCCCTCTCAAATCACCTCCTTCCCACAGCAGTGTCCTCTGCCCCTCTCAAATCACCTCCTTCCCACACCAGTGTCCTCTGCCCCTCTCAAATCACCTCCTTCCCACACCAGTGTCCTCTGCCCCTCTCAAATCACCTCCTTCCCACAGCAATGTCCTCTGCCCCTCTCAAATCACCTCCTCCCCACAGCAGTGTCCTCTGCCCCCCTCAAATCACCTCCTCCCCACAGCAGTGTCCTCTGCCCCTCTTAAATCACCTCCTCCCCACAGCAGTGTCCTCTGCCCCTCTCAAATCACCTCCTCCCCACAGCAGTGTCCTCTGCCCCTCTCAAATCACCTCCTCCCCACAGCAGTGTCCTCTGCCCCTCTCAAATCACCTCCTTCCCACAGCAGTGTCCTCTGCCCCTCTCAAATCACCTCCTCCCCACAGCAGTGTCCTCTGCCCCTCTCAAATCACCTCCTCCCCAGAGCAGTGTACTCTGCCCCTCTCAAATCACCTCCTCCCCACAGCTGTGTCCTCTGCCCCTCTCAAATCACCTCCTCCCCACAGCAGTGTCCTCTGCCCCTCTCAAATCACCTCCTCCCAACAGCAGTGTCCTCTGCCCCTCTCGAATCACCTCCTCCCCACAGCAGTGTCCTCTGCCCCCCTCAAATCACCTCCTTCCCACAGCAGTGTCCTCTGCCCCCCTCAAATCACCTCCTCCCCACAGCATTGTCCTCTGCCCCTCTTAAATCACCTCCTCCCCACAGCAGTGTCCTCTGCCCCTCTCAAATCACCTCCTTCCCACAGCAGTGTCCTCTGCCCCCCTCAAATCACATTCTCCCCACAGCAGTGTCCTCTGCCCCCCTCAAATCACCATCCTCCCACAGCAGTGTCCTCTGCCCCTCTCAAATCACCTCCTCCCCACCAGTGTCCTCTGCCCCTCTCAAATCACCTCCTTCCCACACCAGTGTTCTCTGCCCCTCTCAAATCACCTCCTTCCCACAGCAATGTCCTCTGCCCCTCTCAAATCACCTCCTTCCCACAGCAGTGTCCTCTGCCCCCCTCAAATCACCTCCTCTCCACAGCAGTGTCCTCTGCCCCCCTCAAATCACCTTCTTCCCACAGCAGTGTCCTCTGCCCCCCTCAAATCACCTCCTCCCAACAGCAGTGTCCTCTGCCCCTCTCAAATCACCTCCTTCCCACACCAGTGTCCTCTGCCCCTCTCAAATCACCTCCTTCCCACAGCAATGTCCTCTGCCCCTCTCAAATCACCTCCTTCCCACAGCAGTGTCCTCTGCCCCTCTCAAATCACCTCCTTCCCACACCAGTGTCCTCTGCCCCTCTCAAATCACCTCCTTCCCACAGCAATGTCCTCTGCCCCTCTCAAATCACCTCCTCCCCACAGCAGTGTCCTCTGCCCCCCTCAAATCACCTCCTCCCCACAGCAGTGTCCTCTGCCCCTCTTAAATCACCTCCTCCCCACAGCAGTGTCCTCTGCCCCTCTCAAATCACCTCCTCCCCACAGCAGTGTCCTCTGCCCCTCTCAAATCACCTCCTCCCCACAGCAGTGTCCTCTGCCCCTCTCAAATCACCTCCTTCCCACAGCAGTGTCCTCTGCCCCTCTCAAATCACCTCCTCCCCACAGCAGTGTCCTCTGCCCCTCTCAAATCACCTCCTCCCCAGAGCAGTGTCCTCTGCCCCTCTCAAATCACCTCCTCCCCACAGCTGTGTCCTCTGCCCCTCTCAAATCACCTCCTCCCCACAGCAGTGTCCTCTGCCCCTCTCAAATCCCCTCCTCCCAACAGCAGTGTCCTCTGCCCCTCTCGAATCACCTCCTCCCCACAGCAGTGTCCTCTGCCCCCCTCAAATCACCTCCTTCCCACAGCAGTGTCCTCTGCCCCCCTCAAATCACCTCCTCCCCACAGCATTGTCCTCTGCCCCTCTTAAATCACCTCCTCCCCACAGCAGTGTCCTCTGCCCCTCTTAAATCACCTCCTCCCCACAGCAGTGTCCTCTGCCCCTCTCAAATCACCTCCTTCCCACAGCAGTGTCCTCTGCCCCCCTCAAATCACATTCTCCCCACAGCAGTGTCCTCTGCCCCCCTCAAATCACCATCCTCCCACAGCAGTGTCCTCTGCCCCTCTCAAATCACCTCCTCCCCACAGCAGTGTCCTCTGCCCCCCTCAAATCACCTCCTCCCCACAGCAGTGTCCTCTGCCCCCCTCAAATCACCTCCTTCCCACAGCAGTGTCCTCTGCCCCTCTCACATCGCCTCCCACCCCCCCAGTAGTGCTCTCTGCCCCTTTACTTCACCCCCCAGTAGAGCGCTCTGCCAGTTTATATTACCCCCCTAGTAGTTTTTAGTCTTTTATGTCCCCTTTACATTACCCCCCTCCCCCGGCAGTAGCGTTTTCTGTTTTGCCCTTTTACATCAACCCCCCAAAGTAGAGCTCTCTGTACATTCACATTAAGTATTCCCCATTCCCCTATCCTTCAGAGTCAGGTCCTCTGCCCCCCTCACTCTGCTACCTTAGAAAGGTACACAGAGCAGAGAGCGGAAGTCAAGACATACCAAGACCGAGAGGCACAGTAGCACTGGATGGAGGGCGGGAACAGGAGCTGCCGAAGTTAACTTTGCAGATTAACAAGTTTGTGATTGGTTTCTAAGACTGTTCTGTGTCCTAACAACCAATCACCTGCTAGTTAATCTGAAAAGTTATTTTGGGCAGCTCCCACCCTCCAATCATCTGCTAGTTAATCTGGAAAGCTGTCTCGGGCAGCTCCCACCCTCCACTGCTACTGTGCCTCTCGGTCTCTGTTCGGCCTGTCTTCTGCTCTCTGCTCTGCTGTGATAATGGTGGTGGAAGTGGCTGGGGACTGAAGGGGAATGTAGCCACCACTCAGGTCAGCAATCCAAAAACTGCACAGCGTGGGTGCTGGTCTTGGCTCGCCACGGGACTAGTAGAGATAAAAGAAAGGTTGGCCGCACACCACCAGCTGCTAGAAAAATGAAGTCCTTTATGGCACAAGCCAAATATGGACAGGATACATGGAAAAGGTAGACAAGTTTCACACTTGTGAATGTGCTTGTTCACTACAATGGGAGCATCGGGCAGTCCACAATTTAAGTGCACACCCATCAGAGCTAACACTTATTAGCTGTCAGATGATCCATTCCTAACCCAAGATAAAGACATACATTTTAAAACCTAATGAATGACCAAAAAGGGACATTGAAAAAAAAGGAAAAAGTTATAAATAAATAAAATAAATGTATGAGAGAAAATACAATACAAATGGAAGGAATAAAAAAGTGTTACAATCGTATCCACAAAATGTACTAATAAATTGAAAAGAAACGAAATAACACTTGTTGAAAAATATAATATATCATATATCACAGTACAGTATTCATTGAGATACACATGTAGGCCCATCATGGAGGAGAACAAATGTCAGTAGGCAGTGCTCAAAATCAATAGCCCGAAAGTACAGATAGAGCAACAATGGCAGTCACATCTACACGGGCTCATACATCTGCAACCAATAAATATCGTGAAAAATGACAAAGTTCTCCAGCATAGAGGGGTTGGAGCCGATAACAACCAGACCAAACGCAATCCAAAAAAATGGGAGAATAGATAGAATACAAATCATGGATCTAGAGTAAAATGGTATATAAAAACAACCTTAATCAACACACCCATCTCTATGGTTTCCTCCAAAGACAATGAACCCGACCCACAATTCACTTTCACCAAAAATTAATCTATGAATATAGATGAATGTCTCAAAACTTCCCACAGGTAGGAACGAAGTCTAGATGATCCAAACGTTTAAATCGACTTCAATACGATCTAGTAAACAAAAATGTGTAAATTAAAGCGGTTGTATCTTTACCGAAAAAAAAAAGAAAAAAAACCCTGCAGGACAAAGGCATAATGAGCTAGTATGCGTCGCATACTAGCTCATTATGAAATACTTATGTTAAAACGAAGCCCCGACGCGGTCACCCGATCACCACTGAGGGAGCTGTCATGTTCCCTTGGCGTCTCATCCTGCTTCAGGGGCACCGGCGCTGTGAGTGGCAGGAGCCGCGATGACGTCACTCCCACGCATGCGTGCGGGAGTTGCTTTCTGGCAAGGAGCCGGCAAAGAGCTCTGCAGGTCCGCCGGACCTTCAGAGGCCATGCGCCGCTGGTTTCAGCGGCTGCATGCAGGACGAATATCTCCTAAACCTTGCAGGTTTAGGAGATATTAATTATACCTACAGGTAAGCCTTATTATAGGCTTATCTGTAAGTAAAAGGTAAAAAAAGCAACAATACTTCCACTTTAAGCATACAAAAAATATCAGGGACCCCACAGCAGCAGTCCATATAGCAACTTCTGGCATTTAGTTCCCTTACAGCACATGCACACCCAAAAGTCCACAGCCAGGTCCTTACTCAAAACTGGCTCAATTATTGAAACGTTATCTACCTCTTTTGTGGTTTATTTGTGGTAAAATAGAACATAGCTTTTCAAATTATTTTTTTTTTTTCTTGCAATTCACTAAAAAACACTACTAAAATACTGCATGTGCTATTTATTGAAGTGATGCTGTATTTTATTAGTAAAAATTTGCGGTATTTTAACAGCAGCTGCCGTAACAAGCAGTGAATAGCTGGTTGTTAAGGAGTCGGCACCCACAGCATCCTTGACAGCCGGTGACTTATCCGCTGTCAGCAGGATTTCCTGCTGACAGCAGAATTTAAACAATAGAAGAGCTGGCATTAAAAAATGTAAAAAAATAAAACAGCATGGAGGTCCCCCCTGATCCAAACAGGCCCTTTGGTTTCCCCCTAAAATCCATACCAGACCCTTATCTGAGCATGCAGCCTGAAAGGTCAGGAAAAGGTAGGGAGAGTGATCGGGAAATACTTTGCTGGGGGGACCCCAGGCAAAGCGCCTTGTCCCTATGTTGATGAGGACAAGGACCTCAACCCTGGCCCAGTGGTTGTGAATTACAGGGGGGGGGGGGGGGAGTTAGACTTTTTTATTTTTTAATATAATTTGCCGCCAATATAAACTGTATCATTTTTTATTCTTTACAAATGACACTTTTGCTGTAGCACATCCTACAGCGAGAATGTAGAAAAAATGTGTACAGTCCTCCGCCTCCAAATAGCATACCAGGACCTTTGTGTACAGAATGGATTTTAATGGGGTGCCTCACTCAAAAAAAGAAAAAGTGTGAAGTCCTCCAGGAAATCCATACCAGACCCTTTTTATGAGCATGCAGACTGGCTGGCCAGGAAAGGGGGTGGAAAAGCATGCGGTCCCCCCAAATGAAGCATACCAGGCCGCATGCCTTCAACATAAGGGGTGCCTTACCAGGGGTGACTTCTTCCTCAGCAAAGCACCTTGTCCCTATATTGATGAGGACAAGGGCCTCTTCAAAACAACCCTGGCCTGGTGGCTGTGGGAGTGCGGGGGGGGGGGGGTGAGTTATTGGAATCTGGAATCCCCCTTTAACAAAGAGGTACTCAGATCCTGCCCCCCCCCCATGTGAATGAGTATGGTAGTACCCCTACCCATCCCCAAAAACATGGCCAAAGTAAATAAAAACCAAAGGCCACTTTTGGTCATTTTGCATTTTGTTGGGGAATGAGTAGGGGTACATAGTACCCCATACTCATTTACAACTTAAATTTGGATAGATTTAGGGTAACTGTGAGATACTCCAGTAATTTTAGCAGCAACTTAAGGACCCTTAACTTGATCTCCTCCTCCTAGGACAAGACAATTCTGCTCCAGGCCCCAATACTATTTATACATACTCCCAGCCACCATCTGGGCATCTCTTCCCAAAGATTGTCCAGGGCTGCATAAATATGCAGCTTCTGATTTGACTCTCCCAGCTCTTTCTTCCAAAACCTTTTCCTTCCAGACAAGAAAAGCGGCCAACCCTGCAGCAAGTGAAACCCAAAACAGACCAGAATAATCACACACAGCTCAACTGACTATGGTGAGCCAAGAACTACATTTACCTAGCCTAGCACCTATATAGGGGGAGGCTACATATATTTCATTACAGTTTGTTTGAGAATTTTTGGAGAATGTTGGATAATTGGAGTGACATTTACAACATTAGAACAGCTGATGCTGAATGGACAGTGGAGATCAGTTGATAATGTGGGGCAGAAATGACTAGGCGATGGCCAAGTTTACCTATAATAACCATAATTGGTCTCTGTATGTAAGTCATTGTGCATGTGTTTACAGCCTTGCATGTTGTAATGTGTAATTTTGGGCACGGTTGTAAAGTTTGAAAGCATGATAACGGCTGATGTGTTCATGCAATGGAAGTATTAACTGAGAGCATTTGTAATCAATGAATTTGCAGATACTTTCACAGTAATGGACATTGAAGGTCCTACCAAGCTGATATCTGGAGAAGAAACATCTCTATACTGTAGAGATGTCAATTGCCCAGAGAACACGAGTGTCACATGGCTGGCAAAGAGAAGAGGACAAGTCTATGAGATCCCAGAGTCCCATGGAGGAGATAAGGAGGAAGAGGAGAGACTGATGGACACACAGTATGGGGTCATACCATGCAAAGATGGAGCAAACTACGACTCTTCACTGAAGTTCAGGCCCAGTGTGGCCAAACACAAAGATGTGACCTTCATCTGTAGATATAGATGTGGGAAATGGAAGAAAGAGAAAACATTTCACTGCAAAGCTATTTATGGTGAGGAGTCTCTATTAATACATTCATGGCTTTTGTACACTGTTGGACATTAATGGTGCAATAGTTTTAAAACAAGAAAATGACCACCCAATCACCAATGCCATGTCCTTTTTAACCGCTTGCCGACCGCCGCAAGTACATATACTGCGGCGGTAAGCCCCGGCCAGGCAAAGTGACGTATATATACGTCACTAGCCTGTCACCGGCTTGTGAGCCAATAGCGGGCGAGCGCGTGTGACCGGTGGACCCGATGTCCGCCGGTCACAATGTGATCGTCGGTAGAGAGGGAGAAAGGCAGGCGGCTTATGTAAACAAGTCGCCTGTCATTCTCCCCTGTGTAAAAATGGAGATCAGACGGTTCTACTATGTAGGACCCATGTAGTAGCCATGTCCCATCACAGTTAGAAACACGCCCCTGGGACACACTTAACCCCTCCCTCTCCAATACAGTTAACCCCTTCCCTGCCAGTGTCATTTTTACAGTAACAGTGCATATTTATAGCACTGATTACTGCAGTAATGTCACTGGTAACCCCAAAAGTGTCAAAAATGTCAGTCAAGGGTCCGATCTGTCCGCCGCAATGTCGCAGTCCCGCAAAAAAATCGCAGATCGCCGCCATTACTCATTAAAAAAAAAAACACCAAAAATGACAAAAATCTTTCCCTTTGTTAGTAAACGCGATAACTTTTGCGCAAACCAATCAAAATATGTTTTTTGCGATTTTTTTTACCAAACATATGTAGCATAAAACAAATTGGCCAAAAATGTTAAAACATTTTGATTGTTACATTTTTTTTTGTGAATTTCATATAAAAAAATTTGAAAAATATTGTTATTTTTGCAAAATTTACGCTCTTTTTTTGTTTATAGCGCATGATCAAAAAATCGCACAGGTGATCAAATTCCACCAAAAGAAAGCTCTGTTTTTAAGAAAAAAAGGACGTCAAATTCGTTTAGGTACAGCGTCGCACGACCGCGCAATTGTCCGTTAAAGTCACGCAGTAAAAAAATCGCAAAAAAAACCCTGGTCAGGAAGGGGGTAAAATCTTCCGGGGCTTAAGTGGTTAATAAAGTAGTGTCAGGCAGAGAAGAATGATTTCCCATGGTATTTTTATGTGAGATAAAGGTAAAGAATTACATGTAGTGTACTAAAGGAAAGATTTAAGCTGGCCATTGATGGTTGGAATCTCAGCCAGTTCAGTAAGGATCTATGGGCAGGCTGATTGTACCCAAGTCGATCCATCGCAGCCAGCATATCAGATTTGTAGCATGTGATTATTGCAAGTGGCTATGGTCTCTAGCAGTAAACTCCATGTGGGTAAACACAGCCATGACATGGGGTACGCATAAATATGTCCTGAGTGAACAAGGTCTTTGTCATGGATTAGGGAATCTGCTCCCACATGGGGTGGACTGGGCCCCTGCTGGCCAGGTGGGGAACCTGGATTCGATCAGTAGAGAGTACCTGAAGCGGAGCTTCAGCCTGGAATGGGGGTCAGGAGGAGGCCAGTAAGAGGGAGAGTGATGGGGGGCTGAGTCACTGCACCATGGGCCTCTGGATTGTACTTGGTCCCTGGGCCAAAAGTTGCCAGTCAACCCTTGAGCTGCACTCTTGTCCATCCCCTTTCCTAGCCAGCCAATCTGCATGATTAGGGTCTGGTATAGATTTTCTGGGGGACTTTTTTTTTTTTTGCATTGGTAAACGTCCCCAGGTCAGGATCCATGCTATTTTTGACACCCCCTTGCCTATTAGCCCAGAAAATAGAAAACCAACCAGGGCAGTTCATCTCATAACTAGTCAGGTTTCTGCCAGGTAGATATACTACAGTATAGTATATCTAGTAGTAGTTAGTAATACTAAACTGGATGTGTTCTGTAATGCTGAAGGCATTTTGTAGCGACTCCAAGACACGTTTTCAGTTCTCAAATGGCTACAGAAAACCTTCTCCACTCATCATTAGAGTACATCCAGTAATGAAATTAGTGCCTTTTGTTGTGTGGTTTACTTTTATAGCTTTATATGTTTGTATTTAATGCTTTTCAGCCAAGCCTCAGCTCTTACAGCAAGTATCACAAAGTTTATTTGTCTCTGGGAAGCTAAAGTATTTGGTCACTCTGGAGAAATTTTACCCTAGAGATATCACAATCAGATGGACACATGGAGTGGGGGAGCCACAACAAGCCTTACCATCCACAGAGACATTCACAGATATTCCTGATGGGACTTCTAGTGTCTGCAGTGAGGTCACAATTCCTGAGGAGCTCCTGAAGGATCCAGAATTCAGAGTACGAGTGAGCTGGGAACATGAATCTCTGGACACACCGGGGTATAAGGATCTATCTATCAGAGACTCAGGTGAGTTACATGAGGTTGTCACCAACAAATATTTAAATACATCAGTTAGAATCCATTTGAAAGTCACAAGTGCTCTAGGATAGGGAGCTTTCTGTATAGTCAATAGACAGTAATATTGAGTAACAAGCAATGTAAAACATTTATCAAACAAATAATAGCATTTAATTATTCTATGGCAGGAAAGATTAAAGCACCTACATACACAATTCTGGATGTGCAGGCAGGATATGGTGACCAATAGGCACCTACAGTATGCCTGCTGCTGAGACTCGAAACTAGACTCTGAAGTCATATTCTGCATCCATCATCTTGAAAAGGAAGGTCATTGGAAGAGATGAGCTTAAAGAGGTTGTAAGCCCCCCCAAAAAAAAAAAAAAAAAAAAAAAAACCTGTAAGAGAAAGGCATAATAGGCTATTATGCATAGCATACTAGCTCATTATGTAATACTTACCTTAGATCGAAGACCCACAGCGGCGCCTGCACATCGGTGTCACCGCTGCCATTTTCCCTGGAGTTACTTCCGGGTTTGAGTGCTCAGGCACTGTGATTGGCCATCACTCCCACGCATGCGCACGGGAGCCGCCTTTCACGGCACAGGGCTCAGAAGGAACGCCACGGGTGGCCGTTCCTTCATAGCGCATGCGCCAGTGATGTCACTGGCTGCATGTCATGTAAATATCTCCTAAACGGTACATGTTTAGGAGATATTTATACTACCTATAGGTAAGCCTTATTATAGGCTTTTCTATAGGTAAATGTTTGTAGAGGAAGTTTACTTCCTCTTTAAAGTGATTGTAAACCCTAACCTTATAAAACAACCCATTCAGTGTAACATAGAAATCAAAGGCAAAACATTTTTGTATAGATATAAATAAATAAAAATAAATAAATTTTTATCCTTTTTTATAAGTGATAACATTCCCTCTGTTCTCAGCTGCATAAGAGCTGGGGGAGGAGAAGCAGCAGCACACTGAGCTTCCCAGTGAATGGCTGTGCAGAAGGTGTGTGTCAGGACAAGTCTGATCATTGGAGGAGAGCAGGCTGAGTTCCTAGCACCGCTAGAGAACTGACCACACTGTGCTCTCTTAGTGTGGTCAGGTTTTAATAGTAAAACAAGGGCACTGGCAGGAACAGCAGGGATTTCACACATAGGAAGCAATACAGAGAGAACAGGAGACTCTCTCATACAAGTACATGGTACAGCAGGCACAAATCAGGAATATGAAGTGTTAGGGTAACAAACACTTTAAGGTTTGCTTCGAACCTTGGCTGTTCAGTCATTCAGACAAACATTTACTCATTCTGCATCAGCTAAACGTCATATATCCACTTCCAGACCAGGCCTTTTCTGACACTTTTTGTATATTTGTAAAAATCTGGATTTTTTTGGCTGGAAAGTTACTTACGGTAGAACCCCCAAATACTAAATGTATATTTTTTTAGTAGAGGCCCTAGAGAATAAAATGGTGGCCTTTGCAATTGTTTTATGTCACATCGTATTTGCGCAGTGGTTTTCCAAAAACAATTTTTTGGGGAACTAAGTACACTTTAATGAAATAGAATGCGAAAAAAAACAATTTATAACCCACATTTTTTTGTTACAATATAAAAGATGATGTTATGCAGACTAAATAGATAAGATACCTAATATGTCACGCTCTAAAATTGCACATGCTCACGGAATGGTGACAAACTATGCTATACTATATTTTAATATCTCCATAGGCAAGGCTTTATAAAAAATTTCTATAGGTTACTAGTTTAGAATCACAAAGGAGGTCTAGCCAAAGAATTATTGCTCTCGCTATAATGTTTGTGGCAATACCTCACATATGTGGAGCAAACACACATATGCGTGTGCGACCTATGTATGTGTTCATCCCTGCGCACAAGCATGATGGCGGTTTAAAAAAAAAATATATATATATATATACTGTATGTATATATATATATATATATATATATATATATATATATATATATATATATAATTTTATAATTTTTTTAATTTTTACACTGTCCCATTCATTTTTTTAAACTTTATTTATCAATTTTATTCCTATCACAAGAAATGTAAACATCTCTTGTGATAGAAATAAAGCAAGAGAGGTTGTTTTTATGGAGACATCTGGGGTCTATAAAACTCCAGATATCCCTTTGAACCCTTGAAGACACAAGATAAAAAAAACATCCATTGAGCTCATATGATCTCAAATGATGAAAATGGCTGTCGCTTCCAGTCTCCAAACTTTCTAAGCAAATGGCCAGTTTACTGTCCTTCAGACTTCAGAGGGGCCAGACTGTGCCCAGTGGGAGTAGAACATGCCCTGCCATCAGTGCCACATCATTAGTTTTAATAGAAGGCATAGTGCCCCATTGTTGGTATCAATGGAAAGAGTAGGGGGAATGATGCCCCATCACTGGTGTCAGTTGGTGGAATAGTACCACAAGGGATAAAGGCAAACAAAGGGCCACAGTTTGGAGACCACTGTCCTAGACAATGGAGGTGATCAGAGACAATCTGTTCTCCGGTCACCTTTATTGTAAGCAGGCGCAAGCGCTGGTGGATCGGATGCCAGGCTCCCCACGCGGATGGGAGAGCCTGGAGAGGCACTGGAGGTCGGCAGGAGGGGGGGGGGGGCCTTCCGCCTCCTGTAAAAGCAATCCAGCAGTTAATTAGCCACTAGGATTGCTTTTACTACGCAGAGCATACCAGGGTTATGGCTGACAGTTGCCACCATAACCCCGATATAGCCGCTTGCAGTCCGTCACATGCATGTATGTGTTGCTCCTTAATTCATACTAGATCCTTCAGGCATGGTATGAAATTTAAGGGGTAGAACCCACAAAATAAAGAATAAAACAGTGTGGGCAGTGGAGAATGAAAAAATTACAGTTGCATCTAAAGACCTTTGTCTAGGTGAGAATTAGGAGGTCCACCAAGATAAATGCTTCTAGTCAACTTCCTGAGCAGTCAAGGTTTATATATTCTGCTTCTTGGAGATGTGGGAGATCAAAACTGAACTCTAATGACGGTACACTTTTTTGGTTTTGCAGGATACCCATGGACCCCAGTGGTGGAAGAGATACAGACACCCAACGTATTCCATGACACCCCGGTCACCCTGCAGTGTCATATCTCTGAGTATTTCCCCAACTCCATCACGGTGACCTGGCTGAGAAGAAGCCGGTATCAGGAGTTATGTGAGGAGACTGATAATATGGTTATCAGTACAATAATTCCCAATAAAGGAGATAATAACACATACAGCTGTACAGCCAGTCTGACCATCTTCCCCACACTGAGCGTCCACCAGGGGGCAGAATACATCTGTAGGGTGGATCACCCCTCTCTGGAGAAACCCATCATGAGAAGAACTGAAAGACTTATTGTAAAGGGTGAGTGTTTGTTTTATTCCAATATATCACACATCAGTGATTCCTTAAAGAGATCCTGTCACCAACTTCAAAATCTGCAGGTAGCAACACCTAACAATCAAGATTTTTTTTTCTTGCAGTGTTTTTCTTTTCCATAAGCAGTTTCTTTGTGGCTTGCAATATACCTTTGAACTTTCTAGCAAATTCTACTACTTCAGGAAGATCCACTCCCTTGCTAAGCTTCTCCCCCTTGCATGTCATATCCCTCCTCTCTTCTGGGAGTGTGTAATCACTGTCTATGCTGGCCCAGCTCCTCTGCCCCTCCACTTACTTCCCTACATAGCCTTCTATGCAGTAACTGGGGGGAAAGTAAAGGAAATACTATAGATCAGTGGTCCTCAACCCTGGCCTACAGGGCCCACTAACAGGCCAGATTTTAGGTATTACCTTGGGGAGATGCAGACTAGAATACTGCAATCACTGAGCAGCAAATGATATCACCTGGGATGTATTTCAGTTATCTTGAAAAGCTGGCCTGTTAGTGGGCCCTGTAGGCCAGGGTTGAGGACCACTGCTATAGAGCATTACCTAAGTGACAGAGTCTTCTGGGACTACTGACATCCAAGATGGTGGCTCCCAGCAGCAGTCTTGACTTTTGGATACAAGGGGGGCTTTTACATGAAAATACCATGCATAAAATATGTTAAATACATCTACAATATAATCTTATGGTAAGGTTGTTGCTGTTTAAATGAATGGTCTGGTGACAGCAAATTTATCTGCCATGGGATAAGTCAAATTCGCTGGAAGAAGCACACATTTACAAATCTGACTTGTCTTGTGTTTGATGAATAGGCCTTTAGAATGCCCCTGTCCAGGGGAGGACTGGCCCAGGGAACAGGGGGGCAAATGCCCCCTGGGCCGCTCTGATGCCCCGTTAAAAGGCTGCACTGCTTCTGCCACAGACTTGCCAAAAGGATTACTGGTGATGAGAAAGTAAAAAGTCCCCACTTTTGACCTACTGAGTGCGGGATGAAGACAGGGACAGAGCCCAAGCCCCTCCCCAAAGCATAGATGGTGTAAACTGTGTCTGATCAGAGGCCAGGTCCATCCCCCACTGGAGACTCTCCTTCCCCAGGCAGTCCCAGCTCCCCTCAACTACCCCTGCTGGCCAGGTCGGGAACCCGGATTCGCCCGGTGAGTAGATAGTTCCTGGAGCTGAGCTTTAGTCTCGAATGGGGGTCAGGAGGAGGCCCGGAAGAGGGAGAGTGGGAGGGGGGCCGAGTCACTGCACCATGGGCCTCTGGTTTGTACTTGCCCTCTGGGCTGAAAGTTGCCAGTCAGCCCCAGCCCCTGCCAGTTCTATATAAACCTTCTATGGTAGTCCAGGCTCAATTCCACTCTCTAGGTGACCTGTGGTGACCAAGTGAACTAATTATTGGACACCCTGTATTTATGGGTGCATTGGGTCATAAAGGACATGATTGTCTAAATTTTTACTTTTAAGTCCAAATATAGGCAATTACGTGAGTGATGATGCATATCATCCAAAAGGTCATGCACCACACAAGCTTAAAAAATGCAAATTATTCATTGGTCAGTTTTGTCATGAACTGGAAGAGCAAATGGGGGTTTTCACTAGGAAAAATAAAGGTTTTGACCATTGTAATGTATCTACATTTTTTAAATTAGGTACTAACAGTGCAAAATTTGCTGCAGCTCTGATAGAAACCAATCAGCTTCCAGGTTTTATTGTCAAAGCTTAAAGGAAATGTACGGCCAAAGCTCGTTTGGCTGTACTTCTATGGATCACAGGAGTGCAATTTGTTTTGCACTCCTGTGACCCGTTTTCAGATGTCACAGATGTCAGTCCAGGCACCTCGTTATTACGACAATGGAAGTCGTAATCCGCCATGTGCCTGGACCAACACCCGGCTCAGCCTCTTAGTGATCCCCCTCCCCCCTCTTCCACGGCTCAGCACTCCAGTGAACAATGAGGAAGCAACTCTCTGCTTGGGGGGCTGTCAGAACCAAGCGGACTGACCATTCGGGGATTAGGGCACTGCCCGAGGGCCCAGGGTCAGTAGGAGGACCCATGAGAGGTTACACACTACAGAAAGAAGCCAGGAACTTCCATGCAGGCTATGCTGTGGTAGATATTTAAATGCCCACTCTATGTGGCTTAGCTGCAATTTGTAGGTGGGGCTTTGTGTGGCTTGAGTGTGGACACAGGGGGCTAAAGTAGAAATGTGAAGCCGCAATCAGATGATTGAAATCAAATGAAAAGTCTTTATTCTTCAAAAGTATCCAGGATAAACAGACAGTGTGAGGAACAGAATATGTCCAAGGTAGACGCGTTTCACGGCTCGAATGGCCGCTTACTCATTACTCATCTCTGATTGCCCGGGGGCCCCATGAGTTGTCAGTCCACCCCTGCTCGGTTCTCAGTGTAAAGGTGCCAGGGGGGACAGATGAAGCATCGGACTGATGCTGCATTCTCCTGGGTAAGTAAAATTAGTTGGAAAAAAAAGCCATACGTCTCTTTGAACAAACTGAAGTTAGAAGTTACTATGCACAGCTGCACCAGATTTGTGTTCTTTAATATTAGTAAATCAACCCCATTGAATTGGCCAGGAAGAAGATCGTGGGGGCCTTGTGACCTAATATTGAGCTAGAGCATGGAATAATGTCCCATCTGGCAACCACTATTTGCAGCAAGAAATCTTCCAACTTCGGCAAAATAAATAAATGGAAAAACTTCATATACACAATCCTATACCCACAGTTGATCTAGACGAAGGCAAAAAAAAAAAACAATACTATGAAGCATGATATAATTTGCTCAAGTGAGGGAAAATACTCCTTCCAGATCCCCCAAATGCAATTGGATATTTCCTGGATCAACAATATCTGGTGTTATTACCTATTAATGTTACTATCTAATTATTGTACTATTTTTGTACATATGGGATTGCATCCAGCTCTTTTTTTAAACTAATAAACCTATTAAGCTGGCTTCCTGAGGGAATCTAGTCTACATTTTCACATCTCTTACTGTGAAGAAGCCTTTTTGTATGTGAAGGTTTAATCTCTTTTCCTCCAGATGTGGAGTGTCCCCATGTCCTCTGTAATGACTTGAAAGGTAACACCTCTGCACCAAGTTTACTATATGGTAATCATATCCCCCCCTTAGGTATTTATACATGGGATCGTACCCCCCTCTAAGGAGGAGCATATCCTCCTTATGCATTTATACAGTATCTCGCAAAAGTGAGTACACCCCTCACATTTTTGAAAATATTTTATTCTATCTTTTAATGTGACAACACTGAAGAAATGACACTTTGCCACAATGTAAAGTAGTGAGTGTACAGCTTGTATAACAGTGTAAATTTGCTATCCGCTCAAAATAACTCAACACACAGCCATTAATGTCTAAACCGCTGGCAACAAAAGTGAGTACACCCCTAAGTGAAAATGTCCAAATTGGGTCCAAAGTGTCAACATTTTGTGTGGCCACCATTATTTTCCAGCACTGCCTTAACCCTCTTGGGCATGGAGTTCACCAGAGCTTCACAGGTTGCCACTGGAGTCCTCTTCCTCTCCTCCATGATGACATCACAGAGCTGGTGGATGTTAGAGACCTTGCGCTCCTCCACCTTCCATTTGAGGATGCCCCACAGATGCTCAATAGGGTTTAGGTCTGGAAACATGCTTGGCCAGTCCATCACCTTTACCTTCAGCTTCTTTAGCAAGGCAGTGGTCGTCTTGAAGGTGTGTTTGGGGGTCATTAGCATGTTGGAATACTGCCCTGCGGCCCAGTCTCCGAAGGGAGGGGATCATGCTTTGCTTCAGTATGTCACAGTACATGTTGGCATTCATGGTTCCCTCAATGAACTGTAGCTCCCCAGTGCTGGCAGCACTCATGCAGCCCCAGACCATGACACTTCCACCACCATGCTTGACTGTAGGTAAGACACACTTGTCTTTGTACTCCTCACCTGGTTGCCGCCACACACGCTTGACACCATCTGAACCAAATAAGTTTATCTTGGTCTCATCAGACCACAGGACATGGTTCCAGTAATCCAAGTCCTTAGTTTGCTCGTCTTCAGCAAACTGTTCGCATCATCTTTAGAAGAGGTGTACTGCAGCTCATCCTATAATGCAATGTATTGACATGTTTCACCCATACTTTGGGCTTCCTCAGGATCCAGATGTGTAGCAGGCTTTCTAAAAAAATATATATATACACCCTCAATAGAAACACCAAAGAAAAAGTAATTGGCCATGCCACAGGACCTATACTGGTATATTCAGAAATGTACAAAGCGTATGCACAGGTAGAAGGAGCTCACAGGCCCCCAAATGAAAATAAATACCAATAGACCATAGGTGCAAAAACACAAGGTTCAGAAAACATAGCTACCAAGAATCATCTATGGTTAAGGCTACATGTCCAATAGAAGGAAAATATTCATGTCATAGAGAGGAATCACACTGTTCAGCATTTATCCATCCAATAACAATATCAATAAGACAAGAAATAAGACAGGCTCAAAAGGGAAGGTAATTAATGGGATACTATGAATAAAGGCACCCACGTCCCAATGGTATGAATAAGAGATAAAAGAGAAGGAGGGGGCGACAGTGGGGGACTTTCTAAAGGGATGTTTTTACTGAGATTGTTTCAATAAAATACACCTTGATTTTATATTTTTGGATTATTATATTGGTCTCATGACGGTACCCGTTTAGAAAGTCCCCCCCCCCCCCCCCTCCTTCTCTTTTATCTCTTAACAATATTAATATTATGATAAGTGCAAAAAAAAAAAAAAAACTGTTGATCCTGTCAGAAATCCAGAGCTGTTCTGTGCAATCTGCAGTCTTTTCTCAAGCAGTGTTATCAGCCCAGCCCAGGTTATCACCTTGAATTGCAGAGGTAGCCCTTACACACTTCATGTCCTAGGCCTAGAGAGATAATGATTCTCCTCCATGGATACAGTACAGTAGGGAGGCTGTATTGTCACCATAGGACAGAAAGTGTGTTACTGGCAGGATCACCAGGTAAAAAACAAAATCAAAGAAATAAGAGAAAAGAAAATGAATGCAGTTGTCATATCTAAGGTTTGGTAAATTGCAATAAATTCCATTTTATGTTCTTGGGTTTAGATATTCCATAAGACTCTGTTTGTGTTTTTCAGCTAAACCCCAGATGGTGGAGCCTATAGAGATCACTATGGGGTATTCCTCTCGTGCTCTCTTCACCCTCAATCTAATGAAGTTTTACCCGGAAAATATTGATATAGAATGGACATGTGAACATAAAGACAAAACGTCCGAAATACAAAGCACCAACAACTTTAAAAAATGTGAAGATCTCACACATGGTGTCACCAGTGTTGGAAAAATTCCTGTGAATGTCTTTAATGATCTGCAGACCAAAGTCGCTGTAACATGGAAACACGAATCTGTAGATGAACCGGAGACCAGAACACTGACTGTAAGAGGTAAGGAAGAACATACAACAAAGAGCATAAATATAGTAATATGAAGACTGTCATTCCAGAGAACAATTAAAACAAAAGTGTTTAAATAATATTTTATTTTAACCACTTTAAGACTGGAAGGATTTTCCCCCTTATTGACCAGGCACTATTTTGCGATTCGGCACTGCGTTATTTTAACGGACAATTGCGCGGTCGTGCAACGCTGTATCCAAATATAATTGATGTCCTCTTTTTCCCACAAATAGAGCTTTCTTTTGGTGGTATTTGATTACCTGTGCAATTTTTTTTTTTTTTTTGCGCTATAAACAAAAAAGAGCGACAATTGTGAAAAAAAAAAAAAAAAAAACAATATTTTTCACATTCTACTGCTATATGACATTCTCAAAAATCAAAAAATCAAAATTTTAGGCCAATTTGTTTTCTGCTACATATTTTTGGTAAAAATCATATTTTGATTGATTTGCGCAAAAGTTCTTGCGTCTACTAACTACGGGAAAGATTTATGTAATTTTTAGTGTTTTTTTTTTTTTTTACTAGTAATGGCGGCAATTTGCGATTTTTTGCAGGGCTGTGACATTGCGGCGGACAGACACCTAACTGACATTTTTGACACTTTTGGGGGGACCAGTGACATTACTACAGTAATCAGTGCTAAAAATATACACTGTTACTGTAATAACAACACTGGCAGGGAAGGGGTTAACATTGTGGGTGATCAAGGGGTTAAATGTAAGCATAGGGGAGTGATTCCAACTGTGGGGGGGGGCGTGGCTTGTGAAATGATCATAGAGACCTGTGATCCTATATAGAAGGATCACAGGCGCTCTGTGATCATTCCAGGGAGAAGAACGGTCAGCTGTGTTTACAACAGCTGACCGTTCTTCTCTCTCAGCGGGGAACGATCGCGGGTGTCAGACGGCAATCGGAGACACCTGCCCACTGCATCGGCTTCCCCGCTGACGAGTGGGGGGTGGAAGTGCGCCGCCGGCGGTGCACGCCTGCCCCCTAGCCTCCTGAGAGCGAGCGCCGTAAATGTACGGCGATTCGCCTGGGAGCGGCTGCCTGCCACAGTATATCTGCGGCGGGCGGTCGTAAAGAGGTTAAATGAAACCATCCATTTATTCAGACATATGTTTCATCATATCATGCATAATGTGAGTGTCAGCTTTTTGGTTCATTAACGTCTAACTCCGGCCAATACATATTTTTTGGTCCTCTGTATTTTTTGTTTGTCTACCCATCTTTATCTCTGCTGAAGAAAATTCTCCTTGTCCTGGTGACCAAACAGGAAGTGACTTGAAATTGCTCTACTTTAACCACTTGCTGACCAGCCGCCATAGATTTACTGCTCTGTCCCACCAAATACCTGTACTGTACATCACTTCACGGGACCGTCCAGGGGGAAGCTGGTCAGCGGATCTGGCGGCTGCGATTACCGCCGGGCACTCGCGATTACTCCCCCGTGGAGACAGAACGGTGGTCTGCTGTTGTAAACACGGCAGCCCACAGTTCTGTCAGTTATGAACACAGGGATCCTGTGTTCGTCTGCACCTTACCTACCTTACATGTCCCTACCTACAGAGTGGAAACCAATCAGCAGGTCCCGTAGACGCGATATCCGCCAGCCAACCGGGATGGCTCTCCATAGAGACAGAACAGCGGTCTGCCAAAGTAAACAAGGCTCACAGGGATCCTGTGTTTCTGCTATTTGGGAACACCTGTCTCTGTGTTCATGCAGCAAGCCCATCCCCCTACACAGTTAGAAAGCACCCCCCAGGGACACATTTAACCCTTTAATCGCCCCTGGTGTTAAGCCCTTCCCTGCCAGTGTCATTATTACATATTTTTAGCACTGATTACTGTAGAAATGTCACTGGTCCCCCCAAAGGTGTCAAAAATGTCAGTTAGGGGTCCGATCTGTCCGCCACAATGTCCTGCTAAAAATCGCAGATCACGGCCATTACTAGTAAAAGAAATAAATAAAAATAAATGACATAAATCTTTCCCCTAGTTTGTAGATGTGACAACTTTTGCACAAACCAATTAAAATACACTTATTGGGTTTTTTTTTTGGATATGTAGCAGAATACATAATGGCCTAAAATGATGAAAACATTTGATTTTAAAACATTTTTTTGGGGAATGTTATATAGCAGAAAGTAGAAAAAAAAATATTGTTTTTATTTCTGAATTGTCGCTTTTTGTTTCTGAGCTGCTCTTGCAGGATGACAGCACCGGTCCAGGAAGTGACATCATACACATCACTTCCTGGTCTGTGCTCAGGAGGGAGGCTCAGCAGATGAATGTTCGTTGAGCTCCCGCCATCCTTCCCAGCGACACCTGCCATGATCACACCAGGCCTGCAGGTGGGATAGCGGAGGGGGGGGGGGGGGAGACATTGTGGCAATTATGGAAGTGATTGGTGGCGTCACACACATTTAAAAAACACATGGCTGAAGCAAGGTTGGACATCCAAATCCGCAGTATGTGACTGGAGATTCAGATTTTAGCACCCCCCCCCCCAACTCTGTCCTATGCTGGCGCCAGCCCTGACTTTACTTACCATATTCCTTGTTGCCCTGGCTGTCAACACTCTTCTCTTTCCTGGGTGGACCCTCTGCATCCTCACTTTACAATGATAGAGTTCCTGCGATCGAAAGCAAAGCCAAGTGGCTTCAGGGGAACGATTATGCAGCTGGGAGGAAGCCTACAGGAGTGAAAAATTAGGCAGGTATAGTTGATTTTTAGATTTTTATGTTCCCCCTAGACAAAATGGGCATTCAAGTCTTACAGGTCTTGGCAACTCCAAATCAGGAGTTTCGTTTTAAAATGAGTAGTAAGTTTCTATGTGGCACTGTAGTGGTGTGCCCCTTTATCCAGATGTAGGTACAAGTCCCTTTAACTCGATTCCCCACAATCCTCTGGGCTCCCAGCATTCCAGGACACGCCCAGGGAGTATAAATGCCAGCTCTGCCCAGCTTCCTGTGCTCAGAGAGATCCTGCCTGATGGGACAGCAGTGACTGGGCAAGTGAGCTGTCCCCAAGTGCTGGGTCCTCATTCGATCAGTCTGGTGTGTGGGCCACCAGCAGTGAGCACAAGAGCACGCAGCATCTATCCAAGCCCCAGTCACTGGAGAGGACTCTGTTACAGTCCATGTGGAGAAGCTGTCCAAGCAGTGGGTTGGTCCTATCTATGGCCCCCAGAGCCTCCTGACCAAAGTCAGCATCAGCAGCGCCTGTGTGAAGTCTGTGCCAGCAGGAAATCCCCTCAGCTCACAGTCTGCTGAATGAACAATCAATCTCTTGGAACACGTGAGAATCTTCAGATCTTTATCCTATCAGTAAACTGAACTCAGAACACTCTGCTGCCATCTAGTGGCCATTATTAGAACTGCAATAGAATTGTTTTCACGTGTTTTATGAATGTTTCTCCCTTCCTCATATTGCTGTTTTGTACTGAAAACCTCTGTTCACATGATCACCTGTGTAATCTACGTTCCACATTGTTAAGTAAAGTAGAAATTGCACATCACCACTGGTCTAATCATTTGGCTGATACCGTTACATAACAGCACTACCTGTTTTCACATGCTTTTCCAGTAGCATCCAAAAGAAAGTGATCCCACCTGTACGTTCTTCTGCATGGAATACTTACAACATTGTTTTTTAGAGAATCCAACCCATTGGGAAATATGAACTGACTTGTATGTCTTGTAAATAACTTTGTGTTGCAGATCTGCCCTGGCGTCCACAAGTTGGAGACATCAAAATTCCACACCTGGAAGAAGGTAAAGAGGCCTCTCTGACCTGTGATATCTCCGGATATTTCCCAGATCATCTGAAAGTGAGCTGGCTTAAGAAGGAACCCGGAACAGACTCACCTCCCATTGTAACCGAGCTACCTAAAGATGCCTACAAAGTCTCTGATAAGAAGGAGCAGAAAGATAAGACCTTCTCCTATAAGTCATCTCTGACATTCACCCCATCATTCCAGAGAGACCAGGGGGGAGAGTTCATCTGTAGAGTGGAACATCCCAGCCTGGAGCAACCCATAGAGAGAAGAACGGGCCCTATAGTAATAGGTACACAATAGGTCTGTCATCGTGTAACAGTTCTGTGCCGGTTCACACTTGTGTGCTTCAAACTCGCAGCAAATTCTGCATTGCATCCAAATTGCACCCTGTTCATGCAAACCGCTGCTAGCGTGTATATGTTAGGGTTAACGACACTCTGAAATTGGTTTGTAAAAATGCAGTGTGATTTGCAGAATTGGATCGCATGGGTGTTCACACCCATGCGATCCAATTCTGGTGCGGCCAAAAAAAAGGGTCCTGCGTGATTTTGGTGCGATTTGAGGCATACAGAATAATGGCTCAAATTTCACTGCTGAAGAATCGCATGTGATTTGAACAGGAATGTGGTGTGATTTCTGTTCAAAATTGGATACAGTTGCCAAACCGTGTAGTGTGAACCGGTACTCACCGGTGACGTTTTACATTGAGGCTGCATTCACACCTTTCACAATGTATTTGTGTTAATGAAATATGTGAGTTTGGGGCTTACTGTATATGGGGTAACACATAAAGGTCCTTCTTCTATACACCTGTGGAGCCTTTTGGGGCATTCTTCTATTAGCCAAGTCTACAATGAAGTCACAACATATAGGATCAGTGACTCCGGTGCTTCCACTGTGTAGCCTGGTTTCCAGAAGACATCAACAGGCCCTGACAGCTCTGGTTGAAGATCAGGGATAGGCACTAACCGAGGCTGTGGCTGACATTTTCCAATGTATAGACCTTAGTGAAGGACACCAAGGTACATTTCAAGATAAAAAACATCAAAAACACTACTCTCTACTAGGGTTAAGGCCCTTCTCTAAAGGGGGACTCTTCCTTGTACCTCATACCTGACCCTGCTTTACCCAATCTTTCCCCTTGCTTGTATATATAGTGTATCATAGTGTGTTATGGCTCTCAGACACACTATAGGAAAATCAGGCAAACATTTTCGTCCGAAGAACTTTTGTATGATTTTCATGTAGTGTGTTCACAACTTTCTACAGCCGATTCCGACCTTCTGAACGAAAATTTCCAAAGGAACGAGCTCCAGAGTTTTTTTTGTATGGGAACAGAAAAAATGATTTTTGTTTAATGTGTACCCTTTTTGTACAATTTTTTGTACAAAAAAAAAAAAATCAGAAACGAAGGACTGCGCAGAAACAATAAACAACATAAAAGAAGACATTTTCGTACAAATTTTCTTTTATCTGTTCCGATTTACTGTGAGACAATGAGGAAAATCAGATGATTGTCCGCCTGGTTTTCTTATAGTGTGTACCCCACTTTAGTTAGGTAGTTTTTCACTAGGCTTTAAACTGTTACACATTTCACTTTTGCTTGTACTTTGGTTGTGGTGTTGAATGTTTTTTTGCTGTATATAGGTCAGGATTTCCACGCTAATGGATAAAGGGTTGATAAAAAATTGTAGAATGGCTGCTGCCTACCTCAAAATATAGTGTAAACTATATCAGTAAGTAGATGAGTGTAGAGGTAATTGGCGCTGCCAAATATAATTACCGTATATACTCGAGTATAAGGCCGAGTTTTTCAGCACATTTTTTTGTGCTGAAAACGTCCCCCTAGGGTTATAGTCGAGTCAAGAAAAAAAAAAAAGTCCCTGGCCACTCCGACGTGTTTAAGCTTTAAAAATGGCGCCGCCCGGCGCATACATGTCACCGCGCACGCGCCACCGCCGCTCGGGAGAGGCCGGAATAGCCGAAAGTATACGAGCGCCGGCGGCGCGTGCGCAATGAAATGTCAGCGCCGGGCGGTGACATTTTTAAAATGAAGGCGTCTCTGGAACAGGTAAGTGACACTACCTGCCATTATGCAGGGCTGCGGGCATACTACATAGTTCACCTGTACCATGCCCACAGCACTGCATCTCCTGTAATATGCCCACAACCCCGGATCCTCTTGTACCATGCCAGTACCCTGCATTCTCCTGTACCATGCCAGTACCCTGCATTCTCCTGCACCATGCCAGTACCCTGCATTCTCCTGTACCATACCAGTCACCCTGCATTCTCCTGTACCATACCAGTCACCCTGCATTCTCCTGTACCATGCCAGTACCCTGCATTCTCCTGCACCATGCCAGTACCCTGCATTCTCCTGTACCATGCCAGTACCCTGCATTCTCCTGCACCATGCCAGTACCCTGCATTCTCCTGCACCATGCCAGTCACCCTGCATTCTCCTGTACCATGCCAGTCACCCTGCATTCTCCTGTACCATGCCAGTACCCTGCATTCTCCTGCACCATGCCAGTACCCTGCATTCTCCTGTACCATGCCAGTACCCTGCAATCTCCTGCACCATGCCAGTACCCTTCATTCTCCTGCACCATGCCAGTACCCTGCATTCTCCTGCACCATGCCAGTACCCTGCATTCTCCTGCACCATGCCCGCCGCCCTGCATTCTCACCCTAGGCTTATACTCGAGTCAATGATTTTTCCCATCTTTTTTGTGGTAAAAGTAGGGGCCTCGGCTTATACTCGGGTCGGCTTATACTCGAGTATATACGGTACACAATAAGTAAGGGGAAGGGGTGTAGGGTGTATGTTAATTTAATGAGCCAATATTTAGGAAGTAGTGAAAAAATAAAGGTGCGCTGATAAACGTGCGTAAAGCTGCTACCAAGATATGTATGTGATGTAAATGTAAAAAAAGGGTTGGTGCGCTAAACTTGTATTCCACAAATATATAAACAATGCATACAATTGTAAATAAAGTGAAAAAATTAAAAGTCCATTCTCTTGTGACAACGTGCAAATGAATAAACTTTGAAGTGACTTGAAACGAATTGTGATTCCTGTAACTCGATAAATTGTGTATGACCACCACGTGAAACGATCCCCACCACCGACAAGCTGTTCTTCTTACCAGATAGACAGATATATACGTGAGTGGATGGATGATACAGCTACTCACTCCCCATGCAGCTTCACCCAAAGTGTGTGTGTAAGCCGCTTACCAGATATCAATGTGGTTGAGCATGGGAATAAACATCTCATCTCTTCAGAATCGAGGCTGTCTGTTGGTGTGGCGATCCCAATACAAAGTATAGTGTCTCCTTGTGACTCCGCAACGAATATGTAAGGAATGCAAGAGGACCAAATAGTGCATTACCCCCGATTTATTTAAAAAATAAAAGCAATTGCACTTACATGTCTCTGAATAGTCACAGGCATATACGTAGGAAAGTTGAATGATTACAGGAACGCTCCCGTGTCCGGCTGCAGCAACGGACGACCGGGATGACGTGAGTGACGGCGCGACACGCCTCCTCTCTGACGCGTTTCCTCTTACGAGACTTCCACCGAGATAGGGCGTGTCGCGCCGTCACTCACGTCATCCCGGTCGTCCGTTGCTGCAGCCGGACACGGGAGCGTTCCTGTAATCATTCAACTTTCCTACGTATATGCCTGTGACTATTCAGAGACATGTAAGTGCAATTGCTTTTATTTTTTAAATAAATCGGGGGTAATGCACTATTTGGTCCTCTTGCATTCCTTACATATTCGTTGCGGAGTCACAAGGAGACACTATACTTTGTATTGGGATCGCCACACCAACAGACAGCCTCGATTCTGAAGAGATGAGATGTTTATTCCCATGCTCAACCACATTGATATCTGGTAAGCGGCTTACACACACACTTTGGGTGAAGCTGCATGGGGAGTGAGTAGCTGTATCATCCATCCACTCACGTATATATCTGTCTATCTGGTAAGAAGAACAGCTTGTCGGTGGTGGGGATCGTTTCACGTGGTGGTCATACACAATTTATCGAGTTACAGGAATCACAATTCGTTTCAAGTCACTTCAAAGTTTATTCATTTGCACGTTGTCACAAGAGAATGGACTTTTAATATTTAGGAAGTGTGATGTATTTTTTGCTGTGTTAATAATAAATCTTATTATAATTGCACTTAGTTTGGGTCAAGTCTTCTTTGTACAGCTACACAGATCTGGTCTGTAGGGGTTCCTCTTTCTGGTGAGTGAGATCCTGGGAGAGAGAGGGAGCACGAGTGCCCTCACAGTCATGATTCACTTTGAAGACTGATTAACCACTGGCAATTTATTAACCACTTTAATACAGGGCACTTCCCTCCCTTCCCGCCCAGGCCAATTTTCCCCTTTTAGCGCTGTTGCATTTTGAATGACAATTGCGCGGTCATGCAACACTGTACCTACACCAAATTTATGTCATTTTCCCCCCACAAACAGAGCTTTCTTTTGGTGGTATTTGATCACCTGTGCGATTTTTACTTTTTGCTAAACAAATAAAAAAAGACCGAAAAGTTTGAAAAAAAAAAAATTTTTTTGTTTATGTTATACAATTTTGTAAATAAATATGTTTTTTCCTGCACTGATGAGCACTGATGAGACTGCACTGACAGGCACTGATGAGGAGGCACTGATGGGGTGGCACTGATGGGGTGCCACTGATGGGGTGGCACTGATAGGCGGCACTGATATGCGGCACTGATAGGTAGCACTGATATGCAGCATTGGTGGGCACTGATAGGTGGCACTGCTGGGCACTGATAGGCGGCATTGATGGGCACTGATAGGTGGCACTGACGGGCACTGATAGGTGGCACTGACGGGCACTAATGGGCACTGATAGGCGGCACTGGTGGGCACTGATGGGCAGCACTGATCGGCACTGAGGGGCGGCACTGATGGGCACTGATAGGCAGCACCGGTGGGCAATAATGGGCACTGGTGGGTGACATTCAAGGATGGCAATGATGGGCACTTGTGGGCAGCACTGATAGGGAGGGCACTGGTGGGCAGCACTGATGGGGAGGGCAATAGGGGGCTCCCTGAGCCCTGATTGCCATCCCTGGTGGCCATAGTGGGCATCCCTGGGGTCATAGTGGGCATCCCTGGGGTCATAGTGGGCATCCCTGGGGTCATAGTGGGCATCCCTGGTGGATCTAGTGGCATCCCCCCCCGGGGTTCTGCACTGGTAATCAATGATCTGATTACCAGTGCCGACCCCCCCCCCCTGTCAGGGGAGCCGCCGATCGGCGCTCCTTTACTCGTGCCTGTCAGGCACGAACTAAGGAAAGCCGATCAACGGCTGTTCCTATTTACTATGTGACCAGCCGTGATTGGACACGGCTGATCACATGGTAAAGAGCCTCCGTCAGAGGCTCTTTACCGAGATCGGAGATGCAGGGTTTCAGGCTGACACCTCGCATCACCGATCGCCGCTCTGCGCGCCCCCGGGGGGCGCCCAGAGCGGTGTTATCCTGCCGCCGTCATATGACGTCCGGTCAGGATAACTCAACCACATTCCCGCCGTCATTTGCCTATAGGGCGGGCGGGAAGTGGTTAATTTTTCATATGGATTTTTTTAATTTTATAATTATTGTGGATTTTAATTTATTTGCAATATTTATTGATCAAATAATATATATAAATCTTTCCCTTTTTGCATAGATGTTACCTGGATAATTTTATAATTATTGCGGACTTTAATTCAATTTTGCAATTTTTATTGATCAAATTATTTCATATAAAATCATTCACTTTTTGCACAGATGTCACCTGGATAATTTTATAATTATTGTGGACTTTAATTCAATTTTGCAATTTTTATAGATCAAATTATTATTTTTTTTCCCCCAAAATTTTATATATATAATCATTCACTTTTTTTGCACAAATGTCACCTTTTTATACTTTATCACTTTATTGATGTGTTTTTTTTTTTTTGGTTTATATTTACAATTTTTTAGCTATAGTATTTGGTATTTGTAGCCTTTTTGGATTTACAATTGGTCTATACACTCGCTTATACATTCTTTGCACTCCTAGCACTTTATTTATATATATATATATATATATATATATATATATATATATATTTTCTATCACTGATATTTGTTAGATTTAAATCCTACTTGCCCCCAGCCAGCGCCACATATCCCTCCTTTTACATGTTCAGATCTGGTCACCCCTGGATATCAGCACATGAAATCCTCACACCTGCAATCTGTATGCTCTGTAATAAATTGCATGCTTCTGCCCACTACACCCTGTAATCCGGGCTATACCCTTATTAGTTCTGCCCACCGCACTCTTTATGTTGAGCTGTTTGTTACATCCCCCCGACCACTGCACTGTGCTGCACATTACACCCTCCTCCTTCACTAAGGTTCTCTAACAAACCTCTGAGGGCTTCACAGAACAGCTGTATTTATACTGAGATTAAATAACACACAGGTGGACTCTATTTACTAATTAGGTGACTTCTAAAGGCAATTGGTTCACTAGATTTTAGTTAGGGGTATCAGAGTAAAGGGGGGTGAAAACAAATGCACGCCACACTTTTCACATATTTATTAGTAAAAATTGTTGAAAACCATTTATAATTTTCCTTCCACTTCACAATGATGTGCCACTCTGTGTCGGTCTATCACATAAAATCCCAATAAAATACATTTAGGTTTTTGGATGTAACATGACAAAATGTGGAAAATTTCAAGGGGTATGAATACTTTTTCAAGGCGCTGTATTTCAGCAGAAGAAGCTGTCCCGTGGATGTTACGGGGTTGAGACAAACCATTTACTATTGACAGGGGTGCTTACAATGATCAGCTTTGATTTATTTACAAAAAACCTTTATCCCAAAAATAAAAAAAACTGCTGTAATTGTGAGCTGGAGTTCAGCTTCAATTTGTTAGTGTACCTAAATCTGCTAGTACACCTAACATCCCCTCTTACCCCTAGACCACAGGTGTCAATGCGGCCCTCGCACCTCTCCTGCAGTTGCTGCACACCCACCGCCCCCCCCCCCCTGTCTCTACCCTCACCTTTTCTCAGTAGTCGGCAGCAGAAAGGACAGAACTCCTTTGCCAGATCCTGTGCTTCTCTGTGATGCTGCAGAAAGGCTTTTCATTGCCCATCCCCCCCCCTCGCCTTCTCAGCAGTCTGCAGCAGAGAGGAGGGCAGAACTCCTCCTACAGATCCTGCCCCTCTCTGTGCAGCCACAACACCACCTTGTCTCTGCCTCCCCTGGTCTCAGCATTCAGCAGACTCTGTAGCCCTCCTCTGGTCCTCCTCCAGACCTTGCAATTTCTTTTCTCCAGATCCACCTGCATCTTCTTCCTGGCAGTAGCACAAGGTAAGGGGGTGCATTGTGCTGTAAGGAAGAGTGGGTGACTCTTGACTTATGATGATGGTGGGGGGGGGGGCTCTTGACATCTCATGTAAGGGTGTAAGGGGGGTGTTCTGGATATTTAATCTTACAGATATAAGCGGCCCTTTGAGGGCAACCATAATGCTAATGTGGCCGGCGATGAAATTGAGTTTGACACCCCTGCCCTAGACTGACAAGACAGACTGTCCAGAGGTGCCCCCTGTGCTCCTTCATCCAGAGTGAGGGGGGCGCGCTAATAAAGGAGGTGTGTTACTGGCCAGATCACCAGGGGAAGACTGAGGTTAAAAAAAAATAAATAAATAAAATAAGAAAACGAATGCAGCCATCACATCTAATGATTGATAAGCTGCGATATAATACATTTTTGATTTTGGGATTAATACTGCCTTAGGATTTGTGCCATGGATGCACCGTGTATAAAATCTTCATTTTACAAAATAAATATTGTATAAAAACCATTCATGTATAACTTGTAAACGCGTAAATGTGAAATGTCGCTCCACCAGGTGACCAAAGTTCAATCCGGACTCCAGATACAAATAAAGAGACACATTAATGCAGATCTGTATTCATTAACCACTTTAAGACCGGAAGGATTTGCCTAAATGACCAGGCCCTATTTTGTGATTCGGCACTGCGTGACTTTACCGGACAATTGCGCGGTCGTGCGATGCTGTACCCAAACGAAATTTACATCCTTTTTTCCCCACAAACAGAGCTTTCTTTTGGTGGTATTTGATCACCTGTGCGATTTTATTTTTTTCGCTATAAACAAAAAAAGTGCGGCAATTTTGAAAAAAAAAAACAAACAATATTTTTCACACTCTTTTATATAACATTCTAAAAAAAAAAATATTTAAAAATCAAAAATTTTTAACGTTTTAGGCCAATTTGTTTTCTGCTACATATTTTTGGTAAAAAAAAAAAAAAATCGCAATAAGTGTATTTTGATTGGTTTGCGCAAAAGTTATCACGTCTACAAACTAGAGGAAAGATTTATGTCATTTTTTATTGTTTTTTTTTTTTTTTACTAGTAATGGCGGCGATCTGCGATTTTTTGCGGGACTGCGACATTGCAGTCCCGCAGTTCGGACACCTTATTTTTGACACTTTTGGGGGGACCAGTGACATTACCACAGTAATCAGTGCTAAAAATATGCACTGTTACTGTAATAATGACACTGGTAGGGAAGGGGTTAACATTATAGGTGATCAAAGGGTTAAATTTTAGCCTAGGGGAGTTAAAACGATCATAGAGACCTGTGATCCTATATAGAAGGATCACAGGCACTCTGTGATCATTCCAGGGAGAAGAACGGTTGGCTGTGTTTACAACAACTGACCGTCCTTCTCTCTCTCAGCGGGGAGCGATGTCAGGCGGCTATCAGAGCTGCCTACCCCGTGCATCGGAGTCCCCGCTGACGAGCGAGTGCTGTACATGTATGGCGATTTACCTGAGAGCAGCTGCCTGCCGCAGTACATCTGCAGCAGGTGGTCGTAAAGAGGTTAATACATCATTATTATTTTTTTATTTAAATTTCATGCACTCCCTATACAACATAACCTATACTGGGAGAGGGGGGGGAGCAGCACAAGGAGCCAATCAGTTGTGCTGCAGTGCTTATGTGCTAACATGGGACATGCTGATAGGAGGAGAGAGCAGAGTGGCAGAGAGATGAGCTCATCAGTCTGTTGTGTTTATCCAGTTACAGACTGGGGGAGGGACAAAACCTGTAAGTGTTACTAAACTGCAGCAAAGGAAAATCAGGTCTCCTGCACTGACAGGCCTGTACTGTTTGGCAGCACAGTGTTCATTTTATTACTGAATGGACAAAAAATACAAATCCCTGGACAGCTTCCATATAAATATATAATCTGTGTATTTAGCGGTTTGCCCGGAGTTCAGCTTTAATGCAGAACTACAGCCAAAATGAACATAAAAACGAATAGCCCAATAAAAGGTTATATAACAAAATCAGCTTTTGATGCAGTATTCAGCTTCAGCCCAAAGATTCCCCCTGCAGTTTTCTGCCACTAAATTCCCTCAATCAGAAGGCCAGCATCATTCTACCCACTTCCTCTGAGCCCAGGTCATCCTAGATTCACCCCAGCCTGTGAATGGACAGTGAAAGGAGAAGCAGAGATTAGCTTATCTCTCTGTCACTCGGCTTTTTCCTCCTAACAACATGCTTCTGGTCAGCCCATGAAGGAATTGGCTGCTTGTGCTGCTTCTACCTCTCCCAGACTGAGTTCTGCTACACAGAGAATTTAGGAGTCTGATGCCAGGTCAAATTTAGGTGCTTACACTGCTTGTATTGTAGAAATACATTTACAAATGTATTAATGATTATAGAGCTGCATTAATTGGTCTAAAATATCTGCCTGGAATCCAGCTTTAAAGCCTTCAAACAAGAGACAATTCAAAACTGTATAATAATCAGAAGAGCAAATGATTGCTGGGCTTCCAACAACATGTCATCCAACAAAGGGGAGCCAATGTGCAATTTACCTTCTGAATCCATACTTTTCCTAGGTGGCCGGTATTATTTTCTTAGCCTTTGTGTCTGCCATGCTTATGCAGAGATCCGCTGCCCTCTACTGTCAGCTGCTAGTATCACACTATAATGTATGATTATGTATGTCACTTCCTGACTCTGAGGTTGTTGGGAAAAGATCCAGGAAGGAGGAAGTGGAGAGGGAGAAGGTTTCAGCCACGTCTTCTGTTCATGCTACTAATACTAGATCAGAAGAGAAGATTATTGCCAGAAGACTAAGACTGCGTTCCAGGCTGGTTGGGTAAAGGCTGGAGGGTCTCCTCAGCAACGCATTTCATGTCTTCAGATCTCCGATACAAACACTGATGCCACATCATCCTCAGGGGCCCCTGCAATGGGTCTTTGTTGCAATATTCATCTGAAGGTATCTCTATAAATAACTATATATACCCAGGTCTTCTGTTCATGCTACTTATACTAGATCAGAAGAGAAGATTATTGCTAGAAGACTAAGACTGCATTCCAGGCTGGTTGGGTAAAGGCTGGAGGGTCTCCTCAGCAACGCATTTCATGTCTTCAGATCTCCGATACAAACACCGATGCCACATCATCCTCAGGGGCCCCTGCAATGGGTCTTTGTTGCAATATTCATCTGAAGGTATCTCTATAAATAACTATATATACCCAGGTCTTCTGTTCATGCTACTTATACTAGATCAGAAGAGAAGATTATTGCCAGAAGACTAAGACTGCGTTCCAGGCTGGTTGGGTAAAGCTTGGAGGGTCTCCTCAGCAACGCATTTCATGTCTTCAGATCTCCGATACAAACACTGATGCCACATCATCCTCAGGCGCCCCTGCAATGGGTCTTTGTTGCAATATTCATCTAAAGGTATCTCTATAAATAACTATATATATCCGGGTAGATGGGCACAATTTCCATACTGCTGTGCATGTATATACTTACTTTATGGTTAATGTTATATGCTGGTTGCAATAGTTCTTCTGCTTCCAATTACTTTGATCAGATCAGTGGTTCATTTCCCAGGAAGGGAATCCCCTTTGTTCACAGTGGTCCTGTCCTGGATGGAGGCACCGCCAGCTTTATTATGAATCTTCCACTTAGTTCTGATTCTCCTATTTACCGGCTATTACGCCTCGTTTCCACTGAGTGGTACGGTACGGTTCAGTTCAGTGCGGTACGGTTCAGAACGGTACACCTTGCGTTTCCACTGCCAATAGTACCCTTTTATGATAGGCGTGGTGTAGCAGGAAAGCTGTGATCGACGATTCTCTGTCAACCAATCAAGTTCTGCAGAGTGTAGCTACACCCTGTTGGTACGGTACTAATGTGCTTGGTACCCCAACGAAAGAGTCACAAAAAAGTGGTACGGTACGGTTCGGAATTAGGGTACCATTCACAATGAAAAAGGCAAAAATTGCGTACCGTACCGAATGGTACCCTAATTCCGAACCGTACCGTACCACTTTTTTGGGACCCTTTCGTTGGGGTAAAAGCACATTAGTACTGTACCAACAGGGTGGAGCTACACTCTGCAGAACTTGATTGGTTGACAGAGAATCGTCAATCACAGCTTTCCTGCTACACCACGCCTATCATGAAAGGGTACTATTGGCAGTGGAAATGCAAGGTGTACCGTTCCAAACCATACCGTACCACTCAGTGGAAACGAGGCGTAAGTGTAGCATAATATCAATTTTGTGGACGGCATTCCTCATAACCCCTCCAAAAGAGGACTACTCTTGTTAGATGGAGTAGCATTAGATAGAACATAACTAATAGAAAGCTTCAATAGTATTAATGCTCCAATGTAGTGAGATCCACCAAAGGCTTGACTTTTGCATATGTTATAGGGATGGATCTATGGGCAAATACATTCAGTTAACGAGATGATATCACCAGTGTGGTCCAACTAATCTCGATTGTTGTGTATGGTGATGAGTAAAATATTCATGGTTTATAGCAGTCTTTTTCAACAAGGGTGCCCAGGCACCCTGGGGTGCTTTGAGGTTCCTTCAAGGGTACCTTGACAAATTGCCTCAAAATTGCCCCAAAATGGTATTCAAGCCAAGATGGATGAAACCTGCCTTTTTAGTTACACAAAGCCACAATTTTTATTGTACATCTGTACAACCTTTTAGCTGCCAACCTCCTAACGACCAATGGCATCATCAGTTGATAAGGAGGCTGTCCCTTGCCTTCATATCAACCTTTCCTTGCCTCTCTCCATCAGCTTTGGGGTCTCATTAGCTAAGGGATAGAGAAAAAAACCGAGGGAGAAGAGAAACAATGGAATATGAGTACCAGTACGTGTATTGATGTTGCTACATTATGTAAAACTAGTAGAATAGTTTTACATTTTGGAATGGGGCTCCATAAGACTGTCCAAAATTTCAGAGGGTGCCTCGAGATTGTCCATAATGTTGAAGGGTGCCTTGACTGAAAAAAGGTTGAGAAATGCTGCTTCATACTGTAGTATCACCAGACTCTTCTTTGCTTAGCCACATTGTGACGTGAAGAATAATCCTGGAGGTTAATCTATGTATAATGAGGTAGCTCTGAAAATTCTATTATCTCAAAGCCATCCTCTTCCTTAGCACCTAACTCTTCTGTGGGTGGTAAGGAAGGATCTGTGGGAGTCCTACCATTATGTCTAATGTCACCAGGTTCCTCTTCCATTTTAGACTCCTGCGGGGGAGGATTCTGATGTTGGCAATCCATCTTAATATCCTCTTCCTGTGTAGATGGTTGAAGCGGCCCTTCAGCTGGACAGAGCGGATCCACCTCAATGTACTCGGAATACTGTACAGGTTGTTGCTGTGGACCTGCAACTACAAAGTTACACATAAAAGTCATCTAAAACACAGTATCAGTACTTATAAAGTCAAACAAAAATATTCACTTTAAACTTTACCATATTTGTAAAGAACAGAATAATTATTTTTCAAACTGATAATAAACAGAGGTGTAATGCTTTTCAGCTGGTCTTTTCCAGTTTGCACCATGGTTATAACCTAATTATTTGAGTCTTTGAGACAACAGCCAGTCATGGATGAGGGTGGGTTGGGGGAGGTTGGGCTGTCTCCCTCTCACCTGTTCCCCCATCCACCCATTAGCGGCCACGTGCCTCCAGTGTGAGGACACTAAATTAAGAGTGTAGGACTGCAGATTTAACAGGGTGCCGTGAAGTGGCTCTGCAGCTTTCACATGCGTTTGCAAACGTTTGCAAAAGTGTGCAAATGTGCGTCAACTAAACCCCTGTTCTTTGTACCAGGAGACAGGTTTTATTTGGTTGGTGACAGACTGGAGGGTGAGTACATCAGACTGGGGGCTGGCTGACTTTCATGCACCTCTTACAATCCTTCAACCCCTTTTTTTCTTGTTATAGGGATGGAGACGCCGGGCAACACCAGCTTGGGTCTCATTTAAAGTCCCACCTAGTCCAATATGTTTAAGCAACCAGGGATGGAGACGCCTTGCTCACAGCTTGGTGCCTAAATTAAAGTCCCACCGTGCGATTTTCGTGCGTTTTTGGTGGGTGCAGTTTTGATTTGACCTTAGTGTTTTCCGTATACAGGGATGGAGACCAATAGCATGACCTGCTTGTCTCACATAAAGTCCCAAAAAGGAAATTAGGGATTTCAAAGGCAGTGAGCTTTACAGACCATGCCCCATACATAAAATCCCTTCCTATCTATATACTGCATCCACCAAGGGGATGGAGGTGTAATGCTTTTCAGCTGGTCTCTTCCAGTTTGCATCATGGTTATAACCTAATTATTTGAGTCTTTGAGACAACAGCCGTCGTGGATGGGGATGGGTTGGGGGAGGTTGGGCTGTCTCCCTCTCACCTGTTCCCCCATCCACCCATTAGCGGCCATGTGCCTCCAGTGTGAGGACACTAAATTAAGAGTGTAGGACTGCAGATTTAACAGGGTGCCGTGAAGTGGCTCTGCAGCTTTCACATGCGTTTGCAAATGCGTGTCAACTAAACCCCTGTTCTTTGTACCAAGAGACAGGTTTTATTTGGTTGGTGACAGACTGGAGGGTGAGTACATCAGACTGGGGGCTGGCTGACTTTCATGCACCTCTTACAATCCTTCAACCTCTTTTTTTTTCAATAAACAGTTGGGGTCAGCCAGCATTTGCCATAATATGTAAGTATGTACAACCCATACTGAAGTGAGACCAAATTGTGGAAGAGAGGAAGAGGAAGCAAGAATGTAATGTGGAGGGGGAGGAGGGGAGGCAATGGGACTAGATTGTGGAGAAAAGACAGACAGAGGAGGCAATGAGACAATGATACGCAATTGTGTGGCAGAGGTGGGTGAGAAGATACAGTCAGGTCCATGAATATTGGGAAATCGACACAATTCTAATCTTATTTGCTCTATACACCACCACAATGGATTTGAAATGAAACAAACAAGATGTGCTTTAACTGCAGACTTTCAGCTTTAATTTGAGGGTATTTACATCCAAATCAGGTGAACGGTGTAGGAATTACAACAGTTTGTATATGTGCCTCCCACTTTTTAAGGGACCAAAAGTAATGGGACAGATTAACAATTATAAATCAAACTTTCACTTTTTTAACCACTTTACTACCAGTCACGTAACCTCTACGTCAGCAGACTTTGCGGGGTTATACCGGGATGATGCCTCTAGCTAGAGGCATCATCCCGGTACCGTTGTTTGAAGCCGACGGTCGGGTTTCCGTCGGTAATGATCGATGCGGCTCGGGAGCCGCTCGATCGTTACCCGGGGGGGCGGGAGGGGACGTCCCCCCCCTCCCGCCGCCTTCCGCGGCTTTGCTCGGGGCTACCGTCCCACCGGGAGCCCCGAGCACCCAGCCGGCACGTCCGCCGGCTGGATGGAGTCCCGATGAATGCCGGAAACGGCATCGATCGGGTCTCCGATGACGTAACCCGGAGGCGGCGTCCATGACGTCACTTCCGGGTTACTGTGCTGCAAAAGGCGGCAGATTTGAAAAACGGCTGTATGCAAAAATGCCGTTTTCGGCGTTTTGCATACAGGGAAGTGTAGTGGAGGGGTCTAGGGTCTTTTAGACCCTCGATCCCTCCATAAAGTGTACCTGTCACGACATATTGCTGTCACCAGGGATGTTTACATTGCTTGTGACAGCAATAAAAGTGATCAGATTTTTTTTTTTTTTAAAAAACCTGTAATAAAGTTTTAAAAAAAAGAAAAAATAAATAGGAAAAAAAAAAAAAAAAAAATTTAGCCGTCCCCGTCACCGTTAGCTCGCGCACAAAAAAAAACGTATACGCAAGTCGAGCCGCAAATGAAATCGCTGTTCAAACCACACATGTGAGGTATCGCCGCGATCGCCAGAGCGTGGGCAATAATTAAAAAAAAAGAGCTACACACTAACTCTAAACTGGTAACCGTTAAATAAATTTAAAGCGTCGCAGATTGAGATCTCTATTGACCGTAGTTTGTCGCCATCCCACGGGGGGGCGCAATTTTAAACCGTAACATGTTTGGTATCTATTTACTCGGCGTGACATCATCTTTCACAATATACAAAAAAAATGGGCTAACTTTACTGTTTAGTATTTTTTAAATGCAGTGAAATGTGATTTTTCAAATTTTTTCCAAAAAAATGGCGTTTTAAAGACCGCTGCGCAAATACCGCGTGACAAAAAATTTTGCAATGACCGACATTTTATTCTCCAGAGTCTTTGCTAAAAAAATATATATAATGTTTGGGGGTTTTAAGTAGTTTTCTAGGAAAAAATACTGGTTTTAACTTGTGAACAAAAAGTGTCCGAAATAGGGCTGGGGCTAAAGTGGTTAATACTTGGTTGCAAATCCTTTGCAGTCAATTACAGCCTGAAGTCTGGAATGCATAGACATCACCAGACGCTGGGTTTCATCCCTGGTGATGCTCTGCCAGGCCTCTACTGCAACTGTCTTCAGTTCCTGCTTGCTCTTGGGGCATTTTCCCTTCAGTTTTGTCTTCAGCAAGTGAATTGCATGCTCAATCGGATTCAGGTCAGGGGATTGACTTGGCCATTGCATAACATTCCACTTCTTTCCCTTAAAAAACTCTTTGGTTGCTTTCGCAGTATGCTTCGGGTCATTGTCCATCTGCACTGTGAAGCGCCGTCCAATGAGTTCTGAAGCATTTGGTTGAATATGAGCAGATAATATTGCCAGAAACACTTCAGAATTCATCCTGCTGCTTTTGTCAGCAGTGACATCATCAATAAATACAAGAGAACCAGTTCCATTGGCAGCCATACATGCCCGCGCCATGACACTACCACCACCA
Organism: Pelophylax lessonae; assembly: GCF_965119305.1. Lineage (NCBI taxonomy): Eukaryota > Metazoa > Chordata > Amphibia > Anura > Ranidae > Pelophylax > Pelophylax lessonae. The sequence continues at coordinate 39,955,943 of NC_138773.1, forward strand.
TGCTTCACTGATGAGGTGGTATGCTTTGGATCATGAGCAGTTCCTTTCCTTCTCCATACTCTTCTCTTCCCATTCTCTGGTATAAGTTGATCTTGGTCTCATCTGTCCATAGGATGTTGTTCCAGAACTGTGAAGGATTTTTTAGATATTGTTTGGAAAACTCTAATCTGGCCTTCCTGTTTTTGAGGCTCACCAATGGTTTACATCTTGTGGTGAACCCGCTGTATTCACTCTGGTGAAGTCTTCTCTTGAATGTTGACTTTGACACACATACACCTACCTCCTGGAGAGTGTTCTTGATCTGGCCAACTGTTGTGAAGGGTGTTTTCTTCACCAGGGAAAGAATTCTTCGGTCATCCACCACAGTTGTTCCAAACAGTTGATTTGGCCACACCTAATGTTTTTGCTATCTCTCTGATGGGTTTGTTTTGTTTTTTCAGCCTAATGATGGCTTGCTTCACTGATAGTGACAGCTCTTTGGATCTCATATTGAGAGTTGACAGCAACAGATTCCAAATGCAAATAGCACATTTGAAATGAACTCTGGACCTTTTATCTGCTCCTTGTAAATGGGATAATGAGGGAATAACACACACCTGGCCATGAAACAGCTGAGCAGCCAATTGTCCCATTACTTTTGGTCCCTTAAAGTGGGAGGCACAGTTGTAATTCCTACACCTTTCACCTGATTTGGATGTAAATACCCTCAAATTAAAGCTGAAAGTCTGCAGTTAAAGCACGTCTTGTTTGTTCCACTTCAAATCCATTGTGGTGGTGTATAGAGCGAAAAAGATTAGAATTTTGTCGGTGTCCCAATATTTATGGACCTGACTGTTTTGAAGAGTTAGGTAAGAAGGCAGAAAGACTGAATTGTGGAGAAGTTGGAGAAAGGAGACTGTTCCTAAGAGTTTGTAGCCCCCTTCTAGGTAGGTGCTAGTGAGAGAGTATCCGTCTGCTTACCAGTGGGGCTGCAGGTAAATCTATATTGCTTTCTGCCAACCAACGGGCAGGATCTATTAGTGAGGTCTGCTCATTGTGCTCAGTATGCGATTCATTCAGTCTAGAGAAGTGTTTCACACTGGTCCAATAGGGAGGCATGTTGGATAGCGGGAGGAAACCTGACGAATGGGTGCATAGGCTTTTGATACAGTCCTGATGATTGGCAGAGGGCAGGTCGCCTCTGTGCATTCTGGGATACTGTATAAAAGCCAGGAGCAAATGTGCTGCGGGGTCTTTGGCTGGAGAGCAGAGTTCCAGAGGGAGGGGGGCGGCTGCCTCCTCCTCTGTAGAAGTGGCATGTGGTCGCAGGAGGTCGTCCTGAAGGCCAGAGGAGTGGTTGAGAGGAGCTGAACCCAGAGGTCCAGGGAAGCTGACAGAGGGGAGACACTGGAGACTCTGACTGCAGTATTGTGAGTACAGGGGCTCGTGTCAAGGGGTCTGACCTGAGGGGAGCCACCCCTGCTAGTAGAACAGTCAGTGGACGAGTGTCAGAAGAGGAAGAGAGAGAGGATATTAGGGAGAGTATCCTGAAGATAACTAGTGTTCACCAAGTCGTCTTGAGGATAAGAGACTTAATCTACATTCATCCAAGTGGCAGGATGAATCAACAGCCTGGCTGTTCCACACCTGTAGAGAAGCAGAGAGGATAGGAGCCCTTAATCACTGTGCATAGTTAAATTGGCATAGCCCACTATTTCCTTCTCCTATCCCCATTCTAAAACAAAAAAAAAACAAATACCCCTGGATTGATTATGGGAGTGTGAGCCAAGGGAAATCAAGGACTTGTCTTTACTTATGGTGGGGTGCTGGTAACCAGGGGGAACCCACAGAGTGAATATCATGCAGTCCCTACGGAGGGCATTGCTACAAGTAGACCCTGCAGGAGGGGGAGAGAGGAGGCAGCGAGAAGGCAGCAAGACTAGATTGTGAAGGGAACTAAAGAAGGAGACAGTGAGATCACATTGGGGAGGATGCAGAAAGAAGAGGCAGCAAGACTAGAATGTGGGGAAGAGGGAGAAAGGAGGCAATTCCTAAGAATAGACCCTGTAGGAGGGAGAGGAAGGAGGCAGTGAGACTACATTGGGGAGTAAGCATATAGAAGAGGCATCAGGACTAAACCGTGAAAGAGAGGAAAAGAGAAGGCAGTTCCTAAGATTAGACTCTTGAGGAGGGAGAGAGAGGAGGCAGTGAGAAGGCAGCAAGACTGGATTGAGAAGAAAATGGAAAGTGGAAGTAGTGAGACCACATTGGGATGGAAGCAGTAAGAGGAGGCAGCAAGACTAGATTGTGGGGAAGAGGGAGAAAGGGGAGAGAGGAGGCAATTGCTAAGAATAGACCCTGTAGGAGGGAGAGGGAGGTGGCAGTGAGACCACATTGGGGAGGAAGCATAGAGAGGAGGCAGCAGGACTAGAGTGTGAAGGAGAGGAAGAGAGAAGGCAGTTCCTAAGATTAGACCCTTGACGATTGGGTTGTGAAGAAAATTGAGAGTGGAGGCACTGAGACCGCATTGGGGTGGAAGCAGAAAGAGGAGGCATCAAGACTGTAATGTGGAGGAATAGGAGAGGGTAGAACATTTTTAAGAATAGACCCTGGAGGAGGGAGAGAGAGGCAGTGAGACCACATTGGGGAGGATGCAGAAAGAAGCGGCAGCATGACTAAAGTGTGGAGAAGAGGGGGAGAAGAGATTGTTCCTAAGAATAGACCCTAAAGGAGGAAGAGAGAGAGGAGGCAGTGAGACCACATTGGGGAGGATGCAGAAAGAGGAGGCAACAACTTCTCCATGGGGCACAGCATGCTCCCTTTTGGGGTGCCTCGGGGGAACTGGCCCATGCCCCTGTTTGGGTATCGCTCCTACTTCCAACTTTTGCCTCCTTATGTTATGTTGCTAACAATGCATTCATCTGTTGAGCCTTTACACGGCCTTAACTTGTTGTTATTTGGGACAACCAAAACTGTGATTTCTTCGTTATCTTGAGTTTTGATTCATATATAACCTTGCAATTTGATTACTGTGTATTTGAAAGTTATTTTTGTCATCTTCCTTGCAAACTCAATAAAAACTATTGCAAGAAAGAAGAGGCAACAAGACTAAAGTGTGGAGAAGAGGGAGAGAGGAGTTCCTAAGAATAGACCCTGAACGAGGGAGAGAGAGGAGGCAGTGAGGGCACACTGGTGAGGATGCAGAAAGAGAAGGCAGTAAGAATGGATTGTGGAGGAGAGGGAGAGAGGAAACCGTTTCCTAAGAATAGACCCTAAAGGAGGGAGAGAGAGGAGGCAGTGAAAGCACATTGGGGAAGATGCAGAAAGAAGAGACAGCAAGACTATAGTGTGGAGAAGAGGGAGAGAGGAGGCAGTTCCTGAGAATAGACCCTGGAGGAGGGAGAGAGCGGAGGCAGGGCAACCACATTGGGGAGGAAGCAGAAAAAGGAGGCAGCAGTAGGAATAAAGTGTGGAGGAGAGGGAGAGAGGAGACTGTTCCTAAGAATAGATTCTGGAGGAGGAAGAGAGACGAGGCAGTGAGAGAACACTGGGAAGGATGCAAAAAGTGTAGAAGGGAAGACAATGCTGTGAGAAGAATTCTCAATGAAACAATCTTAAAATCCAACACTATGAGACCTTTCCTCGCATACTGTAAATTGAAATAGGTAGTGTGTGTATTCTGTAAAGAGTGTATTTACACCTTGTAAAATGTGCTGGCTTATGATGAATTAAGTATAATGAGGAGTATGCTACCTTGTGGACCCTCTCTCATAGTCAGCATTTTTCTTCTAAACACGGCGAGTCCCCCTCCTCAAGAAGGCACATGTGCAGTCATGCCAATGAACATCTAAATGATTCAGAGAAGGATTAGGAGAAAGTGCTGTGGTCAGGTGAGACCAAAATTGAGATTTTTGGCATTAACTTGACTCATCATGTTTGAAGGAAAAAAAATGCTGACTGTGACCCTAAAGAACACCATCCCTACAGTCAATCACAGAGGTGGAACACATGATGCTTTGGGGCTGTTTCTCTGCTAAAGGTACAGGCCGACTTTGCTGAATTGAGGGGCCAATGGACGGGGCCATGTATTGTAAAAGCTTGGATGAAAACCTTCTTCCCTCAGCCAAAACACTGAATATGGGTTGTAGATGGGTCTGCCAGCATGACAATGATCCAAAACATACTGCCAAGGCGACAAAGGAGAGGCTCAAGAAGAAGCACATTAAGCTCATGGGGTAGCCTAGTCAGTCTCTGGACCGTAATCCTATAGACAATTAATGGAGGGAGCTGAAACTTCGAGCTGCCAAGCAACAGCCAAACCTTAAGGATTTAGAGAAAATCTGTAAAGAAGAGTGGACTAAAATCCTTCCTGAGATGTGTGCAAACCTGGTCACCAACTACAAGAAACGTCTTACCTCTGTGCTTACCAACAAGGGTTTCTCCACCAATTACTGTCACGTTTTGCTTGGGGATCAAATACTTATTTCACTCAATGAACTGCAACTTAATTTATTGCATTTGTTTTATGTTTTTTTTTTTTCTGGATTTTCAGTTGTTAGTCTGTGTCTATCATTTAAAATACACCTATTTAAAAAAATATAGACCATTCATTTCTTTGTAAGTGGGCAAACTTACAAAATCTGCAGAGGATCAAATATTAATTTTTTCCTGCTGTATTTCAGTGAAAAATTATACACTTTTCATTGAGTTACCCTGACTATGTAAGTGATTTTTATAGCTTATATATGGAATAATGAATTTTTTCTACCATCTAAAAGAAAGCGTTAATTGCGAGTTTCAGCCAGAAGCTGAGCTTCCTCTATTTAAAGCTGATCTCCGGATTTTAGTGAAGTTTAAATAGTTTTTTTGGACCAAGCAGTTTCTTATGAACTATTTATACTTCACTAAGCCATGCAGTAGGTCTCAGCGGTGTATGAACTGTATGTAGCCTCAGATATATACAGTATACAGCACTGTAGATATATATGTGTACATATATACAGTATACAGCACTGTAGATACAGTGTACATATATACAGTATACAGCACTGAAGATTTATATATGTGTACATATATACAGTATACAGCACTGTAGATAAATATGTGTACATATATACAGTATACAGCACTGTAGATTTATATATGTGTACATATATACAGTATACAGCACTGTAGATATATATGTGTAGATATATACAGTATACAGCACTGTAGATTTATATATGTGTACATATATACAGTATACAGCACTGTAGATACAGTGTACATATATACAGTATACAGCACTGTAGATAAATATGTGTACATATATACAGTATACAGCACTGTAGATTTATATATGTGTACATATATACAGTATACAGCACTGTAGATATATATGTGTACATATATACAGTATACAGCACTGTAGATTTATATATGTGTACATATATACAGTATACAGCACTGTAGATACAGTGTACATATATACAGTATACAGCACTGTAGATATATATGTGTACATATATACAGTATACAGCACTGTAGATATATATGTGTAGATATATACAGTATACAGCACTGTAGATACAGTGTACATATATACAGTATACAGCACTGTAGATAAATATGTGCACATATATACAGTATACAGCACTGTAGATTTATATATGTGTAGATATATACAGTATACAGCACTGTAGATATATATGTGTACATATATACAGTATACAGCACTGTAGATATATATGTGTAGATATATACAGTATACAGCACTGTAGATATATATGTGTACATATATACAGTATACAGCACTGTGTTCCAGCTGTGGCATGGGAATTTCCCATCCTACACCCGGATCACAACTGAGTTGGGCTATGCACTGCTCATCCATTCACAGGGAGCCTTGTCATTTTTGAAAGCTTCCTCTGATTGTCCGAGGCAGAGGTTCCCATCCCACAATTGGGTCCCAGTGCTATATACTGTATGCAGCTGATGCTTGAAATATTTACCACTTCAGCTCTGGGAGATTTACCCCCCTTCATGACCAGGCCATTTTTTGTGCTATGGCACTGTGTTACTTTAACTCAGTGGTTCTCAACTCCGGTCCTCGGGACCCACCAACAGGCCAGGTTTGCAAGATAACTAAATTACATCTCATTTGCTGCTCAGTAATTGCAGTATTCTAGTCTGCATCTCCCCAAGGTAATACTTAATATCTGCCCTGTTAGTGGGTCACGACGAGGACCAGAGTTGAGAACCACTGCTTTAACTGATGATTGCATGTGACCCTGTACCCAAATAAAATTGATGTCTTTTTTTCCCCCACAAATAGAACTTTTTTTTTGGTGGTATTTGATCACCTTTTTTTTTTTTTTGCGCTTTAAACAAAAAAAGACCAACAATTTTGAAAAAAAAAAAAAAAAACTATTTTTTACTTTCTGCCATAAAACATATCCAAACACAAAATGTAAAAAATCCAATTTTTTCATCAGTTTAGGCCAATATATATTTTGCTACATATTTTTGGTAAAAAAAAAAAAATAGCGTCTACAAACTGTGGGATACATTTATGGAATATTTATTTATGTATTTTTTACTAGTAATGGCGGCGAGCAGTGACTTATAGTGTGACTGTGATATTGTGGCAGGCAAATTGGACAGTAACTGACACTTTTTTGGGGAACCAGTGACACTAATACAGTGATCAGTGCTAACAATATGCGCTGTCACTGTGCTAATGACACTGGCTGGGAAGGGGTTAACATTCAGGGGTGATTAAAGGGTTACCTGTGTGCCTAGCTAGTGATATTGTGTACAGTGTGGGGAGGGGCTTTTACTAGGGGAAGGCATAGAGCCATGTCCCTGCTTTGCAGAAACACAGGATCAATGCCTTCCCTACTGACAGAATGGCTATTAAATTACTGAATTGTATTGATCTCTTGTGACAGACATTAACCACATAATGTCCAGCTGCCGCAGATGTACTGCGGCAGGCTGGCTCTCCCAGGCAAAGTCCCGTACATGTACGGCGCTCGCCTAGGAGGAGCTAGGGGGCGAGCGCGCGCTCCCGCCCCGATCATCAGCTGGGAAGCTACCGCGAGTGTCAGGCGGCTCCGATGGCCGCCGGCCACTTGCGATCTCCCCCCACTGACAGAGAAGGACGGACGGCTGATGTAAACACAGCCGTCTGTCATTCTCCCTGAGATGATCACAGATACCATGCAATCCTGCTATGTCTCTATGGTCATCTCACAAGCCCAACCCTCCCCCCCCCCCCCACATTTAGAATCACTCCCCTAGGCTTACATTTAACCCCTTGATCACCCATAGTATTAACCCCTTCCCTGCCAGTAACCGTGCATATTTTTAGCCTGATTACTGTAGTAATGTCACTGGTACCCCCAAAAGTGTCAAAAATGTCCGTCAGGGGCCCGATGTTGCAGTTCCGCAAAAAAAAAAAAAAAAAAAAAAAAAAAAAAAAAAAAAAAAAAAATCGCACTTTGCCGCCATTACTAGTGAAAAAAAAAAAAACAATAAAAATGACATAAATCTTTCCCGTAGTTAGTAGACGCGATAACTTTTGCGCAAACCGATCAAAATACACTTATTGCGATTTTTTTTTACCAAAAATATGTAGCAGAAAACAAATTGGCCTAAAATGTTAAAAAAAAAATTTGATTTTTAATTTTTTTGGGAATGTTATATAGCAGAATGTGAAAAATATTGTTTTTTTTTTTTTTTCAAAATTGTCGCTCTTTTTTTGTTTATAGCGCAAAAAATAAAAATCGCACAGGTGATCAAATACCACCAAAAGAAAGCTCTGTTTGTGGGAAAAAAAGGATGTCAATTTTGATTGGGTACAGTGTCAGGCGGCTCCCAGAGTTAATGTCATGCCAGATATCATCGTCATAAGTAATGGGAAAAGGAACAAAAGCCGCACATAGTGTGAAACTGCTAAACCAGCATTTATTTAAAACAGAGACAGGTACTTACGCAATAAGATAAAATCAGCACACAGTAAAGACGCCATACAGGCAGCCACTTGGCAGGCGTGATGACGTCACCAGTCAAGCCCCTCCCTACACGTTTCATGCCAATCCGTGTTATCGGGGAACAGGAGCATCAGATAGATAGTTTAGGGTTGATTGGCTGCATATGCAAATATCCATAGAAACATAGAATGTGTCGGCAGATAAGAACCATTTGGCCCATCTAGTCTGCCCAATATATCTGAATCCTATGAATAGTCCCTGGCCCTATCTTATATGAAGGATAGCCTTATGCCTATCCCATGCATGCTTAAACTCCTTCATTGTATTTGCAGCTACCACTTCTGCAGGAAGGTTATTCCATGCATCCACTACTCTCTCAGTAAAGTAATACTTCCTCATATTACTTTTAAACCTTTGCCCCTCTAATTTAAAACTGTGTCCTCTTGTGGTAGTTTTTCTTCTTTTAAATATGCTCTCCTCCTTTACCGAGTTGATTCCCTTTATGTATTTAAAAGTTTCTATCATATCCTCTCTGTCTCTTCTTTCTTCCAAGCTATACATGTTAAGGTCCTTTAACCTTTCCTGGTAAGTTTTTTCCTGCAATCCATGTACTAGTTTAGTAGCTCTTCTCTGAACTCTCTCTAGAGTATCTATATCCTTCTGGAGATATGGCCTCCAGTACTGCGCACAATACTCCAAGTGAGGTCTCACCAGTGTTCTGTACAGCGGCATAAGCACTTCTCTCTTTCTACTGCTTATACCTCTCCCTATACATCCAAGCATTCTGCTGGCATTTCGTGCTGCTCTATTACATTGTCTTCACAACTTTAAGTCTTCTGAAATAATTACTCCTAAATCCCTTTCCTCAGATACTGAGGTCAGGACTGTGTCAAATATTCTATATTCTGCCCTTGGGTTTTTACGCCCCAGGTGCATTATCTTGCACTTATCCACATTAAATTTCAGTTGCCAGAGTTCTGACCATTCTTCTAAATCCTTTTCCATTTGGCGTTTCCCTCCAGGAACATCAACCCTGTTACATATCTTTGTGTCATCAGCAAAAAGACAAACCTTACCATCGAGGCCTTTTGCAATATCACTTATGAAGATATTAAACAAAATTGGTCCCAGTACAGATCCCTGAGGTACCCCACTGGTAACATGACCTTGTTCTGAATGTTCTCCATTGACTACAACCCTCTGTTGTCTGTCACTCAGCCACTGACTAATCCACTCAACAATATGGGAGTCCATGCTCAATGACTGCAGTTTATTGATAAGTCTTCTATGTGGGACAGTGTCAAAAGCCTTACTAAAATCTAGATATGCAATGTCTACTGCACCTCAACCGTCTATTATTTTAGTCACCCAGTCAAAAAAATCTATAAGATTTGTTTGACATGATCTCCCTGAAGTAAACCCATGTTGTTTTTCATCTTGCAATCCATGGGATTTAAGATGTTCCACAATCCTATCCTTTAATAGGGTTTCCATTAATTTGCCTACTATTGATGTCAGACTCACTGGTCTATAGTTGCTCGATTCCTCCCTACTACCTTTCTTGTGAATGGGCACGACATTTGCCAATTTCCAATCTTCCGGGACGACTCCTGTTACTAATGATTGGTTAAATAAATCTGTTAATGGTTTTGCCAGCTCACCACTAAGCTCTTTTAATAATTTTGGGTGTATCTCATCAGGACCCTGTGACTTATTTGTCTTCACTTTAGACAGCAATCTTAGAATGTCTTCCTCTGTAAAGACACATGCATCAAACGATTCATTAGTCATCCTTTCAAGTGGAGGTCCTTCTCCTTTTTCTTCTGTAAAAACTGAACAGAAGTATTCATTAAGGTAGTCGGCTAGCCCTTTAGTCTCTTCTACATACCTTCCGTCCTTTGTTTTTAATTTAGTTATTCCTTGTTTTAATTTCCTTGTTTCATTTATATATCTGAAGAATGTCTTATCCCCCTTTTTCATAGACTGAGCTAGTTTTTCTTCTGCCTGCACTTTAGAAGTTCTTACAACTTGCTTGGCCTCTTTCTGCCTAATCTTGTAGATTTCCTTATCTTCATTGCTCTGGGTTTTTTTATAATTACAAAATGCTAGCTTTTTATTTTTAATGATTTGGGCCACTTCTGCTGAGTACCACAGTGGTCTCTTCCTTTTTTTGCTTTTACTGACAAGTCTAATGCAATTTTCTGTTGCCTTCAATAATGCACCCTTTAAGTAGTCCCATTTCTCCTGGACTCCATGTAATCCGTTCCAGTCTGATAAGGACTCATTTATGACTAATTTCATTTTTGAAAAGTCTGTTTTTCTAAAATCTAAAACTTTTGTTTTTGTGTGGTGTGACTCTTTCACAGTTCTTATATTAAACCACACTGACTGGTGATCACTAGATCCCAAGGTTTCGCCTACAATGACATCATATACCGAATCCCCATTTGTGAATACCAAATCTTTCCTAAAGATCCTAAAAATTGATGTATATCACGAGACATACTGTAAATTTTCAAAAGGCAAAACAATCACATACCTGATCTTCTTCTTCTATAGCACAATATTCCCAAAGCAGTTATTGTAATTAGACAGACAAAACCACTAGCTATTCCAAAATACATTCCAATTTTGATGTCTTCTGAAAATAAAGAAATGCAAGAGATAAATTAATAATAAAATCTAGAAACCCAAGTGGTATGTAAGTAAGATGTTAGAGTGCACCCAATTTTTTGCAAAAAAAAGGAAAAATCCACCCCCCCATAGGTCCACCCATAGGGGGCACTGCCCCCCCCCCTCCAAAGTTCAGTGCCTCCCCCAAAGTTCATATTCATAGAACTATTTTTTTTTTATTATATTATTAACATCTTAAAGTAAAAAAAAATGTTAGTCATATTCTAATTTATTTAAAAAAAAAAAAAAATAATTCCACTGTGTGGGGCGCCAGACTAATAGCTGTCTATTAGCTCCGTCATTATTTTGACGAGCACATGATTACAGCCTAAAGCTGGATACACACCATACAACTTTTGTTGTTAGATTTTCTTTAGATTTACCTTCAACTATGTAGTGCAGGGGCCTGCCTGATTGCATACAAATTGAAAGTGTTTAGGTCTGACCTCATATTATATGGTTTTAATAAATCTAAAGGAAAAAATCTAAAGAAAATTGTATAGTGTGTATGGCCCATAAGGCTCTAATAGCTTGTTTAACCACTTCCATATACGTCATTACTTTGATGATACATACCGGGGTTATGGCAGCAGCTAGATGCCATGACTCCGGTATTTTTTTTAAACAGTGGGCGATCCAGCGTCCAATAAAAGTGTTCCCAATGGCAGATTCGCCACGGGTTCACTTTTATACAGTAGGCAGCGGGAGAGGTGCCCATCCCCCTCCCGACGCTTCCCGGTCATTTCCCTGCTTACCGGAGCCGTTGGTAGCGGGGAAATTGATCCAATCCCCTGGTGCGATGGGAGGAAAGTCGAGTGAGGGCAAGATGGCCCCCACTCCACTCTATGCCCTTGGAAGACCAGAGCGATGCCAAACATCACTTCCGTCGAATGGCCTAAAAGGGCCCTTTTTTGTGTAAAAGTCTAGTGAGTTTGCAAGATGCAGAAAGTGGGAACCACTGACCAAAGATGACATTTGGAAATTTCTGGGCCTAATAATTCTTCAGGGAGTGGTGGGGAAACCCCTGCAGAAGTGGTATTGGACAACCAATACATTACTTGGCACGGTCATGTCAGAGTACAGATTCTCCCTCATAATGAAATAAATGGATTTTTGTAAAATCTTACCGTAAAATCCTTTTCTCTTAGCTCATTGACAGACGTAGTCCTCGGTGATACACCACCTTCGGGTTATGTTGCCTCCACAGGAGCAGGACTAGACAGGAAATTAAAAAGCTCTGGCCACACCCTAGGGGCAGTCCCAGAGGGTATATCCTCTCTCTCTCTGCCTCAGCAAATCAGTTATGTGAAAAAGCAGTCATTAGAGATTTTAACCCAACTCAAAAAACAGAGGGGCGGGGACTACATCTGTCAATGAGCTAAGAGAAAAGGATTTTACGGTAAGATTTTACAAAAATCCATTTTTCTCTAGCGCTCATTGACAGACGTAGTCCTCGGTGATACACCACCTTCGGGACGTCCCAGAGCAGTATCACAACTGAGGGGTGGGAAAATGAAATCAAATCCCAATCTAGAAGGCCCAACCGGTGCCAACTAGAAGTTTACAATGCTCATCCTTAATGATGAGACTCAACAAAAAAGAGAAAAAAATTTTTTTTTTTTCAAACAGAAAAAAACCCTCGAGGTAGACCACCGGTCTCCTCAAATTGCGGCCTGCAAAACCTTGCGGCCAAATGAGGCATCCGCCGATGCCGTCACATCAATTTTATAGAATTTTGTAAAGGTATGTACCGACGACCAGGTGGCCGCCTTACATACCTGGACCACTGACGCCTGATGGCGAAAGGCCCAGGAAGTACTGAGCGCTCGAGTGGAGTGCGCCCTAACAGGGAACGGAGGACTCTGACCCTTAATAGAATAAGCCTGTACCACCGTTTGTCTAATCCATTTGGCAATGGTTGCTGCAGATGCAGGCAAACCCTTTCTGGGGCCATCCGTGATCACAAAAAGTGAATCCGTCTTACGGAAAGATTCCGTAGCTTTCAGGTATACCCTGATTGCCCGAACCACATCTAAGGAATGCAACGCATGTTCCCGATGATGCTTGGGCTGAGGACACAAGGAAGGTAGTACAATATCTTCATTCAGATGAAAATCTGAAACCACCTTAGGAAGAAAGGATGGCTTAGGATGAAGTACTACCTTATCCCGATGAATCACTAGGTAAGGGGACTGGCATGATAATGCAGCCAGTTCTGACACCCTGCGAGCAGAAGTAATAGCCACCAAGAAGGCCACCTTCTGGGATAAAGTAAGCAAGGGAATCTCCCTGATGTTTTCAAAGGGAGGTTTCTGTAGAACCGACAAAACCAAATTAAGATCCCAGGGCGGTAAGGGCGCGCGGACTGGAGGAGCCAGGTGCCGCACCCCCTGGATGAAATTCCGCACCAAGGATTTGGTAGCTAAAGGCTTCTGAAAGAAGATTGCTAATGCTGAAACTTGACCCTTGATGGTGCTCAAGGCTAGCTTCTGCTCAACCCCTTGTTGCAAAAAGGCCAATATTCGAGTCACCGAATAGGTGCGTGGAGGAAATCCTAAAGATTCGCACCACGCAATATAAGTCTTCCATGTGTGATAATAGACTTTGCTGGAAGTCGCTTTCCTTGCTTTAATAAAGGTAGGAATGACTGAAGTAGACAAACCTCTGTCCTTCAGTACTTGGGTCTCAATGGCCAGGCCATTAAACCCAGCGACTGTAAAGCATGATGGTAAATTGGTCCTTGAGACCACAGACACTCCCTGAGACGAAGTTCCCACGGAACGTCTACGACTAACATGTCCAAGTCGGCCAGGCCGGCTTGAGGAGGCCAGCCTAGAATTTCTAGGACCACTGGCGCTGATAGAATCTGAACCAGGCGTCCCTAGAGGTATCTGGCCCCGACCATCCGAGAAAGTCTGGTCGTTTTCTGTTCCCACACATTTATCAGATACCTGATAGTTATCAGGAAAGGTGATCTTTTCTGGTTGAACCTCAGGGACCGAAGTCACCCGACTAGAGGCTACTTGGCCTATCTGGTCAACCAGATCCGATTCCTGTGAGGTATCGGGACTAATCTTAGGAAAAGGTAAAGGAAAAGATCTATTCAGGGAACGGTAACTACCGCTTCCTGTAGTACTTAAATGTTGGAAGGGAAGAATCGCACCGGTAGTAATGGTTGATGCTCGATCTAATGTCCTGAATACCGGTGAAAACGTCCCCCCACCCTGAAACCGGGTGGGGGCGCACCTTCAGGCTGTATACTCCTTTGCTTCGGGTTTGGCTGGGTTGGTCCTTTGCTTGTCCGACCAGCCCTTCTTGAACCCTCCTGGAGGAGTCTTGCCTTTCCCGCTAGTACCAGCCGGGCGCCCTTTATGGGCGGTAAAGAAAGGTCCTCGCTTGTTGCGAGGTCCCTTAGCTTTAGCAGCCTGTGGCAAAAAAGTGCTCTTGCCCCCAGTGGCATCCTTAATGATTTCATCTAGGTTGGCCCCAAATAGACGATTCCCCTGAAAGGGGAGATTTGTCAAGGTCTTTTTGGAACCTAGGTCAGCTGACCAGCATTTTAACCACAGCACACGTCTGAGGATCACCGCTGACTTAGATGCATGCCCTAATAAGGGAGTAGTGTCCAAGGCTGCGTCACAGATAAACTGTAGCCCTTGTATAATCTGTTCCATCAAATCAGATGTCTCCTGGGGAATATCTTTTCCCCTAAGATCTTGGCGTACCATTTTCGCCCATTCCGTAAGTGTCTGGGAAACTAGACCAATAACAATTACTGGTCTAAATGCTGACCCTATCAGAGAGAAGATGGTGCGGGACTCTGCTTCCATCTTTCGATCCACCGGATCCTTAAAGGACGAAGTGTCCTCCACTGGAATAACCGTGGCTTTATTCAGCCTGGAAATAGGTGGATCCACCACTGGTGGTACCGTCCATTTCTTAATGATGGATTCCTCAAACGGATAGCGTCTAGCAATACGCTTGGAAATAGTAAAGGTACGTTTAGAATGCTCCCATTCTCCTTTAATCTGATTACCGAAACATTTAGGTACAGGAAAAACCTTCACCGTTTTGATGGGCTTATTAGTACCAAAAGGAATCTCTGTTTCAGTTGCCTCTGCCGGTAAAGCCTCAAGTTTTAAGGTTTCCTGCACTGCCACAACTAGTGCGTCCACCAATGCTTCTTCCTGAATTATAGCAGGAGAAGAAGAGTCCTCCTCACTGTCTGAGGGGGCTTTACCTGGGATAACAGCCCTTGCAGAGGAACCTGCAACTGCAGTGACCATCTCTGAATCAGAGTCAGAGGTGTCAGATAGTATAGGGGTAGGCGGGGGTCGCTTCCTTGACCCCCGTCCCTGACAGGCCGCCTCCACCCGAGCCACCATAGACTCCAAAATTGCTGTAAATGACTCTACACTCTGTGCACCGGCGGGTCCCGTGGCCCCCTCGAGGGAAACAGGTGGGGGAATATGTGTGGCAGGGTCCATGATAATTCCAGTCACTTCCTGGATAATATAATTCAAAAATAAAAAACTTTTTTTTTTTTTTTTTTTTCCAGACCCCCAGCGCCACCAAAGCCCCTTAGTGTTACCTGCTAGGGATCCCTATCGATCGAGAGAGAGAGAGATAGACCCCCAGGCTCACCACTTGATGCTCAGAGTTTAACTGCAACAGGTTACAGCGCTGTCTTGACAAACAGGAAGTCTTTTGGCTGGCTGCCCAGGAAGAAAGGAGGCGGCTCCGCCCCTCTGCACGCCTTCCCCCTGGCGGACCGCATGGCCATTCGGGAGGCCTGCTAATAGCTGGAGATCTGATTAGGAAGGCAGTCTACATGTCCGTGGCTTCTGACTGGTAGGTAGCTTATTCTTAATACCGTAAGATTCCCAGAATGCCACAGATTACATCTTTTTAACATGTATACAATTAGATTGTTAGCTCCCAAACCAAGCCTCCTGGCTTTTTGCACATAAATCACACTCAAAGTAGGAGGATCTGTGTCATGTTATAGGATAGAGAGGGACTCTATCTTACCATACAGAGAGGGGCCCGCGTTCACCACAAGACCCGTCAGGGGAAAAGGGGGAACATACTACTCACCATACCGGAACCAGGCGGGCACCAACTCCTGACAGTACCCCTCTCCACCGGGGCGGGAGGGCTGTCGACCGATACGGACGCCGTGACTCATGGTCTTTGGCGTTTCAGCGAGACGTTTAACTCGCGTGGACAGTCCTTTAATGGGACTTTGTCGCGGCCGACCCAGCGCGGAGCTATGGCCTGCACGCGCTCGTAGGCTGAACTGGGGTGACCACCGGATCTCAACATCCAGCCCGTCGCCCAGTTCAGCTTTCTTGCTTGAAGATCTCACAGGAACACTGGAGAAAAAAAGCTGTCTAAAAAATCCTTTAAGAAAAAATTCTTGCCAGGACCTAAGATCCCAGCAAGGTATCTAGGTCCTTACTCCTAACTAGACAGAAAATAACTGATTTGCTGAGGCAGAGAGAGAGAGGATATACCCTCTGGGACTGCCCCTAGGGTGTGGCCAGAGCTTTTTAATTTCCTGTCTAGTCCTGCTCCTGTGGAGGCAACATAACCCGAAGGTGGTGTATCACCGAGGACTACGTCTGTCAATGAGCGCTAGAGAAATCTCTATTTTGAAAACAATGAAGAATTTTTTTAAAATGTATTATTATTACATTACAATTTATGATTTCGTGTTTAAAACTTTATCATACCCGGGATGTCTACTAGACTCTTGTTTGGACAGATTTAAGTGAGTTATTCCTAAGAATTACAGGGCTAAAATATAAAACAACAGATTTCCATGCAAAACAATGTACCAGGGGCGGACTGACCATACGGGCATTTGGGCACTGCCCGAGGGCCCGGGGCCAGTGAGGGGCCCCAAGATGCTTGCCATCTCACTATATTCAGGGAAGCTGTCAGAATTGTAGTGAAGCCGGGTATAACAAAGACGGACTATTTGGTATGAGCTGAAGAAGGCACAGGACAGAGGAATACACAGCAGCTCCGTGCTCCAAGGTTGTGTTACACTTTGTGCTACGGATCATAAAAACAACATCTGATGTGGGAGTGCAGAGACAGTATTTCAGATTTGATGGACCAGCAAGCTGGAAGTAGAAGTGAAAGTCAGTAAAGCTCTCTGTAAGGAAATGCTACACTGCTGCTATCCTCTGTTCTTGCATTAAAGCATATGTAAAGTGAAATTCTTGCCTCTGCTCACTGATTTTCTTACACTGAGCATAAAAAGCTGACATGCTATATGCGTGCTGACAGAGGCGTAACTAGAACCCATGGGGCCCCCTTGACCCCCAGCCTGGGCCCTTCCCACTGTGATCCCTGAGGCCCTTTGCTCCCATTTCAGGTTTCTTTATTACAATCCAACAGCAGGACCGTTTCACATGTTCTGTAGCGGATCTCCTTCCTGCTGTTTTGGGCAGCCCATGGTAGCAAAACGCCAGAGCCTGGTCACATATGCGACCTTTGCAACCATGGTAGTGTCAGTTAGTAGGGCGATTGATTGTGACAGTAAGGCTGTGGACGGTGTCCACAGGGCAGGGGACATTGTCAGTAGGGCAGAGGATGATGTCAGTAGAGCAGTGAACAGTGTCAGTAGAACAGTGGACGGTGTCAGTTGAGCAGTGGAGCAGTGGATAGTGTCATTGGAGCAGTGGATGGTGTCAGCAGAGCAGTGGATGGTGTCAGCAGAGCAGTGGATGGTATGAGTGTAACAGTGGACGGACAGTGTCAGGAGGGCAGAGGATGGTGTCAGGAGGGCAGAGGATGGTGTCAGTAGATGGTGTCAGTAGAGCAGTGGGCGTAGTCAGTAGAGCGGTGGATGGACAGTGTCAGTAGAGCAGTGGACTGTGCCAGTAGATCAAAGGACGGTGTCAGCAGAGCAGTGGCTGGTGTCAGTAGGGCAGTGGACAGACGGTGTCAGCAGAGCAGTGGACGGTGTCGGTAGGGCAGTGGACAGTGTCAGTAGAGAAGTGGATGGTGTCAACAGAGCAGTGGAGGGTGTCAACAGAGCAGTGGAGGGTGTCAGTAGGGCAGTGGACGGTGTCAGTAGGGCAGTGGACAGTGTCAGTAGGGCAGTGGACAGTGTCAGTAGGGCAGTGGACAGTGTCAGTAGGGCAGTGGACAGTGTCAGTAGGGCAGTGGACAGTGTTAGTAGGGCAGTGGACAATGTCAGTAGGGCAGTGGATGGTGCCAGTTGTGCAGAGGACAGTGCCAGTAAGGCAGTGGATGGTGTCAGTAGAGCAGAGGATGGTGTCAGTAGAGCAGAGGATGGTGTCAGTAGAGCAGAGGATGGTGTCAGTAGAGCAGAGGATGGTGTCAGTAGAGCAGAGGATGGTGTCAGTAGGGCAGTGGAAGGTGTCAGTAGAGCAGTGGAAGGTGTCAGTAGAGCAGTGGAAGGTGTCAGTAGAGCAGTGGAAGGTGTCAGTAGAGCAGTGGAAGGTGTCAGTAGAGCAGTGGGTGATGTCAGCAGGGCAGTGGACGGTGTCAGTAGAGCAGTGGGTGATGTCAGTAGGGCATTGGAAGGTGTCAGTGGAGCAGTGGGTGATGTCAGTAGGGCAGTGGAAGGTGTGAGTAGAGCAGTGGATGGTGTCAGCAGGGCAGTGGAAGGTGTCAGTAGAGCAGTGGAAGGTGCCAGTAGGGCAGTGGATGGGGTCAGTATTGCAGTGGATGGGGTCAGTAGAGCAGTGGTAGGAGTCAGTAGAGCAGTGGTAGGAGTCAGTAGAGCAGTGGTAGGAGTCAGTAGAGCAGTGGTAGGAGTCAGTAGGGCAGTGGATGGTGTCAGTAGGGCAGTGGATGGTGTCAGTAGGGCAGTGGATGGTGTCAGTAGGGCAGTGGATGGGGTCAGTAGAGCAGTGGGTGATGTCAGTAGGGCAGTGGGTGATGTCAGTAGTCTTTTATTTTTGTTATTTTTTTAACATTTTTTACCAATTTATTTTTACAATTGTATTTTTTATTACAACTTTTTTAAGGAGCCCAGTTGGGAGGCTTTGGTGATATACCAGTGTTCTAAACAGACCTCTGATCTTTCACCTTGGAGCCAAAGAAAGAAAGAAAGAAAGAAAGAAAGAAGATTGAGGACACAGCCCTCCTTACAGTTTAGCTGCTGCTAGATGGTGACACATTGCTTTTCTTATGTTGCTGCTTTAAAGCATTTGTGAGCAGTGCAATATGTAGGTGGGGCTTTGTGTGGGTGTGGCTTGAGTGTGGGCAGGGACACAGGGGGCCCCATAATCTCCTATTGCCCGGTGGCCCCATGCGTTGTCAGTCCGCCCCTGCAATGTACCGCTTTTATCACAAAAATTCTGACATAATCAGACCTCCAGGGAGGTTAAGTGGTTAATGTTGTCCTCCCACTTCTGAGTTTAGCGAATGAAAATTTGCCATTGCGTCACTTTCGGTTTTCCCGTCCCAGAAGATTTGGAACAAGAGAGCCGCTGCCCGCTGGGTATCAGGGGAGCTATGACAGGCCAGGCTGGAGGCTGCAGGTAAGGACCTGAAATTGTGGTGGATGTGGGTGCCTCAAACCCAGGTAAGGGGACTTTAAGGGCAAGAGTAGGTTAGGAAATAACGTTGAAAAAGAAGAAAATGTATTGATAATAATAACAATAATAATAACAGATTACATGTTAAAGATAGGATGACCCATAGACAATTGGTGTATGGGTAAAGCCCATAGTGTGAAGTCAGATACAGTATGGAAAAATTGTGACTTGAAAACGGTGATAGAGATCCACCTATTTTGCTGTTTCTATTTTCCAGGTTGGGGATAAACAGAATCCAAAGCAAAATAAGGGAAAAGGATCTTGGGTATGATCCTAGTAAGTCCTACGCGTTTCGGCCCGATGAGGGCCTTTCTCAAGGATAAATCACCAATTCTACAAAGCAATAATAGAAGTGTTATCATTTGATGCATAAACTCATAAAGTGAAATTTATGCAAAACAATGAAAATGATAATAATGACGATTAATAACATACAAGTTTTTAAGCCCGAATGTTGCATGTCAATGCACCTTTCTTTGATACTCAAACTGCAGCGGGAACCGTATGCTGCTAACAGGCGGCGTCACCCTCCTGTGTTGTGAACTGAAACAGAATGTTTATGGGAATTGAGTAGGGCTGATTTAGAAAAAAAAAAAAAGTGATAATAAAAAAATTACTTTACTTTTGCAAAGAACTGTGTGATCCTAGTGGATTTCGTCACAGTTTGCATAATGTGTCAGAGGCCTCAATCCGTTGACTGAGTACGTTTCTAAGAAAATATATGGTATATAATAATTTCTTGGTCAGCTATTGTATTTAAAAGTAATCAATAGTGACAGTATTCATTTTTAGGGTGTATATTTCAAATAAAGTATTTTTGTATTATTACTTGTGTATCCAGTGTTGAGAATCCTGGTTACTTCGACTTTTTGTTACATCAGCAGAGAGATGCAAACTGTAGGTGTAAAAGTATAGGTAAAGTTTCCATTTGAATAATGGAGCAGCAATGTTTCCTTTCCCCAGGAGCTGGAATGAAGCTTACCTAGTTGTCCACAGCAGCATCTACTTCCGTGACCTCACCGCTCCCTCTGTTGGCAGCAGAATGAGTGTCTACGGATGTTCCCAGGCCTTTTATGTGAGCCGCAGATGCACTCATTGGCTGTGCAGCATCACATGACACGGACCCATTATGCAACCAGCCGAGAAGTAGAAGTGCGCATCCCCGGCGGCCCTCTGGTCGTGCCACAACGGCCGCCGACACGGTTTTAAATGGAGCATTGTTCCTCTGATGGAAATCGGAATGGGGTGCCAATCACCCTGCTTGTGCCCCAAGCACCCCGACCCTTGGATCGGGTTTATCCGTGCCGGGTGCAGTCTTAGAGTTTTAAAAGAATCGGTGTTGGCAAATCGGGCTGTACAATATATGCTCAATATTCAATCATATGTTTACAATACGAATGACATACATGATTACAATTTTGTTCGTTCCTAGGAACATACATAATATTATTTTGGTGTAGTTTTAACAGCAGTAAAAGTTTGTTGAGGTTTAGAAAGTGCACCGAATCGGTGCTTAGGTTAGTCCAGAAGGTGAACGATATGGTTAGTCTGATGTGTGCATTCATTGAAAATCCATATGGAGGACAAACATCTATATATATACATATATACAGGTTAAAAGGAAAAGATCAGGTAAACTTAGTTATGATGTCTTTCTAGACATTAAACCTTAATGGAGTACCAGTTGATCGCTATAGCGACCAGTAGAGTTTAGAGTGGGGAAGGCGGAATTTGCTAGATAGGGACGGACCAGAGATATATCTGAGCAGGGATACATCGGAGCGACCTATTTGTCTGGGTCTCCTGGTCGCTATAGCGATCAACTGGTACTCCATTAAGGTTTAATGTCTAGAAAGACATCATAACTAAGTTTACCTGATCTTTTCCTTTTAACCTGAATATATGTATATATATAGATGTTTGTCCTCCATATGGATTTTCAATGAATGCACACATCAGACTAACCATATCGTTCACCTTCTGGACTAACCTAAGCACCGATTCGGTGCACTTTATAAACCTCAACAAACTTTTACTGCTGTTAAAACTACACCAAAATAATATTATGTATGTTCCTAGGAACGAACAAAATTGTAATCATGTATGTCATTCGTATTGTAAACATATGATTGAATATTGAGCATATATTGTACAGCCCGATTTGCCAACACCGATTCTTTTAAAACTCTAAGACTGCACCCGGCACGGATAACCCCGATCCAAGGGTCGGGGTGGTTGGGGCACAAGCAGGGTGATTGGCACCCCATTCCGATTTCCATCAGAGGAACAATGCTCCATTTAAAACCGTGTCGGCGGCCGTTGTGGCACGACCAGAGGGCCGCCGGGGATGCGCACTTCTACTTCTCGGCTGGTTGCATAATGGGTCCGTGTCATGTGATGCTGCACAGCCAATGAGTGCATGTGCGGCTCACATAAAAGGCCGGGGAACATCCGTAGACACTCATTCTGCTGCCAACAGAGGGAGTGGTGAGGTCACGGAAGTAGATGCTGCTGTGGACAACTAGGTAAGCTTCATTCCAGCTCCTGGGAAAAGGAAACATTGCTGCTCCATTATTCAAATGGGAACTTTACCTATACTTTTACACCTACAGTTTGCATCTCTCTGCTGATGTAACAAAAAGTCGAAGTAACCAGGATTCTCAACACTGGATACACAAGTAATAATACAAAAATACTTTATTTGAAATATACACCCTAAAAATGAATACTGTCACTATTGATTACTTTTAAATACAATAGCTGACCAAGAAATTATTATATACCATATATTTTCTTAGAAACGTACTCAGTCAACGGATTGAGGCCTCTGACACATTATGCAAACTGTGACGAAATCCACTAGGATCACACAGTTCTTTGCAAAAGTAAAGTAATTTTTTTTATTATCACTTTTTTTTTTTTTCTAAATCAACCCTACTCAATTCCCATAAACATTCTGTTTCAGTTCACAACACAGGAGGGTGACGCCGCCTGTTAGCAGCATACGGTTCCCGCTGCAGTTTGAGTATCAAAGAATGGTGCATTGACATGCAACATTCGGGCTTAAAAACATGTATGTTATTAATCTTCATTATTATCATTTTCATTGTTTTACATAAATTTCACTTTATGAGTTTATGCATCAAATGATAACACTTCTATTATTACTTTGTAGAATTGGTGATTTATCCTTGAGAAAGGCCCTCATCGGGCCGAAACGCGTAGGACTTACTAGGATCATACCCAAGATCCTTTTCCCTTATTTTGCTTTGGATCCTGTTTATCCCCAACCTGGAAAATAGAAACAGCAAAATAGGTGGATCTCTATCACTGTTTTCAAGTCACAATTTTTCCATACTGTATCTGACTTCACACTATGGGCTTTACCCATACACCAATTGTCTATGGGTCATCCCATCTTTAACATGTAATCTGTTATTATTATCAATAAATTTTCTTCTTTTTCAACGTTATTTTCTAACCTACTCTTGCCCTTAAAGTCCCCTTACCTGGGTTTGAGGCACCCACATCCACCACAATTTTAGAATCTTCTGAGACGGTGGCAAAAACCTACTACAGGGTCCAACTGAGACATAAACTCCCCTCCAATATATGCAGGTAAGGACCTGGACTGGGGTGGTTTGTTTGTGCCCCCCCCAAAAAAAATGTATCACCAACCGCCACTGATCCCATCCAATCTCTTCTTTCTGGACACATAATCAGGTTCACATATACAATACATTTCGAAAGCATACAACATACAGTGAACATATAACAGAATAAAAAAAAAGAATATAAAAAAAAAGAATATAAAAGAATAATAAGTCATACTTTTAATTTCTAGTTGGAAATCCACACTTTTAGGCTCTAGCAGTGAGGTGTGTTGGACTTTACAGGAGAAGGTCCTTTCCCGGTCATCATCGGATGGTGTAACTAATATGGTGCTCCTCACACTAAATGTCCGATCATCATTTAATGTGATTTCACCCATTTCTGAGTCTTGTAGAAGTTGATTATCTCTCAGCCATGTAATCCTGATATCCGGGGGGAAGAATTCGGTGGCTGTGCAGGTCACCATGCTTGCTTTATTCTCAGTGACAACTTTATTTGTTATCAGGACTTTTGGTGAAGCTATTGAGAAGAAAATATTGTCAGTTTTTAAGTTACATCTAAAACATAGAAAATGTTATAAGCCCATTAATGAAAACCTGACAGAAACCCTCTCTCCAACACTAAAAAATGGAAAAGTCAAAGTTTTAGTTAGGGACGTAACTACAGGGGTTGCAGGGGTTGCAATTGCAACTGGGCCCCATACTCCAGGTGGCCTGTGCAGATCCCCTGTACACCTGGATAGGAGGGGCGGCGGGGGCAGCATGTAGAGAAATCACTGTCCTCCTTTTTCCTCCTGTAGCTGGAGGAGGAAAATGGAGGAGATTGGTTCCTCTGTATGCTGCCCCCGCCACTCCTCCTATCCAGTTCTCTTGTGTTCTGCTGTCTCTGGGCCCCTGTGTGCTCCCCTGGTCTCCCCCCACTGTGCTCCCTCTCCTCTCCTGCCGGCTGCTGCAGGGGATGCACACAATAGAGAACCAGGAAGTGGTCGGTAAATATATAATTTACCAGCTCCTTCCTTTGCTGAATGGACAGAGTCGTAGTCAGTGACATTGTAAAAAAATAAAGTAAAATGATAAAAAATAATACCATTAAAATACCAAAAAATAAAAACTACTGGCACCAGTGGGTGAACTTCCAGGATCGCAAAGGTCACACTTGCAACCGGGCCCTGGCATTCCACCACCGTGATGGCAGCCCACTGCAGAACATAATAAAGGGCCCCGCAACGAGTGTAAAGGGCCCCAGGATCAGTAGGAAGAGCCCCAGGCTTGAAGAGAAGGGCCCCGGCCAGGGGTCCGGGGGGCCCTTTATGATTTCTTGCACCAGGGCCCTGAAAGTTCTAGTTATGCCTCTGGTTTTAGTTACACTTCGTTATTATATTCATGACATGAAAGCGTCATACAAGGCGGAATGGGTTCCAGTTTTTTCATATATATAAAAAGTATAAACCCCTTTACATTTTTGGGAAGCGCCAATCAAACAAAAGGGGACACACCACATTCAAATTATGTAATTCCTCAACTTGCCCAAATGAAACCACTTCTGGAGCGGGAGGTTTAATGACCAGGCCATTTTTTGCGATACAGCACTGCGTTACTTTAACCATTTACGTCGGCAGTCAGCCCCTCACAGGCAAAGCGACGTAGATCTACGTCGCTAGCCTGTGAGGCTCTGGGGAGTGAGCACTCCCGCTCGCTCACAGACCCTCCGCGCGTGTGCCCGGCGGACCCGATGTCCGCCGGTCACTCGCGATTGTCCGTTACAGCGGGGTAAAGTCAGGCGGCTAATGTAAACAAAGCCGCCTGTCATTCTCCCCTGTGTAAGACTGGAGATCATACGGTTCTGCTATGTAGGACCATTGATCACTGTTCTTACACCTCAAGCCACAGCCAATCACAGTTAGAAACACGCCCCTAGGGACACACTTAACCCCTCCCTCTCAAAAAAAAGTTAACCCCTTCACTGCCAGTGTAATTTTTACAGTAACAGTGCATATGTATAGCACTGATTACTGTAGTAATGTCACTGGTAACCCCAAAAGTGTCAAAAATGTCAGTCAAGGGTCCGATCTGTCCGCCGCAATGTCGCAGTCCCGCAAAAAAAAAAATCGCAGATCGCCGCCATTACTCGTTAAAAAAAAAAAAAAAAATTACAAACATCTTTCCCTTAGTTAGTAGACGCAATAACTTTTGCGCAAACCAATCAAAATACGCTTTTTGCGAATTTTTTTTTTTTTTTTACCAAACATATGTAGCAGAAAACGAATTGGCCTAAAATGTTAAAAAATTTTGATTTTTACATTTTTTTTTTTGGGAATTGCATATAAAAAAAATGTGAAAAATATTGTTATTTTTGCAAAATTTACGCTCTTTTTTTTGTTTTTAGCGCAAAAAGTAAAAATTGCACAGGTGATCAAATACCACCAAAACAAAGCTCTGTTTGTGGGAAAAAAAGGACGCCAAATTCGTTTAGGTACATCATCGCACGACCGCGCAATTGTCCGTTAAAGTCGCACAGCGCCGAATCGCAAAAAGTGGCCCAGACGTAAGACAGCAAAATGCTCTAGTGGTAAAGTGGTTAACTGACAATTGCGCGGTCGTACGACGCTGTACCCAAATAAAATTGATGTCTTTTTTTTCCCACAAATAGAGCTTTCTTTTGGTGGCATTTGTGGATTTTATTTTTTTTGCGCTATAAAAAAAAAAGAGCGACAATTCTAAAAAAATATATACAGTATATATATTTTTTTAATTTCTGCTATAAAACATTCCCAATAAAAAAAGGCCGCAAAATACAGGGGGGGGGGGGGGGGATAGAAACCTGAGCTAAATCCTGCAAAATGCGTAGAGGGAATTGATAATGCCAAAATAAAGGAAAATATCTCCTATGTGGGACTTAGACCCGGTCCACACTAGCGCGACTTGTCAGGCGACTTGTCAGTCTGACAAGTCGCGCTCACTCGTGGTACATTGACCGCTACAGGACCCATTCTAATAGGGCGACACAAGTCGCTCCGACTTAGAAAAAGGGTCCTGTACTACTTCGGGGCGACCTGGAGCGACTTGCATAGACTTCCATTATGTGAAGTCCATGCAAGACGCTCCGAAGTCGTGGTGCATGGGAATGCACAAGTCGCCCCCGAAGTAGTACAGAGTCGTGTCGCCTTAGTGTGAACCGACTCTTACTGCCCTATGTGGAAAATTGTTTACTAGTTATAAAGGTGTTCATTTTCAATTAACCACAGAGGATTGGTCAATGCAGAAAATAAGTTCTGTGTATTTATGTTTTATATAGGGTTGCGATTATAGGTATCGTTACCCATTATTTGCAGCTGGGTATCCTTCTCCTTGGTCTCCGTGTTGTAGGTCACAGAACATGTATAGGTCCCGTCATCAAAGATTGTTACGTTATAGATATACAGAGAAGCATCTCCAGCCCTCGCGGCCTGGTTATTGAATGACATTCTGGGCTGGAGACTGAGGCTTTCATTTTCATATGTCAGAATTTCTTTCCTCTTGAAGAACCATTTTATAATAAAGTGTGAAGGTTCCACAGAAGGGTTATCCACTGGGAAGGTGCAACCAAGAACAACGTTAGAGCCTCTAAATGTCCGCTGTGTAGGAGAAATGTAAAGTTCCATCGCTGCACCTGTGAGGAGAAGGAGAAATAATGTACATTACACATAACATTCTAATATTTGTATCTGTATCTATATCTAGTGTTTTCTTTGAAAAAAAAAAAAAAAAAGCAAAATGTTATTGCCGCCTGCCACTGATTCACTTTGCCGATGCTCAACCAAAGGAACAGGATCACATTGTGGTGAAGGCCATGGCAGGTGGTAAGAAGATTCTCATGTTACAAATGTAGCACTGCCACCTTTTCGGGTCCCTCGGGGTTACTGGTAGCAACTGCATGCAGAATCTTAACACTTTACTCTCCGGCTCAGTCAATAAACAGTCTAGGGGTTGTTGTTGTTGGAGATACAACAACTTTAAGCTTAGTCTATTGCAGTTCATAAATAGGACGCTAGATGTCGCTGATGCTCAGTGATGTGCTATGCATTTTCTATGATGTGTTGTCATTTCCTGTGCACTGTACTGTACTTGTTGGTTACCTCTTCCTGTCTGTGTTTTTCCTCACCATGAGAAGGTGATATCTTTGCTATCTGTGTTATGTTCCAATAAAGAAGCCACTTCCTGTTTACTCCACAATGTCTGATCTGAATGGACTCCGCTGCACCCAGTGATCGCACTCTGCAACAGTTGTTTTATTATAAATAGGGATGGGAGAAGGGATGAGTGGGATACTCCGGAACTTGAACTATTCACAATGTTGAGGACTTCTATCTGAAGATGCGGCTAGGCCGCAGTTTCACCTTGCCACTAGATGAATCTGAGGTAAAGTTCCTGAATAGACAGCTTGCTTAGCACTTTTCTTCAGGGTACTCGCCTAGCACCCCTTTCTATCCACCAGCTGACACCCGTCCTCTGATTACTCTACTCCGGGGTGGCCCCTTCCTGGTCAGGTCCTTAGACACGATCCCCTGTACTCACAATGCTGTTTTCCAGGTTCTCCAGTGTCTCAACCCCTCTAGTCAACCCCTCTAGACATCACTTCCAGGTACTCGGCAGCAAATTCAAAGAAATGCAAGCATTCAAAACAGCCAAACTTGGCGTTTTTAATGATTTTAAGTGCAGAGGAGGGGTTTGGGGTCTTTCAGGCCCCCAGATCCCTCCACAACAGTACCTGTGAAAAAAAAGGCATTTGGCATTGAACAGAGTAGAGAGATTTCTTTTTAAAGATCTCTGTGTCCAATATGGGAGAGTCCCCCTTTCTAATTGTCCTGGTGACCATTGACTTCAAAGGGACTAAAAGTGATGGAAAATCTAAAATTTTTGAGTTGTCACCAGGTCAGGAATAAAGGGAAAATCTTCCAACGGGAACCCCTATGCTGTGAGAACTATACTAAAAGAGGGGACTTCTTACTTTGAAGGATCTTCTCCCACTCTGTAATAAATCAAGATGGAAACATAACAAAAGCAAAGAGTTGACATTAGATACACTTGAGTAAACACTTGAGTTGATAATGCTGAGTTACCAAGTTGCACTGCTTGCACAACTACACCTCTTTCCTTCCTATATATATTTAAAGCTGTAAAGGAAATGAAAACATGACCCTAATGCTGAATACACGCTATACAACTTTTGTGGTTAGATTTCCTTCAGATTTACCTTTTCTATGTAGTGTAAGGGTCGGCCTGATTGCATACAAATTGAAAGTGTTTAGGTCTGACCTCATATTATATGGTTTTGGTAAATTTAAAGGAAAAAATCTACAGACAATTGTATAGTGTGTATCCAGCTTTACATTGGAATTCTCCCAACATTTCCTGTAGAGCAGAGCCCAGATCTGAGTATCAGTCCAAACCTGGTGCTCACAGCTAGGGATAAGCTTGTGTTTGGGTTTGGGGGAACCTGGAAGTTATGGGCCATACACACTATACAATTGTCTTTTGATTTTTTCCTTTAGATTTACCAAAACCATATAATATGAGGTCAGACCTAAACACTTTCAATTTGTATGCAATCATGCAGGCCCCTGCACTACATAGTTGAAGGTA
Organism: Pelophylax lessonae; assembly: GCF_965119305.1. Lineage (NCBI taxonomy): Eukaryota > Metazoa > Chordata > Amphibia > Anura > Ranidae > Pelophylax > Pelophylax lessonae. The sequence goes on from NC_138773.1 coordinate 39,984,383, forward strand.
AATTTAAAGGAAATCTAACAACAAAAGTTGTATGGTGTGTATCCAGCTTAAGCTGCCATTGCCAAGCTGCTGGCAGGGGAATCCCTGGTTTGAAGTTGCACGTATAGAAAGGAATGATGATATTTGTTACATCATTGACCTGAAGTGCACAAAGCAAGGTCCATACAAACATGGATGAGCAAGTTTGGGGTAGAGAAACTTGGCTGGCATGCACCTCAATCCGATAGAACACCTTTGGGATAAATTAGAGCAGAGACTGAGAGTCAGGCCTTCTCGTCCAACATCAGTGCCTGACCTCATAAATGCACTTCTAGAAGAATGGTCAAACATTCCCATAGACACTCCTAAACCTTGTGGACAGCCTTCCCAGAGGAGTTGAAGCTGTTATAGCTGCAAAGGGTGGGCCAACTTAATATTGAACCCTACAGACTAAGGCTCCATTCACACTACCACAACTTATCAGATGACTTGTCAGCCTGACAAGGCGCGTTCCATGCAGTGCTACACGCTCCAACTTAGAAAAAGGGTCCTGTACTACTTCGGGGCGACCTCTGAGCGACTTGCATAGACATTCATTATATGAAGTCCCGTGCAAGTTGCGCCGAAGTTGCGGTGCACGGGACTTCACAGGTCGCCCCCAAAGTCGTGCAGAAGTTGTGCAGCTGCAGTGTGAATGTGGTCTTAGACTGGGATGCCATTAAAGATCATGTGTGTGTAAAGGCAGGCGTCCCAATACTTTTGGTAACAGTGTATGTGTAATGATTTTTGGGTAATGTTAGAGAAAGTGGTGCAATATGCATGTTGGTAGTTCGATTTTTTGTTATTTTTTCAATCTGTGTTATTTAGTCTATGTAGTATTTTAACCACTTTAAGAACGGAAGGATTTTCCCCCGTAGTGACCAGGCCCTATTTTGCAATTCGGCACTGCGTTACTTTAGCTCACAATTGCGCGGTCGTGTGACGCTGTACCCCAAATAAAATTGATGTCCTTTTTTCCCACAAATAGAGCTTTCTTTTGGTGGTATTTGATCACCTCTGCGATTTTTATTTTTTGCACTATAAACAAAAAAAGAGCGACAATTTAAAAAAAAACAATATTTTCCACTTTCTGATATATAACATTCCCAAAAAAATAAATTTAAAAATCAAAATTTTTTAACATTTTAGGCCAATTTGTTTTCTGCTACATATTTTTGGTAAAAATAAAATCGCAATAAGCGTGTTTTGATTGTTTTGCACAAAAGTTATTGCGTCTACAAACTACGGGAAAGATTTATGTCATTTTTATTGTTTTTTTTTTTTTTTTTTTACTAGTAATGGCGGCGATCTGCCATTTTTTGCGGGACTGCGCCATTGCGACGGACAGATTGGACCCCCTAACTGACATTTTTGACACTTTCGGGTGTACCAGTGACATTACTACAGTAATCAGTACTAAAAATATGCACTGTTACTGTAATAATGACACTGGCAGGGAAGGGGTTAACCTAGGGGTGATCAAGGGGTTAAATGTGAGCCTAGCGGAGGGATTCTAACTTTATGGGGGGAGGGGCTTGTGAAATTATCACAGAGACATGTGATCCTATATAGAAGGATCACAGGGGCTCTATGATCATTCCAGAGAGAAGAACGGTCAGCTGTGTTTACAACAGCTGACCGTTCTTCTCTCTCAGCGGGGAGAGATTGCGGGTGTCCGGCGGCAATTGGAGCCACCTGCCCACTGCATCGGAGTCCCCGCTGACGAGCAGGGGTGGGAGCGCGCCTCTGGTGGAGCGCGCTCGCTCCCTAGCCTCCTTCTCCTGACCGATGTATAGCTACATCAGTTTGTTCAGGAGCGGCTGCCTGCCACAGTGTAACTGCGGCGGGCGGTCGTAAAGCAGTTAACAGTATGGTATGGTTGATTATAATACAATATTGATCTTGTTTAATGTGGCATTAACCACTTAAGCCCGTGAAGATTTTACCCCCTTCCTGACCAGGGCCTATTTTGTGATTCGGCACTGCGTGCCTTTAACGGACAATTGCGCGGTCGTGCGACGCTGTACCCAAATGAATTTGACGTCCTTTTTTTCCCACAAACAGAGCTTTCTTTTGGTGGTATTTGATCACCTGTGCGATTTTTTGATCATGCGCTATAAACAAAGAAAAGTGCGTCAATTTTGCAAAAATAACAATATTTTTCACATTTTTTTATATGAAATTTCCAAAAAAAAAATGTAAAAATCTAAATTTTTTAACATTTTAGGCCAATTTGTTTTATGCTACATAATTTTGGTAAAAAAAAAAAAAAAAAAAAAAAAAAAAAAAAAAAAAAAAAAAAAATCGCAAAAAGCGTATTTTGATTGGTTTGCGCAAAAGTTATTGCGTTTACTAACTAAGGGAAAGATTTCTGTCATTTTTGGTGTTTTTTTTTTTTTAACGAGTAATGGCGGTGATCTGCGATTTTTTTGCGGGACTGCGGACAGATCGGACCCTTGACTGACATATTTGACACTTTTGGGGTTACCAGTGACTTTACTGCAGTAATCAGTGCTATACATATGCACTGTTACTGTAAAATGACACTGGCAGGGAAGGAGTTAACTTTATTGGAGAGGGAGGGGTTAAGTGTGTCCTAGGGGCGTGCTTCTAACTGTGATTGGCTGTGGCTACTAGTGTAAGAACAGAGATCAACAGTCCTACATAGTAGAACCGTGTGATCTCCATTCTTACACAGGGAAGAATGACAGGCGGCTTGTTTACATTAGCCGCCTGCCTTTCTCCCGCTCTAACCGATAATCGCGAGTGCCTGGCGGACATCGGGTCCGCCGGGCACACGCGCGGGGGGGTCCATGACCGCGCGGAAGCGCGCCTCCGGCGGCGCGCGCTCGCTCCCCAGAGCCTCACAGGCTAGTGACGTACCCATACGTCACTTTGCCTGTGAGGGGCTGACCGCCGCCGTATATGTACTTGCGGCGGTCGGCAAGTGGTTAATTGCGGTTATTGGTTATTTTATTGTTGTTGTGACTTGGTTTTGTCATTTTTGTGTTGTCTTGTTGAATGGAATTGTGTTTTAGTCATTTGTACTCTGAATTCTAATTTTTGGACTCCACTTTGAAACCCAAGAATCTCATTACATGAGACCCAGAGAAATATAACAAACTGTTATCTGCTCCAACACTCCAATATCAAGCAAACACAGAGTACAGGAAGGTAAAGGATATTCTGCTTCCGAGTTCCAGAATGGAAATAGCATATCTCCCAACTTTTTGAGATGGGAACAAGGGACAGCTATTAGCAAATATATGTAGGCATAGGACACACCCCCTGTCACGCCCCCTTAAAGGAGAATTATACAAAAAAAAAAAAGAATAATTAAACCCACAAGGGCTTTTTACCACTACTATTCCTTTATATTGGCTTTTGAAATTTTCAAATGCAACAATTTAGAAATTGCAGGAAAGGTTTATCCCTCGGAAACACTTTTTGAAAGATAAAAATTGCATTTTATACACAGTAGCTCACAAAAGTGAGTACACCCCTCACATTTTTGTAAATATTTTATTATACCTTTTCATGTGACAACACTGAAGAAATGACACTTTGCTACAATGTAAAGTAGTGAGTGTACAGCTTGTATAACAGTGTAAATTTGCTGTCCCCTCAAAACACCTCAACACACAGCCATTAATGCCTAAACTGCTGGCAACAAAAGTGAGTACACCCCTAAATGAAAATGTCCAAATGGGGCCCAATTAGCCATTTTCCCTCCATGTCATGTGACTCGTTAGTGTTACAAGGTCTCAGGTGTGAATGGGGAGCAGGTGTGTTAAATTTGGTGTTATCGCTCTCACTCTCTCATACTGGTCACTGGAAGTTCAACATGGCACCTCATGGCAAAGACCTCTCTGAGGATCTAAAAAAAAAGAATTGTTGCTCTACATAAAGATGGCCTAGGCTATACAAAGACTGCCAAGACCCTGAAACTGAGCTGCAGCACAGTGGCCAAGACCCTACAGTGGTTTAACAGGACAGGTTCCACTCAGAACAGGCCTCACCATGGTCAACCAAAGGAGTCGAGTGCACATGCTCAGCGTCCTATCCAGAGGTTGTCTTTGGGAAATAGACATATGAGTGCTGCCAGTATTGCTGCAGAGGTTGAAGGTGTGTTAAATTTGGAGTTATCGCTCTCACTCTCCCATACTGGTCACTGAAAGTTCAACATGGCACCTCATGGCAAAGAACTCTCTGAGGATCTGAAAAAAAGGCCTAGGCCTAGGCTATAAGAAGATTGGCAAGACCCTGAAACTGAGCTGCAGCACAGTGGCCAAGACCATACAGCGGTTTAACAGGACAGGTTCCACTCAGAACAGGCCTCGCCATGGTCCACCAAAGAAGCTGAGTGGAAAAACAAGGGAACTCTATAGGGCAACCCTAGGAGACCAAGAAGCTGAGTGCACGTGCTCGCCATCATATCCAGATGTTAATTTTGGGAAATAGACATGTAACCCTGCCCCCTGGGAACGGCTAAGTGTAGACACATCCTCCTCACTTCGATTGCTCTGAACGTTGTCCAACCAACTTGACGCTATAGGTTCTGTCATTGTAAATTATTGAAAACTACCAAAGTTTGAAAAATGCACAAACAGTATCAATAGAACAATTAATACAAAAACATTAATGACAAAAATAATCCACAACCTATGACTAAGTAGGATTCAGCACTCAGGATCAAAAGAACAATCCTAACATATATATATATACTGGAGGATTGATGCTTGGTAATTTTGTAAATACACTATTTCTTAAGTGTAATGCAAGAGTGACCACAAACTAGGATTTGACAGTGTTTAACCACTTTACCACTGAGTAATGGAATAGTACTGCGGCAAAGTGGCTCGTTCCCGTCTGACGACGTAGACCTACGTCGCCAGACTCCTCCCTGGAGGCGCGCTCCCGCTGTTTTCATTCACAGCGGGAGTCGGGCCAGGGGAGGAGCAGCGGCGATCGCCGCTGCCCTGCCCCGATCGTCGGGGATCTAGTGCGGAGATCCGCCCGCTTGTCCTCAGTGACAGGGAGTGACAGATCGGAGTGTTCAGCATAGCTGGACATCCGATCTGTCCCTGTCTCACACAGTCACCTCCCCCCCACACACGTCAGTAAGCCCCAGGCATACATTAACCCCTCCCTCTCCTATAAAATTAACCCCTTCCCTGCCAGTGTCATTTTTACAGTAACAGTGCATATATATAGCACTGATTACTGCAGTAATGTCACTGGTACCCCCAAAAGTGTCAAAAATGTCAGTCAAGGGTCCGATCTGTCTGCCGCAATGTCGCAGTCCCGCAAAAAAAATCGCAGATCGCCGCCATTACTCGTTAAAAAAAAAAAAACACCAAAAATGACATAAATCTTTCCCTTTGTTAGTAAACGCAATAACTTTTGCGCAAACCAATCAAAATACGCTTATTGCGATTTTTTTTTTTACCAAACATGGGTAGCAGAAAACAAATTGGCCAAAAATTTTAAAAAAAATTGTTTTTTACATCTTTTTTGGGGGGAATTTCATATAAAAAAATGTTAAAAATACTGTATTGTTATTTTTTCAAAATAAACACTCTTTTTTTTGTTTATAGCGCAAAAAGTAAAAATCGCACAGGTGATCAAATATCACCAAAAGAAAGCTCTGTTTGTGGGAAAAAAAGGACGTCAATTTCGTTTGGGTACAGCGTCGCACGACCGCGCAATTGTCAGTTAAAGTCGCACAGCGCCGAATCGCAAAAAGTGGCCCAGACGTAAGACAGCAAAATGCTCTAGTGGTAAAGTGGTTAAAGAATAACTCTACTATTATTTAATCCTTAGCAGTTCTAATATATCTGCACCAAACTAACTATCAGAGTGCACTCTGTATACTATCGGGGACCCCCTTTACACTAGATTGCAAGAGCCTCCTGGATGAGTGAGGCCTCACTAGTCTTTGCCGGCAAGGTTGTCCTCAGCCAATCCAAAGAAAGAATTTGTAATCCACAATAAAGGTGATTAGTTAACTGTAATCCCCACGGTAACAACCAGTAAATTTAATCCAAACAGAAAAGGGAGAAGATAGCTTTCTGTACTCCACAGTTGGCAATCAATCTAGTACTGAGAAAGAGGGCAAGGCCTTCTGATCCGCCACACACTATGTGAAGCTACAGTGTCCTGTGACGATCGTTAGATTTACTATGGCCTTCTGCTAGAAGAGTTCTACAGTCCCGCCCTGGCTCGGTCTAGAAGTGTAGTAGTCACTTTAAGTTGGATTTCTCTCACCCAATGTGACGAACTCTGTTCCATAATCTATTCCAGTAACGTCCCGCTCTCTGTTGCGACACTCACGGTCTCTCAGGATGTCCATCCACTCGGTCACACTACCGATATCCTTACACACACCGCTCACTCTGACTTCGGTGTCCTACGCTAGGCCTCCGGCCTACCCCTCTGCGTTCTGCAGCAGCTCTATCCCTCCTCACAGCGCGCTGTCCTCGAGGCAAGAGAGCAAGTGTTGGTCCCGCCCCCCTTTATAAAGACACTCCCAGCAGGCTCCTCGAATCACACTGCTCCCTGGGAGAAAAGTCCAATCACACAGGCTGTCCATGGTCCTTGCTCCTCCCAGAACTACATCTCCTATAATTCACAAGTCAATACTGTGTAAACTTTATATAACAGTCTGAACAACACTAGCCTTCCGACCAGGCTACAGATGTATGAGTGCTGCCAGCATTGCTGTAGAGGTTGAAGGGGTGAGGGGGTCAGCCCGTCAGAGCTCAGACCATACGCCGCACACTGCATCAAATTGGTCTGCATGGCTGTCATCCCAGAAGGAAGTCTCTTCTAAAGATGATGCACAAGAAAGCCTGCAAACAGTTTGCTGAAGACAAGCAGACGAAAGACATGGATTACTGGAACCATGTCCTGTGGTCTGAGACCAAGATAAACTTATTTGGTTCAGATGGTGTCAAGCGTGTGTGGCGACAACCAGGTGAGGAGTACAAAGACAAGTGTTTCTTGCCTACAGTCAAGCATGGTGGTGGGAATGTCATGGTCTGGGGCTGCATGAGTGCTTCTGGCACTGGGGAACTACAGTTCATTGAGGGAACCATGAATGCCAACATGTGCTGTGACATACTGAAGCAGAGGATGATCCCCTCCCTTCGGAAACTGGACCGCAGGGCAGTATTCCAACACGATAACGACCCCAAATACACCTCCAAGACGACCACTGCCTTGCTAAAGAAGCTGAGGGTAAAGGTGATGGACTGGCCAAGCATGTCTCCAGACCTAAACCCTATTGAGCATCTGTGGGGCATCCTCAAACGGAAGGTGGAGGAACGCAATCTCTCTAACATCCACCAGCTCCGTGATGTCGTCATGGAGGAGTAGAAGATGACTCCAGTGGCAATCTGTAAAGTTCTGGTGAACTCCATGCCCAAGAGGGTTAAGGCAGTGCTGGAAAATATTGGTGGTCACCAGTGGCGGCTGGTGCGTTGGGGGCGCAGGGGCGCCGCCTCCCCTATCCATGCGTCCGGCCCCTAATCTACATGCGGGGCGCCGGACGCATGGAGTTCAATGGGGTTTTTTTTTTTTAATCAACTGATTAGAGCCAGAGGCCTGATTGGCCGAAAGGCGAACGCATGCCATTGGCCGAGGAGGAGGCGGGAGGACTTGAGGAGACGCGGGGGACTGAGGAGAAACCACCGCTGCAGGTAAGTCTCTCTGCATTGAAGGGGGCACGGCACGCTGGTCACTGCATTGATGGGGGCACGCTGGTCACTGCATTGATGGGGGCACGCTGGTCACTGCATTAAAGAGGGCACGCTGGTCACTGCATTGAAGGGGGCACGCTGGTCACTGCATTGAAGGGGGCACGCTGGCCACTCTGCATTGAAAGGGGGCACGCTGGTCACTGCATTGATGGGGCACGCTGGTCACTGCATTGATGGGGCACGCTGGTCACTGCATTGAAAGGGGGCACGCTGGTCACTGCATTGAAAGGGGGCACGCTAGTCACTGCATTGAAGGGGGCACGCTGGTCACTCAGCATTGAAAGGGGGCATGCTGGTCACTCTGCATTGAAAGGGGGCATGCTGGTCACTCTGCATTGAAAGGGGGCTAATCTAATCTAATCTACATGCGGGGCGCCGGACGCATGGAGTTCAATGGGGGTTTTTTTTAATCACCTGATTAGAGCCAGAGGCCTGATTGGCCGAAAGGCGAACACATGCCATTGGCCGAGTGTGGAGGACTTGAGGAGACGCGGGGGACTGAGGAGAAACCACCGCTGCAGGTAAGTCTCTCTGCATTGAAGCGGGCATGGCATGCTGGTCACTGCATTGATGGGGGCACGCTGGTCACTCTGCATTGAAAGGAGGCACGCTGGTCACTGCATTGAAAGGGGGCACGCTGGTCACTGCATTGAAAGGGGGCACGCTGGTCACTGCATTGAAAGGGGGCACGCTGGTCACTGCATTGAAAGGGGGCACGCTGGTCACTGCACTGATGGGGGCACGCTGGTCACTGCATTGAAAGGGGGCACGCTGGTCACTGCATTGAAAGGGGGCACGCTGGTCACTGCATTGAAGGGGGCACGCTGGTCACTCTGCATTGAAAGGGGGCACGCTGGTCACTCTGCATTGAAAGGGGGCACGCTGGTCACTCTGCATTGAAAGGGGGCACGCTGGTCACTCTGCATTGAAAGGGGGCACGCTGGTCACTCTGCATTGAAGGGGGGCACGCTGGTCACTGCATTGAAAGGGGGCACGCTGGTCTCTTTGCATTGAAAGGGGGCACGCTGGTCACTCTGCATTGAAAGGGGGCTCGCTGGTCACTGCATTGAAGGGGGCACGCTGGTCACTCTGCATTGAAAGGGGCACACTGGTCACTGCATTGAAGGGGGAATGCTGGTTACTGCATAGATGGGGGCACGCTGGTCTCTCTGCATTGAAAGGGGGCACGCTGGTCACTCTGCATTGAAAGGGGGCACGCTGGTCACTCTGCATTGAAAGGGGGCACGCTGGTCACTCTGCATTGAAAGGGGGCACGCTGGCCTCTCTGCATTGAAAGGGGGCACGCTGGCTTCTCTGCATTGAAAGGGGGCACGCTGGTCACTCTGCATTGAAAGGGGGAACGCTGGTCACTCTGCATTGAAAGGGGGAACGCTGGTCACTCTGCATTGAAAGGGGGCACGCTGGTCACTCGGCATTGAAAAGGGGCACGCTGGTCACTCGGCATTGAAAGGGGGCACACTATACCTTGATTACTGAAGGCCTCTTTCACACTGTTGTGACCTCAAGTCACACAATTTTTTACAGCATTTTTTGCCGCAAAGCACTGCCTATTACATTTTTTTGTTTGTGTCCCCCCAAAACTTTTGAGTACCAGCCGCCACTGGTGGTCAACATAAAATATTGACACTTTAGGCCCAATTTGGACATTCCCACTTAGGGGTGTACTCACTTTTGTTGCCAGTGGTTTAGACATTAATGGCTGTGTGTTGAGTTATTTTGAGGGGACAGATTTGCACTGTTATACAAGCTGTACACTCACTACTTTACATTGTAGCAAAGTGTCATTTCTTCAGTGTTGTCACATGAAAAGATAGAATAAAATATTTACAAAAATGTGAGGGGTGCACTCACTTTTGTGAGATACTGTAGTTTTATAGATCAGACCGAAATGAAGGACAAATGAGTAAGAAAGAGGGACTTTGTTCCAAATCAGGGACAGTCCCTCGAAATTAGGGACTGTTGGGAGGTATGGAAATAGTTTTAGTACAGTCAGGATTTTAGAGCTCCGCCATCCCTGAGCAGAACAGAGACCCTTACTATATATTATATGAAGTCCCTGCAGCTACATGAACATCCACAGCCTCCTCTAAATGTCCAATGTAAATAATAATGACTACTTACAAGTCTGCCATAGGAGAAGCAGCAGAATTACCGGAAAATTCATCACTGCGGCATGGAGGCTTTGTGAGGGGCGAGGTTACAAATTTCACATTCTGCTTTCACTTTCCAAAAGGAAGAGCCGAGCTTCTGGCATTCCTCCCATCCGGAAACTTTGTACAAGAAACACCCCCCTGCTAAGAGTATTCATTCATTCTTTCATTCTCCAGGTCTGCACACAGGGGATCTCCAACACTTTGCAGCCTATTATAAAAAAATTGCATAGCCATTGGGCCAGAAAATTTGCACTTACAGTCATTCCGTGTGAACTGGGCAAAAAATGAACGCTCTTTACCCACTTCTGGACCGAGTCCATTTCTGACACTTGTTTAAAATCTATATTTTTAGTTAGAAAATTATTTAGATCCCCCCAAACATTTTATATATATATATATACAGTGCCTTGCAAAAGTATTCGGCCCCCTTGAACTTTGCAACCTTTTGCCCCATTTCAGGCTTCAAACATAAAGATATAAAACTGTAATTTTTTGTGAAGAATCAACAACAAGTGGGACACAATCATGAAGTGGAATGAAATTTATTGGATATTTCAAACTTTTTTAACAAATAAAAAACTGAAAAAATTGGGCGTGCAAAATTATTCAGCCCCCTTAAGTTAATACTTTGTAGCGCCACCTTTTGCTGCGATTACAGCTGTAAGTCGCTTGGGGGATGTCTCTATCAGTTTTGCACATTGAGAGACTGGAATTTTTGCCCATTCCTCCTTGCAAAACAGCTCCAGCTCAGTGATGGATGAGGAGGATGGATGAGATGGATGGATGGATGGATGAATGAAGTGGATGGATGGATGGATGAGGTGGATGGATGGATGCGGTGGATTGATGGATGAGATGGATGGATGGGGTGGATGGATGGATGGATGGATGGATGGATGAGGTGGATGGATGAGGAGGATGGATGGATGAGGTGGATGGATGGATGAGGTGGATGGATGAGGTGGATGGATGGATGAGGTGGATGGATGGATGAGGTGGTTGGATGGATGGATGAGGTGGATGGATGAGGTGGATGGATGGATGGAAGAGGTGGATGGATGAGGTGGATGGATGGATGGATGAGGTGGATGGATGGATAGATGAGGTGGATGGATGAGGTGGATGGATGGATGAGGTGGATGGATGAGGTGGATGGATGAGGTAGATGGATGGATGGATAGATGAGGTGGATGGATGAGGTGCATGGATGGATGGATGAGGTGGATGAATGGATGAGGCGGATGGATGGATGAGGTGGATGGATGAGGTGGATGGATGAGGTGGATGGATGGATGAATGGATGGGTGGATGGATGAGGTGGATGGATGGGTGGATGGATGAGGTGGATGGATGGATGGGTGGGTGGATGGGGTGGATGGATGGATGAGGTGGGTGGATGAGGTGGGTGGATGGATGAATGGATGAGATGGATGGGATGGATGGATGGATGAGGATGGATGAGGTGGATGGATGGATGGATGAGGTGGATAGATGGATGAGGTGGATGGATGGATAAATGAGGTGGATGGATGAGGTGGATGGATGGATGGATGAGGTGGATAGATGGATGAGGTGGATGGATGGATGGATAAGGTGGATGGATGAGGTGGATGGATGGATGGAGGAGGTGGATGGATGGATGGATGAGGTGGATGGATGGATGGATGAGGTGGATGGATGGATGAGGTGGATGGATGAGGTGGATGGATGGATGAGGTGGATGGATGGATGAGGTGGTTGGATGGATGGATGAGGTGGATGGATGAGGTGGATGGATGGATGGAAGAGGTGGATGGATGAGGTGGATGGATGGATGGATGAGGTGGATGGATGGATAGATGAGGTGGATGGATGAGGTGGATGGATGGATGAGGTGGATGGATGAGGTGGATGGATGAGGTAGATGGATGGATGGATAGATGAGGTGGATGGATGAGGTGCATGGATGGATGGATGAGGTGGATGAATGGATGAGGCGGATGGATGGATGAGGTGGATGGATGAGGTGGATGGATGAGGTGGATGGATGGATGAATGGATGGGTGGATGGATGAGGTGGATGGATGGGTGGATGGATGGATGAGGTGGATGGATGGATGGGTGGGTGGATGGGGTGGATGGATGGATGAGGTGGGTGGATGAGGTGGGTGGATGGATGAATGGATGAGATGGATGGGATGGATGGATGGATGAGGATGGATGAGGTGGATGGATGGATGAGGTGGATAGATGGATGAGGTGGATGGATGGATAAATGAGGTGGATGGATGAGGTGGATGGATGGATGGATGAGGTGGATAGATGGATGAGGTGGATGGATGGATGGATAAGGTGGATGGATGAGGTGGATGGATGGATGGAGGAGGTGGATGGATGGATGGATGAGGTGGATGGATGAGGTGGATGGATGGATGAGGTGGATGGATGGATGAGGTGGATGAGGTGGATGGATGGATGAGGTGGATGGATGGATGGATGAGGTGGATGGATGGATGGATGAGGTGGATGGATGAGGTGGATGGATGGATGGATAGATGAGGTGGATGGATGGATGAGGTGGATGGATGGATGAGGTGGATGGATGGATAGATGAGGTGGATGGATGAGGTGGATGGATGGATGAGGTGGATGGATGAGGTGGATGGATGGATGGATGGATGGATGGATGGATGGATGGATGGATGGGTGGATGGGTGGATGGATGGATGAGATGGATGAGGTGGATGGATGAGGTGGATGGATGGATGGAGGAGGTGGATGGATGGATGAGGATGGATGGATGAGGTGGGTGGATGGATGAGGATGGATGGATGGATGAGGTGGATGGATGGATGGATGAGGTGGATGGATGGATGAGGTGGATGGATGGATGAGGTGGATGGATGGATGAGGTGGATGGATGAGGTGGATGGATGGATGAGGTGGGTGGATGGATGAGGTGGATGGATGGATGGATGAGGTGGATGGATGGATGAGGATGGATGGATGAGGATGGATGGATGGATGAGGTGGATGGATGGATGAGGTGGGTGGATGGATGAGGTGGGTGGATGGATGAGGTGGATGGATGGATGGATGGATGGATGGATGAGGTGGATGGATGGATGAGGTGGATGGATGGATGGATGAGATGGATGAGGTGGATGGATGAGGTGGATGGATGGATGAGGTAGATGGATGGATGAGGTGGATGGATGAGTCGGATGGATGGATGGATGAGGTGGATGGATGGATGGATGGATGGATGAGGTGGATGGATGAGTCGGATGGATGGATGGATGAGGTGGATGGATGGATGAGGTGGATGGATGGATTTCTCGGTCTTCAATCTTCCGAGGAGTGTGGGCGGGGTAAGCACAGGTGGAGAGGGCAGGAGGAGGAGCAGAAGGAGGAGGAGCAGAAGCAGCTTTCTCTGTGGGGGAGTGTCAGGGGGAGTGGCTGTAGTATGTGTATATAAGTAGGCTGGTGCTAGTGTAATAATCACACCATAAGTGATATATGAAGTGATTGGGGCTCAGATGGTGCTGAGTGAATAAATAGAAGTAAACTTTTTTATATACAATTCACAGTGCCAGAGGGCGTCTATACAAAGACCAGGAATTGGATGAAACCTGAATAGAATGAGTACAAATATATAATAAGTGCAAATAAAGTGTCTCCAAATAGAAATGAGTCGGTGCAAAGTAGATGAACTTAGATTTGCCCACTGCAAGAATTTCTAAACTTGGCCCGGAAACTCTCCAGCCGGTGACATCGCTTCCTCCACTACCGCTGCCACCACACCAGATAACCAGGGAGAGATCTGTGCCCGGCCGGCTGTGACATTCACTAATCTTTGGCCATTCTTCCTTTTACATGGAAGCACCCAACTATTTTTTACCCCGTTATTTTTAATAAAAACAATATTACACTTTATACGGCTTCCTGTCTCCAACTTATCCCCAATCTGAGCCCCGGTCACTTTATATGTCACTTATCCTGTGATTATTGCTACACCCAGCACCAGTGTAACTCTCGTTCAGAACCGGACCCCTTCACATCATTACCTGGCTGTAGTATGTGGTTGTGATCTGCAGCTGTCAGTGAGCTCCCATCCCCCGGTGAGCTGCTCCTAATCACAGCCCCAAATTGTAGCGGACTGCACCTCTCATGCCTCGTACACTCGCAACAATTATCGGCCGACCGATCGGCCGTCTTTTGTCCAGTGTTGTTGTGTTGGTTGAACTGTGCTCTAGACTGCACACAAATTTTTTCGGCCAACAAAAACCAACTTCAGAAGTGATGTCATGTGTTGGTTTACTTTCCGTGTGTTTTTTCTTCTCTGAGCATGCCCAGTCTTGCTCATCTGATTTTTGTCTGCCGAAATCTGTACTGACTGACGGAAAATCGGGTGTTGTGGTGACGGCCAACAAAAATTTTATAGCCTGCACACCAGATTTTGTTCGGCCGAAAAGTCGGAGTCGGTTGTCGGAAGCATCATACTAACAAGCTGACAATTGGCCGATCGGACGTTGGCCGGAAAATTCACGGCCAACAATCGCTGCGTGTGTACGAGGCATTACAGGCCGGGACTCGGGACTGTGCTGATGGCAGGGAGATCCCTGCTGCCAGCCTCAGAGCCCAGCTCTTAACCACTTAAGCCCCGGAAGATTTTACCCCCTTCCTGACCAGGGCCTATTTTGCAATTCGGCACTGCATGACTTTAACTGACAATTGCGCGGTCGTGCGATGCTGTACCTAAACAAAATGTACCTCATTTTTTTCCCACAAACAGAGCTTTCTTTTGGCGGTATTTGATCACCTGTGCGATTTTTACTTTTTGCGCTATAAACAAAAAAAAGCGACAATTCTGAAAAAATAGCAATATTTTTCACATTTTTTATATGAAATTCCCCCCCCCCCAAAAAAAAATGTAAAAATCTAATTTTTTTAACATTTTAGGCCAATTTGTTTTTTGCTACATATTTTTGGTAAAAAAAAAAAATCACAATAAGTGTATTTTGATTGGTTTGAGCAAAAGTTATTGCGTTTACTAACTAAAGGAAAGATTTTTGTCATTTTTGGTGTTTTTTATTTTAACGAGTAATGGCAGCGATGTGCAATTTTTTTTGCGGGACTGCGACATTGCGGTGGACAGATCGGACCCTTGACTGACATTTTTGACACTTTTGGGGTTACCAGTGACATTACTACAGTAATCAGTGCTATATATATGCACTGTTACTGCAAAATGACACTGGCAGTGAAGGGGTTAACTTTTATTTGAGAGGGAGGGGTTATGTGTGTCCCTAGGGGCGTGATTCTAACTGTGATTGGCTGTGGCTTGAGGTGTAGGAACAATGATCAACGGTCCTACATAGTAGAACCGTATGATCACTATTCCTACACAGGGGAGAATGACAGGCGGCTTTGTTTACATCGCAGTACCGCAAAAAAAATCGCAGATCGCCGCCATTACTAGTAAAAAAAAACACCAAAAATGACAGAAATCTTTCCCTTTGTTAGTAAACGCAATAACTTTTGCGCAAACCAATCAAAATACGCTTATTGTGATTTTTTTTTACCAAACATATGTAGCAGAAAACAAATCGGCTAAAAATTTAAAAAAAATTTGATTTTTACATTTTTTGGGGGGGAATTTCATATAAAAAAAATGTGAAAAATATTGTTATTTTTGCAAAATTGACGCTCTTTTTTTGTTTATAGCGCATGATCAAAAAATCGCACAGGTGATCAAATACCACCAAAAGAAAGCTCTGTTTGTGGGGAAAAAGGACATCAAATTTGTTTAGGTACAGCAACGCACGACCGTGCAATTGTCCGTTAAAGTCACGCAGTGCCGAATCGCAAAATAGGCCCTGGTCAGGAAGGGGGTAAAATCTTCCGGGGTTTAAGTGGTTAATTAGAAACCATAACAGGCCGTCCTAGCAGGTTGTTTGCTGCAGAAGTGTAACAGATGGAATTCCCCAAATGTCATAAATGGTAATAGTTACACTTCAGTATGTTTGCAGCGCGCAGATCTGCTATCACCTCCTCCCATGTGGGTAGGGATAGGATATAGGAAGAGGCCAGTCTATGGGGATGGATCTGGCAGCAGACCAGAAGATAATCCCAGCAAAGGTAACACACCCTCAGCTTTGTGCTGCATGGAGAATGTCTGTGCGACTCACTAACAGGCCTCAGGAGTGGAAGGAATGTGAAGGTCGGTATGGAATAAAGAATTCTAATCAATAATAATAATAATGTTTTATAACCTAATGAACTGATAGTTATTAATAAGTCAGAGACTGGGAGAACGTAGCTTACACCTGATCTGTGCATGTCATGTTGCTCAGCCGGGGCAGCGAACAGAATAATGGCTGCACTCACACCAAGTGCCAGTTCACACCAGTGCGATGCCAGACATCGCATGTGATTCGCACCGCATTGCTGTGCAGTTTGCATGTGATGTCTGTGCGATGCGATTTCAGCCATACAAAATGTATGGCTGAAATTGCATCGCATTCGCACCAAAATGGTGCAGGAACGTTGTTCTGTTTTCACTACACGTATGCCCCAGGCGTGTGCAGCTCAACATACAGCTAAACCTTTAATCCTGCAATAACCAGTCCTTTTGTAACTTACGGCTTTATTCCAGTGAAGAATGGTGGTCACATGAACAGGTTACAAGTCAGAATGGATATGTAAATAGGATTGTGAATAGAGGTGAAACTGTAAATAAACATATAAAGGCATACAGTCAGTATACAAACATAAACAATATGTGCATTGAGTATGTAACCAACAGTTCTGAGCATACCAGCGATGCTTCCAAGAGGGGTTCAGGAATCTTCCCACAGGAACCTCAGATGCTGTCTGGCTGTGCCCATAAGGTGTTCTAAAATGGAGATTTCCTCAGAGAGGGGTGGAACTAATATCCAGCAATAGAGAACAGGAAATACCATAAAGTACTCTACAACAGTCTATGTCACAGTGGCATCTTGTGGACAAGATTGGTATTACAACTTTAATAGCATTAATTATTTTCTTATGCTGGAGGCATGACAAAAGTTTTTTTTTTAGTCCGCATTGGAATTCGGATTGCATGGATGTTCACATCTATTCCATCCGATTCCTGCACCATTTCACAGTCCGCACTGCGATCTGCGAATCAATCTGGGGGTGTCATTAACTTTACATTGACACCCCCAGCGGTTGGCAGATCTCAGTGTGAACCAGTGTGCAATTCTGGTGCGATGTGGAACCGGCACTGATTCGCAGGGTTTCCCGCATTGCACCAGTGTGAACCGGGACTTAATGCTGTGAGATGCATGCAGTTTGTGTGTTTTTTAACCGCCTCCTTCCCAAGCCTATTCTGAGACTTCGCTCCTACATGTAAATATGTAAGTTTTTTTTAAATTTTATATAGAATATTATAAAATTACTTAGAACCACCCCAAAACATTATGTAGCACTACTCCCTTGGGAGCTGCTGATTACAGGTTCCCCTGGGTTACCATAAACACAATAGCCTAGGTGGGACTTTAAGTGAGACCCCAGCAGGTGGTGCCCGGCGTCTCCATCCCTGTATCAAGAAAAAAATGAGGTTGAAGGATTAAAAGAGGTGCATGAAAGTCAGCCAGCCCCCAGTCTGATGTACTCACCTTCCAGTCTGTCACCAACCAAGTAGACCTGTCTCTTGGTACAAAGAACAGGGGTTTAGTTGAGACACATTTGCAAACACATGTGAAAGCTGCAGAGCCACTTCACGGCACCCTGTTATATCTGCAGTCCTAACACTTTCTAATTTAGTGTCTCCACACTGGAGGCACATGGCTGCTAATGGATGGATGGGGGAACAGGTGGGAGGGAGACAGCCCAACCTCCCCCAACCCACCCCCATCCATGACTGGTCTGTTGTCTAAAAACTCATATAACTAAGTTGTAACAATGGTACAAACTGGAAAGGACCAGCTGAGAAGCATTGCACCTCCATCCCCTTGGTGGATGCAGTATAAAGACAAATAGGGATTTAATATATGGGGCATGGCCTGTAAAGCACAATGCCTTTCAATCCCTAATATCCTTGGGACTTTGTGTGAGACAAGCAGGTCATGCTATTGGTCTCCATCCCTGTTTACGGAAAAAAATAATAAGGTCAAATCAAAACAGACTGCATCCACCAAAAACGCACGAAAATCGCATGGTGGGACTTTATGTGAGGCACCAAGCTGTAGGCAAGGCGTCTATATCCCTGGTTGCTTAAACACAATAGGCTAGGTGGGACACGGACACTGTTTTTCCCGAGAGACTCTGCCAGCATCTGCACTGTAAGCTTCACTGGATCCTCTGCAGCTCAGCTCCACACCTGGTTCCTAGGCCGACCGCCTGAACCACCTTCCTCACACACTGCAGGAGGAGAGACAGCCGTCCACCTCCTCCTGGGACTCTGCTTCCCGCCCAAAGACACCCTGTCACATGCCCCCTCAGTATTTATGGTCAATCCCAGGATGCATTGCAAGAATGCCCTCCCACTAGGACTGCCATAAAACATGATGTGTCACTGGTTAGGTTTCCTCCACTGTCCAACGAGCACCCTCATTGGACACAGTGGGGACACTCCTTCAGACCCAGTAAATCACACCTGGAACCCTGTGACAGGCAAAATCTAACAGATCAAACTCCCCTTATAAGCAGCAGGAGTAATAGATGCTTTCATCTAGCACCTGTCTAGGTCTACAAACTTTTTTCTTTTACACTTTTTCCTTTCTAACTTTATTGCTATTATAAGGGATGAACAACATCCCTTGTGACAGCATGAGCCGTGACAGGTACTCTTCATGGAGAAATTTGGGGTCTATTACATCCCAAACTTCTCCTCTGCCCCCCCCCCCCCCCCCCATGCAGCCGATCTGACTGAAATCGGTACGATCGGCTGCTTCTCTGGCCGCTGGTGGCCAGGTAAACAAAGGGGCGGAACCGGAAGTGAGGAATTACTTGTCGCTCCTGGTTTCCATGGTTACAGAGAGTGGGGATCGACATCAGTTCCTCTCTCTCTGTCTCATGGCCGCCGGCCGCATTGCTCCCGGGCGCTGCGATGGGACCGGAGAGCCCGGGAGAGGTGGCGGCGGTGGGAGGGGGTGGGACCCCCTTTCGCCACCTGCAGAAGTGATCAAGTGGCTAATTAGCCTATTGGATCACTTCTGCCTGAAACAGAATCGACGACTGCAAAGAATGATACCGGGGTGATGCCTGTAGGTGCACCCACCATCCCGGTATTACCACTGAACCCCAAGGACATACGAGTACATCCACTTGGGGGATTCTATGGTGTGTTTTTAGTGCGTTATCACTATTGTTTAACCTCTTCAGCACCGGAAGGTTTTACCCCCCTTCCTGTCCAGGCCATTTTTTTGAAATACGGCACTGCATTACTTTAACCACTTTACCACCGGAGGATTTTGCTGTCTTATGTCCAGGCCACTTTTTGCGATTCGGCGCTGTGCGAATTTAACTAACAATTGCTCGGTCGTGCGACGCCGTACCCAAACGAAATTTACGTCCGTTTTTTCCCACAAACAGAGCTTTCTTTTGGTGGTATTTGATCACCTGTGCGACTTTTACTTTTTGCGCTATAAACAAAAAAAGAGCGTTTATTTTGAAAAAATAACAATATTTTTGACATTTTTGAAATTCCCCCCCAAAAAAATGTAAAAATCTAAATTTTTTTACATTTTTGGCCAATTTGTTTTCTGCTACCTATGTTTGGTAAAAAAATCACAATAAGCGTATTTTGATTGGTTTGCGCAAAAGTTATTGCGTTTACTAATTAAAGCGGAGTTCCGGGTACAAAAACGATTTTTTTTTTTTGTGCCCCTCCGCTAGGTAGAGCTCACCTGAAAAGGAATTGGATAGTTATTTTTATTTTTTTTGTTTACTCACCTTTTTATTGAAGATCGTAAATACTCACCTCTGACTGCTTCCTCCCTCGGAGCCGCGGCTCACCCCGTCACTTCCTGCCTCGCGATGATTCCTGGGAGCTAAACGTCATCGCTCCCAGGAATCAATGCGACGGCACCGGCCCCGCTCGTCATTTCCGGGCGACGCCGCATTCCCCTGCTAAACAGCTTCTGGGCATGCCCAGAAGCTGTTTAGGAATGCGGCGCTGCACCGGAAGTGACGAGAGGGGCCGGTGCAGTGCATTCTGGGACACGAAGACGCGGAAGAAGACAGAGAAGAGGGCCGCGCCGGCTTCAGCTGCCCACAACAGAGATGGAAACGCTGTGGAAGAAATTTTCTAAGTAAGTATTTCTTCTAAAAGGTAAGTGCGAACCGGGACAGATCAGAGGCTAGCCATTGTGGAATGTGCTAGCCCTGACTGTCCCGGGGGTATGTTCAGCAAAAAATCATTTCTGTGCCCGGAACTCCGCTTTAAGGGAAAGATTTCTGTCATTTTTGGTGTTTTTTTTTTAACGAGTAATGGCGGCGATCTGCGATTTTTTTGCGGGACTGCGACATTGCGGCGGACAGATCGGACCCTTGACTGACATTTTTGACACTTTTGGGGGTACCAGTGACATTACTACAGTAATCAGTGCTATAAATATGCACTGTTACTGTAAAAATGAGACTGGCAGGGAAGGGGTTAATTTTATTGGAGAGGGAGGGGTTAATGTATGCCTGGTGCTTACTGACGTGTGTGGGGGGAGGTGACTGAGTGACACAGGGACAGATCGAGGGTTCAGCTATGCTGAACAGTCCGATCTGTCACTCCCTGTCACTTGGGAGATCCGCCCGCTCTGTTTACACAAGCGGGCGGATCTCCAAACTGGATTCCCCGACGATCGGGGAAGAGCAGCTGCGATCGCCACTGCTCCTCCCATGGCCCGACTACCGCTGTGAATGAAAACAGCGAGAGCGAGCCTCCGGCGGCACGCGAGCGCCGCCTACAGGGGGAAGAGTCCAGCGATGTAGATCTACGTCGCTGGACGGAATCAAGCCACTTTGCCGCAGTACGGTCAACGTGACCAGTCGGCAAGTGGTTAAACGGTCAATTGCAAGGTCGTGTGACGCTGTACCCAAACAAAAAATGGTGTCCTTTTCCCCCACAAATAGAGCTTTCTTTTGGTGGCATTTGATCACCGCTGTGATTTTTATTTTTTGTGCTATAAACAAAAAAAGAGCGACAAATTAAAAAAAAAAACACAATATTTTTTATTTTATGTTATAAAATAGATCCAATAAAAAAAATGTAAAAAAACCAAATGTATTCATCAATTTAGGCCAATATGTATTCTGCTACATGTTTTTGGTAAAAAAAAAACAACAACATCCCAATAAGTGTAAATTGATTGGTGTGCGCAAAAATGATAATGTCTACAAACTATGGGATACATTTATAGAATTTTTATATTTTTTTATTGTTTTTTACTAGTCATGGCAGTGATCAGCGATTTTTAGCGGGACTGCGGACAAATCAGTAAGTTTTTGGGGACCAGTGACACCAATACAGCGGTCAGTGCTAAAAAAAAAAGGGCACTGTCACTGTACTAATGACACTGGCAGGGAAGGAGTTAACATCAGAGGTGATCAAAGGGTTAAATGTGGTCCTAGGGAGTGCTTTCTTACTGTGTGGGGGAGGTGCTTTAGCCGTGGGAAGACAGAGATCCATGTTATTGCTTAGCAGAAGCACAAGATCTCCATTTTCCCCTCTCACAGAACAGCGGTCTGAGTGAGTCAAATGGGAGGGGTTTCATAATTATCAATCATGTGTGGCAGCTGCAGGGCTCTAATGAGGAAATCTGCTAGGCCTGCATCCCTTTAGACATGTTCCTATTGGAAGTATCTCAACAAAAATTACATTTTTGTTGCAGGGGATGCCAGAAATCTGACTTGTATCTTAGTGCAGACTTCTGGGAAAATTAGTGAGCCAATCACACAAGCAGGAAATGATGTTTCTGGGGGTGTGGTCAGTATACATTCTGTGTACAGAACAGCTCCAGGTGGCCATATTGCATTTTCAGAAAATTACAGCGGCTGCAGATTGAAAAGGAAAGGTCATTTTTAATAACATTCAATTACAATATGATTTGTGTCACAGTTGTATACGCTATATTATTTTTTTTTATTTGCTATTTTTTCCCACAAAAGTGGAGTTACCCTTTAAGCTTTGACAATAAAAGCTGGAAGCTGATTGGTTTCTATGCACAGCTGCACCAGATTTTGCATGCTCCAGTTTTAGTAAACCTCCCCTATAGCTGTCACCCAGACTGGACTTTGAACATATCTGAGATTAGTGGTTTGCATAAGGAAAATAACATTGTTTTATGCTTTCAGTTTAACTCACTAGATTACATGATTGCCAAATTTCTGGTAAGATCAACAGCTATTTTTGTACTTTGCCTGGAAAAGGAAAACGAATGCTGCCGCCACATCTAAGTACTGGTACACTACATATTGCATTTTTGTTCTTGGGTTTAATTATCTTTTAACCACTTGCCGACTGCTTAACGACGATTTACGTCGGCAGTCAGCCCCTCACAGGCAAAGCGACGTAGATCTACGTCGCTAGCCTGTAAGGCTCTGGGGAGCAAGTGCTCCCGCTCGGTCACGGACCCCCCCGCGCGTGTGCCCGGCGGACCCGATGTCCGCCGGGCACTCGCGATCGTCCGTTACAGCGGGAGAAAGGCAGGCGGCTGATGTAAACAAAGCCGCCTGTCATTCTCCCTTGTGTAGGAATGGTGATCATACGGTTCTGCTATGTAGGACCGTTGATCACTGTTCTTACACATCAAGCCACAGCCAATCACAGTTAGAAACACGCCCCTAGGGACACACATAACCCCTCCCTCTCAAAAAAAAAAGTTAACCCTTTCACTGCCAGTGTCATTTTGCAGTAACAGTGCATATGTATAGCACTGATTACTGTAGTAATGTCACTGGTAACCCCAAAAGTGTCAAAAATGTCAGTCAAGTGTCCGATCTGTCCGCCGCAATGTCGCAGTCCCGCAAAAAAAATCGCAGATCGCTGCCATTACGCGTTAAAAAAAAAAGAACAAAAATTACAAAAATCTTTCCCTTTGTTAGTAAACTTGATAACTTTTGCGCAAACCAATCAAAATACGCGTTTTGCGATTTTTTTTTACCAAACATATGGTAAAAAAAAAAAATTGGCCTAAAATGTTAAAAAATTTTGATTTTTACATTTTTTTGGGGGGAATTTCATATAAAAAAAAAATGTGAAAAATATTGTTATTTTTGCAAAATTTACGCCCTTTTTTGTTTATAGCGCATGATCAAAAAATCACACAGGTGATCAAATACCACCAAAAGAAAGCTCTGTTTGTGGGAAAAAAAGGACGCCAAATTTGTTTAGGTACAGCGTCGCACGACCGCGCAATTATCCGTTAAAGTCACGCAGTGCCGAATCGCAAAATAGGCCCTGGTCAGGAAGGGGGTAAAATCTTCCGGGGCTTAAGTGGTTAATGTATCTGCTCTGATCCAAAGTTAGATTTAGTGAATGGAGAAACGTTTTTCTTTTAAGAACGCTCTTCAAGCTAATCATTTCTAACCATGGGCTGCCTATTTTTTCATTTTTTAGTCTCTGGCATGATGTTGCATCCATGATATAGGAAGAAAAAGGGACCAGTGAAGACACATGGCAAAGGAACTGTGTGACATTTGTCCTATAGAAAGATGAGGGTAACAGTGAGGGACGTCTTGGTGACAGCTCTGGAGAACTTGAAGAAGGATGGATTCAAGAAGTTCCAGGCCAAGTTACATGACACTGATATCAAACAGATGTACAGAAAGATCCCAAGGAGCCAGCTAGAAAACAGGGACCAGAGCGATGTGGCTGATCTTATCAGAGCCTACTACAAGGATGTCTATGGGGTTGAGGTGACATTGGCAGTTCTTGATGCCATCAATGAAAAACTCGTGGCAGCAGAACTTCTCCAAGACTTGAAAAAAGGTGAGAAAAAAAGACAACATTTGGAGCTAAATCTTTTCTTTTGGATTGTGTTGAAACTAGTGATCGACCAATATCGCTTTTTCGTTGCTGATACCAATATTTTGGCCATTGTATGTTGGAATCAGCCGATATTGGCCGATACTTTCGTACATTTAATTTTTTTTTATTTTTATCACTCTTGTGGAGGGATCTGGGGGTCTAAAAGACCCCAAACCCCTCCTCTGCACTTAAAAGCATTAAAACCGCCAAGTTTGGCTGTTTTGAATGGTGTACGTTTTTTTAAATCTGGCGCTGAGTACCCGGAAGTGACGTCATGACATCACTTCCTGGTTTTTACATGGAGACCCGATCAGAGCTGAATGCGGCTTTGATTGGGTCTTCGGTGGTCATGAAGGCTGGTTGTCCGGGTCTCCCGTTGGGACGGGAGACCCGGGCAAGACGCGGAAGGCGGCGGGAGGGGGGGACGTTCCTTCCTGCTCCTTGTAATGACAGCCGACCGGCTTCTCAGCCGCATCGGTTGTCATTACAAGACAGCCGACCGTCGGCTATGGACGCCGATACCGGGGTGATGCCTCTAGCTGCAGGCATCACTCCGGTACAGCACTTTCCGAAATATCGGCAATATCGGCCACCTTGGTGGCTGATTCCGATATATCAGGAAAAGTGTATATCTGCACTCGATATATCGGCTTTGCCAATAATCAGTCGATCCCTAGTTTAAACCCTCAAGTTTTTATTGCTGTCTGCATTCCCCATTCTCTAACTGTCCTAGTGACTATTGTCACCAAGAGAAAAAGTGATAGGTAATGAAAATTTTATAAACAGTCACCCAAAGATAAGAACGGAGTATAAAAAACAGCAGCTGTGAAAATGTCCAGTGTGCATGAGGCCTAAAGCCCCGTACACACGTGCCGATTGTCGGCCGAACGATCGGTCGTCTTTTGTCCAGTGCTGTCGTTTTGGTTGAAAAGTGCTCAAGACTGCACATGAATTTTGTTGGCCAACAACAACCAACTTCAGAAGTGATGTCATGTGATGGTTAACTTTCCGTGTGTTTTTTCTTGTCTGAGCATGCCCAGTCTTGCTCATCAGATTTTTGTCTGCCGAAATCTGTACTGACTGACGAACAATCGGCCGTTCTGGTGTTGGCCTATAAAAATTTTATAGCATGCAGACCAGATTTTGTTCGGCCGAAAAGTCGCAGTCGGTTGTCGGAAGCATCATACTAACAAGCCGACAATCGGCCGATCGGACGTTGGCCGAATATTTACGGTACGTGTGTACGGGCCTTAAGAGTTCCTTCCTAGGACATCATCCCAAAATTATAAAATAAAGCAAATCCAAACATGTATTGATGGGACTTTAAATATGCCATTGGATGTCCAACACCTATGACATTTATAGGTAATAAAATACTTTTTAATCCAATCCACATAAAACAGTAAGACATAGATACCACAATATAAATTAAAAAACAAAAGGTCAGATAATAACCTTTCCAACTCTCTGAAATATGATTGTCAAGATGATATGGATTAGTCTACAACATGTTTCTCAGGATGACCCGCTTCCTCAGGACATCAAATTTGTAAAATTATTTCAGTCAAGAGTATATAAAACATATTCTAAAACATAAAAAAATGGAAATAAAATACACAATATTTATACAATTATGACACATACATCATATGATACTGTCCTCATCAGCAAAAAAAAAAAAAAAAAACACAATGTAATATTTTCCTTACTGCTCTGCAGCAGAGGGACCCCCCCCACACTCTCCAAGGGGCATATAAGTTGGCGCCTATATTTTTTTTTCGGTAATGAGGAACTCAGTTTTTACTGTTACATATTAAATAACATGAGAACATGTAAACATTCCCTAATTAACCACTTCTGGACCAGGCTCTATTTTGTGATTCGGCACTGCGTTATTTAACGAACAATTGCACAGTCATGCGACGCTGCACCCGAAAAAATTTCAGGTCCTTTTTTTCCCACAAATAGAGCTTTCTTTTGTTGGTATTTGATCACCTGTGCGATTTTTATTTTTTTTGCGCTATAAACAAAAAAAGAGCGGCAATTCTGAAAAAAAAAAAATATATATTTTTCACATTCTTCTATAAGACATTCCCCCAAAAAAATTTAAAAATCAAAATTTTTTAACATTTTAGGCCAATTTGTTTTTTGCTACATACTTTTGGTAAAAAATCGCAATAAGCGTATTTTGATTGGTTTGCGCCATAGTTATCGCGTCTACTATCTACGGGAAATATTTATGTCATTTTTATTGTTTTTTTTTTTTTAACGAGCAATGGAGGCAAACTGCGATTTTTAGTGTGACTGTGACATTGCGGCGGACAGATCAGACCCCTAACTTACATTTTTGACACTTTTGGGGGGACCAGTGACATTACTACAGTAATCAGTGCTAAAAATATGCACAGTTACTGTAATAATGACACTGGCAGGGAAGGGGTTAACACTGTGGGTGATCAAGGGGTTAAATGTGAGCCTAGGGGAGTGATTCTAAGGCTGGCCATACACTATACAATTTTCTTGTTCAACTTTCCTTTAGAGTTACCAAAACCATGTAATATAGGGTCAAACCTAAACACTTTCAATTTGTATGCAGTCAGGCAGGCCCTTGCACTACATAGTTTAAGGTAAATCTAAAGGAAATTGAATAAGAAAATTGTATAGTGTATGGCCAGCCTAACTGTGGGGGGGGGGGGGGGCGGGGGCAGGGCTTGTCAAATGATCATAGAGACCTGTGATTCTATATAGAAGGATCACAGGAGCTCTGTGATCATTCCAGGGAGAAGAATGGTCAGGTGTGTTTACAACAGTCGACCGTTCTTCTCTCTCAGCGAGGAGCGATCACGGGTGGCTGGAAGCAATCGGAGCCGCCTGCCCCATGCATCGGAGTCCCCACTGCCGAGTGGGGGCGGAAGTGCGCCGGCGGCGGCACACGCTCGCCCCCTAGCTGCAGGCGCGCAACCGACATACAGTAGGTCTAAGTTGTTTCATGCAGGAGGGCCGCCCTGCCACAGTAAATCGGCGGTGGGCAGTCCAGAACCGATTAAAAACCATGAAGACCTTTTTATAGACATATGGGGGTTGATTTACTAAAACCCGAGAGTGCAAAATCTGGTGCAGCTCTGTTTAGAAATCAATCAGCTTCCAGGTTTTATTGTCAAAGCTTAATTGAACAAGCTGAAGTTAAAAGCTGATTGGCTACCATGCACAGCTGCAATAGATCTTTCACTCTCCAGTTTTAGTAAATCTACCCCCATAGTTACATCCCAGATTTCCTGCATATAATAGTATCATCCAAAGTGTTTATTGCAGCAAAGTCCACTTTTCCAAGGATTCATATGCAGTTCAAACAATAAAGATAAGCTTATGTAACAGGTCAATAACAGAGTAATGGTTAACACATCTTTTAACACACTGAAAAATGCCCAAAGGTCATTGAAAAAAGTTTAGAGATTACTCCCCCCCCCCCCAAAAAAAAAAAAAAACATTATGATGGAGGACCCATGAACAAAATTTGGAAAGGGCTTCAGCCTTGAACTGAGGCAGTGGAGGCATGGGATGGTCCTCTGAAGTGGACTCCATTCAACCATTTGGACTGGTAAGTATGTAAAAATTCCACGCTAATAAATGATGCTAGACTTAGAAAATAAAAACTAGCAGCAGCACATAGGAATCATAGAAAAAACTCCCATATAGTATCTAATAGTAGTATGTGCTGCGCTAAACAAATATTTACATGTGATTAGGATATCACAAATTGTGACATTTGTGCAAAAAAATATTTAGGTTGATAAATACAATCAAATTATATATAATAGTAGTGAAAAGGATTCCATAAAACATATATAGTGTCCAATATATGTAAAACAACCGAGTCCATGCAATGAAGAAATGGAAAAGAAATCTGTGTCCAAACAAAAATCCTCAGTGATGTAATAAAGTGAATTAAATGAAAGATTCAAGGAGCCACAAGTCCCAGTAGCTATCACATCCACAAGTAATGTTGAAGATGAAGAAACACCAATGTGCAGGTCACCATGGAATTAAAATAGGTTGGCAGCTTACCAGATCAAATGGGTTACTCAAATTAATGAGTAGACCTATATGAGCTATTGGATGGTAATACCAGGAACGGCCACAGGGTGTTGCCTCACCAATTCAGATCAGGAATCCATATGGCATGTATAAAAAATTGGATGACAGGGACATAGCGTAATTCCATAAAATACAATCCGTTTATTTAGTTAAAAAATATCAAACTCACATTTTGGATGAGTATCACAGGCATAAAAAGCAATGAGCCAACATTTAGAAGAGAACGAACATCTCCTGAAGTTTGGCAGATCGTGGAAGCCGGCTGTTGGGGGCGTGGTTGCGTCACGTCTGACTCACCCGACCGGTTTTGTCATACGCTTGACGTCATCAGGGACTGTTGATGGACACCGGGAGGAAAGAGGGACAATCCAAAACACTTCTTCTCATCCTACTCACCCACTGATTTTGGTGGCCATGTGTCCCCAATAAGAAGATTCAGTCACTGATAACCTACATGCAATGTACAGAAGGTTTAATCTGTGAGTGCAAAAGGTCTCTTTATTTACCAGGAATAAAGAAGGATTTAAAACCATGCTGGTGCTCTCTGTTGTCTTTTACCTGGTTTTGTAGTTAAATAGAGCTCCACTCTTTCATACAGAGCTGCAAAATCTGAAGGTAGTTATTGAGGAGCGACCAGTATAAAAGTTCATATAACTCAGGGGACTTTTTGAAATGTATATTGGTTTAGAACAGTGGTCTCCAAACTGTGGCCCTGGGGACAGATGCAGTCCTTTGCTTGCCTTATCACCCTGCCTTCTGTCCTCTCCCTATAACTGCTCCTACCAATTCTTGCTAATTTTACATCCATATACTGAGAAAACCTCCAGGACTATGGGGCATGTCCCTTCATATAAAGCACACTCCCTCAATACCTACCTCCCCCTCCTGCTTCTCTTTACCTCTGGTGACATATCCCCAAACCCTGGGCCTCCTTTTGGCTTTTCCCTATGCTCCCACCACCCTACACCCTTGGGGCACCATTTCTCCCAATGGTATGAAACACTATTCCTCCAGCTGGCACATACAATGGGGCATCATTCCTACCACTGACACCAAACATGGGGCACTATTCCTCCCCCCTGCCATCAAAGATTTTGCATTGTTTACCTTCCCTAATGCCAGGATAAGTTATACCCCCACTGGCCACAGTCCAGCTCCACTAAACTCTGTAGGACAGTAAACTGGGTCTTTGTTTAGAAGGTTTGGAGACCTCTCATTTAAAACATCAAGCAAAGCCAACATGTTTCAGGGTAAAGGCCAGCCCCTTTTAGGGCTTGAGCAATAGATGTAATTAGAATTATATTTAGATGCAATAGGAGACTGATATTAGGGCATTATAAACTGCACTATCATTGTCACCATGCTGGGATTTCTCATTGTGATTCTAATTACATCTACTCCTCTAGCACTGATGAAGGGGGAGGCCTTTCCCCTGAAACACTTTGGCTTTACTTATTGCTCTCAACCAATAAAAATTTCAAAAAGACCTCTGAGTGAAATGAACTTTTGTACTGGGCCTTCCTCAATACCATTCCTCTTACCATGTTTTATGTGATGACCTTATCTTTGTAGCCTTTCTTGAAAGTTTGACTTTAGAAGTAGAAGGTCCACTCTGATTGTTAGGCATCCTTATATCCACTCATGATAAAATAACGAATTTCCACCTCTACCCTTATACCAGTATAAATTGACTGCACTCTTAAGGGGTAAACACGTTGCCGGGGGAGCACGTTGCAGGGCATCTTTCCTTAAGGCTTCTTTCTTTAAGTGGTTATTTCTACAAGTGATATGCACTTCAACCTCTGCACTTCAGTGATTGCACGAAGCAAGCATATACAGCAAACTACACCAACAAGCACGAAACAGGCTACAGGTGACCCTGTCTCTCTAGTCAGCTCTTTTCCCACTCTGTAACATGCGCTCTCTACCACTCCTGCTGTCAATGGTGTCCTCTCTTCTCAAACTCAATTGGCCACCCCCTCTTCTCCACCCCACAGCTTATATACTGAATATCACCCTGCCTTCTGTCCTCTCCCTATAACTGCTCCTACCAACTCTTGCTAATTTTACATCCATATACTGAGAAAACCTCCAGGACTATGGGGCATGTCCCTTCATGTAAAGCACACTCCCTCAATACCTACCTCCCCCTCCTGCTTCTCTTTACCTCTGGTGACATATCCCTAAACCCTGGGCCTCCTTTTGGCTTTTCCCTATGCTCCCACCACCCTACACCCTCTGGCAGAAGCCGCAACCCACAGAACATAGTCTCCATTCCTCTTCTTCCCAATACCAGCCTCCCCTTTTCCTGTGCCCTCTGGAATGCCCACTCTGTCTGTAACAAACTCACCTCCCTTCACAACCTCTTTATCACAAATTCCTTTAACCTACTCGCCATTACCAAAACCTGGCTTCATGAGTCCAATACTATTTCTCCTGCTTCCCTCTCCCATAGTGGCCTTCTCTGAAATCACTCCCCCAGACCAAGTGGACGGAAGGGAGGTGAAGTGGGAATCCTTCTAGCCCCATGCAGCACCTATCAGATACTTCACCCACCTCCCTCTCTGACATTCTCCTCTTTTGTGGCACATTGTATTTGTCTATGTTCTCCTGTTTCTCTAAGAATTGCTGTCATCTACCGGCCCCCTGGACCGCTATCAACCTTTCTTGATGACTTCTCTGCCAGGCTACCCTACTTTCTCTCTTCTAAAATCCCCACAATCATTCTCGGTGACTTCAAAATCCCTGTTAATGCTAATACTAATACTGCTTCTAAACTTCTCAGCCTAACCTCATCTCTTGACATGAAGCAATGGATACAGGCCCCTACTCACTCCAATGCCAACACTCTTGACCTTGACCTCTGACCATCTATATGACAAAATCTCACCCCTGTCATGCCCCAACCTAGACACTTCCATCTATAACGGCTCACTGTCATCTTCCCTAGACAAGCTCGCTCCCCTCACTACACACAGAATTCAATCCTGACCGCTACAACCCTGGCAAACAGATGACACCAGAAGCCTCAGAAAACCTACCCACGCTCTTGAGCACCTGTGATGTAAGACTAAGTCCCCGGAAGACTTCAACTAATATAAATCTGCTCTCCTTTGACTCTATTCTAAACTCTCTAACTCACATCTTCAACCTCTCCCTCTTTTCTGGCATCTTCCCAAACTCTCCAAAACATGCGCTTGTCACTCCTATCTTTAAAAAGCCCTCACTGGACCCCACCAATTTATACAATCAAAACCCCAGCTCCTTAATTCCCTTCTCCTCCAAACTCCTTGTACGACTGGTCTATAACCGATTGAGCGACCATCTGACTAAGAACAAACTTCTTGATCCCCTTCAGTCCGTATTTCGCCCTCAACATTTCACGGAAACTGCTCTCCTTAAACTCACAAACGATCTACTAACAGCTAACACCAAAGGACACAATTCTGTACTACTCCTCCTGGAGCTCTCTGCTGCCTTTGACACAGTGGACAACCCCCTCCTACACAAAAACTCCACTCCCTTTGTCTCTGTGACTGCACTCTTCACTGATTCTCATCCTACCTATCCCAACGCATCTTCAGTGCTACTTACAACTCTACTACCTCCTCTCCCTTTCTCCATCTGGGTCCCCCAAGGTCCTGTTCTTGCTCCTTTTCTCAATCTACACCTCCTACTTGGGTCAGCTGATTTCCTCCGATGGCTTTCAATATCATCTCTACGCTGACTACACCCAAATCTATCTCTCCACCCCTCAGCTCACTCCATAAGTTTTCTCATGCATCACCATCACCAACTTACTAACAGATATATCAGCCTGGATGTCACATCACTTCCTCAAACTCAACCTATCCAAAACCGAGCTCATGATATTGCCTCCCCCACGCTCCTCTTCCCCTGATTTCTCTGTCAAAATCAACAGCTCAACTATCAACCCGTCCCCCCATGCCAAGGTCCTAGGTGTAATCCTGGACTCTGAACTCTCCTTTTGGCCACACATCTAGTCACTGTCCAAAGGTTGCTGCCTCAACCTCCGCAACATCTCCAAGATATGCCCCTTCCTTACCAATGACACCGCAAAGCTTCTAATCTCCTCCCTGGTCATCTCATGTCTCGATTAATGCAACTCCCTTCTCATTGGCTTACCTTTAAATAGGCTATTCCCCCTTCAGTCTATCATGAACGCTGCTGCCAGGCTCATCCACCTTACTAACCGATCGGTGTCTTTGCCAATCCCTCTATTGGCTGCCACTCAACCTACGAATTAAATTCTAGATACTAACCATAATTTACAAAGCCATCCACAACCTGGCACCCAGCTACATCAATAACCTGGTCTCAAAATACCAACCAAATTGTTCTCTTCGTTCCTCCCAGGACCTCCTGCTCTCTAGCTCCCTCATCACCTCTTCCCATGCTCGCCTCCAGGACTTTTCCTGAGCCTCTCCCATCCTCTGGAATGCTCTACCCCAATCTGTCCGACTATCTCCTACTTTGTCCACTTTCAGACTATCCCTGAAAACACATCTCTTAAGAGAAGCCTATCTGGCACCCACCTAACAACTGTACTTTTATTTTCTCCATCAGCCCATCCCCCACAGTTATTTCCTCTTATATCTCTTGACCCTCCCTCTTAGATCGTAAGCTCTAACGAACAGGGCCCTCTGATTGCTACTGTATTATAGTGTATTGTATTTGTCTATCCTCAAGTTGTAAAGCGCTGCTTAACTGTCGGTGTTATTTAAATCCTGTATAATATTATTAATAATACCCACCGCATCTGCTAAGCATTATTTTTGTCGCTATTGGAGGGTTAGCTGCTTGGGATCGCAATAAGATCTATCCACACTGTACCTAAATCACGTATTAGTTCCTCTGAAGGAGGCATCACTCCCATGTGTATCCATCAGAACCAAGCCTCGCTCCTATTGGTCCAGTGCTATCACACGCACACACATCACACACATACAGAGCTGTAAGAATAGGATTGAACTGGTTTATGGACTTTTGTGCTTCTTTACTAATTATCTGAGACTTTTTAATTGAATTTGATTCTGTTGTGGTGTTGAGTCATAATGTTACTAAATATACAAAATAGAGCTCATTACAGAGACTTTGTTTAACATCTCCTCACAGCTTAACCGATTGCCGACCACCGCACGACTATTTACTGCGGCGGTCAGCCCCTCACAGGCAGAGCGACGTAGTACTACGTCGCTAGCCTGTGAGGGTCTAGGGAGCGAGCGCGTGCCCCCGGAGGCGCGCTCCCGCGTGGTCACGGACCCACCCGCGCATGTGACCGGCGGACCCGATGTCCGCCGGTCACTCGGTGATCATCGGTGCAGAGGGAGAAAGGCAGGCGGCTGATGTAAACAAGCCGCCTGTCATTCTCCGCTGTGTAGAAATAGTGATCATACGATTCTACTATGTAGGACCATTGATCACTGTTCCTACACCTCAAGCCACAGCCAATCACAGTTAGAATCACGCCCCTAGGGACACACATAACCCCTCCCTCTCAAAAAAAGTTAACCCCTTCACTGCCAGTGTAATTTTACAGTAACAGTGCATATGTATAGCACTGATTACTGTAGAAATGTCACTGGTAATCCCAAAAGTGTCAAAAATGTCAGTCAAGGGTCCGATCTGTCCGCCGAAATGTTGCAGTACCGCAAAAAAAAAATCGCAGATCGCCACCATTGCACATTAAAAAAAAAAAACAACAAAAATGACAAAAATCTTTCCATTTGTTAGTAAACGCGATAACTTTTGCGCAAACAAATCAAAATACGCTTTTTGCGATTTTTATTTTTACCAAACATATGTAGCATAAAACAAATTGGCTGAAAATGTTAAAAAATTTAGATTTTTACATTTTTTGGGGGGGGGGGGGATTTCATATAAAAAAATGTGAAAAATATTGTTATTTTTGCAAAATTGTCGCTCTTTTTTTGTTTATAGCGCATGATCAAAAAATCGCACAGGTGATCAAATACCACCAAAAGAAAGCTCTGTTTGTGGGAAAAAAAGGACATCAAATTCGTTTAGGTACAGCGTCGCACGACCGCGCAATTGTCCATTAAAGTCACGCAGTGCCGAATTGCAAAATAGGCCCTGGTCAGGAAGGGGGTAAAATCTTCTGGGGCTTAAGTGGTTAATACACAGAACAGATACAGTATATATTTTTTATTATAATTGATTAGTCTGTGCATATCATAAATATCCCCCATTTTCTCTTTTTATGGTATAAGTGCTAAAAATAGTCAAGTGAACCTTATACAGATAGAGCTCCAAAGGTCCAAGCAAAAAGGAAAGTTGACCTTCAAGTCAGAGACTACTGATCCATATACTTGATCCTGATCAGAGTTTTAAGTTCAAAACCAGAGGATTAATATGACAGCTATGGAACCGGCATGTTCAGAAGGAGGTGTCCACAAATTTTAGATGCTGTAAAACTAAACATAGGCTCTATTTAACATTTGTTGGTTGCTTTCATGACTTATCTATTTTTTTTTAAATATTTTATTTCCAGTGGATCGATTTGTAAGACTGGGTGAAATAGAGGAAGAAAACACTGCAGCCCCTACAGGTGAGCAATAGGTGTGTGCTAAAAGGGTTCAAGAAAGAAGGATGGAAGTTTTATTATAGCTTTGGATAGATCGGGGAATGATTAGAACCTGTGTTCTATAGCGTTCTATAACGTGTTACTGCGTTGCAGCGACCTTCATTTTCCAATGAATGCACCTGTGTTGTAGCTTGCCACAATGCACAACAGTGCATTAAGTTACAAAAAAGGGGTCATGTTTGATTATTATCATGTTAGGGTGCATTGGCGGCCCATTAATTTTTAGTTTAATTATTTATTTAATCAGTTAACTTTCTAACATTGTTATGTAACGGTATCAGCCAAATGATCAGACCAGTGGGGATGTGCAATTTCTACTTTACTTAACAATGAAAACCAATGTAGATTACACAGGAGATCATGTGGACAGGGGTTTGCAGTACAAAACAGCAATATGAGGAAGGGGGGAAACAGGCATAAAACATTAAAACAAGTATATTGCAGTTCTACTAATGGCCACTAGAGTTCAGTTTACTGATAGGATAGAGAGCTGAAGATTTCTCACGTGTTCCAAGATGATAATCATTCATTCAGCAGACTGTGAGCTGAGGGGATTTCCTGCTGGCACAGACTTCACACTGGCACTGCTGATGCTGACTTCGGTCAGGAGGCTCTGGGGGCCATAGATAGGACCACCCCAATGCTTGAACAGCTTCTCCACATGGACTGTAACAGAGTCCTCTCCAGTGACTGGGGCTTGGATAGATGCTGCATGCTCTTGTGCTCACTGCTGGTGGCCCACACACCAGACTGATCAGATGAGGACCCAGCACCTGGGGACAGCTCACTTGCCCAGTCACTGCTGTCCCATCAGGCAGGATCTCTCTGAGCACAGGAAGCTGGGTGGAGCTGGCATTTATACTCCCTGGGCGTGTCCAGGAACTCAGGGGATGCTGGGAGCCCAGAGGATTGTGGGGAATTGAGTTAAAGGGACTTGCACCTGCATCTGGATAAAGGGGCACACCACTACAACATCAATAAATCAAGTAATAATAATTATGTTGCAATACTATAGGTTATCCAAACCTAGAAAGGAATGAGGGAATAAAGAAAATTGGGAAGAGGGGGCATAAGGAATGCATAAAAAGAAGTGATAGGCCCAATGGTCAGGCCTTGATACACCAGACAGTCCAACAGTCCAAGGCAGTGATGTGTTGAGACCTTGGTGGGGTGTCAGCTTTATTGAAAGAGCCATTAAGGATATGAATCAGAATAACTTCCTAATATGGAGTTATCGGAAATCTAAAATGAATGGCCAGCTAAGACCTTGAATGAATCAGTCTCTATTTGCCACCCAGCAAGTCCAAGCTTGAAGGGCTTAATCGGGGATATTCTTGTTAGTGGAAACCAGGGTCTTCATGGGCATAATGTCTGGTAGACCATTCATTTTTAGGCTGGGTTTACACTTTTGCGAATTGGATGCTGGTTTCCCCACATCCAATTCACATGTCCGGAGCCTGTGACCAGCTCTCAATGGAGTCGGTTCACACAGCTCTGGGATGGCTGCGAGGCGAATTACGCAGGAGTCCTGTGCCTCTTCTGGTCCATTTCAGGTCTGAATTCAGCCAAGATTTGGACCGAAATCAGGCCTGAAACAGTGAACAGGGACGCACCAGAACCCTGCTGTGAGACCCTCTGCACAGAGGTATGAACCCAGTCTCAATGGGCTGCCTTAACACAACTCACGCTAATGTGGCCCATAAAATATCCCAATATTTTTGATAGAAGTTATGATTCCTAGTAAATTTTCACCTTCTCCAACTTAGATCCTCCAATCACAGAGGGGTCATTCGCTCGGCACTGCGGCCATTGACAGAAGGTCTTATATTCTTTTTTCCAATGAATATGAGGTATTCTCTGATTGGAAGAGGTGGAGATTTTAACATCACTGCCCAATCTGTCCTCCTTGTCCAATCACACAACGCCTCATATTCATTAAAAAAAAAAAAACAAAAAGAAACAAGGCATTCTGTGATAAGCAGCAGTGTTGAACGAGCTTGGGAAGAGGGGTCTTGTAGTTCACAGAAGATTGCTGGGATAGCAATGTTTAAGACTTACAAGTGTAGTACCCTCCTAGGTAGGTGCTAGGTAAAAGCATTGTTTTGCTCCATCTGCTTATCAGGGGAGCCTGATCAGTAGTTTTGCCTGTTGCATGTGTCCATGTGTGATTTACCTGGTCTGAGGGAGTGTCCCCTCTGTATCCAATAGGGGAGCCTGTTGGACAGTGGAGGAAACCCTGCCAGTAACACACAGGCTTTTGTAGCTGTCCCAGTGGGTTGGCAAAGAGATTGGTGCATCCTGGCATAGGCTATAAAAGCTACAGGCACATGTGACAGGGCGTCTTTGGATGGGAAGCCAGGTCCCAGGAGGAGGGTGACGTTGGTCTCTCCTCCTGTCAGCAAGGCAGGTGGTCACAGGTGGTCAGCCTAGTGGATCCAGAGTGTGATGCTGAGCCAAGAGGTACAGGATAATGACAAGTGGAGCTGAAGGCAGAGCAACCAAGGGGGGGAGTACAAGGAAGTTTGCCAGGGGTCTGCCCAGGAAGGGGACCACTCCAATGGAGAGTCAGTGGACAAGGGCAAGCATGCACGGGAAGTAAAAAAGGGGGTGCCAAGTCAGTACCCTGAAGAGAAATCCAGCCAGGAACCTATTTCAACTTCACTTCAGTGGCAGGGTGAAGCAGCGGTCTTGCCGCATTCATTACAGTTAGTGTACTCAGAATTTGTGCATAGTTCAAGTTGGAGTATCCCACTCATCCCTTCTCCCATCCAAGTTCCAAAATAAAGCACAAAAAACAAATCCCCTGGACTGTTCATTGTCCGAGCCAAGTCTTAAAGTGATACGTTTTATGGACTGTTGCTATGGGTAACCCAGGGGAATCCACACTCAGCAGCTCCCTAGGGGGCAGTGCTACACAAGCAAGTCTTCAGCTTACAAGCAGTTTACAAGGACAATGAATTTCTAGCAGGATTAAAAGGTATTTCTGTACAGGAAGAAAATATATTTGCTCTGTTCTTCATACATCATGAAAACATATTTGAACTTTCCCTATGGTTGCCTTTTCAGCCAGGCCAGTGATAAGAAGCCTGTGTGATTCCGGGGCGCTGAGATACTCTTTGACTCTAGAGGGGTTTTATCCCGGGTACCTTCACTTCAAATGGACGTGTGGAGAGAACAATGATGATGACATTTTATCATCCCAAGAATGCTACATAGAAAATAATCATCAATTCACCGTCTGCAGTGAGGTCATTATTCCACAGACTGTCCTCAAATGTCCCGGATCCACAGTAATTGTTAGCTGGGAACATGAATACACCAATAGCACCGGACATGAAAAGCTGTGTATCCGAGATGACAGAGGTGAGAGAGGAGTCATACCATCATGTACATCCCGGGTCCCCATCCTGCAGCCTGGGAGCCATATGCAGACTTTTCGCATGATGGTGTAAAGGAACCATTATGGTGTAGCCCTCTGACCCCTATAAACAATAGTCCCCCATTGGCTTCTAGTAGGCAGGTGGTTTGGTTTATTTTATTTTTCCTTTTTCTGTGCTCTCCATTCATTTTCTCTTTTTTATTTTTTTTCCTCTAAACTTTTTATAATAGATCTTGTTCTGAGAAATTGCTAATCTAGCACAATTAAAGGGGGTTGTAGGGAGCACTGATTTGTGAAGGGGCTGTAATAGCAATGATCTCTAGCAGTCTCATGTAACATGTCTCCAGTCTATGACTGTCTCCTGAACCACATCTCCAGTCTACTGCAACTCCTATAGCATGTTTGCAGTCTCTGACCATATCCTATAGCAGGTATGCATTCTTTGACCTCATACTTTGGTATGTCTGCAGTCTTTGACCATGTCCTGTAGCATTTCTGCAGTCTCTGCCCATCTCTTGTAGTATGTCTGCAGTCTCTGCCCATCTCTTGTAGTATGTCTGCAGTCTCTGACCATCTCTTGTAGTATGTCTGCAGTCTCTGACCATCTCTTGTAGTATGTCTGCAGTCTCTGACCATCTCTTGTAGTATGTCTGCAGTCTCTGACCATCTTTTGTAGTATGTCTGCAGTCTCTGACCATCTTTTGTAGTATGTCTGCAGTCTCTGCCCATCTCTTGTAGTATGTCTGCAGTCTCTGCCCACCTTTTGTAGTATGTCTGCAGTCTCTGCCCATCTCTTGTAGTATGTCTGCAGTCTCTGACCATCTTTTGTAGTATGTCTGCAGTCTCTGACCATCTCTTGTAGTATGTCTGCAGTCTCTGACCATCTCTTGTAGTATGTCTGCAGTCTCTGCCCACCTTTTGTA
Source organism: Pelophylax lessonae (assembly GCF_965119305.1). Taxonomy (NCBI): domain Eukaryota; kingdom Metazoa; phylum Chordata; class Amphibia; order Anura; family Ranidae; genus Pelophylax; species Pelophylax lessonae. The sequence continues at coordinate 40,023,347 of NC_138773.1, forward strand.
GTATGTCTGCAGTCTCTGCCCATCTCTTGTAGTATGTCTGCAGTCTCTGACCATCTTTTGTAGTATGTCTGCAGTCTCTGCCCATCTCTTGTAGTATGTCTGCAGTCTCTGCCCACCTTTTGTAGTATGTCTGCAGTCTCTGACCATCTCTTGTAGTATGTCTGCAGTCTCTGACCATCTTTTGTAGTATGTCTGCAGTCTCTGACCATCTCTTGTAGTATGTCTGCAGTCTCTGACCATCTCTTGTAGTATGTCTGCAGTCTCTGACCATCTTTTGTAGTATGTCTGCAGTCTCTGCCCATCTCTTGTAGTATGTCTGCAGTCTCTGACCATCTCTTGTAGTATGTCTGCAGTCTCTGATCATCTCTTGTATCATGTCTGCAGTCTCTGACCATCTCTTGTAGTATGTCTGCAGTCTCTGACCATCTCCTTAAGTATGTCTGCAGTCTCTGACCATCTCCTTTAGTATGTCTGCAGTCTCTGACCATCTCCTGTACCATGTCTGCAGTCTCAGAACATACCCTGTAACATGTCTGCCGTATCTGACCATCTCTTGTATCATGTCTGTAGTCTCTGAACATCTCTTGTATCATGTCTGCAGTCTCTGACCATCTCTTGTATCATGTCTGCAGTCTCTGACCATCTCTTGTAGTTTGTCTGTAGTCTCTGACCATTTCTTGTAACATGTCTGCAGTCTCTGACCGTCTCCTGTAGAATATCTACAGTCTCGGACCACCTCCTGTAGCATTTTTGCAGTCTCTGACCTTCTCCTTTAGTATGTGTGCAGTCTCTCACCATCTCCTGTAGCATGTCTGTAGTCTCTGACCATTTCTTGTATCATATCTGTAGTCTCTGACCATCTCCTGTAGCACGTCTGTAGTCTCTGACCATCTCTTGTAGTATGTCTGTAGTCTCTGACCATTTCTTGTATCATGTCTGCAGTCTCTGACCATCTTCTGTAGCATGTTTACAGTCTCTGACCATCTTCTGTAGCATGTTTACAGTCTCTGACCATCTTCTGTAGCATGTTTACAGTTTCTGACCACCTCCTGTAGTGTGTGTGCAGTCTCTCACCATCTCTTATAGTATGTCTGGAATCTCAGACCATATATTGTAGAATGCCCATAATCTATGCCCATCTTCTGTTGCATTTCTGCAGTCTCTAGAGGCTTTCAGTAGCATTACATTTACTGAATATTATGTGTGGTCCTTTGGTGACGGTAGAGGCCACACGTGATGAGATTTCATAAACATTTGCACAAATATCATGCAGAATAGAAAACTGCGACTCCTCATTCTGTGGGTTCTCTGTTGTCAGAAAACAAATACTTTGGAGAACCTGTAGCAAATTTCATAATGTTCATTTTAATATGTGTGTGGAATATTGAAAAAATGTTTACAATCTTCACTTTCGATTACATTTTTAATACAAGGCACTTCAATGGCATTGTGTCCTCAGATTATTTTAGGCTTTCCAGGAATACAACCCAGCAGTAGATGTTTTGACTGTCTCTCTCTAACACTGGTCTACAATTTTTGGGAAATGATCAACCTCTGAGATAAAATGTGCTCATTCTTACATATTTTATAATAGGTGAATTAGAAAACAGGTGATAAAGGTGCTGGTTGGCTAAAGATATCAAGATATTTCACAACAGAGATATAGGCACAGGCAAGTATGTTTGCCTACAAGGGAGGGAGGAGTCTGATGATCATGATGCCTCGTAACTTCTTGAAAAAGTACGGTAGAACAATGAAAATTGAACCACATGAAAGTGTATTATTATTATTATTATATAGGATTTATATAGTGCCGACAGTTTACACAGCGCTTTACAACTTTAGGGTAGACAGTACAAGTACCATACACTTTAATACAGTAGGAATCAGAGGGCCCTGCTCGTCAGAGCTTACAATCTAAGAGGGAGGGCCAAGAGATACAAGATGTAATAACTGTGGGGGATGGGCTGATGGAAAAAATAAGAGTACAGTCGTTAGGTGGTTGCCAGATAGGTTTCTCTGAAGAGATGTGTTTTCAAGGATCATCTGAAAGTAGACAAAGTAGGAGATAGTCAGACAGATTGGGGTAGAGCATTCCAGAGGATGGGAGAGGCTCAGGAGAAGTCCTGGAGGCGAGCATGGGAAGTGGTTACAAGAGAGCATAAGGTCCTGGGAGGAATGAAGAGAACGACTTGGTTGGTATTTTGAGACCAGATTAGTGATGTAGCTGGGCACCAAGTTTCGGATGGCTTTGTAAGTTATGGTTAGTAACTTGAATCTAATTTGTTGGTTGAGTGGCAGCCAATGGAGATATTGGCAAAGAGGGTTGGCAGACACAGAGCGGTTTGCAAGGTGGATGAGCCTGGCAGCAGCATTCATCATGGACTGAAGGGGGGTAAGCCAAAGAGAAGGCAGTTGCAGTATTCAAGACGAGAGATGACCAGGGAGTGGATTAGAAGCTTTGTGGTGTCGTTGGTTAGGAAGGGACGTATCTTGGAGATGTTGCGAAGGTTGAGACTGCAAGCTTTGGACAGTGACTGGATGTGTGGCCGAAAGTATATAAATATATCTTTACTTTGAGACAAAAGATTATTACCATATTTATTGGCGTATAACACGCACCTCAATATTTGGAGAGAAATTTCAGGAAAAAAGCTTAAATTTAAAATAAACAGCTTTGAACTCAGAACATTTTTTTAAAATCAAATGACATCTCACCAGTGCCCATGAATGCATCCTCATCAGCAGTGTCCATATATGTAGCCCATCAGCAGTGTCCATATATGTAGCCCATCAGCAGTGTCCATATATGCAGCCCATCAGCAGTGTCCAAATATACAGCCTCACCAGCAGTGTCCATATATGCAGTGTCCATATATGCAGCCTCAATATATGTAGCCCATCAGCAGTGTCCATATATGCAGCCCATCAGCAGTGTCCAAATATGCAGCCTCACCAGCAGTGTTCATATATGCAGCCTCAATATATGCAGCCCATCAGCAGTGTCCATACATGCAGCCTCACCAGCAGTGTCCATATATGCAGTGTCCATATATGCAGCCTCAATATATGCAGCCCATAAGCAGTGTCCGTATATGCAGCCTCGCAAGCGCAGTGTCCAAATATGCAGCCTCGCAAGCGCCATTGGAACTGTCCGAATCTGTTTTAAAAAAGGCCGGGAAGCAGCGCCGAGAGCAGAAGGGGCGGGCCGGGCCGAGGAGTAGGAAGGACGAGCTGTCATAAGAGCAGAAGGGGACGGGCCTGGCCGAGGAGAAGGGAGAACGAGCGAGCGCAGTCATCGGAAGTCCTGCCTCCTCTGCCGAGACGTGTGACGTCTGTCATAGGCGGGACTTCCGATGACTGTGCTCGCTCGTTCTCCCTTCTCCTCGGCCCGGCCCGCCCCCTTCTGCTGTTATGACAGCTCGTCCTTCCTTCTCCTCGACCCGGCCCGCCCCTTCTGCTCTCGGCGATGTTTCCTGGCACTTTTTTTTTAATATCGGCGTATAACACGCACTGCTGCTTTTTCCTCCATTTTTAGGAGGAAAAGGTGCATGTTATACGCCGATAAATACGGTACCTAACTGTTATTTATTGTTCTTTTATTACAAGATACATTTGTCTTGGTCAGATTTCCGCATCATACAGTTACTGTACATCTGCTGGCTTGTGAAAGTGTCATTGCCTAACATTTCCAAGGAACAGTTCCGTGATATTTGCCCCCAGAAGTCAAGATGCCTCGAAATTGTGAAAACGACACAGATACCTTCTGCTACATTTGTGGCGAGGTTGCATTTGCATCTCAAATGTGCGGTATGATGGCAGTGGTAAAAAAAAGGCATACCACCTATATTTTGGATGCAAAATAGGGGATCAGGACAAGCATTGGGCCTTTACATGTGCAACTTATCTGCGTCATTGGATAAACAAGAAGAAAAAGTCCATGCCTTTCGTAATCCCAATGGTGTGGAAGTTGAATGAAAATGTTACATGAAAAACCAATAAATGAATGGAAAGTTATGGTATTGGCATCGATAAAAAGATAAAATTATAATGATTTGGTGTGACACCATTCTCATTGCTATATCACACACCCCCCTCGTAATTTTGAATTATTTTGATGCAGTTTTGACCTGAAGCTGTATCTTGGAAACTGGAGCCAATTAATGCTCAGGACTTATTTTTCCTTTAAAGTGTTTGTTACCCTAAAAAAAAAAAAAATGAGATCCTCTTCCTTTAAAGCTTGTTATACAGCACTGTGATTGTGCTGTGTAATTTGCCCCCTGTATCACCTGAAACACCTGGCTGACATTCCTGATTTTGCCCTCCCCCCTGTAAACTGACCACAGTTTATCATGGCTGCTGAGCCCTGACACCGTGGTCAGTTTACGTGACTCCATCATCCGCAGCTCTCCTGTCTCTTCTCTGTCCACTCCTCTGTCCTCTCCCCCCTCCCTTCCTGCCTGTCAGCTGCCCGATCCTCCTATCCTGCTGTAAAAATACTGTGTTTGCTTTCTATAGTTCCCTCTGTTAGATAAAAGTAAGCTCCCCAGTGTATGTGATTTATAAAAATACGCTGCTTAATACCTTTTTCCGAACGCCGCTCGGTGCTCACGTGACCTGCTGGTCTCCTCGTTCCGGCTGACGTTAGCGGGGGATAGTCAGCCCTCCCCCTGCAGCTATCAGATCGGGAGAGGAGACCACAGGACAGTCACGTGAGCACCGACTGGCGCTCTGAAATAAGGTATTGGGCAGCATATTTTTATAAATCTTATACACTGGGGAGCTTAATGTTATCTAACAGAGGGAACTGAAAAAAGAAAAACGTGGCTTTACAAACACTTGTAACTTGAAAAATTTAGCTACTTTGCTTTCCGAAGCGTTCTCCTTGAAGACCAGTGTAATTGATCCTCTATGCAGAGTCCTATACAATAGAGACAGGGAGGGGGATTACTCTTCTCTCATAGAATGGAAATAATGAACTGCAGAAAACCTGCAATGGAAAGGCACTAAAGTTTCTCCTCGAGCTTTGTCTGTATCAGTAGCGGCCCATCCATTGGGGGCGCAGGGGCGCCGCCCCCCTATCCATGCATTCGTCCCTCTAATCTACATGCAGGTCGCATGGACTCCAATAGGGGATTTTTTTTTTTTTTGAAGCACGTGATTAGAGCCAAGAGGCTCTATTAGGCTTAAAAAAAGGGTTGGCTCGGGGCGCAGGGCACTGCGCCCTCAGACCACCCAGTTGTGTGACAATAGCTATTATCAAACTTATTTTCCTACAAGCCAATCAGGAAGCGGGTCATGAGACCCCTTTCCTGATTGGCTGAAAAGAGAAGAAATTCTACTGAGGGAGGAGACGTACGGCTGGAGGAGACTCGCAGCCGCTCAGGGAAGGAGCAGGTCAGGATGCAGGCTGTCCAGCTGGCCAGCCAGCCTTCTTTCCCAGGAGGGGGGAGGAGGGAGGGTGTGGAAGATTTGATTGCCGACCGGCCGTCCCGCCGGGGTGGGGGGGGTGTTGGTTTTACCGCCCCCCAAATTTTCATTCACCAGCCGCCACTGGTCTGTATGTGTCTAGCCCTATGCAAATATTAGTAGGTTGGCATAGGGGGGGGGGCTGGTTAAGGGGGTGTTATTGTAGTAGCAGATTGTGCTGGCAAGCCAAACTTTTACGGCAGGAGTAGGTACATTGGTCATAAAGCTTGCTCTAAATGGCTAGTGCTAGCTTACTTTTTGTAGAGTTACTATTGGTTTATTATAAGGCTTATTATGTTTATTCTGTGGGTGTGATATATTTATATATCATTGATATGTCTCTGATAGATTTCCCTTGGCGTCCAGCTGTAGAAGAAATACAAGTTCCGTTCTTGTTTCATGACACCCCAATTACCCTGCAGTGTGACATTTCAGGGTATTACCCAGATGCTATCTCTGTGACCTGGCTGAGAAGGAACAAAGAAAACCAGGAGCTGTGTGAAGATTGTGATTCCATCCAAAAAACCTTATCAAATAAAAACACAGATAATACATACGGCTGTACTGCAAGGCTGACAATCACACCTACATTAAGAGTCCAGCAGGGGGCAGAGTACATATGCAGAGTGCAGCATCCTTCTTTGCAGGAAGCCATTGAAAAAAGCACAGGGCGGCTCAGTGTGACGGGTGAGTATTACATACTAGCAGTAATAAAAGATGTTTCCTTTCTGAAGTTTAAAAATACACTATATCCCCAAAAGTATTGGGACGCCTGCCTTTACACGCACATGAACTTTAATGGCATCCCAGTCTTAGTCTATAGGGTTCAATATTTAGTTGGCCCACCCTTTGCAGCTATAAGAGCTTCAACTCTTCTGGGGAAGGCTGTCCACAAGGTTTAGGAGTGTGTCTATGGGAATGTTTGACCATTCTTCCAGAAGCACATTCATTTCATCAATCAGTAAGGCAATGATGTGGACGAGAAGGCCTGGCTCACAGTCTACACTCTAATTCATCTCAAAGGTGTTCTATAGGGTTGAGGTCAGGACTCTGTGCAGGCCAGTCAAGTTCCTTCACCCCAAACTCACTCATCCATGTCTTTATGGACCTTGCTTTGTGCACTGGTGGGCAGTCATGTTGGAACAGGAAGGGGCCATCCCCAAACTCTTCCCACAAAGTGGGAATGTCTTGGTATGCTGACGCCTTAAGAGTTCCCTTCACTGGAACTAAGGGGCCAAACCCAACTCCTGAAAAACAACCCCACACCATAATCCCCCCTCCACCAAATGATTTAGACCGGTGCACAAAGCAAGGTCCATAAAGAGACTGGTAGTACCAGAAAAAGAGAACTGAGTATTTGTTTGAGCTCTATCTATATAAATCTACACATCATATCTATGGAATGTAACGAAAATGTATCATAATTACTTTTGTAATTGTGATGTATCATAATTATGATATTCTACTTCCTCTGTTACCTTATCCAGGAAAACCTCAGATGGATCCCATACAGATGACCTTGGTGGATACAATTTTCATTCAGTTTTGTTTGACTCTCAAGAACTTTTTTCCAAGAGACATCAAGATTAAATGGTACCGCGCTGAGCCGCAGCCCAGAAAAGCAGTGCGGCAGGGGACCAAACACACAGAAACAATCACAGAGGAGGACGATCTGACATTTTGTGTCACCAGTGAATGTCAGGTTTGGGGCCCCAGCTTCGCAGATCCCCAGTATAAATTGTACGTGACCTGGGAACATGCATCTTTGGATGGGCCTGAGACCAGAACCTTGTCTGTAAGAGGTAAGCCTATCAACACAGGTGAGAATATCCCTATCACAGTTTAAAGTGTAACTCCACTTTTGTTGGTGAGAAAAACAATCCCCTCTGTGTGATCAATGTACTGTACATTGGAGCGATGATATCAAACTTTATTACAGAGTCCTACCTTTGTTGCTGTGAAGAAATAGCTGTTTGTTTCACCATATCCTTTCACAATGAATTTGAATGGAAGGGCTCATTATGATCACCTGGTGCACTCTAAGTGCTCTGGTGAGAAAAGCTGCAGTGTCAGCATCCCTTTAGAAGTATTTAAAGCAGGGGTGTCAAACTCGATTTCATCACGGGCCACATCAGAATTATGGTTGCCCTCAAAGGGCCAGTTACATCTGTAGGATTAGATGTCCAGAGCACCCCATGCCCCCTTACATGCGATGTCAAGAGTCACCCTCCCTTCCTTGCATCACAATGCACCCACCCCCTTACCTTGTGCTGCTGCCAGGAAGAAGATGCGGGTGGATGTGGGAAGAAGTACAGGGTCTGGAGGAGAACCAACGGAGGGTTGGAGTCAGTTTCCAGAGTCTGCTGAATGTGGAGACCAGGGGAGGCAAAGGTAGTGTTGCTTTTGCAAAGAGAGGTGCAGGATCTGTTGGAGGAGTTCTGCTCTCCTCTCTGCTGCAGACTGCTGAGGGGGGGGGGAGGCAAAGACGAGCCTTTCTGCAGCTGCACAGAGGAGTGCAGGATCTGGCAAAGGAGTTCTGTCCTCTCTGCTACCTACTACAGAAACAAGGTGGGGGCAGAGACAAGAGGGGTGCCGCAGCTGCAGGAGAGGTGCGAGGGCCACATGAAATGGGGGAGGGGGGGCGCATTCGGCCCGCGGGCCTTGTGTTTGACACCTGTGATTTAAAGGATAAGTAAACATTTAAAATAAATAAAAATAATAAAAGCACATATTTTTGCAGGTAAAAATGTGCATTTATTATTTATTTTATTAGGAGCCTGTAAAGCATTGCACCCACGACCAACAGATCACAGGTGCATTCTCAGGATCCTGCAGATTGTCAGCGCTGCTTTCTGCCTGTACCTAGTATAGGCAGGCAGTTACTAAATTACAGGAAGCATCAATGACCTGCCTAGAGCGCTCACTAACTCCCTAGTAGTTCATTGAGAACTAGAAGCCGTCAGCCACAATGGCTGATGGTAGTTGTGTTTTGGATCAGACCAATCGTCTGGTTGAGTATCCGCCCCCTTCCTGATTTGGCCTATATAATCTGGAGCATGCACGAGAAGAACCACATTGAAGCATGTTCAGGTAAGTGATACTACTATTGCTACTGGATATGTGGGGTTATATAGGCGAGCGGCTAGTGTCGTGGGCAAGTGCGTCATAAGCATAGCGTTATCTGATTGCTTGTAGCTTCTGATTGGTCATGTCCATGTAAGGTAAACTTCCTCCAGGTTCTAGGTGTCATCATCTTGGGAGTAGTCCTGGATGGAGGCGCCATCTTAGTTACACGAGCTTCACTCGATGGGAGGGGGAGCTGCTAGCGGCCATTTTTAGTAAGGAATAAAAAAGCATATTTACATGTACATAAAATAGTACAAAAATAGACATTTTACCTAATCCATCGCAGCTGTAGTTCTCCCATTCACAGAACTCTATGAATGAATGACATGGCCGGGTGTTCAATGAAACATAAAAAGCTTCTCCAGGTGAGTGAATCTCTAGGTAATCCCCCCCCCCCCACACACACTAGTAAGGTGCTAGTGTTACTTAGGTAATGACTAAGCGCCAGGGCTTTTTTTCCCCGAGAATAGGTGCAGGTACTCCCTTCTTCTGAGTCACTCCTTGTCTCCACTCCCTACCCACCTCCGAGCGCTGTCCTTTGGTTCCACCCTTTGCCCACCTCCCAGTACCCCCCCTTTTAGAGAATACAGTACCAAGTATCATGTTGTGATTCTAGGTAATTTGTATAGAATTTGTTAATGATAACTAGAAAAGCAGTAAAATAGATCCCCTGGAATCAACAGCAATAGACCCCCCCCCAACAATAGATCACTCAGCAGCAATAAATCTTCCCCTGCAACAATAGAAAAAAAAACAGTAAAATAGATCCCCTGCAATCAGCAACAATAGACCCCCAACAACAATAGCCCCCCAGCAACAATAAATCCTCCCCTGCAACAGTGCCCCCCCCCAATTAATCCTCCCCTGCAACAATAGACTCCCTATCCCCAACAGCAATTGCCCTCCAGCAACAATAGTTCCCCCAAGCAACAATAAATCCTCCACTACAGAAAAAGTCCCACCCACAACAAAATGCCCGCCAGCAACAATAGATTCACCCCAGTAACTATAGATCCCCCAGCAGCCAGCATCAATAAGCCCTTCAGCTCACCTCACTGGCCCCAGCATCCCTTTGCCATTGCATACATTCAGATTTGAGGTTTCGGAACTGCGTTACCCCGCGTTCCCGCTGAGAAAAAGCCCTGCTAAGTGCTAACATTTGCGCAAAACGCGTCTACCTCTTTGTCCCCTGCTCCATTTGTCAACCACTTGTCATAGGAAGTTTCAATAAATGGATTTTTGGAAGTGCAGCCGTCCGGAATCATTTCCTTATGTTACACGACATGGCAGGGTGGATGGAACGCCGCACAGCTGTTTTTTTTTTTTTTTACATTTTAATTGTGACAGTGGTTGCGGGGAGAGGATCCCTGGCCCACTGTCACAATGGGGGCTCGGGGGCTACTCTTTTGATAACATGTTACAAGTTACACTCTGAATACGGGTGTAACATTTAACATTTTATGAAAGCTGAACTTATCACAACCCTTGGGGAGTATTGAACCAAAACTGAAATTCCTATTGCAGGAGATGCCTAAAATCTGACTTTAATTCAGACTTCTGTGAAAATCAGTGAGCCAATCACACAAACAGGAAATTACATTTCTGGGGGTGCTTTCTACACCAACAGGTTGCCATATTGAATTTGATTGCAGACTGAAACATTAAATTACAATATGGCTTGTGCAGCAATTGTATATGTTATATTATTTTTTAATTCTATATTATTTCCATGATAGTGGAGCTGTCCTTTAAAATATGTAAAATGCATAATCAGTATACACTTTTTTATTTCCTTGTAGATTTTCCCTGGCGTCCCATTTTAGGAAAAATAAATGTCCCAATACTGGAAGACAACCAAAAGTCCACCCTGAGATGTCACATCACCGGTTATTTCCCCAATGATATTTCTGTGGTTTGGTTTAAGAAAGAAAGAGGTGCGTTGTCTGCGGCTCCGGTCTCTAGTAATATGGCCGTAGAGATTCTACCACACAAGGACGTAAAGACCACATTTGGCTGTACAGCAATTTTATATTTTACCCCGACTATAGGTGAGGACCAGGGGTCAGAGTTCATCTGTAGAGTGGAACACCCAAGCCTGGAGCGGCCTATAGAAATAAGTACAGGACCTCTGGAAATATGTTCGTTTTTTGACCAATCTGCATAACTACTTCATAGACTTGTAGTAGTTTATCAATTACACAAATGAAATTTATAAAAAAAGATTTTTTGCAATTGAAACTCAGAATTCAGAGTTTCAAAGTTAGATCTCTGAGATTAAAAGACAATCTTTTACAAAGTAAAATTTGGTTTGCATGGCATTTGGTGTAGTCATATCATTTTTGGTTAACAAGCAAAAAATTGGGGGAGCAAACCCTGAACATGTATATCTAAAGCCGGTGCAGCTATGAACCAAGTGACATGTCTTTTTTGGTTATTGAGGAATATATGTAATCCACTTCTGGACCGGAAGATTTACCCCCTTCCTGACCAGGCCATATTTTGCAATTCGGCACTGCGTTATTTTAACTGACAATTGCGCGGTTGTGCGACGCTGTACCCAAATAAAATTGACGTCCTTTTTTTCCCACAAACAGAGCTTTCTTTTGGTGGTATTTGATCACCTGTGCGATTTTTATTTTTTGTGCTATAAACAAAAAAAGAGCGACAATTCTGAAAAAAAAACAACAATATTTTTCACATTCTGATATATAACATTCCCAAAAAAATTATTAAAAATCAAAATTTTTTTAACATTTTAGGCCAATTTGTTTTCTACTACATATTTTTGGTAAAAAAAATTGCAATAAGCGTATTTTGATTGGTTTGCGCAAAAGTTATCGCGTCTGCAAAATTATGGTAAAGATTTATGTCATTTTTATTGTTTTTTTTTTTACTAGTAATGGCGGCGATCTGCGATATTTAGCGGGACTGCGACATTGCGGCGGACAGATCGGACCCCTAACTGACATTTTTAACACTTTTGGGGGGACCAGTGACATTACTACAGTAATCAGTGCTAAAAATATGCACTGTTACTGTAATAATGACACTGGCAGAGAAGGGGTAACACATTATGGGTGATCAAGGGGTTAAATGTGAGCCTAGGGGAGTGATTCTTACTGTATGGGGGTGGGGCTTGTGAGATGACCATAGAGACATGTGATCCTATATAGAAGGATCACAGGCGCTCTGTGATCATTCCAGAGAGAAGAACGGTCAGCTGTGTTTACAACAGCCGACCGTTCTTCTCTCTCAGCGGGGAGCGATCGCGGGTGGCAGGTAGCAATCGGAGCCGCCTGACCCGTGCATCGGCTTTCCCACTGCTGAGTGGGAGCGGGAACGCGCCGCCGCTGGTGCATGCTCGCCCCCTAGCTGTCTGCGCACGACCGACGTAGGTCTACGACGGTTTGCGCAGGAGAGCCACCCGGCCGCAGGAAAAAGGCGGCGGGCGGTCGGCAACTGGTTAAATTACCATTTTTATGCCCGAAGTTTATCTTTAAACAGAATTTTTTTGCATTTCATAGCAATTACATGCAATTATAGGGTGACATTTTTTACCAGCACAGAGTTTCTTAACCAAGGCATCGGTGACAAATGAATTATGGTCTCCCTTGCCTGTCAGTGAAGGAAATAAACATGTGAATGGTTTGTTACAGTCTCTGACACGCTCTGCACTGACCTCGTCCTTCCTGCAGGACATGCAATTTGGCTCTCATTCTAAAAAAATTATTTTTTTTCTACTCAGATGAGAAGCAGATGGGAATTTGCAATAACTTTATTACATATATAACAAGCAGGGCCCTCTGATTCCTCCTGTATTAAGTGTATTGTATTTGTACCGTCTACCCTCAAGTTGTAAAGTGCTGCGTAAACTGCGACGGCGGCGCTATATAAATCCTGTATAATAACAATAATAATCTCTAGAATTTAGTAAAAGTATTTATATACCAGTAGATTACATTTTTTGGACATCTAGGGGGAGATTTACTAAAACTGGAGTGCTCGGAATCTGGTGCAGCTGTGCAAGGTAGCCAATCAGCTTCTGACTTCAGTTTGTTTTGACAATAAAACCTGGAAGCTGATTGGTTTCTATGCAGAGCTGCACCAGGTTTTGCACTCTCCAGTTTTAGTAAATCCCCCCCATACTTTATAGTGAACTACTAGTAGCTGTAAATTGTTTTAAGGGCTGGCTAAATACATGACTGTATATCAATTAACCACTTCCGCACCAGCGCTGGAGCTCCCAGGCAAAGTGCCGTACATGTACTGCGCTCGCCCGGGTGGAGCTAGGGGGCGATCGCGCGCCGCCGGAAGCGCACACTTCCGCCCCCGCTCGTCAGCCGGGGAGCCAGTGCGTGTGACCGGCGGCTCCAATGGCTGCCGGCCACTCGCGATCTCGCGAGAAGGACGGACGGCTGATGTAAACACAGCTGTCTGTCATGTCTCCCTGAAGTAATGACAGAGGCTATGTGATCCTTCTATATAGGATCGCATGTCTCTGCAATTACTTCACAAGCCACGCCCCCTGACAGTTAGAATCACGCCCCTAGGGACACGTTTAACCCCTTGATCACCAGTACAGTTAACCCCTTCCCTGCCAGTGTCATTTTTACAGTAACAGTGCATATTTAAAGCACTGATTACTGTAGTAATGTCACTGGTACCCCCAAAAGTGTCAAAAATGTCAGTTAGGGGTCCGATCTGTCCGCCGCAAAGTCGCAGTCCCGCAAAAAAAAATTGCAGATTGCCGCCATTACTAGTAAAAAAAAAAACAATAAAAATGACATAAATCTTTCCCTTAGTTAGTAAACACAATAACTTTTGCGCAAACCAATCAAAATACGCTTTTTGCGATTTTTTTACCAAAAATATGTAGCAGAAAACAAATTGGCCTAAAATGTTAACAATTTTTGATTTTTTACATTTTTTTTGAGAATTTCTTATTAAACAAATGTGAAAAATGTTGTTATTTTTTCAAAATTGTCGCTGTTTTTTTGTTTATAGCGCAAAAAATAAAAATCGCATTGGTGATCAAATACCACCAAAAGAATTCTCTGTTTGTGGGAAAAAAAAGGACGTAAATTTCGTTTGGTACAACGTCGCACGGCCGTAAAATTGTCCGTTAAAGTCACGCAGTGCTGAATCGCAAAATAGGGCCTGGTCTTTGAGCAGCCAAATCCTCCGGTCTGAAAGTGGTTAATAATAATGCTGTATATTGTAAGAGAATAAATTATTGTCATCATAATAAATCTCCTAATTTCCTTATAGTGTGCTCCAAACCCCTCTAATGCCCCGTACACATGTACCGATCGTCGGCCGAACGATCGGCCGTCTTTTGTCCGAGGGCTGTCGTGTCTGTTGAAAAGTGCTAAAGACTGCACACGAATTTTGTCGGCCAACAACAGCCGACTTCAGAAGTGATGTCATGTGATGCTTAACTTTCCTTGTCTTTTTTCTTTTCTGAGCATGCCCAGTCTTGCAAATCTGCTGTCTGTCGGCCGAAATCTGTACTGACTGACGAACAATCGGCCGTTCTGGTGTCGGCATACAAAAATTGTAATGCTTGCCCGACAGATTCTGTTCGGCCGAAAATGCGCAATCGGCCGATCGGTCGTTGGCCGAATCTTTACGGCCGACAATCGGTACATGTGTACGGGCCTTAAATGAGGGACTTTGTGAAAATAGATGGATTGTATTTTCAGCTCCACCTTACAAAACTTTCAGCACGGATGTTTTTACCTAAGTGAAGACATTATATATGCAAAAGATATCTGCATAACAATAAATATTTTTCCTAATGTCAACTAAACGGATAAAAGTTTGTGAACTCCCTCAAATTATCTATTTCAGGTGTCTCCAGTGAACAGTACTGGTAATACTGCAGCATACAAATCATTTTAGACAATTGTGTTCCTCCAACCTTGTGGTAACAGTTTGGTGAATGACCCTTTCTGTTCCAGTAGGGCTGTGCCCCTGTTTACATAGCCAACTCCATTAAAAAATTATTTAATGAGTCTGGTGTGGAGGATATTGAGTGTCCTGCACATAGCCTTGGCCTCAACCCTACTGAAGACCTCTGGGATTATTTGGATTGTAAGCCAGATGAGAATTGGGTGGAGAGTAAATATCTATCAGCAAAACACCGGCACAATCCCCTGAAAATTGGGTACATCTAAGAGTAAACCAAGTCTGACAAGGGGAAACCATGCAGACGAGGAAAATGGGGATTTTAATGTAGAAACAATATAAATACAGCTGCACTAACAAATGACCTAAAAGTAGCAGCTGACACCACAACTGACATGAATTGTTACAAATAAATTATAATACAAAGTGCAGCGCTAAGTGAAAAATTGATACATTGACATCAAAATATTACCCGTTTGATGAAGTCTGTTTAGACGAAACGCGTCAAGGAGCCATATATTTCTGTCAACCGCCACTATTTTCCAAGACACCCATACATTACCTGTCTCCAATGGATGTTTGTAAGTATCTCCATTTTTAATAAAGTCCTTTTATTAAGCGGTATTAAACTATGTGGGTGTCTCCAATTTTTACATGGAAATTCTGGAGGTTTGAGTCATCTATCCCCAGTGACCTGTCATCGTTTGTGAGACCACCATTATTTGGATCCCCCTATAATGTGGGAGTTGTGGATCAGTATCATGCGTGTTTGACCCTCATGCTATAAGGCAGTGGTCCTCAACCCTGGTCCTCAGGGCCCACTAACAGGCCAGGTTTGCAATATAACTGAAATACATCCCAGGTGATATAATTTGCTGCTCAGTGATTGCAGTACTCTAGTCTGCATCTCCCCAAGGTAATACTTAAAATCTAGCCTGTTAGTGGGCCCTGAGGACCGGAGTTGAGGACCAGTGCTATAAGGCATCTGAGTCCACAGAATCCGGTGAGCACACATCTATTTCCCCCTCCTGTGGGTGTTGGCTCCTCACTTGGTTTTCACTAGATGTTTTGCACAACTTCTGAGGATTCCCAGTTCACCAATTGGACTCTCTATGATACTATCTCTTCTGTATTATTTCAATTCACTGTTTACTTATGGACTTTCTTGCATTCCTCATCAGTTTAGGAGATTGTCTGGGGATTTTAATGTGCCCAAAAATATGAAATAAAAACAAATCACAAAAAATAAAAATGTTATTGAAAACAAGTGGTGGATAAACGCGTTTCGTCCACAATCTGGCCTTCCTCAAAATCCGGATACATTATAGACTTTTCAAAAATATACACCCGAAATAAAAGCACAAAACTATATCTCATGCGCCATGCAGAGAAATCTAGAATAATGAGCTGGAAAATTACTGATTGGTCTAGGCAGGGAAGATGGATGAAAACCCCCTTCATAAAGTATTTACCTAAACAGGGATGAATGCAGTCAAATATCGAGCACAAATAAACCCAAACCTCCAAAAGCATATAATTTTTAAGCACCACCTCGAATATAAGGTACATATCCAATAAAGAGAAAAGTCCCGTATCAAAAGATCATGGCACCAACAACCATCCCTGCCGCAGACAGACCTGCCCAGTAAGCCAGGTCTCATCCAACATCTGTACCTGACCGCACACATTGACAAAAATTCCCACAGACACCCTCTAAAGACATTGCAGATAATTTCGTTCTTTCAACCTTGTGGTAACGGTTTGGTAAATGCTCATATCTGTTTCAGTATGACTGTACTCCTGTGTACAAAGTCAACCCCATAAAGACATGGTTTAATGAGTTTTGGTGTGGAGGAACTCGAGTGTCCTGCACAGAGCCCTGTCCTCAACTCTACTGAACACCTTTTGATTGAGTTGGAAGGCCAGTTGTGAACACTGGGTCTTATTGTGGAACATCAATAGCTGAACTCACAAATGTTTATTTGGCAGAATAGGCAATGGCACACTCTAAATTATTGTAGAAATCCTTTACAGAAGGGTGGAGGCCATTATAGCTACAAAGAGAGGCCAAATCCATATTATTAGCCATGGTTTTGGAATGGGACATTCAACATGCACATATAGGTAAAATGATCATGTTTTCACAAACTTTTGGCCATATTGGTGTTTTTTCTGTATGGATTGATATTCCAGTTTTTAAACTCCAATTTCCATTTAGAGCCGGTTCACATTAGCGCGACTTGTCAGGCGACTTGTCAGCCTGACAAGTCGCGCTCCCTCGCGGTCCATTGACCGCTAGAGGACCCGTTCTAATAGGAGCGACACAAGTCGCTCCGACTTAGATAAAGGGTCCTGTACTACTTGGGGCGACCTCGGAGCGACTTGCATAGACTTCCATTATGTGAAGTCCCTGCAAGTCGCTCCGAAGTCGTGGTGCAATGTAATGCACAAGTCGCCCCCGAAGTAGTAAGGAGTCATGTCGCGCTAATGTGAACCGGCTCTAAATGAGACATCACAGAATTAAAGTCTTGCAGGTAAGAAGTTAAAAAAAGTAAAGTGAAATGAAGACATTATTCAAACTGCTGTCATACAGTAAATCACGTTTTCTCTAGATTTCAAGTGATTCCATGTCCATGCAACAGGATTTCCTAAAAACATACCAAAATCCCCCCAAAAAAAGATGTGGGGCTTTACACAACTGGGTGTGGTCTGGGTATTTATTAAGTTTTTCCTTTCATTTGGTTCTTCCAATCGCTGATATCAAGATCCAACACTGCTAATTATACCTGTCTGTACAATGGCGGAGGATCCACTAGAATGGACAGCATGGCAACAATGGAATAATTATGGACTGTGTGGTCTATACGGAGTGCCATCAGTCCCTATACTCTTGATATATACATATAATTTGTGTACCTGCACATATTTCAGACTGATCCAAGTGTTTTGATTGTGTTGTTTATACATAAATTCATATTTCACATGTTGTACTTTGTTAATCGCTGGTGTATAGCAATAAAATGTTTATATTGCTCATTTTCCCCAGCATTCTGGCTTCCACCTCATCTAAAGTCCCAAATCTTTTCCTCTATTCAAGCAATTAGGGATGGGGGCACATTTTTTGTGCTCCATTTAAAGTCCCAATATCTCATTTCTTTTTTTAATTCCTCTTGTTCTGTTTGATGCTGAGGTGCACTGCACAATCAGAAGCTCAGCAAGACTCCATGAAGACAGGCAGCTTCAAACAACACAGCAACAACTACACCTCTGGTGACTTTGCATTGTAAGTAGTGATCGGATCTCCAGCCTGCAAGTTCCACTGTGCCAGCATCAGATGATCTGTCCCCGGCTAAACTCCTCTATCCCCTGATTTGAACTCACACATACCGGCCGGCCCACAGCTGTGCTCTCCTCCATTGTACCTATCACTCATAGGCATGTGCACAGGGTATGCCGGGTGTGCCTGGGCACACCCTAATCACCTAGTGTGCATTGGCATTATCACTCTGTGTAGCAGCAGGAAGATGGGAAAGATCTCCCTCTTACTGGCTCTGCCACCATCATAGGTGCTTACACACTTATCTTTCACTGTGCTGGTAGGGATATCAGTGTGCCAGGGCCAAATATATATATATATATATATCTCTATATATAGATATATATATATAGACACACAAACACATGCATGTGTGTTTGACCTTTGGGTGCACATCCTAATGCAATAGGGCTGCGCACACCTATGCTATCACTTGTCTTCTGTCGTCTGCTCTGTACAAGATAGCGGGAGAGGACGGGGGCCCCTAATGGAGAGAGGAGACCCTGCTGGAGAGGGAGAGACCATGTGAGTCAGGGTCCAACTAACAGAGGGTGTGGGGGACATGGCTCACAGCAGGTCAGGCCACTGAGTTCAGCAATGCAACTGCAGGGGAAGATCTTCTCCTCCCCCTGCTGCAGGGAGGGACCAAATTAGGGAGCTCAATAAGCCGGCCAGGTCGGTATATTGGCACACCCTAATGAGCTCCAATAAACACAATAGGAGACTGGCAGGCGGCCAGTAAGCGTTTACTCTGTGTTCAAAATACAACTTGTAAATGATTTTTCGGACAGATGTCCTGTTGCTAGGCAGATGAGAAAAAAAAGTCTAATCATGACAGATAGAGAAAAATTATTATATTTGTTTATTTATTTTTTCCTGCAACAAAACTGCTGGGGCGCTGCCCCAAGGGCCCCTATGGCTGAACCTCCACTAGTTGCAATTATTACAAAATCGTTAAAGTGTAAGGAAAGGACTTTGATGTCATCAAGTAAAATGCAAGCCCAATAGCCCTGCATTGTAAACAAGAGAGGGACCACTAACAGGTCAGAATGTGAAGGAGAAGATGTGAGCTCTACCTGCTGCTGGAGCCAGGGATTAGGTAAGTAAAAGTGCTTTATCCCTAGGCATAAACAAGCTCTCAACAACCTCATTGGCTCTGGTTAGGCTCTCCTTCCGGGGGCACCCAGATACTGACTTAAACTAAAAAACT
Source organism: Pelophylax lessonae (assembly GCF_965119305.1). Classification (NCBI taxonomy): domain Eukaryota; kingdom Metazoa; phylum Chordata; class Amphibia; order Anura; family Ranidae; genus Pelophylax; species Pelophylax lessonae. The sequence continues at coordinate 40,042,375 of NC_138773.1, forward strand.
CAATAGCAGCACCAACCCAAGTAGTAAAAAAGTCAAAATCACTTTAGTGATTCATAATGTGATCACATAAAACACGTTTCAGGGGCCGACTCACTTCTTCATCAGGGCTTAAGTAAAACAAGCTACTAGGCACATCTGTAAAAGATCTAACTTGCTTGCTTTGTGCATATGAAAACAAATATCCAAGTATTAGCAGCAGCATGACTACTACTACTACTGGAACATTAATTTTCCCATACTGTAACAGGCCAAGCTGTCTGGCCAACCAGTGGCAGGCATTAGAATAAACCAGATAACAGCCAGGGGTGGTTTAAACATTATTTCCAAAAAATACAAAAATTTGTTGCTTCAACTGCCTAAAAAAGTGTTAGCTGGAGCTGGGCTTAAATTTGTTTGTCTTACTTAACCCCCTGGCGCTGAGCCTATGCAAATATGCGGCTCCATCGGACTGGGCTTTTTTCAGTAGGGCCGCATATTTGCATATCTCCCAGCACAGAGACCGGGGGCTGGCTGAGAGCCCCGAGCCACGTACTAAAGATCAACTCCCGATTCCGGGTCACCTGATCGCTGTGATAGCCTCTGATTGGCTGATTCATCTGTGAATGGAGGAAAGAGAGATACATTGGGATTTACTAAAGGCAAACAGACTGCACTTTGCGAAGTGCAGTTGCACTCTGCAAGTGCAGTTGTTCCAGAGCTCAGTAAATGAGTCAAAGCTTCACTTTGCAAAGAATAACCAATTACATGCATTAAATATTTAAAAAAAAAAAAAAACAGCATTTTTGCTTGCGCGTGATTGGATGATGGAAGTCAGCCAGAGCATCTGCTATTTACTAAGCTCCGGAGCAACTGCTCTTGCAGAGTGTGACTGCACTTTGCAAAGTGCACAGTCTATTTTCCTTTAGTAAGACAGAATGTGTAAAAAAAGAAAATATATATATATAATAATTACAAACTAAAATTAAAAAAATGCAAAAAAATACCAAGATCAAGGGGTCAAAGGTCATGGTCAGTATTTTTCTTGGACAGGAATTATTTTTTATTTTTTGTTAAATAGTATCAGTGTCAGTTTGTGTCATTGTGTTTTAGGTAAGATAAAAAAATAAGAAAATGCGCACTATTGTGTCTAGGCTTTACTATGGGTACAAACAAAAAATAACACATACATATGTGGTATGACTGCAATCATCAGGAGCAGGAGAATTCATTTTGGGTTGTTCTTTGATGGTAGATTATGGTTATAGCGAACGAAAAATTGACAGCTAAATTAAAAAAAAAAAAAAAATTACAGTAAAACCTTGGATTGCGAGCATAATTCGTTCCAGAAGCATGCTTGTAATCCAAAGCACTCTTATATCAAAGCAAATTTCCCCATAAGAAATAATGGAAACTCAGATGATTCGTTCCACAACCATTTATTCATAAATCCTTCAATTTATAGTCCATATAAATAGATTATAGCATAGCGATAGGTTGTGTTACCATAAAATGTCCATCCACAAATAGCCGCTTCCACAAGGGGATTGGAAGCAAAATCCAGCAGGAGCTACAGGGTATCAAAGAGAAGAGAGGCGCCTCTAAGTGTAGCAATATGGTTCCATTTAATGAAGGTACAACATTTAGCAACTCACATGGTTGATGAATAAAACAGGCACATCTAAGTATGCAGGCATCCGGGGTAAAGCTGTCCACATCTTCTGCACCGCCGGCTGCTAGTCTGTAATCCTGACCGGGAAGACCACCCTGCAGTAAAGCGATCTGAAAGCGAGGGGCAGCATGGATAGGATGACGTAGATGACGGTGCGGAGGATGGTCTATGTGGACAGCTTTACCCCTGATGCCTGCATACTTAGATGTGCCTGTTCCAATCATCAACCATGTGAGTTGCTAAATGTTGTACCTTCATTAAATGTAACCATATTACTACACTTAGAGGCGCCTCTCTTCTCTTTTATACTCAGCTGTGACTTGAGGCTACTTGTATATCAAGACATCGCTTGTATATCAAGTCAAAATTTATTTGAAAATTTTGCTTGTCTTGCAAAGCGCTCTTAAACCAAGTTACTCTCAAACCAAGGTTTTACTGTATTTTACTATTTGGAGCAAATTTTTCCTTTGATAATAAAAAATAATAATAAAAAAAAAAAGATCTGGAGATATCCATTACTATTTACCACTAAATGAAAGCCCAATTTATCTTGAAATAAAAAATGCGGTATAATTTACCTGGATGCACAAAATAGATGTGATGATTTGAGCAGTTTTTCTAACACATGTCAAAGTTGCAAAATTGCACTTAGGCATTAAGATTTGTCTTACTCTTAGGTGCGAAGGGGTTAAAGTTCATGGAAAATGACATCTCCATCTAAAGCTGCCTTGTCTACAGGTGACAACGCTACTATGAGATTTTACTGCAGAATGAACAGTGTTGTCACCCTGCTACAGGAAGAGGAAAATAATAGATCTACTGGAAGAATCAGATAACACCATGTTACAGAGGAACTTCAAAAAAAAAAAAAAAAACTGCTATGTTATTGCTAGTGACAGAAGGCTCCATATAAAGTATGTTATTTTTTTTATTTTTTTATTTAACCTCGAGTTCCACTTTAATTTGCAAAGTTGCTCAACATTGTTTTCTGAAATGAAGTTGGTTTGGCCTTCATTAGAAATAATACGGCTTTCATAGTTATTCCATTATCACCTGAGATTGTTATAATTGCAATAAACATTTAAAACTGAAACTACCTTGTGACTGTTTGTTCTGAGTCTCGGGACATCGGGGTAAAGTACATTCCATGTCACACAGCTTCAGCTCGGCAGACATGACTATTTCGGGAATAATTCTTCTTCTCTCTCTACACCAGACTTGTAAGTGGTTGTCCATTAACTGAGTTCTGGGCGGGAATAGACACCTTCATTAAATCGTAAGGTTAATATCTTAGAATAACATGAAGATGAGTTTAGTCTTCTGCCTAATGAATAGTAATTAATATGTTATATGGGAAGGAGGGGGGGGGGGGCAACAGTGCCTAATCACTAATCACTTATCTTCAAAGGGTAATACAAATGGTATGGAAGGCTTTGCCTAATTTCATCTTGGGTGTCTTCACAACTCCCAAAGCAGTACCGGGCATAGGAAAGTAGGAGTAGGAAAACGGTGAGGCTGAAATTCAGAGACATTGACCCTGGTTTGCTGAGCAGAGCATATTCACTTTTAGACCCCGTTCACACTGGGGCGACCTGTCAGGCGACCTGGTCGCCTGACAGGTCGCCTGCCATAGAGTAGCTGTGGGCCCGTTCTAATAGGAGCGGCACAAGTCGCTCCGACTTAGAAAAAGGGTCCGGAGCTTCTTTGGGGCGACCCGGAGTGACCTGCATTGACTTCAATGATATGAAGTCCGCACCGGCCGCTCCGAGGTCACGGTGCGAGCTGCGCACCGCAACTTCACAGGTCGCCCCAGTGTGAACGGGGTCTTAAAGTGAGTTTTCATATATTTTAGTAAATAAGGTAAAACAAAGTGAACATTTACACTGCAAATGTAGCCAAAAATATTCACACAACGCTCCAATATTTAGGAGCCATAAAAAACTAGATTTACCCAAGACTCTCTAACAACCTATTCTAGGAGGGGGAAAAAGAAAACAAAAAAAACCCCAGAGTTTCCTTATAAGCATGTCCGGTACGGTTTGCTACAGCGGCGCTTTTCCACTACATGGTATGGCTCGCTTAAACAGTACCACCTCGTTTGGGGTTCCAAGCAGGCTGTACCGATTCCATATCCCACAATCCTTTGCATGCAGCATTGATTGTTTGTCACTACTAGCCACTGATTGGTCAGATAATGGTTGTAATCCCATCCACTTACTACTAAGTACTACAACAGTGGAAAAGCAAACCGAGCTGAGTAGAGCCTATACAGTGCTGAAAGGTGCCGACTCGTACCACGCAGTGGAAAAGCAAACTGAGCCGAGCTGGGCCAAGCAGTGCCGAGTGGAGCCGAGCCGGTACTTGCAGTGGAAAAGTGCCAAAAGAATACCCAATCGGCTGCTAGGTAATTTTTTTAAAAAAACAGGATGTTTTTTGGGGCTTACACATGATCAGATGATTGTAGCCAGAATATCTTCACCACACTCACTAAGCTAAGTGAAAATTCCCTTTGAAAAGAGAAAAATCACTTAGATTAATGTATGAGGATATTCTTTGCAGTGGATTTCAAAATTAAGTTCCACTTTTAGCATGCTTATAAGGAAACTCTGGGTTTTTTTGTTTTCTTTTTCATACCTGCAAAGTAAAGACATAATGTGCTAGTATGCATCGCATACTAGCACATCATGTGACACTTACCTACAAACGAAGCCCTCGTCGTCCCCACTGGAGGCCACATTCATCTTCACCTTCCTTCCGGGTCTGCAGACTCTGGCTGTGTGGCCGGCCTGAGCCATGTGACGTCACTCCCGCACATGCGCACAGGAGCCACCGCTCACGGCACAGGGCTCTAAAGTAGTGGCAGGTGCGACCGTTCCTTTAGAATACATGCACCAATGACGTCATCCATGCAGTATACAGTAAATATCTCCTAAACAGTGCAAGTTTAGGAGATATTTACAGTACCTATAGGTAAGCCTTATCAGGGCTTTTTTTCTCCGGTAATAGGTACAGGTACTTCCCTCTTCTGAGTCACCCCTTGTCTCCACCCCCTACCCACCTCCGAGCGCTGTCCTTTGGTTCCACCCTCTACCCACCTCCCAGTACCCCCCATTTTAGAGAATACAGTACCAAGTATCATGTTGTGGTTCTAGGTAATTTGTATAGAATTTGTTAATGATAACTAGAAAAGCAGTAAAATAGATTCCCTGGAATCAGCAACAATAGACCCCCCCAACAATAGATCCCCACAGGAACAATAAATCCTCTCCTGCAACAATCGCCCCTCCCCCCAATAAATCCTCCCCTGCAACAATAGACCCCCCCAACAACAATAGCCCCCCAGCAACAATAGTTTCCCCAAGCAACAATAAATCCTCCACTGCAACAGTAGCCCCCCCACAACAAAATGCCCTCCAGCAACAATAGAACAATACATTCACCCCAGCAACAATGGATCCCCCAGCAACCAGCATCAATAGCTCACCCCACTGACCCCAGCACCCCTTTGCCATTGCATACATTCAGACTGGAGGTGCCGGAACTGCGTTCCCCCGCGTTCCCACTGAAAAAAAGCCCTGAGCCTTATTATAGGCTTTCCTACAGGTACAGACATTAGAAGGAACTTTACTTCCTCTTTAACCACTATTAGCCCCTAATACTTAATTTAAAAAAAAAATGCATTCACATCAAGAAAACAAAGAATTGTAAATAAAACTATTGAAAGAGTTTAAGCCCCCATTCACACTACCGCGACGCTACTTTGCACCGCGACCTCCGAGGTCGCAGTGCGAGCAGCGCGCCGCGACCTCGGAGCGGCCGACACGGACTTCATAACATTGAAGTCTATGGCGGTCGCCTCCTGGTCGCCCCAAAGAAGCTCCGGACCCTTTTTCTAAGTCGGAGCGACTTGTGTCGCTCCTATTAGAACGGGTCCGCAGCTTCCCTATGGGAGGCGACCTGCGGCGACCTGTGAGGCGACCAGGTCGCCTCACAGGTCGCCTTAGTGTGAACGGGGGCTAATAGTTTTGTTTGGAAATTTTAGATTTTTTGATGTGAATGCATTTTTGTAAGTATAAGGGGCTAATAGAGGTTAAACACGCTAAAAATATACCTTTCTGTCAATCAATGTCTGTGCATTGAGAAGGTGCAGATAACCTTTAGCACAATTAAACCATTGCGCAGGTATTTAGTAACTGACCATAAATTTCACTTTGTCTTGTCTCATTCATGAAGATAAGGGGCAATTCATGTTAACCTGACAGAATGTATAGGAGATCTACAAAATCAGCATCGGTCAATGTCCGAGGACAGAGAGTGACCACAGAGGCACTATATAACCAATAGTGTATGGACCCCCTCCAAATGATTGAGTTCAGGTGCTTCCAGTGAGGAGTATTCTTAACACCATACAATAAAGAGACATATTAAACAATTGTCCCCTTCCAGTTTTGTTGCAATTGCCTGGTGAAGACCCTTTTCTCTTCCAACATGACTCTGCCCCTGTGTACAAAGCCAACTCCAAAAAGACATAGTTTGATGAATTTGGTGTGAAAGAACGTGAGTGGTCTACACAGGGCCCTGATCTCAACCCTACTGAACACCTTTGGTATGAATTGTGAGCCAGGTCTTCTCAGCCAACATCAGTACCTGACATCACAAATGTTCTTTGGTCTCAATGGGCACAGATTTCCACAGACACTCTCCAAGATCTTGTGGAAGGCCTTCCCAGAAGAGTGGAGGTTGCTATAACTGTAAAATGGGGCCCACAACAAGAGACATATTTTTATGGCTATATTCCTGTGGAAGAGGTTAACCCTGACTTTTTGTCCTGCTAAAAAGCAACATAGAGAAAAGGAAAACTTTGCCCACAGTGACACAGGCAGACAGAGTAAACCAGTAGAGGGTCCTATTGGGTTACATACTTCATCCAAACCTAAAGTGAACATTTGTGCTATAATTCCATGTGGGTTTTTTTTTTTTTTACAGTTTCTCAACTGGAGGTGACAGCCCCTGCTTCACAAACAGCTATATTATTCCAGTCTTTTATTTTGCCATGTACCTTCCATATGGAAACTTCTGCTGTGAACCAGCAATACCTATCAATAATGTGGTACTTTGGAGGAAAAGAGCTGCTGAAAATAGACAACAAGGAGAAAGTCATTAGAAAGGGGCTGTCTTTCGATGAGCAAGCGGCCATAAAGGGTAACGCATCGCTGGCCATTCACAATGTGACCATTGCCAACCACGGGACTTACAAATGTGTAGTCATCCACAGTCCCTACCAACAGTACAGGGAGATCCAGCTGACTGTTTATGGTAAGAACATATTGAATTTTTATTTATTTATTACAAGTAATTATATAGTGCTGTCAATTTACGCAGCTGTTCCTCCCAGTTTCTTGAGTCATCATATGTAGCACTACCCCCATAGGGGCTGCTGGTATTAACTGGTTCTTCCCCAAAAGTGCAGAGGCTGCCTATCCACCCAAGCACCAGTCCATTCCTTCTGGCTCCAATAGACAGTCTAGGCCAGTGATGGCGAACCTTGGCACCCCAGATGTTTTGGAACTACATTTCCCATGATGCTCAACTAAACCGCAGAGAGCAATGAGCATATTTGGAAATGTAGTTCCAAAACATCTGGGGTGCCAAGGTTCCTCAACATTGGTCTAGGCGGGGTTGTCTTTTTTGTAATTTATTGCTTGTTTGAGGCAGAGAGAGCAAAATTCTTTTCCACTGCTTTACCACCTAAAGCCAGTACAAGGTGACACATTTTTCCATCTTCCCTACCACAAATCTTTCAAAATGAGACAAACTGTACATGGGTCTTGAAGTAAATGGTCTTCTATGCCTACAGAAAAATCCCCAATGGTGTGGGACTATAAATGCCACTAGACACTAAATGTTACAATAAAATAGTAAACTTTATTATAAAAAAAAAAGAGAAAAAAAAGAGACATACAAAACTATATATAACGCAATTGTACATAGACAAGGGCTTGTTAAAAGTTGCATGCAATGACAGATCATATACCAGTCAACATTAAAGCCGCTCAGGTACACATGGTGGAGTGAACCAGAAAATGACCCTACGCGTTTCGGGTATCAAACCCTTCTTCAGGTGTCAACCAAAGTTCCAAACACTCAATGTGCCCTCCGGGTCTTTATAGGAGATTGGAATGAACTGTCGTTAAAATGGTAAAAAAAGTTACCGATAGGAGAGGAATGCCCAGTTCCAATAAAACCCATCAAGGGCAAATCTAGAAAAGAGTAAGAAGAGTAGCTGCACTGGAGGCCAACGGGGGTACCACGATGATCAGAATCTGTTCAGCAAGGACCACTCCGTCGGAATCCTTACTGGTTTGTACAGGTGGGTATTGTCAACCTGTGGAGGGTAAGTGAATATAATGACAGAGGGTCAAACGAGGTAGAATACAGGTGTCAAGCCACTGACTGGAGTATCATAGAGTATAATATCTGTCTATTCGTGCTGGGACAAGGCAGCCTCTGCTGGTCTTCTATGCCTAATGGGTAATGTGTGTAATGCTGCTAATACCTGGAGATCAGGGTTCACAAAACTTGCTAAATTCTTCTCAGCATAAGAGTCCCTCCACTTCAATAACAGTATCTGTGTTACCTGCAGCCAGACCTCTACTCTCCATCCTCAGCAAGAGCATCCGGAGAAATAAAGAGAATGCCCTGACCTGTATGGCCATTGGATTCTTCCCTCCGGATATCAGAATAACCTGGTACAGAGATGGAGAAATCTTGAAGAATCAGTTTATGGGAAAACTAAATATATACAAAGATAGAACCTACCAAGTGAAGAGCTCTACGACATTCGCACCAAGTGACGATGATCAGAATAAAACGTTTACATGCAGAATTCAACATGTTTCACTACCAGAAGCTATCCAGGAGGACTTCCAGGTTGTCTATGAAGGTATAAATTATTATTAGCTCTTTATTTGATATATTCTTTTAATATTGTAAACATGGAGGATGTCTGACTTTTCTCTTTAATTACTTCTTATTTAACTTTCATAGAAACATCATCTACTGAGCCCATAGTTGTTGGTGTTGTCCTTGGGGGTTTGATAGCAACTGTGATTGGTATCTTTTGCTGGAAACAAACTTACAGGAGATCAGGTAACACAAAAAATTGGATTATATAATTACATCTCTGGAAAAGTAATTTAACTCATATTACAGGTAATACAAGGACCAGAACTGTGGAAGCCATACCCAAAGAAGACAAGCAGAAGGCAAAACACTGGTCACCATTATTGTCTCCTTCAGCTGAACTCTTACCCGTTACTGACTAACCATGCAATTTTCTGCACCGTGTCTCTGTATGGAGGTGACCATCTTGTAGGGCTTTGCTTCCTCATATCAAAGCTACCCATCGATAACTGGTGGACTGATGACTGGTGAGGTAATGATGAAGGAGAATAGATAAAGCAGAAGCAGGGGGATACGTAGACTGCCAGTCAGCAAGTACAGCTTCCTCTTGGATAAAGGGGTTGTAAATTCAGAAGTTTTTTTATCTTAATGAATTCTATGTATTAAGAAAAAAAACCTGTGTGCAGCAGCCCCCCCCCCCCAATACACACCTGAGCCCCCTCTCGATCCAGTGATGTCCACTACTGTCTCAGCCATCCGGGACTTCCCTCCTCATTGGCTAAGACACATCCGCAGCGCAATTGGCTCCTGTTGCTGTCAATGAAAGTCAGTTAGCCAATGAGAAGAGAGAGGGGAGGGGGGTCGAACTGAGCAATCACTTAGTACAGAGAGCAGCACTGTAGTAGCATCACCAAATCTTATTCTAAATCTACTGAAACCAGGAGTGAGAGACAGCAGTGCCTTGGATGATCTCACACTGAAGATATGAAAAATCAGGAGTCCCTATGCACAGGATGCACTCCACTATTTTTCAGGAGAAATAAAAGACACATTTTCAAGGGTGCTGCTTAGGCACAATTAACATTTCTAGATATTCCCTATAGGATAACAAAAAAGTTAAACTGTAGCCATCTAGTAATGTCATTTATAAAATGAATAGCTTTCAAATGGCAACAAATAATTTGTTTATCATGATGTGTAATCTCAGAGGAGAGATTACACATCTCTCCACCCCCCCCCCCCTCCAACCGCCAGAACACTTTGGTCCGCTGATTGGGAGCCAGTTGGCAGACATTTTTCGTTCATGTCCCTTCGACAGAAGCGAGCCGAAATTCCAGCTTCTGTCAGACTGGCTAAAGTACACATGGGCCGAATATGTCCAGCTTCTGTCAGACTGGCTAAAGTACAAGTGGGCTAAATGTCGGCCGGTCTCTATTTTTTTTTTTTTTTTTTTACGAAAAAGTTATTAAGTTTATAGAAATTCCGCTTATGAATCCTGAATAAGAATAGAACGAATTAACGGAATTTAATGAAACAAAATAACTAGATTAACTAATCTAAACGGAACGAAAAAAAAAACTAATTTTTTTCGTCATGCACATGTCTAATCACCACCTTTCTTTGGGCATTTTACTCTCTCGATAACTTAAATACGGATAACTGTGGGATCACCCCCATGACATTTGTTAAAATGCTTAGCAATATTCAAATCATTTTTTTTCAGTATCATACAGATGGTAACGAAGGCGATCCAGCAACCTTCTTTTTTTACCATGTAATGTGGTAAAGTTTGCCCTTTGAATTGTGTGACTAATGATGTATGCCTGATTTGCAGACAGTATGTATTTCATCCATGTATCTAGCTGTTTTCCAGGTTAAATTTCTGTATAATTTACCAATGACGGAATATATTAATATGAATTCTTTGCTTCAGCTACTTTCACGTTAATGGAGATCAATGGACCTTCCAAGCTGGTTGCTGGAGAAGAAACATCTCTATGCTGTAGAGCCACCAGATGCCCAGAGAACACGAGTGTCACATGGCTGGAGAAGAGAGGAGGACAAATCTATGAGATCCCAGAGTCCCATGGAGGAGATAAGGAGGAAGAGGAGAGACTTTTGGACACACAATATGAGGTCATACCATGCAGAGAAGGATCAAACTACACATCTATACTGAAGTTCACACCCAGTGTGGCCAAACACAAAGATGTGACCTTTATCTGTAGATATAGCTGTGGGATTCGGTTTCAAGAGAAAACATTTCACTGCAGAGCTATTTGTGGTAAGCAGTTTCTATGAAAGTGCATACAAGACAGAAGTTTGTTTTGGACAGAGTAAAGCTGGGTATACATTTTCAGTTTTTTTCGTTCAATTAGCCAGTTGTAAGAAAACAAAAAACTGACAGATCACTGCATCGACACAAGCGATATGGTGCAGTGATCTCTACCGTTCAGACATTGTATTCTTACAGCAGGGACAAACTCCCCCACCGCCACTATACACCGATCAGAGCTTGCAGCCATTGGCTGATCGGTTGAAAGTCTTCCAGCCTGTCCATTCGACAGAAGCTGGTCATTGGACCGACTTTTTTTTATAACAGATAGCAATACACATGGACGAAAGCTTTACACATGGATTTTCAGCCAGAGTGTACCGGGCTTAAGGTTTAATGGTTAGTCAGGTTGAAAAAAGACATATGTCCATTTAGTTCAAACAATAAAACAAAAGAAAAAAAATAGAAGACCTAAAAAATAAAAATAATTTCCATGTACAGAACCGTATTCCCACAGTAGATTCAGAGGAAGGCAAAAAAAACTCTATGAAGCACGGTCCAATTTACTACAGCTGGGTAGAAAACAATTATTTCCTGATCCCCTAAAGACATGTCCCAGGATCCACAATTCCTGGTGTTACTACCTATAAATGCTATTATCCATTTATATTTTGTGCTTTTAGGATCCAGCTCCTTTTTAAAACAATATACTGAGCTGGCCAGAACTACAGTGCCTTAAAAAAGTATTCATGCCTGTGACGGACCCCGTACTCAAGAAGAGTATGTCTGCCATATAAGCTTCCCTTGCCTGATACCAGCACGATCCAAGATCCCTTAGCCCACCCAGTCACTTGTCGAGACATCAGTGTAGGGTGGTAAGAAGCATGAGACTGTTTATTCAAACACAGGTATAAACACAGGTACAAAGAGATATACACCCTGGGACAATCTCCCCTCCCCTTTAGCAGCTAATCCAAATACACATATACATCCCATAATAGGTTGATCCCAAGGCAGACAGAAACAATAGAACAATGGGATAGAAGCACTTAACAATAACAAACCCCACCCCACCTCAAACTATCTAGCACTCTCAAAAGTGAAATATTTTATCTTCAAATATTTCTTGAGTGATATTGATATTACTGTTCCAAGTGAAAGAGCCCCTTTAGCCTTTGAACACAAACCACACATATAGAACCCAGGATAACCGGGGTAAAATTAAATTCTAAGTCTGGTGTGGTTGTACAGCGAGTCTGATTAGTGCAGACCCAACTGGGGTTCTGGGTCACCCTGTGCCCTTAATAGACACAGGATGACTTACACATAAGAGGGGTCGGGAAGCTGGACAAGGAGTTTCCCGACCATTCTAAGGTAATCTGGGTTCCACAAGCCCCCTACCCGAAGTGACTCCCGTCACAATGCCCCTTGAAATTTTCCACATTTTGTCATGTTACAACCACTAACGTAAATGTATTCTATTGGGATTTTATGTGATAGACCAACACAACCAAGTGGCACATAATTGTGAAGTGGAAGGAAAATTATGAATGGTTTTCAAAATTTTGTACAAATAAATATGTGAAAAGTGAAGTGTGGAGTGCATTTGTATTCAGCCCCCTTTACTCTGATACCCCTTAATAAAATCTAATGGAACCTATTGCCTTTGGAAGTTACCTAATTAGAAAATTGAGTCCACCTGTGTGTAATTTAATCTCAATATAAATACAGCTGTTCTGTGAAGCCCTCATAGGTTTGTTAGAGAACCTTAGTGAACAAACAACATCACGAAGGCCAAGGAACACACAAGACAGGTCAGGGATAAAGTTGTGGAGAGGTTTTAAGTAGGGTTAGGTTATAAAAAAATATCGAAAGCTTTGAACATCTCACGGAGCACTGTTCAATCCATTATCTGAAAATGGAAAGAGTATGGCATAACTGCAAACCTACCAAGACATGGCCATCCACCTAAACTGACAGGCCGGGCAAGGAGAGCATTCATCAGTGAAGCAGCCAAGAGGCCCATGGTAACTCTGGAGGAGCTGCAGAGATCCACAGCTCAGGTGGGAGAATCTGTCCACAGGACAACTATTAGTCATGCATTCCATAAATCTGCCCTTTATGGAAGAGTGGCAAGAAGAAAGTCATTGTTGAAAGAATGCCATAAGAAGTCCTGTTTGCCGTTTGTGAGAAGCAATGTGGGGGACACAGCAAACATGTGGAAGAAGGTGCTCTGGTCAAATTACACCAAAGCTGAATTTTTTGGCCTAAAAGCAGAATGCTATGTGTGGTGGAAAACTAACAATGTACATCACCCTGAACACACCATCCCCACTGTGAAACATGGTGGTGGCAGCATCATGTTGTGGAGATGCTTTTTTTTCAGCAGGGACAGGAAAGCTGGTCAGAGTTCATGGGTAGATGGATGGAGCCCAATACAGGGCGATCTTAGAAGACAATCTGTTAGAGTCTGCAAAAGACTTGAGACTGGGACAGGGGGTTCACCTTCCAGCAGGACAACAACCCTAAACATACAGCCAGAGCTACAATGGAATGGCTTAGATCAAAGCATATTCATGTGTTAGAATGGTCAAGTCAAAGTCCAGACCCAAATCCAATTGAGAATTTGTGGCAAGACTTGAAAATTGCTGTTCACAGACACTCTCCATCCAATTTTAAGTTTGAGCTATTTTTCAAACAAAAATGGGGGAAAATGTCACTGCAGATGTGCAACGCTGATAGAGACATCCCCAAAAAGACTTGCGGCTGTAATTGCAGGGAAAGGCGGTTCTACAAAGTATTGACTCAGGGGGGCTGAATACAAATGCACGCCACACTTTTCAGATATATTTTTTTTAAATTTTGAAAAATATTTATTATTTTTCTTTCACTTAAAAACTATATGCCACTTTGTGTTGGTCTATCACATAAAATCCCAATAAAATACATTTACATTTTTGGTTGTAACATGAAAAATGTGGGAAATTTCAAGGAACTGTAGTTCTTGAGGGAGCCCATTCTTTATTTTCAGAGAATAAGCCACTTGCACGATTTACTGCTGTCTGCGGCTCTGTCGGGAAGATTCCCCTCACCTGCTATCATGGTGACAACCTAAATTGATTGGTAATAAAATTCTACAAATGATCTTTTATTAATGGTTTTTGGTATAGTCTGTATTAGCCATAATAAAAGATGTATTGCTATCTGGAAAACTTTTAGGCAGAACAGATATCTCTAAAGTCTTTTACCAAAAGGCCTGAGAGTGTATGTATTGGCCCTAACATGGTGGTATTTTCAATATTGCTGCCAAAAGTTAGCCGATACTTTTAGATCAGGATTAAAACCGATTTTAAAAAGACATTTTCATTTCATGTGTCCAACCAGTAGGTGGTGCTCCAGGATCCTTTTTAACTTTTTAACCAGATTTATTGTAACTGCTCTGCTGCCAAAAATCCTGTTTACAGACCTTAATGCGTGACATTGGAAATTGTGAAAGCTTTAAGGCCCGTACACAAGATAAGAAAATCAAAAGGGAAATTTCGTTGGACGACCAATCTGTCGATTTTCGGATTGTTAGTATGGTGCTTTCGACAGCCGACTCCGACTTTTTGGCCGACAAAATCCTGATGTGCAGGCTATATAATTTTTGTCGTCCATCAACACAACATCCGATTTTCATCTCATTAGTACAGATTTCGACAGAAAAATATCTTAAGAGCAAGACTAGGCATGCTCAGAGACGAAAGAACACATAGAAAGCAATCCAACACATGACATCACTTCTGAAGTAGAATTCTGTTGTACGGGAAAATTCGTATGAAAAAAACCTCTTCACTTTCCACATCAGACTAGCATGCTACAAAAAACGGACGACAGATCGTTCGATAATCTGATCGTGTGTACGGGGCTACACTCTCCTCCCTCCTCCACCCTTTTCCATTACTTTGGTAATGACCTTGTTAATGCCATCGAAAGTCCCCAACCGCTGACATAGCTAGTGACAGTGTGATAGCTTGCATTTAATAATCTCTCCAATTGTGGTGTTTAATGATTAGATTCCAGTGCCCAAGGGATGTGCTGGCTTCTGATTGGCCACAGTGTGAATAATAAGAGAATATTGGAAGAGCCTCCCTATCAACTATCACCAGTGGTTAATTTAAATATATCAGTAAGTGATTGAGGAAAAGGGAGCTCTGATACTAAGTAAAGTTCTTAAAAGTTTTTGAACTTTAGCCAACTACCTCCTCAACCAAGCAAGCATTAGAAAAAGGCCAACACTGTCAATCCTCAATCAAACTGTTTTTCCCAGTACGAGAATATTACATTTTTAATTTGATTTTATTTCATGATATCTTTTTTTTTTCATAATAATTTACTTTTTTATGTATCACTCTTCAGCAAAGCTTCAGATGTTACAGCCGGTATCAAGAAGTCTGATTGGCTCTGGGGAGTTAAAGTATTCAATCACTCTGGAGAAATTTTACCCCAGAGATATCACAATCAGATGGACACATGGAGTGGGGGAGCCACAACAAGCCTTACCATCCACAGAGACATTCACAGATATTCCTGATGGGACTTCTAGTGTCTCCAGTGAGGTCACAATTCCTGAGGAGCTCCTGAAGGATCCAGAATTCAGAGTACGAGTGAGCTGGGAACATGAATCTCTCGACACACCAGAATATAAGGATCTATCCATCAGAGATTCAGGTGAGTTACATGAGGTTCTTTGGAAAATAACAATAAATATACCGTATGTAGCTAAAAGCAATATTCATTAAAAAACAAACAAACAAAAAACAAAGCAAGCTTTACCAACTGCCAAAAGGTCAGTTCACCCAAAAGTGATATTTAGTTATAAATGGAGCCTGGTGGGCTAAATCAACCTCTGGCCTTTTATACATCTTGGATATTCCCAAAAGTGAGACCTTCATGCCATAATTCCCAACTCTATTCCTGACCACCTTGGTGCCCCAAACCAACTCCATAAACCTCTGATCAACACAAAGGGCAATAACAACATTCTAAGTAGCCAGGGCTGGCCCAAGACATTGTGCTGCCTGGGTCCAAGAATGAAATGCTGCCCCTCTCACCCAAAAAAAAGAAATTACGCCCACCAAAAGGCCCCCACTTCCATTATTTTATTTAAATATAACATTTAGAAAATATTTTATATACTGTTATCTTCTTCCATAACTCACCACCGGACCGGTCCACGAAACACCCACTGACTGTCCTCAGTCCTTCTGTCCACCCAGAAGATCCAGTCTTCCCTGTGTGAGAAGGAGTACATTGATATCTAAAGTCATTGCACACACCACAATCACGCGAGGGATGCTCCGCCTTCCCATACTCATGAGTTTGCACTATGGATGGCAGTATGAAATGCCTCCTGTAAGGCACCACAAACTAAATGACACAAAACTGCTGGAAAAAAATTTTTGGGAGTCAATTTTCCGCCCCTCTCGAAGTGCTGCCTGGGAACAATGGACCCAGTAGGACCCATGGTAGGGCCGGCCCTGTAAGTAGTTTGTATTCTCCTTTGGGCTCTTTGGGTGGAGCTCCTTTAACTCTTCATATTTTCTAGAGACTCGTTAACTCTGTTGTAACAGGTCTGTTTAGACCTCTGTGTAGTGCGCTCCATCCCACACGATCAGAAAATTGTACGAAAAATACAGATTTCTAAGCGATTGTACGATAACCTGATTGGTAGTACAGAGCTTTCGACAGCCAATCACGACAGTTCATCCAATATTATCCAATCAAACAAACATGAAAAAGTTGTTTGATATGATTTTCTTTTAACCAGTACAGTTGTCGTTCGACAACTTCAAGATACATTACAAATACACTACAACACATTACATCACTTCGGGATTTTTATTCTGTCGTACGAGAATTTTTGTAACTTTAGTAAACTCCTAATTTTCCATATGAGACTAGAATGGAAAAATTAAATGGACGATCATTCATCCGATAATCTAATTGTGTGTACCTGGCATAACTTTAGTCTTTGAGAGCTCCCATGCTGGAGCATAAACAGCAAAGGATAAATTGAGGGAAGGTTTGCCTGGATTTCTCCCTAAAGGACTCATTGGAAGTCTTCAGCTGCCATTGCACTGTGCTTGGCTTCTCCTGGGTATACCCGCTTTCAATGTATCTATTGCCAGGGCCAGTGCCTAATTATTTTGCGCCCTAGGCAAGACTACTTACACTCCCCGCAACCTCCCTTGACCACCCACCCGAAGACTTGGGATGCGGCCAGGGTGTCGTTAGTGCCCAGGGCCACGCAGGTGACAGAATCAGAGAGCTGACTCACCAGATTCAGCAGCTATGTTCAGAGTCCCGCCTCCTCCGCTTGCCCAGCTGTGCCCCCTTCTACACTGACCTCATGCCCGCCTCCTCCCCTGGCCTCATGGCCACCTCCTCCGCCTCCCCAGCTGTGCCCGCCTACTCCACCGTGCCCTCCTCACAGGCTGAGCTGCTGCTGACCTCCTATGCAGCAGCCGTGATGGATGTTCTCCACGGCTACTGCTTTCTCTGCAGTCAGTCAGCTCCCCAGCCCAGTGTAGGGCCCTTCGTGTTCCCCGGCCAGGCTAACAGGGAAGTTAGTGGTCCGTGGCTGTGCCCCCCTAGGCAGAAGTGCGAATATTCTCCAACATTGAGCCTTTCATAGACTAGATTGAGGGACCACAAGGGACGGGACAAGTGGTGGGCAGAAGGGACAAGTGCCCTAGGTGCAGTATTATATGAAGGGGGAAGGCACACTGGCCCTGCTCTGTTCTGAAGCGGCCTCACAGACAGAAGTGACAGTTGTGTCACTACTGTCAGGCAGAGCAGGGAACTCGATGCTGCTGGAGGGAGGAGATTCCCAGATAGCTAGGATAACTTGCCACAAATTTGTAGCAGTGTCATAGGCATGTCATAGGCGTGTGCATGGGGTGTGCCGGGTGTGCACTTACTCACCTCAAGTGCATTAGCATTAGTGACAAAACCAAAGAAAATTCCCAGCTCAACTCACCAACCAGTCTGCTTACCAACCGAGTTAACCCATCCAACAGTTTGCAATAAAAACAGAGGTTTAGTTAGCACACATTTGCAAATGCATGCGTAAGGTGCAAGGCACCTACACGACACCCTGTATTACTTGCAGTCCTAACCCTTCTAAATTTATGAGAGTCTGCACAGTGGAAGAACATACATTATAAATGATAGATGAGGGGTAGGTGGGCCTGGAGGTAGCCCAGACCTTCTTAAAGGCGCAGGGGCACCATGGACACCCAGCACAATTCTACAGCATGAAAATTCAGCCACAGTGCCCCCTGTGGTGGGAGGACTTTTGCACAACATAAATGAACTAGAACTTGCAAAATGTTTGCAAAGAAAGTTGATCTGGAGTCATGCAATTGTGCGACAAACTTATAAAGCCTGGCAAGTCTAGCAATAGCTTAGCAAGTCTTTTTCAAACGTGCAGCTCAATTGTTTGCTATCTGGGCTGCTCCCTCGAATAGCAATGTATGAGTGGAAGAAAGGAGGACAGGCACTGAAAACACCTTCTTTCATGCTGTGCTGCTGCTGTGGAGTGGCGGAAGAGCGCCCTTCTGTCTCCACAGAGCAGAAAAATGCAGTCTTTTGCCAACAACTGGAGGACAAACAAAGTTAAAGTGAGGGCAATCCCTGCCCCCACCGCCTCCTGTAAGGCTCCTGATAACCTCCGCATTACACCTAAGTGTTTCCTCCAGAAAGCTGAATTCCTGGAAGTAATTATTAATATAGAGGAACGGAGCTCAGCCACCGCCTTACATTGATGTTATTGAAAGGAGGGGGGGAAACAGCATGAGGGTCCTCCAGCTGATTATTACGAGGGCGATGGTATTTCAACGGAGGAGAGCTTGCTTCAAATAGACTGATAGCATGTATTTTGGAAAGGGGAGGTGGGTTGTAATTATTGATCGACCGATATCGTTTTTTTAACGCCGATACCGATATTTTGGTCATCGGATATCGGCCGAAATTTTCGGACATTAAATTCATTTTTTTTTTTTAATGTCTGTACAAGTACTGTGGTGGAGGGATCTGGGGGTCTAAAAGACCCCAAACCCCTCCTCTGCACTTAAAAGCATTCAAAACGCCAAGTTTGGCTGTTTTGAATGCTGTACGTTTTTTGATACCATGCTGATTTTGTACCTTTGCCCACTGACAACTAAATGATCAGTCTATAATTTTATTGGTGGGTTTATTTTAACAGTGAGAGACAAAATAACAAAAAAAAAAATCAATTTAAAAAAAGTTATAAATTGATTTGCATTTTAATGAGTGAAATAAGTATTTGATCCCCTATCAATCAGCAAGATTTCTGGCTCCCAGGTGTCTTCTATACAGGTAACAAGCTGAGATTAGGAGCACGCCATTACTAGTAAAAACAATAAAAAATAAATAAAAAGTCCATAAATGTATTCATAGTTTGTAGATGCTATTACGTTTGCGCAAGCCAATCAATATGCACTTATTAGAGTTTTTTTTTTTTTTACCAAAAATATGGAGCAGAATACTTTTTGACCTAAATTAATTAAAACATTTAATTTTTTTAATTGTTTTATTGCAGAAATTAAAAAATTATTATTATTTTTTTTTCAAAATCGTTGGTCTTTTTTTGTTTATAGCGCAAAAAATAAAAACCGCAGAGGTGATCAAATACCACCGAAAAATTACATAAATTTTAACATCAGTATCACAGTCCCGCTTTAAGTCACTGATCGCCGCCAATACTTGTAAAAAAAAAAAAAAAAGAAATTATATATATATATATATGTATAACTAAAAAAATAAATATTCTATAAAAAAATATCCTATAGTTTGTAGACGCTATAAATTTTGCGCAAACCAATCAATGTACGGTAATTGGGATTTTTTTTTTTTTTACCAAAAATATGTAGAAGAATACATATTGGCCTAAATTGATGAAGAAATTCTATTTTTTACTTTTTTTTTATTGGATGTGTTTTATAGCAGAAAGTAAAAAAATATTGCTTTTTTTTTTCAAAACTGTCGCTCTTTTTTTTTGTTTACAGCGTAAAAAATAAAAACTGCAGGAGGTGATCAAATACCAACCAAAAGAAAGCTCTATTTGCGGGGGAAAAAAGGACATACATTTTATTTGTGTACAACGTCGCATGACCACGCAATTGTCAGTTAAAACAACGCAGTGCCGAATCGCAAAAAATGGCCCAGTCATTAACCACTTCTGGACCGAGCCCATTTCTGACACATGTTGTCTACAAGTTAAAATTTGTATTTTTAGCTAGAAAATGACTTAGAACCCCCAAACATTATATATATAGATATATATATCTATATATATATATAGATATATATAAATATATATATATATTTTAGCAAAGACACTGGAGAATAAAATGGCGGTCGTTGCAACATTGTTTGTCATGCGGTATTTGCGTAGTGGTCTTTCAAACGCCATTTTTTTGGGAAAAAAATTTCACTGCATTTAAAAAAAAAAAACAGTAAGGTTAGCCCATTTTTTTGGTATATTGTGAAAGATGATGTCACGCTGAGTAAATAGATACCTAACATGTTACGGTTTAAAATTGCGCACACCCGCGGAATGGCGACAAACTACGGTACATAAAAATCCTCATAGGCAACACTTTACATTTTGTTAACGGTTACCAGTTTAAAGTTACAGAAGGGATCTTTTTTTAGAATTATTGTGCTCGCTCTGGCGATTGCGGTGATACCTCACTCGTGTTGTTTGGACAGCACTTTCATTTGCGGGCGCGACTTACGTATGCGTTTTCTTTCATGCGTAAGTTCACGGCAACGGGGGCGCTTTAAATTTTTTTTTTTTCCTATTTATTTTATTTAATTTTTTCATAAAAACAAAAAAAAAATAATCAGATCACTTTTATTGCTGCAGTGACAGTTACTCTTTATGGAGGAATCGGGGGTCTAAAAGACCCAAAATCCCTCCTCTGCACTTCAATGTATTCAAAATACCGAAATCGTCATTTTTGAATACTGACAGTTTTTTAAATTCGGGGCCTTTAGACGCCGAGTAACCTGGATGTGATGTCATCACGCCGCTTCCGGGTTACTACATCGGAGACCCGATAAAAGCCGAATTCAGTTTTGATCGGAACTCCAACCAGCCAATGGACGTGTCGGCTGTTTGCACGGGTCTCCCGGTGGGATGGGAAAGTGGCGGGAGGAGGGGGGGCGTCCCCTCCTGCTTGCTGAGGTAACGGCCGAGCAGCTCCCGAGCCGCATCGGCCATTACCACTTGTAAGCCAACTGCTGGCTCTAAAAAATGGTACCGGGATGATGCCTCTAGCTGCGGGCATCACCCCGATACAACCACTTCTCTAAGCCGATGTAGGGCTACGTCGATTCGTGGAAAGTGGTTAAGAGGGGTAAAACCTTCCTAAGCTGAAGTGGTTAAAATAGCAGTGCACATTGTACAAATTTTCCTGCCCAAGCGCAAAGTAAAGCTGGATACACACTATCCAACTTTTGTTGTCAGATTTCCTTCAGATTTACCTTTTCTATGTAGTACAACGGCCTGCCAGATTGCATACACATTGAAAGTGTTTAGGTTTGACCTCATATTATATGGTTTTGGTAAGTCTGAAGGAAAAAGTCTTCAGAAAATCTTATAGTGTGTATGGCCCTTAAGAGCAACAACAGTCCGATACTGTAATAAAATATAGGAGGTACAAAACTTATAGGACATCAATTTATAAGGGTGAGACGGTCATCTAAGGCTTCAGGATTGTGTGTGCGCAAAAAGATGCCAAAAAGGAACAACATCCAGACTATCGAAGCAATATCATGAGGTCAAAACCACAGATGTTTCCACGATTCCATGACACAAATGAAAGATGTGTGTGGGGGGGGGCTAGCCAAAAAAAAAAAAAAAAAT
This sequence comes from Pelophylax lessonae, assembly GCF_965119305.1. NCBI lineage: Eukaryota > Metazoa > Chordata > Amphibia > Anura > Ranidae > Pelophylax > Pelophylax lessonae. Next base: position 40,064,137 of record NC_138773.1, read on the forward strand.
ATATATATATATATATATATATATATATATATATAGAGAGAGAGAGAGAGAGAGAGAGAGAGAGAAGGAAGGATTGGGAGACAAGGATTTTTGGGCACAACATTCATTAAAATTAAATATTTATTGTTAAATCCATATAAAATCAGGAAAAAAGAAAACTACTGAATATAAAAAGACCTAAAAAAGGTCCAAGAAAACAGTATACAAATATATAGCAGTTTGTTAGAAAAACAATTCCATACAGCATGTATACTTGATGTTGCAAATTGTGTAATCAAATACTTGACATCAGGAGAATCCTGCCGACGGATGCCAAAAGACACGAGGTGCCATCAAACCGGGTCAACTGATGTCGTATTCAAACATTCATATTAGTACATTCTAGATTGCTCAACATGTTTCGCCTTTTTCAAAGCTTCATCTGGAGCTTTTACTGGAATACTCTGTGAAATAAACATATATGTTTCAAAAATACATATGGAAGCTCATTAATCCAATATAGAAGGAACAGTTACATGGAATTGAGGACTGCATAAAACATTACTCACATATAACAATTTACATCACAATAATGGGCTACCAACAGAGGCGTAACTAGAACCTTCAGGGCCCCGATGCAAGAAACCATGAAGGGCCCCCCAGACCCCTGGCCGGGGCCCTTCCCTTCAAGCCCGGGGCTCTTCCCACTAATCCTGGGGCTCTTTAATCTCATTGCATGGCCTTTTATTATGGTCCCGCATCAGGATCCTTTCACAAGTTCTGCAGTGGGCCCCCTTCCTGCAATCTTGGGGCCTCCCCACAGTGGTGAAATGCCAGGGCCCGGTCGCAAGTGTGACCTTTGAGATCCTAGAAGTTCACCCACTGGTTTGCTACCGGGCCCCCTGGAGCATGGGGCCCGGTAGCGATTGCAACCCCTGCAACCCCTGTAGTTACGCCCCTGGCTACCAACTAGTGCATGATCATATCAGGGCCCAAAACGAGCAGTGAGCAACCAGGGCTGAGACGGCCACCCAATGGTTGTATGTGGGGGTCCACACCGTACTAATATATATGGTATGTCACAGTAACCTTTGTAAAGCAGTAGAAAAAGATGCTAAAATTGCGGGGCGTGGCTTGGCGCTTGACCGGAATGGCAGCCTGATTTCACTGCTCTGAGCAGCGTGGGAGAAAAAGCCGATAAAATAGCAATCCTTCCAGCAAACACAGCTATGCCAGGTACGGGGAAGTCATCCGCCCACTCCTCACCCTCAAGGTCCCGGTCCCCGCGTGATTTGCAACCAGGAGGCCCAAGAAACATCCCTGACATGTTCCGGCAGGTGGCGCCGGTACGCGAGGCCCCGGCTTCAAATGCGGCCTACCCGGAGCTCACTCGCGCCCCCCCTCCGCTATACAAGTCACAGAGGGACACCCACCGCAACAGGATCTGACCTCTCCAACACCCTACTCACCCCCAAATGTCACTATGCCACCCCCTGTGGCCCCTTCACCTGCCCACATGGCCATGGCTGCCTCCACCTCATTTAATCAGACACCTCCTGTCACACTCCAGGATTTGAGAATGATTGCTGAGGACATCAAAGCATCCCTGGCTAGTGCTATTACTGACATGAAAAGAAACATCAATAATGTCACTGACAGAGTGGCTGATGTGGAAGAGAAGGCTGCACATCAGGAAGAATCTTTGCAGGCACTAAATGAAAACAGCTCTCTACACACTATGCAATTGAGAGATCTTCAGAGACATATGGAAGATCTGGACAATAGAGGCCGAAGACATAATTTGAGATTAAGAGGATTACCTGAATCAGTTGACCGCAACCAAATCGCTAAAGCAACAATGACAATTTTCAACGATGTTCTTGGCAGGCCCCCAGACACTCCAATGGAGTTCGAACGACTACATAGAGCCCTGCGCCCGAGAACAAGGGACACAGACCCTCCCAGGGACATCGTCTGCTGTTTAGTAAGAAGATATTCTCCGTAGAGAAAGAGACAGACACTCGCTCTTATATCAGGGCACCGAAGTCAAAATATATCAAGACTTATCTCCCTTGACTTTGCAACGCAGACGAGATCTTCGCCCGCTATTAGAAGTCCTCAGAAGTAGAGAAATTCCCTATCGCTGGAAATTTCCGTTCTGCCTGTCAGCAACTGCAAACGGTCGTACAGCAAACCTAAGAGTACCTGAGGACCTGCTGACCTTCTGCAACCAACTCAACATACCCCTGGTAGACCTTCCAGACTGGTACAGAAGCCCACATGCCTCTAATATGCGTAGGGCAACCTCGATGGACACGATCCCAGAGAGAGACGAATTCCAGATCAGACGTCCACGATCGACATCTCCAAGACACACTGGCTCTTCTCAACCCAGGATGTATACACACGGAAGCCCAACTGCGTCTCCGGTCCACAGAAGGCAACGCCAAGAATAACTCTTCAGAAAACCAAGCAGCAATGTAGCTTTCAAGATGTCTTCTGCTGAGACCTCATCGAACGAACTTCTTGTCTCCCTTCTCTCCATTCTCTCCCCCTCCCCTTATTTTCTCGCTTCGCTTTCCTTTTCCTCAACAGGTGTCAAGAACCCCAACCATACATCCCTCGAGACAAGAGGCAGATGAAGATTGAAAAGTTCCGGACATTTTCTCCAACATTTTTGTTCATCCCCGCTATGAACTTGCTTCGCTGAACTTTCCTCCCTCCTCACAGCCCCTTGCTGACTGTATGAGATCGTCCTTCATACACCTACGATCAATGGTCCGATACTGACAGGGACTGGTAAAGTACTGCAATCTGTTTTTCTATCACACCCAGAAATACACATATAATTCTTTTTCTTTTTACCAAAACACCGTTCATGCATTTTTTCAGTAAGATCGATCAGCAGTACTTTATAGTATAAAGAGAAAGGGAAGAAATTACCCCCCTTTTCTTTTTTTTTTTCTCTTCTCTTTTTTTTTTTTTTTGGAAGACAAACTCATCGATCCTTTTTAAGTCTTAGCCAAGAGATATCACCCAAAACTTGTATCCATTTTATTCTTGACATATAAAGTTTTAGGATATTGCATGTCACATTACATATTATGAGTCTTCTTTATGTGTAGTGACCCATTTCCGCCTCATATCTGTTCTAATTTACAAATCTTGCTCATTCTCCCTCCTTGTAGAGAATATAACCTCGCTGATTAGCCCTCCGAGATCCCATAATGACGATAGCTAAGCTGATATTTACTATAGCATAACTTCCCAATACTCTTCTTTCTTTATATCTAGTTTAAGTCATCCAAAACACTGACCTATGACTTATTAATAAAGATAGCACTTGTCTATATATACATGGACTTTTTTCACATTCATTAAAGCAGCATTTACTAAATGCGAATGTGAGCTCGGAGGGCTGATCGTTTGGGGAAGTGGGTCACATTTGCTCTCTTCTCTCCCGTTTTTTTTTTTTTTTTTCTTTCGTTATCTCTCTCCTCTCTTCCCAGATATCTCCTCTAGAAGGTGGTCCCCTCCCGATTTGATCTAGATCCCATACAAGCCCTTTGATCAAAATATACCATATACTGATATCTTCGCCCCTCTCTACACACTATTTACGAAAAACCACCACACCACTACTTCCCCACCATACGAGACAAGGCTCATGTCCGTTAACCATATACTCATCCTCCCACAAAATGAAGGTATTATATCAATTATTATTACAAATACCTCTCCCACGCTGCTCAGTAACCTAACTATTAACCATTCTAGTCTAGCTCTAGCCGTTTCCCCTACAAGACAGGAAGGGACCATTCGAAATCCCTTTCCCTGGCACCCATTCGTGAACTCTGTTTTATTGTTTGGGGTGAATAGATACTTTACCCCAATTAGTAGTTCACTCCAGGTAATTGCACCCCCCTCCTCCCTTTGATCTACACACTTTCCCTTCCCCTTTGTCCCCCGACTCCTTCTACCCTCTCCAGTCTTCCTCGGTCTCTGCCCCCACACAAACCTCATCTGTTTGAACTACATATATCCAGCCCTACTTTTAGAAGGGAAAGAAAAAAAAAAAAGGGGGGGAAAGAAAAAGGAAAAGGAAAAAATATACATATTTATCCTAATTAATTTGATCATGAGTACCCTTGTAAACTCAGAAGATTCCACCCTTTTAAAAGTAGTCTCCTTAAATACGAACGGCCTCAACATTCCCGAAAAACGCAGCCAGGTCCTAGATCTGATGAGAAGATTGAAAGCAGATATAGTCTATTTACAGGAGACTCATTTTCACCTTCAAAAGAAAATACCGAAACTATCGAACCGATTATACCCTACGACCTATCTATCTTCCAACCCCCTAGGGAAAACTAAGGGAGTAGCCATATTAATATCCAAAAATGTTGACTGGATATTGACTGACTCCATTGTTGACCCGGAGGGGAGATTCATTTTTCTAAAGGGTACAATATCAAACAAACCCTACACATTAGTCAACATCTACAGCCCCAATTCAGCTCAAGTCTCATTTTTTAAGAAAATAACAGATACTCTTGCGGAATTTCAAAAAGGCATTACAATTGTAGGAGGGGATTTTAACATAGCTCTATACCCCATATTGGATACATCAACTGGCACTTCTTCCTTACCGTACAGAGCCTTAAAAAAAATGAGATCACACCTACATGATCTCTTGCTACACGACTCCTGGCGCACACTCCATCCCTCGACAAAAGACTTTACTTTCTTTTCTCTTCCACATAACCGCTATTCGAGACTGGACTATATTTTCCTCTCCCAAAAAGACTTACCTCTCATTAGAGCTGCGTCGATTGAGACCATGACTATATCCGACCATCACCCAGTGACACTAACTCTGGCTATTCCATCAACACACACCCATTCCAAATACTGGAGACTAGACCCATCCCTCCTAACCAAGGAGTCAGACATACAGCACATCAAAGCTAAATTAACTGAATTCTTTGAAACAAATAGTTCTCCTGAAGTGTCCCCAATCACATTGTGGGAAGCGCATAAATGTGTGCTGAGAGGATTTCTCATTTCTTTAAAATCCACCAAAAGGAAAATTCTTCAAGCCAAAACACAAGCGTTAATAAATAAAATTAAAGTCCTGGAATCTGCTCACAAGCGCACTCTAGCACAAAGCACCTACCAAGATTTAGTAATGCACAGACAACTGCTCTTGGACGATCTAAATATTAAAACGAAACGCAAATTTTTTTTACAGCAAAAACTCTTTTACGAGTTCGGCAATAAGAGCAGCAAATTCTTAGCTAGAGCCCTCCAACAGAAGAGAGCATCTTCCTCGATACACACAATCAAAGACAACGCAGGGAACTCCCATTCCAAAACTCCAGATATTGCAGCCCAGTTTGAAGCATACTATGCATCATTATATAACCTGAAATCAAACACATCTGATGCCGAGAAACGCTTATTAATACAATCATTCCTAAATTCCCATTGCCCCAAACCCATCCCTAACACGAAATCCAAAGAATTAGACAGTCCAATTACTTCGGACGAACTGAAAATAGCAATTTCCCAATTAAAAGTGGGCAAGAGTCCAGGTCCCGATGGCTTCACCGCCCCATATTATAAGACCTTTATAGACAACATCTCTCCTCATTTAACGAATGTATTTAACTCCCTCTCTTCCTCCTCCCCATCGCAGCATAGGATGCTCGAAGCTCATATCACTGTTATTCACAAGGAAGGAAAAGATCCGACTTCAGTTGTAAACTATAGGCCCATTTCATTATTGAACGTTGACATTAAATTATTCGCAAAAATCATAGCCAACAGACTTCTCCCCATTATACCCCATATAATTCACAAAGACCAAGTGGGCTTTGTGCCTGGAAGGGAAGCCAGGGACAACACAATTAAGGCCATAAATATCCACCATTGGATAACCTCTAACAAACTTAAGGGTTTCATGCTGTCGTTAGACGCTGAGAAGGCATTCGACAGGCTTGACTGGACATACATGGAATGTGTCCTTCAACGTATAGGATTTGGTAATAAACTAGTCCACTCGATAATGTCTCTATACTCTGCACCTTCTGCCCAAGTTCGAGTGAACGGAAGCCTGTCGAGTGCCTTCTCTATAGGAAACGGAACGAGACAGGGATGCCCCCTCTCCCCGATTCTTTTTGTCCTTACATTGGAGCCCTTTCTGAGATCCCTAGCAAATAATCAAAACATTCAAGGCATAACAATTGGCCCCCGAACGTATAAAATCGCTGCCTTCGCAGACGACATACTCCTCTTTCTCACCAACCCACTCCTGACCATCCCTACCCTCCTGAAGGAATTTAAGAACTTTCAAATAATCTCGAATTTCAAAATTAATTTTTCCAAATATCATGCCCTCAATGTATCCCTCCCTCTTTCCCTAGTAGAACAATGCAAAACCGATTTTCCTTTTCTCTGGCAACAGAAATCAATCAAATATTTAGGCATCCATCTCCCATCATCACTATCTGATCTTTTCTCATCTAATTTCACCCCTGCCCTTCAAAATATTAAAGCAGATATCAAATTATGGAATAAACCCCACTTTTCTTGGTTTGGCCGCGCAGCAATTCTTAAAATGAATATTCTCCCACGTCTATTATACATTCTACAAACAATCCCCATTAAAATTCCCAAAGCATTTTTCCAATCCTTCCAATCCATGTGTAACACATTTCTCTGGGATCGCAAGACCCCCAGACTGTCATTCCACCTTCTTTCGAAATCAAAAATGAATGGGGGTATAGGTCTCCCAGACCTGCAAAAATACCATTGGGCATGCCATCTAACTAGACTATTGGATTGGCTTTTACACGAAGAAAATAAGGACTGGATAGCTCTCGAAAACGCCTTCTCATCAATCCCATTACATGCAGCACCTTGGATTTCTCCTGACTTACTTCCTTCCTCCACCAAAAATCACCCGCTTATAAGTCCCACATTAACTTCCTTCAAAATTGCTTCCCAGCTATACCGCATATCCTCAAACCCGGGACCTCTGACTCCCATCAAATTCAATCCATCTTTCACTCCAGGCCTATCAGGAAAATTTCTCTGTAAGCAATGGAAAGACAAACCGATACGTGCTTATCAGTTCTACAACCAGGGAAGCTTAATCGACCGTACTGACCTCAGACCAGACTCCTCTACTCCCCTTATCCCCAACTGGACTTACTTCCAAATTCGACATTTCCTAAACTCTATAAACCAATCCAATACCATTTCCAGGGACCTTTCCTCATTTGAAAAACTCTGCTGTAGTGCTGTTCCCAGACGCCATCTTATATCCCAGACATACAACCTCCTTTTTACAGAAACATCTACCTGCTCGAATAAAGCTCTCCTAGCATGGCAATCTGACTTAAATATTGCCTTTTCTGATCAGGACTGGCAGAATATCTGTTATATCACACATAAAAGCTCATTAAACGTGTCAACACAAGAAAACTGCTACAAGATCCAAACTAGGTGGTACAGAACCCCATCTCTCCTCCATAAATTTTATCCCAATATTTCCAACCTCTGCTGGAGATGTAATACCTCACCAGGTAACCTCCTACATGTGTTTTGGTCTTGTCCCAAAATCCAACCATTCTGGAAACAAATCCACAATATTATAGCAGATGTTGCGAATACCCAGATACTATTCACTCCAGCGCAATACCTGCTACATCATTCTAATACCCCTCCACATATTTACTGTAGGACGATCACCCCCCACCTACTCAATGCAGCCAAAGCATGCATTCCCCTGCATTGGAAATCCCAGACTCCACCATCAACCAAAGAATGGATACTTAAAGTAGACAAAATTGCAAAATTGGAAGAAATTATAGCTATTGCTAAAGACAGAACTGAAAAATATGCTCGCATTTGGACCCCCTGGCTGGAATTCACCAACTCATCCAGATACACCATCCTGATGAACGCGTCGTAGAATTTATCACTTCACACTACGTACTGAAATACCACTAACTTTCTTCTCCCAAACATACATGTTTCGGAGAATGCTAATGACATGGGGCAGTGTCATGTAAGTCCCATTAATTTCACTTTTTCAGCAATCATTCCTACCTCCCTCCCCTAAACAAGGGATGTTGCAGGGAGTGGGACGAGCTCCTCTCTGGCCTGACGCTGTCCCAGCTACAAGGGCTTTAAACTTATAAACTTATAAAAAATTAATTTTACCTTTGACTCACCACCCCCTGAGAAGGGGGCAGAGGCTGGGGAAGACCCATATTGTACCCTTCACTCCTTCCCCTATCCACCCCTCCTCCCTCAACCCCTTCCCCGACCCATCTATTTGTCCTGATTAACCTGCTCCCCGAGATAGGAGTAGGATACTAGCTCATCAGATGAGACATCATACAGTATCTAACAACAACAGGAATGATGAACATATACCGTCCTTAACTGTAAGTTGAAGGTGTTGACATGCCTGACTTTATATAGAGTTAGCTTAACTTTAACTTATGATCCTAGCTCTACACTATCAGGGAGCTGTAGTGTTATCGGTAACCGTTCAGAATTTCTACTTATGGAAGAAATCAAATAATGCTGCCAGGATACTCTATGTAACCACACCCCAATCTTAACAATTTCCACTTCTTATCTCTGTTCTCAGATACTTATACATATTTGACTATGAGCTGTTTATACCGCAAGTTTGAATAGTTTTCTTGTTGTTCTGGTGAAAACTCATTGTCCCGATTGGCGGAAATTTACTTGTTCAATATGTTCATTCTTATGCCAAAAGTTTGTAAAAGTTTTTTTGTTATTTGTCTGTATGAACAAAATTTTCTTATCTCTCAATAAAAATCTTTTTGGAAAAAAAAAAAAAAAATAAAATTGCACATACCTGTATAGTATTATAGGGTGAGACAAATGCCTCAGCATCATATGTGGATAATTTGTAGATTACAGGAGACTCATAGAGTTGGTAAGTAGTAAAGAAGCATAGGATTGGCAATAACGAGGAATGATGAAGGCCTGACTGCCATCTGTATGCAAACAACATGTATACATGTATATATTTAGAATCAATGATTCCGGGTACAATGCCGTACACCCAGTGATTAAAATAGACACTTGTGCATATAGCCATCAAGGAGAAGATATGTACACAGAAAGATAGTGTTGAAAAACCCCTACAGGGGAGACTATCAGGTGGTATAGCATATAGGCAGGGATGATTAGACAAACAAGATAGCTCCCATGAAGCCAGGTGGAGAGGATCAGAAATCATCACTCACATACATATATTACAGACAGCCTTCCAACAGTCTTAATAAAAGACCCTGGAAGAGATTATTTAAGTCCTAAATATAAGCCCATCATAAAACTGGTAAAGTAATATATGATAGACAGATATACTGCATAGATTCATTTATATCATAGAGAAAATGCAAAAGGTAGGCAGTCTGTAGGTAATGAGGTCATTGACGAACCGCCCGGGATCCACACCATTTAAGGGCCACTTTTACATGCCCTGGTATGGTGGCGGTTCCCCATCCGGGGAGAATTTGTGGATACATTCAGGAGCTCGGATCTGTGTAAGCCATTAGGATCATAATTTCATGCCTGCAATCTGTCTATTACTGCACCCTTTAAATGGATACAAGCCAGTTTCTTTCATTATAGCTATTTAATTTCCCTAACAGTATCTATTCTGATGGGCCTTGTACCTTGGACTCAAACTACAATATTAGCTTAATATCAGGGCTGTTGGTAAGCCGTGGTGTTCCTCTTTTTATTATCTATTATTCGCTGTTTTCAAACCTTTACCCCTTGTTCGGCGGGGGTCGTTTTGGATCCATAATCACCTTTCATTGCATGTTATAGCACTTGGGGTCTCACGATGTGGAGGTTTTTCAGTATCATCACCTCATTACCTACAGACTGCCTACCTTTGCATTTTCTCCATGATATAAATGAATCTATGCAGTATATCTGTCTATCATATATTACTTTACCAGTTTGATGATGGGCTTATATTTAGGACTTAAATAATCTCTTCCAGGGTCTTTTATTAAGACTGTTGGAAGGCTGTCTGTAATATATGTATGTGAGTGATGATTTCTGATCCTCTCCACCTGGCTTCATGGGAGCCATCTTGTTTGTTTAATCATCCCTGCCTATATGCTATACCACCTGATAGTCTCCCCTGTAGGGGTTTTTCAACATTATCTTTCTGTATACATATCTTCTCCTTGATGGCTATATGCACAAGTGTCTATTTTAATCACTGGGTGTACGGCATTGTACCCGGAATCATTGATTCTAAATATATACATGTATACATGTTGTTTGCATACAGATGGCAGTCAGGCCTTCATCATTCCTCGTTATTGCCAATCCTATGCTTCTTTACTACTTACCAACTCTATGAGTCTCCTGTAATCCACAAATATCCCCCCCCCCCCCCCCCCCCGTTATCCACATATGATGCTGAGGCATTTGTCTCACCCTATAATACTATACAGGTATGTGCAATTTTAGCATCGTTTTCTACTGCTTTACAAAGGTTACTGTGACATACCATATATATTAGTACGGTGTGGACCCCCACATACAACCATTGGGTGGCCGTCTCGGCCCTGGTTGCTCACTGCTCGTTTTGGGCCCTGATATGATCATGCACTAGTTGGTAGCCCATTATTGTGATGTAAATTGTTATATGTGAGTAATGTTTTATGCAGTCCTCAATTCCATGTAACTGTTCCTTCTATATTGGATTAATGAGCTTCCATATGTATTTTTGAAACATATATGTTTATTACACAGAGTATTCCAGTAAAAGCTCCAGATGAAGCTTTGAAAAAGGCGAAACATGTTGAGCAATCTAGAATGTACTAATATGAATGTTTGAATACGACATCAGTTGACCCGGTTGGACGGCACCTCGTGTCTTTTGGCATCCGTCGTCAAGTATTTGATTACACAATTTGCAACATCAAGTAGACATGCTGTATGGAATATAACAAACTGCTATATATTTGTATACTGTTTTCTTGGACCTTTTTTAGGTCTTTTTATATTCAGTAGTTTTCTTTTTTCCTGATTTTATATGGATTTAACAATAAATATTTAATTTTAATGAATGTTGTGCCCAAAAATCCTTGTCTCCCAATCCTTCCTTCTCTAATATTATTTTGAGGATTTGGCACCACCTGTACATGATATATATGCTCAGATTGCTGCTATCTGAAGGCATATCTTGTCCATTAATTCTGATTAGGTGGTAGCACCTGCTATGTGGGAAATAGCAAGCAGCTTACTATGTTAGTGTGTATTTACCCCCTTTTTTATTCTCGATAATTATTGTATGGAAGGATTGGAAGCACTCCCTAATTTTCTTTGTCCAACACACATTCGGCTTTTTTGACTGGCAATCGATTTGGGTTTTTTGTCCCCCCAACCAAACCTCTTCCCAGTTGGGTTGTGGCGACAACCCTGGTATAAGTGTAATTTCACTAACCATGGATTTCATTGGGAATGCATGGTCAGGATTCATGACAGAAATAGAATCTAGCTGTAATATTCCGATGAAGGAGGACATTAATTTGAACCAATACATAAGTACAGTTAAAAAACTATTGAAGAAGAAGTCCAATCTTTATTGGCATATAGAATTTTTTCTCAAGTATATTCAAGCCAATATTTGCCCTATGGGCTTGAGAATCCATCTATTCCCTTCCTTTGATAATGCGTCGAGTGAATTTAAAACACACTGGGAACGCATTCTCACGAAATGTAGTATAGAACTTTGTCAACTGTTAGTATCCCAATACAAGCTGGATCTAGCAGCTTTGGACACAGAATTAACCATGCTATACACTAAAACGTGAAAAAAACATGCGCAATTTGATTTAAGATGAAAGGAGGTCAAAGATTATGGGACCAAACTTAACAGAGACATCACCTGTAAAAAACAGACTAAGTTTCTGAAGGACAAGATGGCCTTCACTGAAGGCTTTGCTTACCGCTGGCCAGGACCCACCGTATCAAGGAGACCCCGTTCTTCTCACGGCCCCCGTGAACCCTTTAAAACATCTGGGTCCAGGGAGACCGTTTGGGAATCCGATTCCTCTTCGATGTCCCTGCAGTCGGACAAATCTAGACCATCTGCTAACCCTAACCAAGACACGAGACCTAAAGTAGACATGGGTACACGTAAACGTGGCCAGCAGGAGGGTGGACATTTCACACCACGTTCTAAAAAACGACCAGATGAAATCACCTAAATTTCACCACTCAATGGGTGCTACACAAGCAGGACATATGTCCAAACTTTTGAACACATGCGCACAAGAATCCTCAGAAGCGCAAGACCCCTATTTAGGTGGCCTTGCTCTCCAGGCAATACAAATGTTACAACCTACACAAAGTGTTAATTCAACTACTTCACTATCTCAGGGTTCTTTCCCCAATTCCCACACACAGCCTTCGTTAGCTTGTTCACTACCCCCTTCCAATACCACGTTATCACTTAATACACTGAACACACAAACCTCTAGACAAACTACATTAGATGCTCACTTCAGCTCTTCACAGGCCCAAGCATCAAATTTTCACTTGAGCGCACCACCCAATCTTCCAACTTAAAATTGTCTACTGTGAATTTAACCCCATATGAATTTACCCCAGAAGAGCAGGAAGTCTTAGAACTAGGTCTTACATTTTGCCCCTCTGCTGCTTTGGATAGATACGAAACTATCAAAGATTTATACATGTTCGTCAGAAATCTGACCTACCAGTATATATTTGACCCTGAGAGAAAACATGCCATACAAGAAAAAGAGATATCAGAAAAGATTAAACACTTTTCTATGAAGGAGTTTCGGGCTCTACAAGATCTTATTCTCCTACTTGAGGAGGGAAACCCTTCAGATTCTCAATATCATAGCCAGCCCATACAGATACCTACTCCATTAGAGAAACAGGCATCCTTTAAACCCAAATCTACCAATTTCCCCGATTTAACTAAAAATTCAAATGTGTGGGCTTTTTTGACCACCTGTATTGGTGAGATAAAGAAATGTCATTTGACCTCCACACAGTGTAACCTATCCAAACAGCAACTCAAGACAGTTACCAGGTTGAAAAATCATGCGGACCTCATTATAAAACCATCAGATAAGGGGGGTAATTTAGTCTTAATGACTAGGGAGGGTTATGAAAAAATGTGTTTGGACATCCTTACTAATACAGCATGGTATAGGAAAATACCCCTCTCTGCAACAACTAAGTTTCAGGCTGATTATCTAGACTTGATTGGACAAGCACACTAATCTGGTCTTTTAGACCAAGACTGTTATAATTATCTCAATACTCGATTCCCGAGACAAGCGACCTTTTATGCTCTCCCCAAGACTCACAAGAGCTTGGTAGCCCCACCCGGTAGACCTGTCGTCTCGGGTATTGGGAGCCTAACGGAGAATGCTAGTCGCTTAGTGGACTTCTTCCTGCTGCCCCATGTGGTCAGATTGCCATCCTATGTAAAGGATACACTCGATTTCCTCAAACTGATTGAAGATATGGTGGTTCCTCCCGACGCCTTGCTCGTGACTTTGGATGTGGAGGCTTTGTACTCTAGCATCCCTCACGAGCAGGGCGTCGGGATGATTCGCACCTTTCTATATGAGCAAGACCACCGCACGTGGCCTTTCTGTGACTTTCTTTTGAAATTACTTATGTTTATTCTTAAACACAATTGGTTCGTGTGGCAAACACAGCCACTGTATATTGTCCTTCATGTATGCATTAGGTGTATTGCATGTTTATACTTTTAAGAACCAAGTGTTTGGTATGTAGAGAGAGTGAGACCTCTTTCGCTTGGGACTATCATATGTCTGAGCAATGTCCCTCAGGAGATGGGTGGGGGTTTGTTATTGTTACATACCTGCCTCCTATTGTCCTATTGTTTGTCTGGCAGACTAAGGTTATTATGGGATGTTCAGCTCTGTGTGTGGAATGTCTCGAAGAGGGAGGGGTTTTGGCTGAGTGTAGATCCCTGTGTTTTTTCAATAAACAGGCAGTCTAGTTTTGACCTCCAAGCCATGTGTCTGGTTATTGGAGGGTTGGGAATATTATACGCTACCAGGATTATTGTATGCTGTGCATGACTACCAGTGGAGATATCGTGGATCATACTGCTACTCCACTGCAATTGGTGGCAAGAGACGGGATCTTTATCCACACAGCAAAGCAGCGTTCGGCAGTATTCACGCGAACAAAGAGAAAGGAAACCATTCAGATGAGTTCGGCAGTACGTAAAACTACACGAAAGGCTGGTGAATGGGAACGGATTATACACGGCTAAAGCGGCAGACATTGAAAGCATTGCTGGAGGCAAGAGACAAGATAGCCAGCAACAAAACCAAGGCGACACTGATCGAAGAACTCATGGAAGAAGACAGAGCAGCCATGGATGCAAGGCCAGAAACAGACCGAGAATTTGAACTGGAATTTTGCAGCAGGATAGCGTTGTATCCAAGTACCCCATCAATGGAAACCCATGAAGGGGTCGCAGCGGACGTACATGAATACATCATGGCCATAAGGGGGCCCCAGCCACAACCTCTCCAAGTACACCCAACTCCACTCAGCATGCCGCAAGGTAAACCCAAAATACCGTACCAGGCATTTAAAAACTTCAAGGACACGGAGGGAGAAATAGATGGGTATTTGCAAGACTTCGAGAGGCTGTGCTAGTTACATAACATTGACCCAGAGGATCAGGTACAGATATTGGCTGGGAAATTGTCTGGCCGGGCGGCCGATGCGTATCGGGCAGTCTCTAATGCCGACATCCGGGACTACCAGAAAGTTAAGCAGGCGATTTTGACCAGGTATGCCATCACCTCCGAGGCATACCGACTCCAATTCCGGGATCTTAAAAAGCAGGACCAAGATTCCCACACTGAGTTTGCCCATCGTTTGCACAGGGCGGCCACCGGATGGTTAGATGCAGCACAAGCCACTTCACAAGAGGATGTTTTGCAATTATTATTGTTGGAGCAGTTTTTCCGGAGACTACCTCAAGAAATGCAGCTCTGGGTAAAGGACCGTAAACCTTGCACCCTTCCAGAGGCTGCTAAATTAGCAGATGAGCACCAAGACACTAGACGGAAACAACGACCACCGCCTAGGGTAGTTGCCCAGCAACCCTATTACCGACCAGCCGTCACTGAACCAGCACACCCACGTTCAGGAGGAGGTAACAGTCAGTACCCCAGGTACCAACCACGAGCCCATACCCGGTGCCATCTCTGCAACCAAATGGGGCACATACAGAAAGACTGTCCCCGAAATCAGCCTCGTCAGCCCTGGCCGAATCAGGGCTACACACCAGCACCTCGAGCCGCTGTACACTGTTACCAAGCAGCCCCTGCATTACAACCCTCCACAGCAATCCAAATGGAGGCACCCCTTGGCACCCTACACAAGGTTAACCCCATACAAGCGGCATCGGACAATCGCCAAAACCACCGACAAGCTGTTCACCTGGAGGGGAGACAACTAGAAGGGTTACGTGACTCTGGGGCTACCATCACGTTGGTCCGGAATCACCTTATTGCATCCAGACAACTCACTGAGGATTCTGTAGCTGTGCGAGTAGCTGGGGGAGCCATTTTCAAAGTTCCCACTGCGAAAGTACACCTGAATTGGGGAGCTGGGTCAGGGAATGTGGAGGTTGGCATGATGCAGGATTTACCCACAGACGTTATTTTGGGCAACAACCTGGGGGAGCTGACTTCAGCTTTTGTTCCCCAATCTACCATCCACGAAGCTTATTCGGTTGTTACCCGGCAGCAGGCTCGCACCACAGGACCACTACTACCACAGACGGGGCGAAACACCTCCAAACACCAGACACCCAGATACTCATCCCGCAGTGGGGTACAGTGCCACAGGTGCAAGCAGTTTGGGCACTATCGACGAGACTGTACCCAGAGCAGGAACCAAGCTGCGTGGATCCGACCAGGGTCACCCCCTTCAGCACGGACAACGGTCCCCTACTATCCCACAGAGGTTTCCCCAGTCGTACCCAGGTTCAAACACACAGAGGAGCAATGGGGTACCCTTCATGAAGCTAACCCGATGCAAGCCACTACGGAGAACCAACAGCATCATCTACAATCGGTCCAGTTAAATGGAATGCCCGCTCAAGGTCTCCGAGACATGGGAGCCACTCTCACCTTGGTCAAGCGACACCTGGTTCCAGATGCCGCCCGAACCGGAGGCTCAGCAGTGGTACGGATGGCAGGGGGAGCAGTACACCGACTACCCACTGCGAGGGTCCACTTGAATTGGGGTGCCGGGTCAGGTCTGCTTGATGTGGGGTTGATACGGGAGCTCCACACCGACATCTTACTGGGGAACGATCTAGGTCAGTTGCCCTCAGCGATCCTGTCAGTCCAGATCTCGGGCCAATATCCCGGAGACCTAATGGCCTTCTGAGGTCCAGATGCTTCAATGGTTGGATTAAGAACAGTATTGAGCCCGGTTGGAGAAGATGGCAGAGAACAACCCGTAACCTACTTGAGCAGAGAGCTTCTCCCCAGTGAATGAAGCTTCAGCCCTACTTGTATGGACCACAGTTCCCGGATCACAACCCGTTGGTATGGCTAAACCGAGTAGCAGGGGACAATGTCCGGTTGTTGCACTGGAGTTTGGCGGTACAACCTTATGACTTTACTATTCACTACCGCCCCGGAAAACAGAATGGCAATGCTGACGGGTTATCGCGACAAACTGAACTGGAAAAATGATCTGTGAGTACTCCCTGGACATCCCCAAGCCGATCCGTTATGGATCAGACTGTGTATGCCGGCTTGGTTCTGGGGGAGCATTGTGGCAAACACAGCCACTGTATATTGTCCTTCGTGTATGCATTAGGTGTATTGCATGTGTATACTTTTAAGAACCAAGTGTTTGGTATGTAGAGAGAGTGAGACCTCTTTCGCTTGGGACTATCATATGTCTGAGCAATGTCCCTCAGGAGATGTGTGGGGGTTTGTTATTGTTACATACCTGCCTCCTATTGTCCTATTGTTTGTCTGGCAGACTAAGGTTATTATGGGATGTTCAGCTCTGTGTGTGGAATGTCTCGAAGAGGGAGGGGTTTTGGCTGAGTGTAGATCCCTGTGTTTTTTCAATAAACAGGCAGTCTAGTTTTGACCTCCAAGCCATATGTCTGGTTATTGGAGGGTTGGGAATATTATACGCTACCAGGATTATTGTAGGCATTGACTACCAGTGGAGATTGTGTTGTGTGCATGACTACCAGTGGAGATATCGTGGATCATACTGCTACTCCACTACAGTTCGTTTTCAACGGTTCCCACTACCTCTAGGTACAGGGCGTGGCCATGGGCACGTGCTGTGCCCCGGCCTACGCCAACCTGTACCTGGGGGGGTGGGAACGCCACATTACATCAGATGAGGCGTTGTCGCGATTCTTTTCTTACGTAGCGGTGTGGCTACATTTTATTGATGAAATTTTTTTGGTGTGGACGGGCCCAAAACAGTTGCTGGACGACTTCATCGCACAACTAAATATCAACAGTTTTAACTTGAAATTGACATATACTATTGATCAATTGCAAGTGAACTTTTTAGATTTGACAGTAATCAAACAAGAGAATGGACACCTGACTACGAACCTCTACCGTAAGGAGACTGCGGGGAATGTGATTTTGCACGCTTCCAGTGCCCATCCCCCTGCGCTTATACGTAGCATTCCATACGCTCAGTACATTCGCCTATGGCGTAATTGTACCTCGGATAGGGACTTTAAAGGACAGACGGATTTACTTCGCGAGCGTTTAAGATCTCAAGGTTACAATAAACGCATTCTGCGCAAAGCATTTAATCGAGCTTTGGCACAGAATAGAAACAACCTTTTATTTAAAACTAAACCGGTATCGGCACAATCCACAGTTAAATTTATCACCAAATACTCGAGTCATGAAAATACACTAAGAACCATTCTTGAGAAACATTGGCATCTTTTGCGCGATGACCCTATCATCAAAAAACACATCAGTGAACACCCGCAAATAGTATTCAAACGGACTACATCCTTAAGGGATCAATTAACTTCAAGTCACTATCAACCCACTAAAAATAGTAGACTATCTCCAGGAGGGACCTATAGATGCCATGAATGTGCCCTATGCCCATGGGTAGAGGAAGGGACACAGTACACACTCCCCAATCGGGAAATTCTAGTACCGAAATTCAGAGCTGATTGTAGTACCCGTGGGATAGTCTACTTCATGTATTGTACCTGCGGCACTTTCTATGTGGGTAAAACCATATGGGAATTGCACCAAAGGATTAATGATCATGTTTACGTGTCGGCGGGAGGGAAGATGATCACACCGGTCAGTAGACATTTGGATTTGTACCATAAATTTAACCCTAAAAAAGGCCCGTTTTTTTGTGTTGGAAATCATTCCTCAAGACCCCCGTGGGGGAAACTGGGACAAGAGGATTCTCCAGAGGGAAGCCCTCTGGATAGAACGCCTCAATGCTACACGGAGGCCAGGAATTAATGAAACTCAATCATATAGATCCTTTTTATAGAATGTGGACGTTTTGAGTGAACGTTTAACGTTCCAATCAAAATACTTGATGTATGTTTACTACGATGGAACTATACAATTGTCTACTGTATATGTGAAGGATCACCTTTCCTTTTTTCCCCCATTTTTAATTTGGGTCCTGGGGGGTGGTTTCTAACACAAAAAATCGGGTCTGTATAAATAAATCTAGATTCTAAGTAATATCAAGGATGGTCAATATGGAGATATCAGCCCCCTTTTTTTATGTGCTTATCCTCTTTGATTAACTGCATTTTTCTATGTTATGAGTTCCTCTTTATCCAGGGACTTTAGGGAGAGCTTCCACTATGTACGTCCTTCTGCAAGGTAATGACTCTTTTTTGCAAGTCATACCTAATATGTAGGGATTATTCCCTACATGTGTATTGCATTTGTATTAAATAAGTGTCACATTGCTGTCTTCTATAAATAAAGATAATTCAATATGCATCAATGATGTACATCTACATGTTATACACATACAAATTGTTTGTCCTTTATTGTACTACTTGTATGTCAATTTGTTGTATAGTGGTGGGCTATCATCTTGTTGCGATGTTCTGTTCGGAGCCTGTAGGGGTGCTGTGGGGTTGGGTCCTGATGGCTCCTGTTGTTGGTGTATGTGGGGCCAGACATGCCGCAGTGAAGCTCCGCCCCTTCTGGTCGGCACTTCCTGTGGCACCTGATCGCTGTATGCAGGCATTTCCTGCCTAGCATATTCGCTCATCCCCTTCGAAATAGTGCTTGACTGACGGCGGGACGTGAGGGCGCCCTGCCGATCGGTCTTCCATGCACGTCTGGGGGAGTGGCCGGGGCGGTGACATGATTGACGAACTGCCCGGGATCCACACCATTTAAGGGCCACTTTTACATGCCCTGGTATGGTGGTGGTTCCCCATCCGGGGAGAATTTGTGGATACATTCAGGAGCTCGGATCTGTGTAAGCCATTAGGATCATAATTTCATGCCTGCAATCTGTCTATTACTGCACCCTTTAAATGGATACAAGCCAGTTTCTTTCATTATAGCTATTTAATTTCCCTAACAGTATCTATTCTGATGGGCCTTGTACCTTGGACTCAAACTACAATATTAGCTTAATATCAGGGCTGTTGGTAAGCCGTGGTGTTCCTCTTTTTATTATCTATTATTCGCTGTTTTCAAACCTTTACCCCTTGTTTGGCGGGAGTCGTTTTGGATCCATAATCATCTTTCATTGCATGTTATAGCACTTGGGGTCTCACGATCTGGAGGTTTTTCAGTATCATCACCTCATTACCTACAGACTGCCTACCTTTGCATTTTCTCCATGATATAAATGAATCTATGCAGTATATCTGTCTATCATATATTACTTTACCAGTTTTATGATGGGCTTATATTTAGGACTTAAATAATCTCTTCCAGGGTCTTTTATTAAGGAAGGCTGTCTGTAATATATGTATGTGAGTGGTTGGAAGGCTGTCTGTAATATTTGTATGTGAGTGATGATTTCTGATCCTCTCCACCTGGCTTCATGGGGGCTATCTTGTTTGTTTAATCATCCCTGCCTATATGCTATACCACCTGATAGTCTCCCCTGTAGGGGTTTTTCAACACTATCTTTCTGTGTACATATCTTCTCCTTGATGGCTATATGCACAAGTGTCTATTTTAATCACTGGGTGTACGGCATTGTACCCGGAATCATTGATTCTAAATATATACATGTATACATGTTGTTTGCATACAGATGGCAGTCAGGCCTTCATCATTCCTCGTTATTGCCAATCCTATGCTTCTTTACTACTTACCAACTCTATGAGTCTCCTGTAATCCACAAATATCCCCCCCCCCCCCCCCCCCGTTATCCACATATGATGCTGAGGCATTTGTCTCACCCTATAATACTATACAGGTATGTGCAATTTTAGCATCTTTTTCTACTGCTTTACAAAGGTTACTGTGACATACCATATATATTAGTACGGTGTGGACCCCCACATACAACCATTGGGTGGCCGTCTCAGCCCTGGTTGCTCACTGCTTGTTTTGGGCCCTGATATGATCATGCACTAGTTGGTAGCCCATTATTGTGATGTAAATTGTTATATGTGAGTAATGTTTTATGCAGTCCTCAATTCCATGTAACTGTTCCTTCTATATTGTATTAATGAGCTTCCATATGTATTTTTGAAACATATATGTTTATTACACAGAGTATTCCAGTAAAAGCTCCAGATGAAGCTTTGAAAAAGGCGAAACATGTTGAGCAATCTAGGATGTACTAATATGAGTTTCAGGCTCTACGAGATCTTATTCTCCTACTTGAGGAGGGAAACCCTTCAGATTCTCAATATCATAGCCAGCCCATACAGATACCTACTCCATTAGAGAAACAGGCATCCTTTAAACCCAAATCTACCAATTTCCCGATTTAACTACAAATTCAAATGTGTGGGCTTTTTTGACCACCTGTATTGGTGAGATAAAGAAATGTCCTTTGACCTCCACACAGTGTAACCTATCCAAACAGCAACTCAAGACAGTTACCAGGTTGAAAAATCATGCGGACCGCATTATAAAACCATCAGATAAGGGGGGTAATTTAGTCTTAATGACTAGGGAGGGTTATGAAAAAAATGTGTTTGGACATCCTTACTAATACAGCTTGGTATAGGAAAATACCCCTCTCTGCAACAACTAAGTTTCAGGCTGATTATCTAGACTTGATTGGACAAGCACACTAATCTGGTCTTTTAGACCAAGACTGTTATAATTATCTCAATACTCAATTCCCGAGACAAGCGACCTTTTATGCTCTCCCCAAGACTCACAAGAGCTTGGTAGCCCCACCCGGTAGACCTGTCGTCTCGGGTATTGGGAGCCTAACGGAGAATGCTAGTCGCTTAGTGGACTTCTTCCTGCTGCCCCATGTGGTCAGATTGCCATCCTATGTAAAGGATACACTCGATTTCCTCAAACTGTTTGAAGATATGGTGGTTCCTCCCGACGCCTTGCTCGTGACTTTGGATGTGGAGGCTTTGTACTCTAGCATCCCTCACGAGCAGGGCGTCAGGATGATTCGCACCTTTCTATATGAGCAAGACCACCGCACGTGGCCTTTCTGTGACTTTCTTTTGAAATTACTTATGTTTATTCTTAAACACAATTGGTTCGTTTTCAATGGTTCCCACTACCTCCAGGTACAGGGCGTGGCCATGGGCACGTGCTGTGCCCCGGCCTACGCCAACCTGTACCTGGGGGGGTGGGAACGCCACATTACATCAGATGAGGCGTTGTCGCGATTCTTTTCTTACGTAGCGGTGTGGCTATGTTTTATTGATGACATTTCTTTGGTGTGGACGGGCCCAAAACAGTTGCTGGACGACTTCATCGCACAACTAAATATCAACAGTTTTAACTTGAAATTGACATATACTATTGATCAATTGCAAGTGAACTTTTTAGATTTGACAGTAATCAAACAAGAGAATGGACACCTGACTACGAACCTCTACCGTAAGGAGACTGCGGGGAATGTGATTTTGCACGCTTCCAGTGCCCATCCCCCTGCACTTATACGTAGCATTCCATACGCTCAGTACATTCGCCTATGGCGTAATTGTACCTCGGATAGGGACTTTAAAGGACAGGCGGATTTACTTTGCGAGCGTTTAAGATCTCGAGGTTACAATAAACGCATTCTGTGCAAAGCATTTAATCGAGCTTTGGCACAGAATAGAAACAACCTTTTATTTAAAACTAAACCGGTATCGGCACAATCCACAGTTAAATTTATCACCAAATACTCGAGTCATGAAAATACACTAAGAACCATTCTTGAGAAACATTGGCATCTTTTGCGCGATGACCCTATCATCAAAAAACACATCAGTGAACACCCGCAAATAGTATTCAAACGGACTACATCCTTAAGGGATCAATTAACTTCAAGTCACTATCAACCCACTAAAAATAGTAGACTATCTCCAGGAGGGACCTATAGATGCCATGAATGTGCCCTATGCCCATGGGTAGAGGAAGGGACACAGTACACACTCCCCAATGGGGAAACTCTAGTACCGAAATTCAGAGCTGATTGTAGTACCCGTGGGATAGTCTACTTGATGTATTGTACCTGCGGCACTTTCTATGTGGGTAAAACCATACGGGAATTGCACCAAAGGATTAATGATCATGTTTACGTGTCGGCGGGAGGGAAGATGATCACACCGGTCAGTAGACATTTGGATTTGTACCATAAATTTAACCAAAAAAAGGCCCGGTTTTTTTGTGTTGGAAATCATTCCTCAAGACCCCCGCGGGGGAAACTGGGACAAAAGGATTCTCCAGAGGGAAGCCCTCTGGATAGAACGCTTCAATGCTACACGGAGGCCAGGAATTAATGAAACTCAATCATATAGATCCTTTTTATAGAATGTGGACGTTTTGAGTGAACGTTTAATGTTCCAATCAAAATACTTGATGTATGTTTACTACGATGGAACTATACAATTGTCTACTGTATATGTGAAGGATCACCTTTCCTTTTTTCCCCCATTTTTAATTTGGGTCCTGGGGGGTGGTTTTTAACACAAAAAATCGGGTCTGTATAAATAAATCTGGATTCTAAGTAATATCAAGGATGGTCAATATGGAGATATCAGCCCCCTTTTTTTATGTGCTTATCCTCTTTGATTAACTGCATTTTTCTATGTTATGAGTTCCTTTTTATCCAGGGACTTTAGGGAGAGCTTCCACTATGTACGTCCTTCTGCAAGGTAATGACTCTTTTTTGCAAGTCATACCTAATATGTAGGGATTATTCCCTACATGTGTATTGCATTTGTATTAAATAAGTGTCACATTGCTGTCTTCTATAAATAAAGATAATTCAATATGCATCAATGATGTACATCTACATGTTATACACATACAAATTGTTTGTTCTTTATTGTACTACTTGTATGTCAATTTGTTGTATAGTGGTGGGCTATCATCTTGTTGCGATGTTCTGTTCGGAGCCTGTAGGGGTGCTGTGGGGTTGGGTCCTGATGGCTCCTGTTGTTGGTGTATGGGGCCAGACATGCCGCAGTGAAGCTCCGCCCCTTCTGGTTGGCACTTCCTGTGGCACCTGATCGCTGTATGCAGGCATTTCCTGCCTAGCATATTCGCTCATCCCCTTCGAAATAGTGCTTGACTGACGGCGGGACGTGAGGGCGCCCTGCCGATCGGTCTTCCATGCACGTCTGGGGGAGTGGCCTGGGCGGTGATGTGATTGACGAATCGCCCGGGATCCACACCATTTAAGGGCCACTTTTACATGCCCTGGTATGGTGGCGGTTCCCCATCCGGGGAGAATTTGTGGATACATTCAGGAGCTCGGATCTGTGTAAGCCATTAGGATCATAATTTCATGCCTGCAATCTGTCTATTACTGCACCCTTTAAATGGATACAAGCCAGTTTCTTTCATTATACCTATTTAATTTCCCTAACAGTATCTATTCTGATGGGCCTTGTACCTTGGACTCAAACTACAATATTAGCTTAATATCAGGGCTGTTGGTAAGCCGTGGTATTCCTCTTTTTATTATCAATTATTCGCTGTTTTCAAACCTTTACCCCTTGTTTGGCGGGGGTCGTTTTGGATCCATAATCACCTTTCATTGCATGTTATAGCACTTGGGGTCTCACGATGTGGAGGTTTTTCAGTATCATCACCTCATTACCTACAGACTGCCTACCTTTGCATTTTCTCCATGATATAAATGAATCTATGCAGTATATCTGTCTATCATATATTACTTTACCAGTTTGATGATGGGCTTATATTTAGGACTTAAATAATCTCTTCCAGGGTCTTGTTTAATCATCCCTGCCTATATGCTATACCACCTGATAGTCTCCCCTGTAGGGGTTTTTCAACACTATCTTTCTGTATACATATCTTCTCCTTGATGGCTATATGCATAAGTGTCTATTTTAATCACTGGGTGTACGGCATTGTACCCGGAATCATTGATTCTAAATATATACATGTATACATGTTGTTTGCATACAGATGGCAGTCAGGCCTTCATCATTCCTCGTTATTGCCAATCCTATGCTTCTTTACTACTTACCAACTCTATGAGTCTCCTGTAATCCACAAATATCCCCCCCCCCCCCCCCCCCGTTATCCACATATGATGCTGGTAAAGTAATATATGATAGACAGATATACTGCATAGATTCATTTATATCATGGAGAAAATGCAAAGGTAGGCAGTCTGTAGGTAATGAGGTGATGATACTGAAAAACCTCCACATCGTGAGACCCCATGATTATGGATCCAAAACGACCCCCGCCAAACAAGGGGTAAAGGTTTGAAAACAGCGAATAATAGATAATAAAAAGAGGAACACCACGGCTTACCAACAGCCCTGATATTAAGCTAACATTGTAGTTTGAGTCCAAGGTACAAGGCCTATCAGAATAGATACTGTTAGGGAAATTAAATAGGTATAATGAAAGAAACTGGCTTGTATCCATTTAAAGGGTGCAGTAATAGACAGATTGCAGGCATGAAATTATGATCCTAATGGCTTACACAGATCCGAGCTCCTGAATGTATCCACAAATTCTCCCCGGATGGGGAACCGCCACCATACCAGGGCATGTAAAAGTGGCCCTTAAATGGTGTGGATCCCGGGCGGTTCGTCAATGACCTCATTACCTACAGACTGCCTACCTTTGCATTTTCTCCATGATATAAATGAATCTATGCAGTATATCTGTCTATCATATATTACTTTACCAGTTTGATGATGGGCTTATATTTAGGACTTAAATAATCTCTTCCAGGGTCTTTTATTAAGACTGTTGGAAGGCTGTCTGTAATATATGTATGTGAGTGATGATTTCTGATCCTCTCCACCTGGCTTCATGGGGGCTATCTTGTTTGTTTAATCATCCCTGCCTATATGCTATACCACCTGATAGCCTCCCCTGTAGGGGTTTTTCAACACTATCTTTCTGTATACATATCTTCTCCTTGATGGCTATATGCACAAGTGTCTATTTTAATCACTGGGTGTACGGCATTGTACCCGGAATCATTGATTCTAAATATATACATGTATACATGTTGTTTGCATACAGATGGCAGTCAGGCCTTCATCATTCCTCGTTATTGCCAATCCTATGCTTCTTTACTACTTACCAACTCTATGAGTCTCCTGTAATCCACAAATTATCCACATATGATGCTGAGGCATTTGTCTCACCCTATAATACTATACAGGTATGTGCAATTTTAGCATCGTTTTCTACTGCTTTACAAAGGTTACTGTGACATACCATATATATTAGTACGGTGTGGATCCCCACATACAACCATTGGGTGGCCGTCTCAGCCCTGGTTGCTCACTGCTCGTTTTGGGCCCTGATATGATCATGCACTAGTTGGTAGCCAGGGCCAGACTGGGAATAAAAACCAGCCCTGGAAATAATTTCATACCAGCCCCATAGCATTATTATACCGGCCCAACAGCATAACGCCATTGTTTTGTTCATAAAAGGGAAAACCATGCATTTTAAAGCAAATTTAAAGAGTGTATTATAGATAAGACAGACATTAAGGCACATTGGGCTTTATTATATATATATGTATATAATAAAGAAAATTCCGGTTAAAAGTGGTGAAGGTGGTGCAATCCAGGGGGACTCCAGGGACTCTGGGAATGTGTATGTGTGTGTGTGTGGGGGGGTAATGATATAAGGGGAGCCCTTATATTAATTGCATCACTGACCCCCCCCCCCCCAGACTTGCCTGGTGGACCTCCTCTCAGGTGCACCGTGCAGGGCTCAGTTAGTCGGCACCAGCTTGGTGGCTCTGGTTTTATCCTATAGTCTCCTCTCAACAGTCCACATACGTCTGACTTCTCCTATGACCCCCATCCCAGCACCACTCCAACTCTTGATTCCTTTCCAGACTCCCCCTCAGAGACTGCAGGCATTATAAAAGACAAGAGATAGTCAGAGACAGTAGACATGATACAGGAGATGGTCAGAGACAGCAGGCATGATACAGGAGATGGTCAGAGACAGCAGAAATGATACAAGAGATGGTCAGAGACAGCAGACATGATACAGGAGATGGTCGGAGACAGCAGACATGATACAGGAGATGGTCAGAGACTGCAGACATGATACAAGAGATGGTCAGAGACTGCAGACATGATACAAGAGATGGTCAGAGACTGCAGATATGATAAAAGAGATGGTCAGAGACTGCAGACATGATAAAAGAGATGGTCAGAGACTGCAGACATGATAAAAGAGATGGTTAGAGACTGCAGACATGATACAAGAGATGGTCAGAGACTGCAGACATGATACAAGAGATCAGTGCAGCCTAATCAGTGCCCACCAAATGCAGCCTAATGTGTGCCCACCAAATGCAGCCTAATCAGTGCCCACCAAATGCAGCCGAATGTGTGCCCACCAAATGCAGCCTCATCCATGCCCATCGAATGCAGCCTAATCAGTGCCCACCAAATGCAGCCTAATTAGTGCCCACCAAATGCAGCCTCATCAGTGCCCACCAAATGCAGCTTCATCCATTCCCACCAAATGCAGCCTAATCAGTGCCACCAAATGCAGCCTAATCAGTGCCCACCAAATGCAGCCTCATCCCTGTCCACCAAATGCAGCCTCATCCGTGCCCACCAAATGCAGCCTAATCAGTGCCCACCAAATGCAGCCTAATCAGTGCCCACCAAATGCAGCCTCATCAGTGCCCACCAAACGCAGCCTCATCTGTGCACACCAAATGCAGCCTAATGCGTGCCCACCAAATGCAGTCTCATCCGTGTCCACCAAATGCAGCATCGTCCGTGCCCACCAAATGCAGCCTCACCCGTGCCCACCAAATGCAGCCTCACCCGTGCCCACCAAATGCAGCCTCATCCGTGCCCACCAAATGCAGCCTTATCCATGCCCACCAAATGCAGCCTTATCCATGCCCACCAAATGCAGCCTCATCAGTGCCCACCAAATGCAGCCTCATCCGTGCCCACCAAATGCAGCCTAATCAGTGCCCACCAAATGCAGCCTAATCAGTGCCCACCAAATGCAGCCTAATTAGTGCCCACCAAATGCAGCCTCATCAGTGCCCACCAAATGCAGCCTCATTCGTGCCCACCAAATGCAGCCTAATTAGTGCCCACCAAATGCAGCCTCATCCGTGCCCACCAAATGCAGCCTCATCCATGCCCACCAAATGCAGCCTCATCCTTGCCCACCAAATGCAGCCTCATCTGTGCCCACCAAATGCAGCCTCATCTGTGCCCACCAAATGCAGCCTAATGCGTGCCCACCAAATGCAGCCTAATGCGTGCCCACCAAATGCAGCCTCATCTGTGCCCACCAAATTCAGCCTCATCCGTGCCCACCAAATGCAGCCTCATCCATGCCCACCAAATGCAGCCTCATCCATGCCCACCAAATGCAGCCTAATCAGTGCCCACCAAATGCAGCCTAATCAGTGCCCACCAAATGCAGAGTAATCAGTGCCCACCAAATGCAGAGTAATCAGTGCCCACCAAATGTAATCAGTGCCCACCAAATGTAGAGTAATCAGTGCCCACCAAATGCAGAGTAATCATTGCCCACCAAATGTAGAGTAATCAGTGCCCACCAAATGTAGAGTAATCAGTGCCCACCAAATGCAGAGTAATCATTGCCCACCAAATGCAGAGTAATCAGTGCCCACCAAATGCAGAGTAATCAGTGCCCACCAAATGTAGAGTAATCAGTGCCCACCAAATGCAGCCGAATGTGTGCCCACCAAATGCAGCCTCATCCATGCCCATCGAATGCAGCCTAATCAGTGCCCACCAAATGCAGCCTAATTAGTGCCCACCAAATGCAGCCTCATCAGTGCCCACCAAATGCAGCTTCATCCATTCCCACCAAATGCAGCCTAATCAGTGCCACCAAATGCAGCCTAATCAGTGCCCACCAAATGCAGCCTCATCCGTGTCCACCAAATGCAGCCTCATCCGTGCCCACCAAATGCAGCCTAATCAGTGCCCACCAAATGCAGCCTAATCAGTGCCCACCAAATGCAGCCTCATCAGTGCCCACCAAACGCAGCCTCATCTGTGCACACCAAATGCAGCCTAATGCGTGCCCACCAAATGCAGTCTCATCCGTGTCCACCAAATGCAGCATCGTCCGTGCCCACCAAATGCAGCCTCACCCGTGCCCACCAAATGCAGCCTCACCCGTGCCCACCAAATGCAGCCTCATCCGTGCCCACCAAATGCAGCCTTATCCATGCCCACCAAATGCAGCCTTATCCATGCCCACCAAATGCAGCCTCATCCGTGCCCACCAAATGCAGCCTCATCCGTGCCCACCAAATGCAGCCTAATCAGTGCCCACCAAATGCAGCCTAATCAGTGCCCACCAAATGCAGCCTAATTAGTGCCCACCAAATGCAGCCTCATCAGTGCCCACCAAATGCAGCCTCATTCGTGCCCACCAAATGCAGCCTAATTAGTGCCCACCAAATGCAGCCTCATCCGTGCCCACCAAATGCAGCCTCATCCATGCCCACCAAATGCAGCCTCATCCTTGCCCACCAAATGCAGCCTCATCTGTGCCCACCAAATGCAGCCTCATCTGTGCCCACCAAATGCAGCCTAATGCGTGCCCACCAAATGCAGCCTCATCTGTGCCCACCAAATTCAGCCTCATCCGTGCCCACCAAATGCAGCCTCATCCATGCCCACCAAATGCAGCCTCATCCATGCCCACCAAATGCAGCCTAATCAGTGCCCACCAAATGCAGCCTAATCAGTGCCCACCAAATGCAGAGTAATCAGTGCCCACCAAATGCAGAGTAATCAGTGCCCACCAAATGCAGAGTAATCATTGCCCACCAAATGTAATCAGTGCCCACCAAATGTAGAGTAATCAGTGCCCACCAAATGCAGAGTAATCATTGCCCACCAAATGTAGAGTAATCAGTGCCCACCAAATGTAGAGTAATCAGTGCCCACCAAATGCAGAGTAATCATTGCCCACCAAATGCAGAGTAATCAGTGCCCACCAAATGCAGAGTAATCAGTGCCCACCAAATGTAGAGTAATCAGTGCCCACCAAATGTAGAGTAATCAGTGCCCACCAAATGCAGAGTAATCAGTGCCCACCAAATAAAGCCTACCTGTGCCTGGATCACGCACATCAGCAATCTCCTGCGGTGTCTGTCAGGGAGCTTGGATTTGAATTGCCCGGGATGCCATGCCACTGTAAGAAAGTCCCGCCTCCTAGACCAGCTCCTATGATCACGTCACACTGATTCAATTCCACAGCATTGGATCAGTGTGCCGTCTATCTCAGGAGCCGGTCTAGGGGGCGGGACTTACATTTCAGACTCAAGCCTTGTGTGTCATACACAAGGAGGGAGGGGAGGTGGAAGAAGAGGACTTTGACGCCCCTCCCCTCTGTCTCAGCTTACGGCGCGCCACGCTGCACGCACCCGCTCTTCTGTGCACCTGGCCGGCCACCCGCCCGGGATCCCTCCTGGGCACCCGCAGCTGCCCACCGCTCCTCCCCTCTGTATCAGCTCATGGCGCACCGCGCACCCGCTATTCTGTGCACCCGACCAGGCGGCCACCCGCCCGGGATCCATCCTGAGCACCGCCGCAGCTGCCCACCGCTCCTCCCCTCTGTCTCAGCTAATGGCGTGCCGTGCATCCGCTCTTCTGTGAATCCGGCCAGGCGGCCACCCGCCCGGGATCCGTCCTGGGCACCGCCGCAGCTGCCCACAGCCCAAAGCAGCCCCAGGGCAGGCAGCCTACCGGGAAATTTCCCGGTATCCCGGTAGGCCAGTCCGGCCCTGTTGGTAGCCCATTATTGTGATGTAAATTGTTATATGTGAGTAATGTTTTATGCAGTCCTCAATTCTATGTAACTGTTCCTTCTATATTGGATTAATGAGCTTCCATATGTATTTTTGAAACATATATTATGTTTATTACACAGAGTATTCCAGTAAAAGCTCCAGGTGAAGCTTTGAAAAAGGCGAAACATGTTGAGCAATCTAGAATGTACTAATATGAATGTTTGAATACGACATCAGTTGACCCGGTTGGACGGCACCTCGTGTCTTTTGGCATCCGTCGGCAGGATTCTCCTGATGTCAAGTATTTGATTACACAATTTGCAACATCAAGTATACATGCTGTATGGAATTGTTTTTCTAACACACTGCTATATATTTGTATACTGTTTTCTTGGACCTTTTTTAGGTCTTTTTATATTCAGTAGTTTTCTTTTTTCCTGATTTTATATGGATTTAACAATAAATATTTAATTTTAATGAATGTTGTGCCCAAAAATCCTTGTCTCCCAATCCTTCCTTCTCTAATAATATTTTGAGGATTTGGCACCATCTGTACATGATATATATGCTCAGATTGCTGCTATCTGAAGGCATATCTTGTCCATTAGTTCTATATATATATATATGTATATAGGCGGCCATGGCCTACCCCAACGTTTCTCAACTCCGGTCCTCAGGGCACACTAACAGGCCAGGTTTGCAAGAAAACTGAAATACATCACAGGTGATATCATTTGCTGTTCAGTGATTGCAGTATTCTAGTCTGCATCTCCACAAGGTAATACTTAAAATCTGGCCTGTTAGTGTGCCCTGAGGACCGGCACTGGCCTACCCTATGCAAGCTGCGAAGAAAGCAGAACAAAAAAGAAAGGGGGAGGGGAGAAAACAGAGATGGGTACTCCAGGGGTTTTTCAAGCTGTATCACATGGAACCTTTACAGGTCTAGAAATCAGGAAGTCAATTGAGAGGATGGTAAGTGTTCTATCCAGGGCTGCCAAATCCTTGTTTGCTTTTTCAAAAGGAGTGGCTGATATCTGTTACAGTGTTGCCATGCTGTAACTAAAAAGACATGGATGAGCGAGATTGGGGTGGAGGAACTTGACTGGCCTGCACGGAGTCCTGACCTCAACCCGATAGAACACCTTTTGGAGGAATTTAAGCGGCGACTTGTGAGCCAGGCCTTCTCGTCCAATGTCAGTGCCTGGCCTTACATATGCACTTCTGGAAGAATGATCAAACTTTTCCCATAGACACTCCTAAACCTTATGGACAGCCTTCTCAGAAGAGTTGGAGCTGTTATAGCTGCAAAGGGTGGGCCAACTCAATATTGAACCCTATGGACTAAGACTGGGATGGCATTAACTTTCATGTTTGTGTAAAGGCAGGCGTCCCAATACTTTTGGTAATATAGTATATATGGAAGTATTTTGGTTGAGCCTTTACATTTTTAGTCTGCCAGGTAACATCTGAGTATTTACGTATGACAACGTTGTTTAGTTAGTTTTTGAATAATGTCTATCATCCTGTAATAAAGTATTTTTGAGCAAGTCAAACCAATAGTATTACCTATAGTGTCTAATTTTTTGGGAGCCTCCCCAGTGTTTATTTTTATAGTTGTGTGTCTGGGTGAGGTAATCAATACCATACTGGTGGTATAGTGGACTTCATAACTTATTGGTCCTCTTTAGTAGGGTCTTGCAGATATCCCCAATTCTTTGTATTATTTTCTATTGATATGATAGTTTGCATTAACCTTTGTATATGCAAAAGAACACGGAAAATACAGCAGAATTTCCTTAATTCATGCAAAGTTTCATGCTATATAGACTTATATATACCTCAGTGTGAAGATTTGGGAGATACAGTATTAGCTTTCCTTCTTTTTGTTTTGCAGAATACCCATGGGCTCCAGCAATAGAAGAGATACAGACACCCAACGTATTCCATGACACCCCGGTCACCCTGCTGTGTCATATCACCAAGTATTTCCCAGATGTGGTCAAAGTGACCTGGCTGAGAAGAACCCGGGATGAGGAGTTATGTGAGGAGACTGATAATATGGTTACCAGTACTGTAACCCCCAGTAAAGGAGCTGATAACACATACAGCTGTACAGCCAGTCTGACCATCGTCCCTACACTTAGTGTCCACCAGGGGGCAGAATACATCTGTAGGGTGGATCACCCCTCTCTGGAGAGACCCATTGAGAGAAAAACTGGAAAACTTATTGTAAAGTGAATGTTTATATTATGTCCACAAATAATGCTTTACACTCACTGCCTGCCCTCAAAGAGCTTACAATCTAAGGTCTCTATGTCACATGCTGAGGCCAATTTAAACAGGAGGTAAATGACAGCCAGTGTGTCCTTGGTTTACCCAGAAGAAACTCAAGCAAGCACAGGGAGATGATGCAAAATCCATGCAGATAGTGTCCTGGTTGGGATTCAAACCAATTACCCCAGTGCTGCAGGACAGAAGTGCTAACCAAATAAGTCATGACTAAGGCACAACATACGTCATCAACCCATCGTGATAATAACCACTATGCTATACTTAACTACAATAAACACCAGGACACCATTTTGGAGTAAAATTGGTCGTTGCAGCCATTTAATAACAGAATAACCTAATATAACAAAACATTCCTTAAAACAGAAACAATATTAATAATACAGTAACCATAAACATAAGGTTGCCGATCTTTGGAGGCACACAGTATGAAACATCCACGTTGTATCTCCGTAACTACTTACACGGTCCCTGGCCACACCACACCAGCTCGGAGACAACCCCAACTCTCTGTTCAAACAACCAGTTAAACCACCATTAACTAGTATTCCACATGGGAGTCCATACCTTAGATAGGTCCCAAACATGATAATCACAGCAGATTTTACAATGCCTCCAAAGACCCCAACCGCCATGCCACTATAACCATAAAAAGTAGGGATCGACTGATTATCGACAAAGCCGCTATATCGAGGGCCGATATGCACTTTCCCCGATATATCGGAATCGGCCACCAAGGTGGACGATATTATGGATATTTCGGAAAGTGCTTGTACCGGAGTGATGCCTGCAGCTAGAGGCATCACCCCGGTACCGGCGTCCATAGCCGACAGTCAGCTGTCTTGTAATGACAACCGATGTGGCTGAGAAGCCCCTTGGCTGTCATTACAAGGAGCGGGAGGGGACGTCCCTCCTCCCGCCGGTCTCCGCGGCTCGACCGGGTCTCCCGCCCCACTAAGAGACCTGGGCAACCAGCCTGCATGGCCACCTAAGACCCGATCAAAGCCACATTTGGCTCTGATAGGGTCTCCGTGCAAAAACCTGGATGTGATTGCATGACATCACTTCAGGGTACTGGCCCCAGATTCAAAAAAATGACAGCATTAAAAACAGCCAAACTTGGCGTTTTGAATGCTTTTAAGTGTAGAGGATGGGTTTGGGTCTTTTAGACCCCCAGATCCCTCCACAAGAGTACCTGTCAAGTAAAAAAAAAAAAAAAAAAATGTACGAAAATATCGGCCCATATCGGCCAATACCGATATGCAATGGCCAAAATATCGGTATCGGTATCGGCAAAGAAAAAGCGATATCGGTCGATCACTAATAAAAAGGGGGATTGATCCAGTGTAGGGGGGGATGGGGGGGGGGCTGGGAACTTTCTTCTTCAACGTTCTTCCTCCAATGCCTGAACTTTGCAATCCCGCCTTGAATACCCCTTGGAGTCCCTCCTTCCACCATGTACCCTCCCATCACTGTACGTGTACCTTCCTATCTTCGTATTTTAAAATTAACCCTCTCTATCCCTGATTCCCCTGTTTTTCCAGTCATGTTGACCCCTTTGCTATTTTTTTTTTGCTTCGGGCTTCTCTTTTTTTTTGTATTTGCAGACAAAACAGGATAAATATGCATGTATAGCAGAGATGTACTGAATATGTTTTTTTTATGATTTTAGCCAAACATTAATTTACTGGTAGAAGAAGAAGCCCATACCTGAATAAAGAGAGTACGCCTATCATTTTTTTAAACTCCTTCGGCAGATTCTTTAACAGAAACACCCCCACCTCTAGCAGTTGTAACTAGTCAAGAAAAGTATTACACATGAACCTCCTCTTACATGCCAGTCTGTGACTTGATGATGTGCCAGAAGAAGGAGTGCTGGATCAAATTCATAAAGGGCCCAAAACAGTTTTAATGTTTAACAAGATGGCCAATGTGTGTTGGGGGCAAAACACAGAGAAAAGATACCTTCGTGTATCTAGAAGTTTATCTGTAGACAAGAACTGAACCTAGTTGCTCTTCCCCACCTTGGGTCTTTATGCCCCATGTTGGCATGGTGTCCACCGTCGCATTTGTAGTGGCAAAGCAAAGCAAGACTGGCCACAATAGGGATTACTTTGACGCAGTTGGCCAGCTGAAGCATGTATTTCAATATATGTAAACCTCAAAATCCCTGTTTTTCATTGCATAGTTTGCTGGAAAGAGTGCATAGCTGTGTGCAGAGGGTCCATCCAGAATTTGAGGGGGCAAAACACGTTCCCCCCTTTATCGGGCTACAAGACAAACACAAATACAAAGATCTAAAACTATCAAACTAGGAACACTGTGAATCAAAAAACTCTGGGATCAATATCCACTTAGAAGTAGTGGCATAATAGTCTAATCTCTTGGTGCCCAACATGCAGCTTGCCAGCCCTCTGCATGCAGCCCATGAGCTACTGGGCACCAGTTAGGCAGCAGAGTAGCAGCTGGATGCCAAGCACTGAAACGATGTCTGCATTCTGGCACCTGGCAGTGAAAGAAAGCCTGTACTGTGTGGTGGAGTTATCGCTACCCCAAAGTACAAGTAAGGTTCTTTTCTGGTGCAAGAGAGAGCAGTGTGGGAGCGTGTGATAAGGTAATGACCACTAATGGAGGTTTAACTCACTGCCACTGACCACAAATGCAGGGGGTTGGGGCTTAACTCACTGCCAATGAATACCAATGTGGGAGAAATAACTCATAGCCACTAACCACCAATGCAGGGGGTTGGGGGTTTAACTCATTGCCAATGAATACCAATGTGGGGGAAATAACTCATCATAGCCACTGACCACCAATGCAGGGGGTTGGGGTTTAACTCATTGCCAATGAATACCAATGTGGGGGAAATTACTCATAGCCACTGACCACCAATGCAGGGGGTTAACTCACCCAATGACCACCAATGTGAGGAAATTAACTCACTGCCACTGACCACCAATGCAGGGGGTTAACTCACTGCCAATAAACACTAATGGGGGGAATTAACTCAATGCCACTGTCTACCAATGCCAATGTGTGGTGGTTAATTCACTGTTGCTGGCCCCCACCGTGGGGGAGTTTACTCACTGCCACTGACCACCAACTATACTCCTAGTATTTTTTAGTGTATCACAGCCATTCATTGAGAAGATCAGTGTGCTGCTGCTTCTACGTCCCCCAGCTCTTATGCAGCTGAAAACAAAGGGAATGTGATCACTTATAAAGAAAGAAAAGTGAAAAAATGTATTTATGTTTTTTATATCTATACCAAAAATTTTAAACTGAATGGGTTGTTTTACAAAGTGATCTCTTATAATCACTACAAACCCCCAAGTATATATTTTCTGAAAGCAGAGACCTTGGAGAATATTATTCGTTATTTTGAAGTTTATCACGCACAAACTTTTAGTAAAAAATACACTAAAAATTCTTTCTTGTATTAACAGAGGCATGGACTGCAGGGAGAGAGATATCATTTTGCCCCTACAAGACCTCATCTGGAATATGTAGTTCAGTTTTGGGCACCAGTTCTTAAAAAGGATATCAGGGAACTGGAGAAAGTGCAGAGAAGGGCAACCAAACTAATAAGAGGCATGGAGGAGTTTAGCTATGAGGAACTATTAGACAAACTGAATTCTCTCTTGAAGAGGAGATTAAGGGGGGATATGATCAACATGTATGAATACATAAGGGGTCCGTATAGTGAAGTTGGTGTTGAGTTATTCACTTTAGCGTCATTACAGAGGACAAGGGGGCACTCTAGAGGAAAAGAGAGTTCATCTCCAAAAAGGTTTCTTCACAGCAAGAGCTGTGAAAATGTGGAATAGACTTCATTTCTAGGTGTACATAATATAAATGGGTACTAATATTTATAGATAAAGTTGATCCAGGGAATATCCGATTCCTTCTCGGGGGATCAGGAAGGAATTTTTACCCCTGCTGTAGCAAATTGGATCATGCTATTCTGGGGCATTTCGCCTTCCTCTGGATCAACTGTGGTTTTAGGATTGTATATATGGGATTGTATGTTGTATTTTTTTTTTTTTAATCAGAAAAATAACTTTATTTAGGAATGGCACAGAACAATAAAACATTGCACAAGAAATACACAGACAGCATACATAATCACAGAGGATACAAAAATACAATGTTAATCAGTGCAAATTGCGCTTTAGCGAAAGGACAAGAACCTCATTGTTGCTCCATGCGCATCCCCAAAAGAAAACAGAACATAAGGAAAGAAAACAAAAAAAAAAAAAAAAACAGGAAAAACAACTAAACACGTGTTGTCATAAACATACCAGCTGCCAAAAGCATACCAATATCTACATAAGCAAGTGATTAAGAACAAGTTGAGGCGGAGCCACCTCCGGAGAAGACAGCCAGGGGCCCCAGATTTTCTCAAACTTAAGAGGAGTTTTTCTATGATAATAGGTGTGTTTTTCATGTATCAGAATAGAGTTGACAGATTGGATCCACTGGGCACCCGCAGGAGGCCTGGAAGATATCCACACTCTAGCAATCAGTTTTTTAGCTAAGTAGAGAAGTCGAAGGAGGGCAACAAGAACGTGTGGGAGGTATAGCGTCTCATCCAGGCCACCCAACAAGCACGCCAGCGGATCCAACTGAAGTTGAACTTGGTATACACGATTAATAGTGGATACTACGAATTGCCAGTATCGTACCAATTTGGGGCGCCTCCAAAGCATGTGAATAAAGTCACCTGTATGTAAATTACATTTGGGACAGAGAGGTGAGGCCCTCCTACCCAATGCATAGAGTTGTGCCGGGGTCCTATAAGTGCGGTGCAGTACAAATAAATGGGATAATTTATGGCTAGCGGAGACAGAGACCAATGGGCCGGCTTCAAGTATCTGCTCCCAACGATCCCCATCAATGGGGCCCAGATCCCCCTCCCACTTCGCCCTACAGGGAAGTAGGGAGGGGTCCTGCAGGGAAGACAACAATGTAACATATATTCTAGAGATTATACCCCGTTTCTCACCGTCTCTAAAAATAGATTCCAGGAATGGAGAATCAATCAATCGCAGAGGGGTATGGCGGTTCTGACTCTGTAGCTCATGCGACAAGCGCATATATTGATAGCGGCAATTACCCAGCTGTGGGAAATCAGCCTGAAATCGAGACCAGGGCTTAATAGCAGGGTCACACACCTGAGAAAAATATTTCACCCCAGCCCGGATCCACCCAGGGAAAGAACCCAACCTAGCGACCTCCCCATAGGAACGGTTGTTCCACAGAGGGGTACGGGCAAAAAAGCCAGAGAGGCCCAGATTCTGCTTTACCGCTTTCCACAGTTTAGTCAGAAGGTGGGAGGTAGGACAGTGGGGGGGTAATTCAGGGAACCCCAGTTCCATCAAGGAGAAGGAAGTGTAGTCAGATGCAGACAGTGTAAGCAAGGCCCGGGAGGGATCTACGCAAGAAGGAAGATCCCAACCCGTGAAGTGCTGCAACTGTGATGCAAAAAAGTACATCTGGGCGTGGGGGAGGGCCATTCCACCCCTATCTTTGGGATATTGCAGAGTAGTAAGTTTCAATCGGGCCACCCCACCCCGCCATATAAGGGCCCTAAATTGGGAGTCTATTCTATCAAACCAGTATCGAGGTATCCACATCGGGGAGTTATGAAGGATGTAGAGCAGCTGAGGAGCCCAGATCATTTTGATCAAATTGACCCTACCCATAACTGTAAGGGGAAGTTTACACCAGCTAGCACATTTAATACGAAAACGGAGGAGGAGGGGTTTAAGGTTGAGGGAGACATAATCTCTCGGGTCAGCTGAGACCACCACACCCAGATAGCGGAAGGTGGAGACCACCTGCAGTTGAGAGGCAGCAAGTGGCATAGTAGACGGAAGGGGATCCAAAGGGAGCAAAACCGATTTGTCCCAGTTTATGGCAAAGCCAGAAAATGCGCCAAATCTCGTAATAAGGGACATGATCTCCTGCAGGGAATTCCCAAGATCCCCCAGATACAGGAGGGCATCATCCGCGTAAAGGGAGATTTTATCTTCCCTGTCTCCACGGCGAAACCCTACTATAGAGGGGGAGTCTCTAATCATAATCGCCAGAGGTTCAATCGCCAATGCGAACAGCAATGGGGAGAGAGGGCATCCCTGTCTAGTCCCCCGGTGCAAAGAGAAGGAGTCAGAGAGGGTACCATTAATTCTGATGCGAGCCGTAGGTCCAGCATAAAGTAACTTAACCCAGGAAATAAACTCAGAGCCCAGGCCAAAGCGATCCAGCACCACCCAAAGATATTGCAACTCGACGCTGTCAAAAGCCTTGGCAGCGTCGGGGGAGAAGATGGCTCTGCTACCCGGATTATCAACAGGGAGCTGAAGGTTTAAAAACAGTCTACGGAGGTTTAAGGATGTCGACCTGGCAGGAATAAATCCCGACTGGTCAACATGTACCAACTCAGAGACGACGGCCGACAATCTATTAGCCAGGACCCTAGCCAACAGCTTGACGTCCGTATTAAGTAAGGATATGGGCCTATAAGAATCCGGGTGTACCGGGTCCTTACCAGGCTTAGGGATAACCACTACTATCGCCTCACGCATGGAATCCGGTAATGTACCCACCCTATGAGCCTCATTCAGAGTAGTCAGCAAGGCAGGAAGGAGGGTATCCCCATAGGACTTGTAAATCTCAGCAGGGAAGCCGTCAGCTCCAGGAGACTTATTATTCGCCATTTGAGAGGCCGCCAAAGACAGTTCCTTGACAGTCAGGGGTCCACCCAGTGCCCGCCGCTGAGACAGCGAAACCCTAGGTATCTTACAGCCGGCCAGGAAGTCCCCCAAGGCCGCCTCAGAGGAGCAGACCCTAGAGGAGTACAGGGCCCTAAAATAATCGGTGAACACTGAAGCAACCCGGGTCGGGTCCTGAACCAGCTCACCATCAGGCGCCTGGATAGCAGCAATATGGGAAACACCCTGTTGAGCCCTGGCAATTACAGCAAGTAAATGTCCAGTATTTTCTCCCTCATTAAAGTAACGTTGTTGGATGAAAAACCGTTTATTCTCTGCAGCATTAATAGTGACCTGCTGGTAAAGGGCCTGGGCCTCCAGCCAACGCCGTTCATGAGCAGGAGTGGGGTCAGTCACAAACGCCAGTTCCGCCTCCCCGGCCCTAGCGAGGATATGATTCTCCCAGTCCTTAGTCTTAGACTTAATGGCTGAAATTCGGGTAATGAGAATCCCCCTCAAATATGCTTTCAACGCGTCCCACACCACCAAAGGCGTTGCCGAGTCCACATTTTGCAAAAGGAATTTGCGTAAGACCGGAGAAACGGGGTCATCCGCAGGAAGAAGAGCAAGCCAAAAAGGGCTAACCTTCCACAGCCGAGAACCCGCGGGGGGTAGTCCTCCTAATTGTACTACAAGGGGTGAATGGTCAGAGATATTCCTAGGAGCATATCGGACAGCATGAATCATAGAGCAGGCCAGAGAATTCCCCAAACAAAAGTCAATACGAGAAAGACCCTTGTAGGAGGTTGAGTAACAGGAGTAACAACGCGCATCAGGGTTCTTACTCCTCCACACATCCTGTAGTCCCTATTCCGACAAAAGACGGGAAAAGGGGGTAGAGCCCGAGGCACTAGGCGGGCCCGTGCCCGGGCGGTACCTGCCAAGACCCCTATCCAGCACATTGTTAAAGTCTCCCAACACCACCACAGGCACACTCGAGTAGGGACTCATAAAGTGGGCCAGGGCATGAAGTACCTCTGGGGAGAAGGGGGGGGCACATAGATGTTGGCTAGCACACAATGAAAATAATACAGTTTACATGAAAGAAAAATATATCTACCCTGATCATCAATTTTAGAGGTCAACAACTGGAAGGGAGCATGATCAGATATCAATATACTAACCCCCCTAGAATACGCGGAGTGGGTGGAGTGAAACTGGGTGCCGTAGCCGCGACGCCTCAACAAAGGGAGAGTCGAAGGCTGTAGGTGGGTCTCTTGCAAACAAATTACAGCAGGGGTATACCTTTTCAAAGTAGAGAACATCGCCACCCGCTTAACACTATCACCCAGTCCGCGAACATTCCAAGAGACTAAAGTACAGCAATTAGCCATAACACTGATAGACATGTAAAGTAAAGGAGGGAGCAAACACAAGGCAGTGGAGGGCGGCACAGTAAATACATGGAGGAAGGGATAGGAAAAAGGAGAGAGCAGGTGTCACAGTCCCCCAAACAACCCGAGCACAGGACCACATAGGCCCAGCAAACGTTAGAAACAGCATACAGTTGGTGACGACAAACACAGTGAGGAGCTCCACGTGCAAGACAAGGTTCAAAACAATTGGCAGCGGCAAAAAGAATTCAAACCAAATGATGGCTAAGAGCTCACAACAGGTGAGGCAGGCAGTCAGAAAAGTGCAGTACTGAGCATATGAAAATACAGTAGAAAACTCAAGTGAAAAAAATTGGCAAAAAGGGGGGGGGGGGGTCGCACCCCGCAACAAACGTCCACATAGGACAGAAAGGGGATGGGGGCCCCAACGTCTCAACAGAAAAAAGACCAATTCTGTCTTGATCCGAAGGAACTCACAGGAACCACAGTCCCGAGCAAGGCAAAGAATCCAACGGGATCCATCACTCGACACTCTCCGCCAAAAGACAGGGATATATGCAGAAAATGTTCAATCAATAAAGTGCAAACAAACTTCCTCCTAGAATGAAGAAACCAGTCGGACCCGTCATCAAGCTGGCGCAGCACCAGATCTTTCCAAAGTGGGCTCCACTCTGTCCAGCCAGCTAGATGCAGCAACAGGGTTATCAAAGAAGTGGGTTTCATGGTTAGCAACCACCCTCATACGGGCCGGATACAACATGGCATAGTTGACCGTGAATCTCCTTAGACGTTTTTTAACATCAGTGAACTTGGCTCTGCGCCGTTGTACTTCTGCAGAGAAGTCCAGGTAGAAAGAAATGCGGGTATTATCCATTTTCATGAGGTCACCCTTAGTGCGGGCAAGGAACAGGCAGGCATCCCTGTCCTTATAGTTCAGAAGTTTGAACAAAAAGGGGCGCGGGGGTTCGCCTGGGCGAGGCGGTTTGGAAGGAAATCTGTGGGCCCTTTCAATGGCAAACATATGAGAGAATGCATCCCTGCCAAAAGAGTTAAGCAGCCAATTTTCCATAAAAGTGACAGGGTCTTTGCCCTCAGCCTTTTCTGGGATGCCCACTGCCCTGACATTGTTTCGACGAAGTCTGTTCTCCATATCCTCCAAGCGTGAGGAATGGCCCGCAGTAAGAAGTTGCATATGATGTACATCCCTCTGCAATGGTGGCAGGTCATCTTCCACATGTCCCAGTCTATCCTCAATGGCAGCCGTGCGGTCCCGCAGCTTCTGCATATCCTGCCGTAGCAGATTGACCTCCATCTTCACCCCCTTAAGCTCAGAAGTGAGATCATGGATAGCCTTATTACTGGATGTAACTACTGTGAATATGTCCCGCAGGGTGGGTTCGGGGGAGTCATCAACTGCTACACCCCGGTCTGGTTCAGGCCCAGTAAGGGCAGCAGTACTCACGGCATCCCAGGAGGAGGTAGCGGCCACATCCGCAGGCCAGGGGTCATCCAGCTCCGCCGGCAGTGGATCGTCCGGAGCATGTAGGGGCTTAGCAGGTGTCTCCTTAGCAGAGGACTTGGCAAAGAGCTTCATCGCGGCCTCCCTGGCGGAGCGGGTCGGTCGGGCGCCATCTTGGAGAGCGGGATCCGAAGGCCCCAGCGTGTCCTTACCCTTCCAAGACATCACCCCAGCTTCGGCAACACACCGGCAGGTAGGTATCGGTGTCAGGAGATCGGGGAGGTAAGTGAGGAAGACGGATGGCGTCGGATACTGCAACAATCAGGATAAAAGTCAGGATCGATGGCGGAGAGAGCGCTCGGCACGTCCGTCTACATCAGCTGCAAGCCACGCCCCCTTGTTTTTTGTTTTTTATTGGTTGAGCTAGAAGGAATTTTGTCTTTTTTTCAACCTAACTATGTAACACTAAAGTTCATGCTAGGGCAGCTTTTCTCAACCGGGGTGCTGCGGCACCCTAGTGTGCCGTGAAGAGTTCCCAGGGATGCCGCAGCAAAGTGGCCAAAAATGTCCTCAACCAAGCAGGCATTTGGTAAAAGATTATTTTCACCACCCCAGTTAAACCTTTTTTTTTTATTACACTGGTGCAGGTCCACTGTGTCAAACGTGCATGTACCTGCTACATACACTGGAAAAGCTATTTGGGCCGCCCGCTCGCGTCCTGCCAACCAATTACATCATCATCTGTTGCTAAGGGCCGGTCTGATGCCGGCACAGCTTGCTGGGATGCAATACTTCCCACTGTTTTCGGAGTAGCCGGAGAGGCACGTGTAAATGTGTGAGAGGGAAAAATAAACTGTTAGAAGTGTCTGAACTGTCAGTAGAGTTTTCAGTAATGTGCAGAGCTGAGGATGGACAGAGTGCTAAAAGGGGAGGTTTTTTCCAGATTGCTGGCCTGCTCTGCATCCTCCAAAAAAGGAATGGGAAAGTCAGCCAAGCGAGGAGGTGTCTGGATCAGGCCGGTCAGTAGATCTGCATTTTTTTTAAAAGGCTATATATATATATATATATATATATATATATATATATATATATATATATATGTAGCACTGACCCCCGAAAGGGCTGCTGGTTTGATCTGGGCCTGCACTCTACCAATAAACCCCACTAACTTGGCTCAATCCCCTTGGCACAGCTGTGAGGCAATGCAATACAATACAACGTAAGATAGTACAAAATACCTGTATTGTCACTCCAGGATAATACAACAGCACAATGGATTTCAATATAAACAAATAAAAAGAAACAGTATACATATACAGTGTATATATATATATATATATATATATATATATACCTGGGAGCTCCCCCTACTTTATAAGCTATGTGTGAGATCTCACTTTTTTGAGTACTTAGTCCTGGATCTTCTTTTCTTCGCTAGCTAAAGTGGCTCCTTGTGATTTGTAATCCACAGTTTTGGTGAATTAAATTGAAGTGAAAATGCTTCTGGTGTAGCTGTAACAACTAT
This sequence comes from Pelophylax lessonae, assembly GCF_965119305.1. NCBI lineage: Eukaryota > Metazoa > Chordata > Amphibia > Anura > Ranidae > Pelophylax > Pelophylax lessonae. The sequence goes on from NC_138773.1 coordinate 40,108,024, forward strand.
TTTAACATTTCTTGAGACATCAAGGTAAATAGGCCTCAAACCTTCTCAGTATCAGTTGCTCTACTCCTTCGTGGGACTATAATTTCCAGTGAGGCCTGTATATGAGTCTAACTGCATGTGAGATTTAACAAACTGTGGGCCATGACCCGCTCACCCACTGGATAGAGGCTCTGTGTGGCGACTTTTGTCTGGTGACTGAAACTTGCTTCTCCGTCAGCTGGGCCAATCGCTCCGTTCAGCCCCATTGGGTGGATCCCGTCCTCTGATGCTCGGATGAGTGTCTCTGGGTCTCTGCAATCTGGCCACCGTCTCCCCACAGGTCCTCTAAGGCAGACCACAAGATTCCAAGAGACCTAAAATGGCTGCTCCGGCTCCTTTTATCCCCTACCCAGCATGCCCTGCACAAGAAGGTGTTCATGGGTAGGTCACTAAACCTCCTAAAACCAACAGTCACTTCCTGTCTAGGCTTTTGTGCTTCTTTCAGGAAAAACATATCTGCATTACCAGTATTTGGTCACTAGATGGCTCCAACTACTCAAACATAGCAATGTCCATAGACGTTTTATTAAAGTATACAAACACACATCAACATGGGAGAATATCAGCGCTATATATATATATATATATATATACTAGAAGTGTGAGTATGTATGTACAGTGTTTCTCTGTGTGTTTGTGTATGTATGTATATATATATATATATATATATATATGTGTGTGTGTGTGTGGATGTGTGGATGGATGGATGTATATATATGTGTGGATGTATGTGTGTATGTATGCATTGTGGCAGCGCAACTAGTGGTGAGCAGGTATTTCTCCCAGAATTATCAACCAGGCAGGTTGAGAGGCTCCAGGAGTAGTGTTGAGCGAACACGGACTGTATTATTCGTGTTCGTACCGAATAATTGGATTTTTTGTACCCGAACACGGACACGGACACTTTACTGTATGTTCGGGTAAAAATCCGTGTTCGGTCGTTTTATTTCCGGGTTTTGCATGCTTTGGCGCTCTTTTCATGGCGGACTTTCAACAGCCAATCAACAATCGTTTAACTGGTGTGCCTTAAGCCATCCCAGCCATGCCTGCAAATGTCTCAGTAGCTGTGATTGGCCGTCTGAAGCATGTGACCAAGTCTTTATAAGTTCGAGGCAGCCGCAGCGGCGTCATTATGCTGCTTAGATTCAGGGACAGAGAGCACACATCAACGTGCTGGCTGCTGATTAGGGAAAGATAGGCAGGAAAAAACCATTTGTGTCCGGATAGAATTGAGGGACAGGTCGGAGTGTTTAGGCAGGGCGAGTTGTAGGCATTTTAGGGATAGAGTCTGCTGAATTATATAGGGTCAGTGTCTTCTACAAACTACAATCGATATTGCTGTGTGGGGGGTGGGGTGAATCTGCACTCAATCCTGATCTACGATCTCTTCTCAATCCTGTTAGGGACAGAGTCTGCTGAATTTTAGGGAAACTGTGTTCTACAAACTACAATCGATATTGCTGTGTGGGGGGTGGGGTGAATCTGCACTCAATCCTGATCTACGATCTCTTCTCAATCCTGTTAGGGACAGAGTCTGCTGAATTTTAGGGAAACTGTGTTCTACAAACTACAATCGATATTGCTGTGTGGGGGGTGGGGTGAATCTGCACTCAATCCTGATCTACGATCTCTTCTCAATCCTGTTAGGGACAGAGTCTGCTGAATTTTAGGGAAACTGTGTTCTACAAACTACAATCGATATTGCTGTGTGGTGTGGGATTGGAGATAGGCAGGTGTCAGTGATCCACATCCATTTTTCTGTGTGTGAGCTGCAGTGAACACAATCTTTTTGGGCTGCAGTGAACACAATCTTTTTGGGCTGCAGTGAACACAATCTTTTTGGGCTGCAGTGAACACAATCTTTTTGGGCTGCAGTGAACACAATCTTTTTGGGCTGCAGTGAACACAATCTTTTTGGGGTGCAGTGAACAAAATCTTTTTGGGGTGCAGTGAACACAATCCTTTTTGGTGTGCAGTGAACACAATCTTTGTGGGGTGCAGTGAACAAAATCCTTTGTGGGGTGCAGTGAACACAATCTTTTTGGGGTGCAGTGAACAAAATCCTTTTTGGGGTGCAGTGAACAACATCCTTTTTGGGGTGCAGTGAACACAATCTTTTTGGGGTGCAGTGAACAAAATCCTTTGTGGGGTGCAGTGAACACAATCTTTTTGGGGTGCAGTGAACACAATCTTTTTGGGGTGGAGTGAACAACATCCTTTTTGGGGTGCAGTGAACAAAATCCTTTTTGGGGTGCAGTGAACAAAATCATTTTTGGGGTGCAGTGAACACAATCTTTTTGGGGTGCAGTGAACACAATCTTTGTGGGGTGCAGTGAACACAATCTTTTTGGGGTGGAGTGAACAACATCCTTTTTGGGGTGCAGTGAACAACATCCTTTTTGGGGTGCAGTGAACACAATCTTTTTGGGGTGCAGTGAACACAATCTTTGTGGGGTACAGTGAACAGAATCTTTGTGGGGTGCAGTGAACAAAATCTTTGGGGGGTACAGTGAACACAATCTTTGTGAGGTGCAGTGAACACAATCTTTGTGGGGTGCAGTGAACACAATCATTGTGGGGTGCAGTGAACTCAATCTTTGTGGGGTACAGTGAACACAATCTCATACTGAAGGTTTGAGGGTGCTGCCTGTTCCATACTCCCCCTACTCCTCATCTAGCCTTTTAGGGGTACAAACAATAGTAATTGGGGCCTAGTGTGGTTGTGTACGTGTGATATACATACACTTTTTTGGGATCATATTTTCTATTCCGCTATTTAATCAAAAACCTTTGGGGATCAGTTAAATTGGGGGATAGTCTGTGTTGGTACGTGTGAGAGAGATCCACCTTTCCAAGTTGTTGGGGTTCATCTCATACTTCTGAAGGTTTGAGGGTGCTGCCTGTTCCATACTCCCCCCTACTCCTAGCCTTTTAGGGGTACAAACAATAGTAATTGGGGCCTAGTGTGGTTGTGTACGTGTGATATACATACACTTTTTTGGGATCATATTTTCTATTCCGCTATTTAATCAAAAACCTCTGGGGATCAGTTAAATTGGGGGATAGTCTGTGTTGGTACGTGTGAGAGAGATCCACCTTTCCAAGTTGTTGGGGTTCATCTCATACTTCTGAAGGTTTGAGGGTGCTGCCTGTTCCATACTCCCCCTACTCCTAGCCTTTTAGGGGTACAAACAATAGTAATTGGGGCCTAGTGTGGTTGTGTACGTGTGATATACATACACTTTTTTGGGATCATATTTTCTATTCCGCTATTTAATCAAAAACCTCTGGGGATCAGTTAAATTGGGGGATAGTCTGTGTTGGTACGTGTGAGAGAGATCCACCTTTCCAAGTTGTTGGGGTTCATCTCATACTTCTGAAGGTTTGAGGGTGCTGCCTGTTCCATACTCCCCCTACTCCTAGCCTTTTAGGGGTACAAACAATAGTAATTGGGGCCTAGTGTGGTTGTGTACGTGTGATATACATACACTTTTTTGGGATCATATTTTCTATTCCGCTATTTAATCAAAAACCTTTGGGGATCAGTTAAATTGGGGGATAGTCTGTGTTGGTACGTGTGAGAGAGATCCACCTTTCCAAGTTGTTGGGGTTCATCTCATACTTCTGAAGGTTTGAGGGTGCTGCCTGTTCCATACTCCCCCTACTCCTAGCCTTTTAGGGGTACAAACAATAGTAATTGGGGCCTAGTGTGGTTGTGTACGTGTGATATACATACACTTTTTTGGGATCATATTTTCTATTCCGCTATTTAATCAAAAACCTTTGGGGATCAGTTAAATTGGGGGATAGTCTGTGTTGGTACGTGTGAGAGAGATCCACCTTTCCAAGTTGTTGGGGTTCATCTCATACTTCTGAAGGTTTGAGGGTGCTGCCTGTTCCATACTCCCCCTACTCCTAGCCTTTTAGGGGTACAAACAATAGTAATTGGGGCCTAGTGTGGTTGTGTACGTGTGATATACATACACTTTTTTGGGATCATATTTTCTATTCCGCTATTTAATCAAAAACCTCTGGGGATCAGTTAAATTGGGGGATAGTCTGTGTTGGTACGTGTGAGAGAGATCCACCTTTCCAAGTTGTTGGGGTTCATCTCATACTTCTGAAGGTTTGAGGGTGCTGCCTGTTCCATACTCCCCCTACTCCTAGCCTTTTAGGGGTACAAACAATAGTAATTGGGGCCTAGTGTGGTTGTGTACGTGTGATATACATACACTTTTTTGGGATCATATTTTCTATTCCGCTATTTAATCAAAAACCTCTGGGGATCAGTTAAATTGGGGGATAGTCTGTGTTGGTACGTGTGAGAGAGATCCACCTTTCCAAGTTGTTGGGGTTCATCTCATACTTCTGAAGGTTTGAGGGTGCTGCCTGTTCCATACTCCCCCTACTCCTAGCCTTTTAGGGGTACAAACAATAGTAATTGGGGCCTAGTGTGGTTGTGTACGTGTGATATACATACACTTTTTTGGGATCATATTTTCTATTCCGCTATTTAATCAAAAACCTTTGGGGATCAGTTAAATTGGGGGATAGTCTGTGTTGGTACGTGTGAGAGAGATCCACCTTTCCAAGTTGTTGGGGTTCATCTCATACTTCTGAAGGTTTGAGGGTGCTGCCTGTTCCATACTCCCCCTACTCCTAGCCTTTTAGGGGTACAAACAATAGTAATTGGGGCCTAGTGTGGTTGTGTACGTGTGATATACATACACTTTTTTGGGATCATATTTTCTATTCCGCTATTTAATCAAAAACCTCTGGGGATCAGTTAAATTGGGGGATAGTCTGTGTTGGTACGTGTGAGAGAGATCCACCTTTCCAAGTTGTTGGGGTTCATCTCATACTTCTGAAGGTTTGAGGGTGCTGCCTGTTCCATACTCCCCCCTACTCCTAGCCTTTTAGGGGTACAAACAATAGTAATTGGGGCCTAGTGTGGTTGTGTACGTGTGATATACATACACTTTTTTGGGATCATATTTTCTATTCCGCTATTTAATCAAAAACCTTTGGGGATCAGTTAAATTGGGGGATAGTCTGTGTTGGTACGTGTGAGAGAGATCCACCTTTCCAAGTTGTTGGGGTTCATCTCATACTTCTGAAGGTTTGAGGGTGCTGCCTGTTCCATACTCCCCCTACTCCTAGCCTTTTAGGGGTACAAACAATAGTAATTGGGGCCTAGTGTGGTTGTGTACGTGTGATATACATACACTTTTTTGGGATCATATTTTCTATTCCGCTATTTAATCAAAAACCTTTGGGGATCAGTTAAATTGGGGGATAGTCTGTGTTGGTACGTGTGAGAGAGATCCACCTTTCCAAGTTGTTGGGGTTCATCTCATACTTCTGAAGGTTTGAGGGTGCTGCCTGTTCCATACTCCCCCTACTCCTAGCCTTTTAGGGGTACAAACAATAGTAATTGGGGCCTAGTGTGGTTGTGTACGTGTGATATACATACACTTTTTTGGGATCATATTTTCTATTCCGCTATTTAATCAAAAACCTCTGGGGATCAGTTAAATTGGGGGATAGTCTGTGTTGGTACGTGTGAGAGAGATCCACCTTTCCAAGTTGTTGGGGTTCATCTCATACTTCTGAAGGTTTGAGGGTGCTGCCTGTTCCATACTCCCCCTACTCCTAGCCTTTTAGGGGTACAAACAATAGTAATTGGGGCCTAGTGTGGTTGTGTACGTGTGATATACATACACTTTTTTGGGATCATATTTTCTATTCCGCTATTTAATCAAAAACCTCTGGGGATCAGTTAAATTGGGGGATAGTCTGTGTTGGTACGTGTGAGAGAGATCCACCTTTCCAAGTTGTTGGGGTTCATCTCATACTTCTGAAGGTTTGAGGGTGCTGCCTGTTCCATACTCCCCCCTACTCCTAGCCTTTTAGGGGTACAAACAATAGTAATTGGGGCCTAGTGTGGTTGTGTACGTGTGATATACATACACTTTTTTGGGATCATATTTTCTATTCCGCTATTTAATCAAAAACCTTTGGGGATCAGTTAAATTGGGGGATAGTCTGTGTTGGTACGTGTGAGAGAGATCCACCTTTCCAAGTTGTTGGGGTTCATCTCATACTTCTGAAGGTTTGAGGGTGCTGCCTGTTCCATACCCCCCCTACTCCTCATCTAGCCTTTTAGGGGTACAAACAATAGTAATTGGGGCCTAGTGTGGTTGTGTACGTGCGAGATACATACACTTTTTTTGATCATATTTCCTATTCCGCTATTCAATAAAAACCTTTGAGGATCAATTGAATTGCGGGATAGTCTGTGTCGGTACGTGTGAGAGAGATCCACCTTTCCAAGTTGTTGGGGTTCATCTCATACTTCTGAAGGTTTGAGGGTGCTGCCTGTTCCATACCCCCCCTACTCCTCATCTAGCCTTTTAGGGGTACAAACAATAGTAATTGGGGCCTAGTGTGGTTGTGTACGTGCGAGATACATACACTTTTTTTGATCATATTTCCTATTCCGCTATTCAATAAAAACCTTTGAGGATCAATTGAATTGCGGGATAGTCTGTGTCGGTACGTGTGAGAGAGATCCACCTTTCCAAGTTGTTGGGGTTCATCTCATACTTCTGAAGGTTTGAGGGTGCTGCCTGTTCCATACTCCCCCTACTCCTCATCTAGCCTTTTAGGGGTACAAACAATAGTAATTGGGGCCTAGTGTGGTTGTGTACGTGTGATATACATACACTTTTTTTGGATCATATTTTCTATTCCGCTATTCAATAAAAACCTTTCTAGGGCAAGATCTTAAATTACAGAAATATGAGGAGACCGTCAAATAAGGGCCGTGGCCTGGGTCGTGGTGCTGCTGGTAGAGCTCCTGTTGCAAGGAGAGGACATGGTCGATCTGTGCCAGCTACACGCACAAGTGAAACACCTTCCTCAAGTGTGAGTAGGCGACAGAACCTGCATCAGTATTTGGTAGGGCATCAAACGCCCCTAGAAGTGATGAGGCCAGAACAAGTTGAGGCGATAGTAGATTGGTTTGCTGCTGACAGTGCCTCCAGTTCCTTCACATTGTCTCCCACCCAGTCTACTGCAGAAAGGTCAGAGTTGGCACCTGCAGCCAATGTCCAACCGTCTTTCACCTCACCCCCTTGCAAATCAGGCCAGCAGTCTGAGCCCCAAGCCATACAGCAGTCTCTTATTCTTTTTGAGGACTCTGTCAGCAGGGTTTCCCAGGGCCATCCACCTAGCCCTGCCCCAGAAGTGGAAGAGATTGAGTGCAGCGATGCCCAACCACTTATTCCTCAAGATGAGTACATGCAAGGATCATCGCAGCACATCTCCGATGATGACGAAACGCAGGTGCCAACTGCTGCGGCGTTCAGCATTGTGGAGACCGACAAGGAGGGCAGGGGTGAAGACTGGGTGGAAGATGATGTGGAGGACGATGAGGTCCTCGACCCCACATGGAATGAACGTCATGCAGGTGAACTGAGTAGTTTGGAGGAAGAGGCGGTGGTCGCACAGAGCCACCAGCACAGCAGAAGAGGGAGCAGGGTGCAGAAGCGGAGCGGCCGTGCCCTAGACACTACGCCCGCTACTGCCCAACGCAGCAAGGGAACGAGCGCACCAAAGTCAGCTCAAAGGAGTTCTCTAGCGTGGAAGTTCTTTAGAAAATGTGCTGATGACAGGACACGAGTGGTTTGCACCCTGTGCAATCAGAGCTTGAAGCGAGGCATGAACCTTCTCAACCTGAGCACAACCTGCATGATCAGGCATCTAAGTGCAAAGCACGAGCTGCAGTGGAGTACACACCTTCAAAACCAAGAAACGTCTCTGGCTCATCCTGCTTCCTCTTCTGCTGCAGTCTCGGCCGCTCCAGCCACATCTGTAGTGATACCGGCACCTGCCACCCCGCAAACAGACGATCTGTCAGCAACACCACCACCTGGGTCACCAACAACCATCTCCACAATGTCCCGTGGAAGCGTTCAGCTTTCCATCTCCCAAACACTTGAGAGGAAGAGGAAGTACCCCCCTACCCACCCGCGATCCCTGGCCCTGAATGCCAGCATTTCAAAATTATTGGCCTTTGAAATGCTGTCATTCCGTCTGGTGGAGACGCACAGTTTTAAAAACCTTATGTCGGTGGCTGTCCCACAGTACGTCGTGCCCAGCCGCCACTACTTTTCCAGGCAAGCCATCCCTTCCCTGCACAACCAAGTGGGGGAAAAAATCAGGTGTGCACTGCGCAACGCCATCTGTGCCAAGGTCCACCTAACTACGGATACGTGGACCAGTAAGCACGGTCAGGGGCGTTATATCTCCCTAACGGCACACTGGGTAAATGCAGTGGCGGATGGGCCTGAGGCGGATAGCAATTTGGCGCATGTCCTTCCACCACCGAGGATTGCAGGGCGCTTCAGTTTGCCTCCTGTTCCTAACTCCTCCTACTCCGCTTCCTCATCCTCTACCGCCTCCTCATCCGGACAGCGTAACACCTTCACCACCAACTTCAGCACGGCCAGGGGTAAACGACAGCAGGCAGTTTTACAACTTGCCTGTTTGGGGGACAAACCACACACCGCGCAGGAGTTGTGGAGGAGCATGGAACAGCAGACAAATGAGTGGTTGCTGCCAGCGAGCCTCAAGCCCGGCCTGGTGGTGTGCGATAACGGGCGAAATCTCATAGCAGCTCTGGGCCTAGCCGGTTTGACGCACATCCCTTGCCTGGCGCATGTGCTGAATTTGGTGGTGCAGAGGTTCCTTAAAAACTACCCCGATATGTCAGAGCTGCTGCAGAAAGTGCGGGCCGTTTGTGCGCACTTTCGGCGTTCTCACCCTGCTGCTGCTCGCCTGGCAGCGCTGCAGCGTAACTTCGGCCTTCCCGCTCACCGCCTCATATGTGACGTGCCCACAAGGTGGAACTCCACCTTGCACATGCTGGAAAGACTGTGCGAGCAGCAGCAGGCCATAGTGGAGTTTCAGCTGCAGCACGCACGCGTGAGTCGCTCTGCGGAACAGCACCACTTCACCACCAATAACTGGGCCTCCATGCGAGACCTGTGTGCCTTGTTGCGCTGTTTTGAGTACTCCACCAACATGGCCAGTGGCAATGACGCCGTTCTCAGCTTAACTATCCCACTTCTATGCCTCCTTGAAAAAACAATTCGGGCGATGATGGAAGAGGATGTGGCACAGGATGAGGAGGAGGAGGAGGATGAAGAGGTAACATTTCCAAGGCTTTCAGGGCAGTCATTCGCAAGGGGCTCCGAGGGTGGGTTCCTGCACACGCAAACGCCAGGGACGCAATTGTCCAGCAGGGGCACAGTTCTGGAGGATGAGGAGGATGAGGAGGAGGAGGAGCTGGAGGAGGAGATGGAACCATGTTCACAGCAGGGTGGCACCCAGGCCAGCTCATGGCCATCACTGGTGCGTGGCTGGGGGGATACAGAGGACACGGACCATACACCTCCCACAGAGGACAGCCTTTCGTTGCCTCTGGGCAGCCTGGCACACATGAGCGATTACATGCTGCAGTGTCTCCACAACGACCGCCGAGTTGCCCACATTCTAACTTGTGCTGATTACTGGGTGGCCACGCTGCTGGATCCCCGTTACAAGGACAACGTACCGTCCTTAATTCACTCACTGGAGCGCGATCGCAAGATGCGCGAGTACAAGCGCACGCTGGTAGACGCCATGCTGCTGGCATTCCCATCTGACAGCGGGGCCACAGTGGAAGCACAAGGCAGAGGAGGAGGAGGAGGAGGTCGCCAACGCAACCAGGGCACCGCCAGCACCTCAGAAGGCAGGGTTAGCATGGCCGAAATGTGGAAAAGCTTTGTCAGCACGCCACAACAAACAGCAGCACCAGCAGCTCAGATGGAACGTCTTAGCAGGAGGCAGCATTTTACCAACATGGTGGAGCAGTATGTGTGCACACGCCTACATGTAGTGAATGACGGGTCTGCCCCCTTCAACTTCTGGGTCTCCAAATTGGGCACATGGCCTGAGCTTGCCCTTTACGCCTTGGAGGTGCTGGCGTGCCCTGCAGCCAGTGTATTATCTGAACGGGTATTTAGCACGGCTGGGGGCGTTATAACAGACAAGCGCAGCCGCCTGTCCAGAGACAATGTGGACAAGCTCACGTTCATTAAAATGAACCAGGCATGGATCCCACGGGACTTTTCCGTACCTTATGCAGAATAGCAATGGATACCGACCTTACCCACCCATTGTTCCATTTTTGCTCTTTCTCACTCTTTTGGGGTGTACCCTCATTTAAAATTTGTGAAAAGAAGCAGTGTTGGCTACCTCGTCCTCCTCCTCAGGGCCAGATTAATGTAGGGTCTATTGGAGCTGCAGCTCCAGGCCCCTACCTTTTATATAGGCCCCGGGTTGGCCATATTCACTGTTACCGCTCTTCTGTCACTTGTAAACACAGAAGTCTGGCTTCTATGCTCGCTTCCCCAGGCAGCACCCTCAGAACCTCCCCACACAGCGTGAAGGCCGGACAAGGAGGGACAGTTGGCGATGCATGGATGTGTTTATGGGCTTCAGAGACAGCATCCCATGTTGAATTAGGCATGCATGGCTGCACCCTTCCTCCTCTGGGTGCATGGCAAGGCACGGCCCTAAGGCCCTTCAAAATCCTCAGCACCAAGCCCATGATGCTGTTAATCCGGCCCTGGTCCTCCTCCACCGCCGCTTCCACCTACACCGCCCATAGGTGTGCGCAGCCTATTGCATTAAGGTGTGCACCCCAAAGTTGAAATACACATGCATGTGTTTGCCAGCAGGGAGAGTAATGTATCGGGGCCATGTACCTGTAGGCAAGGAGAAATAGAGCAGAGCAGGTCCCAGGGAGATCTTTCCCATCTCCTCACTGGCAATGCTATGTGCCCTAGGTGATTAGGGTGTGCCCAGGCACACCCAGCACACCCTGTGCGCACGCCTATGTCACCGCCACATCCACCACCACCTCAACCTCCCTCCTACTCCATATGGGCCTCGTCCTTCAGAGATGAAGAAGAACATTGTTTTATTTTTCTGTTTTTTTTTGTTGTTTTAAGTTATTTCCCTATCCACATTTGTTTGCAGAGCACTTGCCATGCTCTTAATTACGTTTTGCTGCCATTTGCAGCACTCTAGCCCTTTCCTTTGGTGTTTTAGAGCCATTTTAGTGCCTTAAAGTTCGGGTCCCCATTGACTTCAATGGGGTTCGGTGTCCGGGAAAAGTTCGGTAAAAGTCCGGGACACGGACCCGGACTTTTTTTTAAAGTTCGGCCGAACCCGTCGAACACGGACATCTAGGTGTCCGCTCAACCCTATCCAGGAGGACTGTTTTATTGGGAAAAGACTGGGTTTTCAGTTTCCCCTATGGTGGATAAAGTCCAGTTGGGGACCTGGAGTCTAGAGATTTCCAAGCGATCTGGGTGGGAGGAAATCTCCAATACTGGGACCAGGTCTCAGGAACAGATAGCACAATGATTGTGCAGGTGGCTCTGGGCCTTTTAAGACAGACAGAAACAGGGTTCTGGGCTCCACCCTCCCGAGGAGTCCTGGCATGCAAGGGAGAAGGGTACATGTCTGCACGGTACGAGTAGATGGTGAGCCTTTGGGCTGGAACAGCAAGGAAGCTGGAGAAAGCGTGCTAACTGAGGTACAGTGTTAGTACAGGAACTCTGTTAGATGGCCAAGAGGGTCGAGGCTTAAAGCCTGAGCAGCGGTTCTTCTAGAGAGCCAGGTGGCTTTGGATTTTTTATTTACATTATTGCTGTCGAAAGCTGAAACCCCTACATGGGCAACTGTTATGTTATTGGACTTGTGTTTCTTTATATTTTCCTTTAATAAAAGTGGGCCAACAAGCCCTTAAACAGCACAACTGTGTGGACTAAGCTCACTGGTAGGCTTTGCACTCATGCTAAACACCCCCAAATATTACAAGTGGTGCTCGGATGTGGGCAGAACTCAAGATCCTCACAGATATCAGTGAGCTATTGCCAGAGACTGCTTGTGCTCAGCAGTGTGGGAAGCAGGTGGTGTACCTGGAAGAAAGAAGCTCCTTAAAGAGACAGTGCTTCTGTTGTTGCTCTGTGCATAGGAGTGACTACAGGTATGGAGAATCCACCAGGGTTGGAGTCCGCAGTGGACTGGTGCAAGCGGCACCTGACAGCGCTGAACCAAGCCAGAGGAGAAAGCAAGCCAACCTTCAGTAAAAGGAGAGAGCTGCTGGGTATCCATACCTTGGAGAGGGGTGTTGTTGCCCCTGGCAATGCTGCTGCAGATAAACCAGTAGCTGTGATGGAAAATGTGAATGTGTCACAACTTGAGACCGGGTTCAGCAGAGGAAAGCCTGTGATATGTACCAGGAGAGAGGCTGACCAAAGGCATGGACCAAGAGTGGTTGCCCGTAGCCAGGGCCGGTGCTACAGCTAGGCGAACTAGGCAGCCGCCTAGGGCGCACTGCCACCTAGGGCGCAGCCATGGCCAGTGCCAAATTCCTCTCCTGTCACCTCTTCATCCCTAGTGGATGTCACCTCTAGAGAGGGGCAGTGTGTACAGGAAGGGGCATGTAGGGTTAAAGGGTGGCAGTGTATATATGAAGAGGGTGTAGGGTTAAAGGGGGCAGTGTGTATGGGAAGGGGGTGTAAGGTTAAAGGGGGGCAGTGTGTATGGGAAGGGGGTGTAGGGTTAAAGGGGGCAGTGTGTATGGGAAGGGGGTATAGGGTTAAAGGGGGTGTAGCATTAAAGGTGGCAGTGTGTGCAGAAAGGGGATGTAGCATTAAAGGGGGCAGTGTGTGCAGGAAGGGAATGTAGCATGAAAGGGGGCAGTGTGTGCAGGAAGGGGTGTAGCATTAAAGGGGGCAGTGTGTACAGGAAGGGGGTGTAGCATTAAAGGGGCAGTGTGTGCAGGAAGGGGGTGTAGCGTTAAAGGGGGAGTAGCATTAAAGGGGAGTGTGTGCAGGAAGGGGGTGTAGCGTTAAAGGGGGAGTAGCATTAAAGGGGAGTGTGTGCAGGAAGGGGGTGTAGCGTTAAGGGGGGAGTGTGTGCAGGAAGGAGGGGCAGTGTGTGCAGGAAGGAGGGGCAGTGTGTACAGGAAGGAGGGGCAGTGTGAACAGGAAGGAGGGGCAGTGTGTACAGGAAGGAGGGGCAGTGTGTGCAGGAAGGAGGGGCAGTGTGTACAGGAAGGAGGGGCAGTGTGTACAGGAAGGAGGGACAGTGTGTACAGGAATGAGGGGCAGTGTGTACAGGAAGGAGGGACAGTGTGTACAGGAATGAGGGGCAGTGTGTACAGGAAGGAGGGGCAGTGTGTGCAGAAAGGAGGGGCAGTGTGTACAGGAAGGAGGGGCAGTGTGTGCAGGAAGGAGGGGCAGTGTGTGCAGAAAGGAGGGGCAGTGTGTACAGGAAAGAGGGGCAGTGTGTACAGGAAGGAGGGGCAGTGTGTACAGGAAGGAGGGGCAGTGTGTGCAGAAAGGAGGGGCAGTGTGTACAGGAAGGGGGTGTAGGGTTAAAGGAGGACAGTGTGTACAGGAATGGGGTGTAGGGCTAAAGGGGGTAAGTGTGTGCAGGAAGGGGGTGTAGGGTTAAAAAGAGGGGGCATTATGTGCAGGAAAGGGGACAATGTGTACAGTTTTTGTTTTGGGGGGGGGGGTCAAGTAGCTGGTCCTGCCTAGGGTACAAAATAGTCTAGCACCGGCCCTGCCCGTAGCAAAACAGGAGGCCAGTGGGGCTGTCTGTGGACTATGGGGTGTGCCTGCCAAGGATTTTGGCAAGTGGCGTCAGGAGGAGCCGCTGAGACAGCATGTTGGAAAGAGCCAGCAAAGTGCAGCTAAGCGAATGCCATCTCCCATAGCAACAGGAGAAAGTTGCAAATTACAATGCCTGGAATGTGGTCAACTTGGGCATGGCATTTTTTCTTGTCCCACATTATGGAAGACTGCTGGAGATAATGTTGCTGGGCAAAAGGCGTTGTCTGCAAGCCCAGGTTCCGGTGCAAATGTGTTTGCTGTCAGCCCTGGCAACAAGGAGTTTCCTGTTGTGTCTGCAGGGGGTGCTAAACAGTTGGAAATGCCAGCTGTAAATTCATCCTGTGGCCACCAGAGGGAGTTGGCCAGTGAAAGTGCAGCAGAGGACTGGTTCACGAGACATCGTACTCAAATGAACATGGTGGTGACCCCTACTACTGCGGTGGGTAAGACTGTCTTTAATGAATCGGCTGGAACTGCTGGTTTCATGTTGGAACAGACTGGTTATGAGACTGTCCATGATGTGAGAATGACCCCAGTTAGTGGGACCACTAAGGGTGCTCTTGAAAGTGACTTTTCCTTGTGCAGTACGCTGTTCAGTGGGGAGGCAGGGGTTAAATTCAAGCCTGCACCTGTCTGTGGTTCTCAAAAGAGCAATAGTGAGGTATTTTATGTCTGCCAGTCTCAAGTTGGTAGTGGGATAGGACAGCCTGCAAGAGGTAAAAATGCGGTCAATGTTAATGATAATACAAAATATACTGCTGTTGGGAAAACCCCGGGTTCGAGCCAAGCAAAAACTGTAATCAAGTGTGGGCCGTTGCCCATAGCAACTGATGTTAAGACAGCACAGTTGTCCCTAGAAAACTCCAGGGAACTTCATATGTTGGAGCCGGAGATTCCCCTGGACAACTGTGATGTCACTCTGGAGGGGCAGAGTGGAACTGCAGCATTTATTAACCACTTTAACACTGCTTACTTTGCTGCTACTGCGGCACAGTGGCTCATTATCGTCTGGCGACGTAGACCTACGTCACCAGACATTCCCTTCTCTCAGTGGAGCGCGCGCGCCGCCAGAGGCTCGCTCCCGCTGTATTCAGTCACAGCTGGAGTCGGGCCAAGGGAGGAGTGGCGGTGATCACCGCTGCTCTTCCCCGATCATCGGGGATCGAGTGTGGAGATCCGCCCGCTTGTGTAAACAAAGCGGGCGAATCTCCTAAGTGACAGGCAGGGTCAGATTGCAGGATTCAGCTTAGCTGAACCCTCGATCTGTCCCTGTGTCACATAGTCCCCTCCCCCCACACACGTCAGTAAGCATCAGGCATACATTAACCCCTTGATCACCAATAAAAGTTAACCCCTTCCCTGCCAGTGTCATTTTTACAGTAACAGTGCATATGTATAGCACTGCTTACTGTAGTAATGTCAGTGGTACCCCCAAAAGTGTCAAAAATGTCAGTCAAGGGTCCGATCTGTCTGCCGCAATGTCGCAGTCCCGCAAAAAAAATTGCAGATCGCCGCAAGATCGCCGCCATTACTAGTTAAAAAGAAAAACCATAAAAATTACATCAATTTCCCGTAGTTAGTAGCTGCAATAACGTTTGCGCAAACCAATCAAAATACGCTAATTGTGATTTTTTTTTTTTTTACCAAAAATATTTAGCAGAAAACAAATTGGCCTAAAATGTTAAAAAAATTAGATTTTTAATTTTTTTTTTGGGGGGGGGGGAATTTCATATAAAAAAATTTTAAAAATATTGTTATCTTTCCAAAATTGTCACTCTTTTTTTGTTTATAGCGCAAAAAGTAAAAATTGCACATTTGGTGATCAAATACCACCAAAGGAAAAGCTCTGTTTGTGGAGAAAAAAAGGACATCAATTTAATTTGGGTACAGCGTCGCACGTCCGCGCAATTGTCCGTTAAAATAACGGAGTGCCGAATTGCAAAATATGGCCTGGTCAGGAATGGGGTAAAATCTTCCGGTCTTAAAGTGGTTAAAAATAAACTCATTGAGAATTTTTTTGTCAAAGACATGTAGCTAAATACATTTTGGCCTAAATATATGACAAAAATTGAATATATTGGATATTTTTTAACTGTCAAAGTAGAAAAATATTGTTATTTTTTCAAAATTGTCGCTTTTTTTTAATAATATCACAAAAAATAAAAATCGCAGAGATGATCAAATACCACCAAAAGAAAGCTCTGTTTGTGGGAAAAAAAGGACATAGATTTTGTTTGGGTATGGCGTTGCATGACCGCGCAATTGTCAGTTAAAGTCGCACAGTGCCGAATCGCAAAAAGTGGCCCAGACGTAAAACAGCAAAATCCTGTGGTGGTAAAGTGGTTAAAAATATATTAGAGCAATCTACTAATCCTTAAAGTGTGCAGGTAAATAGTGGGTTCATAAAACCTGTTGAAAATGCAAAGGTGTGTGAGGTTTGTGAAGCACCACCTGAGCAGGATGGTGGAGGTGATTTTATCACTAAAATGATCTGGAGCAGTCCACTGATGCTAAGCCTGAGAAGTTGGGTATGAGATTAGCAGCAGGCTGTGGTAATTCCCAGCTGGGAGGAGATTTTGTTGTTCTTAAAACTTCTCAAGTCTCAGCAAGGGAGTCCCGTTGCATTCCCAGTATCATGAAGGTCCCTAGGAAGGACTTGGCTCTAGAACCAAGGGTCTGGTGCATAACAAACATATTAAAGGAGATGCTTGAACTTTGGGATTTACTGCCAATCTATACTAGTGTGTCTCCTACACAGTCTGACGGTCTGGTACTGCGGAGTACCACTAGGGGGAGCACTGATTGGCAGGCTGTACAACACGAAGGAAGATCAGACAGAAATGGTTTATTTGTGAATGTATTACTTCTGTAAAAAGTTGCCTCTGGACAGTGGCGGTTGGTGCTCAAAATTTTTGGGGGGGCACAAAAAGAAAAATGTAATAGGTATTGCTTCGCGGCAAAAAACGCGGTAAAAAAAATTGCATGACTTTGAGGTCATGGTACAGGCATGGCATAGGTGATGGTATAGGCATGGCACATGTGATGGCATAGGCATGGCACAGGTGATGGCACAGGTGATGGCATAGGCATGGCATAGGCATGGCACAGGTGATGGTACAGGTGATGGCATAGGCATGGCACAGGTGATGGCATAGGCATGGCACAGGTGATGGCACAGGTGATGGCACAGGTGATGGCATAGGCATGGCACAGGTGATGGCACAGGTGATGGCATAGGCATGGCACAGGTGATGGCACAGGTGAGAGCAGAGGTCAGGCTTCAATCACTTACCTTCTGACGGCGGTGGGATGGCGGGATTCCGGGAACCGAGACGAGCAGCGCCGTGGACGTCCTCCTCTTCAGTCTTCTGTCTTCCGGTCCGGGCGGCGGGAAGGAGATCGGGCGGTGAACGGTGCGTGACTGACGCACGCACCGGCTCCGCCCCCATTGCGAGTCAGCGATGTCCTGGATGATGATTGGTCCAGGCTGGAGACTGGACCAATCACAGCCAGGATATCACGAAGGTGGGGGTGGCTCAGCGCTTTTTCCTGCGCCCAGGTTACGCCCCCCAGAAGGCAGCCAATCTGCGCCTCTTCTGGGTCGTAAACCCCCCCCATAGCCACCAGGCCCAGCGCATAGGCCTGCGAACACAATTTTTTTTTTTTCAAAACTTTATTTGTTCTTTTTGTCATTTTTTTTTCTAATTTTTTTTTTCTTTTTTTTCAGGGGGGGGAGGTGCTCTGGCGCCCCCTATGCACGGGCCGCCACTGCCTCTGGATATGTTGCTGGATTACTTCCTAAAGATATAGTATATGGGAGAGGTTTTGGAGGAAGTAAAAATGTGTTCAAGATTTCACCTCCTTACAGCCAGATGGAAAGCATTTCTGCTGCTATGGTCCAGGGTGGTGCTGGTCAGTTGGGGATGAAGGGTGCGTATACTACACCAGTGACCAAATTGTGGGAGCTGGAAGGGCCAAATGTGGACCAGAAAACAGCAGAGATCCTGACCGGGGCTCAGATGGACGTGATTAAAGAGATTGGGGACACCAGGTCCACAAAAGGTTTATTTATGTGACAATCCAGATCGGGTCCCTGAAATGGGGAAATGGATAAGCAGTGTGGTAAAAGTGAAATGTAGATCAAACGAGAGTTCACATGTAGATAGAAATCTAGGTGGTATTAGAAGTGGTCAGATGGTAGGACAGCTGCCTGCTGAGTGGGTGACACCAGGGGAGGTGGCATCTTGCGAGGTTCCCGTGGGTAATGGCTGACTTCTGCTCTGTGTACCCTGCGCAGACTCTGCCCTAACCAGTGCTGGAAATAGGAGAGGTGGTCCCCTACAGGCTCAGGACAGTAATGCAGGAAGAGGTATGGGGAAACCTGGAAACTTAAAGTGTGGAGGCAGAAGGGTTGAAGTAACGGCCAGGGGTACCCCATTCAATTTTCAAAAGGAGAAATGCTTATGGAAGTGCACATGGAAGAAGAGTTGAGAAGGTCTCATTAAAACCCGTAGCAGAGTGACAGTTGGGCATAGAGGGAGAAACCAGAGGAGGCATTGGGTAGAGTTCCCCTTTAGAACAAAAGGCGTAGTAAAACAGGGTTCTGGTCCTTGTGAGAGAGCTGGCACAGAGGTGCCAAGTGGAAGGTAGGCTGGTGTGTTACGCCCCCTCCGGGGTCGAAACAAGGGGGAGGGGATATGTGGCAGTGCAACTAGTGGTGAGCAGGTATTTCTCCCAGGATTATCAACCAGGCAGGTTGAGAGGCTCCAGGAGGACTGTTTTACTGGGAGAAGACTGGGTTTTCAGTCTCCCCTATGGTGGATAAAGTCCAGTTGGGGACCTGGAGTCTGGAGATTTCCAAGCTATCTGGGTGGGAGGAAATCTCCAATCCTGGGGCCAGGTCTTAGGAACAGCCAGCACACTGTGCAGGTGGATCTGGGCCTTTTAAGACTGACCTGTGCTGAGAGTTATTAATGTGTCCACTGACGCCAATGCTGAGAGTTTTTGCATGCAGTTACATCTGTGTTGGGGGTTATCAATGCATCCACTGATACCTGTGCTGGGGGTTATTATGGAGTATAGGTGTATATTGATTTTGTGCTGCCCTAGGCAAGAAAAAAAATCGGGAACCCCACATCTAACTTTGCCCCACCCTAGCCATGGTATAACATACAGTGAACAGCTGCGGCATTCTCATCAGACCCCAAGACATAATTCATCCAAGTGCCACATATGTGGTCAATAGGGGCGGAGGATGGGGTCAGCGGGACATAGAATTGGATCAGCAGGGCAGAGGATGAGGCAGAACTGGTGGGCACTGATGAGGAGACATTGATGAAGCTGAACTGGTATGCTGCACTGATGGGCATTAATAGGCGGCACTGATAGGCAGCACAGATGGGCACCAATAGGCGGAACTAACTTGCTGTACTGATGAGGAGGCATCACTGAGTGGAATGAGTTGGATCACTGAAAGGCAGCACTGATACGCACTGGAAGGCAGCACTGATAGGCACTGATTGAAAGCACTAATTGGCACTACTGATGGGCACTGATTGAAAGCACTAATTGGCACTACTGATGGGCACTGATTGACAGCACTGATTGGCACTGATTGGCAGCACTGATGGGCACCGATAGGCGGCACTAACTTGTGGTACTGATGAGGAGGCATCACTGAGTGGAATGAGTGGGAGCACTGAAAGGCAGCACTGATGGGCACTGATTGACAGCACTAATTGGTACTACTGATGGGCACTGATTGACAGCACTGAGTGGCACTGATTGGCAGCACGGATGGGCACTGATAGATAGAGATGGCCTTGCGGTTCGCCCGGCGGTCGGTTCGCGGCGAATTTTGCTTGTTCGCAAATTCGCAAAAAGTCGGACTTTTGCCGATGTTCGTGAATATGTCCGCACCACCATTTTCTTTTTCATTCAGAAGAACTTTGACCCATGACACAGCCGTCAGGTAGAACGGGACAGCCAATTGAAACATTCCAGCACATGGACAGTCCCCATACCCTATAAATAGACCCGATCTGGCGGCCATTTCATATTCCGCTTTCTGCCAGTGTAGGGAGAGGTCTGCTGTGCTCATTAGGGAGAGTTTTCTAGACACAAATAGCGCTGTGAAGATCCACAAAAGTCCTTTCCAGGGCTGGTATTTCGGTATAGGTCTACTAGTATCTATTGAGCTTAGGGACAGGTATCCTGTGGTTGCTTTAGGGGCAGTTAGAGATCGGCTGCAGTCACAAATCGCTCTGTCAAGGTCCACAAAAGTCATTTAAAATGCTCCAATGTCGTTTTAGGGTCTATTACAGTCTCTTTAACATGAGGGCCAGGTAACCTGTGGTTGCTTTAGGGGCAGTTAGAGATCGGCTGCAGTCACAAATCGCTCTGTCAATGTCCACAAAAGTCATTTAAGGTGCTCCAATGTCATTTTAGGGTCTATTACAGCCTCTTTACTATAGGGCCAGGTATCCAGTGGTTGTCACAGATGTGTGAATGGACCCTATATGTATTTGACATGTATTTACCGGCTGCTGTCAGTTCTGGCTGATTTCTGAAAAAAAAAATATATATTTTTTTGCTGTAAAAAAAAAAAAAAAACATTTAGGGCAACTTTTTCAATTGCAATACTTCTGTTATGACATTGTCCATGTGCTGGGACTATTTGTGCACAGCTAGTACGTCTTTTGTGGCTGCAAATATGACCTAAAGGTTTTTAAAGTTCGCCTCCCATTAAAGTCAATGGGGCCCGCCGCAAACTTTTGAGAAAATTCGCGGCTGGCGTTCGCGAACCGCCCCGGCCAATGTTCAACCATCACTACTGATAGACAGCACTGAAGGGGGAATGTTTGGGGCTGCACTGATCATTAGTGTAGATGTCCAATTTAACACTTGTCGGATACACTGTGACAGCGTGAGCAAAGGAATGCCGATATCCGGAAAATGTGTTTAGATCGTGATCAGCTGTGATTGGACACAGCTGATCATGTGGTAAAGACCCGCTGTGATTAGCTCTTTACCCTGATCTGTAATCAGCTGTGCCTAAAGGACACAGCATTTACAGATCGCGCCGGGTGCATGCTGCAGTGGATGCGCGGGGGGTTCTGGGAGCGCGGCAATAGACACCCTATCAGAACTGGATGTCCGCGATGTAGCCCCCCCCCCCCCCCTAAAAAATGCAGCCTAAGGCAAACGCCTTTTTTGCCTCGCAGCAGATACACCCCTGCGTATACAGACACCAGTGCTGGGTGTTATTATGGTGTTCACTTACACCAATTCTGGGGGCTATTATTTTGTGCATTGACACCTGTGCTGAGGGTTATTATTGCGTACACTAACAGCAATGCAGAGGGTTTATGATTGTTTTTACTGTCACCAATGCTGGGGGTTATTGTTGCAGAGTGTGATCACTGGCTGCAGCGGAGTCCATTCAGATCAGACATTGTGGAGTAAAAAGGAACTGGCTTCTTTATTGGAACATAACACAGAAATCAAAGATGTCACCTCATTGTAATAAGAACAACAGACAGGAAGAGATAACCAACAAGTTCAGTACAGTGTACAGCAAATTACAACACATCATAGAAATGCATAGCATATCACTGAGCATTAGCGACACCTAGTGTCCTATTTGTGAACTGCAGTTAATCTGCTAAGCTGAAAGCTGTTGTATCTCCAACAATTATTGCATCTACTGACTCCAATTCTGTGGGTTATTCTTGTGCCCAGGGGGAAAGGAGGGGGGGTTGCGCAGTTTGGCATCTTCGACCTGGGTACTGGTTGGGTCAGGAGACTGTACAATCAGATTGCATAGTGTATGGCCATTTAAACAAGTTCATAGGAGGAAATGGATGGAAAAACTCAGCTGTCAGGCCCCATTTACATCTCCTCCTAACAGGAACTCGCATTCCCGCATGCCGTGGCAGGACAGGGTCTGTCCTACCGAGTTTTTCCATCCACTTTCACCTATGTACTTTTTTTTTTTTTAAATGACCAAACACTATGCAATCTGATTGTACAATCTCTGTACAATTTCCTTTAGAGTTACTAACACTATGGAATAGGAAGAAATCTATTGAATTTGTATTAAATCAGGCAGGCTCCTGTACTACATAGCTGATAGTATATCTAAAGGAGATTGTACACGATTAGATTGGGTAGTATATGGTCACTTTAAAGGAAGAAGTAGGAAAGTGGGTGAAAATAAAACAAGTGGTGGTGTAGAATTGAGGAGGATCTGGCCCACAGAAGTAAAATACGCCCTATTCTGTGATGCAGTAATCAGTGCATGATGGGAAATGATCCATAGGAAGTTATGGAAGCAGAAAGCATTTTTTTAACATTTCAAACAGAGAGGTGACAATTCAAAGCTGCCATGTGAGAGATAAGTTGTAAGTGATAAGAGGTAAGTGATAAGAGTGATAAGAGGTAAGTGAGAGATAAGCACATAGGGATAGCTTGATCATAAAAGACATTAGAAAAGTCTTCTATATATTATAAAAAAGTAATACTCTGCCTGAAAAGGTGAACTTGGCCTTTAATGTAAAACTAAAATATACGCCTATTATCCGATATTAATCCATACACATCCACTGCTTAATGCCATGCAATCTATTTTTCATAAGATTTTTTCTTCCTGTGTTTTTTTTTTTGCCTCCTTGTAAGGTCCTTTGTTGAGCCCCTGAACCTTTTCTTTTCCCCCCTCACTTCTATCTTCTTGGAATGAGCTGCACATGGTAGTGACGGTCTTGTGCACCGTTTCTATATACACTACAAAGCCCATAGTTCTGGCCTCTCCCAATTACGGCCCGCGGGTAACACCCAGCCACTTGAATATTTAATCTGGCCCACAGCTAGGGTCATTGATGTAGCCTCAATGTGGGCAGATTGAGGAGTCAGGTCAGAGGTCACAATCATCATTTCCAATATTAGTTGCTAGGATCGCCAGCATCCTAGCAACCAATGAAATGCTGGCTCCAGCATTCAAACCAGGTCAGAACTTCCTCCATTGAGTTTTTCTCCGCCTTACAGCTAAATCCCTGCTTCTACAGCTGTGCTGTAAACCTTAGTGTGGTAAGGGGGACTCTAATGGTGACCCTGAAAGAAGGGGAGCTCTGATAGGGACCCTGAAACAAGGGGGGCTCTCATGGTTACCCTGATTTAAGGGGGGATTTCATGGGGACCCTGGTGTAAACGGGGACTCTGCTGGGGACCCTTATGTAATAGGGGACTGTAATGGGGACCCTGAAAAAAGGGGGGCTCTGATGTGGACCCTGATGTAATAGGGGACTTTGATGGTGACCCTGAAATAAGGGGGGTTCTGATGGGTACCCTGATGTAAGGAGGGACTCTGTTGGGGACCCTAATGTAATAGAGGACTCTAATGAGAACCCTGAAATAAGGGTGGCTCTGATGGTGACCCTGAAAAAAGGGGGGTTCTGATGGGTACCCCGATTTAAGGGGAATCTCATGGGGACCCTGATGTAAGGGGGGACTCTTTTAGGGACCCTAATGAAATAGAGGACTCTAATCGGGACCCTGAAATAAGGGGGGCTCTGATGGGACCCTGATGTAACAGGGGATTCTGATGGTGACCCAGAAATAAGGGGGGCTCTGATGGGTACCACCTTGTGTAATAAGGGACTCTGATGGTGACCCTGAAATAAGGTGGGCACTAAAGGGGACCCTGATGTAATAGGGGACTCTGATGATGACCCTGAAACAAGGGGGGGGGGGGCTCTCATGGGTACTCTGATGTAAGGGGGAATCTCATGGGGACCCTGATGTAAGGGGGGACTTTGTTGGGAAACCTAATGTAATAGAGGACTCTGATGGTGACCCTGAAATAAAGGGGGCTCTGATGGGGACCCTGATGTAATAGGGGACTCTGATGGTGACCCTGAAATAAGAGTGGGTTCTGATGGGTACCCTGATTTAAGGGAGAATCTCATGGGGACCCTGATGTAAGAGGGGACTCTGTTTGGACCCTAATGTAATAGGGGATTCTGATGGGGACCCTGATATAAGAAGGACTCTGATCAGGACCCTGATGTAATGGAGGGATCAGATGGGAACCCAGATGCAAAGAGGGGATCTGATGGGGACCCTAATGCAGGGGGACACTGATGTGAGGGAGGACTCATTCATTTATGAAACTGATTTTTTGACCCTTGAATATTTGTAAATTACACAATGTGGCTCTTGTGCTAAAAAGTTTAGAGAACTCCACTATAGTCCACAGTCCCTAGTCCACCCTCTCTAATCAAGAGAGGGTGGCTACATTCCTACATACAGGAGGACCGTGGAGAAGGAACGTAGCCACCCTCTAACATGAACTCAGATCACAGCAAAAAAATAAAAAAGAATATGGAGATTTAGAAGAGGCTGAGAGCCATAGAAGTTTTTGAAATATAAAAATAATTCCTGTTTACACTTTATTATTTTATTATTTCTCCTTTTTTTTATTTCTCTGTGACTTTGACCTCTCAATGGGGAACTTATAATATTATCTTCACTTTTGTATTACAATTTGTAATGACAATTTTATCAATAAAACTCTATATTGAAAAAAAAAAAAAAAAGGAAATTAAACTTGAATAGATTTTTTTTAATATATCAAAGTTTATTGTAACTTTAAATCTTTATTTATTCGTCCCATACTAGCCAACTGTCCCGTTTTTGCAGGGACAGTCCCAGCAAATAGGAGCCTGTCCCGGGTAATTTACATTGTCCCGGCAATATACTTATTTACACTTTGCACTTTATTTATATTTCCATATTAAATTTTTTGTATGGTCACACCTGAGCACATTTCACATTTTAGAATTGCAGGGAATTGTGATGAGAATTTTAAACTTTAGGCAGAAGTAATGCAGCTGAATGGGAGAATTATGGGAATAATAGGCAGGATGTTTTGACTTACAGCTAAACCTTTAAACAACTTATTCTTACAAATCAATAAATAAACACAGACACGATATTGGTTTGGAAAAGATCAGGCCACAGCCGTTTTATTATTAGTATAAAATAAATAAATAGATAAAACTTTATTTTAAAATAGATACACAAAACTTAAAAAACAACCAGGTTGAAAACATATAACATGACTTTAAACAAAATGATCCAATATATTACAGCAACTCATCAACATAACCACTTTCGACCACCTAAGCATTACACAAAGGCGACACAGTAAACCAATAAATAATAACTGGCCGTGACAACCAAAAGAGGAGGGGGGGGGGGGGTTGGGAACACCAGAGCTTTCTTTCTTTTTTTTTGAAAATTATTTTTATTAAGTTTTAGTGAAAGAAACAAAATACAAAACAGAGCCGTTGGGCATTCCATGGCTCAACAACACAAAACATAACAATGCACAAAGGCATAACAACATCCCCAAACAAGGCTGCACCCAGCTGCTACAATAGATCGAGCTTCACCAGGATTAGGCACACATTGACAATCCATTCACCTCGGGACAATCCAGGAGCCCAGGAGAGTGGTAGGAGTCTGACTCCACCGTACACTGGGGAAGAGGAATCCATACCTATCATGTGCCCGGGATCACCCCATCAGAGCCCCCAGCATCATTGGTGGTTTCGCTAGATTCTAACCAAATGTCTCAAACCTTTGCAAACTTCTGTGGGCAACCTCTGTTGGCATAAGTGGCCTTATATAGTGAGATCACCGAATTTACAAAGGATTTCCACGCGGAAAGAGTGGGCGCATCAGGCTTTCGCCATCTGATGACCACCAGTTTCCTCGCGTAAAACAGCAGAAGGCCCAGGAGAGTGCGAGTCGCCACTGAATGAGCTAAATCATTTACAAGTCCCAGGATACAGTATTCAAGCTTGAGAGGCACGCGGATGGTGGTCACCCGAGTTACAAAGTCCAGATCTCTGGTCCAGTACACGACCAGGGGTGACAATGCCAGAGCATGTGCATATATGCGGGGTCGGCTCGCCAGAGCTTTCTTAAAGATGTGATGATTCCGAGCCCCGGGGTCACACTTGAATAGCCCTACAGGGAACTAGTTGGGACTGGTTGAACCCCTAAAGGCGGGAGATTTGAGCAGGAAGCGGGGCTCACGCGCAAATCTCCCCAGAAACAAGGTTACATTAGGCGGGAAGGCTACAGCTGATCTAAAACTGCCCAGATACCACCAGAAATTGAGCGGGGCTGAAATTACCCAGGAGTCAAAAGGTCACTGTCAAAAAAAGGGGGGGAATTTCTGCGCTAAAAAATGATAAAGAATGATTTAAAGATGGGGGGG
This sequence comes from Pelophylax lessonae, assembly GCF_965119305.1. Classification (NCBI taxonomy): domain Eukaryota; kingdom Metazoa; phylum Chordata; class Amphibia; order Anura; family Ranidae; genus Pelophylax; species Pelophylax lessonae. Next base: position 40,134,085 of record NC_138773.1, read on the forward strand.
GGGGAAGCTGCTGACACTAGACCAACAGACAGTGAACCAAAATGCATAAAAGTAAAAAATAGTGTAGCGCTAATACATAAATCACATGTGAATATATTAATGGATGTCATATATTAAATGAATATAACTGATAAGTGCTAAAAGTCCAAAGAAAAAAAACAAAAATCGTCTGTTAGCTCAAATCTCGTCAGGAGGCAATCACGATGATATACAGCCCTTCAGTTGCTAACCCCCCTCGATAGTGAATTCCCTCTCGTCCGGCCGGGAGTTATGACGACACATAGCACTCAAACTTAGTGCAGTCACAACTGAGTTTATTGCAAGTTTAGCTCATATTTAAGGCATGTTTTGAGCGGGAAAGACTGCTCCAAACTGGTTTACAATTCATCAGTCAAATTAACAATAGCACATATCAGACAGAACAGTACATGAAAGGGCCTTTGCTTTCGCCATGCATCTGTGTCAATATGAGGTGTTCCCGTATCTGAATCTGTGTTTTGTCGGAGAGTCGCCCCGTCTGCATTCAGTTGTCATGTGTTAATGTAAGCAATTGTCAATTGTTTATGGGTGGCGTCAGCAATCTCTATGCAAAATGTCTTGTAATCTAAATGCAAAATATCCAACTGTCAAGTGTTCAAATGAATGAATGGAGAGGTGGTTTAACATGTCGTCTAAATGCAAAATACAGCTGGCTGCTGTCCAAGGTGGATGAATGGGTGTCAGTCTAGCTCGTTACTATGTAAATGCAAGGGCCCATATTTCATCATGGAATGGGCATAAGCTGAAATATATATGAAATGTAATAAGGCATGTTAATACAATCTTTCATCGTCCCAATAAGTGAAGGTGAAATTTTCGTCCAGGAAGAAGAACCTTTATATGCAAAAATAACTCTTCTTGTGACAACCACAGGGAAGTGTAGGCAGGGGACACCACAGTGCAATACTTATGTGAGGCAGCTTACCAGAACAGTATGGCCAATCAAATTAATGAAATGGCCTCACAAGCATATGGGTAAAAGTTAGACTCCAATATCGTCAAGGAAACAGCACCCAAGGAGGTCCGGTCTCCACAGTAGGTCCAAATAACCAGATGGATACAGGTCTGTTGTTATTCTGAAGAAATCCTTGTTTGTTCCTCTGTGCTGAGTGGGTCAAATAGGAATGTTTCCATAATTATCTATCAGCTGTGGCAGCTGCAGTGTATCAAATGGTGGATAACAACAAAATTTATAATTCAGGTATACTGGACAGCCACTGACATATCTCGTGAATATTTAGAATGAAAGCAGGCACCAAGAGCAGTTTTGATAGAAAAGCCTAAAACAAAACTTTACTGGACATCATAAACACAAAGCTTCCTTACACATCTTAAAAGTTACCATTACTGGACATCATAATACATAAAGCTTCCTTACACATAAAAGTTACCATGAACAAATACACTTTAAACTTACAACCCTTTTCCCAAAATATGTGAAATTATACTTAGCTCTGGTAGTTGTAACAGCTTCCAATAGATCTCTGCAACAAAAAGGGGTCTCTTGGCCGCATGTTTCCTAACAGCCAACCTTCCAAACGAACAAACAAGCAAGGCTACATCATAATGGATGTGAAAGGGCCAAAGGGTGAGATAGAAGCAGGGCTTTCTCATGCAAATTGACCCTTTTATAATCCTGTACACAGAAAGACCTCCCACGGGATGTGGTCATATCTTTTGACCACTCCTAGGTAGTGAGGTCATCCACACATGGCTGCACCTCCCCCCCCCCACAAGCACATGGTTCATTAAATATGCAGCAGCCATTTTAGAACCACCTGTGGGTGAGAGATTATTATTATTATACATGTATTGGGAACATTTGTAAAAAAATCCACAACTGATACATGCAGGGCTCAATGAGGGAAGCTGCTGGGCCTGCATCCCTTTAGACGTGTTCCTATTGGGAGTATCTCACCAAACATGACATTCTTTCAAGGTCACTCTCCCCAACTTCAGATAAAACTATATTACTATACCAAATTAACTAGAGGTCAAATCTATACCTGACTGTCCCTGCCATTATCCCATATAGAAAAAGGGGGCTAATAAAGCCCCTTCTTCTTTCTATTCCAACTCTGCTACTTTGGCCTTAAGTTTAAAATTCAATTTCCTGTAATTCTCTTTATTGAGTAGACCCTATAATCTGATGATAAGTAGGCAGTGGATAATTATATGGAGTGGGCGGAGCTTCAGGGAAGTGGGTGTGGTAAGTAATTGATAGCTGTGCTGCAAAGTGTCCCTGGAAATTTTTTTCAAATGTTGGCAACTATAGGCGGTTTTCTACTGCATGGAACCGAACGGTTCGGCCCGCTTTTGCGCTTTTCCACTGCATGGTCCCGCATGGTACGGTGTTGGACCGGTACGGTATGGTACGGCAGCGCTTTTCCACTACATGGAACCGAAGGGTTCGGCTCGCTTTTGCGCTTTTCCACTGCATGGTACAGTTCGATACGGTACGGCAGCGCTTTTCCACTACATGGAACCGAATGGTACGGCTCGCTTAAACAGTACCACCTTGGTTGGGGTTCCAAGAGGGCCGTACCGGTACCATATCCCACAATCCTTTGCATGCAGCCTTGACTGTTTGTCACTACTAGCCACTGATTGGTCAGAGAATCGTTGTTATCCCACCCACTTTACTTTAGTGGAAAAGCAAACCGTACCAAACCGTACTGAACCGTTCCAACACCTTACCATGTGGTACCATGCAGTGGAAAACCAAACAGAGCCAAGCTGGGCCAAGCAGGGCAGAGTGGAGCCGAGGCGGTACTTGCAGTGGAAAAGTGCCTATATGCAGGGCCGTCTTTTCCAATGGGCATGCCCGGCGGTTGCCCGGGGGCCCCACTTGCCAAGGGGCCCCACATGGATGGTGGCAATTACTGTCCCTGGTGGTCTAGGGCCCCCCCGTTGTACGCCGGGCCCCCTCCCTTGTTGTCCGCCGGTGGCCGTGGCTCGAGTCTGCACTGCACAGACACTGGTTGCTAAGGCCGCCCTGATTGGCATCTAGCAACCAGTGACGTTAGCAGAGCAGACCCATGATGCACAGCGGAGGAGGATCCTCCTTGTCGGCTCGTCCTTCTCTCCTCTTCGTCTCCGCGCCTAGAAGACTGGCTCCGCCTCCACCCACCTCCTCCCATGTGCAGCCGTTGTGAAAGGTAAGGCAGCCAGCCCAGCTGCCAGGCTGCTTGATATTCTTTTTTTAACTCTCTCCATGGCATGATCGACACAAGAGACAACTACCTGTCCTGGAGGATATACCTTACTATATATTGGTCCCTGTAATATGTATATAGTAAGGTATATATCCTCCAGGTAGTAGTTGTACTCTCTTGTAGTATAGTGTTCCCTGTAATGTGTATATAGTCTATATCCATATTACAGGGAACACTACATACTACAAGAGAGTACAACTACTGCCTGGAGTATATACCTTACTATATACATATTACAGGGACCAATATATACTACAAGAGAGTACAACTAGGCTCAGGCTGGAGTATATACCTTACTATATACATATTACAGGGACCAATTTATACTACAAGAGAGTACAACTAGGCTCAGGCTGGAGTATATACCTTACTATATACATATTACAGGGACAAATATATACTACAAGAGACAACTACCTGGAGGATATACCTTACTATATAAATATTACAGGGAACACTATATACTACAAGAGACTCTTGTATTATATAGTGTTCCCTGTAATATGTATATAGTAAGGTATATACTCCAGGTAGTTGTACTCTCTTGTAGTATATAGTGTTCCCTGTAATATGTATATAGTAAGGTATATCCTCCAGGTAGTTGTACTCTCTTGTAGTATATATTGGTCCCTGTAATATGTATATAATAAGGTATATACTCCAGGTAGTTGTACTCTCTTGTAGTATATTCTCGTGGGTGATTGTGTAGGCAGAGGGCCCCAGTGCACTGCATTGCCCAGGGGCCTATAAGGCTCTTAAGATGGCACTGCCTATATGTAGTTTATAGACAGATGTTTTACAGATCCGAGGGCTGAATCATTTTCTTTACTCTCCAAACCATTACAGTCACCAACTGAATAAAGGTAAAGGGGAATGTGTAACTAAAACAAAACCGACTGGTTTTTGTTCAGCTATTTTTCTGGTTAGACAGTACTAAGCTACTAAGGAATGTACATGTGTGGCAAACCCCATTGCATTTTTTTTTTTAAATGACAGCACAAACAATTAAAAAAATGTTCTTTAAAATCAATATATCCTAACCTTTCATACAGCTTTAAAATGGGGTTTCTTTTATATTCAGGACTTTAGTCTCCTGGATCCATTTCTCTGTCCTGATTTCAACTTTTTTTTTTTTCAGGGATTGCCTAATAGGAAGTGCAAATATGAAAGTGAAAGGGATCCTTCCACACTCAGGGCAGACTTTTCTTACGGTAACTCTTCATTTATTAACCTTCTCAACAGATCACGGGGACACGACGGCCACCACTTAACCTACCAGAGAAACAAACATCATAATGAATGGAAGAATTGTTTGGCTTTTCTCCCTTCTCTGCTCCACAGGTCAGTTACTTTCAGATTTTTTTTTTCTTCTTTCTGCATTTATGGAGAAAATGCAAACCAGATGTTTATGCCTAAGGCTGCATTCTCATGTCAGCGTTTGGATCGCCGCGATTCCGCCCGTGATCCGGAGATTATTGCAAATCGCGGGGCGCCTGTGCGTTGCCTGTGATTTGCAATAGCCCCCCAAACGCTGAGCGATGTTGCCGCGTTTTCCACCTGCCGAATCGCGGTAACATCGCGCAAAAAAAACGAGGGACGCAATACGCTCCAAAGAAGCTCTTGTACTTTTTTGGGCGTAATGCGTCCCGCGATTTTTTTTTGCGCGATGTTACCGCGATTCGGCAGGCGGAAATCGAGGCAACATCGCTCAGCGTTTGGGGGGCTATTGCAAATCACAGGCAATGCACAGGCGTCCCACGATTTGCAATAATCTCCGGATCGTGGGCGGAATTGCGCCGCGATCCATACGCTGACATGTGAATGGTGCCTCAGTGTTAAAAATAGGCTGATATGTGACAAAGCCCATGCGCTATCACAAAGGAGTGGAATAGAATAAAGGCCCGTACACAAGATAAGAAAATCTGATGGGAACATTCGTCCGACATACGATCTGCCGATTTTCGGATTGTTAGTATGGTGCTTCGACAGCCGACTTCGACTTTTCGGCTGACAAAATCCTGATGTGCAGGCTATATAATTTTTGTCTTCCGTAATACAACGTCCGATTTTCGTCTCATTAGTACAGATTTCGACGAAAAAAAATCTTAAGAGCAAGACTAGGCATGCTCAGAGACGAAAGAACACATACAAAGCAATCCAACACATGACATCACTTCTGAAGTAGAATTCTGTCTTACGGGAAAATTCATATGAAAATAACCTCTTCATTTTCCACATCAGACTAGCATGCCACAAAAAAAGGACGACAGATCGTTCGATAATCTGATCGCGTGTACGGGGCTTTAGAGAACAGCTAAAGACCAGGGATAGCTGCTGCTCCTAGTTCAGCCTTACCAAAAAACTGAATAGATTGTAGAAAATACTAATAAAGTAATGAAGCTGCGCTTATCCAGTGACAAAAAAATCCGTAAATGAGCAAACATCAATAACATGTGCAAAATATTATCTCAATCATGAGTACAATGTGACTTCGGTGCTGTAAACAAAATACCAGTGTAAAGTGCTGATAGTGCAAAGGAAGAGGTTAAATATATAACATGGCTCCAGTGCCAGTCATATAAATAGCAGCAAAGTGACAACAATTGATAACGGTGAATAAATAATGAATCACTTATATTGCAAATTTGATGAATTTCTATATGAAGCGTGACTACAGTGTAAACCATGACTTGGTGACAACAATAAACAAGTTAAAATGGCAATAAATGTATAATTGATTGAAGTCCCTAAAATGAAATAAATAATCTCAATGCATTAAACACAGCAACAAAGTTCATAAATGTGACAATAAAGGTGAGGTCTTGTGATTGGTTTTCCCACTAGATATCATATGTGAGCCGATCAAGGGGGTGATTTAAACACCAAAAGGTGGACGGTGAAATAATCAAAGGATAATTCTTCAGGGTTTACTACACCCTTACCTTACTGCTGTAAGGTTACAGCATAAAAGGGGAATCTCCTAGCAATCCTGCAATCATCCAGGGGGGTGAAAGGCGCCATAGTATCCTTACTGCTGTAAAGATACAGCTGGTAACAAGGGTACCTGACACTCCTATGACCATCCAAGGGGGGTATATACTGTGCATGTGTGTTTGTCTGTGTGCATGTGTGTGTGTGTATATATACTGTGCATGTGTGTGTGTATGTATATATATATATATATATATATATATATGTGCGTGTGCGTGTATATACTGTGCATGTGTGCATGTGTGTGTGTATATATGTGTATATATATATATATATATATATATATATATATATATATATATATATATACGTATATATATATAGTGCCTTGTGAAAGTATTCGGCCCCCTTGAACTTTGCGACCTTTTGCCACATTTCAGGCTTCAAACATAAAGATATAAAACTTAATTTTTTTGTGAAGAATCAACAACACGTGGGGCACAGTCATGAAGTGGAATGAAATTTATTAGATATTTCAAACTTTTTTAACAAATAAAAAACTGAAAAATTGGGCGTGCAAAATTATTCAGCCCCCTTAAGTTAATACTTTGTAGCGCCACCTTTTGCTGCGATTACAGCTGTAAGTCGCTTTTGGTATGTCTCTATCAGTTTTGCACATCGAGAGACTGAAATGTTTGCCCATTCCTCCTTGCAAAACAGCTCGAGCTCAGTGAGGTTGGATGGAGAGCGTTTGTGAACAGCAGTTTTCAGTTCTTTCCACAGATTCTCGATTGGATTCAGGTCTGGACTTTGACTTGGCCATTCTAACACCTGGATATGTTTATTTGTGAACCATTCCATTGTAGATTTTGCTTTATATTTTGGATCATTGTCTTGTTGGAAGACAAATCTCTGTCCCAGTCTCAGGTCTTTTGCAGACTCCATCAGGTTTTTTTCCAGAATGGTCCTGTATTTGGCTCCATCCATCTTCCATCAATTTTAACCATCTTCCCTGTCCCTGCTGAAGAAAAGCAGGCCCAAACCATGATGCTGCCACTACCATGTTTGACAGTGGGGATGGTGTGTTCAGGGTGATGAGCTGTGTCGCTTTTACGCTAATCATAAAGTTTTGCATTGTTGCCAAAAAGTTTGATTTTGGTTTCATCTGACCAGAGCACCTTCTTCCACATGTTTGGTGTCTCCCAGGTGGCTTGTGGCAAACTTTAAATTACACTTTTTATGGATATCTTTAAGAAATGGCTTTCTTCTTGCCACTCTTCCATAAAGGCCAGATTTGTGCAGTATACGACTGATTGTTGTCCTATGGACAGAGTCTCCCACCTCAGCTGTAGATCTCTGCAGTTCATCCAGAGTGATCATGGGCCTCTTGGCTGCATCTCTGATCAGTCTTCTCCTTTGTATGAGCTGAAAGTTTAGAGGGACGGCCAGGTCTTCGTAGATTTGCAGTGGTCTGATACTCCTTCCATTTCAATATTATCGCTTGCACAGTGCTCCTTGGGATGTTTAAAGCTTGAGAAATCTTTTTGTATCCAAATCCGGCTTTAAACAGTATCTCGGACCGGCCTGATGTGTTCCTTGTTCTTCACGATGCTCTCTGCGCTTTAAACTGACCTCTGAGACTATCACAGTGCAGGTGCATTTATACGGAGACTTGATTACACACAGGTGGATTCTATTTATCATCATTAGTCATTTGGGTCAACAATGGATCATTCAGAGATCCTCACTGAACTTCTGAAGAGAGTTTGCTGCACTGAAAGTAAAGGGGCTGAATAATTTTGCACGCCCAATTTTTCAGTTTTTTATTTGTTAACAAAGTTTCAAATATCCAATAAATTTCATTCCACTTCATGATTGTGTCCCACTTGTTGTTGATTCTTCACAAAAATTACAGTTTTATATCTTTATGTTTGAAGCCTGAAATGTGGCAAAGGGTCGCAAAGTTCAAGGGGGCCGAATACTTTCGCAAGGCACTGTACTCTTCCACAACTTAGATTCAGAGCCTTGGTCAATATTATTTCGGGAATTACCTCAACTACAGCGTCTTCTCCCTCAGAATCGATTTCAAGGCCAATGAAGGGCCCAAGCTGATCCCAGGTCAGCTTCACAGTGGCTCTCAAATAGGTGATTTCACCAGGTTGCAATACTCTCTCTTCAGAGCCGAGCTTCCACACCTTCCCAACTTCCACATCAGGGAGCCTTCTGCTCTCGTAGAACAGGCCGATAGGCTTGTTGCAACTGAGGATGAATGCTCTCAACTTGCTCATCTTTCTTCATGGCTATAGGAGTAAGAAGTAGGGATCGACCAATTGGGGGCTGATATGCACTTTCCCCGATATATCGGAATCAGCCCCTGAGGTTACCGATATTGCCGATATTCCAGGAAAGTGCTGTACCAGAGTGATGCCTGCAGCTAGAGGCATCACCCTGGTACCGGCGACTATAGCGGTTGGTCAGCTGTCTTGTAATGACAACCCATGCGACTGAGAAGCCGCTCAGCTGTCATTACAAGGAGCTGGAGGGGACATCCCATCCCACCAGGAGACCTGGGCATCCTACCTCCACGGCCGTCGAAGAGAAGACCCGATCAAAGCCGCATTCGGCTCTGATCAGGTCTCCATATAAAAACCCGGAAGTGATGTCATGACATCACTTCTGGGTATTCGGCGCCTGATTCAAAATAATGACAGCATTCAAAACAGCCGAACTTGGCTGTTTTGAATGCTTTTAAGTGCAGAGGAGGGGTTTGGGGTATTTTAGACCCCCAAGTCCCTCCATAACAGTACCTGTGACAAATAAAAAAATTTTTTTTTTAAATGTCCGAAAATATCGGCCGATACCAATATCCGATGACCAAAATATTGGCATCGGCACTAAAAAAACTATATCGGTCGATCACTAGTAAGAAGCCTCCATACCAGATCAGTATTCATCCCTATTAGTAGTGAACTCTGTCGAGACCCGGGGGGGGGGGGGGAACGGGGGCACACAATTGCTAGAGTGTCAAAGTCTCAGATTTCTCCGTCACTGGTCAGCTTCACGGGGATGTATCCATCATAAGGGAACTTCTGTGTCCGAATTCCCCAAATCTCTAGTTCTTCTAGCTTTCGGAGTGGTATGTGCTGCAGGTATTTATCATAAAAGTCTCATCAGTGTCACTTGGGCGCACATATCTAACAGAGCTTTTGTATATATTCCTTCAACTTTCATAGAGATTACTGGTGAAGTGTCCACTAATTGTTTGGGCAGTTTGTTGAGCTCTGTAGTCTGCACCTGCACATTTTTCTTGCTTCCTATTTGTCTCTCTTGAGCCCTGCAGAATGGTCTGCATCGACCTCCCTTGTCTGTTCACCTGAGGGCATTTTGTAAGAATTTGGCTGCGTCCACGGCTGGCAGTCTGGGACCGGCTTCTGAATCTCCATCTCTCTTTGAGTTTCTCCAGTCCTGGAGCTTTCAGGCTGTGGGTCCTCAGTTCACTCCTTCACTGAGGCCCCCTGAAGTTTCCCTCCTGCTTTCCGAGGAACAGCTTCTTTAACGCTTTCACAACTTCTGCTGTAAGGTCAGCCACATTCTCCCCATTGGGACATTGTGCTTTGAAGTGACCCACTTCCCTGTAACATCTCATCCTAGATAAGGTTGAAGTGGAACTAGGCCTAACTTCTTTGGATACTTTTTTCCTGTGGCCAAGTCCACCATTGCCTGTTGGACATCTGAGAGAAACTTCTGCAAGTGTGCTTGTGTCTCCACTACCTGCCCATTTTTTGCCCATTTCAAGCTGTGCCTGCATTACTTGAGCATAAATATCAGACATTGCTGTAGTGGATGAGGTTTGGAGTATAGTTCTCTTGGACTGTCCAGCATCTGTCTCATCCCAATCTTCCGGAGGGTCTCCTCCTGCTTGGGTAGAGCATGTAAGAGCTTTCTCTTTCCTGGGTGTTTGTTTTGTTCTAATGCAGGAGCTCTGGTCTTTCTTTTCCAACAGGCATGCCCAGAAGCTGTTTAGCCGGAAGTGACGAGCGGGGCCGGTGCCGTCGCATTGATTCCTGGGAGCGATGACGTTCAGCTCCCAGGAATCAGTGCAAGCCCGGAAGTGACGACGGAGCCACGGCACAGAGGGAGGAAGTGAAGACTAGGTGAGTATCTTCGATCTTCAATTACAAGGTGAGTAAATAAAAAAAAAAAAAACCTAACTATCCAATTCCTTTTCAGGTGAAGGTGTAGAAGCGGACGGGCACAAAAAAAAATATCGATTTTGTGCACGGAACTCCGCTTTAAGGACTGACATCGCTCAATGGTTTTTAAATGAATCCATATTGGATCGGAGTGCAGAGCACCTCTCAGGATCTGTTTTTATTATTGCTTGGTCTAGAGCTGTGGATTCCATCCCATTCCTTAACACAATTTGATATAATATTTTGTTTAGTCTTCTGATGTACTTGGACAAAGGTTCACCTTGGTGTTGAAAAGTGTGCTCTAATTGATAAATCAGATCAGATGCCTTTTTTGTTGCAACATAATAAGATAGTCGTATGCCGTGCAGGTCTTTTGGGTGAATTTAAGATTTCTAATGGCCTCAGCAGCAGCTCCCCTTACGCTCTCGGTGATCCGCTGTTTCTTCTGGAATTCAGGAACACCCCATTCCTCGATGGCCTGCAGATCCTGCTCCATCCAGGTCTCATACTCTTCCTCCCCTTTTGGCATTGGCTGTGCCCCTGAAAAGTGTCTAAGTTTCTGTAACCAGGCCCAGAGTGGATGACATTGGCCTGTTTACATTTAAGGCCCGTACACATGTACCGATTGTCGGCCGTAAAGATTCGGCCGACGACCGATTGTAGGCTTGTTAGTATGATGCTTCCGACAGCCGACAGCGCATTTTCGGCCGAACGGAATCTGTCGTGCAAGCATTAAAATTTTTGTTGGCCAACACCAGAACGGCCGATTGTTCGCCAGTCAGTACAGATTTCGGCCGACAGACAGCAGATTTGCAAGACTGGGCATGCTCAGAAAAGAAAAAAGACAAGGAAAGTTAACCATCACATGACATCACTTCTGCAGTCGGCTGTTGTTGGCCGACAAAATTCGTGTGCAGTCTTTTGCACTTTTCAACAGATAAGACAGCCCTCGGACAAAAGACAGCCGATCATTCGGCCGACGATCGGTACATGTGTACGGGGCTTTAGTCATGAAATTTCCCAGAGCATTGAAAAACTCTGCACTCTAGAGGTCGTAGACGTGGGCATTTCATCAATTGGGATGGTGTGACGTACATGCTCTGGAGTCAGTGGGAGAAGGGGAGGATAAGAGAACACAGAATTGAACAGCCTTTTTACTCAATGCAGAAGAATAACCCCTTAGGTGAGCATAACAAGCATGCTTTACTGTCTATACAGACACATTTTACTGTTGTGGGTTTAGTAACACTTTAAGGAGACTTTTTAGCTCTTTCTAGAATAGTGCCAATCCCTGGGTTAGCCTTCCACATTTGATCTCACCCAAATTTTTGGGAGCCATTGGACTCACAAACTTCATATGTGATTACCTCCTTGGAGCCACTATCCACAATTTTCACAGGGCCTGTGCAACATGCAAGTTTTCAATAATACCAGATCACTTGACAAGTGCAGTCTCTTTTTTCCACTGCAGGTGACAATCAAACTGCAGCAGCATTGAATAGGAAGAGGAAACCAGGATGTACATCTCCTCTGTGTTTTATTGGGTCACTGGGGAAGAAATCTGATTGGATGCTGCCTCCCCATGTGACTCTGGCAGCCATCTTGTGTCAGACAAAGTCTATTTAACACCCTGGCTCCCTGACTTGGCATACATTTTGCGAGTGGACAGTATAGGGACAACCCATCTGTTAGGGAGAATGAATAGCGGTGGGGAAAGGCTCAGGATGAGTAGGAACAGGATAAGGACAGGCTGTCCTCTCCAGGAATCCTCCCAATTGGGCACAGACTAGCCTCTTTTAATACAGCCTGGCTTTAGTTGGCTTCAGTTTGCTAGTATATCAACATCTGCTAGTACATTTAACACATCACTCCACCCAGACTGACAATGCTGCTGTCCAAAGGTGTCTCACAGCATAGATAGATTGTAGGGATAGTACTGCTGAATGTATATGCACTAATTTTATGCTTTTAATGATTTTAATAAACAGAATTATGTGATGTCTTTCTCATATCCACTCTTGATTTTATGTATGTTCCAAACTGGGAAATGATAGCTCTGTTATGTGGATGCTTACATAGGCAAGTACGACCCATACATTTTTAGGGTTTTGAAATTTGGTGAGTTCTCTGAAAATTGGGAAAGGTTTCACCCAAAGCAATTGAAGGTGGCACAGTGGGAAGCAGTTGAAGGTTGCACCAATGGCGTAGGTGTGGGTTGTCAGTGCCCGGGGCAAGATCAGTAATTTGCGCCCCCTAACCTGTGGACTTTTAGCACTGAATGAGTCCCTTCCACTAGCAGCTTACACAGATGTGAGCTATTCGGGCAGGCGGCGGTGGCAGAGAAGTGTGTCGGTAGTACAGAGAGGATTTATCGGTGTTCCTGTGTAAGTGTCGGACATGGAAGCCGGCAGGGGCGGTTTACGGATGGGCTGTCACCGCAACTATTGAACGCCTACTGGAGAATCTGTGACCCCATTGGGGAAGGTGTATTGAGACCTTTTTGGTTTTAGCAAGAAGGTGAAAGGCTGTTAATGTTTGTGGTGGAAGGATTCCCACAGTGGCACCTGCATGCCCCAGTTTGAAGCACCTATTCACAGCGGTCATGGATATGTGGATTTTTATGAGATGGATTATTTTAATGATTTTTTAATGATTTTATGGATTTTCTAGTTTATATTTTATTGCTTGCGCTGCACTACTTCAATGATATATTTATATGGTATTGTGTTTTGGCCTTGAAGTGTTCAGCTGGCAAGCCTATTAGCTATTTATATTTTCCCTGAATATATCTTATCTTTTGACCCCCAATATGAGAGCTGGGGGGAGGAGAAACAGCAGTACACTGAGCATCCCAGCGAATGGCTGTGCAGGAAGTTTGGGGGGGGGGGGGGTGTAAGAACAAGTGAACATGAGCATAGCTAGGAACTTACCATAGTGTGGTCAGTTTTTAAAAGGAAAGCAGAAGGACTAGCAGGAACAATATGACCGTTGAGGTAACAAACACTTTACTACTAGAAAGGACTTACATGCCAAATGCTTGACAGGACTTAGGCACAATCACTTAACTCCCTACATGCCAAATGCATGTAAGGATTTCAGTGGTCCTGCCTGTGTCCTGACGAGCATTCGGCATGTAAGAGCTTAAGACTAACCCCTTACATGCTGACTACACGGAGGGACACAGGCAGGATCATCACTTAACCATTAGGTGATGTTCCTGCCTGTGTCCCTGCCAAGCATTTAGCATGTAAGGAGATGAGTCATGTTCCTGCATTTGGCATGCAAGGGGTTAAATGATGAATCCTGCTATGTAATGCATGTCCCTCAAGGCAATTGGCATGTAAGGGAGTTACATGATACACCTCACATTATTTCTAGCCTTATCATCTCTATTGACCACAGAGACCGGATCTATGTGCATATGAAAAACATCTTCTATAAGAGATGAGGGGTAACCCTTATCTTCAAATCTCTTGATCAGCAAGGAACCCTGTGTCATGTAGTCTTCTTTTTTGGAACAATTTCTCTGAAGTCTATGAAATTGTCCACTGGGAATGTTATGCTTCCAAGCTTGGTGATGGCAACTTGAGAAATGAAGATAAGAGTACCACTAGTGGGTTTGATGTGATTCCTACTGGTGATCACACCGCTGTCATGGGACAAAACTAGATCTAGAAGATCTAGAAACACTATCACACTGGGATCCAACACATGAGTAAAGGAAAGGCCCAGCGAGTTGGCATTGCAATGGGCCACAAAGGCGGTGAAGGCCTCCAGACCCCCACTCCAAATGAGGAGGGCATCATCAATATAACGACCATAGAATATGATACGCTGGGCAAACGGATTGTTGGTCCAAACCTATCCCTCCTCCCAGTAACCCATTGTAAGATTTGCATATACAGGGGCGAAATTAGTGCCCATGGCGGTGTCTTTCACCTGCAGAAAAAAACTGTTCAAGAAAAGAAAAATAATTGTGACGCACACAAAGTTCGGTGCCTTCCACTATAAAAATGGATTGCTCCGAATTAATGTTGCCTGATTTAATTAGAAAATACTGAAGAGCAGTCAACCCCACTTCATGGGGAATGGATGTATATAAAGAAGAAACGTCCAAGGAGGCCCACATGTAGTGATCCTCCCATGAATATGACCCCAAAGCTTCTAAAACATGGCTGGAATCTCTAATGTACAAAGGAAGCTGGCATACTATCGGCTGAAGAAAGTGATCAATATATTTTGATAAACCACTAGTAAAACTGTTGGTACTAAAAACTATCGGCCTCCTGGGTGGGGAGGATTCTCTAGGGACATGTGTACTTTTGGGAGGTGGTAGAAATATGGAGTACTACATTCTATAGGAAGCAAAAACTTCTTCTCTTTGTCCTTTAACACACCCCCACGCCATGCCCTCTCAACCAAGGTCTTGAATTCTAACTGGAAACCGGGTAACGAACCTGTAACCAATTTCATGTAGGTGTTGGTGTCAGCTAGAAGACGACAAGCTTCCTGAAGATAGTCAGTCTTATTCTGTACAACCAAACTCCCCCCCCTTGTCAGTTTGTTTAATAATAATCTGTTTATTATTTATCAGCTATTTTAATGCCTATTGTTCCGGCCTAGTGAGGTTACCTTGAGATGTATCTTTGGGGGTCTCAGAGTGTTTTGAGATCCTTGTATACTGCCTGATAGTACGTCTCTATGTATGCATCTTTGCACTGAGCTGGATAAAAAGTGGATTTGGGTCTAAAATTGGTATGTACAATTTCTGGGTGCATACATAGAATTGTGGAAACCTCTTCAGTATTATTTTCTGACCATAATTCCTCCAATATATATAAGATGGGCTCCCTATTGGGGAGGTTACCCTCGGCAATGTTGTTTTAATGAGAAGGAGAGGATGTTGTTTGAGGAAAGACTCCTCATTCGAGCTCATTCCTATATTCGAGCTGTTGACATAATGTCTTCTGATCGTAAGGAATCGTATAAACCTATTCAGATCTTTAAATAAACTAAAATTATTGGTGCCTAATGGAGGGAGAGAACCCAAGTCCCTTTTTGAGAAGAAGTGTTTCTACCTCAGAAAGGGCATGAGAGAATAGATTGTAAATTTTGGTTGTGTCATTGTTTACTTGGACCATATTCTTTCTTTCTTGTTTTGTCTTGAGACACCGGCCCCCTCTTCGTCCTCTGTGAGATTTATTTTCTCTTTTATTTTTCCCTTTGGAGCTGGGGGTCTGAAAATCCCACACAACTGAAGTTGTTATATTATCTATTGATTAATTCCTAGTAGCTTTGATGGAAGATTCAAAGATTTTTGGTCGTCCACCTTCCCTGATATATCTATCTAGGTCTCGAGATAGTGAACTATATTTATTGTGAATGGGTATGGAAATATTAATGTTGTTGCCTGGGGAGATGGTGCTTGCATGATGGATGGGGGGGAAGGCACAAGATCACCACTGGTGGTGGTCTTGGTCACCTCAATCACAGGGTCTACGTTCCTGACCCTAAAAGCAGCCTCTGTGTCGACATTAACACCAGCCCGACCTGGGCCACTGATAAGTTCATCAATCGGCCCATGGCTGTCTGATGTTAAATTGGACTGATATTGCCTATATTTATCATAAGGACGTTTGTTCTTACTGTTCGATTTTTTTCAGTTTTTTTCAAGAGGATGAGGTGGCCATCCTAATTCTTTTATCATTAGAAACATGTTGAAATGTGGGTGCAATTGTGTATTTGGGATGTTTCCACTGGAATACTCAATTGTTTTTGTAATCAGAAACATCACGTTCTAATTTTTTGACTTTAGTATTAACAAGCTCATCTTCATGCAGTTTCACATTCCGTTCCAATGTGTCCCACAATCTTGAAGATAAACGGGAAGATTGAAATTCCTGAAAATTTTTTTTCTTTATCCTGTATCGTCTGTTGGGTCAATTTTAACTACCTCTATCTTTGTTGAATAATTCATTTATTCTATTTGGTGGTACAGTATTCTGCCAAAAATCTCCATTCTTTGGTCAGATCCTCGTCTAAAAAACGACATTGTTTCTTGATTCTCAGCCCACATGGTGTAATGCCTAATTCAATATATTTTATCAAAAAAGATAAATCCCACCGGTAATCAGATTTTTGATTTTATATTTCATGATTACCTGTGCCACTATGGGCATTACCTATATGCTGGAGTGTGGATGTGGGCTCCAGTATATAGGATGTACATCTAGAAGTTTAAGTGTTAGGATGGGAGAACTTGTTAAAAAAATAAAAAAGGGGATGATAAGGCACAATGTTTCTAGTCACTTTAAAGAAGTTCACAAAAAAGACCCCAGTTCATTGAACTTCTGGGGGGATAGAAAAAGTAGAGAGACATTGGAGAGGAGGGAACTTTATTAGGCAACTCAGTAGGAAAGAATCGTATTGGATTTTTGAGGCTAAAGTTCTTACACCTAGGGGTTTAAAAGTTGATTTCGACCTGAATTGTTTTATTAGTGATAAATGAGGGACATATCGTTTTTATAAATTTTTAGAATTCTATTCCTTTAAGGGGATTTTTTTAGATATCAAAATTTTTTGTTTTTTATTATGCATTTTAGTATGTATTTAATATTTCAACATGTAAATTGTATTTATTTTAAATGTGTATGCTGCTGTATATCCAGGTAGCTTTTATTGAATTGTATGCTAAGGTGGCCGAGAGGGTGGCTTGAGTGGGCAGGCTCTGGTAATTTATGTTAAGATAGGGTATCAGATAAGCGGTGTCCCCGGCTCTCTTTTTTAGCATTAGTGACCCCTCTCTCTTCCCTGTGATGGTTTCCTGGTATTGCAAGTGCCGATACGGAGCATTGGGGAGGGAATTTTCACCTGCAGGGAAGGCGGGCACTGCTGATCAGGCTTGGTATAAATTAGATAGGACGTTATGCTGGCCTGGCTCCACCCCTACTGACGAAGTCTATGCTTGGACGTAACGCGTATGGGGTGGAGCCTGCACATGGACGTCACATCTCGGCCATTCTAGTGGAGGTGTATTCGAAGAGTATCACCTTGTGAAGCTTGTCGAGCTCGCACTGCTTAAAGTGGAGTTCCACCCTAAAATTGAAGTTCGGTCCATCTTCTTGCTCCGGGTCACCTGAAAAACAAATGGATAATCGCAATTTTTTTTTTTTTTACTTACCATGTTCTAGAAGATAGTATACTTACCTTACTTCCTCTTCCTCCCTCGGCGGCCACGGCGAGTCGACACTTCCTGGCTTGCAATGATTCCTGGGAGCTAAACGTCATCACTCCCAGGAATCAATGCCCCTGCACCGGCCACGACGTCAGTTCCGGTGCAGGCACCGTCATATCTTGCTAAACAGCTTCTGGGCATGCCCAGAAGCTGTGCAGGGATGACGCTGCAGCCCCGGAAGTGACGGCGGGGCCGGTGCAGTGCAGTGAAGAGGACGGAAGAGGACGCAGAAGAGGATCGCGCTGGCTTCAAGCTGCCCACACCTGAGATGGCAGCGTTGGACAATACATTTTCAAGGTAAGTATTTCTTCTTGCAGGTAAGTGCAACCCGGGACAGTTCAGAGGCTATCCATTGTGGAATGCACTAGCCCTGACTGTCCCGGGGGGTATTTTTATGTATTTTTTTGGGTTTTAGGTGAAACTCCGCTTTAAGTGCCTGTTTTGTAAGTGTATTACTTTGAATTTTAATGTGAAATAAACTAGAAATACAGAGAGCTCTAGAGGGTGTGTTATTTTTCCCCCCCTATATATATACTGTGGAGCCATTTTGGAGGTATTTTATCTTGGAGGAAGAGGAAGGAGAAGAGGGGTGAGCAGTATTTTGATTGATATCCCCAGAGGGGAACAGCTCTATTTGACTCACTGGTAGCACGAGTCATATGTTGAGGTGAGCATCTTGTTAGCACGGGTGGAAGAGAGCCCCAGCACTTTATTATCTGCTTTGGCACTGCACGGTGGAATTTCATTGAAGGAATGTGTGATATGACACATATTCATATGGACTTATCACATTTGGATATATTTATTAATTTATTTTTTTCCACTCATTAATAAATAATATAGTTTTTTTTTTTTATAGTTTGTTACTGCACAGTGTTATAGCACTGATTTAATATATAATTTGGCACAATTGTGCACCGATTGGGTTAAAGGAATTATTTGAATCTTTGGCGCTGCTTTTTTATTTTGATGTGTATTATATTTATGTGTTTAGTGGAAGACACTTTTATGTTAACTGCCATTGGGTGAATATATTTAGTTTATTTTGTAAATAGAGGTATTTCAAAACTTACTTTAAGATTGCGCTGATTTAATATATACTTTTATAAGGGAGCATGTAGCTACCTTCCATGATGCAGTTCTTCCCGATTGCTAGGCCTAAACTTTGTCATGTGACAGAGGGGGGGGGGGGGGACATCACCTTTGATTAGCTAAGCTTTAATGATGATGAAAGGATGGGTGGGGGGAAAGCTGGAGAATATAGGTAAGTGGTGTAGATGGAGTAGATGTGAGGTGCTGAACTCTGATCCTACATGTGTTACTCAGGAGGTTTTGATTGGGCTTAGTGCCTCCACAACATTGGCCACCACAGTCCATTGTGATTCTTAAAGCCCAGTTCTTGAAAAAGAGCACTGTCTAAGAGCTTCCAGACAAAGTCCTATAAGAGTATTGCTACTTTTATTGGAGTCCTGATGAAGGGGGGTTGTTTGCCCTCGAAATTATTTGGCTGCCTTTTATCCTGGTGGTTTTTTTATGGACACCATCAATAAATGATTATGGAATCTTATGATAACTGTGACAGAACCCACTGTCACTGTGTGTTTTGGAGGGGACTGTGCGCAAGCCTCCTAGCGACAGACTATGGGCCAGAAGATACTGGAGACCTAGGGACATGCTGGCATTGAGTTGATGTAATGTAATGCTACAGCCCTTCTCCCCCCATCCCCCCCTCCTGTTTCTGTGTCTAATTGTGTGGATTCATGACACATAGACAATGGTCTGGACTGGAGACATCTCTCCGCAGGGGGTGTGTATTGAGAGACTGCCTGTTTACCATAAGCTCATTAGGTTATCTGTAGCCTGTTTCAATGTACAAATGTTCAGTTCCCATTGGTTGTTCCTTGTCCCCTTCCCCCCTTTGGCAAGGCTAAGGGGAGTGTCCCTAACTGTGTGTAAAACTGTATGTCTTGGGATTTAATAAACAGTTTTAAGCTCTGCATGTTGAACCCTCAACACCTGTGTGGATTGTCTCGTGATTGAGGGGTTAAGGGCTGGTTATGGCTTCTTCGCAGGCTGTGGGTGCGTTTGGAGGACAGGAGACACAGGTCCGGCGGATGTGCCCACCTGGGGTACTAAGATCCGTTACAATAACCATCTGAGCTCTCATTATTGGCTACATTCGTACAAACATGTCAATTTACTGTTAATGGGAACAGTGGAGGATCTCTTCAAAACATCAATAACTTAGTTAATTTAAAGTTTAAAGAAAGTTAAAGAAAACCTGTGTGCATGACAAATTCTAATATTGCAAAGAAATAGCTCTATTTTTCTGACCTCACCTTACTTTAAATATACATTTTATTTTTCTTTCATGCAGGTGTTGCTCTACAGATGACGGGACCTTCAACATATACAGCCAGAGTTGGATCCATTGCCCACATTCCCTGCACCTTCACAGCAGATAAACTTCCTGCAGAGCCCAGATTTTTTGCAGTCTTGTGGCATTTAAAAGGAAAACCCATCCTAAGCTACAACAACAATGTGACATCAGCTGATCCCAGATATTCATTGGATATAGATCAAGCATTGAATGGAAATGCTGGTATGACCATATCTAATACATTCTTGTCAGATAGTGGAGTCTACACATGTTCAGTGACCAACAGTCCTCTTGCAGTAGATAAAAAGATCAAAGTGAGCATTTCAGGTAAGGAAATCCATTTTTGTTATTGCAGAAATAGTTATTCTTAACCACTTCCATACAGTGCAGCTACACCCCCTTCCTGCCCAGACCAATTTTCAGCTTTCAGCGCTCTCACACTTTGAATGATAATTACTCAGTCATGCAACGCTGTACCCAATCAAATTTTTTATAATTTTTTTCACACAAATAGAGCTTTCTTTTGGTAGTATTTAATCACCACTGGGTTTTTTATTTTTTGCGATATAAGTGAAAAAAGAGCGAACATTTTGAAATAAAAAACATTTTGTTTTAGTTTTTATTATAAAATTTTGCATATAAGTAATTTTTTTTTCATAAATTTGGGCCAAAATTTATACTACTGCATATCTTTGGTAAAAATAACCCAAATTAGTGGTTATTATTTAGTCTGTGTAAAAGTTATAGCGTCTACAAGCTATGGTGCCAATCATTGAAAATTGATCACACCCGATGTAACGACGGCCTATCTCATTTTTTGAGGCTCTGAAATGTCAGGACAGTACAAATACCCCCCAAATGACACCTTTTTGGAAAGTAGACATTCCAGAGTATTTAGTAAGAGGCATGGTGAGTTTTTTTAAGTCGTTTTTTTTTTTTTTACTCAAAATTGTCATAATAACAAGTTATTTCTCACACACAGTATATGCATACTTGCAATTACACCCCAAAATACATTCTGCTACTCCTCCTGAGTATGGCAATACCACATGTGTGAGACTTTTACACAGCCTGGCCACATACAGAGGCCCAACATGCAAAGAGCACCGTCAGGTGTTCTAGGAGCATAAATTACCAATATAATTTCCTAATGACCTATCACACTTTTGAAGGCCCTGGAGCACCAGGACAATGGAATTACCCACAAAATTACCCCATTTTGGAAAGCAAACACCCCAACGTATATATTCTATGAGGCATAATAAGTCTTTTGAACATGTCATTTTTTTCCACAAGTTTTTGGAAAATGTTGAAAGAAAATTAAAACATTTTTTTTTTCACACAAAGTTGTCAATTTATAAGATATCATTGGATATAGATCAAGCATTGAATGGAAATGCTGGTATGACCATATCTAATACATTCTTGTCAGATAGTGGAGTCTACACATGTTCAGTGACCAACAGTCCTCTTGCAGTAGATAAAAAGATCAAAGTGAGCATTTCAGGTAAGGAAATCCATTTTTGTTATTGCAGAAATAGTTATTCTTAACCACTTCCATACAGTGCAGCTACACCCCCTTCCTGCCCAGACCAATTTTCAGCTTTCAGCGCTCTCACACTTTGAATGATAATTACTCAGTCATGCAACGCTGTACCCAATCAAATTTTTTATAATTTTTTTCACACAAATAGAGCTTTCTTTTGGTAGTATTTAATCACCACTGGGTTTTTTATTTTTTGCGATATAAGTGAAAAAAGAGCGAACATTTTGAAATAAAAAACATTTTGTTTTAGTTTTTATTATAAAATTTTGCATATAAGTAATTTTTTTTTCATAAATTTGGGCCAAAATTTATACTACTGCATATCTTTGGTAAAAATAACCCAAATTAGTGGTTATTATTTAGTCTGTGTAAAAGTTATAGCGTCTACAAGCTATGGTGCCAATCATTGAAAATTGATCACACCCGATGTAACGACGGCCTATCTCATTTTTTGAGGCTCTGAAATGTCAGGACAGTACAAATACCCCCCAAATGACACCTTTTTGGAAAGTAGACATTCCAGAGTATTTAGTAAGAGGCATGGTGAGTTTTTTTAAGTCGTTTTTTTTTTTTTTTACTCAAAATTGTCATAATAACAAGTTATTTCTCACACACAGTATATGCATACTTGCAATTACACCCCAAAATACATTCTGCTACTCCTCCTGAGTATGGCAATACCACATGTGTGAGACTTTTACACAGCCTGGCCACATACAGAGGCCCAACATGCAAAGAGCACCGTCAGGTGTTCTAGGAGCATAAATTACCAATATAATTTCCTAATGACCTATCACACTTTTGAAGGCCCTGGAGCACCAGGACAATGGAATTACCCACAAAATTACCCCATTTTGGAAAGCAAACACCCCAACGTATATATTCTATGAGGCATAATAAGTCTTTTGAACATGTCATTTTTTTCCACAAGTTTTTGGAAAATGTTGAAAGAAAATTAAAACATTTTTTTTTTCACACAAAGTTGTCAATTTATAAGATATTTCTAACACATAGCATGTATATAGCAAAAATTACACCCCAAAATACATTTTGCTACTCCTCCTGAGTATGGCGATACAACATATGTGGGACTTTGTCACAGCATAGCTACATACAGAGACCCAACATGCAAGGAGCACCGTCAGGTGTTCTAGGAGCATAAATTACACATATAATTTCATTACAACCTATCACACTTTTGAAGGCCCTGGAACGCCAAGACAATGCAAACCCCCACAAAATGACCCCATTTTGGAAAGCAAACACCCCAACACATAATCTAGGAGGCATGGACTGCAGATAGGTACTCAGGTACTCTGATGGACTGCAGACAGGTACTCAGGTACACTGATCGGCTTCAGAAAGGTACTCAGGTACTCTGATGAGTTTCAGAGAGGTACTTGGGTATTCTGATGGGCTAGAGACAGGTACTTGGGTAACATGATGGGCTACAGATAGGTACTCGGGCACTCTGGGCTGGAGACAGGTACTCGGGTACTCTGGGCTGGAGACAGGTACTCGGGTACTCTGGGCTGGAGACAAGTGCTTGGGTACTCTGGGCTGGAGACAGGTACTCGGGTACTCTGATGGGCAGAAGACAGGTACTCAGGTACTCTATTGGGCTGCAGATAGGTACTCAGATACCCTGATGGGCTGGGGACAGGTACTCAGGTATTCTGATGGGCTGCAGATAGGTACTCTGATGAGCTGGAGACAGGTACTCGGGTACTCTGATGACAGGTACCCGGGTACTCTGATGGGCTGGTGACAGGTACTTGGGTACGCTGATGACATGTTCTCGGGTACTCTGATGGGCTGCAGAGAGGTACTTGGGTACTCTGATTCCGGATACTCTGGTGACAGGTACTCGGGTACTCTGATGACAGGTACTCGGGTACTCTAATGACAGGTACTCAAATTACCCGAGTACCTGTCATCAGAGTACCCAAGTACCTGTCACCAGCCCATCAGAGTACCCGAGTACCTGTCATCAGAGTACCCAAATACCTGCCACCAGCCCATCAGAATACCCGAGTACCTGTCATCAGAGTACCCGAGTACCTGCCATCAGAGTACCTGATGGGCTGGTGGCAGGTACTTGGGTAATTTGATGGGCTAGTGACAGGTACTTTGATGGGCTAGTGACAGGTACTCTTTATTGGGGGGGCAATCAGTGTGTTTTGGGGTGCACTGTAATTGTTAACTAGCTGTTACCGCAATCTCCTCCTCACACAGGATCAGTGTGTGAGGAGGAGAACACGGTGACAGCTAGTTAGCGTGTTCTCTGTTGACATTCTGTTCAATCACAGCCAGTCACGTGGTAAAGAGCCAATTTCTTTGGCTCTTTACCCTGATCAGGGATGGACTGTGTCAGAGTGACACTCTCCATCCCCAATCGCCGCTTTGCGTGCCCCTGGGGGATGCGCGCGAGCGGCGTGCACGAGGGAAGTGCATGTGGCCGGCTGTGATTGGACACGGCCAGTCACATGGTAAAGAGACATTTTTTTAATGGCTCTTTACACTGATCAGGGATGGGCTGTGTTCTGACGGACATGCCGAATCCCCGATCGCTGCGCTGCACGCCCCCTTTGGGCTGGAGAGCAGCTGATCCGGGCGGACGTCATATGACACCCGCCCGGACCGAGGGACACTTCCTGCCGGCGTCATATTACTATGGCCCGGTAAGGAAGTGGTTAAAGAACTAATCATTTTTTTCATCAGCTTGATTCCCTCTACCCCAGCATGAGGCTAAAATTATTTTGCATTTTAACAGGGTCAGCTGATATCTGATATAAAAAAAAACAGTGGAATACAAAATACACTCAAAATATACCTAAAGCAAAACTTTTTTTTTCATTTTGGATAGAGTGGAGAGGGATTAGAACACTTGATTTTTTTTTGCTGTTTGTGCCCTGTTAAGAAATTCTCTTCTAAAGTGAAATTAAAAGAAAACCCAAATTTTGGGTTGTACCCAGAAAAGTAATATAGGCAAATTTTTCCAATGGGGACATTAGTTCTGGTGACCTGGGGGGTCCCCAAGGAATTCCCTTAATTTGCCGGGATTTCCTCTCACTTACTGTTTGGCTGGCTATGCAACAGAAAGTGACGTTAAATCTCCCCAATAGGACATAGATGGCAAAACCTAAACTGACAGGGGTTATAACCCTCCCTTACACTATCCAAAATGAAAAAAAGTTCTGTCTATCCTTCTAATTTAACTTAGCCCCAGCTTCCAGGCAGCAACAGTGCCTAGGTGAGAGTGACATGACAATCCTGAAAGTATCTCTGACAATCTCAGAAGGATAGTCTCAGACAGATTTGTATGCTCCTGCAGAATTCCGTCTGATTTCTCCTTTCCTTCTTCAACACTGTAAAGACAGAATATGATTGGCCGCTGTGGAGAATTTAATGCTATGAGAATCAATTCTACTCCAGAACATTTTCATCAATCAGGCCAATCATACGTTACTTTAGCTACGGGTTAGTTAGTTTATAGTATATCCTAAAGCGGAACTAAACCCATTGATTTAATGGTTTGAAAAAACAGTTACATTCCTGGCATGTCGGGAATAACTGTCACATTTGCTTGTGCTCTCAGCCAAACTGTCAAACCATCAAATGGTGTCATGAGTAATCACACACGATGGCAGTTGCAGATCAAACAGAGGCTAAGATGGCAGTTTCCTTGGCTGAAAATGATAGGAGGGTTTAGTTCTGCTTTATATATAATAATTAATCTAACTGGGAGTCTAACCCTCCTCTACACCATCCAAAACTAAAAAAAAGTTAAAGCGCAGTTCCGGCCACAGAATGTTTTTTTTTTTAAATACTTCCCAAACAGTGATCCACCGCCCTTCATACATCCGCTAATCCGGTTTTACACAGTTTAATAATTGATTGGCAATCATAAAATCTTACTTTATAAAACGTTTGCTTAGCGCCGCCATCTTTGTTCTGGTCACCCGAAGCCGCAGTATGCAAATGTATGCCCTGCTTCCTGGTTCTAGCTGGAGGGGGCAGATGAATGCAGTGCGAAATCTCGCGCATGCCCAGTACTGTGCGATCGGCATAGTAAGGGTTTCCATAGGGACACCTATCATCGCGTCATTTCCTGTTTGCAAATAACGCGATGAGAGGAGCGGCCGGCCGCTTACATCACTGCCCATTGCCTCCTGGGAGGGATGAGTATGAGCACCCAGGACGCATTGCAGGACAGGAAGTGGGGGCGTGGGCCGCGGCCACAGAGGAATATCCAATTCTTTTTCAAGTGACACTAAGGAAGCGGATGCCACAAAATCTATTGTAACGATTTTGCGGCCGGAAGTCCGCTTTAAGGTTTTAGATACAATTTAATGGACCATCCCCCCCCACCAAAAAAAAAAGAGTAGGATAGCAGTCCAGCATGTTGGGGGTGCGGAAAGTGTAAAAATATAAAGTACATTGCAAAAGAGGAACACAAGGGGGTGCCGTGCAGCATCAATGGGTTTATTACGATTAAAAAGCCACATGCAAACTCAAAGAAATATAAAATCAAAGAGCTTATCTACAGCCATGCCACATTGGATGCAAGCCATCCACCAGAAGAGCCACTTGTGACAGCAAACAGCGTGTTGTCAGTGAGTAAACCAAGTCCAATGTTCCAGGAAGTGAGGAGAGCCCTATCAATACTTCCCACTGACAACACCAATTGTGGAAGGGAGTTCAACATCCTTACCACCCTGACAGTGAAAAACTCCCTACACAGGTTAAGGGTAAACCACCCTGTGTCTTCCTACAGTCCCTGAGACCGAATAGTTTGTTCCCTATGCTAGAATCTCCATTAAGATATTTGCAGATTGCTATCATATCTCCTCTCACACGAGTACGTTTACCACTTGCCGACCGTCAGCAGTACATATACTGCGGCAGGTTGGCTCTGTCCTGCGAAACGACGCAACTGTATGTTGCTTCACAGGACCACTAGTGGGGGCACATGCACGTGCCGATTGGCCACAGGGGGAGCCGATCGATCCCCGCGGAGACAGAATGGCGGTCTGCCATTGTAAACACAGCGGACCAATGTTCTTTCAGCAATGAACACAGGGATCCTCTGTTCCTCTTATTTAGGAGCACAGGTCTCTGTGTTCATTCAGTGAATACAACGCCCACACAGTTAGCGAGCATCCCCTAGGGATACATTTAACCCATTGATCACCCCTGGTGTTAACCCCTTCCCTGCCAGTGTCATTATTACAGTAACAATGCATATTTTTAGCACTGATTACTGTAGTAATGTCACTAACCTCCCCCAAAAGTGTCAAAAATGTCAGTTAGGGGTCCAATCAGTCTGCCGCAATGTCATAGTCCTGTTAGAAATCGCTGATCACCGCCATTACTAATAAAAAAATTAATAAATAAATAAAAATGACATAAATCTTTCCACTAGTTTGTAGACGCAGTAACTTTTTTTATTGGGAATGTTATATAGCAGAAAGTAAAAAATATTGTTTTTTTTTTTCTTTTCAGAATTGTCACTCTTTTTTTGTTTATAGCGCAAAGATGATCAAATACCACAAAAAAAAAAAAAGCTCTTTGTGGGGAAAAGGGACATCAATTTTATTTGGGTACAGCTTCACACGACCGCGCAGTTGTCACTTAAAATAACGCAGTGCTGTATCGCAAGAAATTGCCTGGTCATTAAGGGGGTAAAACTTTCTGGTTCAGAAGTGGTTAATATTTGTAGTTGTTCCTCATAACAGAAGTCCTCCAGCCCCCTTATTAGCTTTGTTGCCCTTCTCTGGATTCTTTCCAGTTCCAGCATATTCTACCTGAGGACTGGAGACCAGAACTGGATGGCATACTCCAGATGTGACTGCACCAGAGTTTTGTAAAGTGGTAGAATTATAGTTTATTCTCTGGAGTAAATTCCCTTTTTAATGAATACTCATATTCTGCTGCCTTTGCTTGTTGGGGCAAAGCATGCTGTTGCTGATGATAATGTGACTACTATAAGACAATAAGTTCATGCTACCGCGACCATAAGTCGCCCCATGACGGAGCGACTTTTTACCGCAACTTTACCGCGACTTCAGCGCGACTTGTCAATTATTTAAAGCGACTTATATGATAGACGACTTTGTATTTGGCCAATCAGAATATGATGTGTTGTGACCTAATTCCCCTTTTCTGTTTTTTTTTTTTTACTCATTTCCTCATTGCCCACCAGTACCACGTATCAGTGCCATATATCAGTACCACGTATCAGTGCCACTAATCAGTGTCCACCAGTACCACGTATTAGTGCCATATATCAGTACCACGTATCAGTGCCACTAATCAGTGTCCACCAGTGACACGTATCAGTGCCTCGAATCAGTGTCCACCAGTGCCACATATCAGTGCCACGAATCAGTGTCCATCAGTGCCACTGCCCACCAGTGCCACTTATTTGTGTCCACCAGTGCCACTCACACAGACCAGGCAAAGATAATGGTATATAGGAACTGTAGACATGGCTGCAATGTGGGGAATGCCTGGCTAAATTTCCTTCTTCCTGGAAAGTCGGATCACAGTCGCTTGACAAAAGATAAGGATCCGACTTGGAGGCGACTCCCATTGAAGTTTATTGGCACAAGTCGGATACAAGTCGCCTTGAAGTAGTACAGGACCATTTTCTGAAGTCGGAGTGACTTCAGTAGTGCATATTAAGACGGCTCTCATTCATTTACATTACATTTGTTATGACAAGCGACTTGGGGCGACTTGAGGGCACACAAGTCGCCGGACAAGTCGTACTAGTGTTAATGGAGTCTTAACCCACTTGCACCAATAAACAAATAAGTGAAGCAAAATTAAGTGCAGTGTGAATAAATTGAGTTGCTGCTGTTGCAAAACCAACGGTATAACTATAAACAGAAACAAACGCAGGAGTGGTACACTCTATGCCATAAACAGCGCTAGTTCAAAAAAATGATCAGCAAATATCCCAAAAAAGCACAAATTGACAATGTGTAAATGATAAACCAATGTGTTAAAATGATATGTGTGAGGAAATTACATATAAAGTGCTAGTGCAGAGAAAGAAAGAAAAAAATAAGTCACCCCTTATAAACCCAGTGCATCAAAACTAAAAATACAGTCTAGTAAAAACAGATCAGATATTGGTATACAATAAATCCTTCATGGGTTTCCACCAAGGGTGGCGCAATCTTCCTGCCACTATGCCCAGATGCGTCGTGAGAGTATATCCTGGAAGTAAGAATGGTGGCATCCTCCGTGAGAGATATTGAAAAAAATTCCCACTCACTAGACGATGTTGATCCTTGTTACCATATGGCAAGGGGATCAAGTAAAGCTTTAATGGTCTCCATGACCAAGATGCAGTCTTCAAACGGTCAGCTCCCTCCAGAGAGTGAAGAGTTCCCAGTGCAATCTTGGGGAGAGAAAACAAAAGCAAAAGACGGGCTGCTCATAGCGTAAAAAAGCATAAATAATCTTTATTGTAAACCCTTATAGGGCCCATGATAAAAAAAAAAAAATATATATATATATATATATATATATATATATATATATATATATATATATATATATATATATATAATTATATATAAAGTATATCACAAAAGTAAGTACTCCCCTCACATTTTTGTATATATTTAATTATACCTTTTCATGTGACAACACTGAAGAAATGACACTTTGCTACAATGTAAAGCAGTGAGTGTACAGCTTGTATAACAGTGCAAATTTGCTGTCCCCTAACAATAACTCAACACACAGCCATTAATGTCTAAACCGCTGGCAAAAAAGTGAGTACACCCCTAAGTGAAAATGTCCAAATTGGGCCCAAAGTGTCAATATTTTGTGTGGCCACCATTATTTTCCAGCACTGCCTTAACCCTCTTGGGCATGGAGTTCACCAGAGCTTCACAGGTTGCCACTGGAGTCCTCTTCCACTTCTCCATGATGACATCACGGAGCTGGTGGATGTTAGAGACCTTGCGCTCCTCCACCTTCCGTTTTGAAGATGCTCAACAGATGCTCATTAGGGTTTAGGTCTGGAGACATGCTTGGCCAGTCCATCACCTTTACCCTCAGCTTCTTTAGCAAGGCAGTGGTCATCTAAACCCCTGTTCTTTATTTATATCATGAGACAGGTCTACTTGGTTGGTGGCAGACTGGAGGGTGACTACATCAGACTGGGGGCTGGCTGGCTTTTATGCACCTCTTTTAATCCTTTTCAACTTTCATTTTTTCTGATACAGGGATGGAGATGCTGGGCATTACCTGCTGGTGTCTCACTCAAAGTCCCACATAGCCTACATTGTTTAGGCAGTGGTCATCTTCGAGGTATGTTTGGGGTCGTTATCATGTTGGAATACTGCCCTGCCACCCTGTCTCTGAAGGGAGGGGATCATGCTCTGCTTCAGTATGTCACAGTACATGTTGGCATTCATGGTTCCCTCAATGAACTGTAACTCCCCAGTGCCGGCAGCACTCATGCAGCCCCAGACCATGACACTCCCACCACCATGCTTGACTATAGGCAAGACACACTTGTCTTTGTACTCCTCACCTGGTTGCACCTCCACACACGCTTGACACAATCTGAACTAAATACGTTTATCTTGGTCTCATCAGACCGCAGGACATGGTTTCAGCAATCCGTGTCCTTAGTCTGCTTGACTTCAGCAAACTGTTTGCAGGCTTTCTTGAGCATCATCTTTAGAAGATGCAGTGTGCTTCGTATGGTCTGAGCACTGACAGGTTGACCCTTCACCCCTTCAACCTCTGCAGCAATGCTGGCAGCACTCATACATCTATTTCCCAAAGACAACCTCTGGATATGACGCTGAGTACGTGCACTCAACTTCTTTGTTTGACCATGGCAAGGCCTGTTCTGAGTGGAACCTGTCCTGTTTTACCGCTGTATGGTCTTGGTCATTGTGCTGCAGCTCAGTTTCAGGGTCCTGGCAGTCTTCGTATAGCCTAGGCCATCTTTATGTAGAGCAACAATTCTTTTTTTTCGATCCTCAGAGTTCTTTGCCATGAGGTGCCATGTTGAACTTCCAGTGACCAGTATGAGAGAGTGAGAGCGATAACACCAAATATAACACACCTGCTCCCGATTCACACCTGAGACCTTGTAACACTAATGAGTCACATGACATCGGGGAGGGAAAATGGCTAATTGGGCCCAATTTGGACATTTACACTTACTCACTGTACTCAATTTTGTTGCCAGCCGTTTAGACATTAATGGCTGTGTGTTGAGTTATTTTGAGGGGACAGTAAATTTACACTGTTATACAAGCTGTACACTCACTACATTGTAGCAAAGTGTCATTTCTTCAGTGTTGTCACATGAAAAGATATAAGAAAATATTTACACAAATGTGAGGTGTGTACTCACTTTTGTCAAATACTGTGTATGTGTATATATATATATATATATATATATATATAGCACTACTTGGGAGCTGCGGAATACGGATTCCCCTGGGTTACCATTAGCAACAGCATAACAGTACCACATGTTCAAAGTGATTTTGGCTCAGTCAGGAAACAGTCTATGAGCTTTGGTTTTTGTGTTTTTATTGAGAACTTGGATGGGAGAAGGGAATGAGTGGGATACTCCAACTTGTATAACTATGCACAATAGGCTGGGACGACTGAATAATGCTGAGTGCGGCAAGGCCGCTGCTTCATTAGCAGTGAAGTAGTATTAATTGAACTGTCTGAGGTAAACTGTACTGTACTGCAGAACAATCTTCATGGCCCTTCCTGGCACCCCCTTTGCTCCTATTCTTCAAGGTCAACTACACGGCACCCCCTTTGCTGTATCACTCCGTGTGTGAGCTGGCTCCTTGATCCCCTGACTTCTCTGGAGTGGTCCACTTTCCTAGGCAGACCCTTTGGCAAATCTCCAGGTACTCACGGACACTGTTTTTTCCAAGAGACTCTGCCAGCATCTCCACTGTAAGCTTCACTGGATCCTCTGCAGCTCAGCTCCACACCTGGTTCACTATTCCAACTGCCTGAACCACCTTCCTCACACTCTGCAGGAGGAGAGACAGTCATCCACCTCCTCCTGGGACTTTGCTTCCACAAAAAGACGCCCTGTCACACGCTCCCTCAGTATTTATGGTCAATCCCAGGATACATTGCAAGAATGCCCTCCCACTGGGACTGCCATAAAACATGATGTGTCACTGGCTAGGTTTCCTTCACTGTCCAACAAGCTCCCTCATTGGATATAGTGGGGACACTCCCTCAGACCCAGTGAATCACACCTGGAAACATGTGACAGGCAAACTAATAGATCAGGCTCCCCTGATAAGCAGCAGGAGCATTAGATGTTTTTACCTAGCACCTACCTAGGAGGGTGCTACATCTATATTATTAATTTATTTTTTCCGATATAAAATATTTGAAGTATTTTTATCTCTTTATTGGTGGACCCTATACTTACATTCACCAGCCATTTTTTTTTAGGTCCACCTTGCTAGTAACGGGTTGGACCCCCTATTTCCTTCAGAACCGCCTTCATCTTATGTGGCATAGATACAACAAGGTGTTGGAAACATTCCTCAGAGATTTTGGTCCATAGTGACATGATAGCATCACGCAGTTTCTGCAGATTTGTCAGCTGTACATCCATGATGCGAATCTCCCATTGCACCACATCCCAATGGTGCTCTATTGAATGAGATGTGGTGAGTGTGGAGGCCATTGGAGTGCAGTGACCTCATTGTCATGGTGAAGAAACCAGTGGTGAGATGATTTGAGCTTTGTGACATGGTGCATTATCCTGCTGGAAGGAGCCATCCAAAGATGGGTGCACTTCCATAAATCCTCTTTATTGAAGCTCATGTGACAGGTGGTTGACAGATAGAGCAGGGGACAATGAAGTAGATGTATCATGGGGGCACTGTAGTCCTAAAGGGATGGACATGATTAGCAACAATACTTAGGTAGGTTGTGGTGTTTAAACGATGCTCAATTGGTACTAAGGGGGCCCAAAGTGTGCCAAGCAGGGCTTTTATTCAGCTGGAACTTGGTGGAACTCACTTCCACCACCTTTGGCTCAAGCTCCCTGCTCCCCGCTCACCACTATCACTTGTACACACAGAAGTCCAGCTTCTGTGTACAAGTGACAGCTTGTCTCCCAACAGCTTCCATAAATCTGATCTCCTGAGCAAGTCCTATGGAGTGCAGGAAGGGGACAAGGGAGATGCAGGTGCCTGGGGTGCAGTGTGGTCCTGGGCAGGAGGAGGGCATTGTGTGGTAGGCTGACCCTCTGTGATCTCCATTTCTCCCTGGTACCCATATGCCGACACCCCTGCTGGATGATCTCCCTGCAGGTGAGAGAGGTGGAGCCACCTACATTGTGTGTGTATGGGGGGGGGGGGGGGAATTGGGCTGGCTGGGTGCTTCAACTTAACCACTTAAGCCCCGGAAGATTTTACACCCTTCCTGACCAGGGCCTATTCCGCACTGCGTGACTTTAACGGAGAATTGCGCGATCGTGCGACGCTGTACCTAAACAAATTTGACTTCCTTTTTTTCCCACAAACAGAGCTTTCTTTTGGTGGTATTTGATCACCTGTGCGATTTTTTGATCATGCGCTATAAACAAAAAAAGAGCGTCAATTTTGCAAAAATAACAATATTTTTCGAATTTTTTTATATGAAATTTCCAAAAAAAAATGTAAAAATCAATATTTTTTAACATTTTAGGCCAATTTGTTTTAGGCTATATATTTTTTGGTAAAAAAAAAATCGCAAAAAGTGTATTTTGATTGGTTTGCGCAAAAGTTATTGCGTTTACTAACTAAGGGAAAGATTTTTGTCATTTTTTTTTTTTTACGCGTAATGGCGGCGATCTGCGATTTTTTTTTTTTTTGCGGGACTGCAACATTGCGGCGGACAGATCGGACCCTTGACTGACATTTTTGACACTTTTGGGGTTACCAGTGACATTACTACAGTAATCAGTGCTATACATATGCACTGTTACTATAAAAATGACACTGGCAGTGAAGGGGTTAACTTTTTTGAGAGGGAGGGGTTTAGTGTGTCCCTAGGGGCGTGCTTCTAACTGTGATTGGTTGTGGCTTGAGGTGTAAGAACAGTGATCAACGGTCCTACATAGCAGAACCGTATGATCACTATTCTTACACAGGGGAGAATGACAGGCGGCTTGTTTACATCAGCCGCCTGTCTTTCTCCCTGTGTCACGGACGATCGCGAGTGCCTGGTGGACACACGCACAGGGGGGTCCGTGACCGAGCGGGAGCGCGCATTTGGCGGCACGCGCTCGCTCCCCAGAGCCTCACAGGCTAGCGACGTAGACCTACGTTGCTCTGCCTGTGAGGGGCTGACCGCCGCAGTAAATATACTGTGAGCAGTCGGCAAGTGGTTAAAGATTGTTTAGGAAATATGTTTGTAATATATGATTTGTATAAGATGATGGCTTTTTTAATGTATTGAATTGTATGTAATATACATTTGAATAATGTAAAGATATTAATTATTGCAACAATGTATAAGATGGATTAGTCCGCTTCCAACATACACAGCCTGTTTTCGTATATAAGAGAATTTAATAGATTGTTTGGGAATTGTATCAATAAAAGAAATTGAGATTTGGTGAATACTTTAACCAATAGCATGTGAGGAAGGGGTACTTAAAGTGATTGTAAACGATCACCTTGTAAAACAGCCCATTCAGTTTAAAATATAATATAAATTAAAGGCAAAACATTTTTGTATATATAGGTATTCTGTATATATATATATACAGTGCCTTGCGAAAGTATTCGGCCCCCTTGAACTTTTCGACCTTTTGCCACATTTCAGGCTTCAATCATAAAGATATAAAACTGTATTTTTTTGTGAAGAATTAACAACAAGTGGGACATAATCATGAAGTGGAACGAAATTTATTGGATATTTCAAACTTTTTTAACAAATAAAAAACTGAAAAATTGGGCGTGCAAAATTATTCAGCCCCCCCCTTAAGTTAATACTTTGTAGCGCCACCTTTTGCTGTGATTACAGCTGTAAGTCGCTTAGGGTATGTCTCTATCAGTTTTGCACATCGAGAGACTGAAATTTTTGCCCATTCCTCCTTGCAAAACAGCTCGAGCACAGTGAGGTTGGATGGAGAGCGTTTGTGAACAGCAGTTTTCAGTTCTTTCCACAGATTCTCGATTGGATTCAGGTCTGGACTTTGACTTGGCCATTCTAACACCTGGATATGTTTATTTGTGAACCATTCCATTGTAGATTTTGCTTTATGTTTTGGATCATTGTCTTGTTGGAAGACAAATCTCCGTCCCAGTCTCAGGTCTTTTGCAGACTCCATCAGGTTTTCTTCCAGAATGGTCCTGTATTTGGCTCCATCCATCTTCCCATCAATTTTAACCATCTTCCCTGTCCCTGCTGAAGAAAAGCAGGCCCAAACCATGATGCTGCCACCACCATGTTTGACAGTGGGGATGGTGTGTTCAGGGTGATGAGCTGTGTTGCTTTTATGCCAAACATAACGTTTTGCATTGTTGCCAAAAAGTTTGATTTTGGTTTCATCTGACCAGAGCACCTTCTTCCAGATGTTTGGTGTGTCTCCCAGGTGGCTTGTGGCAAACTTTAACTACACTTTTTATGGATATCTTTAAGAAATGGCTTTCTTCTTGCCACTCTTCCACAAAGGCCAGATTTGTGCAGTATACGACTGATTGTTGTCCTATGGACAGAGTCTCCCACCTCAGCTGTAGATCTCTGCAGTTCATCCAGAGTGATCATGGGCCTCTTGGCTGCATCTCTGATCAGTCTTCTCCTTGTATGAGCTGAAAGTTTAGAGGGACGGCCAGGTCTTCGTAGATTTGCAGTGGTCTAATACTCCTTCCATTTCAATATTCTCGCTTGCACAGTGCTCCTTGGGATGTTTAAAGCTTGGGAAATCTTTTTGTATCCAAATCCGGCTTTAAACTTCTCTAAAACTGTATCTCGGACCTGCCTGGTGTGTTCCTTGCTCTTCATGATGCTCTCTGCGGTTTAAACTGACCTCTGAGACTATCACAGTGCAGGTGCATTTATATGGAGACTTGATTACACACAGGTGGATTCTATTTATAATCATTAGGCATTTAGGTCAACATTGGATCATTCAGAGATCCTCACTGAACTTCTGGAGAGAGTTTGCTGCACTGAAAGTAAAGGGGCTGAATAATCTTGCACGCCCAATTTTTCAGTTTTTTATTTGTTAACAAAGTTTGAAATATCCAATAAATTTCGTTCCACTTCATGACTGTGTCCCACTTGTTGTTGATTCTTCACAAAAAATTACAGTTTTATATCTTTATGTTTGAAGCCTGAAATGTGGCAAAAGGTCAAAAAGTTCAAGGGGGCCGAATACTTTCGCAAGGCACTGTATGCTGTTTCTCTTCCCCCCCAGCTCATATGCAGCTGAGAAAAGAGGGAATGCGATCTCTTATAAAAAAGGGGAAAATGTATTTATAATGTTATATATATTCACAATGGATATAAAAAGTCTACACACCCCTGTTAAAATGTCAGGTTTCTGTGATGTAAAATGAGACAAAGACAAATAATTTCAGAACTTTTTCCAACTTCAATGTGACCTATAAACTGTGCAACTCAGTAGAAAATCAAACCGAAATCTTTTTTTTTTGGGGGGGGCGGGAGGTGAAAATAAAAAACTAAAATAATGTGGTTGCATAACTGTGCACACCTTCTTATACAGGGCGTTTTATCTCAGAGAATAGGTGCAGGAACTCCCCCCCCATCTGAGTCACTTCTTGTCTCCGCCCCTACCCACCTCCAAGCACCATCCCTTAGTACCGCCCCCTACCAACCTCCCAGCACAGCCTCATTTAGAGAATACAAACCCAAATATCATTATGTCGTGCTAATTAATTTGTATGGAATTTGGTAGCGATAACAAGAAAAGCAGTAAAATAGATCCCCTGCTGCTAGCAACAATATACACCCCCAACAACAATAGATTCCCCTAGCAATAATAGACCTCCCCAGCAACTTTGGACCCCTGCAACAAAATATCACTCCAGCAACAATTGACTCCCAGCAGCAAGAACAGATCTCCCAGCAGCCAGCATCAATAGACTCTTCAGCAGCCAGGAACAATAGACCCCTCCCTCAACAGTAGATCACTTGCAACAACAATTGACCCCACCAGCAACAATAGGCCACCACACAAAACTGAATTCTCTCCAGCAACAATAGATCCCCCAACAGCCAGCATCAGTAGACCTTCCATCACACTCCACCCCAGCAACCCTTGCCATTACATACATTCAGTGCTGGAGGTGCCGGAACTGTGTTCCCCCGCGTTCCCGCTAAAAAAATGCCCTGCTCTTATAACTGGGGATGTAGCTGTGTTCAGAATAGGAGTCAGTACACACCTGCCATGATTTAATATGCCTCTCATTAAAAACAAATAAAGTTCAGCTGTTCTAGTAGGTCTTTCCTGACATTTTCTTAGTCACATCCTGCAGCAAAACCCTGGTCTACAGAGAGCTTCCAAAGCATCAGAGGGATCTCATTGTTAAAAGGTATCAGTCAGGAGAAGGGTACAAAAGAATTTCCAAGTCATCAGATACACCATGGAACACAGTGAAGATGGTCAACATCAAGTGGAGAAAATATGACACAACCGTGACATTACCAAGAACTGGACGTCACCCCAAAATTGATGAAAAGACGAGAAGAAAACTGGTCAGGGAGGCTGCCAAGAGGCCTACAGCAACATTAAAGGAGCTGCAGGAATATCTGGCAAGTACTGGCTGTGTGGTCCATGTGACAACAATCTCCCGTGTTCTTCATATGTCTGGGCAATGGGGGAGAGTGGAAGGCGGAAACCTTTTCTTACCAAGAAAAACATCCAAGCCCAGATACATTTTGAAAAAACTAATCTAAAGTCTCCCAAAATCATGTGGGAAAATGTGTTCTGGTCTGATGAAACCAAGGTTGAACTTTTTGGCCATAATTCCAAAAGATATGTTTGGTGCAAAAACAACACTGCACATCACCAAAAGAACACCATACACACAGTGAAGCATGGTGGTGGCATGCTTTGGGGCTGTTTTTCTTTAGCTGGAACAGGGGCCTTAGTCCAGGTAGAGGGAATTATGAACAGTTCCAAATATCAGTCAACATTGGCACAAAACCTTCAGGCTTCTGCTAGAAAGCGGAATATGAAGAGGAACTTAATCTTTCAGCATGATAACGACCCAAAGCATACATCCAAATCAACAAAGTCAGGACAAGTCTGATCATTGGAGGAGAATACACTGAGTTCCCAGCATAGCTAGAGAACTGACCACAATGTGCTCTCCCTCTTAGTGTGGTCAGTTTTTTTTATCATACAAGTACATGGTAAAGGAGCCACATATCGGGAATATGAAGTGTTGGGGTAACAAAGGCTTTAAGATGGCGGCAGGTTAGCTTCCTGATGACGCAGATTACACAAAATGCATTGAAGCTGCGCGCGCGCATTTGTTTACATAATTTCCTGTCAAGTCTCAGGCATCACTTCCGTGTGTTGGAAGGCACGTTGGCTCTAGGCGAGCGACCAATAACAAGGCTGTTTGTGTTGGTGCCGATGATGATAGCACCAATAAATGTAAGTGTATATCTGTTTCTTTTTATATTTAAATAAAAGAAAAAAAATACTACACTATTACGATGTATTATATATTTTGGATTCTTTTTGCAATGGAATGGGAGAAAGATATCTGGAGGGTCTGGTGTTTGAGAACCTTGAATATGTTGAGTATCTAAATTATGAGCTAAGGAGAGAAAACGGTTAGAACCCATTCAGACTAGCGCGACACGACTTTGGGGGGCGACCTGTGAAGTCGCGTGCACCGCTGTGCACCGCGACTTCGGCGCGACTTGCAGAGACTTCACATAATGGAAGTCTATGCAAGTCGCCTCCAGGTCGCCCCAAAGTAGTACAGGACCCTTTTTCTAAGTCGGAGCGACTTGTGTCGCTCCTATTAGAACGGGTCCTGTGCTAATCAATGGACAAGTCGCGCTAATGTGAATGGGCTCCCAAATTATTTGAGGCGTGTCAAATATTTATGGTTGGTGAGTTTGCATTTTACATGCACTGTGGTGGAGCACTGAGGAAAGGTCTTTCAATCTTTGTATTTGTATTTCTTAGCACGATGATTGGAGAATCCTAAAAGGACTGTATTTTCTTATAGGGGCTTTTTCTTACACCTATATATTGATATAGATATTGATTATGGATTGATGGTTGAATATGCATTTCATTTTCTTATTTTCATGAAGTAGTGAAGTGGTATAGTAGCACCTTACTTTTTTATATTTCTTTTTTTTTTCTCAAAATTTTTATTGGTTTTCAAAAGATGAGATAAACAACGAGGAACATAAACATTTGAAGGGATATTCAGATGATGGTTATATGAAATTATGGAAGATTTTCTGGAAATGACAGTGCCTACATAAAAATAATCGCAATTCATCCATTATACAAAAAGAGTATAGTACAATGTATTATTGTATCATAAGACTTTGACGTAATATTTGCCGTCCGTCCACGGTTTCCACATCTTGTTGAATTTCACACATTGTGATGTTGTGTAGGAATACATTTTTTCGTATGAGAATTGTGTGTTTGTGAAGTCTATTACTTCTGAGGGATTGGGTGTTCGAGTATGAGTCCAGCGTCTTGTCTTGCTATCACTGTTTTGGCTGTCACTAGAATGTGTATTACAACAGTTCTGTGGTGGAAGATGTCTATGTCCAAGTGTAGTATTGCGAGTGCAGGGTTTGGGTTTCTGTAAGAATCTCAAAAATGTTCCTCCAGAAGCTGGTCAGGTTTTTACATGACCAAAAGGTGTGTATCAGTGTTAATTTAGTCGACTAAAACCGACTAAAATGTTTTCGTTGACTAAATGAACACAATTTTAGTCGACTAAAATACGACTAAAACTAAAACAATTCAGATGACTAAAATACGACTATAACTAAAACTAAATTGAAATTTACTGCCAAAATTAACACTGGTGTAGTGCTGTGCTAGTGCATGCTCAAAGCTTAATACCATAAATAATAACATATTAGATTTTTCACTCCAGGACCAGCAGTAGTATATAATGAGTTTGGAAATTGTAGAGAAATGCTTAAATAATGCATTACAAATTACAATTGAACTACGCCCATTCGATTATAGATGACTAAAATGTACTGGAGTTTTAGTCGACTAAAATGTACTGGAGTTTTAGTCGACTAAATACGACTAAAACTAAAACACTTGCAGAAGACTAAAATGGGACTAAAACTAAAATGCCATTTTAGTCCTAAGACTAAGACTGAAACTAAATTGTAATTTGCTGCCAAAATTAACACTGATGTGTATGATGTTACCAACTTGACCACAGTTCCTCCACCATAGGGGGCTGAGTGTGTTAGAAAATTTTGACAAACGATACAGTGTCAGGTACCATCTTGTAATCAATTTTTGCGCTTGCACCCGGTGGGTCACACAGTGTGAGTAATTACAGCGAATGGCTGCCAGCCACTGGTTTTCAGAAAAGGACGCTTGGAGATCTTCTTCCCATTTTCTTATATTTCTGACATACACACGTTTACGTGCATTTACACAAGGTCCTTACAGAACATTTTACTCAGTCAGGATCTTTCTGTCAACAAGATCCTGAGTATAAACATCAGTTGTTATGTCCATGTGCAAGAATACATTTATTGTAATTAAGTATAAAGTTGACTGATTGTCATCTCTTGCAGGTGGTAATTTACAGATGACGGGACCTTCTACATCTACAGCCAGAGTTGGATCCATTGCCCGCATTCCCTGCAGCTTCACAGCAGATAAACTTCCTGCAGATCCCAGATATTTTGCAGTTTTTTGGGATTTTAAAGGAAACCATATCCTAAGCTACAGTAAGACATCAATTGATCCCAGATTTTCGTTGGATAGAGCTCAAGCATTGAATGGAATTGCTAATCTGACCATTTCTGACACATCAGTATCAGACGGTGGAGTCTACACGTGTAAAGTCAACTACAGTTCTTTCCTAATGGAGACAAAGATCAGACTGGACGTTTCAGGTACAGAAATTTAGATTTGATTTCTTATTACGGGAACTTTTATACTCTGCTTCTTTTTAGAGCTTAGTTAACCACTTATTCACTGCCCCATGCAGATATACTGCAGCAGAACGGCCCTCCTGCGCGAAATGACATACCTGTAAGTCATTTTGTGCACTGGGTCTGGGGCGTGCATGGGCCGACGACGACCTGTGATTTGATACAGCGGGAGCCAATCAGCAGGTCCGGTGGACCGTACCGAACCATTCCAACACCGTACCATGCAGTGGAAAACCAAACTGAGCCAAGCAGGGCCGAGTGGAGCCGAGCCGGTACTTGCAGTGGAAAAGTGCCATATGTGTGCTTCCATCAGAATACTGCTTCCTCCGGTCTCAACATAGATATCAGATATTTTAGCCACCCCCATACAAAACTAAAATTAAAGCGGAGTTCCACCCTGGGAACGTTTCTTTTAATAAAAATACCCCCGGGACAGTCAGGGCTAGTGCATTCCACAATGGCTAGCCTCTGATCTGTCCCGGGTTGCACTTACCTTTTAGAAGAAATACTTACCTTGAAAAAGTCTTGTCCAGCGCTGCCATCTCAGGTGTGGGCAGCTTGAAGCCAGCGCGATCCTCTTCTGCGTCCTCTTCTGTCTTCTTCGGTCCCACGATGCACTGCACCGGCCCCGCCGTCACTTCCTGGGCTGCAGCGTCATCCCTGCACAGCTTCTGGGCATGCCCAGAATCTGTTTAGCAAGGTATGACGGCGCCTGCACCGAAACTGACGTCGGGCCGGTGCAGGCACATTGATTCTTGGGAGCGATGACGTTCAGCTCCCAGGAATCATTGAAAGCCAGGAAGTGACGAATCGCCGTGGCCGCCGAGGGGAGATAGAGGAAGTAAGGTAAGTATATTTTCTTCTAAACCTGGTAAGTAAAAAAAAAATAAATAAATTGTGATTATCCATTTGTTTTTCAGGTGACCCGGAGCGAGAAGATGGAGGTAAGTATAATTTTAGGGTGGAACTCCGCTGTAACATGTGTGAAAGATTACAAAATTGCCCCAGATGCAAAGTGGTTAAATAAACATAGTCTCTCTGCTATTCTAGAGGAGGTAGGTGTACTCTGTAAGTAACACTCACCTGTCTAGCATCCTTAACCAAATAGACTACTGCAAAACCTTGGATCTACCCACTCTTCACCACAGGGGAGGACAGGAGAGGACAGGGCCAGGGGGCAGGGGGGCAATTGCCCCCTGGGCCATTCTGATGCCCCTGTAAAACAGCTGCACTGTTTCTGCCACAGACATGTCTAAAGGATTCCTGGTGAAGGGAAGTCCCTTCCACTGACCTACTGAGGGCGGTTGAAGACAAGGCTAGAGCACATCCCCGGTGTGGATGGTATAAATTGTGTCTGAGCAGAGGCCAGTTCCATGCCCCACTGGAGACTCTCCTCCCCCGGCCAGCCCCAACCGAGCTGACTCAGCTTTCCCCAACTGCCCCCTGCTGGCCAGGTCGGGAACCCAGATTCAGCCGGTAAGTAGAGAGTATTTAGAGCAGGGCTTCAGCTTGGAATTGGGATCAGGAGGAGGATGGGAAGAAGGAGAGTGGGAGGGGGGCCAAGTCACTGCTCCATGGGCCTCTGGTTTGTTCCTGCCCCCTGGGCTGAAAGTTCCCTGTCTGCCCCTGCTTCACCCTCTTTCCTTAGGCTCATTGTGCTCTCTGCACTGAGCAGTCAAGAAATCCCCATAAACGTCAGTGGGACTGTATGCTTCAAATAAAAGGATGCAGAGCATGGCTCAGGGACTGGCAGAAACAGCTAAGTTTTGCAATGTTGTATAAAGTGAAGGTAAGTGTAACACATCACACTTACCTCCTCCATGGCTGCAGTAGGATGGTTCCTGCTTTCTGAATCAGGTTAAATGTCCCTTATTATTCCTATTGCTCACAAATGTATTCTTCTAACTAGGGCTTTTTTTCTCAGAGAATAGGTGCAGGAACTCCCTCTTTTGAAATTACCCTTGTCTCCGCCCCTACCTTCCTCCTTTCCTTTCCTTGATTCCACCCCCTTCCCACCTCCCAGTACTGCCCCTTTTAGAGAATACAGAACCAAGTATTATTTTGTGATACTAGGTAAATTGTATAGAATGCGTTAATAATACCAAGAATAGCAGTATAATAGATCCCCTGCAGCCAAAAACAAGACCCCATCAGCAACAGTAGATCCCACTAGCAACAATGGACCGCCCACAGCAAAATACCCCCAGCAACAATAGACCCCCAGCAGCAACAACATATCTCCCTGTAGACAGCATCAATAGACCCACCAGAAGCCTGACACAATAAACTGTTCCCTCAACAGAAAATCCCTCCCAGCAACAATTGACCCCTCAGCAACATAAGACCAAACCCAGCAACAATAGATCTGCCACAAGCAACGATAGACCTTCCCCCAGTAAAAAATAGATCCCTTCCAGAAATAATAGGTCCTCCAGCAGTAACAGTAGATCCCCCCAGCAACAATATATCCCCTCCAGCAACAATAGATCATTCAGCATCAACAGACACTGTAGCAAACCCAGCACCCCTTTCTATTACATACAGTACATTCAGTGCTGGAGGTGCCGGAACTGCGTTCCCCCGTGTTCCCGCTGAAAAAAAGCCCTGCTTCTAACTATCTGTGGATCAAAACATTCTTGTGTATCTAATGTACAACTTCATTACCATCCCTATGTCCTCTACAGCCCAACCTCTACTCTCCATACTTGGCAAAAGTGTCCAGAGAAATACGGAGAACACTCTGACCTGTATGGCCAGTGGATACTTTCCTAATGATATTAATGTAACGCTGTATAAAGATGGAGAGGTCCTGAAGAATCAGTCCATGGGAGAACCACTCAAATACGACAATGGAACGTACCAAGTGAACAGCACTGTGACAATCACACCGATCGATGATGACCGGAACAAAACGTTCTCCTGCAGAATCCAACATGTATCCCTACAAGAACCTCTACAGGAGGACTTCCAGCTCACATATCAAGGTGTGAAGTCAGGTATTCTTTATGTGATTATGTATATCTTCCATGTACACTATAATACCAAAAGTATTGGGACGCCTGCCTTTACACACACATGAACTTTAATGGCATCCCAGTCTTAGTCCGTAGGGTTCAATATTGAGTTGGCCCACCCTTTGCAGCTATAACAGCTTCAACTCCTCTAGGAAGGCTGTCCACAAGGTTTAGGAGTGTCTATGGGAGTGTTTGACCATTCTTCCGAGAAGGCCTGGCTCGCAGTCTCCGCTCTAATTCATCCCAAAGGTGTCCTATCGGGTTGAGGTCAGGAATCTGTGCAGGCCAATCAAGTTCCTCCACCCCAATCTCACTCATCCATAACTTTATGGACCTTGCTTTGTGTACTGGTGTGCAGTCATGTTGGAACAGAAGGGGCCATCCCCAAACTGTTCCCACAAAGTTAGGAGCATGAAATTGTCCAAAAATGTCTTGGTATGCTGACGCCTTAAGAGTTCCCTTCACTGGAAATAAGGGGCCAAGACCCACCCCTGAAAAGCAACCCCCCACCATAATCCCCCTCCACCAAATGATTTAGACCAGTGCACAAAGCAAGGTCCATAAAGTCATTGATGAGCGGGTTTGGGGTGGAGGAACGTGACTGGCCTGCACAGAGTCCTGATCTCAACCTGATAGAACACCTTTGGGATGAATTAGAGTGCAGGCAGACCTTCTCGTCCAACATCAGTGCCTTCTGGAAGAATGGTCAAACATTCCCATAGACACACTCCTAAACCTTGTGGACAGCCTTCCCAGAAGAATTGAAGCTGTTATAGCTGCAAAGGCTGGGCCAATCCAAAATAGAACCCTACGGACTAAGACTGGGATGCTAATAAAGTTGACGTGCATGTAAAGGCAGGCGTCCCAATACTTTAGGTAATATAGTGTATGTGCTAGTAACAACCTCCCTATCTTTAAATATTATTGTCTTTTTTTTTTTCCTCTAGAGTCCTCCAATCTGCCGGCCATTATCTGTTCTGTACTGGGTGTACTGGCTTTGGTGATATGTGTAGCTGTATTCATTTATTGCAAATGTAAATCCCAGAGAAGAGGTAACATACAAACCTTAAAGCTCTTTAAATGTATTATAAAATAATTGTTAGTCTGAGATAGTATACCAGTGTGAATTTCAGTGTAAAACGGTTTCCCA
The DNA here is from genome assembly GCF_965119305.1 of Pelophylax lessonae. NCBI lineage: Eukaryota > Metazoa > Chordata > Amphibia > Anura > Ranidae > Pelophylax > Pelophylax lessonae. Next base: position 40,178,948 of record NC_138773.1, read on the forward strand.
TATCTCTTGTGGGTTTATTCAAACTCCTCTTTAACCCCTTAATGCCACCACCCTGTGGCTCTTTAAGTAGGCTTTATTGCCAGGGAAGCAGCGCTGCTTCAATATCATGTGAGTTAAAGAGGTGGGGGAAATATATTGGAGGAAAGTAAAATTTAAACAAAATCTGTAAAAAATGTGTGTACCAATACCATGTTAAAGTAGTTGCAAACCAAAGATATGAAATATGAACAAAGCATATCCCTCTATAATGTGTACTTGTCTCAATCCAGAGCACTAAGTGTATTTTTCTGTGTGCTGCCTCCTTCCTCTGCTATCAGCATGATTTACTTCTGACACGTTTTTCTGACAGCAAGAGGAAAAAGGTGACAGGGGAGGGACCTCCAGCTGATTGGCAGCCTCAGCTCTGTTCCTGTGAGCTGTTGTAGAGGGGTGTGTCCCCTCCCACCAATCGGCTTTCAGAGTTATCCTCACTGAGCTATGCACAGTGTAACCTCAGCTCTCTTTTTCCTAAACTCAGACAAATGAGAGTCAATTCTGGACTGTAGATAAAAGAAGATGGCAGATAAACAGGTGTATCTTACCTAAGAGGATTTCTTTCATCTCTGTGCATCACCTGAGACCAGTCACTTCAATGGGTATATGTGAGGGTTTACTAACTCTTTAAACACTAATCATATAATTCATAAAGTCGAATAAAGGGATATTTGGGTGAAAGTAAGGTCACATTAACCATACACTATATTGTCAAAAGTATTGACAGTATCAAAAGTACTAACTATGCTAGTATAACTAGCATAGTTAGTGAGATAAGACAGAGGGAGAGCTGAAGGTGGGGGGGGGGGGGGATAGTCACAGAGGGGGTCATAAAACTGTGGGATAATGAGTAAGGAAACCCATATCTAAATTTAAGCCGTTATTTTTTGTGTCAAAAAGAAGTATCATTCCTAATTCAAAAGTTTTCCTTTCCTGGATAGTTCTGAAATTCCCTTTAAAGCGGAGTTCCACCCAAAAGTGGAACTTCCGCTTTAGGTAGTTCCAACCCCCTGACATGCCACATTTGGCATGTCATTGTTTTTGGGGGGGGGGTACCTAGTTTTGACAGGTACTTGCTCCCACTTCCGCTCGGAGTGCCGCGGCGCCCTGAGCGGAAGTTCTCCTCTCCCCCTCCCTCCCTGCAATCTTCTGAGGTCCCAGAAGATTTCCGGCGAATCGCGACGCGTAGCGCAAATCGCGCATGCGCAGTGCGTACCCGGCTGTGAAGCCGCAAACTGCCACAGCCGGGTGCCCACAGCAATGATGCCGGCGCCGCAGAGCAGAGAGGCAGAAGACGGCGCATCGCTGGACCGTGGGACAGGAGAGTGTGTTTAGGCTGGAACTCCGCTTTAGGAACTAAAACATTGAGGTCTTCTATAGTGTGGTCCGGTTGTGAAGAATGATGTCCCACAGGTGTGCAGAAACTATCTTCTTTATGTTCCTTGATGGTATGTCTGTGCAAATTCATCCTCACCTGCAACTTCTGTCCTGTTTCGCCTACATAAGATCCTTTGCTAGATCTTTTGCATTGGATGAGGTACACAACATTACTGGGGGTGCAGTTGTATGATCCCGTTATATTAAAGGTCCCATTTGTGTGTGTGACACTTTTAGACAGATTGATCTGGTTGCACAGTTTGCAGCGTTTTGCAGCGCCTCATATTTGAATTTCGCCTAAGGCCTCAAAAAGTCTAGAGCCACCTCTGGGGAAGAGCTACCTAATACTTAAGGCAAAGGTAAAATGGTTAAACCATGACTGCTGAGGCGCATAGGCCTAGGCAAACCAAATAATTAACATTATAACACCTCCCCTCCCTTGCCCCATGTAGGAAACCACACTTACAACCATTAAGTTGGAAAAGGGTCAAGGCCACAGCTTTATTTAATTTCCAACAGAACATGTAAACACTTTTAACCAGTGCCAGTCACAGTTGTACTGTGAGCACGTTTTAGCCTTAACAAAACAATTCCAAAGGGGGCCTGTTCTTACCATAAGTGCTGGACAGACAGCTTAATTCCCGATTACGGGCATAGCCCATTACTACAAACTTCAAATGATTGCAAGGTCAAAAAAACGCTGCTAAAGCTGTGACGTACCATCCACTAAGGGCAGGTGGGTGGGCAGCTCTTCACACCATGTAATCTTCCAAAAAGCCCCAAAATTCCCTGGGGGAATACTTAACAAGCTCAGGCCCACCCATCACCCTGTGACTTCATCCAATGAACTTTTACTACTTTCCCAATATAACTCCCACTTTCTGTCCATGCCCCCATCAGTCAAGGCTCTCTTTCCCTAAGGGGATCAAGAGCATTTCGTTATCGAGAGAAGTTCTCCAATGACATAACTTTGTGTCTTGTTTGATGTAGTTCTGTTTGGTTTGAATTATGTGTAGGATATGTTATACAGTTGAAATACCCATATCACCAATGTATTGCTGACTGGTAACTGTATGGGTTTAATATCTGCAATGACAGTATTTAGTATATGAATTTCTTTATTTGACATGCCTTTGTTTATATTTTCTTCCACATCCCTTCCAAAGAAAACCAATCGGCTAATAAAACCAGAAGGGACTGTGCTAAACATTCAGAGTATCCGCTTCTACAAAAAGAAGAAGAAAATAGAGGTATAGTAGCTTTATTACGGGAGGTTAGACTATTGGTGTTGAGCCTTTATTCTCCAGCATACCACACATGCATCCAATGATCGACTTCTGTTGAACAGGGACAGCCACACATGGATAGAAATTTGGATGGTCCCTTCTGAACCAGTTGAATTTCAATCCATCTATGGCTATCTTAACAGTTAAAATGGAAATCCAGTCACATCCTAACTATACTTAAACCTGCTCCCACCTTCATTCTAAGCCTATTCTTACTACCTTGTAAAGGAAAGATGTTTATACTTACAGTACCTATTCTGAAGTCCGGTCACATGATCGGGTCCCAGTGGCAGTTTCAGTGTAGAGGAGGGACAGCGACATCGACTGCAGAGCCTGGACGATGACATCACCCATAGGCTTACTATGGGGCATCAGTTGTCGGCTATCCCTCCTCTACACTGAAGTTGCCACTGGGACCCGATCATGTGACCGGATTGGAACGCCCTTAGAATAGGTAAGTATACAGATCTTTCCTGTTACAGGGAAGTTAAAATAAGCTTAGAATGGGGGTTGGAGTAGGTTTAAGTTTAGGAAGGATATGACAAGACTTGTAATCTATCTCTTCAGAACTGCTTTCAGGGGTCCCCCCCCCCTTGTTCCAGCATCAGTACTGGTGCACAAAGATTTAGCAGGATGACAATGTTGCTACTGACTTTGAAGCAATAGCTTAGTGTTTGTGAAATATATATATTATATATATATACACACAGTATCTAACAAAAGTGAGTACACCCCTCACATTTTTGTAAATATTTTGTTATATCTTTTCATGTAACAACACTGAAGAAATGACACTTTGCTACAATGTAAAGTAGCGAGTGTACAGCTTGTATAACAGTGTAAATTTACTGTCCTCTCAAAATAACTCAACACACAGCCATTAATGTCTAAACCGCTGGCAACAAAAGTGAGTACACCCCTAAGTGGAAATGTCCAAATTGGGCCTAATTAGCAATTTTCCCTCCCCGGTGTCATGTGACTCGTTAGTGTTACAAGGTCTCAGGTGTGAATGGGGAGCAGGTGTGTTAAATTTGGTGTTATCGCTCTCACTCTCTCATACTGGTCACTGGAAGTTCAACATGGCACCTCATGGCAAAGAACTCTCTGAGGATCTGAAAAAAAGAATTGTTGCTCTACATAAAGATGGCCTAAGTTATAAGAAGATTTCCAAGACCCTGAAACTGAGCTGCAGCACGGTGGCCAAGACCATACAGCGGTTTACCAGGACAAGTTACACCCAGAACAGGCCTTTACTTTACATTGTAGCAAAGTGTCATTTCTTCAGTGTTGTCACATGAAAAGATAGCATAAAATATTTACATTTTTGTGAGGGGTGTACTCACCTTTGTAAGATAGTGTGTGTGTGTGTGTATGTATGTATATACAGTGGGTACGGAAAGTATTCAGACCCCCTTAAATTTTTCACTCTTTGTTATATTGCAGCCATTTGCTAAAATCATTTAAGTTCATTCTTCTTCCTCATGAATGTACACATAGCACCCCATACTGACAGAAAAACACAGAATTGTTGACATTGTTGCAGATTGTTGCAGAAAAACTGAAATATCACATGGTCCTAAGTATTCAGACACTTTGCTGTGACACTCATATATTTAACTCAGGTGCTTTCCATTTCTTCTGATCATCCTTGAGATGGTTCTACACCTTCATTTGAGTCCAGCTGTGTTTGATTATACTGATTGGACTTGATTAGGAAAGCCACACACCTGTCTATATAAGACCTTCCAGATCACAATGCATGTCAGAGCAAATGAGAATCATGAGGTCAAAGGAACTGCCTGAAAAGCTCAGAGACAGAATTGTGGCAAGGCACAGATCTGGCCAAGGTTACAAAAAGATTTCTGCTGCACTTAAGGTTCATAAGAGCACAGTGGCCTCCATAATCCTCAAATGGAAGACGTTTGGGACGACCAGAACCCTTCCTAGAGCTGGCCGTCCGGCCAAACTGAGCTATCGGGGGAGAAGAGCCTTGGTGAGAGAGGTAAAGAAGAACCCAAAGATCACTGTGGCTGAGCTCCAGAGATGCAGTCAGGAGATGGGAGAAAGTTGTAGAAAGTCAACCATCACTGCAGCCCTTCACCAGTCGGGGCTTTATGGCAGAGTGGCCCGACGGAAGCCTCTCCTCAGTGTAAGACACATGAAAGCCCGCATGGAGTTTGCTAAAAAAACACCTGAAGGACTCCAAGATGGTGAGAAATAAGATTCTCTGGTCTGATGAGACCAAAATAGAACTTTTTGGCCTTAATTCTAAGCGGTATGTGTGGAGAAAACCAGGCACTGCTCATCACCTGTCCAATACAGTCCCAACAGTGAAGCATGGTGGTGGCAGCATCATGCTGTGGGGGTGTTTTTCAGCTGCAGGAACAGGACGACTGGTTGCAATCGAGGGAAAGATGAATGCGGCCAAGTACAGGGATATCCTGGACAAAAACCTTCTCCAGAGTGCTCTGGACCTCAGACTGGGCCGAAGGTTTACCTTCCAACAAGACAATGACCCTAAGCACACCGCTAAAATAACGAAGGAGTGGATTCACAACAACTCCGTGACTGTTCTTGAATGGCCCAGCCAGAGCCCTGACTTAAACCCAATTGAGCATCTCTGGAGAGACCTAAAAATGGCTGTCCACCAACGTTTACCATCCAACCTGACAGAACTGGAGAATGGCAGAGGATCCCCAAATCCAGGTGTGAAAGACTTGTTGCATCTTTCCCAAAAAGACTCCTGGCTGTATTAGATCAAAAGGGGGCTTCTACTAAATACTGAGCAAAGGGTCTGAATACTTAGGACCATGTGATATTTCAGTTTTTCTTTTTTAATAAATCTGCAACAATGTCAACAATTCTGTGTTTTTCTGTCAGTATGGGGTGCTATGTGTACATTCATGAGGAAGAAGAATGAACCTAAATGATTTTAGCAAATGGCTGCAATATAACAAAGAGTGAAAAATTTAAGGGGGTCTGAATACTTTCCGTACCCACTATATATATATATATATATATATAGATATATATATATATATATATAATTAGGGATAGACCGATATGTTTTTTTTAGGGCCGATACCAATATTTTGGTCACAACGTATCTGTATCGGCCGTTATGGGCTGATATTTTGTACATTTAAAGTTTTGAAAAATAAAGACAATTTTTGACAAATCTGGAACTGAACATGTTAATTTTTGTTTAATGCTTAATGGCTGGCTTGCTGGCACCCTGTGGTGGATGGCTGGCACCCTGTGGAAGGTAGGTGGCTGGCACAGGGGCTGTGGGTGGCTCGCTGGTACAGTGCCTGTGGCTGGCTGGTACAGGGCCTGGGACTGGCTGGTACAGGGCTGTGGGTAGCTGGCTGGCTCGCTGGTACAGTGCCTGATGCTGGATGGCTGGTACACTCCCGTGAGACTAGTCCCGTCTCCAGACGAGGCTGGCCTGGTCATTAAGGGGGCAAATCCTTCTGGCCCAGAACTGGTTAAGCGGATTGTTTTTTGTGAATCTGTTTCTTACCTGGAGATCCTGCCAGTAACAGCACTTCCTGTTTCAGACTGACAACACTAAGATACTGTTTCATAATTAGCAGCAATGTTGACATCCTGCTGTAAGTACTCAGCTACCTATTGGGCTCCTATCTATGTAACTGACCCATTCTTTGCTGTGTTAGAGTTTGTAAGAGAGATTATGTTAGCCACTTGCTTACCGTGCACTTTCAACCCCTTCCTGTTCAGGCTAATTTCACACTTTGAATGACAATTGCACGGTCATGCTACACTGTACCCAAATTACATTTTTTATCATTTGTTTCACACAAATAGAGCTTTCTTTTGGTGGTGCTTAATCACTACTGGGGTTTTTATTTTATTTTTTTGCTAAACAAACACAAAAAGATTTTAGAAAATTTAGAAAAAAACAAAACAAAACAGTTTTTATAGTTTTTTACAGGTAATTTTTCTCCTTCATTGATGTGAGCTAATGAGGCTACACTGATGGGCACTGATGAGGCTGCACTGATAGATGGCACTGAAGGGCACTGCTAGGTGGCACTGGTAGGTAGCACTGGTAGGTGACACTGATAGGCAGCACTGATAGGTGGCACTGATGATGAGGCACTGATGGGTACTGAATGGCAGCACTGATAGGTACTGATAGGTGGCACTGGTGGGCGCTGGTTAGCAGTACTTATGGGTACTGGTAGGTGGCACTGGTGAGCACTGGTTAGGAGCACCGGTGGAAACTGGCAGTCACTGTGTGGAACCGATGTCCCTTTTACAGAAATCGGTTACCAGCTTTTTTTTTCTCCTTGCGCAGTCAGCATAAGGAAAAAAAAAAGGGCGCTTACTGGCTTTTGTTTACATCATGTGATCAACTGTCATTGGCTGTTAAAGGGCTGGGATCAGTCCAAGGAGAACTCGGGAGAAGCACCTGGTCCTGGCCGGTTTATGGTGAAATTATGTTTTTTCCACTTCTGGATTATTGCCCCCACAGTGCTCACTAAAACATTCAGAAGTTTAGAAATCCTTCTGTAACCAATAACATCAGTATGTTTTTCAGCAATAAGTTTGTGAAGGTCTTGAGAGAGCTCTTTGCTTTTACCCATCATGAGATGTTTTTTTTGTGACACCTTGATAATGAGTAGGGATGATCGAACGGTTCGGGTCGACCATCGGTTCGACCCGAACATTGGGTGTTCGAAATTCGGCCGAATTCCGAACTTTTTGCGGTAAAAGTTCGGAATTCGGGGTAACCCGAACCGCCCAAAATGCAATGGGACAGGAAGTGGGCTTTAAAAGCCTGTAATTGGCCCAGAAACATCAGTAAAAGCCAATGAGGGGGCAGGAGTTTGCTAGGAATGTGATTGGAGTGACTACGGGGACCAGAGGCCAATCAGGAGTGAATACGCCCCCCAGTATATAACATAGCCCCGCCTAACCTCTAGCACTGTAATACAGAGGCTTTGGAAGAGACTGGAAGCATTTGTGTTTCTCCTGCTGTGTTAAACAACATTTGCTGCATAGCCGATTGCTTGTAAAGCTCCAGATCAGCAGAAGAGCAGTCAGCTTACAGAAAGATTGTCAGTGTAGTTAGAAATACAGCGAATGTGCTGTTTGAGAAAAAAAATAAAAATTTAAAGGGACAGTGTCAGTTAGAAATTATCTTCTGCTGTATGGAGCTGTTCTTTTAGTGTGAGGAAAGGGATATGCAGTGTAGTTAGGGTACTATATACCACTATAGTTAGATTCAACAATCTAGTTTTTGTAGGGATAGTTTTAAGTGTCAGGGTTCCGTCTAGTGAGCACGTTGCACTGCTGATATATCTACAGCAGGTATACGTGCTTGCTAGTCAACTATTGTGCAAAATACATTTCAGCGATACACACATCTGCTGTATTTAGCAACAACTTTGGGTCGCATAGCAGTGCGCGTCTTGCAGGTGATTTTCACATCACACAGTTGATAAAGCCTCAGTGACAAGTTAACGCCTGTTCTTGTTGTAAGCGTTAAGTCCACTGCAAAAGGCTTTGCTACTCTGCGTCACACACATCTGCTTTATTTAGCGACAACTTTGTGTCGCATAGCAGTGTGCGTCTTGCAGGGGATTTTCACATTGCACAGTTGATAAAGCCTCAGTGACAACTATGGGTAGACCAAGGAAATGCATACGTGGTCCTGCTGCGGAAAGTGGCACAGCTTCTAGGGTGTCTAGAGGCAAGGGTGGACGTGGTGGTCAGTCCTCAGCCAGGCCACCATTTCGATGGTTCTCCCACAGTGGCCAAGCTATACGTCCACAGTACGTACAGGAGGTGGTGGACTATATTACCAAATCCTCATCATCGTCATCATCAGCAACTACAGTGACCCAGGCAGAGAAAAGTGGTCAGTCTTCTGCAGTTGGCAGAGCAAACAAAGATGAGTCCATGTCCACCTCAAGTCCTCCCTTAGACCCAACTTCAGACATCGCAGAGGAGTCAGCTGTGCTGTTTGACCACAGGGTCGGCCATCTACTCTTGCCTGATGCTCACTCCTTTATGGAGTCTGATGTTGGGTCTGAGGTTCAGGAGGAGGCAGAGCAAGCAAGAGGGGAGAGCAGACTGCCCACTCCCTCTAAGGCCGCACCTGTTGTCTCCCGGGCCACTATACAAACCTCTTCTTGCTGGGCCTTTTTTGAGACATCTCATGCAGATCAAACAGTTACGATCTGCAAGATTTGTCATAAGGGAATAAAATGTGGCAAAAAGGTCAACCACTTGGGTACAAGCTGCCTAACCAGGCATTTGACAACCCACCAACTTGGCCCGTTGGCAGAAGCACTTGAAAAACCCGCAAAAGGGCCAAAGATCAGTTAGACGGCCTCCTAGTCCTCCTCGCGCTCCTCCTCGTGCTCCACCTGCACATCAATCTGTCCCTGCTATAGTCACTCGTCACCTGTTGGCAGCCTCCACTGACAGGGATGATGATATAGCAGGCAGTGTTGCATCTACCTCCAGCACACCACCAGCTGTAACATCTAGATGGCAAATTTTGATTCCACACATGCTGGAAAGAAAAAAAAAAGTATTACTCCCCGCCACCCACATGCCCAGCGTCTAAACAGTAGTCTGGCAAAACTACTGGCTCTGCAACTCTTACCATTTAACCTGGTAGAGTCTGCTCCCTTCCGCGACTTTGCAAAATATGCAGTTCCACAGTGGCAGGTGCCAAGTCGGCATTACTTTGCCCGTAAGGCCCTGCCATCCCTATACCAACATGTGGAAGGCAATGTAGTGTCGTCCCTGGCCAAGTCAGTCAGTTGTAAGATACACCTGACGGCTGACACTTGGTCAAGCAAACATGGGCAGGGACGGTACATTTCTGTCACTGCTCATTGGGTGACAATGCTTGCCAGCGGAAGGGATTGTGGCCAGGGCTCGGTGCTGCAGCCGGTATTGCCCCCACATCTGCAAACAGCTGGTGGTGTCGCTGATCCCGGTAGATCGATCACTTCTACCCCCTCCTACTCCTCCTCCTCATTCTCCTCCATGCCCTCCTCTGCAGAATGGTCCTTTGAATATGATGAGGTACCAAGTAATCGTTCAAAGGGCTATTCTATGTCTCAGGCCAAAAGGTGTCACGCAGTGCTGCAGCTTGTGTGTCTAGGGGACAGGCAGCAAACTGCCCCTGAGATTCTTGCTGCTCTGCAGGCACAGGCCCAGAGGTGGTTGACACCACGCCAGCTGCAGCCAGGAATGGTGGTTTCCGATAATGGGTCAAACCCAGTGGCGGCTGGTGCTCAAAATTTTTGGGGGGGGCGCAAAAAGAAAAATGTAATAGGTATTGCTTCGTGCCAAAAAACGCAGTAAAAAAATTGCGTGACTTTGAAGCTGTGCCCCCTTCAATGCAATGAACACTGTGCTGTGCCCCCTTCAATGCAATAAACACTGTGCTGTGCCCCCTTCAATGCAATAAACACTGTGCTGTGCCCCCTTCAATGCAATGAACACTGTGCTGTGCCCCCTTCAATGCAATAAACACTGTGCTGTGCCCCCTTCAATGCAATGAACACTGTGCTGTGCCCCCACAATGCAGAGTTCAACGTGCATGCCCCTTTCAATGCAGAGCGCCACAGCATTGTCCCCAATCACTGCAGAGCGCCACAGCATTGTCCCCAATGATTGCAGAGTGCCCACAGCATTGTCCCCCAATGATTGCAGAGTGCCCACAGCATTGTACCCCAATAAATGCAGAGTGCCCACAGCATTGTACCCCAATGATTGCAGAGTGCCCACAGCATTGTACCCCAATGATTGCAGAGTGCCACAGAATTGTACCCCAATGATTACAGAGTGCCACAGAATTGTACCTCAATGATTGCAGAGTGCCACAGCATTGTACCCCAATGATTGCAGAGTGCCACAGCATTGTACCCCAATGATTGCAGAGTGCCACAGAATTGTACCCCAATGATTGCAGAGTGCCACAGAATTGTACCCCAATGATTGCAGAATGCCCACAGCATTGTACCCCAATGATTGCAGAGTGCCCACAGCATTGTACCCCAATGATTGCAGAGTGCCCACAGCATTGTACCCCAATGATTGCAGAGTGCCCACAGAATTGTACCCCAATGATTGCAGAGTGCCACAGAATTGTACCCCAATGATTGCAGAGTGCCCACAGCATTGTACCCCAATGATTGCAGAGTGCCACAGAATTGTACCCCAATGATTGCAGAGTGCCACAGCATCGTACCCCAATGATTGCAGAGTGCCACAGCATCGTACCCCAATAAATGCAGAGCGCCACAGCATTGTCCCCCAATAAATGCAGAGTGCCCACAGCATTGTCCCCCAATAAATGCAGAGTGCCCACAGCATTGTACCCCAATGATTGCAGAGTGCCACAGCATTGTACCCCAATAAATGCAGAGTGCCCACAGCATTGTACCCCAATAAATGCAGAGTGCCCACAGCATTGTACCCCAATAAATGCAGAGTGCCCACAGCATTGTACCCCAATGATTGCAGAGTGCCCACAGCATTGTCCCCCAATCAATGCAGAGACCAGCGTGCATGCTCCCTTCAATTTAATGCACTTACCTGGCGGCGGCGGTGGCGGGTTCTTCCCTTCTCGATCCAGTCCGTCCTCTCTGCGGCGGCGGCGGGAAGGAGAGCGGCTTCTCCCTCGTCCTCCGAGCGGCGGTGACGGTGAGTGACTGACTCACGCACCGGCACCGCCCCCATTGTGACGTCAGGGATTGGATGTCCTGGATGATGATTGGTCCAGGCTGGAGACTAGACCAATCACAGCCAGGATATCCGAAAGTGGGGGTGTCCAATCGCAAGGACTTGCGCTCGGGTTACGCCCCCAGAAGGCTGCCGATCGGCGCCTCTTCTGGGACGTAACCCCCCCCCCCCCTAGCCACCACTTCCATTACAGAGGCCGGCGAACCCAATTTTTTTTTTGTAAAACTTTATTTGTTCGCTTTGTCATTTTTTTTTCTTTTTTTTAGGGGTAGGGGGCGGCGCCCTGGCGCCCCCTATGCACGGGCCGCCACTGGTCAAACCTCCTGGCCGCCCTTCGTCAGGGAAAGTTAACCCATGTGCCATGCCTGATGCATGTCCTGAATCTCGTGATACAGCGGTTTTTGAACTCGTACCCGGGAATGCAGGATGTGCTAAGGATGGCAAGAAGGGTGTGCAGTCACTTTAGGCGGTCGTACAGTGCCACTGCACGTTTAGCCGAAGTGCAGCACGAGTTTCACCTGCTGGTACACCGCCTCGTCTTTGACATGCCCACCAGCTGGAACTCCACCTTGGCTATGCTGCAGCGCCTGTACACGCAGCAGAGGCCCCTCAATGAATATCTCTGCGAGTACGGCACCAGCACTGGCTCAGCGCACCTGGGCTTTTTTTCGCTACGGCAGTGGCTTTTGATTAAGGATGCATGTGCTGTCCTCTCTCCATTTGAGGAGGCCACAAGGATGGTCAGCCAGGACAGCGCATGCATCAGTGACACCCTACCGGTACTGTTTTTGTTGGAGCACACTCTGCATGGCATTATGGACAGGGCACTGGAGGCAGAGCAGCAGGAGGAAGAGAAGGACTTTCTTGCCTCTCAAGGCCCCCTTTATCCTGACCCCTTCATGCCTAGCTCCCAGAGGCACGAGCAGGATCCAGGGGTGGAAGAGGAGGAGGAGGACGACGATTCTTCGGGAACTTTTGCAGGCTTTGAGGAGGAGGAGGAAGACATGTGGCAATCTGCAAGGCCTAGTTTGACTCCCTCTGGGACACTTTGGAGTAGTACGTGGCTGGGAGGAGGAGGAGGAGTATGTTCAAGATCATGTCGTTTTGAGTGACCCCGAGGAGTCAGCTTCTCAGGCCTTTGCAAATTTGCGACGCATGGCAAACATCATGCTTCAGAGCCTGCGAAAGGACCCCAGAATCAAGGCCATTAAAGAGACTGACCACTATTGGTTATCCACCCTACTTGACCACCGGTACAAGTCAAAAGTCTCTGAGCTTTTCCCATCCACCCAGAGAGTCCACACGATCAAATCCCTTGAGAACAGTCTCAAGAGGATTCTGGTGAACATGTTCTCAGAGTTCCGTAGGGTGCAGGGGCGGGGACAACCTACCATGGACTCTACTGCGGGTCACGAGAGGAGCGTTGGAGAAGGCGTGCGGTCGACGGATGCCTTTCGGTCTTTTTTTAGTCCTCACCGCCCAGGCCTCTCAGCTGCCACATCGCATCGACAGCGTCTGCATCAAATGGTGGACGATTACGTCAGGGCACAAAGTGACACAGAGGGCTTTTCATGTGAGGAATCCGATCCACTGGCATACTGGGTCTTAAGATTAGACCACTGGCCAGAACTGGCCCAGTATGCCATGGAGTTGTTGGCCTGCCCTGCTTCCAGTGTCCTATCGGAACGGGCATTCAGCGCAGCAGGAGGATTCGTCACAGACCATCGAACGAGACTCTCCACCGACTCAGTCGACCGTTTGACATTCATTAAAATGAATCAGTCATGGATATCAAGCTTTGATGCACCTGATGCAGACCTTGTAGACTAGTCTATCGTTGCGATGTGGCAGCTGAGCCTCAGTTTAAGCCTGGACCAGGGTGCCACCCTCCAACCCTCCTCTCGTTCTGTTTAGGTTCACAGAACCTCATTTTAGTTTCCACTAGAAAAGATTAATTTTTTTTTTTTGGCCTTCTGCAACACCAGCTCTTTGGGCTTACGGTGGGGAGGCTCCGCAAACACCAAAAATACCATGTTTGCGCACCTGTTCCACAGGTGCACACCTTCATAATTTGTACGCCTTCTTCAAAACCAGCTCTTTGGGCTTATGGTGGGGAGGCTCCGCCAACACCCAAAACACAATGTTTGCTCACCTGATCCACAGGTACACATCTTCTTATTTTTTTTGCCTACTTCAACACCAGCTCTTTGGGCTTACAGTGGTAGGGCTCCGCCAACACCCAAACAACAATTTTTGCGCACCTGTTTTACAGATTTTTTTCCTTACAAAGGTAATTATTGCCTTCATGACCAGAACTTTCATAGGGTTATGGTGTCAAGGCATCGTCGGCACCACCAAAGGCCCAATTTTTAAGCATCCTTTACTTCTATTTAAAGTCAAGAGACAACAGAATTCATCCAAAACATCTCTAATCTTGTTCACTGTGCACTACATTGTGGCCCCTACCCCTAACCCTCAATGTATCCGTGCATATATGTCTGTTTCTTGTGAGAATTCAAGTTAACCACTTAAGCCCCGGAAGATTTTACCCCCTTCCTGACCAGGGGGTATTTTGCGATTCGGCACTGCGTGACTTTAACGGACAATTGCGCGGTCGTGCGACACTGTACCTAAACGAATTTGGCGTCCTTTTTTTCCCACAAACAGAGCTTTCTTTTGGCGGTATTTGATCACCTGTGCGATTTTTTGATCACGCGCTATAAACAAAAAAAGAGCGTAAATTTTGCAAAAATAGCAATATTTTTCCCTTTTTTTTATATGAAATTCCCCCAAAAATAAATGTAAAAATCAAAATTTTTTAATATTTTCGGACAATTTGTTTTATGCTACCTATGTTTGGTAAAAAAAATCGCAAAAAGCGTATTTTGATTGGTTTGCGCAAAAGTTATTGCGTTTACTAACAAAGGGAAAGATTTTTGTCATTTTTGTTGTTTTTTTTTTTAACGCGTAATGGCGGCGATCTGCGATTTTTTTTTTGCGGTACTGCGACAATGCGGCGGACAGATCGGACCCCTGACTGACATTTTTGACACTTTTGGGGTTACCAGTGACATTTCTACAGTAATCAGTGCTATATATATGCACTGTTACTGTAAAAATACACTGGTAGTGAAGGGGTTAACTTTATTTGAGAGGGAGGGGCTGTGTGTGTCCCTAGGGGCGTGCTTCTAACTGTGATTGGCTGGGGCTTCAACTGTATGCAGAGTGATCAATGGATCTACATAGTAGATCCATGTGATCATCTCTCATACAGAGAGGAGAATGACAGGCAGCTTGTTTACACAAGCTGCCTGACTTTCTCCCTCTCCCCCGCCGATCGCAGAGTGGCCGGCGGCGATCGGGTCCGCCGGTCACACGCGCGGGGGGGGTCCGTGACCACGCGGGAGCGGGAGCGCGCCTCCGGCGGCGCGCGCTCGCTCCCTAAACCCTCACAGGCGGGCGAAGTAGACCTACGTCACTTTGCCTGTGAGGGGCTGACCGCCGCCGTAGATAGTCGTGCGGCGGTCGGCAAGTGGTTAAAGTGCACCAAACACCATTTTACATGAAATAAAGTGCATCTACATACATCTTTTGACTTCTTGAAAACATTTGGTAATAATAGCCCCATTGTGAAAATACACCCGTTAATTATATCCACATTTAAAGAGACAGCACCTTTTTCCAAAAAAAACTCTAATCTTGTTCCCAGTGCACTGCATTATGTCCCCATCATACACATTGGCTGTGCCGTTGATTAGGAGCAAAATAAAGGCGCGGTTAAGAAAAAAAGTCATTTTTGAAGGTTCTGCATGTCTATAATTCTGGTTCTGGATGTGCTACAGAGCTGAAACTTCACAGGTACACTTTTTAGACCCCACAGACACTAAATCCAAAGAAATCTCTTTTTTTTTTTTCAATAATTGGCTGTCTATCAAAAACGACAATTTTTAAGAACTTTTTTTGCCTGATTCATAGTCCCTGGGGCATGACCCAGAACCCTAGACACTTTAAGGGGCATTTATTAGGTTTTAGGGCTTCATAATTGTGTTTTTTGATTCCCGAAGTTTGGATCCCATTGATTTCAATGGGTCCAGGAATTTGAACCGAACTTTCGGGAAATTCGGGTGTTCTGGTCGAACCGAACTTTTCAAGAGTTCGATCATCCCTAAAATGAGACACCTTTTTTTATAGACCATCAGTTGAGACTGAACCAACTGATATTAATTTGCACTGACAAGGGGCAGGATTGCTTTCTAATTACTGATATATTTCAGCTGGTGTCTTGGCTTTTCATGCCTTTTTGCACCTCCTTTTCTTCATGTGATCAATAATTTTTCCCTGTGCCATTCCATTTTTCAATGTATTTGTTTTGGTTTCTTTGTATGTATCACTTACATGGGTTGTTACTGACATGTGGTGAAAATTTAATGCTAATAGCACCTTTAGAAATATATATTTACGTAAAAAAACAAATGGTGACATGTTCAATTCTTATTTTACCCACTGTATAGTATTATATATATATTGTGAGGGATTAGCTCGGTGACGGGTGTGGATGACCCCTTGGGGGGGTTCGTTACACAGGGAGATAGCCGAGAAGTGGTTGAAAACAACAGTGTATGGTTTTATTCTTGCAATTTTCTTCACACAAGTGCAAGCATCAAAAACATCAAAAATAAAAATAAAACACAAAATAAATCCTTGCCACTGTGGGCGGCTACCTTCACACACAGGAACCTACCTAGGGAGTCTGTCCCCAACCTACTGTTGGGCAGACTTGGCTGATCATACAGCAGACCATCAATAGTCCATTTATTTTCTCTTCACACAGAAAATGTCCCTTTTCTCTTCACATAGAAACAATCCATGACCTCACCTTGAGAAGTCTTCAGTCTTTTTACCCTCCTCAGCGCACATCGCTTCAGGAGGCATTCCTCTCCTATTCTCACACAGCTTCAGGAGGCATACATCTGACTGTCCTCCTCTACTCACACAGCGTCAGGAGGCAGCAATCAATAGACTTTCTCTGGACAAATTATAGAGGCCTTAATTTCCTCATTCTGAATAGCTGAAGGTTTTTCAACTTCCTTACACCTTCCTGCTGGCTACCTCTGCAGCCGACACCCTATAGTAATTGGTGAATTGTCTAAACCAAGCAGACATGTATCTCCTGTCTGTGACAACACTCACAGATTTACCTGACTTCCTGTCACAATATATATATATATATATATATATATATATATATATATATATATATATTATTGATCTACCAATATTGTTTTTTTTAACGCCGATACTGATACTTTGGTCATCAGATATCGGTATCAGCCGATATTGGCCGATATGTTCGGACATTAAAACATTTCTTTTAAATGTTTATAGATACAGTGATGAAGGGATCTGGGGGTCTAAAAGACCTCAAACCCTCCTCTGCACTTAGAAGCATTCAAAACGCCAAGTTTAGCTGTTTTTAAATGCTGTAAGATTTTTGAATTTGGCGCTGCCAGTACCCGGAAGTGATGTTATGTCATGACATCACTTCCGGGTACTCGGCGCCAAATTAAAAAAATGGAGACCCAGTCAGAGCCGAATGCGGCTTTGATCGGATCTTCTCTTCGGCGGCCCTGCAGGTTGGATTCCCGGGTCCCCCGGTGGGACGGGAGACCCGAGCGAGCCACGGAAGGCGGCGGGAGGGGGGGGCGTCCCCTCCCGCTCCTTGGAATGACAGCTGAGTGGCTTCTCAGCTGCATCAGGTTGTCATTACAAGATAGCCGACCGTCGGTACTGGGGTGATGCCTCTAGCTGCAGGCATCACTCCGGTACAAGCACTTTCGCAAAATATCGGCAATATCGGTAACCTCAGGGGCCGATTCCTATATATCGGTGAAAGTGCATATCGGCCACCAATATATCGGTGTTGCCGATAATCGGTCGATCACTTATATATATATATATATATGTCGCAGTCCCGCTAAAAAATTGCAGATCGCCGCCATTACTAGTAAAAAATAAAAAATAAATAAAAATGACATAAATCTTTCCCCTAGTTTGTAGACACGATAACTTTTGCGCAAACCAATCAAAATACACTTATTGCGATTTATGTAGCAGAAAACAAATTGGCCTAAAATGATGAAAAAAATTTGATTTTTTTATTTTTTGAATTTGGGAATGTTATATAGCCGAAAATAAAAAATATTGTTTTTTTTTTTTCACAATTGTCACACTTTTTTTGTTTATAGCACAAAAAAGAAAAAACGCAGAGGTGACCAAATACCACCAAAAGAAAGCTCTATTTGTGGGAAAAAAAGGACATCAATTTTATTTTGGTACAGCGCTGCACGACCACGCAATTTTCTGTTAAAATAACACAGTGCAGAATCGCAGAAAATGGCCTGGTCATTAAGGGGGCAAATCCTTCCAGTCCAGAAGTGGATAGAGTTGCACAACCATACCATACATATGTAGGTAGTACTGATCATATCCTTGTTATGGTGCAAGATTTACAATTCCTAATTGATTTTAGATTGTTTGAATGTTGCAGTGTATTTTTGTTTTTTTGTGTTATTCCATACACTGACATTGAGTCTAAACTTCTACAGAAAAGCTGCCTGATCCAGAAATTGGAGAAATAATGGTACCAGAACTGATTGAAGGAGAACCTGCCACCCTGAAGTGCACAATCTACAATTTTATGGAGCATTTACACAAAGTGACAGCGTGTAAAATGCGAGAAAACAAAATAGTAGATGTATATAACAGCTTACCTGTAGAAAGAGACAAAACATCTAATGACCAAAACACCTACATAGCGAAACTAAATTTGCCAGCTGTCTGGATGTCAGATGATGAATCAGAATACGAGTTCAGAGTACAACTTCCAGGTGCACGGCCTCTCATAAAGAAAAGTACAGGACCAATACATATCACAGGTGAGTAAAACCAACCTATTTTATAGAAATCCTGTAGTGTGGTTGTATGGAAACATCATGCAGAAGTAATACTTGGGTCATTATAAAGCAATTTTGTATTAACCAAAAGGTCACTTACAGTACAAAAAAAGCCACCCTGTAAAGGAAGAGGAAATATAATGAACTTTTGGAGAGCGTCTAAAATGCCGCTGCTACACTATTCTCCAGCCATCGCAAGCATGCATTTGAACATAGTGGGGTATGAGCTGGTGGGAGAAATACTGGGTGCAGTAGGAGGAGGAGATATTAACATACCTGAAAATTTGGAATGCGTCAGGCACTGTGGAGTTTTAAGATGCAGGCCACTGAGAAAGTAAATAAAATGCCTGTTTGTTTAAAGCGGAGTTCCGGCCACAAAATCGACATAATCGATTTTGTGGCCATCCGCTTGCTTTTCCTCACCTGAAACAGAAATGGATAGTTAGGATTTTTTTTTTTTTTACTTACCTTGTTATTGTAGAAAAATATACTCACCTTTCTTCCACTTCCTCCCTTGGTGGCCACGGCCTGCGCCGTCACTTCCGGTTTGCAATGATTCCTGGGAGCTGAACGTCATCGCTCCCAGGAATCAATGCGACGGCACCGGCCCCGACGTCAGTTCCGGTGTGACGCCGCATTCCCCGATAAACAGCTTCTGGGCATGCCCAGAAGCTGTGGAGGAATGAGGCGCCGCAGCGGAAGTGACGAGAGGGGCCGGTGCAGGCGCATTCTGGGAGAAGAAGACACGGAAGAGGATCGCGCCGGCTTCAGCTGCCCACAACAGAGATGGCAACGCTGGAGAAGAAATTTTAAAAGTGAGTATTTCTTCTTGCAGGTAAGTGCAACCCGAGACAGATCAGAGGCTAGCCATTATGGAATGTACTAGCCCTGACTGTCCCGGGGGTATGCTCATTGAAAAAATGTTTTTGTGGCCGGAACTCCACTTTAATAGGACCATTTTTTTTTTTTTTTTTTCAGTGGTGACATGGTCACTTTAACTTCCCTGGCAGTCTGAATTTTTGTGCTAAAAGCGGTACATTGTTTTGCATGGATATATGTTGTTTTATATTTTAGGCCTGTAATTCTTAGGAATAACCCTAATCTATCCATCTTTAGACGATCCCTGAAAACCCTTCTCTTAAGACCCAGTTCACACTGGGGCGACCTGTCAGGCGACCTGGTCGCCTGGCAGGTCACCGTAGGTCGTCTGCCATTGAGAAGCTGCGGACCCGTTCTAATAGGAGCGACACAAGTCGCTCCGACTTAGAAAAAGGGTCCGGAGCTTCTTTGGGGCGACCCGGAGCGACCTGCATAGACTTGAATGTTATGAAGTCCGAGCCGGCCGCTCCGAGGTCGCGGTGCGAGCAGCGTGCCGTGACCTATGAGGTCGCCCCAGCAAGTCGGATCGCCCCAGTGTGAACGGGGCCTTAAAGAAGCCTACCCGGCTACTCACTAATAACACTGTTTCACTTTCTTTATCAGCTCATCCCCCACAGCTATTGCCTTTTGTATCAATTGACCCTCCCTTTTAGATTGTAAGCTCTAACGAGCAGGGCCCTCTGATTCCTTTTGTTCCAAATTGTATTGTAACTGAAATGTCTGCCTTCATTTTGTTAAGTGCTGCGCAAACTGTTGGCGGTATATAAATCCTGTATAATAATAATAATAATAATAATAACTCACTTAAATCTGTCCAAACAAGAGTCTAGCAGACATCCCGGGTATGATAAAGTTTGAAACACGAAATCATAAATTATAATAACCTCCCTGAGTGTGGCTCGGGGTTAATATAGTGTACCAAAAGCGGTAACCCTGAGCTACACTCCTGATTACCCCACAATAAAACTCACCTTCCCCTGCGATTCCCCCGCGGTCCTCCCCTGCCTTCCTCCAGCCATCCTCCCGCTCTGTGCTCAGGCGATGCTGGCACCTGTCTTCGGGTTCCATTCCCTGCGAGCGTCGCGACGCAGGGGGGTGAAACGGGCAGCAATTTAAAAAAATGTAAATACACTAAATTACATGATACAAAGCTGTGATCCTAACGGATTACACTGTATCATGCCATTTCACCACAGGATTTCACCTGGTGACTTTTCCAGTGCCCTGCCTGTGCTTTTCCAGTTCTTTGTGCCTGGAAAATAGAGAACGACCATGGCGTCCAAAAAGCGTTTTTTTTGCGCAAAAGCGCTTTTGACGAACTGGAAAACAGCGACAGAGAAATGGAGTTACTTGAAGAACTGAGCAATAGTGATTGGTGGGAAAATTCGTCATCAGGTACGGAAAGTGACGACATCGACGATTCTAATGTCTCTTTCTGGCACAATCTGAAGAATCATTTTATATACTTCCCAAATTTTTTTTAGTTTTGGTGCAGAATGAGTAGTTTCATCAAATTCTTCATTATTTTCAAACTACTCATCACCAAAACTAAAATAAATTTGGGAAGTATATCAAATGATTCTTCAGAATTTCCAACGGAGCAATGTGCCAGAAAGAGACATCAGAATCGTCGCTGTCGTCACTTTCCGTAAATTCTGGATGTCATGTCAGTAAATTTAAATCTGGTAGGTTGGCAATGCTGATGGTTTGTAATACCAAACTATATAAGGAAGAACAGGGCAAAAAGGGACTTTAACGGCACAAAATTTAAAACAGTCAAAGATTTTGTTAGAAACTCATTAAAAATGTACGCACATTTTAATGAGTTTCTAATAAAATATTTGACTATTTCAAATTGTGTTTACTTTGTGCCATTAAAGTCCCTTTTTGCCCCATTCATCCTTATATATTTCGTGTTTGGGATGTGGCACCATTTATAACTACTCCTTGGGCCTAATATATATTTGGAATACCAAACTAAAGACAGCAGAAAAATTAGCAGACTGATGGTCAGGTCAGATTCCAGACACAGAGCACAGGCTCCCAAAAGCAGAGTTAACAGGCCAATGAGGATAGACAGAGAAAAGCCAAGTACAAAAGCAGTCCAAACAGTTCACAGGAAAATCAAAGAACAGAATTTATGGATCTGAAATCCCTGCTGCTGCGTGCATGTAGGGGTAGGTGGGTGCTACTTCCTCCATGTTCCCATTCTCGTTGGGCACCAAGTGTGGGCCACATAGGAGGCCTACCCCAGTATGGGTTCTTCTGGGCTATGCTAGGCACCTGTAACAGGATCACTCTCCTACACATGGGATACCTTTTGCTTTAGTGCCATTTCATCAGTGTCCTGGGGAAAGGCTGAGGTTGCCCTCAGGGAATACTCAACCTTAAGGCGCGCCTCTGACTTTAGAAATGACCAATACCCTGTGTACACTTGCACTATAACTGTTCTCCAGTTACTCTCAGGTCCCTGCATGAATGTACATTATCCCACTGTATCTTGCAATTAGATGGGCCATACCGAACACTTACCACAGCCACCTGTCCAGCGCTTTCCCACTACCAATCCTGGTAGCAGCATGGAACCTTGCCATGCACATGGCGTGGACTCAAACATGCACTTGACTTTACCTCCTAAACTTCTGTACTCCTGTACAGGATGGGGACCTCTGCAGTGCAGCTCCGCTCCAGCTGCTTTTGGAGACAGAATTTTTATTGAAAATGTTTTTTCATGGCCGGAACTCCGCTTTAAGTCAGTCAAAAACTGTTTTATATTTAATTTGCTTTTTTGGGGGAAGGGTGTGTTCCGACATCTGATGCTCCTGCTCATCTGTGTGCTTATCTGCTTTCTGCTCTTTTTTTGCCATTACTTACAATGGTATCAATGGTAGCAAGGATAGACGTGTGTTGTCAATCTATCACAGGGAATACAGGATGCCATGCGTAAGCATAGGGAGCCTGCTGTCCTTTATGACAAGCCCATAGACCAGTGGCAATCCCTTAGTTCAGTGATATGCTCCTAGTCCATAGTGATTGAGAGCTGCTCCCATCTGCCTATAGTATGCAGACACCAGAGCAGTCAAACAAGCTGTTTTGATATGTGACTTTGGAGGAAGCTGTCTTTCATCACAAGGAGTCTCCACCCCTAACCCACAGAGCCCTGAGATACTGCACTGAGCGATCAGGTGATAACTTTACAATCATTATCAAAAAATTACATTTTTTTTACTTTACTGCTGTGAATGCAAAAAAAAAAACTTGAAGGCATTTTAAATGTTATCCTATGTGTTCGTATATACTTTAATTATTTTTAAATCTTTGCAGGAAAGAACCAGGCTTCACTTCAGGAAGGAAAGGACCAATGTACAGAATCTCATACAGCACACATTTTTGCAGAAAACAAGCCTCAATCATCTGACCAACAAAAAACATGCAAACCAGAAAATGAAACCTTAAAAGAAAGTTATGAAGAGCAACCACAGTGTCCTGTGAAGTTGGAGAAGAAAGACAACATTGACACGGACTTAGCATCCACTAGTTCTTCCTCCGAACTAGAGCCAGATGATCAGGAGCCATTCACTAATCTTGATAACATGGAGGAAAAAAACCTTAAACAAAACCCTTTCACATCTTCAGAAGGGAATATAGAAGACTCCTCTATGAAGATGGGAAAAGACCATAAAGAAGATCAAAGTCTAGGAAGTCAAACACCCAATTCAGAACCCATCCACACCGGCTTACCAACAGCCAATTCCTCCCCTAAATTGGAGGGAGGTGATCCAGAGGAATTTGCTTTTCTTGATAACATGGATATAAAGGACGTGACACAAAATTCCCCTGATTCCTCATAAGCAGAAGAACATTGAGGGAAATTGTCTAGGAAGAAGGAACATAAAGAAGATCAAAGTGTAGGAAGTGTAAAACCCAACCAAGAAGAACTCTTTGAAACTATCTTACCAATAGACATTTCCTCCCATCAATTGGAGGTAGGCGAAAAACAGGAACCCACTATTCTTGATAACATGGATGTAAAGGACCTCACCCAAAATTCCCCCCATTCCTCATATGAAATAAGATTCAGGAGCATTTTTGATGAGGATGGAGAAAAGACACAAAGGTGATCAAAGTTAAGCAGGTCAATAATCTACAAAAGAAATAGACACTAACACTGCCTTTCAGAGGGGTCGCTCTTTTGTCAACATCAGTGACAGATCAAGAGGACAAATCCAGTAATCTTTATGAGCAGAGATGTATAGTAACTAAGTAGAACTACTTCACTACTGTACTTAAGTACCGAAAGGCGGTATCTGTACTTTCCTAGAGTAGAATTTTTTTCTCCTACTTCCACTTTTACTTCACTACATTTTTTCAAAGATTTCAATACCTCTACTCCGATATTTTTTTTTGTGCTGCATAGTTACTCGTTATTATATAAAATTACCACTGCCAGAACAGTAGATGGCAGGTTTCATGAAGTTCAAAAAAATGTGTATAATGTCATGTGTTAATCAGCGCATACCAAAATAAATGCTACTGTATGTATAAATAAAATGGTCTACATATCTGCTGTTAAGGGGAAAAAGAACCTCCCCCAACCAAGGAGAGTCATAGGCGTACATAGACCTTTTTTCTGGTAAGAGGCTGATTTGGCTTTTTTCACTGGAAGTTGAGAGCACAGGTTTTGCAGTTTTGTTTCACTGGAAGAGTCTATTTGGATATTATTTTGCACTTACCTTCATCTGCCGGGTAAGAGGGAAATCCACAAGGTGGTGGGAGTCGGCACCTATTATTTGGAATAGCACCTGTTTGATTCCTGCACCTTTGAAAATATATTCATCTTGTTTTGTCACATATATATGGTATTATGGCATTATATATATGGACTTTTTATTGACTTTGATTTCATACACTCTTCCTTTATTTCACTATTGGAATATATTGTTGTATATCACATTGGTTTATATATGATTTTGCGCACCAATAAGCTGTGGAGAAAAAAAAAACATGCAGGGAGGAGAAGGAGGGATGCTTTAAAGGGGAAAGGGAGGGACATAGTTTATCTGTTTTTGTTTACAAAAAGTTACAGCCAAAGGAATTGTAATTGTCCTTTAGGCTAATCATTTGAAATAATAAAAAACAATATGATGTTCAAATTTGAAAGAAAACTAATATACAGTCATGTTAACCCCAACTGTGAACTAGGTGAGCAAGTTGACTAGTAATGTATAATTGTTTTGAATCTAAATCAATAGGTTAGCTATATGCTATGTACTACCTATGTTTAATGGTACAATATGAAGGTTACTCATGATTGTCTTTTCTTCTCCTTTTTGTAAATGTTTAACGCTAAAGGCTTTTCTAGCCACTAATAACTGGTTCCTGAAGAAGCCGATTACTTTGTGCCGGCGAAACGCGTCGAACCACTACAAAGAAACAACCTTCTACGTTTCAACATGGTTGAGTTGTCTATGGACTAATTTTATGTCATCATGTTCAAACTATGTTGTTAGTTACCAAATGTGATACATTCATGTTGTTCTCTGTTTTTAATAACAATTTTCAATAAATTTATACTTTTTTATTTATTTGTTTGCTCACCAATTACTATACCAGCCCCTCAAAGTCCGCTCTTCAATATGGGAATTCCACTGGGTCCCCCTCGGTCCCCACCCTGTGGATTTACCACAATCCCATCCAATACCCTTTTTTCCGAATATGATGTTCAAACTTCTGACTTATTTCTTTAATAACTACATAACACAGTACTTGTACTTTTACTTTCAGTACTTGAGTAGCAATTTTTTTTAAAAAACTACTGGTACTTTTACTTTCAGTACTTGAGTAGCAAAATTAAAAAAAAAACTACTTGCAATACTTAAGTACAAAAAATGTTGAATACTTTAGTACTTCTACTCAAGTCACTTTTTGATCGAGCACTTCCACTTCTACTCAAGTCACTTTTTGATCGAGCACTTCCACTTCTACTCAAGTCACTTTTTGATCGAGCACTTCCACTTCTACTCAAGTCACTTTTTGATCAAGTACTTTTACTCAAGTATGGGTTTCGAGTATTTTATACAAGTGTGTTTATGAGACAGAAACAATACATTTTCCCAACTCCACAATTTAAGCGAAGATACCAAGGGGATTTCCTAAAGCTCACCATAATACCATATGACTACACTTTCCTTTAGATGTACCAACCACTTTGTATTGCAAATGGCTGCCTGATTAGATATACATGGATTAGATCATTTTCTTAGGTCTCAATATTGCATTGTTTTGGTAAATCTAAAGTTGAATGTATAAAGATTGTACGGTTCAAGTGTAACGTGTATGGTGAATCTTGATTGACATTAACTCAAGACTCACCATACACACCGACGTAACACATACAGTATATTCCGCATCTTGGAAGTAGGTTTTTCTGTGGGGCCGCATGTATGTGTATTTCCCTTTGTGCCACACGGTGCACTCCCAGCACAGAGACCGGAGTCTTACAGAGAACCCTGGGCCTCGTACTAATGATCAGGACTTGGATCTACCGATTCCAGGTCACCTGATACACAAATGGCAACAAGAAAAAAATCTGACAGGGGTTATAACCATATAACTACTCTATACAAAATAAAAATAAAAAGTTTTGCCTTTAGTTACACTTTTTTTTTTTTATTTTAATTTAATTTAATTTCATACGATTACATCTTTATACATTTACATCATCTCTCCTTATAAACTTGAGAAAAAAGAGAAACAAAAAGGTATAGAAGATGCAAACACTATTTCAATCCATCCCCTCACACCTACCCCCTCTCCCCTCTCCCCTTATCCCACCCCTGTTGCCATTAGTCTTCATCGTCTTTCCCTTATTACTTCTCCTCAACCTTCTATCATTTTCTCAATTATAACTTCTAGTTTTTTTAAACTCTCTCCAGATCCCCCAGATCTTTTCATATCTGGCTAATGCCCTTTATCTTTACGACTTAAGTATTTGATTTCTTGTATGAATTCCACTCTCCTAAACCACTCTGATTGTTGGGGCCTCTGGTTCCTGCCATTTCTTTGGTATTGCTCCCTTGGCTGCCACCAGCAAACTGGGGATCAGTGTATTTCTGTATTGTTTATTCGATTATTCTACATTATGGAATAAACACACCCATGGATCGTCCTTAACCTCAGTTCCTTCTATATCTTTTATTAACTGCCTAATCTTTTGCCAATTCTCCACTATCATGGAGCAATCCCACCATATATGGGTCATTGTACCAATCTGGGAGCAACCCCGCCAACACCTAGAGGATTTTTCTGGTTGTATTTGATTTACTTTCTCGGGGGTTATATACCACCTCGCCAAGCTTTTATAATTCAGCTCTATTGAGCTTATGTCTGTTGTTACCTTATGGACTGCTTCCACTACTCCCTTTATTTGTTGGGTCTCCAGACTCCAGATGTCTGCCTAATCCCCCCCCCCCCCCATTTTCTAATGAATGGCGGCACCTCGGGTCCCCCCATTCCTATGAGTATTTTATATATCTTCAAGATGTTTTGTTTTGCTTCTTCCGATCTAATTGGTTGAGGTAATTTCATAATGAATTGTCTTAACTGGAGGCACCGCCATTCATTCAATTTCATCAGATTCTCCTTTTGTTTCAAATCCTGATATGTGTATATTTTCCTCTTATTTATTATATCTTTTATGTGTACCCCTTCATCTAATATCCACACACCGAACTGTTGTTTGTTCCCTGGAAAAAATAATTTGACCTCACTAGTGTAATGATCCCATACCCTGAAAACATTCCTAGTTAAATCAGGTGTCTTCTCTCCCATTCTTCTGTATTTACGTGGTACCCAGCTATTATTACCCAAACTTGTTTCACTCATTGTGTTCTCTATGGTGATCCACGCTTTTTTACTTATTTCCCCCCCTCCCATTCTACTAACCATGACAATGCTACTGCATTAAAAAAAAAAAATAAGGCTGATTAATATGTGATAACACAACCAATCCCTAACCAAGCGCACTAAACAGAGAAATCCTAAAAATCCCTCTCAAAATATGCGATTTTGCATAGCTGCTGCTATTAATAAATAAATAATGAAAACCACATATATTACTCTACCAATAAAACAATCTATTATAAAAGAAGAAAATTTCCGCGCTAAATATGACAAAGAATATGGTGACTATAAACAATTATAAGCAGCTGGCACAAAATCAACTAACAGTGATTCAAAAATGCAATATATCCAAAAAGTGCAGCGCTGAAACCAGTGAAAAATTAGAAATGCTAAAAAGCTCCAAAAATTGTATAGAGAAAAAGATAGTGTCCAAATAAATAAGTACAGTCCCAACAGCAGGTTCAGAAATATGAATTCACATGCAAAGTATTCAGATTCCTTCCAGTGACACCAAGGATTAGTGTAAGAAAGGGACACCTCTGTGCTCAGGTATAACAAGCAGCTTACCGGAATTCCGTGGCTGCTCAATTGAATGAGACAGCCTCTCCCAGCTAGTAATTAAACCAGTAGATCGGCGGGGGTCAAACTCAAGTGCTTCAAAACTCCTCAGAAAGACAGCCTTTCCCGGTGGGTTGTTATACCAATAACATTAATATATGTCAGGCTTGGAACTCCTCATTTACTCCATCGAGCATAGATGCATGTGTAGAAAGAAATAGAGGCCCATAGCGTAATCCCGTAAACAATAGGCAATATTTATTAAAAAAAACTACTTACAGTATGAAGAGACAAAACAGGCATGTAGTTAGGCTGGTCATGGATCTAACCGCGGCGTCCCGCAGGTCTCCAAATCAGCATATGGAAAATTGAAAACAGCCAGCTCCGTTGGGGGGCGTGTGTACGTTGCGTCTGGAGTCGCCAACGTTTCATCATCAAAAGACGTCGTCTGGGCGTGACCCCACACCTTTGTACCCCCGCATCAACATTGAGTGGCGATCGCATCCGCCAATGGTTACTATATGCGATAGGGGCGGAAATGATGTACGTCCGCCCATAGCCGATAGGCCAAAAGGCGGAAAGACGATCGTCACATGATAGACGGTTAAAAACAGGAAGTGACGATCCGCATCCCGCAATGACTATTCGTCATTAGGGTGGAAATGACGTACGTCCGCCCATAGTGGATAGGCCCAAAGGCGGGAATACGATCGTCACGCAATAGACAATTAAAAACAGGAAGTGACGGTCCACATCCACCAATAACTATTCAAGCTCTCAGGGCGGAAGTTAGGATGTCACGTATACAAACAACACTAACACGGGAAGTGACGAAATATCCAGTATTCCACGGTCCTCAATAGTAGAAAAAGAAGTCAGCGAAGTATAATGAATAGCATTGATTGGATTCAAGCTTAAGAACCCCGGTGTGTAAACTCATTAGGAGTATAACCTCCAATGAGAAATATAACTATAAAAAATACAAAAAATTAAATATAAAAAATTCCGAGGTCGCTATCTGATTCAAAAACTATTAAGGATATAGTGGAGTACCAGGTACTCGTTATAACGGATAAGGGAAGTTGATGTCCAATCCATTATGTATGTTAAAAATGTTTTTTACATATTAATCGAGTAATTGGCTAATGTGAGACTACATTCCATTACAAGTGAACGCCATCTAGTGGCCAAATATGTGTAAAACAGTGAAGGTGATAAATATCTATATAAGTGATAAAAATATATAAAAAATAATTATGAAAAAAAAATATATATATATATATTTATGAAAACAAACTGTTGATGAAAACAGTGAGGATGAGAATAAATTAAGGTATAAAATCAAATGATATTTAGTGATGTGATGTAAACTAACATGCGGATGAACACATGTTTTTTATAGAATAATAAACCCATACTATTCTCAATATAATATGAATTTTCCATAAAAGGATCATAAAAAATCCTGTGAGTGAATAATTAAAAATGTTAGTGAAAAAGTGAAAAAATTATAAACGGAATGTGTGTCACATAGAGCCTTACAATTTTAAAATCAGCATATTATAATCAGGATAAACATCAACAAATTAAAAAAAGAGATTAAAAGGTTAAAATCAACTATTATTAATAAAATAATTTACATCCTATTCCACATTTAACCCATGAGGGATATAGGATTTTAAAAAATAGATCCAACGAGTTTCCATCCTAGATATTTCTCGTCTCACGTTGGATCCTCGCCAATGAGGTATAAATCTATCTATCCCTATGAATAATGTATTTTTAGGGTTCTTGTGGTGGCATTGGTCATAGTGTTTAGATACACTATGGCCAGGGAAGCCTTTCCTAATGTTTCCCACATGTTCCCCTAACCTGATCTGTAGGTTCCTCGTTGTGCGTCCAACGTATTGTTGACCGCATTTGCATTGCAGCATATAGACAACGTTGGTGGACGAGCAAGTGATAAAAGAATCTATCTTCTATTCTCGTCCAGTTGTGGAGGATACAAATTTCTCAATTTTTCTCCCCTTAAATGAATTAAGGGAGCAGATCTGGCATCTATGGCAAGGGTAGAAACCCTTAAAGTCTCCAAAAAATGTGGGTTGGATGGGTCTTTCAATAACGTTTTGAGCTATTTTATGTCTCAAGGATGGGACTCCCCTAAAAATAACTTTGGGATGTTCAGATAAAATAGGGCCCAGGATCCGGTCATTTTTTAACACCGGCCAATGTTTTTTAATAATGTTTTTTATTAAAAAATGTTGGGTAGAGTAAGAAGTAATAAATTAATTTTTAAAACTTTGGTTGTCATTCCCCTTTAGACTTGGACGTAATAAAGAGGATCTATCAACAGCTACTACATCTCTAATAGTAGTGTCTAATTGGGTAACATCATACCCTTTCTCTATAAACTTCGTTTTAAAAAATCAATGAAAGAGGCTGCATGTCTTCCTTATATTTTTCCATTAAAACGTTTAGTTTTATCATTCTTATGTTCATTTCTTAAGTAGAAGTCTACCCACAATTTTGGGTAGGGTTAGAAATGGTTAGAACCTGTCATATCTATATTATTTTTTGTGCCTCCGGTCAGGGGATTTTATCTCAATTTCTGTCCCAAATGGCTCCAGAACCTGGGAAAGAAAGTGAAAGAAAAGCCACCACCCCCTTCGTGCCTACCAGCAGGGACGAGCAGTCAGGGGAGGCAGGTGCCAGAGCCTCACCTGCCATGAACATATAAAAAAAATAAAAAATATCGAGCTTCAAGGGTTGTAGCTTGGCGACCTGGGGTCACAGAACCCCAAATATGGGGGGTAGTTAGCCACCACTGGTCAAAATTTGGGATTCCGGAATATGGTTCCTCCTTGCGCAGCCTGTCAGAAGCTACATTCAGCGCGGCCAGTTTAAATACAAGCTGGCACACGCTGTTTGCAGCAGACCGAGAGGATGGCTTCTTGTCAGAGGCACTGAGCTCAATGGACAGCTTGGAGCCTTGGACCAATGGTAAAGCAGTATTGGTCCAAGCTGTCCAATAAAAATGCTGCAGTGGAGGCTCTCCTCTCACTGCAGTGTCATAGAAGGGGGCGTGTGTCTAAAAGGCAAATGTTACTTTCCAGTCCAGCCCTCCTAACTACAAGGAGAAATCCTGGGTTTATGGGTATAAGGTTTACCCATAATCCCATGTTTTTCTCACACAGTTAAAGCGGAGTTCCACCCAAAAGTGGAACTTTTGCTCTTTTGTTTCCTCCCCTCCTCCAGTGCCACATTTGGCACCTTTCAGGGTGGAATGGGTACCTGTTTTTGAGATGTACCCTTCCCCACTTCCGGGATACGGCGCCGTCCCTTGGAAGTTCGGCCCCCTCCTCCCTCCTCCGCCGCCGAGCCAATAGGAATACACAGCACGCTTACCGGCAATGGTGATGGCAGCACCCGACAGCCGATGGAAACATTGGCTGAGGTGCCGAAATAACTGGACTTCAGGACAGGGAAGTGTCCTAATATTAAAAGTCAGCAGCTACAGTATGTGTACAGTATGTGTAGCTGCTGACTTTTAATTTGTGGAGGGGGTGGAGGGGGAGGCGGAACTCTGCTTTAAGAAGGAGAATCTGCTGCTGCTGAAAAGGTACTTCTTTAATCAAGCAAAATAATATATTACTGTATTATGCTATATGTGATAACATAACAATGTATTAATTAACGATTTACTGTGAAATTACTGGTTTGAAGTTAAAACCCAAAAAAGTACAGTTTTTGAAAATATAGTAAATTACCTTAAAAACAATATTTAATAATTATTTGTATATAACTTATGGTAATTAACCGGTTGCCGACAGCCGCAAGTACATATACTGCGGCGGTCAGCCCTGGCCAGGCAAAGTGACGTACCGGTACGTCACTAGCCTGTCACTGAGGCGCGCGCCCGCCCCGGCTCGTTCCCTGGGAAGTCCGTGCATGTGACCGGCGGACCCGATGTCCACCGGTCACTCGCGATAGTCCGCCGTGAAGGGAGAAAGGCAGGCGGCTGATGTAAACAAACCGCCTGTCATTCTCCCCTTTGTAGGAATGGTGATCATACAGTTCTACTATGTAGGATCGTTGATCACTGTTCCTACACCAGTAGCCATGTCCAATCACAGTAAGAAGCACGCCCCTAGGGACACACTTAACCCCTCCTTCCCCAATAAAGTTAACCCCTTCCCTTCCAGTGTCATTTTGTAGTAACAGTGCATATTTATAGCACTGATTACTTTAGTGATGTCACTGGTAACCCCAAAAGTGTCAAAAATGTCAGTCAAGGGTCCGATCTGTCCGCCGCAATGTCACAGTACCGCAAAAAAAATCGCAGATCGCCGCCATTACGCGTTAAAAAAAAACCCACCAAAAATGACAGAAATCTTTCCCTTAGTTAGTAAACGCAATAACTTTTGCGCAAACCAATCAAAATACGCTTTTTGTGATTTTTTTTTACCTATCATATGTAGCAGAAAACAAATTGGCCAAAAATGTTAAAAAATTTAGATTTTTACATTTTTTGGGGGGAATTTCATATAAAAAAATGTGAAAAATATTGTTATTTTTGCAAAATTGCCGCTCTTTTTTTGTTTATAGCGCAAAAAGTAAAAATCGCACAGGTGATCAAATACCACCAAAAGAAAGCTCTGTTTGTGTGAAAAAAGGACGTCATATTAGTTTAGGTACAGTGTCGCATGACCGTGCAATTGTCCGTTAAAGTCACGCAGTGCCGAATCGCAAAAAAAGCCCTGGTCAGGAAGGGGGTAAAATCTTCCGGGGCTTAAGTGGTTAACCACTTGCCACCCAATTCTGACACTTTT
Organism: Pelophylax lessonae; assembly: GCF_965119305.1. Taxonomy (NCBI): domain Eukaryota; kingdom Metazoa; phylum Chordata; class Amphibia; order Anura; family Ranidae; genus Pelophylax; species Pelophylax lessonae. The sequence goes on from NC_138773.1 coordinate 40,211,498, forward strand.
CTCCTACATGTAAAAATCCTAATTTTTTTGCTATAAAATTACTCAGAACCCCCAAACGTTATATATTTTTAGCAAACATGCTAGGGAATAAAATGGTGGTCATTGCAACTTTTTGTGTCACACGGCATTTGCACAGCATTTTTTCAAACGCATTTTTTTAGGGAAAAAAACTGTTTTATGAATAAAAAAAAAAAACCACTAAAGTTAGCCCGATTTTTTTGTATAATGGAATAGGTGATGTTACGTTGAGTAAAAAGATACATAACATGTCATGCTTTAAAATTACGCATACTTGTGGAATGGCGCCAAACTTCAGTACTTAAAAAGCTCCATAGACAATGATTTAAAGATGTTTAGGGATTACATGTTTAGAGATACAGAGAAGATCTAGTGCTAGAATTATTGCTCTCGCTGTGGTTTGAATGCCGTCTACATATGCTACAACATGTTAAATTTGTAAACTATGAGAACTAAGGAGGGGCAGTTGCCTTGGGCAGTGGTTTACTGTAGGAATGGGGGCGCCTTCCTTCTGTTCCAAGGATGATAGGAATAGTGACAGTGTCAGTGACTGTAAATGCTGGGTGTAGAATCCCCTTATCTTGCAGATCATGAATGGGGGAGGGGGGCTCAGTTTGGCATCTTTGCCCTGGATGACCTTGTCTCAGCACTGCATGCTGTGCACCATACTCAGCAATCCTATTATTTAGATCAGTGTGGGATTATAACAGACACAGAAAGTTGTGCTCTGCTCATCAACAACTAGGAGATTCTTCTTTTCTTAATGCAAGAGTGGTCACACTCAGGAACATAAGAACAATATGGATGATGTGACCGGATGGTTGGGAAAAGGACATATAGACACTAAAGGAGGCCAAAATATGCAACCATACAATAGCAGTATGGCTAACACAATACGTTCTCTATAGCTGGTCATACATGGATCGAATAATTGGCTGGTTCAGTAGAGACCAGACTTATTTTGATCCATGTTAGACCAGCTAGTTGTACAGAAGTCGATCTTGCCAATCAACTTCTGTACAACCAGCCTGTTGGAAAATTTCCACATGATTAGTTTTGACAGTTATAGCTGACAGCACTGATCAATGTATTCGAAAAGCAGGGATGTCTTGCCACTGTCAGAAATCAATACCTCAGTGGAACTGATTCCCCCATCCAGCAGAGAGGGCGGATGACGGGTCTGTGTCCGTTCAGTTTATGAAGAGCTGACATGGACAGAGCTCACTGTTTTCTATAGGCAACTGGGTGCAAACAGACTCTGCTGTGTATTTAGAGAAATGTGTGTATATATACAGTATATATGTATATAAATATATATATATATATATATACATACACAGTATCTCACACCCCTTACATTTTTGTAAATATTTTATTATGTCTTTTCATGTGACAACACTGAAGAAATGATACGTTGCTACAATGTAAAGTAGTGAGTGTCCAGCTTGTATAACAGTGTAAATTTGCTGTTCCCTCAAAATAACTCAACACACAGCTATAAATGTCTAAACCGCTGGCAACAAAAGTGAGTACACCCCTAAGTGAAAATGTCCAAATTGGGCCCAGAGTGTCAATATTTTGTGTGGCCACCATTATTTTCCAGCACTGCCTTAACCCTTTTAGGCATGGAGTTCACTAGAGATTCGCAGGTTGCCACTGAAGTCCTCTTCCACTCCTCCATGGCGACATCAAGGAGCTGGTGGAGGTTAAGAGACCTTGCATTCCTCCACCTTCTCTTTGAGGATGCCCCACAGATGCTCAATAGTGTTTAGGTCTGGAGACATGCTTGGCCAGTCCATCACCTTTACCCTCAGCTTCTTTAGCAAGGCAGTGGTCTTCTTGGAGGTGTGTTTGGGGTCCTTATCATGTTGGAATACTGCCCTGTGGCCTGGTCTCTGAAGGGAGGGGATCATGTTCTGCTTCAGTATGTCACAGTACATGTTGGCATTCACGGTTCCCTCAATGAACTGTAGCTCCCCAGTGGCGGCAGCACTCATGCAGCCCCAGACCATGACACTCCCGCCACCATGCTTGACTGTATGTAAGACACACTTGTCTTTGTACTCTTCACCTGCTTGCTGCCACACACGCTTTACACCATCTGAACCAAATAAGTTTATCTTGGTTTCATCAGACCACAGGACATGGTTCCAGTAATCCATGTCCTTAGTCTGCTTGTCTTCACCTACTGTTGCAGGCTTTCTTGTGCTTCCTTCTGAGAGGACAGCAATGCTGACCAATTAAATGCAGTGTGCAGCGTATGGTCTGAAACAGCCTGACCCCCCCCCCCACCCCTTCCACCTCTGCAGCAATGCTGGCAGCACTCATACGTCTATTTCCCAAAAGACAACCTCTGGCTATAATGCTGAGCACGTGCACTCAACCTCTTTGGTTGACCATGGCGAGGCCTGTTCTGAGTGGAACCTGTCCTGTTAAACCGCTGTATGGTCTTGGCCACTGTGCTGCAGCTTCGTTTCAGGGTCTTGGCAATCTTCTTAAAGCCTGGGCCATCCTTATGAGAGCGATAACACCAAATTTAACACACCTGCTCCCCATCCACACCTGAGACCTTGTAACACTAACGAGTCACATGACATCGGAGAGGGAAAATGGCTAATTGGGCCCAATTTGGAAGTTTTCACTTAGGGGTGTACTCACTTTTGTTGCCAGCTGTTTAGACATTAACCACTTGCCGACTGCCTAACGCCGATCTACGTCGGCAGTCAGCCCCTCACAGGCAAAGTGACGTAGGGCTACGTCACTAGCTTGTGAGGGTCTAGGGAGCGAGCGCGCGCCGCCGGAGGCGTGCTCCCGCTCCCGCGTGGTCACGGACCCCCCCCGCGCGTGTGACCAGCGGACCCGATGTCCGCCGGTCACTCAGCGATCGGCGGGGGAGAGGGAGAATGTCAGGCAGCTTGTGTAAACAAGCCACCTGTCATTCTCCTCGCTGTAAAGACACTGATCACACAGATCTAGTATGTAGATCCGTTGATCAGTGTCCTTACAACTCAAGCCACAACCAATCACAGTAGAAAGCATGCCCCTAGGGATACACACAGCCCCTCCCTCCCAAATAAAGTTAACCCCTTCACTACCAGTGTATTTTTACAGTAACAGTGCATATATATAGCACTGATTACTGTAGAAATGTCACTGGTAACCCCAAAAGTGTCAAAAATGTCAGTCAAGGGTCCGATCTGTCCGCCCCAATGTCGCAGTACCGCAAAAAAAATCGCAGATCGCCGCCATTACGCGTTAAAAAAAAAACAACAAAAATGACAAAAATCTTTCCCTTTGTTAGTAAACGCAATAACTTTTGCGCAAACCAATCAAAATACGCTTTTTGCGATTTTCTTTACCAAACATAGGTAGCATAAAACAAATTGGCCGAAAAAGTTAAAAAATTTTGATTTTTACATTTTTTTTTGGGGGAATTTCATATAAAAAAATGTGAAAAATATTGCTATTTTTGCAAAATTGACGCTCTTTTTTTGTTTATAGCGCGTGATCAAAAAATCGCACCGGTGATCAAATACCACCAAAAGAAAGCTCTGTTTGTGGGAAAAAAAGGACGCCAAATTCGTTTAGTTACATCGTCGCACGACTGCGCAATTCTCCGTTAAAGTCACGCAGTGCCGAATCGCAAAATACCCCCTGGTCGGAATGGGGTAAAATCTTCCGGGGCTTAAGTGGTTAATGGCTGTGTGTTGAGTTATTTTGAGGGGACAGCAAATTTACACTGTTATACAAGCTGTACACTCACTACTTTACATTGTAGCAAAGTGTCATTTCTTCAGTGTTGTCACATGAAAAGATAGAATAAAATATTTACAAAAAGGTGAGGGGTGTACTCACTTTTGTGAAATACCATATATATATATATATATATATATATATATATATATATATATATATATATATATATATATATATATATATGTATATATATGTATATATATACACATATTCACACCGATCAGCCATAACATTATGACCTCTGAGAGGTAATGGGAATATCATTGATTATCTCGTTACAATGGCATTTGAAAGTGTGTGGGATATTTTAGGCTGCAAGTTGTTCATGTTGCCCCTGAAGTTGAGAAAGCATGAGGATTTGAGTGTCTTTGACAATGGCCCAAATTGTAATGGTTAAACAACTGAGCCAGAGCAACTCCAAAACTGCAACTCTTGTGGGATGTTCCTGGGGTCCAGTGGTCAGGACCTACTAAACGTTCTCAAAGGAAGGAAAACCAGTGAACCAGCGAAGGGGTCATGGTTGACCAACACTCACTGATGCACGAGGGTAGCAAAGGCTGGCCCATATTGTCTGATCCAATAAAAGTGCTACTGTAGCTCACATTTCTAGAAAAGTTAATGCTGGTGTTAATAGAAAGGTGTCAGAATACATATTGAATCGCAGCTTGTCGCATAGGGGGCCGCATAGCCACAGCCCAGGCATTGTGCCCATTCTAGCCTGTGTCCACAGCTAAAAATGCCTACAATGGGCATATGGCCATCAGAGTTGGACCACAGAGCAATAGAAAAAGTTAGCCTTGTCTGTTGAGTTCAAGAATGGTTTGAGGAACACAATAGGGAGTTTGAGTTGTTGACCTCACCTCCAAATACTCCAGATCTCAATCCAATCAAGCATTTGTGGGATGTGCTAGAAAGAGACAGTCCACCTTACTACTTATCAAGGACCTACCTTACAACTTATAGGACTTAAAGGATCTGCTACTGATAGCTTGGTGCCAGATGCCACAGCAGAGGTCTAGTAGAGTCCATACCTCAATGGGCTGTGTGTGTGTGTATATATATATCTATATCTATATATATATTTTTTTTTTCATAAATATTTATACATGTTTTTACTTTTCATTTTTGTTTCTAATGTAATTTACTGATTTTCACTGTTCATATAGAGACTCTTTTATATTTGGGAATACATACAGTATAAATCTGTAGTAGAGAGGTATAGGTTACATGCTGCTTTCCACAAATGTTGTTACTGTGAACAAAAATACATGTTTGATGTGACTAATATTATTTCTATTATCTGTTCATTGTACAATGCGACAATTTAAAATTGTAGGTAATCCTGTGCTATGGTGTGACAATCTAATTGAAAACATTATTGAAAAATGAATGGATAGACTGCTGCTTATGTGTATGGTGCAATCTCCCTTTAAAATGTAATGCCCTCTGAAGATGTTCTGGGGGAGGAATGAAACGCATTAAGTGGGAACCGCCGGCGACGCCATGGAGCGCATGCCGCGAAGTTGTGTTCCACGCCGGCATTTTATGCTTTCCACAAGAGTTTACTTGTGAGTGTCCAATTTTTATTTATTTTTTATTTTTTTTAAATAGACAGGATTACACAATGGACATCTCCTGATTTTTCTTCCTACATGCCAACACTGAGAGATTGTCTCTGCAGGATGCATGGAGAAGGGCTGGGGATACCTCACAGGATTCGAAGGATCACAAGGATTGCCCATACTGACAGGCGCAATACATATTGAGAGTTGGTGAGTGAGGGCACATGAGGAGGGGAGCACAACACCTGAATGCCCTTATTTGCACATTATGTGGAGCATGGATTGCACTTCAGAAGATTTGATTTTGCACTGTGAAGACTGCATAAACTAGCACTTTATCTGGTAAATTTATTTATAAGTTGATTATTACTATCGTTTTTTAGTTTAATTAAGGCAGTTAGGATATAACGGTTCAATTAAAGTAACACACAACCCTTGTATAGGGAATCACATTGTTAAGACAGCACTGGGTTTTGACACATAGCACAATGCGACAATTGATGTTTGTGGTTGTATAGTTCATGTGTAGCGCCCATTAGGGAGTACATTCCATGGCAAATATTGTCATTTAAGGGCCTGTTGGCCCACTTTTTATTAAAGAATGTTCAACACACTTCCAGAAAAGAAAAGCAATGAATTTCCCTCACACGGGTTTTCAGCATTTCCATCCAAAGAAATACACTTTCAGCTTCCAGGCTTATACACTGCCTGGCCAGAAAAAAAGTTGCCACCTGGAATTAACTAAGCAACTAACTAAACTAAGCATGCAGTAACTCTCCTATTGGATATTACTGCATGTGCCCAAAGAATGAGGTCAGCTGACTACCAGAATATACTGAATGACCAGGTTACTCCATCAATGGATTTTTTGTTCTCTGATGGCACGGGCATATTCCAAGATGACAATGCCAGGATTCATCGGGCTCAAATGTGAAAGAGAGGTTCAGGAAGCATGAGACATCATTGTCACACATGGATTGGCCACCACAGAGTCCAGAACTTCACCCCATTGAGAATCTTTGGGATGTGCTGGAGAAGGCTTTGCGCAGTGGTCCAACTCTCCCATCATCAATACAAGATCTTGGTGAAAAATGAATGTAACACTGGATGGAAATAAATCTTGTGACATTGCAGAAGCTTATCAAAACAATGCCACAGGGAATGTGTGCTGTAATCAAAGCCAACTAAATATTAGAGTGTCTAACCTTTTTGTTGGTGGCGACATTTTTTTGGCCAGGCAGTGTACATGCAACACTTTTGCTTTGGCCTTACCCTTTGAGGCCCTTTGCCTGCCTCTCACAGACAGTCTTCATACACACTCTGTGCACATCATTTGCAGCTTCTTGCTGCTTTGGCTTCCACGTGGAGCCCTCCTGACTCCTGGCAGTGATGTCCTCTGTCTGCCGGGGTGGAGCCCAGAATAGAGGCCATGTCACTATTAGTAGGCCAGCACACACCTGACCAGTCAGTGTGTTGGTGGTTCAGAAAATCTGGACCCAGGATTGAAGATTTCATCCCACCCGGGTTCTCTAAGAATTCTCCAGGCTCCAGGTCCCATAATGGATTTTAGAAAACAATGAGGAAACTGAAAAGCCAGTTTCCTCTGCATTAGACAAACCCCCAGGAGCCCCTCAAAATCCTGGGTTATATTTCTTTATTTAGACCCTGGAAGGGTACAGAACTGCTACAAAGTTTAAATGCATTATACCTTATTTTGTACAGTTTGTAGTAACGGTAATGGAATTTCCTAGCACTTATAGATTGGCCTTGCTTATAGATATATTAGAAATGCAATTAATCCTTGAGCAGTATGTCACGAAAAATGAAATTCCTGTTGCAGGGGGAGCCTAAATTGTGACTTGTATTTTAGGGCAGAAGTCTGGAAAAGTCAGTGAACCCATCACACAAGCAGGAAATTTCATTTTTGGAGGCATTCTGTACTCCAACTGTGTTCAGAAGGCCTCCGGATAGCCATGTTGCATTGAATTGTACAGAACATTAGAACATTAGAGCGACTGCAGACTGAAAAGATAATTTTTATAAACATTAAATTACAATATGGCTTGTGTAACAATTTTATATGCTGTATTATTTTTTATTTGCATTTTTTTAAGGAGTTACTCTTTAATATAATACCAAAAATCTGGAAGAAAAAGCTTCCAAAAATGTAAAGGTCACATGCAATGTACACTAAAGTAAATACTACAACAATAGCTCAAAATATGTTCTCATGGAAAACACATTGTACTTTCTCTTTATCTGAAAACACATCTAGCCATTTCACCTCTCACACCTGTTTACCCCTGACCATATTTTTGCATTTCTGAGTGTGTTTATTCACGAGTCTATAGCTTTGTGATTACTTATAAAACAGCGCAGCTGCCAAGGCTAGCAGAATATTAGCATGCATAAAGAAAGGGATGTATTTCAGAGATAAGTCTATAATCCTTCCACTTTATAAAACTCTGGTCAGACCGCATCTGGAATATTCTGTCCAGTTCTGGTCACCAGTCCTCAGAAGAGATGTGTTGGAGCTGGAGAAAGTCCAGAGAAGGGCAACTAAACTAATTAGGGGATTGGAGGACCTTGATTATGAGGAGCGTCTGCAATCGCTTGATTTATTCTCCCTGTAGAAGAGACGCCTGAGGGGGGACATGATAGCAATTTTTAAATATCTCAATGGGGATCTAGGCTTAGAAAAAAAGCTGTTCAGTCGCAGGGATTGCATGAGGACTCGGGGGCATACAATGCGATTAGAGGAGAAGCGTTTTAACCTCAGGCAACGTGGGGGGTTCTTTACTGTTAGGGCTACAAGATTGTGGAATTCTCTACCACAAGAGGTGGTTTCTGCAGGTAGTATGGTGGCTTTCAAAAGACTATTAGATGTACATCTCAAGGATCAGAACATTCAGGGCTATGCGAGATGATTACAGCCACACACACCTACACAGGTTGAACTGGATGGACTATTGTCTTTATTCCACCTCACCTACTATGTAACTATGTAAGAATTACCACATATATTGTTTTTGGGGAAAACAGGGCTTTCATTTGATCCTAAGGCCCTCTGAGAATTTTTTTTAATTTGTTTGCATTTTAAGGAAAGAATTTAATACAAATTAGAAAAAAATGTAAGTAATATTTTGAACATAAGTACCATTGCTGTGGGTAAAACATATACATTTTCATTCTGCTGTTTGTTCTACTTACTGCAACATTAAATTACATTTTTGGTACAAAGCATGTTAAAGTTATTTACAAAAGAAATACATTTTTTTGCATATATTTACCTGTTCTCATAATGCATCAATAATGTAAACTTCTTACTGATTTAAAATAAAAAAGATATACCCTAAATCATGGGTGTCCAACCTTTTGGCCTCTCAGGGCCACATTGAGTGTAGAGAAATTTTCTCGGGCCGCATATAAAATATATACTATAGTTAAGGCATGTAATAAAATGCCGCCGCGCCCCCCGTACTAATTTAACACAACTAGAGGATGATCAAATTAAATGGATCAGTATACAGAGGTTTACTTCGTCTGAGAGACAATAAAGGAACACTCTAACCACCATGACCACTTCAACGATTTGCAATGGTCATAGTGGTAGGAGTCAGAAACACTGCACATGCTCCCCCCCCCCCCTCAGCCTCTGCCTACCGTTAGTTGGAAGCTGCTGTGGCCGTGCCCCCCACCTGATTTTCTTCCTCCCCTGCAAAGATAAATTGTCAGGGGGCAGTGGGACGCATTGCCTGCGGTTCTAGGCCGCAGGTTGGACATGCCTGCCCTAAACCATATATTTTTTTTAACAGTAAACCCCCTAAATATAACAATGGTATATTTGCTGTATAATATTTTTTTATAAATAATTTAAGCTGGAAACATGGATCAGGAGATTAGACTGTTAAATAGTGCTTATATGTGGTGATCTACTGAAATAAATGGGTTAAGTAGTAAAATAAGGGCATGTCCTGGTTTAATTACCTGTGTACACAATAAACATTTGTGTTAGCTGCAGCTCTCTTACTCACAAAGGATATAAGAAAGTTAGTGTTACTTTTGTTAATATTTACAAATGTAACACTGAATGATCACCTCGATTGGCTGTCACAGTGTTTATTCAATGAGGAAGGCTTCTGATTGGTTTCCAATCGTAGGATTGGGAGCTCGTCTTTGTACAGACACTGGGTCTCATGGAAAGAAGAATAAATGCTCCTGCGTTTAAGAGTGATGAATCGCTTGGTCTTATCCACTCCACTGTTTGGCCGTGTAAAGGCTGTGCTGCCACTCCAAAACAGGTTGGGTAAACCCAAATGGACTCTAAAATAAAAAAAATACAAAGGGCGCACCAGCCTAGCGCATTACCTTTGCGACAATTTTATTAAAAAGGAATATGTGTACATCATACTCACAAACGAGATGACTTTTCAGGCATGATAAAAATTTTATATATATATCTATATATAGATATATATATATATATATCTATATATATGCAAATACACCGGTTATCCATAAAGCATAGTCCAATTATCTGAAACGGTTGTGTGATGTAAATGTCCAAATCAGGCTGACACGTTTCTAGGGTGACCCCTCTTCCTCCCTGGGGCTCATGGGGCTGTGCAAGGGAGGGTGCAGGGGAGATAAGAAACTGCAGTCAGTCTCCTGCATATACAGGAGACATCTTGTGTACAGAGGAAGAGATTTTATGGATGAGTGTAACATGCCGAAATGTAGGCAACTAGCTAGAAGAGATCTGCTGCTGCCACACTTCTGAGCTCTACATCTGATCAGAGGACAGCCAATAGCTGGTGGCAAGTCTCAGTTTTCAACAACACTTACTTACAGTGGGGGGGGGGGGGGGCATGAATTATTTCTCAGCAAAGCTATGTTACACTGGAGTAGTGAAGCAAATTATGACACAGGTCTTTTAATAAATTAAAAAAAAAAATGTAACTACCTGCAAGAGGAAGGAACCTCACACATGCAAGCTCATAAGCATACTTAGGAACTTGCCGTAAATGACCCGGCAATGCTGGAATTTTGATGCAGTTGCCGGGTCATTACTGGAATTAGCATATTCTCTGATATGGCCCAGAATCTTGGTAGATATATTGGTAGATATATTGCAGCAGTCACAATGAGGACATTCTCTTTCACTGTAGCCAAACACTCTGGGCACCTCATACCTGTGTTCAGAGTGAGAAGAGCGAGAGCACCCCCAAGTGCACCCCCAAACTGCACTTGTGCCAACACTATCAGTGTCCCCGCAACTGGAGGCAGGTGCATGGCCAATAGGAGGATCACTGAGGTTACTGGGGTAGGAAGAAGGTGATGCAGTGGTAACCTGGCCACACTCACCATTCAGTTTGGTGCATGTAATTAACTCTACTTGCCACCCTGCACTCCACTATACCGCCATTCTCAGCAATTACAATGTTCAAATGTTCACAGCTATCACAGTGTTCTCTTCAGTGCTTTAAAGGGAACTCTGTGGGGCGCCGCACTATGCATTTTGTAAATCAGTATGAAGCATTTACTGCAGTGTCTAGCAGATAATGGTATCTGTGCTCCATTATAAATAGGGCCCCAGGACTCCAACAACACCTAAAGTACCCACAAAGCTTGTACCCCATGCAATACTACATGAAATGAGTACTCTGACTAAAGTTGCCTAACACTCTTCCAAAGTCAGCTATAAACACAACTTGACCTCAGTATAGGGCTTGTCTGTTCCTAAAGAAAAAAAAAAAGCACAAAAAATGTTCCTGAAATAATTGTCAGCAAAAAGATGGGTATTTCCCAGCATGTATGTATGAGTAGAGTGATCACATTGATCAGAATAGTCATTTTACAGATCATTGTATAATAGCATGCAGTAATAATTAAAGTAGAACTTTTTCGTATTGGTTAGTGGAGTGGGAAGGGCAAAAACTGTATGGTTTTTTTGTGGTGGTTTCTCTGCACTTTATGTCCCCAAAGACACAACAGGAAGTTGAGATCTCACCCCAAATAAGGGGAAACCCTCCTCTGACTTTTGTTTCTTGAACAGGTGTCCCCATTGGAAGATTTACCCCACCTCCTTTTCTGGTGAAAACTGTGAAATTTAGGATTTTCCGTTATCACATTCTTACCTGAAGACCATATTCTACAGGTAATTTATTTCCTGTTGTATTGCATAGTCTACTGTTATTTTATTCCCTAGAGATTATGGTACAGTTCATTAATTTCCTAGAGACCATAGTCTACAGTTAACTTCCTACAGACCATGGTCTACGGGTAAATACTTTCCTAGAGAACAAAACCAAAGAAAATTCCAAGCTCAACATACCAACCAGCCTGCGACCAAACTAATTGACCTAACAATATGCGTTAAAAACAGGGGTTTAGTCTGCACACATTTTGCAAACAGAGGCGGCTCCTTATTTAGGCAGTCGCCTGAGGCCTCACACTCACAGGGTCCTCATGGTTGCCTAGTTTGCCTAATTAAAGAGCCACCTCTGCTGGCGGCAGAGATCCCCACCATCAGCGCACTGCTGAGTCCGCTCACTGCTACAGGGAGAAAAAACAGGCTGCAATTGGGACCAGCTCACCGACAGCTCCGGATCACAGCCAAAGAAAGCCTCTCAGAACCAGCGCTGACAGTTTCTCCCTGGTGCTCGCACAGTCAGGAGAGGAGAGGACAGGAGAGGAGAGAGAGCTGCTTCTGCTCCTCCTCCTCCTCCCGTCCTCTCCTCCTGTGTCTGCCCCACACTACCTGACAGTGTTCTACCTAAGAGAAGGGGATGTGTGGGCGGGAAGTTTCAAGAAAGAAAATATGAAACCTGATACATCCATCCATCTAGTCCCTCCTGCCCTCCAGTGCATAGTCTGATGTAAGGGGTTGGGGGCCCTTCCTTCCCTCCTTCCTCCATCCCTCTCTCTTTCTTTCTTTCTCCCTCCATGACTCTCTCTCTTTTCCTTCCTTCTATCCTTCCATCCTTCCTCCATACCTCTCTTTTTTCTTTCTCCCTCCATCCCTCTCTCTTTTCCTTCCTTCTATCTTTCCATCCTTCCTTCCTTCCTCCATACCTCTCTTTTTTCTTTCTCCCTCCATTCCTCTCTCCCTTCCTTCCTTCCTCTCTCTCTTTCTCGCTCTATCCCTCTTTCTCTTTCTCACTCTATCCCCCTCTCTCTCTCTTTTATCCCTCTCTCTTTTTCTTTCTTCCTCCATACCTCTCTTTTTTCTTTCTCCCTCTATTCCTCTCTCCCTCCCTCCCTTCCTTCCTTCCTTCCTTCCTTCCTTCCTTCCTTCCTTCCTTCCTTCCTTCCTTCCTTCCTTCCTTCCTTCCTTCCTCTCTCTCTTTCTCGCTCTATCCCTCTCTCTCTTTCTCACTCTATCCCCCCTCCCTCTCTCTCTCTCTTTTATCGCTTTCTCTTTTTCTTTCTTCCTCCATCCCTCTCTCTTTTTTTTTTCTCCCTCCCTCCATCCCTCTCTCTATTCCTTCCTTCCTATCGTTCTTTCTCCATCCCGCTCTCTTTTTCTTTCACCTCCATCCCTCTCTATTTTTCTTTCACCCTCCATCCCTCTCACTTTTCTTTGCTTTTGTCTTTGGGAAAGCCGTTTTTGATATGTTTTATACAATAAAGTAAGTAAACATCACAATTGATTGGTAGTATAATTACAGGCCTTTTTAAAACAAAAATCAGCTTTCAATATATTCATTCTTTGGATGAAAATGCAACATTTAAAAGTCTCAATCTCAATAGTAGGTCATTAAAACATTTTATATAGCCTAAAGTTTCACTAAACCCATATCATAAAAACTATCGATAAATTGTGTATTACATGCTGTTCATACTCACTCACTATGAGATTCATTTTCTGTATTCTGCAAAAATCCTGGCTGATCCTGCGGCTCCCTCCAACATGTCCCCAATTCACCTAGGGATTTTGCAGCAGTGGTGGCAAGTCTGCACATGCTCAGTTTTCTGTGAGTTTCTATGCTGAGCATGTTCCTCGCTATCACTTCTGAGCAGCCCATGTGATTATAGAGTCACACATGTGGGTGTATACAAAGTGGTAAAAGACAACCCATCCCCTCCCTCCTCCTCCATGCCCACTAAACAACCAAACAAATGGGGTGGGATATTACATTTGATAGATAGTGGCTTCACCTTCCTCCTATTCTAAGACAGAGGCTGGAGGGGCATGACACAGTCTGTGACTGGCAGAAATCCACCCATGCCATATTATTGCTAAAAAATAATAAAGATTTTATTTCAAATACATATTTGTATGACAATTTAAAACAGTTTATTGACATTAATTATTTATTTTTACCATTTTTGGGGATCTTTGGGGAACTTTGGGGATCATTTCCCTTATTTCCTGTACCTGTGTGACCATTGTTCAAGAGCGATAGTTAGGCTGAAGACTGTGGGATATTTTGGATAGGTTTGTTTGATCCTTATGGAATTTTTTTTTATTGCAATATGCTTGGCTTACATTGGCAGAGAGACCCAATTGTATTCACTTCGTATTAAAAAAAAAGGCTTTTTTTCAGGTTGGTTTAGCAGTGAAATTTGCTTTTTCACCAAATACAAATATATTCACTTTGATTGGCAGATAAAAGTTGGCCAGTTCATTGTGGCTGTCCCTGTTTTAACTGATGATTTCGGTCCTGCCGTTGGCAAATTTCTATCCAACTCCAGGAGAATTAAGAGTGTAAAATTGGACAGCAGAGATCATTGTTAATGATAAAGAATTGGAGGAAATGTAATGGAGAAAAAGTACAAGCAAATGTATTACTACATGAATTTGGGAACCATAGATGACACAGTGTAAAACTGGCCATCAGTGGGACAATTTTAGATAGGAAGGCTAGAGCTAAATTTACCTCAAACAATTGCAAAACAAGCTCAAGAGCATGCACGGCCGCCTGCAGAACGGTCCGTGGCGTGGGATGTCGCAGCTAGCCCCCTCCTTAGGACATCTGTGCATGCTCTTGAGCTTGTTTTGCAATTGTTTGTCCTGATTGATGTAAGTAGCTGTCTTTTTTTCTGAATAAAAGTATTGAAGGTAATACACTATCAGTCCCTTTTCTTTTCATTGGGGACCTGCTCTGTGGAACCTGCTCCTTACATTGCTGGAATTTCATTACTGCAAAGCGGACCAGCTTCCAGGCTTTCTCGCGGAATTTCCTGTTTATGGCAGTCCATGCTCAAGTCTCCCTGATTTCTGGTAAGCACCCATCTTTACCATAAAGTGTAATTTCATCAACGTTATAGAAAGTCCATTATTTGGAAGCTTTCCTTAAAGGTTTTCTGCAGTAAGGGGCCACCGTGACTAACATTTGGGAACACGTTCATCCTTATAGAGTGGCACGTTGAGGTGGCACAGCACATCGTTTTATTTTTGAAGTTTTTTTGCACTTCATATGTTTTGAGAGACTTGTGTTTTTTTTCATTATTGTTTTATTGAACAAAACTGACTTATTCACAAGAATTCACATGTTTTGCACTTATTTTGATATGTGTTAATTGCTAAATGTTATCTTTATTGATTTTTATTCATACATTAGGTTAGTGCACTATTCACTTTTTCATTCATTCATATTCTATTTTCCAGTGCTGCTTTCCGTTTCTAGCACCTAAAAATTGCGCACCTTTCACTTTCATCATATATATATATATATAGATGTAGCACCCTCTAGCACTGCTAGAGTGCTAGAGTTAGATTTTTGTACAGAATAGGTAAATTGTCAGGCTTGGCTGGCCGCCAAGCCTGTGTTGTTTTTCTGGGTCAGGGTTGGGTGACTCAGGGAGGCTGGATAACTCAGAGACCTCCCACTACTTCTAAAAACATGCAGAAGGTTCTAGAAGAATGAGAGTGGAGGGGAGGAGGAGCTGTCTAGAATATTCGTGAGGCCCTGACTAATCGCCAACAGATCGGTTGGCAGGGGGCAGGCCCCCTCAAATACTCAGAGTCAGCCCAGCTGGGGCAGTGTGGAGTTCAGGTGGAAGATGGAGATTGAGTGTTAGGCTGTCGGAGGCCTTTGAGAGCAACCCCTAGTCTGGGGGGGGGGGCGTGAACTCAGGCCTGAGCTCGGTTGCAGAAGGGACCCTTCTTCAAGACACACAGGAGGATCCTGACCAGGAGGCACGGGAGCAAATAGGACAGCAGGAAAACACTGCCAAGATTATCTCCAGGTAGGAAGACAGCCAGGAGGACTGGTGAGTGATACAGTCAGAGGACTGAGAGGCATGCCTGAAGGGACTGGGTGCAAGCAATCTGGGAGGGATGCAGAGTCAGTCTGGGAGGACTGTGGAGTTTTAGCCAGGAGGGCTAGTGAAAGGGGTAGCTGCAGCCAGGCAGGCTGGCAGTGCTTGAAGAGGTGGTACTGGGACCAGTAGCCACAGGAATAGGACAGCTAAGCACGAAGACCTCTCTTCTGCTACACTGCCAAAAGGGCCAGCTATCCCTGCCTGCAAAGGGCACTTGCTCTGAATCTGACTGCGCTGGATCATCTTTTCAGTGCTAGCTGGTCCTGGGAGATGTAGTTCTACAAGATTGTGCTGGAGGTAGAAGAGGAGAAGTGTATAAATACTGGATGTATATAGTTATGTCCCTGAAGAATTCTATGTTGATCAAATGGGCATCCCATAATACCCATATTCCTTATCTAAGTTCAACTAGCCTAATAAAATAAAAAAACAAAGTTGCAAGGACTTATCTCTGACTCCAGTATGTGTGGAAAATGTGTGTGCCTGGCTTTGCAGGGTGGGAGATACCCATATTCATCAGCGGCTCCCATGGGGTAGCGCTACATAGAATATAGCTATTTTGCATATTATAGGGGAATTATGTTCAGTATATTTTTGCTATGAGAGAGAGGTGTATGTGTATTTTTAGGTGTGAATGTTGTGGCTGTGATACCAATTTTATTATATGAATTTTTATTTGCTAATTACTTTTTGATAAATTAATAAAGCGACAATTTAATGTAGTCCATTTAGTGTATATGTTGTCTTTTCCTCGGGTGGTTGAGTTAAATCAGGTTTTAAATTCTGTTTTTTCTACAGGCTAGGGCTTTACCACAAGCATTAGGATACTGCAAAGGAGCAGTGTGCTGCGAAGAAAGGGTGACTCCAGGAACGGATGGTCAGCAACAAGTGAATACTCTGCTCAGAGCAACTTAATGTTAAAAAAAAACCAACCTATTATTAACATAAAATGAAAAAAATCTACAAAAGAAAGAAGAAACCCAAAATCAAGATTGGGGAGGGTACCCCCGCGCTATCAAACTTCACAGAGAAAATTTAGTGGAACAGCCGCAAACACCGGAGATGACAAATCCCTAATGTCAAATAAAGGAGTCACATAAAGAAAAAGTGGTGCTGCGCTATTCAAAAAAACACAATGTGCTAAATCCCTTTTTGAGGTAAATTGTAGAATATCAGCAAGTAGAAGTAATTAAAATAGACTAGTACACCTTACTATTTTAATTACTTCGACTTGCTGATATTCTCTCATTTACCTCAAAAAGGGATTTAGCACATTGTGTTTTTTTGAATAGCGCAGCCTCCAAGACGAACACCTGCTCCCACTCCCCCAGGTACAAAAATTGTATAGCATGGGGGAGCAACAAGTCCCCATCACTACGCCTTGTACCTGGAGGAAATGGGACCCCTTGAACATGAACACATTGTGATACAAGATAAATTCCAGCATCTGTAGGATGAAATAATTGTAAGACCAATTAAAAGTACTTCTCTGCGTCAGTATATGTCGAATGGCGCTAAGTCTCTTTTCGTGCGGTATGAAGTTATATAAATATTCTACATCTATAGTGACCAATAAGGCTGATATGTGGAACCACCAAATTTTCCAGGACTTGCAAAAAGTGATTGGTATCTTTGATATATGAACTCAAACTGGTTACATGAGGTCTAAGGTGTACATAAATGATTTGACTCGCTCCCTCAGTTATGCTACCATTCCCTGATATAATTGGTCTCCCTGGTGGCTTGTGGATGTTCTTTTGTATTTTGGGGAGCACATAAAAGGGTAGGTGTCCTTGGATGCTTCATTCTAATATACTCCCAAGTTTCTTTGTCTATCACTCCACCTCTTAAAGCAGGCATGTCCAACCTGCGGCCCGGGGGCGGCATGCGGCCCAGAACTGCAGGCTATGCGGCCCACTGCCCCCTGACAATTTATTTATTTTTTTGCTGGGGAGGAAGGAAGTCGAGTCGGGGGGCGGCCACAGAGGCAGCTTCGGAGGGGATCATCTACTAGTTGTGTTAAATTAGTGCTGGGGGGGGGGGGGTGGCAGCACGGGAAGGGGGCGCGGCGGCGTTTTATTACTTATATACCTTAACTAATAGTATATATTTTATATGCGGCCCGAGAACATTTATCTACACTCAATGTGGCCCAGAGAAGCCAAAAGGTTGGACACCCATGTCTTAAAACGTCATCAACCAGATTATAGAACTTCAAATTGAATTTGTTAACAGTTAGAACTGAGATTTCTCGACATCATTTTTTATTTTGGAGAACGTTATAACACATCCCTTCATACACTGCGTTGTCCATCAGGACAATGTTGCCCCATTCGTCCGAGGTCTTCATAGTGATCATTGCATTATTCATGTATTGTATTATTGTGCATTCCAAGAGGCCAGATGAGACATGAGTAAGGAAACCGGAGCTTCATGAGGATGCACGTCGCAAGAAATGCATTGGAGTTGAGCTGCTATTACCACATCCAGTTTCCTTACCCACGTCGCATCCAGCCACTTGGAACGCATGCCGGCTCTTACGACATGAGTTGTCATGTTGTCGTAGGTGCAAGTACCTATCCCCAAGTGAGCTGATTGTGTTGGTGCTTTACAAGCGCCCATAAAATGTTACTGGACATAAACTTTTATAGAATGATATCACCTTATAATAAAATATACTGCACAATGACCTATCTTTGGGTTCTTGTTTACTGACATGAGTGAATGTGAATTTTTAAACTAGTGGCATCTATATAGCTGGGAGCAGTGCTTTAAGTGGCCCAAAAGAGGTGCCGGTACTCTTTTATAGCCTATACATTTTTTCGCCCCCCTCACCCAACATCAGGGTCCCCACAGAGCACCCCCCCTGGCCGGGGCTGGGACTCCGGAGCGGGGGGACTCACTGGTGGTGACTGGTCTGGCTCTGGAGTGGGAAATATTCTTGGGCGGGGGGGGGCAATTGAGGGCGCAGATGTCCAAAATGAGCGTACTGGTACGCTAAGGTGCACGGAGAGGTGGCGGTATGCTCAAGAGCCATATTTGGAAGTGGCGATACTGAGTACCAGTGCATACCGGCCCACTTAAAGCACTGGCTGGGAGTGATTTGTATTGGAGAAGATCTGTTATCATATATACAGGACCTAATACATCTGGCTTGTGAGCTGCTGGTCAGCCGCAGACTTGGTGAGTGCGCACATATATCTCCTGTATATACTTCACTATCATCATTACAACAATTATTTTCATGTATTGAGTAGGAGGCGTAGTAGTGTAAAAAAATGAAAGTGAAAGGATTATCTGTGGCTGGGTGTACTCCCGGATGCTTTTACAATCCAGTCAGTCTAAATTCTTGTAGTGACTGTTCATTTGTCACCTTTCTAATCAGCTAGCGAGGACAAGGTGGTCACCACTTTACCAAAAAGAGAAACAAGCAACATAATGAATGGAAGAATTGTTTGGCTTTTCTCCCTTCTCTGCTCCACAGGTCAGTTACTTTTAGATCTTTTTGTTTTCCTTTTGCTTTTATGAATTAAATGCAAATCAGCTGCTTATGCTTCATAGTAAATATATCTAGAGTCGATTCTTCCAGTTTGTTTAGGATGAGATAATGCTCATCAGACTTGTGGATGATTCATCTGACCAATTTTCCTATCAAAGAATGTATAACAAAATTATTTTAACACTGGGGGAATTTAAAACATTTTTTGCACACGCTAAAAACCAATTTTTGTGCTAGAAAATTACCCCAAAACAATTCTATATTTTCTGAAATGAGAAGACCTGTAACATGGTAGTGGTTGCAATTTTTGTTTATTATTTGCACAACTGTTTATCAAATGCATATTTTAAGGAAAGAATACACTAAAATAAATTTACTGTAAACAAATGCAATATTATATCCAATTTGTTTGTAATATATAAAAGATGGTGTTGTGGGGAGTAAATAGATATCTAACTTGTCATGAGTTTAAGTGATATTAAAGGAGTTGAAAAGGCATAAGATTTTTTATCTTAATGCATTCTATGCATTGGGATAAAAAGCCTTCTGTGTGCAGCAGCCCCCCCTCAGCCCCCTAACACTTACCTGAGGTTCCTTTTTGTCCAACGATGTCCACAACTGTCTCAGCCATCCAAGATTCTCTATCCTGATTGGGTGCTGCTGCAGTCAAAGTCAGCTAGCCAATCAGGGGAGATAGGGGGTGGGGCCAGGGTCAGGGCGGGGCCCTGTGTATGAATGAACAAATAGAGCTGTGACTTGGCTCGGGTGCCCCTATAGCAAGCTGATTGCTGTGGGGGGCACTCAACAGGAGGGAGGGGCCAGAAGCACCAAGGAGGAACCCAGAAAGAGGCGGATCCGGGTTGCTCTGTGCAAATCCATTGCAACAGAGCAGGTAAGCATAACATGTTTGTTATTTTCATAGAAAAAAAATGAGACTTGAAGCCCTCATCCTCGTCTTCTGGAGTCCCCCGTCGGTGCTCCTGGCCCCTTCCCTTGACAAGTCTACTATGTAATAGCATGGATGGGTGACAGGTCCAAAATACGTTAATGGTCAGAGAGGCTTAAGGGGGGTGTTTAGTTAAAAAAAAGTCAGTCTGTCCCCCAGTACAACCCCCCCCCCCCCCAGGTTTATCTGCCTCTTAGTATAACCCTTCCCCCAAGGACAATCTGTCCTCCAGTATAATCCCCCCAGGTCAGTCTGTCCCCCAATACAATCCTTCCCCTCCCCTAAGGTCAATCAGTCCCCTAGTATAAGGTGACCAGATTTTTTAAATTAAATCTGGGGACCTTTCTTTTTGTATTTTGGCAAATGGTAAACTATTTTATAAGCATATTTTCCTCAAATTATATATGGAGTGTATGTGGTATGTGTTTATGGAATGAGTGTATGATATATATACGTTATTTCTTACATTTCATCCATGAGCTTGCAGGGCTCAGGAGTCCACTACATAAAGAATGCAGGGCTCAAGAGTGTGCTACATAAAGATTGCAGGGCTCAGGAATCCACTACATAAGGAATGCAGGGCTCAGGAGTGCGCTACATAAAGAATGCAGGGCTCAGCTGTGCCCAGTGCCCAGAAATGCAGCCTCACCAGTGCCCATCCAAAGCAGCCTCACCAGTGCCCAGCAATGCAGCCTAACCAGTGCCCAGCAATGCAGTCTCACCAGTGCCCATCCAATACAGCCTGACCAGTGTCCATTCAATGCAGCCTGACCAGTGCTCAGCAATGCAGCCTCGCCAGTGCCCAGCAACACAGTCTGACCAGTGCCCATTCAATGCAGTCTCACCAGTGCCCAGCAATGTAGCCTGACCAGTGCCCATTCAATGCAGCCTGACCAGTGCCCTTCAAATGCAGCCACACCAGTCCAGGGGATCAGAGAGAAGAGAGGAAAAGGAGAGCCGGCTGGATCATCACACAGTTGGGTGTTGCCCGCTGTGTAAGCTTTAGTTTAAAATCGCCGGGCGCCCGCCATCACTCAAGCCCCGCCTCCTGGATCAGCTCCTACCTATGATAGACAGCACATGTCCCAGCATTGGACAAGTGTGCTGTCTATCAAATGAGCCAAACCAGGAGGCAGTCCTTTGTGTCACGGCGGGCACCCGGCGATTCAAATTAAAGCTGACACAGTGGGTGACGCGGGCCTGAAACCCCCCAGTGGTATGCCACTGGCTTTGGAGCCCCCCCTCTGCCTCAGCACCCATCGGCCATGCACCTAGTGCCGGGGCCGTCTGGCTATGGGGACAGTGTCCTCAGTCTGGGGGACGTCTGGTCACCCCACCCTAGTGTATCCCCACCAGGTTTGTTTGTCCACCATTATAATCCCCCCGGGTTAGTCTGTCCCCCAGTATAATCCTTCTCCCTCCCCCCTAGGTCAAACTGTCCCCCAGTATAATCCCCCCCCCCCCCCAGATCAGTCTGCTTTGTTCATATTCCATGTCTGAGATTTACAACCACTTTAACTGTGAATTATGTCCCTAGAATTGTTGCACTTTCCAACATTAACAGTGATACCTCACATGTGTGCTGCAATTTATATTTACATACACGTGCATGCCCTATGCTTGTGTTTTCATCTGGGCATGTACAGGGGCAACAGGAATTATTTTTATATTCTGTAAATTAATTTTTTTGGCCCTTTTATATTACTCCCACCAGAAGGGTAACAAGCCTACTATGTAATAGCATGGACAGGTGAAAGGTCCAAAAATGTGTTAATGGTCGGAGAGGCTTAAGTGGGTTGTTTAACTAAAACAAGTTCAGTCTGTCCCCCAGTACAATCACCCCCTCCACCAGGTCCTGTTGAATTCCTACTAAGGCCTTGTGCACATGGGTTATACAAAAGTGTACACCTGTGTGAGGGCCATGTTTATGTGCATGGGGATGCATCGGTGTTTCATACAATCTGTGCAAGCAGTCCCATTCATGTCTGTAGCAGGATTCCCAGCCATTGTGCTGGATGTGGGTCTGCCAGGGTTACCCTTTCCTGGACTCGATCCCGCCTTGGATGACTACCTGCTTCCGAACTTGACCCCGGCTGTTCTTGATTTTGCTCCTCTCTCTTGCTTTGTTATTATTATTGTTGCATAAATAAATTGTTTTGTTTTACTTCGTGTGGTCTGGTTTCCTGGCACCCTGACAAAGGGGCTGGTTGTAAGATCCTGGTACTTTCAGTTCCTTCTAGCCTCTTACTTCCGGGTTGCGTTCCACCATTCAGGTAGGTGGAACGCATATAGCTGCATGTCTCTTTAACAAATGATGATGTCATCACTAGGCGCAGCTCTGAGCGGCTATTTCAACCGACGGTCTGCACTCACAAGGTGTTAAGGTGTTCGTGCAACCGCTCATAATACAAGCCTAGGTAAAGAAATCAGGTGCGCTGCCCTAGTGCATATGTGCAACATACAAAATGATGTAAACAAATAAACCAAAAATGCAATAATAATTCAAAAAATGAAAACGTATGCAAATCGTGTAAAACAAAAAATGTCCAGAAGGTGACTAGTGATACACCAATGTGCAATAAACGTCCATATTATAAGTCCATAAATAAAGTGCAAAAAACGGTGACAAAAACTTCCAGCTTGGGGAAAGGTGAACTGTGATTGGAAGGTGCAAAGTCCCACCACCAGCTTGGCCTCTTACCAGAAGTTAAACGTTAAGGGCATATATGAATATGACCGCTCCAAAGGTCATGCAGCCAGGTAGAAAAGTTCCCAGAAATACAGAAGGCACTCTGACGCACTCGTGCTCCCTAGACTCTTACCGGACAAAAGCCAAACAAGAAGCCTGGTTCTATGGTGATGAGTGGTCCTGCCGGGGGTTACTGGACTCTAGGATGGCTGATGTAGTTGCTTGTGTCCAAGAGGAACAGACCCAGTCAGAAAGCCTGACGAAAGAAGATCCTGCCAAAGGTGGCTAGACTCTGATTGGCTGCTGTAACTCCTTAGTCTGGTCGACCTCAATAATAGGGGACACAACAGAGGGGACCGCAATGGTGCATTACCAACAGTAGATTTTTATTAAAACAAATGGTTGCACAGTTGTGAAGACAATAATAGCGAGTTCCCTTAACGTTTAACTCCTATCTAAGTGGATGCCCTATCGGGAGAAACGCGTCAGAGAGGAGGCGCCGCGTCATCACATCTAGACCAGGCAGCGGTCCGCACTGCAGGCGGACCCCGCCATACAGCTCCTCCGTGAGGGAACTCGCTATTATTGTCTTCACAACTGTAAGTGCAACCATTTGTTTTAATAAAAATCTACTGTTGGTAATGCACCATTGCGGTCCCCTCTGTTGTGTCCCCTATTATTGAGGTCGACCAGACTAAGGAGTTACAGCAGCCAATCAGAGTCTAGCCACCTTTGGCAGGATCTTCTTTCGTCAGGCTTTCTGACTGGGTCTGTTCCTCTTAGACACAAGCAACTACATCAGCCATCCTAGAGTCCAGTAACCCCCGGCAGGACCACTCATCACCATAGAACCAGGCTTCTTGTTTGGCTTTTGTCCGGTAAGAGTCTAGGGAGCACGAGTGCGTCAGAGTGCCTTCTGTATTTCTGGGAACTTTTCTACCTGGCTGCATGACCTTTGGAGCGGTCATATTCATATATGCCCTTAACGTTTAACTTCTGGTAAGAGGCCAAGCTGGTGGTGGGACTTTGCACCTTCCAATCACAGTTCACCTTTCCCCAAGCTGGAAGTTTTTGTCACCATTTTTTGCACTTTATTTATGGACTTATAATATGGACGTTTATTGCACATTGGTGTATCACTAGTCACCTTCTGGACATTTTTTGTTTTACACGATTTGCATACGTTTTCATTTTTTGAATTATTATTGCATTTTTGGTTTATTTGTTTACATCATTTTGTATGTTGCACATATGCACTAGGGCAGCGCACCTGATTTCTTTACCTATTCTACAACATACACTCTAAGGTAGCAGCACACCCTATATTGAATCAGCGCACTTTCCTACTCACCACATAATACAAGCCTGACTGACGCTGCCGTATTCTCCAGCTATCCTCCCTATACCTGGTCTGACCGGAGCCTCGCTACTTGATCCTTTACCTTGTTACCTGATCCTTACCCTCGCTCACCTGCTTGTGATAAGTACCCCGCAGGGGATCCCTTCCTACCAAACCACTTGCTATATCTTTCTGCATAATAGGAACTGTTACTAAGCTCTAAGATACATGCTCTTCACCAGCTATCACCTGCAGCGTTACCTAGAGTCTTAGCTCTTGAACCTACTACCACCTGTAACCTATATCCTTCTATTTGCTTAGCATTTCCTGTATACCTCATCTGATATCACCTATCACCTTTTACTTGTACATGATTGCTATCTCTCCTGCTGTAAGGTTCTGGCACTCTCAGTGCCTCCTATCACATCATTTCCGGGTGCTTTCCATCTACCTAGATAGATGAAGCACATATAAGTGTGTTTCCCTTTAAGAGTGCTGACATCATCACTGAGCGCCGGACTGAACAGCTATTTAAATCACCAGCTCTCACTCACATGTGTTCGTTCAACCTGCTCTGTTACCTGCCGTGTGCCTAGATGTGCCTTGATGCTAACCTGTCTTGAAGCTCTCATGCTTGCAAGCATACCTCGCTGACGGAACCACGCTGCGCTGATCCCTGTATCCCGCTACCGGATCATCCGCTCTTGACGAACCTCTCCTCTGCTACATTGCTACTAGTGATAAGTACCCCACAGGGGAAACCTCTATAAACCTTCATACTAAAGCTTACACTATCTAGCTCTGCATACTAAGGACTATTATTACATCTGCACTATCTAGATTGCTAGCTCTTGAGCCTACTATCATCTGCTCTTGCACTGGGTTAGTCTCTCCTGTATGTCATCTGCTATCCTATCATCTACTACCATACATAATTGCTAACCTATCTGCATCCCACCTGTTACTATCTCATTCTCAAGAACATTCCTCTCAAGTGTCTGTCACCTATCGTCTCAACTCAACCTGTCTCTTCAGCCTATCACCTCTATACTACTATATACATAGATCACTCCAGGAACTTCTTATTGAGTGTGTGTATTTACTTGCTGAATTGAGATCATCCACACATGATGAGTCTTTGGGAGTTGGGATTAGTGTCTCAGCATTTCTCTACATGACTACTGAAGTGGAATATTTCTGCAGCTGTAAATCCACATCATACATAAAACGCAGGAGCGTTACAGATTGAACGAACCAGATAAAATGGATTCAGCAGAAATGACCACTCAGGTGACACAGTTAACACAACAAGTAACTGCGTTAATACACGCACTTACTGAATTAAAAGAAGACAATCAGGCTCTGACGCAGCAGGTGGCCAGACTGACACAGCCTACTGCTGCTCAACCCCCAGAACCTCTTGTCCTTCTACCAGACAGGTTTGATGGTTCCCGTTCCTCTTTTCTTTTTTTTCGTATGGATTGTGAGCTCCTATTTATCCTTAAGCCTAGGACCTATCGTAATGACTTTATTAAAGTGCATGCTGCCATTAATTTGCTTTCTGGCAAAATGAAAACGTGGGCATACGAGAAACTGCAAGAAAAAAGTCCGATCCTAGACAATTGGGAATCATTTGCAATTGCGATGCACTCCCAGTGTCTCCCCTCCCAAAAATCTACTCCTAAACCTGCTCCAGGTAACCGCAGACCCCGGCTACCTAGGGAAAAAAGGAAACCAAATGAATATGGTGATCCTGCCTAGTCATGGTCCAAGCCTGCCTTAAACAGTCAGCCTTGTCACTCTGACACATCTCATTTGAACCCTGATCCTACAGAGATGGATGAGGAGCCTATGGAGATTGGTGCCGTACATACTAAGTTGTCCTTACAAAAAAAAAAAGATCACAGGAGAATCTGTGGCCTTTGTTTTTATTGTGGAGAAGGGGGACATTTCATTACATCCTGCCCAACCCGACCCCATAGGCCTAAGGCTCTCCCAATGGAGGCCAGGCAAATCCGAGCGGTCTTCCCTGAAAAACAGCCTGGAAATTACCAAGGCTGTTGCCAGCCCTGTCCCCGTCCTATATCAAAAAAGGGCACCCAGACTTTGACAAATATTGGAATAGATATTCCTTCAACTCCAGTGAACTCGATACCACGTTCTGAAAAACCTCCTGTACCACCTCCTGAGGATACTCTTATTTTTGCAAGCACATTTTTAGCTTCCAATGAAAACATTGAGATTCTTGCACCTGACTGCGTACGCGCTTCTAATGGCACGGTGGTATGTAGGAAGGATCTGAGGATGTTTGAAGAAGCATTGGTTGCTAGGACTACTAGGATTACTTTGGATGGTTATGCGTCCGATTCTAGTGAGGGGTTCATGTAGCAGATACCCTAACAACAAGTCCTATCCGATTCTCAGATCGGTTACCAACCTAATCCGATTTTCATATCGGCAACAAGTGATCCGATTCTCACATCGGTTACCAACCTGATCCGATTTTCATATCGGCAACAAGTGATCCGATTCTCAGATCGGTTACCAACCTGATCCGATTCTCATATCGGCAACCATTTTTTTTTTTCAGATTTTCACATCGGCAACCAGTCTTATCCGATTCTCGTATCGGCAACCAGTCTTATCCGATTCTCGTATCGGCAACCAGTCTTATCCGATTCTCGTATCGGCAACCAGTATTTTCCGATTCTTATATCGACAACCAGCCTTAGAGGCCTTCCGGAGCCGGCCTTACGGGGGGGGGGGGGGTACTGTAAGGTTCTGGCACTCTCAGTGCCTCCTATCACATCATTTCCGGGTGCTTTCCATCTACCTAGATAGATGAAGCACATATAGGTGTGTTTCCCTTTAAGAGTGCTGACATCATCACTGAGCGCCGGACTGAACAGCTATTTAAATCACCAGCTCTCACTCACATGTGTTCGTTCAACCTGCTCTGTTACCTGCCGTGTGCCTAGATGTGCCTTGATGCTTGCTAACCTGTCTTGAAGCTCTCATGCTTGCAAGCATACCTCGCTGACGGAACCACGCTGCGCTGATCCCTGTATCCCGCTACCGGATCATCCGCTCTTGACGAACCTCTCCTCTGCTACATTGCTACTAGTGATAAGTACCCCACAGGGGAAACCTCTATAAACCTTCATACTAAAGCTTACACTATCTAGCTCTGCATACTAAGGACTATTATTACATCTGCACTATCTAGATTGCTAGCTCTTGAGCCTACTATCATCTGCTCTTGCACTGGGTTAGTCTCTCCTGTATGTCATCTGCTATCCTATCATCTACTACCATACATAATTGCTAACCTATCTGCATCCCACCTGTTACTATCTCATTCTCAAGAACATTCCTCTCAAGTGTCTGTCACCTATCGTCTCAACTCAACCTGTCTCTTCAGCCTATCACCTCTATACTACTATATACATAGATCACTCCAGGAACTTCTTATTGAGTGTGTGTATTTACTTGCTGAATTGAGATCATCCACACATGATGAGTCTTTGGGAGTTGGGATTAGTGTCTCAGCATTTCTCTACATGACTACTGAAGTGGAATATTTCTGCAGCTGTAAATCCACATCATACATAAAACGCAGGAGCGTTACAGATTGAACGAACCAGATAAAATGGATTCAGCAGAAATGACCACTCAGGTGACACAGTTAACACAACAAGTAACTGCGTTAATACACGCACTTACTGAATTAAAAGAAGACAATCAGGCTCTGACGCAGCAGGTGGCCAGACTGACACAGCCTACTGCTGCTCAACCCCCAGAACCTCTTGTCCTTCTACCAGACAGGTTTGATGGTTCCCGTTCCTCTTTTCTTTTTTTTCGTATGGATTGTGAGCTCCTATTTATCCTTAAGCCTAGGACCTATCGTAATGACTTTATTAAAGTGCATGCTGCCATTAATTTGCTTTCTGGCAAAATGAAAACGTGGGCATACGAGAAACTGCAAGAAAAAAGTCCGATCCTAGACAATTGGGAATCATTTGCAATTGCGATGCACTCCCAGTGTCTCCCCTCCCAAAAATCTACTCCTAAACCTGCTCCAGGTAACCGCAGACCCCGGCTACCTAGGGAAAAAAGGAAACCAAATGAATATGGTGATCCTGCCTAGTCATGGTCCAAGCCTGCCTTAAACAGTCAGCCTTGTCACTCTGACACATCTCATTTGAACCCTGATCCTACAGAGATGGATGAGGAGCCTATGGAGATTGGTGCCGTACATACTAAGTTGTCCTTACAAAAAAAAAAAGATCACAGGAGAATCTGTGGCCTTTGTTTTTATTGTGGAGAAGGGGGACATTTCATTACATCCTGCCCAACCCGACCCCATAGGCCTAAGGCTCTCCCAATGGAGGCCAGGCAAATCCGAGCGGTCTTCCCTGAAAAACAGCCTGGAAATTACCAAGGCTGTTGCCAGCCCTGTCCCCGTCCTATATCAAAAAAGGGCACCCAGACTTTGACAAATATTGGAATAGATATTCCTTCAACTCCAGTGAACTCGATACCACGTTCTGAAAAACCTCCTGTACCACCTCCTGAGGATACTCTTATTTTTGCAAGCACATTTTTAGCTTCCAATGAAAACATTGAGATTCTTGCACCTGACTGCGTACGCGCTTCTAATGGCACGGTGGTATGTAGGAAGGATCTGAGGATGTTTGAAGAAGCATTGGTTGCTAGGACTACTAGGATTACTTTGGATGGTTATGCGTCCGATTCTAGTGAGGGGTTCATGTAGCAGATACCCTAACAACAAGTCCTATCCGATTCTCAGATCGGTTACCAACCTAATCCGATTTTCATATCGGCAACAAGTGATCCGATTCTCACATCGGTTACCAACCTGATCCGATTTTCATATCGGCAACAAGTGATCCGATTCTCAGATCGGTTACCAACCTGATCCGATTCTCATATCGGCAACCATTTTTTTTTTTCAGATTTTCACATCGGCAACCAGTCTTATCCGATTCTCGTATCGGCAACCAGTCTTATCCGATTCTCGTATCGGCAACCAGTCTTATCCGATTCTCGTATCGGCAACCAGTATTTTCCGATTCTTATATCGACAACCAGCCTTAGAGGCCTTCCGGAGCCGGCCTTACGGGGGGGGGGGGGTACTGTAAGGTTCTGGCACTCTCAGTGCCTCCTATCACATCATTTCCGGGTGCTTTCCATCTACCTAGATAGATGAAGCACATATAGGTGTGTTTCCCTTTAAGAGTGCTGACATCATCACTGAGCGCCGGACTGAACAGCTATTTAAATCACCAGCTCTCACTCACATGTGTTCGTTCAACCTGCTCTGTTACCTGCCGTGTGCCTAGATGTGCCTTGATGCTTGCTAACCTGTCTTGAAGCTCTCATGCTTGCAAGCATACCTCGCTGACGGAACCACGCTGCGCTGATCCCTGTATCCCGCTACCGGATCATCCGCTCTTGACGAACCTCTCCTCTGCTACATTGCTACTAGTGATAAGTACCCCACAGGGGAAACCTCTATAAACCTTCATACTAAAGCTTACACTATCTAGCTCTGCATACTAAGGACTATTATTACATCTGCACTATCTAGATTGCTAGCTCTTGAGCCTACTATCATCTGCTCTTGCACTGGGTTAGTCTCTCCTGTATGTCATCTGCTATCCTATCATCTACTACCATACATAATTGCTAACCTATCTGCATCCCACCTGTTACTATCTCATTCTCAAGAACATTCCTCTCAAGTGTCTGTCGCCTATCGTCTCAACTCAACCTGTCTCTTCAGCCTATCACCTCTATACTACTATATACATAGATCACTCCAGGAACTTCTTATTGAGTGTGTGTATTTACTTGCTGAATTGAGATCATCCACACATGATGAGTCTTTGGGAGTTGGGATTGGTGTCTCAGCGTTTCTCTACATGACTACTGAAGTGGAATATTTCTGCAGCTGTAAATCCACATCATACATAAAACGCAGGAGCGTTACACCTGCATACTATCTATCACCATCTGCTACCACTCCTGCAAACTTACTACCTGAGTGCTTATTATTAACTGCTATCACTACTCAAGCCTATCCCTTCAGTATATCACCTCAATACTATTGCATAGACAACTATCACTCCAATAACATCTTCTCTGAGTGTTTGTGTGTGTGCATACTGAAGCAGGCTGAGCCACCATGATGAGTCAAGAGAGTTGGATAAGGTGATTCAACACATCTCTACACGACTACTGAGTGGAAATTCTGCAGCTGCAAATCCAGTTCACAAAATCAAACCCCAGAGCGTTACAGATTGCACGAACCAGAAAAAATTGATTCAGCAGAATTAGCCACTCATGTGATGCACCTAACACAAAAGGTAGATGCATTAATTGTTTCTCTTACCGAAGTGCAAAAAGAAAATCAGACTTTGAGACAGCAGGTAGCCCGTGTATCACAGCTCACTGCTGCTCAACCCCGTGAGCCTAAAATAAACCCTCCACAAGTGTTTACAGGTGATCGGAAAAAATTTAGTGAATTTAAAAACGCATGTCAATTGCTTTTTAATTTAAAACCTCGTACTTACAATACAGACCAAATTAAAGTCTGCACCACTATATCATATATGTCAGATGATCCACGGGCTTGGGCAGACTCCTTCTTTGAGAAAAACGACCCTCTTCTCAACTCCTATCCTGCGTTCCTAGCAGAACTTTCTAGCCTGTATGAAGACCCAAACAGGCAGAGTACTGCTGACATCCAATTGAGGGCTTTAAAACAGGGAAGGAGACCTGTTGAAGACTTCGTAGCAGAGTTCAAGAGATGGACCCTAGATTCAGGGTGGAATGACGCATCTCTACGAACCCAGTTCAGGCTCGGGTTATCCGAAGCCGTAAAAGACGAGCTCGCCCGAGCGGATTTACCTGGCACTTTGGATGCCTTAATACAACTCAGCATCAATATCGACAGACGGTTACGAGAAAGGAAGGCTGAGAAAATGGGAGTACCATTACCCAATCCTTCTCGATTTTCGTCTTCCGACCCTACTCCTATGGAGGTAGGAATTATACGTCCACCATTGTCGTCTGTTGAACGAGCCAGGAGAAAATCTCAAAATCTCTGCATGTATTGTGCATCCGCTGATCATCTGATAAGCGTCTGTCCCCTTGTCCTCAAAAAAGAGGGTAAGTGTTCACATGTATTACTGGGGGGATTAACGACTTCTTTTTCTAATCCCTATCTTTTCATTCATTTGATCTTACAGTGGGACCAAAATAGAATCACTACCAAGGCTATGATCGACACAGGATCTTGTGGGAACTACATTGACACTAGTTTTGTTGCTTTGAATAAAATACCTATTGTTTCAAAACCTATCCCTGTCTCTGTCAGTTTAATTAACGGTATTCCGTTATCTTCTGGTCCAATTACCAATCAAACACAAGCACTTCTTGTTACTACTAACGAGTCTCATGTTGAGACCGCCACCTTTGATGTATTACCTTCACCACATTTTCCCATTATTTTTGGGCTTCCCTGGTTACACATACATCAACCAAACATTGATTGGAAAACGCGGACACTAACTTTCCCCTCTCACTATTGCGTGACCACGTGTAACCTCCAATCTTATAAAAAAATCCTGTCCATGGTGTCGGATGAAATCACACCACCACCATGCTATCAGGACTTGTCTGAAGTCTTCCTTGAGAAAAACGCTCAAGTATTGCCTCCCCATAGGGACTATGATTGTTGTATCGATCTACTCCCTAACAGTAAACTACCTTTCGGACATGTTTATCTTCTGTCTCAGGATGAACTTTCTCATCTTAAGGAATACTTAGATGAGAATTTAGTGAAAGGGTTTATTAGACCCTCTACTTCTTCCACAGCTGCAGGACTTTTCTTTGTCCGCAATAAGGATCTAAGTCTTAGGCCTATCATTGACTATAGGCAGTTAAATACTATCACGATAAAGGATCGCTATCCTTTACCTCTCATTCCGGAACTCATTGAACAAGTGCGTGGAGCCACTTACTTTTCAAACTTGGACCTAAAAGGGGCATACAACCTCATCCGCATCCGTGATGGGGATGAGTGGAAGACGGCATTCAGAACTAGATACGGACTATTTGAATATCTAGTGATGCCCTTTGGATTGTGTAATGCTCCCGCAGCATTCCAACGCTTTATAAATGACATCTTCAGAGACCTACTCGATGTTTGTGTTGTGGTATATCTGGATATCTGGATGATATACTCATTTACTCTCAATCCTTGTCTGAACATGTAAGACATGTACGACTTGTATTGTCCAGATTACTCGCACACAATTTATATGTAAAGCTGAAGAAGTGCCTATTCCATAAGGAAGAAGTATTATTCCTAGGATACATCATATCAAAGAATGGCATTAAGATGGATATGAGCAAGATATCGTGTATTCTGGATTGGCCTGTACCAACAACTCGTAAAGCATTACAACGATTCCTCGGATTCTCAAACTTCTATAGGAAGTTCATCAAGAACTTCTCTTCTATGGTAAGACCGCTCACACAACTCACAAGTGTGAAAAAAACATACAAATGGTCTGAAGAAGCAAATAAAGCTTTCCGCTTGTTAAAATCAAGCTTCACTTCTGCTCCTATACTACGCCATCCAGACCCATCCCTCCAATACATCCTAGAAGTGGATGCGTCAAATATGGCTGTAGGAGCAGTTCTTTCCCAACGACCAACAAACGCTTCACCACTTCACCCAGTTGCTTTCTTCTCTAAATCACTAAGTAGCCCAGAGGTGAACTACCCAGTGGGTGAAAAGGAGCTGCTTGCCATGAAACTGGCACTTGAAAATTGGCGACATTTACTCGAAGGTACCCGGTTACCAATACTCATATATACAGATCATAAGAATCTCCAATACCTTCAGATCAACAAGACCATTTCCCATCGGCAGGTACCGTGGTCATTATTCTTCCTAAGATTTAATTTCTTAGTGACCTACACTCCTGCAGATAAAAACAAGAAGGCGGATGCGTTATCACGGTTAACCGAAGATAACTGTGCTGAAATCCCTTCACTTCCTATTATACCCCATGATCGTATTATTGGTGTTGTTCGTTCCTTAAAGGAAGAGATTCTGCACAGTCTAAGACTGGATTCACCACCACCACAATTAAGTGCTGATGCAGAAGGCTTCCTCTACTTTGACAACAAACTCTACATACCTCTTGGTATGCGTACTAAAATTTTAGAACTATCACATGGCGTACCTATGGCAGGACATATGGGTATGACTAAGACATTTAATTTACTCACCAGGCAATTTTGGTGGCCTGGAATGAAGACGTCTGTACAGAAATTTGTTTCCTCATGTGACATCTGTGCAAGGTCCAAAATTGACACTACAAAACCATTTGGTCTACTTTGCAGTCTACCAATACCCAAAGTTCCATGGGAAGTTGTGTCTCTAGACTTCATAGTAGAGTTACCACCTTCCAAAGGATTTACTACCATCTTAGTGTCAGTGGACCATCTGACAAAGATGGCACATTTCATTCCTATTCGCAGACTACCTTCATCTAAGGAAACAGCGGAATTACTGGTGAAACATGTGTTCAAACTACATGGAATTCCAAAGACTCTCCTATCTGACCGGGGATCACAGTTCATCTCTAAGTTTTGGCAAGCTCTATGTCGCATACTGCGTATTGAGCGGAAGCTTACTTCCCCTTATCACCCACAGACCAATGGACAAACTGAAAGAGTCAACCAGTGTATTGAACAATATTTGCGTTGCTACACCTCATACCTACAGGATGATTGGGTGGACCTCCTCCCTTTGGCGGAGTTTGCTTATAACAATGCAACCCACAGTACTACTAAGCAAAGTCCGTTCTACCTAAACTATGGGTTTCATCCCACACTTCTTCCACCACGCATCTTACCATCAAGTAATCCAGTAGCCTCTGACTATCTCACCCAAATAAAAGACTCTCTGGATTTACTTAACACCACCATATCACATGCTCATAGCCAACAAAAAAGGTACTACGACCTTTGTAGAAGACTTTCTCCTCAATATACTGTTGGGGATCTTGTCTGGCTATCTACAAAAAACTTGAAGTTGAAAATTCCCAGTAAAAAGCTTGGACCTCTGTTTTTGGGACCTTTCCCAATCGAGAAACTCATAGGAACATCTGCAGTTCGACTCACATTACCAGCGGATCTTAAGATACACCCCATTTTCCACGTATCTCTATTAAAGCCACATATACCCAACCAAGGGATTAGACCTACCATCTTACCTCCACCTCCAGTACAAGTTGAAGGTGGAGAAGAATTTGAGATTAGGGAGATTTTGGATTCTCGTATCCACAGAGGAAAACTCCAATATCTCATCAGATGGAAAAACTATGGACCCCAAGATGACACCTGGTTGGATGCTTCTGATGTTAACGCATCCAGGCTTATACGAAGATTTCACTCCAAATACCCTGAGAGACCAGTGCTATAGGCCTTCTGGAGCCGGCCTTGGGGGGGGGGGGGGGTACTGTAAGATCCTGGTACTTTCAGTAACTTCTAGCCTCTTACTTCCGGGTTGCGTTCCACCATTCAGGTAGGTGGAACGCATATAGCTGCATGTCTCTTTAACAAATGATGATGTCATCACTAGGCGCCGCTCTGAGCGGCTATTTCAACTGACGGTCTGCACTCACAAGGTGTTCGTGCAACCGCTCATAATACAAGCCTGACTGACGCTGCCGTATCCTCCAGCTATCCTCCCTATACCTGGTCTGACCGGAGCCTCGCTACTTGATCCTTTACCTTGTTACCTGATCCTTACCCTCGCTCACCTGCTTGTGATAAGTACCCCGCAGGGGATCCCTTCCTACCAAACCACTTGCTATATCTTTCTGCATAATAAGAACTGTTACTAAGCTCTAAGATACATGCTCTTCACCAGCTATCACCTGCAGCGTTACCTAGAGTCTTAGCTCTTGAACCTACTACCACCTGTAACCTATATCCTTCTATTTGCTTAGCATTTCCTGTACACCTCATCTGATATCACCTATCACCTATTACTTGTACATGATTGCTATCTCTCCTGCATACTATCTATCACCATCTGCTACCACTCCTGCAAA
Source organism: Pelophylax lessonae (assembly GCF_965119305.1). NCBI lineage: Eukaryota > Metazoa > Chordata > Amphibia > Anura > Ranidae > Pelophylax > Pelophylax lessonae. Next base: position 40,246,735 of record NC_138773.1, read on the forward strand.
CTTACTACCTGAGTGCTTATTATTAACTGCTATGACTACTCAAGCCTATCCCTTCAGTATATCACCTCAATACTATTGCATAGACAATTATCACTCCAATAACATCTTCTCTGAGTGTTTGTGTGTGTGCATACTGAAGCAGGCTGAGCCACCATGATGAGTCAAGAGAGTTGGATAAGGTGATTCAACACATCTCTACACGACTACTGAGTGGAAATTCTGCAGCTGCAAATCCAGTTCACAAAATCAAACCCCAGAGCGTTACACTGGTAAACATGACGTGTTTAACTGCTTACCAACCACGCTATAGCCGAATGTCGACTACAGCGCGGACAGCTAGTTCTGGGAGGCCATCATAAAATGGCTTCCCGTGATCGCCCCCAAACGCGGGTCCAGGGCACAGGTGGCCCTCAGGCACTGCTGGTCACAAATTGAGGTAAAGAGCCAATGAGCGGCTCTTTACCACATGATCAGCTGTGTCCAATCACAACTGATCAAGGGTGTAAATAGAAGCCAATTATCAGCCCTCCTTTCCTTACGCTGAGGAAAGGAGAAGAGAGCCGATCACTGGCTTTTGTAAAAGAGACATATACACTTATAATCAGGGCACTGATTATGAGTGTCCTGATTTTCAGTGCAGTTCAAACAGTGCCCACCAGTGCTGCCAATCAGTGCCCACCAGTGCTTGCAATCAGTGCCCATTAGTGCAGCCTATCAGTGCCCATCAGTGCAGCCTATCAGTGCACATCAGTGCAGACTATCAGTGCCCATCAGTGCCTCCTCATCAGTGCCAATCAGTGAAGGAGAAAAATTACCTGTTTGCAAAATTTGTATACCAAATTATAAAAAAGTTTTGTTTTTGTTTTTTTCAACATTTTTGGTCTTTATTTTATTATTTAGCAAAAAAATGAAAAACATAGTGGTGATTAAATCCCACCAAAAAAACCCTCTATTTATGTAAAAAAAAATTATAAAAAACTTTGATTGGGTACAGTGTTGCATGACTGCGCAATTGTCATTCAAAGTGCGACAGCGCTAAATATAAGCTTAAAATTGGCCTGGGCAGGAAGGGGGTAAAGGTGCCCAGTAGGCAAGTAGTTAACACTCCCCCCCACCCCCTTGCTCTCTATCCTGATACTGAACTCCCGCCCAGCAGCTGCAGTCGATGGGAGCGGGAGGAGGGGGAGCCAGCAAGCAATGCTGCAGGGAGGAGCGAAGGGAATCGTTAATGGGGGCCCACTATGGGTGGGAGAGGGAAGGGTTGAGGCAGTGGGGTGGGGAATCTATTTGCAGAGTTAAATCTCCTTGCTCCCCTGCCGCACCTGAAGATAGCAGGAGGAGAAAGGAGGAGAAGCCAGCAGCTGCAGGGGAGTCAAGGGGGCTCGTTGCTGAAGGGGAGAACTACAAGGGACTTATTGGCTGCCCATTGGTATATCAAAATTGAGGGCTTGTGCACATGTTACAGTAGCAGCATCAGCACAGGTTGGTTAACCTGGCAGTAATTCTTTAACTAATTTGCAGACCAAAATGATTTGGACATATAAGGCTTTTATTTGGAATTCTGTTTTAATGAAGACACTTTTTATTATGGGCTGACATATGTATAAAATGTCAACACAAATAATTTTTGTTTCAATTCATTTTAATTATTTTTAGTGTAATCTAAATACAGAGTTTACAGCACTGGGAATTTGGGTGCAATAGTTCACATTTTTTATGATATAATATTATTATTATTTTGATTTGACACTACATAAATATTCACAGCACTGGGAATTTGGTCGCAACAACACTGATATGGTATTTTGACACTATGGGCTTTATTTTCTAAAGCTAGAGAGGGCAAAATGAGTCACAATTCTGAGAAACCAATCAGCTTTATCAATAAAACCTGGAAGCTAATTGGTTTCTTTGCGGAATTGTAATTTTGCCCTCTCTAGCTTTAGTAAATAAAACCCCTATATTTGTATGTAATAGAATTATTGGAATTTGGTTGTGTTCACATTTAGGGTCAATAGCGCCACACTGATTTTAAAGAGACACATTGAGTGTTGGCAGCTTGGTCTATATCTTAGAACTGGATTGGTAGCATGCAGGTTTACCATTTTATAACAGTGTCACTGGTGGCTCTGAATGTGAAAGCCCATTTGAAAATGTATCCCTGGTATAGGACATTGTGTTGGCAAACTTTAAAATACAGATGGTGGGTCGGAAGGAGTTAAAGAGTTTCCCTGTTACCTTGCTAATTCAGGACAAGTTGGCGGGACCTGCGTAAAGCCCACAGCTAAACCTGCTTGGAAATGTCTCTCCAGTGCACCCCCAACACTGGTAGGTGCCACTGCAAAATATCCAGTGGTTCCAAGTATAAGGGAGTATGTAACTTCCTCCCGTGATGCAGTGTCCCTCTGTTTGCTAGGTGCAGAGTTGTATAAAGTAATCGAAACCCATACTTGAGTAGAAGTGGAAGTGCTCGATCAAAAAGTGACTTGAGTAGAAGTACTAAAGTATTCAACATTTTTTGTACTTAAGTATTGCAAGTAGTTTTTTTAAAAATTTTGCTACTCAAGTACTGAAAGTAAAAGTACAAGTACTGTGTTATGTAGTTATTAAAGAAAGAAGTCAAAAGTTTGAACATCATATTGTTTTTTATTATTTCAAATGCAGCTTTTATTTATACATACAGTAGCATTTATTTTCGAATGTGCTGATAATACACATGTTTTGAGCTTCATGAAACCTGGCATCTACTGTTCTGGCAGCGGTAGTTTTTATAATAGTAACGAGTAACTATGCAGCACAAAAAAAAAAAAAAATATTGGAGTAGAAGTATTGAAATCATCGAAAAAATGTAGTGAAGTAAAAGTGGAAGTAGGAGAAAAAAATTCTACTCTAGGAAAGTACAGATACCGCCTTTCGGTACTTAAGTACAGTAGAGAAGTAGTTCCACTTAGTTACTATACATCTCTGGCTAGGTGTGAGCAATTTCACGTGACAGAGGGGGCTTTAAGCTTTGGCAATTGTAAGAAAAATGGCTGGGGGAGAACTGGAGAGTTGAGTATAGGTAAGTGGTGGTGGTTGGGGTGGTCTTCACACAAAGTTTCAAGATTTATCAAGAAAGACGGCCACCATGAACATAAATGGGTATAGCAGTGCCACATCCTAATTAATCTAGACAAAAGAAGAATTGAGCAAAATGGACTTTACCGGCACATAGTAATAGATAATCCATAAAGATAAAATCAAATGTTTATTATAATTTTTTTTTTAAAAAAGGGGTATGTGCAATTCATACCCAATATATCACAAGAGTAAATCGTTGTACAGATAGTGGACAAGATGTGTACCCGCATTACATATATAAATATATCATTAAGCATATGGGTGCCCAATACCACTTCAAATTTTTTCCTCAAAGAGTAAATCTATAACTTTTCTTCACAAATTCCATTGGTAGGCATTCATGATTGTTCAGGAAGATCGATTCAAAGATGGTAGAAGATGGTGGTAAGGCAACTTCAATGCTTATCTGTGTAGGGCTCAGGCTTCCAACATGTTTCGCGCATTTGCGCTTCCTCAGAGGCCTATCAATGAGCACTGAACAATAACAACAGTTCACATGAAACACAAAATTCAAACATTGCAAATTAGTTATAATTTTACCTATCTACATACCGTATATACTCGAGTATAAGCCGACCCGAGTATAAGCCGAGACCCCTACTTTTACCACAAAAAGATGGGAAAAATCATTGACTCGAGTATAAGCCTGGGGTGAGAATGCAGGGCGGCGGGCATGGTGCAGGAGAATGCAGGGTGACTGGCATGGTACAGGAGAATGCAGGGTACTGGCATGGTGCAGGAGAATGCAGGGTACTGGCATGGTGCAGGAGAATGCAGGGTACTGGCATGGTGCAGGAGAATGCAGGGTACTGGCATGGTGCAGGAGAATGCAGGGTACTGGCATGGTGCAGGAGATTGCAGGGTACTGGCATGGTGCAGGAGATTGCAGGGTACTGGCATGGTACAAGAGGATCCGGGGTTGTGGGCATACTACAGGAGATGCAGTGCTGTGGGCATGGTACATGTGGACCATGCCCGCAGCACTGCATCCCTCGTAGTGTGCCCGCAGCCCATGGCAGGTAGTGAAGCTGTTTCACTTACCTGTTCCAGAGGCACCTTCATTTTAAAAATGGCGCCGCCCGGCGCCGACACGTCATTGCGCACGCGCCGCTGCCGCTCGTATACTTTCGGCTATTCCCGGCCTCTCCCGAGCGGCCCCGGGAATAGCCGAAATTACACGAGCGGCAGCGGCGCGTGCGCGGTGACATGTATGCGACGGGTGGCGCCATTTTTAAACCTTAAACCCGTCGGAGCGGACAGGAAAATTTTTTTTTTTTCCTTGACTCGAGTATAAGCCGAGGGGGACGTTTTCAGCACAAAAAAAAGGGCTGAAAAACTCGGCTTATACTCGAGTATATACGGTAAATCACCAAAAGAATACATAAAGGATTCATAACACATAACCAATATATAGTATAGTAGAAAAAGCGGCTATATTCACCAGAAGGAAGGCCAGCCCACAGGGCGATCCCAGAGATATGGAGGTGGGGACGCATTCATGGACATTAGTATTTTAAGAACAAATATCCCAAAACAAGATAATGATAGGAACATACGCCATGAATTATTCTAATTATATAATTTAAAATGAATTATAGTTAGTGATGGCAGTGAAAATGACTCACAAAAATGCTCTTAATGGGGCTGGGAATGTAAATACATATAAATGTCCACATAGGGGACAAATTGTAAACAAAAAAAAGTAAGAATAAATATAAATCCCACAGCTCTTAATATGGATATTAACATTCCAGCAGTATTACAAAAGGACAGGGTCCTTATATATAATTAAATAGTCATATACAATAGAATTGCTTGAACTGCACCATAATTACTAGGGTCAGTGGTGTGACCTAATGATCCTACTCCAATTATACACTTCATAAGTAGTAAGATTGATAATAGAATCTAGCAATAGATGAAATGCTGGTGCAGCTATACAGGTGAAACTAAAGGAGAAGGAATTCTAATGGATATCCCATAGGTGGAGACATATTAAAACACATAATGATGGTGCCTGTCATGGAAAGTTTCAAGATGGAGTAAATGTCAGTTGCTGGACTCCAATCTTCGCTCAGGAGGTGATTGCTGGGCTTGGTGACTCCACCACAAAAAAGGGGCCCCCCAGAGAACTGCATAAGTCTCTTTAGCACACGCCTATTGTCATTGTTAATCTCCTTTTCCTAAGAGCACGGCTTAAGAACTTACAGACGCAAGAAAGGGAAAAGTAGATAGCGCCACCTGAGTATAGTATTAGTGTAAATGGTTTAATAGCAAATTACATAACACTCACAGAATAGAAGTTAAAGTTAGAAGGTTATTTTATTATCTTAATGCATTCTTTGCATTAAGATAAAAAAACATTTTGAGTGTAGCAGGCTCTCCAGCACTCCCTAATACTTACCTGAGTTCCTTCTCTGTCCAATGATGTCAATGAGTCCCTCGGTCGCCTGGGACTCTCCCTCCTGATTGACTAGGATACAGCCTTGACACCATTGGCTTCCGTGGCTGTCAGTCAAAGTCAGTTAACCAATTAGGAGAGAGAGGGGACGGGGCCAAATGGCAGCTCCGTGTCTGAATAGACACACAAAGCTGCAGCTCGGCTCGGGTACCCCCATAGCAAGCTGCTTGCTGTGGGGGCACTTGACAGGAGGGAGAGGCTAGGAGCAGCAACGACAGACCCGAGAAGAGGAGGATCTGGACTGCTCTGTGCAAAACCAACTGCACAGAGGAGGAAATGATAACATGTTTGTAAAGTCTATTTTTTATTTACCCGATGTCCGCCAGTCACTCGCGATCCTCGGGTGGAGAGGGAGAAAGGCAGGCGGCTAATGTAAACACAGCCGCCTGTCATTCTCCCCTGTGTAAAAGCACAGATCACTCGGTCCTGCTATGTAGGACTGTTGATCTGTGCTGTTACACAAACAGCCACATCCAATGACAGTAAGAATCATGCCCCTAGGGACACACTTAACCCCTCCCTCTCCAATAAAGTTAACCCCTTCCCCCCCCAGTGTCATTTTTACAGTAACAGTGCATATGTATAGCACTGATTACTGTAGTAATGTCACTGGTACCCCCAAAAGTGTCAAAAATGTCAGTCAAGGGTCCGATCTGTCAGCCGCAATGTCGAAGTCCCGCAAAAAAAAAAATCGCAGATCGCCGCCATTACTCGTTAAAAAAAAAAAAACAACAAAAATCTTTCCCTTAGTTAGTAAACGAAACGCAATAACTTTTGCGCAAACCAATCAAAATACGCTTATTATGAATTTTTTTTTACCAAACATATGTAGAAGAATACAAATTGGCCAAAAATGTAAAAAAAAATAGATTTTTACATTTTTTTGGGGGGGGGGGGGAATTTCATATAAAAAAATTTGAAAAATATTGTTATTTTTGCAGAATTGACGCTCTTTTTTTGATTATTATAGAGCAGTGGTTCTTAACCTGGGTTCGATCGAACCCCAGGGGTTCAATGAGTCAGTCTCAGGGGTTCGGCGGGGGAGCAACAGGGCAATATTAAAATATTACCGATTTGTGAGGCCATGGTGACATGGTGGATTAGTTTGCAAGCACCTCTATGCTAAGTCTGCTGAGTTACTGCAGCTTAGCATAGAGGTGCTGTTAGCTGACAAATGGAAATGCATGTCCTTTTCATTTAGCTCAATAAGCATTGTGAATGCCCCCTGGTGTGTGCCCTCCTGATATCCCAACCCACCCCCCCCCCAGTGTGTTCCCTCTTGACACCCCATGGTATGCCCTCCCAACCCCCCGCCCCAGTGTGTGCCCTCCTGGCTCCCCCAGTGTGTGCCCTCCCAACCACTGATGTGTGCCCTCCTGACACCGTGTGTGGCCTCCTGAACACTGTCCTATCCTTTGTCCTGTCAACTCCTGTCCTCTGCCCTATTCTCTGTACATCGTCCTACATCCTTCCCTACAATCAACTGACCTCTGTACACTGCCCTACATCCTACTGACCTCTGTACACTGCCCTACATCCTACTGACCTCTGTACACTGCCCTACAAACTACTGAGCACTGCACACTGCCCTACAGCCTACTCACTACTGTACGCTGCCCTACAGCCTACTGACCTCTGTACGCTGCCCTACAGCCTACTGACCTCTGTACGCTGCCCTACAGCCTACTGACCTCTGTACGCTGCCCTACAGCCTACTGACCTCTGTACGCTGCCCTACAGCCTACTGACCTCTGTACGCTGCCCTACAGCCTACTGACCTCTGTACATTTTTCTTTGTATGATACGTTTAATTCAGTTCTGTAAACACCTTATTTTCTGGCAGTGCCCCTCCCGAGACTAGACTCATAAAATCATATTTTATTTTTGCAATTAAGAAGGGTTCGGTTAATGCGCATATGAAGCTGGTGGGGTTCAGTACCTCCAACAAGGTTAAGAACCACTGTTATAGAGTATGATCAAAAAATCGCACAGGTGATCAAATACCACCAAAAGAAAGATCTGTTTGTGGGAAAAAAAGGACGTCAAATTCGTTTAGGTACAGCATCGCACGACCGCGCAATTGTCCGTTAAAGTCACGCAGTGCCGAATCGCAAAATAGGCCCTGGTCAGGAAGGGGGTAAAATCTTCCGGGGCTTAAGTGGTTAAATAACAATCACTTTAAAAACAGCTTATCTGGTAAATAGTGTGACTCTGGTCTCTCCTGGCGTCTTTCAAACTGCATCCGCAAGCTGCTGGGGTTGAGAGGCGTCTGTAGCATGTGGCCACCAGGAAGTTGATCAGAACCAGAGTAGAACGCACGGAAATGATGTCACAGGAAGCAGGAAGATGGCTGGGAACACTGTACTGAAGGGGCAGGCTACCCGCTCGGAGCATCAGCTCCTTATACTGTGGGGGTTTGTGTGATCCCTGCGCTGTCTGAGGTGATCAGGGATCCCTTGCTGCAGCTCCACTGAGATACTATTTTTATATATCCCCTCCTCTGCAGACACTTCAACTCTGACAACAGTTCATAGAACACATCTCTTCTATACATCTTATATCGCACATACCAATTGAGTATTATATTGTTTTAATTAATTACTGTTTTTAATATGTTCGTTTTAATAAACTTCAGGTTTTAGAATATAATTTATTATGCTGGAATCGAGCTAAGTTTCAACTCACTTCCGGGCCGTTAGCTACTGTCCCGATGTTAAGAAAAGGGTTAATAACCAACTACTCCCACTAATACAATAAGCGGGCGGGCAGATATACTAAAATGGCCGAAGGAGAATTTCCGCCATGAAGCTATACACTAGAACACCAAAGGAAAATGGCGGCCGGCCAACATCCGGTTCTCCACTATAAATACATACGTCACTCCAGCTATAGCCACTCCCTGAGGAAGTCACGTGACCTCGTGACGTAACGCGTAGGAGGAGCCCTATACCCGGAAGTGACGTGACGCCAAGGCACGATCTCCACAGCGGCGTTTGTTTTTTATACATGCTGAATATACTGCACCAAAAATGTAAGTGCAATACTGTATACTCAGAATAAACAGCTTGATATACTACACCATGATAAGTCTTTGTTTCTGAGGCACTATAAACACCGGATAAGGAGGATAGGAATAGGAAAGCGAACCGAACTAACACCAATAAGGAGTCCAACATACCGGTTTCATAAAGGGATCAAGGACCCGCAGCAAGGCAAACAGAGTTTACTGAAAAGGTTGAAAAGATATCAAAGGCATGATTTCCTTGCCTATAAGGTGAGAGGCTAGAGCACATAAAGGTGACACACAGGTGAAGGAGAACACAGTCACTTTTCTTAACCCTTGAAGCACAGCCACTAAGAAGATATACTATTCACTAGTTTTATTATTTATATGGACTATTAATTATTTATTTCATAGACTGCTAATAAATTGCTCACAGATCGTTTTTTCAACACCTGTTTATTATAAATAAGCATGCAGCACTTTATTTGAGCACATATATTTTATTCACTGTCTACAACTGGATTGAAGATTGTTATTGGATGTGATTTCATCTTATATATTTTTTTATATATTTTTATATTTGAGATAAGCACAAATAGGAAGTATTCCAATATTTATTGATTGATATACACATTTCTGGGACTTAAGGCCCGTACACACGTACCGATCGTCGGCATACAAACGTCGGTGGACGAAGGATCTGCCGATTGTACGCGTGTTAGTATGGTGCCTCCGACAGATGTCTGCGCACAATCCGCGGACAAAAGTCTTTCTTGCAAACATGAAAATTTTTGTATGCCGACACCAGAACGGACGATTGTTCGCCTGTCAGTACACAATTCGGCCGACAGACCGCAGATTTGCAAGACTGGGCATGCTCAGAAAATAGAAAACACAGGGAAAGTTAACCATTACATGACATCACTTCTGCAGTCGGCGGACAAAATTCTTGTGCTGTCCTTGTGCTGTCTTTGCACTTTTCAGCAGACACCGACATCCCGGGGAGAAAAGAGGAACATTTGTATGCCGACCATCGGTACGTGTGTACGGGGCTTAACGCCACGCATTTGCACTTTCATCTGTATTTATCTATTGAGCTATACACACATTTCTGTGATCTACACTATGCACCTGCACTTTCATCTTTATTTATATTCATTTAACACTTTTAGATACACCCACTAATATTATATAGAGATATAAGGGTTATCCCTTGAAGCGCACCACTACCCCCATATTTTTAGCTACTTATACTGGCCTAGGGTTGAATGTCAAACCTCTTGCCCTCCCTTTGTCCTTAATGGACAACATGTGAGGATTTCTTCAAAAGAACAAAACTTGGATTAAGTTTATGTTGAAGAAAATCTGTGTTCAATCCATATATCTAATCATACAATGAAAAAGCTCTGATTCCCTGGGATGTGATTGGATGTTTTATGTGAACGCAAGGTCACCTGACCTCACCTTTCTGTAAGGCCCTGTTCACACCTGAGCAGTCCCAAAATGCCCAACAAGCAAAATCCCATTCATTTCAATTGCCCCTGTTCACATATGAGCGTTTTGTCACCTGAAGCAAAACGCCGGAAGTACAAAAAAGTACTTGAGCTTATTTTTGGCAGATTACAAGCGTTTTTGGTCAGATGTCAATGCCTGCCTCCAAACTCCTGCAAAAAACGCCCAAAAAATTGACTGAAAAATGCCAAAGAAAAAAAAGAAAACACGCCTGAAAATGATACGCTCAGTGTGAATGGAGCCCTTTGAATAAATTGGATTTTTTTCACATTCAGGTGGTGCTCTACAGATGACGGGATCTTCTACATATACAGCCAGAGTTGGATCCATTGCCCGCATTCCCTGCACCTTCATGGCAGATACATTACCTGTAGATCCCAGAAATGTTAAAGTGTTTTGATATTTAGAAGGAAAGTATATCATAGGTGATGATAATACTGGAACTGATTCCAGATATTCATTGGATAAAGAGCGAGCATTAAATGGAATTGCTGATCTGACCATATCTAATACATTTCTATCAGACGGTGGAATCTACACATGTTCAGTGACCACTAGACCTTTACGAACAGAGAAAGAGATCAAAGTGGAAATTTCAAGTAAAGAATATAATTTTCTTTTCATTTCAGGAAACGTTCAACTCAGCTTCTTACTTAAAAAATGAATAATTACTTTCAACAGCTTGATTTTCTCAACATTGGCAGTAGGTTCAAATTATTCTATATTTAACCTCATAGTTACAGATCTGGCATTTAATGCATGACCTACTTATTATGTCAGTGAAACCTTAAAAAAAAAAACCTGTATATTAATAGTTGGAAAATATACCTAACTTACCCCCCTCCCCCTCCTCCCCCCCCCTCCCATTTCCAGCCACGGTGTCTATGGGGGGAATCCGTTACATTTCTGTTTTTATACTATCCCAGAAGAACTCTCTCAGGTATTTTGTTTGTTTCTGCAGAATCCCGTCTGATTTCTCCTTTCCTTCTTTAACCCTGTAAAGACAGAATACGATTGGCTGCTGTGGAGAATTTAAACGGTCTGAGAGTCTGTTCTACTCAGGGCATTTTGATATATCAGGCCCATCATAACTTGCTTTCACTATCAGTTAGCTAGCTTAAAGTATATTTTAAAGGCTATGTATGTAAACAGAAAAAAAAAGAAAAAAAAGAAAGGAAGAAAAAAGAGAAATATTTCTGCGCTAAAAAATGAGCAAAATAAGTGACAGTGAATAAAAAAAGCAGCTGGCACAAAATCAACTAACAGTGATCCATAAACACAATATTTCCAAAAAGTGCAGCGCTAAGCATAAATGAAAAAAATCAATATTTTGGTGACACAGTGGAAAAACCACAAAGACGTAAAAAGGGTAGTGTCCAAAGCAATGGTTACAGTCCCAGAAATTAGTGCAAATAAGATAAAATAAATCCACATGCAGGATGTTGACAAAAAACTTCTTCCGGTGACACCAGGGAAAAGTCTGAGATGGGGACACCTCTGTGCACAAGTAAGGCAAGCAGCTTACCAAAACTCCGTGGCTACTCAACATCCATTGGCCGACGTACACAACTTCCGCTTTCGCGTTTAACAACCATAGGCGGACATAGTTGTCACTCATCTTCGATGTGGGGGTACAAAGGCGTGTGTCTTATGTCTGGAGTCACGCCCAGACGACGTCTTTTGATGACGAAACGTTGGCGACTCCAGACGTAACGTCTACACGCCCCCTTACAGAGCCGGCTGTTTCATCGTTCTACGCTGCTTTTGGATACCCGCGGTACGCCGCGATTTGATCCATGAACACCCTATTGTTTTATGCCTGTTATATGCCTTCATACTGTGAGTAGATCTTTTAAATACATTTTGCCTTTATACATTACGGGATTACGCTATGGGCTTCTATTTCTTTTTGTATATTCATGTATACATGACGGAGTAACTAAGGAGTGCCTGAACTTGACATCCACTGACCACATTGGTATAACAACTTGCTGGGAAAGGCTATGTATACATTTAAAAAAAAAAAAAAAACGCACATAACTCATATTTTTTCAGAAATTCAATCCATTTATTAATTTTACAGAAATTTTGTTTTCACATAAACCTGAGGCATTGCACCCACGATCAGTGGATTATGGGTGCAATGCCAGGCTCCTGCAGACTTGTTCTCCAGTTCCCTGCTCATACTGAGTTACTGAACTGGAGGAAGTGTCAATGGACTATGGGTATGGCGATCAACGCTTTTGTATTCCATTGAGAACTACAAGTATGTCTGAAGCGGTGACAGATAGGACTTGTAGTTCATTCATTCACAGATCTCTGTGAATGAATGATGTGGCCATTTTCAAACTTTTCAGCAGCTATGGGGGAGAAGAACCCCAGCAAGCTGTCACGGGGGAGTAGTTTGTTGGTGGGAGGGGGAAGGGGGGGCATTTGCACCATGTTCACATTTTACACCCCTTATGGCGAAAAAGAGGGAGTAAGCCAAACTTTTTTTTTTATTCTAGTTTTGACCAGAGTATGCAATGGTTTAGGTGTACTTTTAATAAACAGAGAAAAGCCGTGATCCTCAGGATAACGACTGATCTCTGGTGTGTACCGGTTTAGGAAGCTGAGATGAAGAGCAGAGAACATGTTCTTCGCTTCTCATCACAGTACATGACCGTTCTGTCACAAACGGCCAGATTAGAAAAGTGAGATCTAAAGATCTCACAGCCGTTATTCTGAAATATCTCCATTCCAGATTCTCCAGCTCAGAGGTAGAGAATCAGGGGGGAGAAGCTGTGTGATTAGAGGAAGAAGACTTCTTTCTTCCTATATATCAGCACCAGTGGGTTCAAAATTAATATTAAAAAATATATATATATATATATATATATATATATATATATATGTATGTATATATTGTATGTATGTATATATTGTATGTGTGTATGTATGTATGTGTATATATATATATATATATATATATATATATATATATATATACACACACACATATATACATATACACACACACACACACACACACACACACACATATATATATATATATATATATATATGCATGCATACATACCAGTACATACAGTATATATATATATATATATATATATATATATATATATATATATATACATATATACACACATCAGTACATACAGTATATATATACATATATACACACATCAGTACATACAGTATATATATATATATATATATATATATATATATATACACACATCAGTACATACAATATATATATATATATATATTTCCTGGCCAGCCCCACGTCAGCACACCTGGGTTTGCTCCTCCTGCGAACCCTCAGGACCACCCTTATCCTAGCTTATAAAAGAGGGCTCTCCCATTCCCTCTTGTTCTCCTTTTTTTGGTCTCCAGGCCACCTGAAGCAAGCTACAAGTGAGAATGGATCCCCCCCTGCCGAACCTTCCCACCCAGGTTTAGCCTCTCCTGGGATTGGTAGGTCCAGACTGATAGAGGTAAATCCTCTTAAAACCCTGGACGCCCTGAGTGCCGGGGCCGCGGGCATGAATGGCTTAAAGAGCCTAAGAGTATGGTGGAGAGGCTGTGGAGTGCTCAGCTCGTTTCCCCTCACCTGTTTGCAGCTATTAGGGATGCACCGGCCGCTCTCCCTGGCTTATATATTCACTGGCAGTGATATCACAGGAGGTGGAGCTGTGGGCGGTGGGTGTAGCCTAGCAACCGCCCTGCATAAGAGGGGAAGCCGCAATGGCAGCGATGCAGAGAGCCATTTCATTTTCTGTCCATGTGCAGGTCAGTGCAGAGAGATAACTAGGTTCTGTATGGCTGTGTTTACTTCCTATGACTTACACTCTCTCTCCCTCCCTCTCCTATCCTCGTTTGACTTGTAGTAGCTCTCTGCTGCCACCCAGTGGTTCCCAGACTTGACAGTTTCTTCCTTTCAAGCTCGTCTATTCTCTGCTGCCACCTGCTGGTGCTGTCTTTTCTATACAGGTAAGCAGTATCTTTTTACGAAAAAAAAAAAAAAAAAGAGATGGAGCTAGAAAAAAGTGTCTTTTTATTTTTCTTATCTCTGTGTATTTAACATATTTCATCTATATGTTATTAAGTTAGAGAAAGTTAGGGTGAGGGGAAACGGAGGAAATAAGCTTATCTTACGTTCCTCTTTTTTAGCATGAGCTCGCCACAGGCACAGAGGGCACGAAGATCGTCGGAAAGGTAGGAGGGGGCTACAAGGGACTAGACGGTGAAAAGAGTGCATACACCATATTTAAAGGGTGTTTGTCTTTTAGGAGCAAGAGCCCTAAAAAGAAGCATTCGCATAAGGAAAAGACCCGCCAACGATCTGGTTCACCTCCACCTGAACCACGCTCTAGCCAGGCGCCTCAATCTCTGAGCAGGTCGCACGCTAGTAAGTCTCCAGACATGGAGCCAAGGAGGTCCAAAGGTCGACCCGCAGAGGGCTTATGTTGGGCCTGTACGGCTCCTACCGCTCCCGGAAAACTCCTGTGTGCCGAGTGCATTAAAGATGTGGCCACAGACAAGGAGGCAGAGGCAAACAAGATTAAAGAATATATCCACGAAGCCGTGGCAGATAGCATACACCTGGTGGCTAGTACAAGTACGCCTAGAAGCAGGCCTAAAACAGGGAGTAACCCAGAGTACAGAAAGGGGTCACCGCCAGTGCTGGAAATTTCTTCAGGAACCTCTTCGGAATCAGAGGATCTAGAGGAACATATGTTCGATTTTCAGTTCATAGAACCATATGTCACAGCGGTAAAGGAAGCCATAGAATGGGAGCAAGACTCCCAGCCACCAGAAAAAGTAAGGAGATATTTCCCGACCCTGAAGAAGCAGGGAGCGGCTTTTCCTTTCATGACAGAAATACGAGAATTGTTGGAAGAAGAATGGGGGAAACCAGAGAAGAAAACGAATACCCAGAATCGTTTTTCTAAGTTATATCCTTTTAAGACCGTGGATGCCGAGTTTTGGGAATCTAAGCCGGGGGTAGACGCAGCCCTACAGCGTTTGGCAAGGCAGATGTCTCTTCCTTTAGAAGACTCCGCAAACCTTCAGGGACCCAATGGATCGACGGGCGGATGCTGATCTTAAAAAGATCTACTCAGTTGCTGGTATGGCCTGCCGCCCGAGTATAGCATTGGCCTCCATCTCGAGAGCCGTTAAGGTATGGGTCACGAACGTGGAGACCGTACTTAACTCAGGAGTAGAGAGAGCCAGGATTGTTACAGCTTTGGAAGAATTAAATCTGACAGCAGCCTTCCTGGCGGAGGCCTCCATAGACCTCGTAAAGCTGTTAGGGAGGATTATGGTGCTGTCAGAATTAATAATAATTAATAATATCTCGCTGTGCCTCCATTATGTTAGAATGTTGATACTGCTCTGACTATAACAGTATCTATTTATGGTTAATAATAAGCAAAGATCTGTGTGAAAGGAGAATCTCAACTTATTCCATAAATCTATATGTAGCGAATTCTTTTTATTGAATAATTTCTTTTTAAAAGCATATACCAATCTTAGTGAAAACAGTCTACAGTATGGAATATATAAAAGAATATTTATTCACGAGACATGTAATCACGATAAATGATCAAACTTGAGATGACACCAAAAAAAATATAACTTCACAAAAATACAAACTTCAAACAATAAATGCAATGTGATTGGTAGCTCAATAATGAAAGTGAAACTGAAACAAAGTTAAAGTGAAACGAAAGCAAGATTACCATTTCCCCAGATGCAGTAAAAACCATATTTAAGTATACTATACAATCAGACCACAATTGTCTGCGCAATGCAAAACCTGATAATCACCTCACTGCAGATGAAGTGAGAATAGGCTATGCAAAACGTGAAACTAATACGCCAATATGCGCTTAATCTGATATTAATAAAATGTATAAAAAGCAAAAATCATCTCTTTAGAGAAAAATCTACATATGGTTTATAGGGCTGGGATTGTACTCTCGTTACCCTTTAAATATGAAATGTAAAACATTTAAGGAAGTACATAAACAATATTGAATAATAATCAAATACTTAGCAAGGCATAATTACCATATTTAAAATGGTGGCTAGCTTATAGAATAGTAGTTACCAGGTTCCTTAAGATGGCTGCATTTCCAAGATGGTGGCCAATTAGGGAGGAGTTTCGTTTGGCATCCCTCAAAGGTTCAGATACATGGTGGTACGAAATGGCTGTGTAGATGAGCTTGTGCATGGCTGTAATAGTGTGTATGTTGTATGTGTGATGTATATTGGGCAAGATGTGATGTGTCATGTGTCTCTCTCATCTGGGCTTTTATAGGGTATAGAACAAAGGATTATTAAAATTACCATAAGTTAAACCCAGAGGGAGTGAAATTATCCCCATTGGCTAGAACATCTTAACCATTAACTGGTGATGTAATAGGGTGACACCTCTTGGTTGGCCAGTATATTAAAATTAAATAAGATTTCTCCATTTAAGGCTATTATAAAACAACATAATAATGTATCCATGCTTCCATCTACTAAATGTCCATTTAATCCACCAGGTATCTGAATAAAGAATTAATCTTGGTAACACTATTCCAATATTTAATATATCTTATTTAGATATATTGGATTTTACTTTTTAACCCAAGACTTCAATTACCGTAGTCAGCAAAATGGCAGTATTGCATTGCACTTTAGTTTCAGTTTGTAGCAATATTTGCCTACAAATAAACTTCGAACCTTTATATTTACCAATAGCTTACACCCCAGACTTTCTAGAGTCTAGCAAGGTCAGAAAAGTTTATGATGCTTTCTACGACTACAATTTACAAATGTTTACTGAAGCCTGTTTTTGACATACAGAGATGATCAGTAGGGTTAGAAGTTAGGTTAATCAGTAAGGTTAGAAGTTAGCAAAATATGAAACATTATAATGTATAACAATTTTCTACATATCTAAGTATGCTAGTTCTATATATATTTCAGTGTTAATATTACTTTACATATATGATTATAACATATCTGTAAATTTTCGTTTTACATAAGTCTAAGCATAGAAAATACTTAACTAAGGATTTTAGTAAATGCTGACTAATTTTATGATCCCACACAAACAGGATTACCTTGGTATATTGTCTTAGACCTTATCTTAAAGAAAGTCAACAGACTATTTATTTATACAGCCTGTCTGGGATAAACCTGTTGAATAGCCACTTTTCCTACATAGGCACTTTTTGTTAAAGGAAATTTTAACCATTTAGAAACCTGACAAAAAAATGGATGCTACTGCTTCATTTCTATGTAGATCAAAATATGACATTTCATTTCTATTTGTTAAATTAACTTCCCCAAATAACCCTGACAGTGCACTCGGTGACAGCAAAGAGAGCCCTCTGGCTGCGGCACTGGGCGGCTGACAGTGCATCAAAACAGGCACTTTGCAATATTCCGTTTAACGGTAAGATACTTTTTGGAAAGACCTTAGAGGAAGCAATTAAGCGTGTAACGGTGTAAGGTTCTGGCACTCTCAGTGCCTCCTATCACATTATTTCCGGGTGATTTCCATCTACCTAGATAGAAGAAACACATATAGGTGTGTTTCCCTTTAAGACTGATGCTGTCATCACTCAGCGCCGGACTAGATGGCTATTTAAATCGCCGGTTCTCACTCACATGTGTTCGTTCAAACACCCTTACCTGGATGCTAACTTGGCTTGAAGCTTTCGTGCTTGCAAGCATACCTCGCTGACGGAACCTCGCTGCGCTGATCCCTGTATCCCGCTTCCGGATCATCCGCTCCTCCTGAACCAACCTTCGGCTGTATTGCTATTAGTGCTAAGTACCCCGCAGGGGAACCCTCTATAAACTTATACTAAGCTTACACTATCTAGCTCTGCATAGTAAAGACTATTTATCACATCTGCATATCTAGATTGCTAGCTCTTAAGACTACTGCTACTTATTCCTGCACTGGGTTGATCTCTCTTGTATGTCCACCTGCTACTCTGTCATCTGCTACCATACATGATTGCTAAACCTACCTGCATCCATCTGCTACTGTCTTACCTTCAAGTGTCTGTCACCTACCACCTCCACTCAACCTGTCTCTTAAATCTTCATCACTGTGTTACTACATACATAAAGCCACTCTAGGAACCAGCTTGTTGAGTGTGTGTATTTACTAGCTGAATTAAGACCTTCCACACATGATGAGTCATTGAGGTTGGGAATGGTATCTCAGCATCTCTCTTACATGACTACTGAAGTGGAATATTTCTACAGCTGAAAATCCACACCATACATGAAACGCAGGAGCGTTACAAACGGGAGGTAAGACGGGACTCTTACCACAGAGAGCAAAGAAGAGACAACCATCCTTCCGTCCTGCACAGACCGTTTTCAGAAGAGCGCGTGAGGCAAGATCATATAGGCCTGGTCGAGAATATGCAAGGGGCCAATGGAGAGGAACGCAGAGCTCCTTTTTGAGGGGTGTAAAGTTACGAGCAGCGCAAACGGCGAAGAAGGCCGAGAAGTCTTTTTGACGGTGCATCCGTCCGACCCCTCCAGGTGGGGGCCAGGCTGACAGCCTTTTGGAGGGTATGGACGGACGAAGTCAAGGACCAATGGGTCCAAAGTACGATAAAGACGGGCTACAAGATAGTCTTTCGGCAAAAACCACTGAACATATTTGTCCAGACAAGATGGCCACAGGACCGAAAGAAGCAAGAATTTTTAATAGGATACGTAGAAGAATTGTGTCAGAAACAGGCAATCATACCAGTACCGCCACAACAGCAGGGAAGAGGCGTTTATTCCCCAATATTCTTGGTTCCCAAGGCATCGGGAGACCTCAGGCCAGTCCTGGACCTGAGATCGCTAAACCTATTCATCGAACCCCAGGGATTCAGGATGGAGTCCATATATACGAATATAACAGTGATACAGCCAGACGATTGGATGATATCAATCGATCTCGCAGATGCATATCTGCACATTCCAATCAACAAACGCCACCAGAGGTATCTGAGGTTCACTTTGGGAGAAGACCATTATCAATTCAGATGCTTGCCTCTCGGAATCAGCACGGCTCCCAGAGTCTTCTCCAAGGTTCTAAGGTTCTGTTAGCCACCATTGCAAACATTCGTCTAAAAGGGATAAGGATCTACCATTACTTGGACGACATTATGGTGGTAGCCCAATCAATTACAGAATTAACGCGACATCGCGATCAAGTATTACAGATTCTCGCCAATTTTGGTTGGCTGGTGAATGCTCAAAATAGTCAATTAATACCATCTCGAAGAATGGAGTACCTGGGCCTAATATTCGATACACAAAAGGGAAGGATCTTCTTACCCAATCGCAAGGTGGCCGAACTGATGGCTTGTATCGACAGCATAATGAGTGCTCCTGCACTATCAGCAAGAGACTGCATGACACTTCTAGGAATGTTTACGGCAGCGACCCCCGCAGTACCTTGGGCAAGATTCCATGCAAGAGCTTTTCATACGTCATTCCTTTGTCAGTGGGATGGCGCATCCTTAGATCAGAGGATCAGGTTGCCAACTCGAATCCGCCAGAACCTAGTATGGTGGAGTTCACCGGAAAGCCTGTCGCGAGGCATGCCCCTCAGCCCAGGGGAGTGGATAACCATAACTTCGGATGCCAGTCTCCGGGGCTGGGGGGCCCACTGCCTCGGCAGGCAGATTTAGGGCAGATGGCAAACAATCGAGACAAGACACTCAAATCTCCTGGAGTTGCAAGCAGCCTTCCTAGTCCTGCGTGCTTTCGAAGACTTGATTCAAGGAGCCCAAGTCCAACTAAGGTTGGACAATCAAACGGCAGTCTCCTACATAGCCCGACAAGGAGGAACCAGAAGCCTCTCTTTACTGCAATTGACAACCAGGATTTTTGTCTGGGCCGAGACACGCCTGCAGGCCCTGACAGCGATCTACATTCCAGGCAGACAGAACATCCTTGCAGATCAGCTGAGTCGGAATTTCCCCACCAGCAGCGAGTGGGCGGTCAACAGATGCTACCTGGAACCAATTTTCTCCGAATGGGGAACACCCTTCGTGGATCTAATGGCAACATCAGAGAATGCACAGCTGCCAAAATTTGTTACAAGGTTCAAGAACCACAAAGCGATAGCACAAGATGCATTCTCAATTCCATGGACGTTTCCACTAGTATACATCTTCCCTCCATTTCCACTCATTTTGAAGACATTATTGAAAATCGCAAAAGAGGGGACACATGCCATCCTCATACTACCCTTCTGGCCTCGAAGACCCTGGTTTCCATTGCTATTACAGATGGCGGCAGCCCCGCCAATAGCTCTGCCCCTGAAGAAAGACCTATTGAAACAGGGACAGTGGACACATCAGAATCCAGGGAGGCTGCAACTAGCGGCTTGGCTCTTGAATCGGCCAGATTGCGGTCGCAGGGACTCTCAGAGGAAGTAATCACCACATTATTGAGGGCAAGGAAGACATCTATAAATTCTACATATACAAGAGTGTGGGAGAAATTTGTAACCTTTGCTACAGAACAGGGCTTTTCCCCGTCCATGCCAGAGATCAAGAATGTACTAAACTTCTTGCAAACAGCCCTAGAAGTGGGCTTGGCCTACAATACAATCAAAGTACAAGTGTCTGCATTATCAGCCTTCACAGGTCACAGGTGGGCGGAAGAACCCCTAATAAGACAATTCCTCAAAGCGACAATGAGAATACGGCCTCCGAGAAAGAACCTTTTCCCAACTTGGGACTTGGGCATAGTGCTAAAAGCCCTGCTCCAACCTCCGTTCGTCCCCACCGAGACATGCCCCTTGTGGTTCTTAAGATCAAAGATAGCCTTTCTTACAGCTATCACATCAGCCAGAAGGGTTTCTGAACTAGCAGCCTTTTCTTGCAGACAGCCATTTTGTCTCGTTCTGGCAGACAAAGTTATCCTGCGGCCCTCACCAGCCTTAATATCTAAGGTAGTCTCGGAGTTCCACTTAAATTGGGAATCGATCCTACCAAGTTTCACACAACCACCAGAACAGACAGATGAGCTAGACCTAAGGCCACTAGATATGGTCAGCTTATTTGCAACATACCTACAATGCACCCAGCAAATACGTCAGATGGCTTTTTTATTCTGCCAGCAGGTCCTAGAAGAGGGGAAGCTGCATCAGCAAGACTCATATCGACTTGGATTACCAGGACAATTAACCTGGCATACAAGCAACAGGGCCTACCTCCTCCACAAATATTACGTGCGCACTCAACTAGAGGTGTGGCGACCTCATGGGCAGCACTCGCCAAAGTGTCGGTGGAGGAAATATGCAAGACAGCCAGCTGGAGCTCCTGCAGGACCTTCGCCAGACACTATAACTTGGACGTGATGTCAACCAATACAACAAGATTTGGAACGGCAGTAGTGACAGCACCTTTACAGACAAAATAAAGTCTATTCATAGAGCATTAAAACGGACTGTTCTTTATGTAATTATCCCACCCTACATAGCTAGGTAAATCCCAGGTGTGCTGACGTGGGGCTGGCAAGGAAAATGGAAAATTGTTACCAATACTTACCGTAATTTTCCTTTCCTGGCCAGTCCTCACGTCAGCACAACCTTGGAACCCTCCCTAAGTGGCCTGTCGCCACTAAATACAGAACAAGAGGGAATGGGAGGGCCCTCTCTTATAAGCTAGGATAAGGGTGGTCCTGAGGGTTCCTGAGGGTTCGCAGGAGGAGCAAACCCAGGTGTGCTGACGTGAGGACTGGCCAGGAAAGGAAAATTACAGTAAGTATTGGTAACAATTTTCCATTATATTGTAAATACTGGTATATATATATATATATATATATATATATATATATATATATATATACTGTATGTACTGGTATGTATGTGTGTGTGTGTATATATATATATATATATATATATATATATATATATATATATACTGTATATGTGTGTGTATATATATGTGTGTGTGTGTGTGTATATGTATATATACTGTATATGTGTGTGTGTATATGTATATATACTGTATATGTGTGTGTATAGATAGATATTCAGTTAGTTTTCATGCGTCATTACGAGATATTTTAAACTTTGGTTTCACTTTTTAAACTTAGCGGCACTGTATTCTCACAATATCTCGTGCGATTACAGGCAGTCTACCACATTTTACACAGATCTCGGTCGTTTTCAGAGGAAAAACTTCTCCTCTGATCACCCTGTGAGAAGTGAAGTTATCCGCCTTCTAAACTGGGTGCCAGAGGAGATCATTTTTCTCTGAGAACTGCCGAGAAATGAACTGAGAGAAAACTTCTCAGTTTATTAAATGTACACCTTAAACCCTTTCAGCTTGTTTTTCCTATTTGGGAGATATAGGCAAAAAAAGGGGGTTCCCCTGGGGGTGGGATTTTTTAGGCACAGTAGTAAATCGTAAACCATATATATATAAAATATTAATTTATTAGATAAATAGAAAATATGAATACAAAAATCACAACAATAATGGATTATTAAAAACAATTTATGCAAGCAAATGTGTAATGGCGAGAACAAAACCCCAATTGACAAAACCAGATGTTCCGACGCGTTTCGAGGTACTGTAAGACCCCTTCGTCAGGGAAGATACTGGCGTCACTGTCTGTAAGTGTAGAAAGAGACATATGTAATGTATAACATATAAATAAAGAACAGAAAAAACATTTATATATAGAAAAATGTTTTAGAGAATTTTTTCTGTATACACAAAAATTAATGCACTTACATAGGTTCGTTTTCACTAAAGCACCGAGCTTGCAAGTTAAAAACAGGAAAAATGAGCTACGTCCACAGCCTTGTCATGTGTCAGATGATAAGATTTTGCTTCTCTTTGTTTGTGTGTGTCACAAGGAAGTAGAGGGGAAAGGTAAATAGCCCCTAATGCCTCTTAGAGCAGGGCAACTGAAGTCCAGTTGTAGCTGAATGGGAAAGGGCCAACATGGGTCTCCAACGAGCTGCAAAGAGCAAAAAATAAATGGAAAAAAAAAAAAAAAAATGAACGATATAAATACATCATCAAAAATTTTTTTTGAAAAATATCAAATAGAAATTATGAAGGGAGGGAAAAATGATTTCCCAATATAATGTTTCCCTGAAATAGAGAGAATAAAAAAGAAAGGAAATCAAAACTTTCTATTTTGTTACCTTGTAATGGTTAGTGGGACCAGCAAGCTGCATAGACAACCTTCTCCCAGAGGTGGATCGCACAAATGAACCGTCCTGGGGTCTGGTTATAAAGTGCCATATGCAGCTGATCCCAATTAGAAAGATCATAGTGAAATCCTTGGGGAACCATAGAGAAGCCCTGCCGTCAGCTAAGGGCTTCCTGGGCGGTGCCTGCCTGATCATGTCCACAGGAGCTCCGCGCAACCGGAAGTGCGACAGAGGTACCGGAAGTGGTCACGATCGGCAGAGCGACGCCCACCGACACGGATGTAATGTCAGAACAGCGCACCGGATGTGCGAGTGCTGACATGTCAGGGATACGGCTGGCAACGAAAGGCTGTCAGCAGAGTGGACTGGGTTGTATGCCTGAATGTGGGGGTTGTCATGGTGACATCCCCGCTTTCCGTGCCGGGTTGCGATGCAAAAAGAGGCAAAGAGAAAGGCATAAAAGTGTATTGAATTAAATGTGATAAGTGAATAAACACCTATAACAATTTATTTAGAAACAAAGAAAAGACAACAAAGGTAGAAAGCTGGAATTTAGAGTGGATAAAACCACTTAAATGTAAATTAGGATGTACAGAATTTATGAACCAAAAAGTATATGCTGACACATGGGTTAGTGGGGGCGGAGCCATTTGCCTGTTTTTTTACATAGATACTGAACATTGTTACACATAAAGGGCAAAAAGTAGTAACATTGTAGGAAAGCTGTAGAGCATAGGCATACAATAAAGAATAACAGGTTGTAAGAGAGCTTTATGAAACAAATTAAATATTAATTGCTGTACATAACAGTCGATGATAGGGACAATATGTTTGTATTAAAAATAAAAAATAAAAATAAAAATGAAAAGGAAATATAGGACAAAAGTAGATGCATACATCATTTATTTTTCAATGCCACCTGAGCTGAATCCCTCCAAGAAAGGTTTGAAGGAAATAGCTTCGTTTAGCCCGGGAGGTTCAGTTGCCTTCAAGGAATATATCCATCGGAGCTCCAGCTGCAGGAGATGCTTGTTCCAATCTCCGCCTCTGGAGCTCGGATGGACACGGTCCAAAATCAGGAACTTGACCTTAGGGAATTTGCCCGAGTGTACAAGAGTAACGTGGCGTCCCAGCGGTAAATCGGGGTCACATGTTTGCATGCTCCTGACATGCTGATAGATACGCCTCCAGACCACTAATTTCGTTTTCCCCACATAGAAACAATTGCAGCTGCAGATCAGGAGATAAACTACTCCTATGGTACGGCAGTTTGCAAAGTGTTTCGCTTTGAATTTCATGCCATTGGGAAGGGTAATGTTTCTCTGTACATACATATATCTGCAGTAGTGACAGGCACCGCACATGTATGTGCCCTTGTATTTACAGGGATCGAAGTCTGATGGTTGTTTAAACTCACTAGAGACAAGTTTGTCCCTAAGTGCTGGAGCTTTTCTATAGGTGAACTGAGGCGCCTGAGGTACGTGTGGGCCGAGTACAGGGTCTAAAGCCAAAAGATGCCAATATTTTTGGACTATGTTACGCAGATCCTGATGCTGCTGGGAATACCCAGTGATTATTCTAAGAATATCATTGTCTTTACGTTTTTTGGGTACTAACAGAGTGTCTCTGTCTGCAAGCAGAGCTTTTTTGTATGCTCTCTTAAGGAGTTTGTGTGAATAACCTCTGAGTAGCAGGCGACTGCGTAAACCATCAGCTGCTATCTTGAATGAACTGAGGTCCGAGCAGTTGCGTCGAAGACGCAGATACTGACCGATGGGAATGGATCATATGAGAGGCTCAGGATGAAAACTCGTAGCGTGGAGGATGGTGTTACCCGCAGTGGGCTTACGAAAGAGACCACTGCGGAGAACACCATCCTCCCCCCTGGACACCTCCACATCAAGAAAGGTGAGTTTGAACAAATCTATGGTCGAAGTAAAAGAAAGATTGAAATTGTTTCTGCCGAGTCTCTCGATACACCTATCTAAGAGGTCGCGAGGGCCGTCCTAGATTAAAAAAATATCGTCTATATACCGGATCCATGTCCGGATGCAATCGGTATATATCGAAAGGGACTCATCAGAAAGAAAAGATTTTTCCCACTCCCCCAGGTACAGATTGGCGTAGGATGGGGCACAGCAAGTCCCCATCGCTACGCCCTGCACCTGGAGGTAGTGGGAATTTTCAAATGTGAATACATTATGTGTGAGTATAAACTCGAGAAGAGTCAATATAAACTCACCATAAGGGTCCAGGTTGTCTTGGCCTATGATAGTGTGACGGACAGCTGCAATTCCTTTATGGTGGGGAATTGAGCTATAGAGTGCTTCTACGTCAATGGCTACCAATAGGCTGTCCTGAGGGACTATGATGTCACTGATTCTTTCCAAGAAGTGAAGGGTATCCCTTGTGTATGAAGGCAATTGTGCCACAAAGGGTTTGAGAAAAGCATCGATGAGCTTGCTGGCATTATCACTGATAGATCCACAGCCTGATATAATGGGTCTCCCCGGTGGATGGATGGGATCCTTGTGGACCTTGGGGAGAGAATAGAATGTAGGAGTTATGGGGAATGAAGTTCGTATAAATTCCCAAGTGTCCTTGGTAATGATGTTGTTCAAGTATGATGTATCTACTAATTCATAAAATAGCAGGTTGTACTTTTTAACAATATCATGAGTAATAGGTCTGTACCATTGTTGGTTTTTTAAGATCTTATAACACATAGCTGTATACTGTGTGTTGTCCATTAGGACAACATTTCCCCCCTTGTCAGCCGGCTTGATGACAATGGAGGAATCACTTGCAAGGTTATTGATAGCCTGCCTCTGTTCAAGGGTGACATTGGAGTCCAAATGTGTCTGTATCCTTAACTTATCAAGATCTTTCGAGACCATTTTCAAGAATGTATTAATATTTGAATTTTGGATAGGAGGATATTTATCCGATTTCTTCTTTAGAGTGGCATGAGATGTGGAGGATGAGGTACCTGATGATAGGGTACCAGCCAAAAGAGAGGGTAAATCAACCCGATCTATTAAATCCTCATTCTCCTCTAAAAGGGAAATTAAGGTGTCCAGGACAGGGTCGCTCGGAGTATTTTTGGGGATCCCGGCAGCATCACGTTGGAACATAGTCTTAAAATTCAACTTACGGGCAAATAAATGTATATCTTTCAAAAACTCGAATTTGTTGAGGCGATTACTCGGGCAAAAACTTAGACCTTTTTTCAATATTGCGGATTCATCTTCAGAAAGTCTATGCTTAGAAAGATTAATGATTGTATAATCAGCATCAGGTGGGGAATCGGGCATTAACTGGGTTGTGATGGGGATTGGGGGGGTGCAGACAATTTTAGGGCTTGTTGGTGAACCAACTCCAAAAAAGAAGGATCATATAGATCAATCGTGCTAGAGAGCGTGGATGGTGGTTTGGTCATTGAGAGATTGTTCGATTGGGCAGACTGGGGGGGGTGTGGTGATTGGGGAGTGTTATTGGGCAAGTGATTTGTGCTGGGGGGTTTGAACATCGGGAATACTCCCTTTGTTTTTGTGTTTGATTTTTTTGAGAGGGACTGGGCATCGCTCAGCTCCTCGGGGAAGGGTCTCTTGGAACGATCGAGTGATTTATTTGTTTTGGATTGTGAAGTGTGATTGGAAACAGTGTTGATAGGGAAATCCTTTTTAGTGATGTGAGTGTTGTGTTTTTGTTGTGTCCAATGATATGCCTTGCCTTGTTGAAAGGCAATTTTATCGCGATTCCATTTTTTCTGTTTATTATGTAAAATATTTTTGTTGTAAATTTCCAAATGTTTCTTAAGTTTTGTTTCTTGCTCTATGTAGACTCTGTGTGATTTGAAGGCCTGAATTTTTTCACACAGTGCAGCTATCTCTACATCTAGCTTTTTGGATCTAACAGAATACTCCTCAATTAGGAGCTTCATTAGGGAGGCAGAACAGTCCTTAAGAGACTGTTCCCAATTAGATTTGAAAGTAGTGCTTAAATCTTCCAATAATGGGAATACTTGAATCCTCAACCCAAAGGGGTTGATATTTTCTTTAAGATAGTCATTGAAAGATTTGGCGTGCCAGAAAAAAGATGATCTCTTTTCTAGCAATTTTGAAAGTTGAAAAAAAGAAGAAAATAAGTCCGTGTCCACATACTCTTTTGAATTATACTCACTCATGTACTGAAACATGAGTGCCTCCCAGTTGTCACCTGTAAACCCTGACATCGTATTACCTCACAATGTAACTAATGCCCAAAATAGTAAACAATGTTCTATAGCAGAATAACAAGCAAAAAAAAAAAAAAAAACGAAAAATAATAATAATTATGAAAGATACAAACTGGAGTATGAAAGTGACCACCAATGGTGGACAAAAAGAGAGCTTCCGCAGGAACAGGCGGGGAAGCGGTATCTACTACCAATAAACAATGTGTGGTATGTTCCCGCGGGAGGTCTCTTATAGAGTGTGCCGCATCCCTAAATATATGGGCAAATAAAGGGGGTTCCCCTGGGGGTGGGATTTTTTAGGCACAGTAGTAAATCGTAAACCATATATATATAAAATATTAATTTATTAGATAAATAGAAAATATGAATACAAAAATCACAACAATAATGGATTATTAAAAACAATTTATGCAAGCAAATGTGTAATGGCGAGAACAAAACCCCAATTGACAAAACCAGATGTTCCGACGCGTTTCGAGGTACTGTAAGACCCCTTCGTCAGGGAAGATACTGGCGTCACTGTCTGTAAGTGTAGAAAGAGACATATGTAATGTATAACATATAAATAAAGAACAGAAAAAACATTTATATATAGAAAATTTTTTATCTGTTCTTTATTTATATGTTATACATTACATATGTCTCTTTCTACACTTACAGACAGTGACGCCAGTATCTTCCCTGACGAAGGGGTCTTACAGTACCTCGAAACGCGTCGGAACATCTGGTTTTGTCAATTGGGGTTTTGTTCTCGCCATTACACATTTGCTTGCATAAATTGTTTTTAATAATCCATTATTGTTGTGATTTTTGTATTCATATTTTCTATTTATCTAATAAATAATTATTTTATATATATATGGTTTACGATTTACTACTGTGCCTAAAAAATCCCACCCCCAGGGGAACCCCCTTTTTTTGCCCATATATTTAGGGATGCGGCACACTCTATAAGAGACCTCCCGCGGGAACATACCACACATTGTTTATTGGTAGTAGATACCGCTTCCCCGCCTGTTCCTGCGGAAGCTCTCTTTTTGTCCACCATTGGTGGTCACTTTCATACTCCAGTTTGTATCTTTCATAATTATTATTATTTTTCGTTTTTTTTTTTTTTTTTTGCTTGTTATTCTGCTATAGAACATTGTTTACTATTTTGGGCATTAGTTACATTGTGAGGTAATACGATGTCAGGGTTTACAGGTGACAACTGGGAGGCACTCATGTCTCAGTACATGAGTGAGTATAATTCAAAAGAGTATGTGGACACGGACTTATTTTCTTCTTTTTTTCAACTTTCAAAATTGCTAGAAAAGAGATCATCTTTTTTCTGGCACGCCAAATCTTTCAATGACTATCTTAAAGAAAACATCAACCCCTTTGGGTTGAGGATTCAAGTATTCCCGTTATTGGAAGATTTAAGCACTACTTTCAAATCTAATTGGGAACAGTCTCTTAAGGACTGTTCTGCCTCCCTAATGAAGCTCCTAATTGAGGAGTATTCTGTTAGATCCAAAAAGCTAGATGTAGAGATAGCTGCACTGTGTGAAAAAATTCAGGCCTTCAAATCACACAGAGTCTACATAGAGCAAGAAACAAAACTTAAGAAACATTTGGAAATTTACAACAAAAATATTTTACATAATAAACAGAAAGAATGGAATCGCGATAAAATTGTCTTTCAACAAGGCAAGGCATATCATTGGACACAACAAAAACACAACACTCACATCACTAAAAAGGATTTCCCTATCAACACTGTTTCCAATCACACGTCACAATCCAAAACAAATAAATCACTCGATCGTTCCAAGAGACCCTTCCCCGAGGAGCTGAGCGATGCCCAGTCCCTCTCAAAAAAATCAAACACAAAAACAAAGGGAGTATTCCCGATGTTCAAACCCCCCAGCACAAATCACTTGCCCAATAACACTCCCCAATCACCACACCCCCCCCAGTCTGCCCAATCGAACAATCTCTCAATGACCAAACCACCATCCACGCTCTCTAGCACGATTGATCTATATGATCCTTCTTTTTTGGAGTTGGTTCACCAACAAGCCCTAAAATTGTCTGCACCCCCCCAATCCCCATCACAACCCAGTTAATGCCCGATTCCCCACCTGATGCTGATTATACAATCATTAATCTTTCTAAGCATAGACTTTCTGAAGATGAATCCACAATATTGAAAAAAGGTCTAAGTTTTTGCCCGAGTAATCGCCTCAACAAATTCGAGTTTTTGAAAGATATACATTTATTTGCCCGTAAGTTGAATTTTAAGACTATGTTCCAACGTGATGCTGCCGGGATCCCCAAAAATACTCCGAGCGACCCTGTCCTGGACACCTTAATTTCCCTTTTAGAGGAGAATGAGGATTTAATAGATCGGGTTGATTTACCCTCTCTTTTGGCTGGTACCCTATCATCAGGTACCTCATCCTCCACATCTCATGCCACTCTAAAGAAGAAATCGGATAAATATCCTCCTATCCAAAATTCAAATATTAATACATTCTTGAAAATGGTCTCGAAAGATCTTGATAAGTTAAGGATACAGACACATTTGGACTCCAATGTCACCCTTGAACAGAGGCAGGCTATCAATAACCTTGCAAGTGATTCCTCCATTGTCATCAAGCCGGCTGACAAGGGGGGAAATGTTGTCCTAATGGACAACACACAGTATACAGCTATGTGTTATAAGATCTTAAAAAACCAACAATGGTACAGACCTATTACTCATGATATTGTTAAAAAGTACAACCTGCTATTTTATGAATTAGTAGATACATCATACTTGAACAACATCATTACCAAGGACACTTGGGAATTTATACGAACTTCATTCCCCATAACTCCTACATTCTATTCTCTCCCCAAGGTCCACAAGGATCCCATCCATCCACCGGGGAGACCCATTATATCAGGCTGTGGATCTATCAGTGATAATGCCAGCAAGCTCATCGATGCTTTTCTCAAACCCTTTGTGGCACAATTGCCTTCATACACAAGGGATACCCTTCACTTCTTGGAAAGAATCAGTGACATCATAGTCCCTCAGGACAGCCTATTGGTAGCCATTGACGTAGAAGCACTCTATAGCTCAATTCCCCACCATAAAGGAATTGCAGCTGTCCGTCACACTATCATAGGCCAAGACAACCTGGACCCTTATGGTGAGTTTATATTGACTCTTCTCGAGTTTATACTCACACATAATGTATTCACATTTGAAAATTCCCACTACCTCCAGGTGCAGGGCGTAGCGATGGGGACTTGCTGTGCCCCATCCTACGCCAATCTGTACCTGGGGGAGTGGGAAAAATCTTTTCTTTCTGATGAGTCCCTTTCGATATATACCGATTGCATCCGGACATGGATCCGGTATATAGACGATATTTTTTTAATCTGGGACGGCCCTCGCGACCTCTTAGATAGGTGTATCGAGAGACTCGGCAGAAACAATTTCAATCTTTCTTTTACTTCGACCATAGATTTGTTCAAACTCACCTTTCTTGATGTGGAGGTGTCCAGGGGGGAGGATGGTGTTCTCCGCAGTGGTCTCTTTCGTAAGCCCACTGCGGGTAACACCATCCTCCACGCTACGAGTTTTCATCCTGAGCCTCTCATATGATCCATTCCCATCGGTCAGTATCTGCGTCTTCGACGCAACTGCTCGGACCTCAGTTCATTCAAGATAGCAGCTGATGGTTTACGCAGTCGCCTGCTACTCAGAGGTTATTCACACAAACTCCTTAAGAGAGCATACAAAAAAGCTCTGCTTGCAGACAGAGACACTCTGTTAGTACCCAAAAAACGTAAAGACAATGATATTCTTAGAATAATCACTGGGCATTCCCAGCAGCATCAGGATCTGCGTAACATAGTCCAAAAATATTGGCATCTTTTGGCTTTAGACCCTGTACTCGGCCCACACGTACCTCAGGCGCCTCAGTTCACCTATAGAAAAGCTCCAGCACTTAGGGACAAACTTGTCTCTAGTGAGTTTAAACAACCATCAGACTTCGATCCCTGTAAATACAAGGGCACATACATGTGCGGTGCCTGTCACTACTGCAGATATATGTATGTACAGAGAAACATTACCCTTCCCAATGGCATGAAATTCAAAGCGAAACACCTTGCAAACTGCCGTACCATAGGAGTAGTTTATCTCCTGATCTGCAGCTGCAATTGTTTCTATGTGGGGAAAACGAAATTAGAGGTCTGGAGGCGTATCTATCAGCATGTCAGGAGCATGCAAACATGTGACCCCGATTTACCGCTGGGACGCCACGTTACTCTTGTACACTCGGGCAAATTCCCTAAGGTCAAGTTCCTGATTTTGGACCGTGTCCATCCGAGCTCCAGAGGCGGAGATTGGAACAAGCATCTCCTGCAGCTGGAGCTCCGATGGATATATTCCTTGAAGGCAACTGAACCTCCCGGGCTAAACGAAGCTATTTCCTTCAAACCTTTCTTGGAGGGATTCAGCTCAGGTGGCATTGAAAAATAAATGATGTATGCATCTACTTTTGTCCTATATTTCCTTTTCATTTTTATTTTTATTTTTTATTTTTAATACAAACATATTGTCCCTATCATCGACTGTTATGTACAGCAATTAATATTTAATTTGTTTCATAAAGCTCTCTTACAACCTGTTATTCTTTATTGTATGCCTATGCTCTACAGCTTTCCTACAATGTTACTACTTTTTGCCCTTTATGTGTAACAATGTTCAGTATCTATGTAAAAAAACAGGCAAATGGCTCCGCCCCCACTAACCCATGTGTCAGCATATACTTTTTGGTTCATAAATTCTGTACATCCTAATTTACATTTAAGTGGTTTTATCCACTCTAAATTCCAGCTTTCTACCTTTGTTGTCTTTTCTTTGTTTCTAAATAAATTGTTATAGGTGTTTATTCACTTATCACATTTAATTCAATACACTTTTATGCCTTTCTCTTTGCCTCTTTTTGCATCGCAACCCGGCACGGAAAGCGGGGATGTCACCATGACAACCCCCACATTCAGGCATACAACCCAGTCCACTCTGCTGACAGCCTTTCGTTGCCAGCCGTATCCCTGACATGTCAGCACTCGCACATCCGGTGCGCTGTTCTGACATTACATCCGTGTCGGTGGGCGTCGCTCTGCCGATCGTGACCACTTCCGGTACCTCTGTCGCACTTCCGGTTGCGCGGAGCTCCTGTGGACATGATCAGGCAGGCACCGCCCAGGAAGCCCTTAGCTGACGGCAGGGCTTCTCTATGGTTCCCCAAGGATTTCTCTATGATCTTTCTAATTGGGATCAGCTGCATATGGCACTTTATAACCAGACCCCAGGACGGTTCATTTGTGCGATCCACCTCTGGGAGAAGGTTGTCTATGCAGCTTGCTGGTCCCACTAACCATTACAAGGTAACAAAATAGAAAGTTTTGATTTCCTTTCTTTTTTATTCTCTCTATTTCAGGGAAACATTATATTGGGAAATCATTTTTCCCTCCCTTCATAATTTCTATTTGATATTTTTCAAAAAAAATTTTTGATGATGTATTTATATCGTTCATTTTTTTTTTTTTTTTCCATTTATTTTTTGCTCTTTGCAGCTCGTTGGAGACCCATGTTGGCCCTTTCCCATTCAGCTACAACTGGACTTCAGTTGCCCTGCTCTAAGAGGCATTAGGGGCTATTTACCTTTCCCCTCTACTTCCTTGTGACACACACAAACAAAGAGAAGCAAAATCTTATCATCTGACACATGACAAGGCTGTGGA
Source organism: Pelophylax lessonae (assembly GCF_965119305.1). NCBI lineage: Eukaryota > Metazoa > Chordata > Amphibia > Anura > Ranidae > Pelophylax > Pelophylax lessonae. Next base: position 40,280,063 of record NC_138773.1, read on the forward strand.
CGTAGCTCATTTTTCCTGTTTTTAACTTGCAAGCTCGGTGCTTTAGTGAAAACGAACCTATGTAAGTGCATTAATTTTTGTGTATACAGAAAAAATTCTCTAAAACATTTTTCTATATATAAATGTTTTTTCTGTTCTTTATTTATATGTTATACATTACATATGTCTCTTTCTACACTTACAGACAGTGACGCCAGTATCTTCCCTGACGAAGGGGTCTTACAGTACCTCGAAACGCGTCGGAACATCTGGTTTTGTCAATTGGGGTTTTGTTCTCGCCATTACACATTTGCTTGCATAAATTGTTTTTAATAATCCATTATTGTTGTGATTTTTGTATTCATATTTTCTATTTATCTAATAAATTAATATTTTATATATATATGGTTTACGATTTACTACTGTGCCTAAAAAATCCCACCCCCAGGGGAACCCCCTTTTTTTGCCCATATATTTAGGGATGCGGCACACTCTATAAGAGACCTCCCGCGGGAACATACCACACAATATTTGGGAGATATACCTTTATTTCCTGTCCAATGTAGTGTGAGGAAATCTCTTCAACCTGAGGGAAATCCCTTATTGTACAATTGTCCTGGAATTTTGGAGAATTTCTTCTTAGTTCAACTCCAATGGCAAGTGTTGGAATTTCCCTCCCTTTCGGGCCTGGTGACAATGATCACCAAAATAAGTAGAGAGGGTTCATCTCCCCAGCAGGGACATGGACAGCAGTAAAAACCTGACAGTGGATCTAAACCTTTCCTACTCTATTCAAAACTAAAAAAGTTTAGTTGGATAGATTTAAATCATATTTCCATAAGTACTGCAAGTAGAAGTATAAAGTTGATTGATTTTTATCTCATGCAGGTGCTGCTCTACAGATGACGGGACCTTCTACATATACAGTCAGAGTTGGATCCATTGCCCACATTCCCTGCACCTTCACAGCAGATAAACCTCCCTCAGATCCCAGATATTTTGCAGTTGCTTGGTATTTAGAAGAAAAGAATATCCTAAGCTACAATGATGTAGTGAAATCAACTGATTCCAGATATTCATTGAATCAACATCAAGCCTTGAATGGAATTGCCAATCTGACGATTTCTGACACATCTGTATCGGATGATGGAGTCTACACGTGTAAAGTCAACTACAGTTCTTTCCTAATGAAGAGAGAGATTAGAGTGGACATTTTAGGTACAGAAATTTAGATTTGCTTTCCTATTACGATAACTTTTATAGTCTGCTACTTCTCAGAGCTTGCTTCTTCTGCATCTTCATAGAGCTTGCAAAATAATTATTAATTATTTCCATCAGTTTGATTTTCCTCTACCCGAGTAGCAAGTTAAACTTATTTTGAAATGATATATAGAGTGATATTAAAGTATTAATATAAAAAAAGATGTTATACTTACCTGCTCTGAGTGAGTGGTTGCTCACCCCCTCTTTGGTGTTCCTCCCCGCCGGTGCTCTCTGCTTCTTCTTCCTCCAAGTGCCCCTTAGCAAAGCCATGTACTATGGGGGCAGACGTGCAGATGTGCTCCTGAGCCAGGCCATGTGCATCAATGGACACACAAAGTGCCAGCAAGCCATGCCCACACTTCCTCCTCGCAGGAGTTTCACTGACAGCAGCAGGAATCTATGGCTCCTGCTTCTGCCTGTGGCTTCTTTGAATCCAGGAACAGGAGCAGCAGTGCTGCAGCCAGGACATTGTTCGATCATGGGAAGAAGGCATACAGGTGTTTAGGGATGAGGGGGAAAACAAGTAGTGGGGAGTTTTATATGCTAATTTAATGCAAAAAATGTGTTAAGGTAACCACTTTAACATTATGATTAAAGATCTTGCACTGAAAATCAGGATCTGCCTATTACATCAGGAAGCCCTTAAAACCACCTGTGAACAAAAAGTTTAAAAGCAGCCTCACTTTACCTCTGGCTCCATCCAAAGTGCCTAGGATAGAGTGACAACACAATCCTTTTCGTTTTTTGTTTTACTTTGGATATTATGGACATATTAAAATGTCTTATAGTTTTATTTTGTGCCCCACTTGGAAGACATACCTTTATTCCCTGTCCATTAGACCCAACTGGAAGTGAGGGGAACATTTTCCAAAGTAAGGGAAAGTCCCTCTTTGACAGTTGTCACTGGAACAAGATTTTCCTTTCGTTGCTGTTCCAGTGGTAACTCACAATGTTGAATTTTTCCTTACTTTTCATCCTAGTGGCAATGCACCCCAAGACAAAGAGTGAATCTTTCCAGTGGGGGCGCTGGCAGCATTTAAAACCACAGGGGGTCTAACCCTCCCCCACTGCATCCAAAACTAAAAACAAATCTAGGAAATTGTTAGTTGAACAGTGCCTGCATCCAATCAGTTGCAGTCCTGCCTGCTCCCTCACAATACATCTGTATTCTACATAGCACCTCCATGCAGTCCCATCAATGTTCCTACTCCCAAATTTCCAATTCCACTTAGCACGTCCTGTTGGTTTTAATATAATGCTACAGCCAGGGGAGGACTGGACCAGGGGGCAGGGGGACAATTGCCCCCTGGGCCGCTCTGATGCCCCGTAAAAAGGCTGCACCGCTTCTGCCACAGACATGCCTAAAGGATTCCTGGTGAAAAGAAGTAAAAAGTCCCTGCCACTGACCTATAGAGTGCGGGTTGAAGACAAGGACAAAGCGCAGGCCTCCCACCCCCATCATGGATGGTGTAAACTGTGTCTGAGCAGAGGCCGGTTCCATGCCCCACTGGAGACTCTTCTGCCCCGGCCAGCCCCAACCGAGCTGTCCTTGCTCCCCCCAACCTACCCCTGCTGGCCAGGTTGGAAACCTGGATTCAGCCGGTAAGTAGAGGGTATTTAGAGCAGGGCTTCAGCCTGGAATGGGGGTCAGCAGGAGGTTTGGGAGAGTGGGAGGAGGGGTGAGGGAGAGTGGGAGGGGCCCTAGTCGCTGCCCCCTGGGCCGAAAGTTGCCAGTCTGCCCCTGGCTACAGCCTTAATCTAGCCTCAATTCTTGCTCGCTAGTGTACGCAATTACCGTGGACTAAGCAGCATTCCTTCCATTGACACCACTGACACAGGTGCATTTTTGTCCTTCTAGCGACACCACTTACCCAGGGGCATTTTTTATTCTAGAAACGCAACCGATGCAGGGACATTTTTTCCTCACTAATACTGGGACATTTCTTCTTTCGTCACTGGTAACTCAATCTTTTTCATCACTATTTGGTCTTTCACTGCCAAGGATGTAAGGCTGACTTTGACAAATGACCGCTTCTAGCTGGCCAGCTTTCTTACAGCCTTTGCATTACTTTATTATGCTATAAGTTTATGGTCACTTTAGCAGCCATGAACTTATAATAGGAGGGTCCCCTAGACTCTCCTAATTAACCACTTCAATACAGGGCACTTTCACCCCCTTCCTGCCCAGGCCAATTTTCAGCTTTTAGCGCTTTCACTTTTTGAATGACAATTGCGCGATCATGCAAGGCTGTACCCAAATGAAAATGTTATTATTTTTTTTTTTTTTACACAAATAGAGCTTTCTTTTTGGTATTTAATCACAGTTGGTTTTTTTATTTTTTACAAAAAAAAATAAAGAAAAACAACAATTTTGAAAAAAAAAAAAAAAAAAACGTTTTTCTTAGTTTCTGTCAGTAAATTTTGTAAATAAATAATTTTTCTCCTTCACTGATGTGCGTTGATGAGGCAGCACTGATGGGCACTGATAGGCTGCAATGAAGGGCACTGATTAGGTGGCACTAAAGAGGAGGCACTAATAGGTGGCACTGATATGCAGCACTGATGGGCACTTATAGTTGCCACTGATAGGTGGCACTTATGGGCACTGATCGGCGGCACTGGTGGACACTGATGGACACCACAGATGAGCAGGCACTGACGCGCTGATTGGGGTCACTGATGGGCACTGATTGGGGTCACTGATGGGCATTGGTTGGTGTCACTGATTGGTGTCACTGATGGGCACTTTATTTGCTTTAATGTAATCAGGGCACTGATTATCAGTGCCCTGATTACCTGTCCTGTTCTCCCCTTCGAAGTGGAGCCACTTATTTGCTCTCCTCGCCACACACTCTGACAGTGTGAGGTGTGGAGTGCCGACAAACGGCACTTCCGCATTTACTATACATGTGACCGGCTGTGATTGGACACAGCCGATCACATGGGTAGAGAGCCATCTCATTGGGCGCCGTCATATGACGTTCCTCCCAGAACGAGAGCCACACCGCTCCACTGTCATTTGACGGGGGGTGGGCGGCAAGTGGTTAAATAAATACAGTGCCTTGAAAGAGTATTCATACCCCTTGAAATTTTCCACACATTTGTCGTGTACAACTAAAAACATAAATGTATTTTATTGGTATTTTATGTGATAGACCAACACAAAGTGGCACATAATTATGAAATGGAAGGAAAATTATTAATGATTTTCAAGTCTTTTTGGGGATGTCTCTTCCAGCTTTGCACATCTAGAGAGGGACATTTTTGCCCATTTTTCTTTGCAAAATAGCTCAAGCTCTGTCAGATTGGATGGAGAGAGGGTCTGTGAAAAGCAATTTTCAAGTCTTCCCACAGATTCTCAATTGGATTTAGGTCTGGACTTTGACTGGGCCATTCTAACACATGAATATGCTTTGATCTAAACCATTTAATTGTGCGCTCCGTGAGATGTTCTAAGCTTAGGAATAGGATATTTATTTAAAACCCAACCCTGCTTTAAACTTCTTTACAACATTATCCCTGACCTGTCTGGTGTGTTCTATGGCCTTCATGATGCTGTTTGCTGTCTTCACTGTCTATCTGACTTTATACCGATTTCGGTAATTTCAATTGGGCTTCAACCCCTCCATCCAAAGGCCATTTATAAATATCATGGACCCAGAAGGAACAAGCTGTAAAGGATTCTAAATGTTGCCTCTGGACAGTTTTGGGTACCATAGTTTTTCACCATTTCACGGATGTGTGTTATTTTAAGGCTTGGCATGTTTGGTATCTATTCACTCAACAAAAACACATCTTTTAAATTTTACCAAAAACGGGGTATTATATTGTGTTTGTGTGGATTAAAATTAATTTTAGTCTTTATTTTACTGAAAATATGTGTTTGATAAGCAGTTGTGGAAAAGTGTGCTATACAAAAAATATTAAACTACTACAATTTTTTTCAACAGGGCTTCTTCTTTCAGAAAATAGATAAATATATGGGGTTTTTTTAACAATATATTGCAAAAAACAAAAAAAAAAAATGCAGATTTTAACATGTGAAAAATTACTAAATTGCCCTAGGTGCAAAGTGGTTTACATCTACGCAGGTTGCGATGAATGCGTTGTTTTGCTTGGAATAGACTTTAATAAACCTGCACCAAAAACGCACGTACTGCATATTTGTGTGTTCAAAGTTGAATGTTAGGGTTTGGGGTTAAGAGCTAGGGTTTTTCTTCTACACCATCATTCCATACCACGGAAGTCATATAAGCAACCTATTTTGCCCTAGCTTTTTAATGCAGCCAAAAGTTTCATACCTGATCTTTGGGAACAGAATCAAACCCCATCAATCGCTATGTGGTTGACTAAGGTCGCAGATACAAATAGAATGGAAGATCTTATCTATTCTGATAGAGGTATTCATGAAACATTTTTAAAGTGGTTTTATTGGCACAATTTTACAATATCTGAGGAATACAAATCTATTTTGAACCACTCTGTGAACCATTCCCCTTCGGGAAACTAAATGGGACACTGAATGAAGGAGATTCAGCTCTTATTCTACCCCCTTTTTTTTTCCCCCTTCGAGCCCACCAGTGGCGCACTGTCACTGCTGACAGGGCTTCCATGTTCCCCTGGTCTTCCTTCTGGGTTTGGGGGCTCTGGCTGTATGAGTGGCTGGGGCTGCAATGATGTCACTCTCGGCTGTGGCACAGAGCTTTGAAAGTCTGGCACAGTATGCTGGACCTTCAGAGAGTCACCAGCTGCATCCAGTGGAAATATATCCTATACACTACAAGTTTAGGAGATATTCAATGTACCTACAGGTAAGCCTTAGGCTTACCTTTAGGCACAAGTCCACAAAAACAACTTCACTACCACTTTAAAGGCTAGGGTTAGGGTTAGAGTTAGGTTTAGAGATAGGGTTAGCAGTAATCGTTAGGGTTAAGGGAAATTGCTAGGGTTAGCGTTATAACACTATCAACTACCACAAGCACTAACCCTATCAATTACTGCTAACCCTATCTCTGTCTCTAACCCTAACTCTATCCCTAATCCTAACCCTAACTCTATCTCTTAACCCTATCTCTATCCTGAGCCCTAGCCCTTAACCCTAACCCTAATATTTAACCCAAGCCTAGCTCTTACCCTAACCATAATATTAAACCCTAGCTCTTACCCTGACCCTAACATTTAATCCTAACCCTAGCCCTTGCCCTAACCCTAGGCCTTAACTCTAACCTTAACATGCGACTTTGGACACATAAAGGTTCCTGGACTACTTTGATATGCCTTTATTGCTACTTGAGTGCCAGAGTGTAAAGCCGCATCAAACTAACACAACATGAACAGAACTGTAATGCTTTCCTATTAGCAAAAAAAAATAAAATAAAAACAATGATAAACGCAAAGAAAAAGCAGTCCTTGCATTTTTGATGCAGGTCCATTAAAGTCTATTACACGCAAAACACAACCTGCTGTGGAAGAAAAGTCCCCGACCCTTTCCATAAATGCAGCGGCTGAAACACGCATAGGAAACCATGTCAAATGGATTGTAGTGCGATTCTGCAAGATGCACTAAAAAGCGCATAGGTGTGAACCTAGCCTAAATTAGAATTGTCTCTGCTATTTTGGAGAAGGTAAGTGTAATCTGTAAGTTGCGCTCGCCTATTTAGCATCATTCACCAAATACACTACTGCAAAATCTTGGATCTCCCCAGTCTTCGCCCTTTTCCCTTAGGCTCATTGTTTCTGCTCTCTGCTCTGAGTGGTCAAGAATTTCCATAGCGTTCAGAGGGACTGTATGCTTTGAATGAAAGGATGTAGAACAGGGATTAGGGCTGGCATGTCCAACCTGTGGCCCGGAACCTCAGGCAATGCGGCCCACTGCCCCCCTGACAATTTTTTTTTTGCTGGGGAGGAAGGAAGTCAGGTCGGGGGCATGGCCACAGCAGCTTCCAACTAACGGTAGGCAGAGGCTGTCTCGGGGGGGGGGGGGGCATGTGCAGTGTTTCTGACTCCTACCACCATGACCACTTCAAATCACTGAAGTGGTCATGGTGGTTAGAGTGTTCCTTTATTATCGCTCAGAAGAAGTAAACCTCTATATACTGATTCCATTTCATTTGATCATCCTCTAGTTGTGTTAAATTAGTGTGGGGGGCGTGGCGGCGCGGGAAGGGCGCGGCGGCATTTTATTACTTATATACTTTAACTATAGTATATATTTAATATGCGGCCCGAGAAAATTTCTCTACACTCAATGTGGCCCAGAGAAGTCAAAAGGTTGGACACTCATGGATTAGGGACTGGCAGGGAGAGCCGAGTTTTGCAACAATGTATCTAGTGAAATTCACTATTAAGGTAAGGTTAACTTACATTTTACTATTATCTCCTTCATGGCTGCAGTAGGATGGTTCCTGCTTTCTGAATCTGGTTTAATGTCCCTTATTATTCCTATTGTTCACAAATCTATATTCTCACCTTTTTATGGATCAAAACATTCTTATGTATCTAATGTACAACTTCATTAACCATCCCTATGTCTCCTTCAGCCCAACCTCTACTCTTCATACTTGGCAAAAGTGTCCAGAGAAAAACAGAGAACACTCTGACCTGTATGGTCAATGGATACTTCCCTAATGATATTAATGTAACGTGGTATAAAGATGGAGAAGTCCTGAAAAATCCGCTCTATGGAAAGACACTCAGGAATGACAATGGAACCTACCAAGTGAACAGCACAGTGACAATCACACCAAGCAATGATGACCGGAAAAAAACGTTCTCCTGCAGGGTCCAACATGTATCTCTACAAGAACCTCTACAGGAGGACTTCCAGCTCACCTATGGTACGAATTAGATCTACAAGTCACATATTCTTTATTTGATGATGTATATCCCCCATGTATGTGCTACTAACAGCGTCACAATCTTTAAATATTTTTGTCTTTTATTTCTCCAGAGTCCTCATCTCATGTGGTCATTATCTGTATTATCACAGTGTTTGTGGTAATTGCACTTGTAATCATAATCGGTTCGCAGAAGCTAAAACCTCGGAAAAAAGGTAACATACACACATTAAATGTGTTTAAATAACATAATCATTAGTCTGAAATAGTCAATGGCTTTAAAACCTACCTGGGGGAGGAGCCTACATGGCGTGTGAGTGAGTGCTCACTAGTAGCTACGGAGCACCATCCAGATATGCCGCGACAGACCTTTACTCTCTCTATGGGAGAGAGAGGAAGTAAAATTCGGGAGGGAAGAGAAGGAGAAATGACATGAACACCCTAAATGTATTGACACACAATGTAAGAGGAATAAACTCGCCAACTAAAAGACTTAAGGTATTAGAAGAACTTAGATTAAACTCTGCTAGCATAATATTTTTACAGGAGACACATATTGTACAGGATACGAATGTGAAATTAGTTTCAAAATATTACCCGGTCTGGTATTACGGAGACTCACCAACTAAGAGAGCAAAGGGGGTAGCAATTGGCATTGTGAAGGACGTGAGGTTCTCCTTGGAGGAAAGGTTGGTTGACCCAGAAGGACGGTACATCTTCCTGAAGGGACAACTATAAGGAATAAACTGCACATTGGCAAAAGCATACTGCCCACATAAAAATCAGAGAGGATACTTGAAGAATATCCTAGAGAAGCTGACGTATTTCAAAAAAGTAATTTGATTCTGGCAGATGACTTCAATTTCTGCATGGATTTGCTTTTGGATAGTTCATCGAGTGCACAGGCGACAGGAAGTTATCAACTTAGGACGGTAAGGAAAAAGTTATTTCACAGTCAGCTGGTGGACGCATGGAGAGTCCAACATCCTAGGGAGAGGGATTATTCCTTCTACTCCCCTGTGCACGCGATATACTCAAGACTGGATTATATTATGATAGAGCATAGGCTGATAGCAGCAGTCGTTAATACATCAGTAGGGATAAGGACCATATCTGATCACGCCCCAGTAACAATGAAAATAAAACTTTCAGGACCTTCGAGAAATAGAAATACTTGGAGGATTAACCTCCCTGGCAGTATTCCAGAGTGTGGCTCGGAGTGAATATACAGTGCCAAAAGCGGTAACCCGGAGCCACACTCTGGATTACCCCACAATTAAACTTACCTTCCGCTACGATCCCCCGCCGTCCTCCAGCCATCCTCCCGCTGTCCTCGCTGTGTGATCTGGCCGATGCGGGCACCTGTCTTCCGATTTCCTTCCCTGCGAGCGCCGCAACGCAGCGGGGTGGAACCGGTGGGAAATTAAAAAAATAAATATGGAAGGAAAATAAGAAAGGAAACCAGATTCTATTGTCCCGATTGTGACGTCAGACTTTGTGCAGTGCCATGTTTCAAAATCTTATATTACCTGAGATGTTTACTAAACCATTATTACAGTGACTAGTAATATCACATCCCTTTTTTGTACACATTTCAGTGTTTTTGGTTTGATTATATTATTGAATACAATGTATTATTATCATATTATAATTTATGATTTTGTGTTTTCAACTTTATCATTTCCAGGATGTCTACTAGACTCCTGTTTGGACAGATTTAAGTTAGTTATTGCTAAGAATTACAGGCCTAAAATATAAAACAACAGATTTCCATGCAAAACAATGTGCCGCTTTGAGATCAAAAATTCTGACATAATCAGACTGCCAGGGAGGTTAATAAAGAATGGATACAGGATTTAGGAGTAGGGAAAAAGATAGAGAAAGGATTGGAACATTATTTTTCAGAGAACAAAACCCCAGATCTTTCTGACGTTACGTTATGGGAGGCCCATAAAGCATATATCAGAGGAGTACTCATCTCAATAGGCTCTAGGGAAAAAAAGGAAAGAACCAGTAATATAAATAGACTAATAACAGAGATACATGAGCTAGAAGAAAACATAAAAAGAGTATGGAGGCCGAGACACAACAAACTCTGGTATTAAAAAGAGATAAATTAAAAGAACTAACGGGAGAGACTAGACGTATAGACGTACCTTTAACAGAGTCACTAGAGAAAGATATGAATGGGGCAATAAACCAGCAAAATACTTAGCAAGAATACTAAATAGCAAAAAGTCAAACAACTACATAGAAAAAAAAAAAAAAAAAACAATAGGAGAAGGAGAAATGGTCCCGTCAACAACAGAAATAGCTAAGGCATTTCAAAGTTACTACAACGCTTTATATACTGTGCGGCAAAAGGTGTCACATGAAGCAGAAAAAATTAGAAAACAAAGAATACAAAAATATATAAGGGAATCAAAATGACAAGCTCTAGAGGCACCAATCTCTCAGAAGGAGATAATGGTGGCATTAAAAAATTCACCAATAGAGAAAAGACCAGGACCGGATGGGTTTACCTCCCGTTATTATAGAAGTTTCAAGGAAACACTAATACCAAAACTTTGCACATACAGTGTCTCACATTTTTGTAAATATTTTATTATATCTTTATATGTGACAGCACTGAAGAAATGACACTTTGCTACAATGTAATGTAGTGAGTGTACAGCTTGTATAACAGTGTAAATTTGCTGTCCCCTCAAAATAACTCAACACACAGCCATTAATGTCTAAACCACTGGTAACAAAAGTGAGTACACCCCAAATTGGGCCCAAAGTGTCAATATTTTGTGTGGCCACCATTATTTTCCAGCACTGCCTTAACCCTCTTGGGCATGGAGGTCGCCAGAGCTTCACAGGTTGCCACTGGAGTCCTCTACCTCTCCTCCATGACGATATCACAGAGCTGGTGGATGTTAGAGACCTTGCGCTCCTCCACCTTCTGTTTGAGGATGCCCCACAGATGCTCAATAGAGTTTAGGTCTAGAGACATGCTTGGCCAGTCAATCACCTTTACCCTCAGCTTCTTTAGCAAGGCAGTGGTCATCTTGGAGGTGTGTTTGGGGTCGTTGTCATGTTGAAATACTTCCTGCGGCCCAGTCTCTGAAGGGATCATGCTTTGCTTTAGTATATCACAGTACATGTTGGCATTCATGTTTCCCTCAGTGAACTGTAGCTCCATAGTGCCGGCAGCACTCATGCAGCCCCAGACCATGACACTCCCACCACCATGCTTGACTGTAGGCAAGACACACTTGTCTTTGTACTCCTCACCTGGTAGCTGCCAACACGCTTGACACCATCTGAACAAATAAGTTTATCTTGGTCTCATCAGACCACAGGAATCCATGTCCTTAGTCTGCTTGTCTTCAGCAAACGGTTTGCGGGCTTTCTTGTGCATCATCTTTAGAGGATTCCTTCTGGGATAACAGCCATGCAGACCAATTTGATGCAGTGTGTGGCATATTGTCTGAGCACTGACAGGCTGACCCCCCACCCCTTCAACCTCTGCAGCAATGCGATCAGCACTCATACGTCTATTTCCCAAAGACAACCTCTAGATATGACGCTAAACACGTGCACTTAACTTCTTTGGTCGACCATGGCGAGGCCTGTTCTGAGAGGAACATTTCCCATTAAACCACTGTATGGTGTTTGCCACCGTGCTGCAGCTCAGTTACAGGGTCTTGGCAAACTTCTTATGGCCTAGGCCATCTTAATGTAGCGCAACAACTCTTTTTTCAGATCCTTGGGCCCAATTAGCCATTTTCCCTCCCCAATGTCATGTTACTCTCTCATACTGGTCACTGGAAGTTCAACATGCCACCTCATGGCAAAGAACTCTCTGAGGATCTAAAACAAAGAATTGTTGCTCTACACAAGACCCTGAAACTGAGCTGCAGCATGGTGGCCAAACCATACAGCAGTTTATTAGGACAGGTTCCACTCAGAACAGGCCTCGCCATGGTCGACCAAAGAAGCTAGTTGTACATGCTCAACGTCAAAGAAAGCTAGTTGTACGTGCTCAATGAAATAGAGGTATGAGTGCTGCCAGCATTGCTGTAAAGTAGTTGAAGAGGTGGGGGGGGGGGGTCAGCCTGTTGGTGCTCAGACCAAATGCTGCACTGCATCAAATTGGTCTGCATGGCTGTTGTCCCAGAAGGAAGCCTCTTCTAAAGGTGATGCACAAGAAAGCCCGCAAACAGTTTGCTGGAGAACAAGCAGACTAAGGACATGGATTACTGAGACCATGTCCTGTGGTCAGATGAGACCAAGATAAACTTATTTGGTTCAGATGGTGTCAAGCGTGGGTGGTGGCAACCAGGTGAGGAGTAAAAAGACAAGTGTGTCTTGCCTACAGTCAAGCATGGTGGTGGAAGCGTCGTGGTCTGGGGCTGCATGAGTTCTGGGGAGCTACAGTTCATTGATGGAACCATGAATGCCAACCTGTACTGTGACATACTGAAGCAGAGCATGATCCCCTCCCTCCCAAACACACTTCCAAGACGACCACTGCCTTGCTAATGAAGCTGATAGTAATGGTCATGGACTGGTCAAGCATGTCTCTAGACATAAACCCTATTAAGCATCTTTGGGGCATCCTCAAATGGAACGTGGAGGAGCGCAAGGTCTCTAACATCAACCAGCTCTGTGATGTCTTCAAAAAGAAAAGGACTCCAGTGGCAACCTGTGAAGCTCTGGTGATCTCCATGCCCAAGAGGGTTAAGGTAGTGCTGGAAAATAATGGTGGCCACACAAAATATTTACAGTTTGGGCCCAATTTGGACATTATAACTTAGGGGTGTACTCACTTTTGTTGCCAGTGGTTTAGACATTAATGGCTGTGTGTTGGGTTATTTTGAGGGGACAGGAAATTTACACTGTTATACAAGCTGTGCACTCACTAATTTACATTGTAGCAAAATGTAATTTGTCCAGTGTTGTTACATCAAAAGATATAATAAAATATTTACAAATATGTGAGGTGTGTACTTACTTTTGTGAGTTACTGTAAGTATTGGCCCGAGGAGCACTGTATAGTAGTAATGGTTAATGGAAATCTTTCTCCCCAATTTGGAATGTGTAATAGGTTGAGACAGGGGTGTCCTCCCTCGCCCCTGTTATTTGTTATGTCGCTGGAACCACTACTAGCGACTATAAGGAACTACGTAGACATAGAGGGAATAAAGGTAGGACAAGAGGAACATAATGTAGCAGCATATGCAGATGATGTTCTGTTTTACATCAGCAACCCTAGAATAACCCTTCCAAATGTTATGAAAGAGTTAAAAAAAATATGGGGAACTATCTAATTTTAAGATCAACCCAAAAAAGACAGAAATTTTGAACATCAGGCTAAGTAAGAAAGAAGAACTAGCACTACAGAGAGAATTCCCATTCAAATGGGCAAAATTAAAATTAAAATACCTTGGGATAAATCTAACCCCATCATTAAAAAATCTCTACCACATCAACTAAATACCCATGTTAAATGAGATAAAAGCAGATATTAAAAAAATATCAAGATGCCCACTTTCCTGGTTGGGGAGAATAAACATGGTCAAGATGATAATGTTGTCTAAAATCCATTCCTATACATATTTCAAATGTTAACAATAGCTATACCATCGGCATACTTTAAAATAATAAAATCAATGATATTAAAGTTCATCTGGCAAGGAAAAAAACCTAAAATACAGTATATTGTTCTCAGTAAAGATAAATCACAGGGTGGATTAGCAGCACCAGACATTAAAAGATATTATGGAAAAAGATTGGTGTGGGACACCAAACAACCTGCGCCAATGAATAATAAATCTTATATAGTGATAATTTTATTGTATGTGAACTAAAGATTATGTGTGGAATATTCCAACTGTGAGCTGCAACGTAAACGTGGTATACACGAATAGTGTTTTTATGAGGGGGGTATGGCGCTCAACCAAACCACATCCATGAATCAAATTAAAAAATAAAAAATAAATAAAGTGCACTGATTTTACAAATGGTAAAAGCCACAATCAAATTGAACTTGTGCATAAAGTGATTAATTTAATAATTTGCTTCATATAGGGGGTTTGGTTGAGCGCCGTACCCCCCTCATAAAAACATTAAAAGATATTACTCAACAGTCATAATCTCACAGATGATAGAATGGACAAAAATAAATTCAGACAAAAGATGGGTTAAGCTTGAAACTACACTTAGCAGAACACAATTAAACAAAAATATCTGGATCCCACCAAAATATAGGGAAATACATAAAGACACACATGAAATGATGAGAGTTGTATATAAGACATGGGACATGATACACAGACAAGTCAAGTGGGAATATAAAGCTGGATACACGCTATCCAACTTTTGTGGTTAGATTTCCTTCAGATTTACCTTTTCTATGTAGTGCGATGGCCGGCCTGATTGCATACAAATTGAAAGTGTTTAGGTTTGACCTCATATTATATGGTTTTGGTAAGTCTAAAGGAAAAAGTCTTCAGAAAATCTTATAGTGTGTATGGCCCATTACTCTCCACTACTACCACTAGAAGGCACAAACTATTTTGCACCTGGGAATGAGACACAATTTAGTAACTGAATTAAAAACACGCAATTGAAAGATATTATACAAGGTGGAAAAATAAAGCGATATCACAAACTTATATGAAGCAAAATTAGTGCAGCGCAGATCCTCTAAATAATCATAATAATAATGAAAAGAACTAAAAGTCCCAAAAGATGGAGATATCACAAACTTAAAACTAGGGGAGAAAACATGATACTGAATGAATGGATATATCTTCAGTTAAAACATGTTGTGAGATCCCTGCTGCAACCCATCAGATCCGAGAAGGATATGAATATAGTGGAAAAACTTTGCAATCCACAAACAAGAATAAACCATAGTATATCTAAGATATACAAAATGCTAACTGAGATGGCAGGCCTGAGAAAACCTCCATTCATAGAAACATATGAAAAGCAGATAGGATCGCGCTTAACCGCCTTAGCGGTATCCCCGAGCGTGACTCGGGGTAGGAATTTTCTGCTATTAGCGGTATCCCCGAGTCACGCTCGGGGTCAATGGGCAGAGCGTGCAGACAGCGCAGCGGAGCTTCTCTTACCTTATCCTGGCGATCCAGCGATGAGCTCTCATTGCTGTGACCGCCAGCCGAGATCTCCGCCGCTCGTCTGTCGGTAGGAGGACTTCCTAGTTCCGTTCCCTGCAGCAGCAATGCTGCATGGGAGCGGAACTAGGGAGGGAAATTAAAAAAAAAAAAAAAACGTTGCACAAAACACATAACACATTTTATATTATATATATGCATATATATATATATATGTATATATATGCATATATATATATATATGCATATATATATATATATATATATGCATATATATATATATATATATATATATATATATATGCATATATATATATATGTATATATATATATATATATATATATATATATGCATATATATATATATATATATATATATATATATATATATACATATATACATATATATATATATATATATATATATATATATATATATATATATAAAAATATATTATTGATTCTATTATAATTCATGCGTTATATATATATATATATATATATATATATACACACACACATATATATATATATATATATATCTATATACACACATATATATATATATATATATATATATATATATATATATATATACACACACACATATATATATATATATATATATATATATATATATATACACACACATATATATATATATATATATATATATATATATATACACACATATATATATATATAATATAACGCATGAATTATAATCTAATCAATAATATAATTTTATTATATATATTATATATTAAATAATAAAATAATATTATTGATTCGATTATAATTCACTTGTTTGTGTTTCAAATTTATCACACCTGGGATGTCTACTAGAGACTTGTTTTGGTCAGGTTTAAGTCAGTAATTACTAAGAATTGTAGGCCTATAATGCATAACGCCAAATTTCCATGAAAAGAATTGTACCGCTTTTGGAACAGAATTCCTGACAGAATCATACCGCCAGGGAGGTTAAAGAAGCATGAAGTGAATGCAATACTGAGAGCCGTACACCATTCTGCGAATGACATAAACACCATTGAAAAGAACTATAAATGTCTGTTGAGATGGTACATAATGCCAATAAAAGTACACAAATGTCAACCAGAGAAATCTGCACTGTGCTGGAGGGGCTGCAATGTGTAGGGCACAATGCTCCATATCTGGTGGGACTGCCCTAAGATCCGTGACTACTGGCAGAAGGTACAACAGTTTATTAGGGACATTACAGAAGTGGTCATCACTGACGATCCATGGATGTGTCTATTCCATAAAACAGATAAATCAAAACAGCATTATAAATACTGGACTGCATGTGGTGTGAACTGACCCTTAATGCTGCCTCCCTGTTGTCCTTTAAGTGGGCTTTAATACCTGGGATGTTTTAGTGATTTCACAGCGGACAAATGATAGGGAGCTCATCCAGCTGGCTCCCGATCAGAAGCCGTGACCAAGAGCTTTTGGAAACAGCTCAGTCTGGCTCCATTCACACTTGTGCGACTCCAAAGTCATGCGATTCCCATTGTGACTTTACAGTGCAACTTTGGATGTGTGCGACTTGAAAATTACTTTGCCTGTTGACTTTGGCTTTGACTGTTGCACAACTGTTGCATTGATAACATTAACCCCTTCGTGTCCAAGGATAAAACAAATCTTAATGCCCAAGCACAATTTTGCAACCGTTATTAAAATAATACTCATGATCAAAACGACTTTGTGCATCCAGGGGGATTATTTTTTTAGGACAAATTGGACTTCCATTTCATGCTAAATGGTAATGGATAGCCCCTGATTTTTTTTTTTTTTTTTATTATCAAAGGAAAACTGGCCCAAAATAGCAAACAAAGTTTTTGTTTTTTTTATTTAGTTGTAGATTTCTTGCTACTATCATAACCTACCACCAAAGAACAACCCAAAATAAATTCTACTGCTCCTGACAATTGTAGCGATACCACATATCTGTATAAAACAATAGTGCGCATTTTTATTTTTCCTTTTTTTTAATCCTACTTAAAACACACTGATACAAATACTAATAATAAAAAGAAAATCCACTTTATGGGATTGATTGACTAAAAGTGGAGAGTGCAAAATCTGGTGCAGCTCTGCATAGAAACCAACCAGCTTCCTTTTGTCGAAGCCTAATTGCACAAGCTGAACCAGATTTTGCACTCTCCACTTTTAGTAAGTCAAACCTTATGTCTCCAAAGTCACATGACAAGTCGCACAAGTGTAAATAATGGAGCCTCATTGTGCTGGAAACATGCAGTGAGTGCACTCTCAGTACAGACGTACCGATTGTCGGCCGAACGATCGGCCGTCTTTTGTCCAGGGCTGTCGTCAGGGCCGTCTTTTCCATTGGGCATACCCGGCGGTTGCCCGGGGGCCCCACTTGCCAAGGGGCCCCACAGCCCACACGCATGGTGGCAAACTGTCAACAGGCCAGTCTGGCCAGGATGCTCCAGATTACTTTGTTTACCTGGTGGTCTAGGGCCCCCCCCCCCGTTTTCAGCCGGGCCCCGCCGCCCCCCTGTACGTACGAGTCTCCCCCCGGCATTTTCCACATCTCCTGTCAGTCAGCGTCTGTGCCCGCCTCCCGGCCAGCCCACCTCCTGTAAGGCTTTAGTATTGATCTGCCCGTGTCAGTCCAGGCATTTCCCTCGGCTTCTATCCCCGCCGGCTGACCCGCCCACTCACTAGCTGGCCCGCCCACCCAACACCTGTGACACTTTTCTAGCCTTTGTTCTATAGGTCTGATAGGAGGTGGGCGGGCCAGGAGGCGGGTACAAAAGCAGACAGAAGATGCAGAAAATGCTGCGGCTAGACTCGTGCATATCTAAAAATGCTGAATCCTTAGAGGTGGTGGATGGGCTGGCCGGAGGGGACAGAAGCTGACTTGCCTTGCCTAAACCCAGAAAACACTGAGTACAGGTACAGTGTCATTATGTACTGCTGTTTTCCACTAAGCACCATGTTTCCTGGCTGTAGCCAACTATTAGGACTCATTTACACGTGCAGTTGGGGGCAGCAAAACATGCAGCTGAGCATAATTTTTACCCCCCCCCCCATTGCTCCTCTTTAAAGGAGAAGGTTAGCCAAAGCTATTTCAGCTATACTTCTCCTGGGGATCTCAGGAGTGCATTTAGTCACACACTCCTGTGACCCATTTTCAGGCGACAGTCGGTTAAAGACATATCGAATGACCAGAGAGGAAAAGATGTAGCAGCCGCCTTCATTCCCAGTGGGTGCCACTCTGAGGTGTGAACTGTACACATGGGGGTGGGTGGGGGGGATTGAGGGTGCAGTTTGCCATCTTTGCTCGGTGACCTTGTCCTGGCACTGCGCATTATGCACCTACATCTTGGGGGGGGGCGCAGTTTGGCGTCTCCGCCCCTGGGCGCTAGATGGCCTTGTCCCGGCACTGGACCCATGATGCACAGCTCCTCGTCGGTCGGCTCATCCTCCTCTATGCGCCTAGAAGACTGGCTCTGCCTCCATCCAACTTCTCCCTTCATGTGCAGCCGTTGTAAAAGGTAAGGCATTCAGCCCAGCTGCCAGGCTGCTTGATTTTATTTATTTTTTTTCACTCTCTCTCTCTCCATCCATACAAGAGACAACTAGTACCTGGAGGATATACCTTACTATATATTGGTCCCTGTAATATGTATATAGTAAGATATATATACTGCAGGTAGTAGTTGTACTCTCTTGTAGTATATAGTGTTCCCTGTAATGTGTATATAGTCTATATACATATTACAGGGAACACTATATACTACAAGAGAGTACAACTACTACCTGGAGTATATATATCTTACTATATACATATTACAGGGACCAATATATACTACAAGAGAGTACAACTAACTACCTGGAGTATATACCTTACTATATACATATTACAGGGACCAATATATACTACAAGAGAGTACAACTACCTGGAGTATATACCTTACTATATACATATTACAGGGACCAATATATTCTACAAGAGAGTACAACTACCTGGAGTATATACCTTACTATATACATATTACATGGAACACTATATACTATAAGAGACTCTTGTAGTATATAGTGTTCCCTGTAATATGTATATAGTAAGGTATATACTCCAGCCTAGTTGTACTCTCTTGCAGTATATATTGGTCCATGTAATATGTATATAGTAAGGTATATACTCCAGGTAGTTGTGCTCTCTTGCCATGATGAATGCATGTCCTCGCTCACCTCCTCCGGACTCCTCTCCGCCCTGCCCTCTTCCTCCAGGCGCCCCTCCCATTGGCCGCCGGGCTATCGCTGCTCCGCCCAGAATAGGCAGGGGGCCCCAGTGCAATGCATTGCCCAGGGGCCTATAAGGCTCTTAAGATGGCACTGGCTGTCGTGTCTGTTGAAAACTGCAAAAGACTGCACACGAATTTTGTCGGCCAACAACAGCCGACTGCAGAAGTGATGTCATGTGATGGTTAACTTTCCGTGTCTTTTTTCTTTTCTGAGCATGCCCAGTCTTGATAATCTGCTGTCTGTCGGCCGAATTCTGTACTGACTGGAGAACAATCGGCCGTTCTGGTGTTGGCCAACAAAAATTTTAATGCTTGCAGGACAGATTCTGTTCGGCCGAAAATGCGCTGTCGGCTGTCTGAAGCATCATACTAACAAGCCGAAAATGGGCCGAACAGTTTCGGCCGACAATCGGTACGTGTGTACGGGGCTTTAGGCCATGGTGGACACATATGTTTGACGGCTGATCTTTAAAGCCCACTTTTCTTGGAATGAAGTTAATGTCTTGAAAGATGATAAAGCATTAAAGGTTTTCATGATATCTCTTATTTTAAATGCCCCCTTAAGCTTAAAAAAATGCCTGAAATACATCTGAAAAAATGCTTGAAAGTGCTTGATTCAAGTGATTACAGGCTTTGCCATTGAAGTCTGTAGGGCAAAAAAATATCCAAATCTGTCTCAAAAGTAGCTCATATAGCTTTTGCAGTATCAGGCTTCGAGCTACAGGCGTCTCATATGTAAACAGCCTCTATTTATTTACATCAGATTTTGGTTGAGCATTTTGGAGCCTCAAGCTTTGAGCTACAGAATGTTCAATTATGAATTAGGCCTTACCTACAGCTTCATATATACATGATGTGTAGTTTCACCCAATGCAGTGAAGTCTACCCCCAGTTTCTGTGCAGATTACCCGTGCTTTCCCATAGACTTCTATTCGAGTGCACTTTTGTTGAGTTTTCTGAAAGCATTTGCAGGTCCTTTGGTGTGCTTTCAGAAAGGAAGTCTATGGGAAAGCCCAGGTAATCTGCACAAAAACTGCACCCATGCTTCAGCCAAACTGCAGCTCACCAGTGTGAACAGAACCAATATTGCAATGTGTATTTTTCACTTTGTTGCCTTTAAAAAAAAAACATGAAATGAGGTGGTACATCTTTGTAATACAAAAAAAGCAATTGAACATGTTCTTATATGAATGGCTTTGCAGCTCCAAGAGATAGCTCAAGTGTCATTTTGCTGGAGGAGAAAGGTGGACATCAAGTCAGTGACAACACGCAGTTATTTGAAGAGAAGGTGGAAGAGGCGAGACCTTTGAGCACAAATAAAGGTATGTGGTATTGGAACTTCTCAAAACAGGTGTGGTTGTTTTATGGTGTGGGTCAGCTATGTTTGATGTGATATATGGAAGGAGACAGCACAAGCCATTACTGTACAGAAGCCATGCTTTACTGAAGTAAACCAACAGGAAAAGGAAACACAACACAGGAAGTAGTACAACAGAGATGCACCATAGAGTTGCATTTAAAGAAACATATCATCCATAACATCTCCCCCTTTTAGTATTAATAAATGAACATGTGAAATTCGATAGAGACACAGTAATAACACATTCTATAGGTTAAGTCTCATAGGTGGTTTTGAACATCTACCACTACGGGTGAAGACTGGCCCTTGTGCAAGGATTCCTTTAGCCCTCTCTGAATTTACTGGGCTTCTCTCATCAGGTACTGGTATGCTCTGCGCTTGACGGTCGTCAGGCATACTTGCTTGCCCAGAACTGTCATTGCCGCTGGTATGAGGCTGTGCCTCTGTACACTCCTCACTGTCAATGGGTGAGTCTGAACTACCAACGGGATACTGAGATTCAGGCTGCTCTGCCACTCTCAAATCCACTCGATTGCGGCGATAACGAGTACCGTCAACGTCCACAAGATAGGAGCGTGGTGCCACCTTTTGCAGACAAGTACCTATTCTCCAACGGCCTGTACGATCGCCAGGCAATGGCTTCATACGGATTCGTTCCCCCAGATTCAATTCTGGCAAATCTCTGGCCGACGTGTCATATCGTGCCTTAGACACTTGTCTCTTAATCCTTAATTTTTCTGGGACACCTTGTATGACAGCGGGTTCAAGCAGCCTATTTGCTACTGGTAAGGAGGTCTTCAATCTCCTTGACATAAGTCTTTGTGCCGGACTACTATCCATGCCTTCAGTTGGAGTGTTTCTCCAATGTAAAATGGCTTTCCATGGGTCTTTACCATCACTTTGTGCTTTCTTGCATAAATTTTTAACAATCTTTACAGCTGATTCTGCTTTGCCATTAGCCTGTGGATGACGGGGTGAGGAGTTAACATGCTCAAACTCCCATTCAGTAGCAAATTTTCTGAATTGTAGGCTTGCAAATTGAGGGCCATTGTCGGAGATCACTGTATCTGGTTGGCCATGACGTGCAAACTGTGCCTTGCACCTCTTAATTGTAGATTCCGTGGATAAGTCGGGAAGAAGGTCTATTTCCCAGAAGTCTGAATAATGATCAACTAATAGCAGGTATTCCTTGCCTGCGTAGTTGAATAAGTCCATACTGATAATCTGCCACGGACGTGTAGGTATCTCATGTGACATCATGGTTTCTTTTTGTTGTAAGTGGGCATATTCATTGCAGGTGGGACAATTACTGACAAAGTCTTTGATCTCACCATGCATGTTGGGCCAGTAAAGGGTATCACGAGCTTGTCGATAGCATGCTTCACCACCAATATGGCTGGAGTGTATGCGCAATAACATTTCTGCTCTCAGTGACTTTGGCACGATGACTCTTGGACCTTTGTACAAGATACCATTTTGTATGCTGATCTCATCTCTAAAGGACCAATATTCCCTTACAATTCCAGGTACTGCCTCTTTTACATCCGGCCACCCACTCAAAACAATAGACTTCAAAGCTTGTAAAGTTGCATCACTGTCAGTGTGCTGTATGAGTTGATGTAATCGCTGATCTGTGACATTAAGATAGTCCGCTTGATTGATATCAGCAAAGAAATTTTGTTCCCGTTGCAGCAGACAAATTGTACGATGCTCATGCTCACCTCCAGGTGCCACATCATCTGACGTAGCTCTGCTCAGGGTATCGCTGATATACATATCACATCCTGGCTTGTAGACAACATTGAGGTTGTAATGCTGCAATGTAAGCATCATGCTCTGCAAACGCTTGGGAGCACACAAAAGGGGCTTTTTGAATATGGTTATCAGAGGTTTGTGATCAGTTTCAGCTGTAATTGAATCCCTTCCATAAAGATAATGATGGAAACGCTGGCAAGCAAATACAATGCTTAAACATTCCTTCTCAATTTGAGCATAATTTTGCTCAGCTGATGAAAGAGCTCTGGATGCATATGCAACTGGTTGACCTTTCTGCAAAAGGCAACAACCTAGACCATTTTTACTGGAGTCACTTTGTATCGTAACAGGCTTTGTGACATCATAGTATTTTAACACTGGGGCAGAGGTGACCAAGCGTTTTATGTCCTCTACTGCCTGGTCATGCTTGGGAAGCCAGTGCCAAACTGCATCTTTGTCCAGAAGTCGTCGTAATGGCTCACACACCTCAGATAAGTGTGGGAGGAATTTTGCCAGGTATGTAACAAAGCCAATAAATCTCTGTACCGCTTTGGCATCAGCAGGCAGTGGCATGTCCACAATGGCTTTAATCTTATCCGGGTCAGCTTTTAAGCCTTGTGAAGACAGGATATGTCCATGGAAACGAACTTCTCCCACCTTGAACTGCAATTTCTTTACACTAAGCCTCAGCATCACCTGCCGACAACGATCCAGTAGCGCTATTAACTTTTCATCATGGTCATGCTCAGCCTCCTTATCAGTATTACCGCAGCCAACTATAAGAATGTCATCAGCTATTGGCTCAATTCCATGAAGACCACCTAATAGTTCATGCTGCTTTCGCTGGTATACCTCAGGTGCTACAGAGACTCCAAATGGTAGTTTGAGCCATCTCTTTCTGCCCCAAGGAGTCCAGAACGTGGTCATGTAGCTACTCCTTTCATCCAGTTTGCACTGCAAAAAGGCATCTCTAGCATCAACAAGTGTGAAGACACGCGCTTTAGGAAGTTTGTGCAAAATATCATCGAGCGTTGGCATTAAGTAGTGTGACCGTTTCAGGGCCATATTCAGAAACTTGGGATCAATGCATATTCTGATCTTCTCAGGCTTTCTGATAACGACCATGTTACTGATCCAATCTGTAGGCTCTGATACTGAAGTTAGATGTCCTTCAGCTTCATATTTATCTAGTTGAGCTTTAACCTGTGGCTTAATGGCGATAGGCACATTGCGAGGGGCACATTGTACAGGTTGAATGGTAGGATCCAGTTCAAAACGAACCTCTCCTGGAACAGAGACTATCGGGCCCTCAAACACATCACTGTAGGCGTGAAGAATTTGCTGTTTTGTCAGTGGCCTAGTCAGAGATTTTGCAGGCTGCTTATCCACATTATGTAGCTCAGCAGGAATGGTGAACAGCATCAGTCCAAGGCGCTCACATGTTGAACCCGATAATAGAGGTTGCTGATCCGCGTCTACAATCTCAAAGTTCAGTTTGTGTATACAATCACGTATGCTGCATTCTGTTTGGAATAGCCCCAATGATTCCATTAGTTCCCCTGAATACAATTTTAGTTTGGTGCTACTAGGCTGAAGGGGTGTTCTGGGTGCCAGTTTCATTTTGTCCTTTATACTCATGACATCACACGTTGCACCCGAGTCCAGCTGGCATGGTTGGATTATATTGTTTAATCTGAGGTTTACAAACCATTTTTTGCCCTTTGTGTTTACAGCACCAATGCATTCTGAGGAGTAAACCATATCAGTGCTAAGCAGGTGTGCGTCCTCCGGATTGGATATTTGCTCAATTATGTGCAGCTTCCTTGCTTCCATTTTACTGGAGAGACACACCCTTGCAAAGTGATTTGGTTTACCACATGCAGTACAAATTTTCCCATATGCAGGACACTTTTCTTTCTTTTGTACATGCACATTGCCGCAATACTTGCATGATGCAGGCTTCCTCCCAGGTGAGTTGTGTAGGTGACCCTTGTGCTGAAACTTATGCTGGTGGTTTCTGAAGTTTTGCTGTTGTTTAGAGGCTGCATGGATATTGTCAACCAGTTTATCCTGCTCCATAGCTTTCATATGTTTGTCAGTAATTTCTGCAGTGCGACATATCTCAATTGCTGTATGTAGATCTAAATCATGTTTCCTCAGCAGGTGGCGACGTGTGCTTTCACTGGTGATACCCAAAACTATTTTATCACGAATAAGTTCATCTCTCAGAGAGCCATACTCACAGCTTGCAGCTTTTTCTCTTAGCCGTGTGACAAACCTGTCTATTGATTCACAGTCTTCTTGCTCACAGCAGCCAAATATATATCTTTCATAAATTACATTTCTAGAGGGTCTGAAGAAAGCTTCCAATGCATTCAGAATGGTTTTGGTGTCACTCTTTTCCTCCTCTGTGAGGTTCAGATTATGCTTGTACACATGGAGGCATTCACTGCCCATCACCCTCCTCAGTGTGGCTGCTTGCACTGCTGCAGGCTTCTCATTCATCCCTGTGGCTAGGGAGTAGTCCTCAAATTCAGCCCTGAAATTGTCCCAGTTACTGCTGACATCTCCACTCACCCTCATTGTCTCAGGCAGTGGAATGCTGTTAGCTGCCATGATGCTGTTCTCCTTGCTGCAAATACTCAGTATCCAGGACAGGACTGCAAGTGTTAGAAAGCACAATCAGGTCTAAGAACACTCACATCAAGGCTAGCAGGCTCTCAGCATCAAATGTGTAGAAGGAGTATGGATCCAGAAATCTTCTGACACCATGTTTGATGTGATATATGGAAGGAGACAGCACAAGCCATTACTGTACAGAAGCCATGCTTTACTGAAGTAAACCAACAGGAAAAGGAAACACAACACAGGAAGTAGTACAACAGAGATGCACCATAGAGTTGCATTTAAAGAAACATATCATCCATAACAAGCTACGTCATCAGGATGGGAAGTGAGGAAATATCTTACCAAAAGTACAATACAAATCATTTAGGCTACAGGTCTTGATAATATTTGGGTCTACTTCATATTTTACCCATGTGAATTACCTACGTAAAGTAGGACTACATTCTGCTGTGTGTGGGTGGGTTTTAGCCGTAATCAGGGCCGTCGCGTCAAGGCAGGCAAACCAAGCAATTGCTTGGAGCCCCGAGCTGGCCTGGGGCCCCAAGACCCGACACAGACTGACATTATCATCCAGGGCTCGAGTCCAGCTGCGGGAACGCAGGGGAACGCAGAGGAACGATGATGTCGGTTCCTGAACTCTTTCCATTGCAGGAATGCAGTTCCCATTACCTCCTGTAGGGGGCCCGGCCGGCAGCTGTGTTTCACAGAGCATCCGACAAAATTTTACAACACAGGCACATTTTTTTTTTTTGCTTCTGAAGTTCTGCCTGTTTGCCGAGTTCCCTGCTGCTCCCATGTGGTCTGAGTGACCAATGACCATATATCCTGGGCCCCAAGTTCCAGTCCTGGTGGAGTGATATGCTGTGTCACAGGGAGCAGAGGCTGTCAGCAAACAGCAGCTTCTTCACTGACTGTCTCGTGTCTCCTTCAGCAAGTAAGTGCTGAGCTGAGGAGAGGGAAGGCTCAGGGGAAATCAGCAGCAGCCAAAAGCCACCAAAGCACAGAGGGACAGACAGTATGAGGAAAGTGGGGACCAGCAAGTCTGCAGTGAATGTTGCTTAAATAAGGTATTGTCATTGTCACTAAAAAAAACAGCTTCTTTCTTCACCTGTGCCATGCCTCTGTTGCACATGATTGATACAGCAGCTAAATGTGATCATTATCATCATCATGTTAATCACACAGTGCAGTTGCATTGAACCACAGCATCTGTATTGTGTGATTATTATCATGATGATGATAATGATGATGATCACAGGACGGACAGTGAAAAGCATTCTTAGGCCTCATTTAGGGCCCTTTTAGGGACACCGGACACTTGGCGTTGCAGATATATGTCTCCTGTGCAGGGCCATCTTTTACCAGCATGGGATGCACAAAGTGTTGTGTGCGCATCCGCCTCGCCTGCCAGTGTCCTATTCATTTCTACTGGGAAACGCAGTTGCATGGGTACAACCACTGGGTCCTATTCTAAAATGCAGGTAGGTGTGGGTGCAGGTCCAAATAGAAATGAATGGGAAGCTGGCACGTGGACGCCCACAATACTTTGTGCATCCCCATGCTGGTAAAATACAGCTCTGAACAGGAGACACAACCTACACTTTCTTCATGTGAATGAGCCCCTTACACTTGTGTTTAGGGTGTAGAAATTTTTTTTTTTTTTTTTACCATCCCCAAACATTTACCCTTATACTGCAAAACAGCAGAGGATGGATACTATATGATGTGGCCATGATGCTTTTTGTGTAGCAAAAATGATCCCCATGGTTGTGTTCAGCCGCCACTTGCACCTGTTTTCCTGGGCTCTCCCATTCCAACAGGTTGGGTTGGCATTGCACAAAGAAGAAGAAGGAACACATGTTTCTTTCTCTCCTCTGTGAAAAATAAAGCTGGAGGCTTTGCGTGTGTGCGGGGGGGCCTCCATGTCCATTTTGCTTGGGGCCCCCAAATTCCTTCAAACGGCCCTGGCCGTAATGTGCAAGTATGCACAGAGTATTTTAATAGTATGGTACACTAAAGCAGCCTATAGATGAATGAAAAAATGGCTCAGTTCCCTAATCCACACACTCTATGTGGCTGAGGGAATCCTCCTTGCAGAGCTATTGCATTTTGACAGTGGTGGACTTCCCGCCATTAGAATACACAGATCAGCACTGCTGACTATAGCAAGAAAATCTGACAGAATGGTTGTACAGAGGTTGATGGATAGATCGACTTCCGTACAACAAACCTGCCCACACATGGATTGAAATTTGGCTGGTCCCTGCTGAACCAACCAAATTTCCATACATGTACAGGCAGCTTCATTTACATTTATCTATCCCCCCACCGCCTCCAGTTCCTCTGGATTCACTGAGGTCCTCATCAACCAGTGGATGGCCGCTGATGGTATAACATGCACACAGTAGTTACCATGTCCAGGCACACAGCTCTATTCTTGGCATGCTGAAAATTAGTTGGGATGTACACCCAATCCTTTGAAAATTCTTACAGAAAAAATTGCTAGGAGTATGGGGGAAGAGTTTTTCAACAAAATACAACTGTGAGGACCAACTACATGACATAGTCTGACAACCCATCCTGACTATTAGTTCTAGCAGTCTCAAGTAGCGAGTCTTATGCCTCGTACACATGCAAAGATTGTTGGCCAACTGATCGGCCAACTTTTGTCCAGTGTTGTTTGTTGGTTGAAATGTCCTCTAGACTTGCACTGGACTTTTGTTGGCCAACAAAAACCAACTTCAGAAGTGATGTCATGTTCTGGTTGACTTTCAGTGTGTTTTTTCTTCTCTGAGCATGCCCAGTCTTGCTCATCTGATTTTTGTCTGCCGAAATCTGTACTGACTGAGGAACAATCGGCCGTTCTTTGTTGGCCAACAAAAATTTTATAGCATGCAAACCAGATTTTTTTCGGCCGAAAATTCGCAGTTGGTTGTCGGAAGCATCATACTAACAAGCCTACAATCGGCAGATCGGACGTTGGCCAACAATTTACGGCCAACAATCTGTGTGTGTGTACGGGGCTTAAATCATCTGATCTAAAACACACATGTAAATCAGAGTCAGACACTGAAACCTCTGAAAAACATCAGCAGGATCAACCACAATATAATATGGCTAGTGAGAAGGAAGATAAAGGAGATCAACATCCATCAGGTCAATTACCTGATCAAGAAGAGCTTGTAGTTCTTCTGAACTGGAAGCAGAAAAAGTGATGAAAAGTTCTTTCCATTCCTCATATGCTGAAGAGGATCCAGGAGAATATTCTGTAAAGTCGGATGAGCAAGATAGGAGAGGTCCAGGAAAACAATTACCTCTGAGGATGAGAAGGAGGAATTCATTGATCTCCAAAGCATGAAGGTAGAAGAACTGATGAAAATTCTCCATGTTCCTCACATAGTCCAGAAGATTCAGAAAAATAATATATCTAGATGATGAAGAAGGGAGATAAACGAGAATGTATAGCAAGTCTATCATCTGAACAATAAAATGCATGGGCAGCTTGTCCTCTAGCTTGGAGAAAAATGAAAAAGATTGATCTACTAGTCTTGATAGTACTGAAAATAAAAAAAAAATAACACAATATTCTTCCCATCCCCTTGTGTAATACAGAAAACAGGAGAATCTGCCAGGCTTTATTGTGATAGAAGAGCAGTATCCTCATCATTATTATGAAGGTGTACACATTTTAAACCTGGAAAACCAAGCAAAGCCTTCCGATTCCTCCTGCATTGATTTGCATTGTAATCCTAGTTTCTGCCTTCATGTTGTAAAGCGCAAACTGTTGGTGCTATATAAATCCTATAAAATAATAATAATATTAATAATAATAATATGTTTTTTTTTAGAGAAGAGGAATAAAACTCAGAACCTATAGTACAATTAACCATCTAGCATAAAGAAGATACATATTTTTAATTGTTTGAGAACATAAAACAAACATTTTCCCCTAGGTAGGATGGACTAGTGACCCAAAAAAAAAGGTTTTTGACATCCACTTTATAAAGAAATTATGTCTGCTTTTAATAAATTATTAAATGTAATTTAATGCATTATACACCACTGGTCCTCCTTCCTGCTACGAGAAAACTATATAGTAGGATATACTAAACTGGGTGAAGCTCCTCTGTCTGTCAAGAGCTGAACCACTGACCTTCAGAATTTTGTCAGCTTCTTGTACCATTTGACGGATTATAGGCTGTCCATTGGTCCTACGTTGTCTGCATTGCAAGTAGGGAGCAAAAACTGGGAACACACAGCAAAAACATGTTTTCAGGAAAGTGGGGGCAGTTTAGAATTTCTGCTCTTATTGCTGTCTGTTCTTTCCTGT
The DNA here is from genome assembly GCF_965119305.1 of Pelophylax lessonae. Taxonomy (NCBI): domain Eukaryota; kingdom Metazoa; phylum Chordata; class Amphibia; order Anura; family Ranidae; genus Pelophylax; species Pelophylax lessonae. The sequence continues at coordinate 40,309,636 of NC_138773.1, forward strand.
CCCGGTGACAACCGCACCTCTCATTTCTTATGCAAGCATCACAGGGACACAGGGCATGTGAGGGATAATCTCCAAAATGTAGTTTTAATTTAAATTAGTCTTAGATAGAAAACACAAAAAAATATTAACACTCTCCTTTCCTATGCAAAATTTGTTTAATAGGCCATTACAATTTTTTTGCAGAATTTTGTTCCCTTCATTTTCCAGATTTCATATTATTGAAACGTGGCTATAATTAATTTCTGGTATCTCAATAACTTGTGTAGATCACGGTGCATGCCAAGATTCCAATTTTTTCCCCAAATAATATATTTATTATGTGCAGAATATAAAATGATAATTTCAATTACAGTAAAACCTTGGATTGCGAGCATAATTCGTTCTGGAAACATGCTTGTAATCCAAAGCACTCTTATATCAAAGCAAATTTCCCCATAAGAAATAATGGAAACTCAGATGATTCGTCCCACAAGTCCTTCGGTTTATAGTCTATATACAAAGATTATAGCAATGTGTAACCATAAAATGTCCATCCACAATATGCAGCCTTCCCAAGGGGATTAGAAGCAAAATCTAGCAGAGCTACAGAATATAAGAGAGATGAGAGGCGCCTCTAAGTGTAGTAATATGGTTACATTTAATGAAGGTTCAACATTTAGGAACTCATATGGTTGATGATTAAAACAGACACATCTAAGTATGCAGGCATCCGGGGTAAAGCTGTCCACATAGACCATCTTCTGAACCACCGACTTTCACCACTGTCAGTCTGCAATCGTGACCGGGAAGAATAGCCTGCAGTAGAGTGATCTGAAAGTGAGGCTTTGAATCACTCGTGGAGTTCAGCGGTGAAGGGATGATGAAGATGGCTGTGCAGAGGATGGTCTATGTGGACCATCCTCTGCACAGCCATCTTCATCATCCCTTCACCGCTGCACTCCACAAGTGATTCAAAGCCTCACTTTCAGATCACTCTACTGCAGGCTATTCCCCAAATCCCTGCATTCTTAGATGTGCCTGTTTTAATCATCAACCATGTGAGTTGCTAAATATTGAACCCTCATTAAATGTAACCATATTGCTACACTTTAGAGGCTCCTCTCTTCTTTTTTTATACATGACGCTACTTGTATATCAAGACATCGCTTGTATATCAAGTCAAAATTTATTTTAAAAATGTGCTCATCTTGCAAAGCGCTCTCAAACCAAGTTACTCTCAAACCAAGGTTTTGCTGTATATGTTATTGAGGTAAGTTTAAAGTGATACTAAAATCTTGTTTTTTTAAGTTTAAAAATAAGAGACATGCATGTCACACTTACCTGCTCTGTGCAGTGGTTTTCTTCTCTGGTCCCTCACCGGAGCTCCTGGTTCCTCCCTCCTGCATAGTGCCCCCAGAGAAAGCAGCTTGCTATGGGGGCACATGAGCCGAGGCACTGTGTGTCCATTCAAACACGGAGCTGCGTCTAGCTTTGGAGTAGCGCCGCATTATCTTCTACTATTCTTTGCTATTACACAGTATGTAGACACCAGAGCAGTTAAAGGGGCTCCTTTGAAATATGACTTTGGGGGAAGCTGCCGTTCATCACAAGGAGTTTCTACCCCTACCCCACAGAGCCCTGAAATACTGCACTGAATAGCGGCCAGGTGATCCCTATATATTACTGATGTGGAAGCAAAAAAAAAAAAAAAAACTTGAAAGCATTGTAAATTTTATCTTATGTGCTCATATACACCTAATTTTTTTTTTAAATGTTTGCAGGACAGAACCAGATATGTGTTAAAACGCAGAATAAATTAGGCGAGAGTATGGGAAAGGACCAAGGTAGAGAACCTCCTATAGCAGAAATTTTAGCAGAAAACAACAAGCCTCAATCATCTGACCAACAACAAACATACAAACCAGAAAATGAAACCTTAAAGAATGAGCAACCAGAATGTCCTATGAAGTTGGGGAAGAAAGACAACATTGACAACATTGACACTGTCTTAGCATTGGTCGGTTCTTCCTCCAAACTGGAGCCAGATGATCAGGCGGAATTCACTAATCTTGGTAACATGGAGGAAACATACCTTAAACAAAATCCCCCCCATTCCCCATACACTGAAGAGAATATAGGAGACTCGTCTTTAAATATGGGAAAAGACCATAAGGAAGATCAAAGCCTAGGACTGTGATGGCAAACCTTGGCACCCCAGATGTTTTGGAACTACATTTCCCATGATGCTCATGCACTCTGCGGTGTAGTTGAGCATCGTGGGAAATGTAGTTCTAAAACATCTGGGGTGCCAAGGTTCGCCATTACTGGTCTAGTATGTCAAACACCCAACCAAGAAGAGATCAAAAAGCTGTCTTATCAATAGACATTCCCTTGCCTAAATTGGGAGAGGTGAAAAAGAGGAAGCCGCTTGTCTTAATAACATGGATGTAAAGGACCTGACACAAAATTCCCCCTATTGCTCATATTCAATGAAGATCTAGGAGAATTGTCCATGAAAAAAGTGAGAAACATAAAGAAGATCAAAGTGTAGGAATTATAAAGACTGAGCAAGAAAAACTCCTTGACACCATCTTACCAATATACATTTCCTCCCCTAAATTGAAGGGAAGTGAAAAAGGAATTCCCCATTCTCAATATCATGGATGTAAAAGACCCTTATCCCAATCCTCCTATGCAGAAGAAGATCCAGGAGAATTGTTGATTAAGATGGAAAAACAACACACAGGTGACCAAATTACTTAGACCAATCATCTACACAAGAAATAGACACTTATGCCTTGTTTCCACTGAGTGGTACGGTACGGTTCGGTTCAGTACGGTACGGTTCGTTACGGTACACTTTGCGTTTCCACTGCCAATAGTACCCTTTTCATGATAGGCGTGGTGTAGCTGGTCACAGCAGGAAAGCTGTGATAGACGATTCTCTGTCAACCAATCAAAGTTCTGCAGAGTGTAGCTCCACCCAGTTGGTACGGGTCTAATGTGCTTGGTACCCCAACGAAAGGGTACCAAAAAGTGGTACTGTACGGTTCGGAATTAGGGTACCATTCATAATGGAAACGGCATAAAAAGCGTACCGTACCGAACCGAACCGTACCAGAAAGCTCAGTGGAAACGCGCCATAACACTGCCTTTCAGAGGGATGACTCGCTGTCTACCGCATCTTAAGATGAAGAGGAGGAATCCAGTAAAATTCATGAGACATAAAGTGGAGAAGTAACAGCAGATTTTCCCAACTTAAGAAGAGAAACCAGTAAAATTTCCCAAAGCTCACCACATTACTATAAGACTATACAATTTCCTTTAGATCTACCAATAATTCTGTATTGCAAATGGTTGCCTGATTGGATACCCAATGGTTAGTTTTGTTAGGTCTTCTCATTACATAGTTTTGGTAAATCTAAAGTTAATTGTATAAACAGTGTACAGTTCGAGTGCAACATGTATGGTGAGTCTTGAGTGACATTAAACTATATCCTTATTCCTCCAAAATTATCCATACACATCCACCATTTAATGGCCCTGTAATCTATTTTTCAGGAAGTCGTTTCTTACTGTATTTTTTTTCCTTCATGCCACATCCTCTGTAAGCTCCTAAACCTCTGCTTTTTCCCTGCACTTCAGGCCGGACTGGCCATAGGGCAGACCTTGCATATGCCCGGTGGGCCGTGGCCTCCACATGTCACTTTTGTGTGTGTCCCTCCATCCGAGTCCCGAGCTGGCCTCTCCGCAGCCGATTCCGCGGAGAGGGCCGCATTTCCGCTGCACCGCATATTCTTCTGGCACTAGTGGCAGCCGCCGAGCTGATGCTGAGCCCAGCGCCGCTCACTGCGGCCGGCTCCGCAGCCATCCAGCGTAGCTCAGGAGGGATGGAAGGAAACAAAGGGGTCAGGTGACTGAAGGGGGTGGAGCTAGAGGAGACCCCTTCTGCTTGATCGGGAAGCAGGAACAGTGTGCAGCCGCACTGCAGACACCGGCACCCAAGGCCTGCAACTCTGCAAGGTAAGGAAAGGGCACAACACCGCTTGGATTTGTGGTTCTCTGGGCTCCGGCAGTCATCCCTCCCACAGCCATCCCTCTGCCTGATTCCATCTCTCGCACCGCCATCCCTCTGCCTCATCCCATCCCTCCCACCGCCATCCCTCTGCCTCATCCCATTCCTCCCACCGCCATCCCTCTGCCTCATCCCATCTCTCCCACCACCATCCCTCTGCCTCATCCCATCTCTCCCACCGCCATCCCTCTGCCTCATCCCATCTCTCCCACTGCCATCCTTCTGCCTGATCCCATCCCTCCCACCGACATCCCTCTGTCTGATCTCCACCCCTCCCATGAGACAGTGGTGATGGGAGGATAGGGATGACATCAGTAGCGGTGGTAGTGGGGAGGTGGGGATAGGGATGACATCAGTGGCAATGGTGGGGAGGATAGGGATGACATCAGTGGCAGTGAACATTGTCATTCCTATCCCCACCACCACTGCCACTGATGTCATCCTTATTCCCACCACCACTGACACTGATGTCATCCCTATCCCCACCACTGCCACTAATGTCATCCCAATCCCCACTGCCACTGATGTCCTTCCTATTCCCACTGCCACTGATGTAACCCCTATCCCCACCACCACTGCCACTGATGTCACCCCTATCTCCATCACCACTGATGTCACCCCTATCCCCACCACCACTGTCACTAATGTCACTGATGTCATCCCAATCCCCCCTACCACTGCCACTGATGTCATTCCTATTCCCACTGCCACTGATGTCAACCCTATCCCTATTGGGTGGATGCCATACGGAGCGGTATCACCCGGGTATCACTTACGGCAAGTGGGTGAGAGATACCGATCTGCCAGCAGATCTGCTAATGTGGAATTGCTTATATCTTTAATTTGTACATATGTAAGTGGCATATTCAATAACATTTGTAAATGGAATTATGCTATGTGACATAATTTTACCCTTACATGAGCAATATTTGGAATATCGGCAATATCGGCCAGTTCCGGGGCCGATACAGATATATCGGCAAAAGTCAATATCGGCCCTCAATATATCGGCCTTGCCGATAATCGGTCGATCCCTAATACACACCCACCCTAATACACACCCATAATTAATTTGAATGCGCAGCACTTTTAAATATTATATAAAGCGGAGTTCCACTCAAAAGTGGAACTCCGCGTATCTTCTTCCTCCCCCCCTCCGGTGCCCCATTTGGCACCTTTCAGGGGGGAGGGGGGATTGGGTACTTGTTTTTGACAGGTACCCTTTCCCACTTCCTGGGAGACAGCGCCGCGGCTCTGTCCCTCGGAAGTTCGGCCCCCTCCTTTTTCCTCCGCCGCTGAGCCCATTACAAAGCGCAGCGCACTTTGTGCATGCGCAGTAGGGAACCAGCAGTGAAGCCAGTTCCCTATCTCTGGATGGTGGCAGCGGCACCCGAGAGCCGATACGTAAATCGGCTTCGGGTACCTACATTGCGGGCTCCCTGGACAGGTAAGTTCTACTATTTAAAAGTCAGCAGCTACAGTATTTGTAGCTGCTGACTTTTAATTTTTTTTTAAGGGGGTGGAACTCCGCTTTAATGAGTAGTGCATGTTAACCACTTCCCACCGACCTGGGGCATATATGCAGCCTCTCAGTGGGTGGGCTTTAATGCCAAGTGGCCACATATATATGCGTCTGTATGTAAACATTTTACTGTGCTGAGAGCATGCTCCTTGCGCACTCCAAGCACAGTAACTGTAGTGTCAAGGAAAGCTCTCACTGCATACTTTAGAACTTTCCGATCTGTGACAGCCAATCACTTCCTGCTTGAAGAGGAACCAGTCATCAGAGCAGGAAGAACAGTGAGGGGAAATCTCCCTAATGTGGACACAACAATGACAGAGACTCTAACTTTTTTTATTTGGATATACATCTAAATAAGTATAGCAGAGATTCAGGTTACATGCTGCTTTTCACAAATGTTGTTGCTGTAACAAAAATGCAACGTGCAATGTGACTGTAATATTATTTCTGTGATCTGATCATTGCACAATGTTATTACTGATGTTTACATGTATTATACTGTACCTTATTTTGTACTGTTTGCAATAATGATACGTGTATAGAACATATTTCATACTATTTATGGATTGGCTTTGCTCATGAGTACATTTGAAGTTTATTAAACCCTTAGGCAATATGTTATGAAACATAGAATTCCTATTGCAGAGGATGCAAAGAATGTGACTCGTATCTTAGTGCAGACTTCTGGGAAAGTCAGTGAGCCAATCACACAAGCAGGAAATTACATTTTGAGAGGCATTCTGTACACCCACTGTGTTCAGAATGCCTCCAGGTAGCCATCTTGGATTGAATTTTACATAAAATTACAGCATCTGCAGACTGAAAAGTAAAGGTCATTTTATTAACATTAAATTGCAACATGGCTTGTATAAAAATTGTATATGCTGTATTTGTTTTTTTTTTTTTACTTGCTATATTTTTGTTTTCACAAAAATGCAAATAACCTTTAATACAATACCAACAATCTAGAAGAACAAGCTTCTAAAGGTAATAAATATAGTATTCGGTATCAGCGCTGCTTTTAAAATAAACTCTATCAATCAATATTTAACCACTTCTGGATTTGCCCCCTTAATGACCAGGCCATTTTTTTGCGATTCGGCACTGTGTTACTTTAACGGGCAATTGTACGGTCGTGCGACGCTGTACCTAAATAAAATTGATGTCCTTTTTTCCCCACAAATAGAACTTTCTTTTGGTGGTATTTGATCACCTCTATAATTTTTATTTTTTGCGCTATAAACAAAAAAAGAGCAACAATTCTGAAAAAACAAAACACAAAATTTTTCACATTCTGCTATATAACATTCCAAAAAAATTTTAAAAATCAAAATTTTTAACATTTTTGGCCAATTTGTTTTCTGCTACTTATTTTGGGTAAAATTGCAATAATTGTATTTTGATTGGTTTGCGCAAAAGTTATCGCGTCTTCTAACTACGGGAAAGATTAATGTAATTTTTATTGCTTTTTTTTTTTACTAGTAATGGCAGTGATCTGAGATTTTTAGCGGGACTGCGACATTGTGGCGGACAGATCGGACTCCTGACTGACATTTTTGACACTTTTGGGGGGACCAGTGATATTATTACAGTAATCAATGCTAAAAATATGCACTGTTACTGTAATAATGACACTGGCAGGGAAGGTGTTAACACAGTGGGTGATCAAGGGGTTAAATGTAAGCCTATAGGAGTGATTCTAACTGTATAGGGGTTGAGCTTTTGAAATGACCATAGAGACCTGTGATCCTATATAGAAGGATCACAGGCGCTCTGTGATCATTCCAGAGAGAACGGTCAGCTGTGTTTACAACAGCTGACTGTCCTCTCTCAGCGGGGAGCGATCGCGGGTGTCCGATGGCAATCGGAGCTGCTGGCCCCATGCATCGGAGTCCCCGTAGGCGGCGCGCGCTCGCCCCTAGCTGCAGGCGCGCAACCAACATTGAGCTACTTTGGTTTGCGCTGGAGGGCCAGCCTGCAGCAGTAAATCTGCAGCGGGCGGGCGGGCCTTAAGTGGTTTAAAAATACCCTAGAGTGTTGTATATTATACAGTCTATCCAACAAATAATGAATAAAGTGCAATGTGTTAATAGTCCTTGTGCTTAAAAAGTGACAGTGCTTGAATTCATAAATGAAAAAGTCCTTCCGTGCTTCAAAGTGCCAGTGCTTGGTACAAAAGTACCACCCTACCTCCCTACTCACCGACAATATGTTAAAAATCAGCATATAGTGCTATATAAGCACTGCAGGTGGTATGTATAGCCTTCCTCTTTCGTGAACTCACTTGGTGTAATCAAGAAACCAATGCCGTTTCACATAATAATCGATAAGGGTATCACTCCTCCTTTCTCCATTGTTAGACTCTCAATAGCATGTGTAGTAAAGAAGAGAAGTAATTCTCATAGTATAAAACTGTATTATTTATTAAAACATAAAAAAATTTATTGAACTTACAAGATAAAAAACAAAATCAGGCAATGTTAGCTCGTGGTGTCCGCCACCGTGGCGTGCATTCCAACCACCGGTTATGATGTCACAAGTTGGTCCCCTGCTTTTAAAGCTGTAAAATGTAAAGGTCACATCCGATATATACTAAAGCAAATAATAATAATACAACAACAATAGCTCAAAATATGTTCTCATGGAAAACACATTGCAATTTGTTTTTAGCTGAAAACATGTCTAGAAGTGCTGCTACTGCCACAGGCCTGAACTCTACATCTGATCAGAAGATTGCCGATAACTGGTGACAAGTCGCAGATTTTACCGACACGTACATTCAGTGGGGGGGATGCATTTATCAATTCTCGGCAAGGCAAAGTTACACTGGAATAGTGAGGCGGATTATGACACAGGTCTTGTAATAATTAGAAACATTTAAACTACCTGAAGGAGGAAGGAACCTCACATATGACAGGTCATGTGCATACCTGAGAACCTACCGTAAATGACCCGGCACTGCTGGAAATTTGATGAGGTTGCCGGGCCTGGAATTTCTTTACTGGAATTAGTATATTTTCCATATATGGCCCAGAATCTTTGTAGACATGCTGCAGTGGCCGCAATGAGTACATTATCAGTGAGTAACTGCACCCAGAGAGGGAAGAGGAGGAACACCCCAAACTGCACTTGTGCCACCACTACCCGAGGAGCCAGTGTCCCTGCAACTGGAGGTAGGTGCACAGGCAATAGGAGTATCACTGAGGTTATTGGGGTAAGGGGTGATGCTGGGGGTAATGGTTTAGGAGGAGGGTGGCAAGTAACACAAAGAAGCGGTGGACATTTAGGCAAGAACAGAGTAATTCTTGGAGCTATTGGGGTAAGAGTGAATGGGTCTAGCCTATAGTCTGTAAACAGTACAGATGGTGCTCTGTTTGTTTTATATTCATTTGTATTTTACTGGTAACTCCGGACCTATCCTTTAGGCTCCTCACACTTTAAAGCATAACCTGACAACACCCGCCTTTCAATTTGGTGCATGTAGTTAACTCTACCTGCCACCCTGCACTCTATTGTACTGTTATTCTCAGGAATTACAATTTTCAAAAGTTCACAGCTAACTCAGAGTTCTTTTATGGCTAAAATACTGAAAAAAAGATGTACACCGCTCAAGTGGATCTATATCCACAATCAGCCGTGGGTGCTGGACCTCGGATCGCCACCTGATAGTAGGAACATGAAGTGGCCACACACCAACACGATAACTTGATAGTAGCAAAGATTAATTTATACTAATCTGGATACAAGGTACAACAGAATGGAAATGGTAGACGTGTTTCATGCGACCAACAGTGTGCTTGTTTACTACCACGCTGTTGGTCATGTGAAACGCGTCTACCATTTCCATTCTGTTGTACCTTGTATCCAGATTTTTACAAATAAATATTTGCTACTATCAAACATGGAAAAAATCAATTCCCAAAAAAAAAAGGAATTGGTATTCGGGTAAAGGGACGTTGCGATACCAAGGAAATGTAATGAGGAATGTAAATGCAAAATCAATAACATTTCTCTTTTATTAGATCCAAGTAAAAGATCAATATGCTGAGATGACAGCCTTATAGCATTGATACAAAAATATTACTGATGCAACAAACTATTTAAAAGTGCACAAAATTCCACAAAGAGTACAAAAAACATAGAGAAGGATTTTTCACTCATTTATAGAAAGACATATGGACTCCAAGGAACCCCTATGCGTTTCGACCAAGGGTCTATATGGTTTAAAAACTCTGGATGAATATACCCCCAGAAGAAGACCCTTGGTCGAAACGCTTAGGGGTTCCTTGGAGTCCATATGTCTTGCTATAATTGAGTGAAAAATCCTTCTCTATGTTTTTTTTACTATGTGGAATGTTGTGCACTTTTAAATAGTTTGTTACATCAGTAATATTTTTGTATCAATGCTTTAAGGCTGTCATCTCAGCATATTGATCTTTTACTTGGATCTAATAAAAAAGAGAAATGTTATTGATTTTGCATTTACATTCTCCATTACATTTCCCTGGTATCGCAACCTCCCTTTCTTTTTTGGGAATTAATTTTTTCCATGTTTGATTTTGGGATAGATACCACAGTTTGTAGTTTAGAGCAGGAACTAACCATTATTCTATGCTACTATCAAGTTATCGTTTTGGTGTGTGGCCAATTTCTCTTCATGTTCTCCTATGGCTATGCAGGGAACAATGTGTTCCATTATAAACAGGACCCCAGGGCTCCCACAATACCAACAGTACTCACAAAGCTTGTAGCCCATGCAATAACACATTGAAGAAGTACTCTGACTAAAGCTTCCTACCACTCTTTCAAAGTCAACTAGAAACGCAACTTGACTTCAGCATAGAGCTGGTCTGTAAAAAATAAAAATAAAATAAGTTTGGGGCATGAGTAAAGTGTAGAGTGATCACACTGAGCAAAAATTACATTTTTCAGATCATTGTATAATAGCATGCAGAGATACTTTTTGTGTTGGATAGAGTGGAAAGGGCAAAAAATGTATAGTTTTTTTGTGGTGGTTTCTCTGCACTTCAAGTCCCCCAAAGACACAACAGGAAGTTGAGATCTCACCCCAAATAAGAGGAAACCCACCACTGACTTTAGTTTCTGCAACAGGTGTCCCCATTGGAAGATTTACTCTCGCCTTTCTGGTGATCACTGTGATATTTTGTTTTTTCCAAGGTTATTTTTATACCTGATGACCATATTCTACAATTAAATTATTACCTAGAGACAAAGGTATATAATTTCCTAGAGACCATTGTCTACAGTTAATTTATTTCCTAGAGACCATGAACAACAGTTGATTTATTTCCCATAAACAATGGTCTACATAAAGTCTCCAAAAGCCTCCATACATGGGAAAAATTAACAAACTCATATTATATTATATTTTTTATTTTTTATATTTTTTATTGTTCACCATGAGTGGGAGAAAAGACTTTGTGTGCGTGTAGAAAGAGGTAGCCAACACATAGAGAAAATTTTGTAAACATTTTGTAATGAATAATTTGTAAAAAAGGAAAAATTTGTTACGTTTTCCATATGTATGGTGACTTTTGGGACACCTTGTAATTTGTAGAGACAATTGTCTACAGTTAATCCATTTTCTAGAGATCACGGTCTACAGGTAATTTTTTTTTTCGAGAGGCCATTGTCTTCATTTAATTTATTTCCTAGAGACCATGGTCTACTGTTAAACTATTACCTAGAGAAAATGGTCAACAGTTAATTTATTTCCTAGAGACCAAGGTCTACATTTTATTTATTTTGCAGAGACAATGGCCTACAGTTAATTTCTTTCCTATAGACCACAGTCTACAGTTAATCTATTTCCTCGAGACAATGGTCTATAGTTAATTTATTTCAAAGAGACCATGGTTTACAGTTAATTTATTTCCTAGAGACAATGGTCTACATTTCATGTATTTTCTAAAGACAATGCTCTACAGTTCATTTTTTTTTCCTGAGACCATGGTCTGCAGTTAATGTATCACCTAGAGACAATGGTCTACATTTAATTTATCTTCTAGAGACCATAGTCTGCATTTAAATGATTTCCCAGGGACCATAGTCCACATTTAATTTATTTTCCTGAGACAATGGTCTACAGGTAATTTATTTCATAGAGACCATGGTCTACAGTTCCTCTATTTCCTAGAGACTGACTCCAGTCAAAAGTTGGTGTATCTCCCAGAGGCAATTGTCTAGGGTTATTTTGTAGAGACGGTGATCTACAGTTAATTTATTTCCTAGAGACCATGGCCTACAGTTAATTTATTTCCTCGCCACCTCCACTGTACCGAAAATAAATGTATATAATTCTTTCCACTCAAACAGAGCTTTCTTTTGGTGGTATTTATTATTTTCACTAAAAAAAAAAAAAAAATGAAGAAAGACTAAAAAATTAAAAAAAAAAAAACAACAATATTGTTTACTTTCTGCTATAACTCATATCACTTACAAATTGAAAGCATCTAATTTCTTCATAAATTTAAGACAAAATGTATCCTGCTACATGTCTTTGGTAAAAAAATAATCCCAATAAGTGTATATGAATTGGTTTGTGTGAAAGTTATAGCATCTACAAATGAAGATATAAACAATATACTGGATTTCTATCTATTTTTTTTTATACTAGTAACGGTGGTGATCAGCGACTTATAGTGGGACTGTGATAGTGCGGTGGGAAATCTAACACTAACTGCCACTGACATCACCAGTGATACTAATACAGTCATCAGTGCTAATACTATTCACTGTCACTGTACTAATGACACTGGCTGGGAGGGGTTAACATTTAGGGGCAGTCAAGGGGTTAATGTATGCCTAGCGATGTTTACTGTGTGTACTGTGTGCTGTTTTTGCTGAGCAATGTGCCAGTTTTTACTCGCTGCTTCGCAGGGGGAAAATAAGGGGCACATCACTGCTATCTGTAGAGAGCTCTGTGTTGTTTACCAACACAGGGCTCCAGGGGAGGGCTGGCAGCCTTAGGCCTGGGGGGCAAGTCTAGTCAAGTGGCCGGTTGAACCACCGAATCAGCTCACCATCCATGCCCATCTGGTTTTATAATGGGTATTGATGTTGTTCTGAAACAAGATCAACATGACCCCGATCTCGATAAAGAGCCGATGCCGCAGCTCATTACACATGTGATTGGCTGTGTCCAATCACAGTGGATCATGTGAAAATGTGGAGAGCCAGATCAGCGGCATCTCCTTGCAGGGGAGACCTGTACAGATAATCAGAGCTGGGCATTACAGTGCAGCCTCAGCAATGCCCAGCAAGTGACACCAATCATTGCTACCTTTCAGTGCCTGCTCATCAGTGCAGCCCATCATTGCATTAGTGCCCAACAGTACTGCTTATCAGTGCCACCTATTAGTGTCTCCACATCAGTGCCACCTAGAAAAATGTTTTAACCACTTCTGGAGCGGAAGATTTTCCCCCTTAATAACCAGGCCCTATTTTGCGATTCGGCACTGCGTTATTTTAATGGACAATTGCGTGGTCGTGTGACGCTGTACCCAAATAAAATTGATGTCTTTTTTTCCCCACAAACAGAGCTTTCTTTTGGTGGTATTTTATCACCTCTGCAATTTTTATTTTTTGTGCTATAAACAAAAAAATTGACAATTCTGAAAAAAAAAAAAAAAAAACAACAATATTTTCACATTCTGCTATATAACATTCCCAAATAAAAAAATGCAAAAAGCTAATTTTTTCATCATTTTAGTTCAATTTGTATTCTGCTACATATTTTTGGTAAAAAAAAAAACCCAACAGGTGTATTTTGATTGGTTTACGCAAAAGTTATCACGTCTACAAACTAGGCGAAATATTTAATTGTCATTTTTATTTAATTTATTTTACTAGTAATGGCGGTGATCAGCGATTTTTAGTGGGGTTGCGACATTGCGGCGGACAGGGGCAATCAGAGGGTTAAATGTGAGCCTAAGGGTGATTTCTAACTGTGGGGGGGAGGGGCTTGTGAAATCAACACAGAGAACTGTCTTCCTAAATAGGAGGATCACAAGAGCTTTGCATTGATTCCAGAGAACAATGGTCTGCTGTGTTTACAACAGTAGACTGCCATCCTCTCTTCACAGGGAGCAGGTGCCTAGCGGCAATTGTGGACACCGGCCCCTTGGATCGGCTTCCCTGCTAGTGAGTGGGTGCGCGCCGGGCACCCGCGATCGCTTCCCGTGAAGAGAGAATGGTGACCTGCTGTTGTAAACACAGCAGACCATTGTTCTCTGGAATCAATGCAGAGCTCTTGTGATCCTCCTATTTAGGAACACAGGTCTCTGTGTTGATTTCACAAGCCCCTCCCCCTCAGTTAGAAAACATCCTCTAGGCTCACATTTAACCCTTTGATCGCTCCTGGGTTAACCCCATCCCTGCCAGTGTCATTATTACAGTAACAGTGCATTTGTATAGCACTGATTACTGTAGTAATGTCACTGGTCCCCCCAAAAGTGTCAAAAATGTCAGTTAGGGGTCCGATCTGTTCCTCCGCAATGTCACAGTCCTGCAAAAAAAAAAAAAAAAAATCGCTGATTGCTACTATTACTAGTAAAAAAGAAATAAATATGACATATAAATCTTTTCCCTAGTTTGTAGACATAACTTTTGCGCAAACCAATCAAAATATTTTTATTGGGATTTATTTTTTACCAAAAATTTGTAGCAGAATACATATTGGCCTAAAATTATGAAAAAGTTTGATTTTTAATTTTTTTTTTTTTTTTATTATTGTGAATGTTCTATAGCAAAAAGTGAAAAATGTTTGTTTTCAGAATTGTCGCTCTTTTGTTTATAGTGCAAAAAAGTAAAAAAAATCGCACAGGTGATCAAATACCACCAAAAGAAAGCTCTATTTGTGGGGAAAAAGAACATCAATTTTATTTGGGTACAGCATCGCATAACTGTGCAATTGTCAGTTAAAGTAACGCAGTGCCGAATCGCAAAAAATGGCCTGGTCATTAAGGGGGTAAAACCTTCTGGTCCAGAAGTGGTTTTAAAGGACATACAAGTGACAACCGTACATCCAGTGGAGATCTACACACTGGGCTCCATACATAAAAGTGAAAAGAAAAAACAGCGCATGTCCCATAGTAAGCAGAGTGTCCATTGTATAAGTCCAGGAGGGTGAAGGCCATGTCAGACCAGCAATCCTCTAAAACTCACCAGTAACAAACCACTTACCTTTTCCTATGGAGTGGCTCCCTCACTGGATCAGTGAAATGTCGCTCTTTGCTTCCAAGTGAGTGAACTTCTACAGCAGCATTGGGACCCAGCAAAGGAGCACTTCTATCAGTGGTTTCTCTTGGGATTTGTCATCAGTAGCAGAAACACTCATTTGACATGGGGCTTAAGAGGAGCAGGAAAGTCTGACTGGTTCCTATGGCCAACAGAACAGTTCTGTGACCTGGGTACTAGACTGAAACACCACTCAAGTCAGGAAAACACCACTCATAGCTATCAGGTAAAGAAAGTGCAGACTACCTAACAAACTCACCCAAAAGCATGCATATGCAGGATTAGGAAAGCACTGCACTTCTCACTAGACAACTTTAAATTTACCCGCCCACACTCGAGACTGCCCGTGTGATGTGAAGAGGATGTGTGCACAGGAAGAGAGGGGCGGGACGAGGCAGAGCAGATCGGTTCTCCCATTTGTGCAGAGGAGGGGGGAGGGCTGTGCTTCGTAAGAATGGAACACAAACACTCTCAGCCCTGTGTGACAGGTACAGCTAACATCCCTGTCACAGGACACATCGCTGGCTCGTAGCTGCAGTGAAGAATAGAGGCATTCTTTCACTGCTCCTCCACTCTCTGTAAACCCCGCTGGAGCCGCCCGAGCAGTAGCACTCGGTCAGCTCCGGTACTGCACATGCGCAGTCCTGAGCTGCCTGCACAGCGGCCCATTTTACAGGGAATCAGAGCGGCCTGGAGGGAAATTGCCACTCTGCCCCCTGGCCCAGCCCGCCCCTGCAGGGCTCTTTTCTGTCATTCACTCAGCCGATCAGTAGGTTCTGGCCAAAAAATTATTGGCCGAGACCTGCTGATCGGCTTATGCTGGTTTCAACAGACATTAAATAATAATGTAACAAAAGTCTCAAAAAATATATAGCTTTTACTTGTAATTTTTTTTTTTTTCCACGAAAATGGAGTTAACCTCACAGTAAAATCTCCAGTGTTAAAATCCTGGTGTTAAGGTGTTTAGAGTAAAGTGTTCATATTATAGTGTTGAATTACAGGGAATTAATATTGGTGTAAACAATCCTCTCTATCCTATGAAAATGCAGAGTTGAACAACTTTTATGAGTGTTAACCACTTTACCACCGGAGGATTTTCCTGCTAAAAGACCAGGGTTTTTTTTGCGATTTTTTACTGCGTGATTTTAACGGACAATTGCGCGGTCGTGCGACGCTGTACCTAAACGAATTTCACATCCTTTTTTCCCATAAACAGAGCTTTCTTTTGGTGGTATTTGATCACCTGTGCAATTTTTTGATCACGCGCTATAAACAAAAAAAGAGCGTAATTTTTGCAAAAATAACAATATTTTTCACTTTTTTTTTATATGAAATTCCCCCCCAAAAAATGTAAAAATCAAAATTTTTTAACATTTTCAGCCAATTTGTTTTATGCTACCTATGTATGGTAAAAAAAAATCGCAAAAAGCGTATTTTGATTGGTTTGCGCAAAAGTTATCGCGTTTACTAACAAAGGGAAAGATTTTTGTCATTTTTGGTGTTTTTTTTTTAATGAGTAATGGCGGCGATCTGCAATTTTTTTTGCGGTACTGCGACATTGCGGCGGACAGATCGGACCCTTGACTGACATTTTTGACACTTTTGGGGTACCAGTGACATTACTGCAGTAATCAGTGCTATATATATGCACTGTTACTGCAAAAATGACACTGGCAGGGAAGGGGTTAACTGTATTGGACAGGGAGGGGTTAAGTGTGTCCTAGGGGCGTGCTTCTAACTGTAGTGGGACATTCCTATTGGTGTAAAAAAAAAAGATCAACGGTTCTACATAGTAGAACCGTCTGATCTTCATTTTTACACAGGGAGAACTGACAGGCGGCTTGTTTACATAAGCCGCTCTGTCTTTCTCCCGCTGTACCGGCGATCGTAGTGTGACCGGCGGACATCGGGTCCGCCAGTCACACTCCCGCACTCCTCCGTGAATGAGCCGAGGCGGGCGCGCGCCTCGGCGGGCGCGCGCTCGCCCGCTATTGGCTCTAGAAGGAGTGACAGGCGAGCGACGTAGACCTACGTCACTCTGCCTGGCCGGGGCCGACTGCCGCAGTAAATATACTGTGCGCAGTCGGCAAGTGGTTAATTTAATTCTGAACAGTGTGGATTATATAAACACCAGGAAAGTGTTAACAGTAACTCCCACAGAGTTAAATACTGGCGATTTTACTGTGCTTTTATACAATACCAACAATCTGGAAGAACAAGTCTCTTAAAATGCAAAGGTAACATCCAATATATACTAAAGCAAATACAATAAAAATAGCTCAAAATATGTTTTCATGGAAAACACATTGTACTTTGTGAAAAAATATATTTTTCCACTCTAGGATACAGGTGACATTCTGCAGCCTACCTCACATATCACCTCAAAGGGGTATGCAAATGAAAAATGAAAAATGAAGGGGGGACAGACTAAAAGTGTATCAAAACAGTAAGTGAAAGTATGTGAAAAATGCAAACTCCTAATAAAAAAGTGCATGGGGTCTGACAAATGTCAATAATGAATCATATTAAAATACTATAGACAATTATAAGGCACAAATCCATAAAGTGCTCATGTGTAAAAAGTGCACATATAAACCCAAGGAACAGAAGTGTCAATGTAAAGTGACTAAGTGCCAAATGAGTGACAATAACAAACATAATAAGAAATATGTGTAAAAAATGATTCCACATAAAAAAGTGTGCAAAGAAAAAATACTTTCAATCCATAAAAAACTCCATAACCTCGAATAAAAAAATCCATCAAATGAAAAATAAAAATTAAAAACGAAATAACTAACTGCCAGTGATTTCCAATCTTCAGTGATAAGCTATGACTGGGGGTACACTCGTGCTCCCCCTGTCTCCCAGATCTGCACTCACCAGAGAGAAGAACCCCTACAGGGGTAATAAGCATCGGCCACAGACTGTATATGGCTTCTCCTATACGTTCCCAGTAGTAAAGACCTCTGATATGGACCACAAATGCCAATCTCTTAGGTACTCACTTCCAGTAAGTTACCACAGGTATGCAGAAATGGAAACAGATGTCTCATAGTATAAATCCGTTGTAATGTTGGGAACTCCACCATTTTGTGATGCCTACAGCTAGAGGGAAGAGAAGGAGGAAGAAAAGGAACCTTTGCCCCTACATCATTTAATGCATTAAATTGGCACAAATAAACAACACTTGCAAATTGCTGGTAAATAATTTGCATAAAACAGCTGTTTCACAAAATCTATATCTTATATATAAAAAAATCGAAATTATTTATTAGCACACAAAATATTTTTTTGTAGAAAATTGCAAATATATGAAAAATAGAAACAACTCAGGAAAATTCATAAAAAAAAAGTGTCATTTGTAAATGAAATAAATTCAATTAGTGAAAATTAATTTCTTACTAAAAAGGACTGAAACTTATACTATCATTAAGGCCAGGAGGATGTGTTGGATGTAAGTCCCAAATCCATTTAGACTCTATTTGTAAAATCTTTTTGACATACTTTCCTTTTCGTGGGTTCTCTGGAAAATGTTCAGTGACCCAAATCTTTAAAGTGGTTGTTAAGCCACTACTATAAAATAATCAAATCCCCTCTGTAATATAAAACTAAGTGCTTCTCTGCCTGACTTATAGAAAAAATATATGATCTGTACTATATGAGAGTGTCTCCCGGCAATCATCTGATCCCTCAGCTCTCTTCTCCAGTGGGTGATAGCTCCAGTGGGTGGGGCCGAGCACTGCTGCTGACATCAGCCGAGGAGGAGGGGAGAAGAGGAGAGAGAGACCCGAGTCAACATGTGATCGCTGGGAGCCACTGTGATATATGTACAGCTTGCAGATTTTTTCTATAAGACAGGCACAGGGGCACTTAGTGTGATATTACAGAGAGGATTATTTTATAATAAATTTGAGAGCAGCAGGAGTGGAGGGCCGGGAGCTGACACAGCAGACAGGCAGGGAGGGGAGGGGGGAGGTGGATACAGGAGACAGAGAGCAGGGCTGCGGATGACGGAGGCACTTACACTGACCACGGTGTCAGGGCTCAGCAGCCATGATATACCATGGTCAGTGTACAGAGGAGAGAGTAGAAACTGGCAGGATCAGCCAGGTTTTTAGGTGTTACAGGGGGCTAAATGACACAGCACAAGCACTATGCTGTAAAACATGCTTTAAGGAAACAGTATCTGTTTTTTTTTTTTTTTCTTTATTAGGTAACAAACACTTTAAGTCATCTAAATCCCCTTTATGTTTAAACACAAGTTGTCTGACAACAGGACATAAAATCATAGGTTTGTATATCATATATAATCATAGAATCTCTTCTTAACCATCCTACAGGTCTTTATTTCGTAAACGGCTCCTCAGTTAAAACCATACCTGTTATTTTATAAGTATTGTTGCCGAAACATCTCAGTTTGCATGCTGTTAAGCTGGTTATATTGTCCCCTTCTATAATGTAGGGTCAGTAATCACACCTCCTGCAGTTTAACACACCACATCCATGTCAGTGCAGGGATATATTTGTCTGAACAGAGCTATGTACAAGTACAGCTCTTTGAGAGTGTGCCCTTCGATAGACGATACCTGGTTATCAGTAAAAAAAATTCTTTCAGATCCTCATCATTTTGTAAAAGATACCAATGTGTTTGACGATTGTTATATATGTCCTGGGAGGATGTAAAGTATAGTACATTGGAAATAAAGATCGGTTTTAGGCTTTTGTCTCTCCCAAATGTTGTACAGTAAACTCTCCCTGTGGTTGATTTATCACTCCTATATGCATTTGTGAGCTACTTTCTTTTATATCCTCATGTGAGAAATCTTTCTGAGGACCAATGCCTCACTTTCAAAATCTTCAGAATTCTTATCTGCCCTCAAATACTGTCCCACTAGAATGCCTTTCTTTAATGACTTTGGGTGAAAACTATCAGCACGTAGGAGATTGTCTATAGTTAATTAATTTCCTAGAGATCATGGTCTACATTTCTTATATTTCCTAGAGACTATGGTCTACAGTTAATTTCCTAGATATCATGGTCTACATTTATTTTATTTCCTAGAGACCATGGTCTACAGTTAATTTCCTAGAGACCATGGTCTTCAGTTAATTTCCTAGAGACCATGGTCTACAGTTGATTTGCTAGAGACCATAGTCTACACTTAATTAATTTTCTAGAGACTATGGTCTACAGTTAATTTCCTAGAGATCATGGTCTACATTTCTTTTATTTCCTAGAGACCATGGTCTTCAGATAACTTTCTAGAGACCATGGTCTACAGTTAATTTTCTAGAGACCATACTCTACAGTTAATTTTCTAGAGACCATAGTCTACACTTAATTCATTTTCTAGAGACCATGGTCTACAGTTAATCCCTTGAGGCTAGAATTCCCTAAAGGAGACACAGACAGCAATACAAATCTGAAGTTTCTAATTTATCCCCACTCACAAAACTAGGGAAAAAGTTGTGTCTGGAGCTACAGTTTAATGAAACAAGCAAAGTCAGTCTGTGTATGTTGGCTGCTCCTCCCTCTTATTGAGCCAGTTCTCAGATGCTTACCATTCCTTCCTTTATACAATGTATAGTGTTGTGGATATCATTTTTTATGTACATTATGAGCTAAATTATCTGATTATTTGTTGCATTAAACTTTTTAAGCTAAAACTTTATTTACAGTTAGTTATTATAGTTTTTTAGTCCTAGATCTAATCTAGGATGGCTTCAATTATAGAGTAAATTGATGAAGTAATATGTTTGTAAGATACCCATATATCACATAGAACCTTTGCACTGATAGTATTAAAGTTTTGCAAATGATTTCATGTTTGGAAAAACAGTTTTTAATGTTTTATTAGGTTAGTTAGGCATTTATACAATAAAGTAAGAAGGGGTTTATAACAATTTATATATATATATATTTTTTTTTTTTTACTTTAGTAAATGGTTGGTGCTACCACTATTTTCATTAAAAAAAAAATTGAAAATCTGGCAGTTTCAAATTCATCCCCGCTCAAAAATCATAGACTAGGGTTATGGCACAGGACACAAAATCAGTTTTAGAAACTAAGATGGGAGCTTTGAAAATGTTAATTTTATGAACCTATCTGAACATAAACAATAAAATCGATCGGTAGTATAATTATAGGCCTTTTTTAAATAAAAATTAGCTTATTTTCAATACATTCACTCTCTTGATGAAAATGTGACATTTGAAAGTAAAAGTCTCAATCTCAATACTAAGTCATCAAAACATTTTAAGGAGAGTAGCTTAAAATGTACCTCCAGCCAGGGGAGGACTGGGCTAGGAGGCAGGGGGGCAATTGCCTCCCGGGTCACTCTGATATTTCCCAAAAAAAGGCTGCACTGCTTTTGCCACAGACATGCCTAAAGGATTCCTGGTGAAGAGAAGTAAAAGGCCCCCACCACTGACCTACTGAGTGTGGGATAAAGACAAGGACAGAGCGCAGCCGTTCCCCCAGCATGTATGGTGTAAGCTGTGTCTGATCAGAAGCCGGTGTCATGCCCCACTGGACACTCTCTTCCTCCAGCCAGCCCTGACCGAGCTGTCCCAGCTCCCCCCAACAGCCCCTGCTTGCCAGGTCGGGACACCAGATTCGGCCGGTGAGTAGAGAGTACCTGAAGTGGAGCTTCAGCCAGAAATGGGGTCAGGAGGAGACCAGAAAGAGAGAGAGAGAGGGAGTCGCTGCACCATGGGCTGCTGGTTTGTACTTGCCCCCTGGGCTAAAAGTTGCTAGTCAGCCCCTGCCTCCAGCTATTTATTTTAAGTTGCAGCTAGTTTGTGGAAGAGTTACAATCTTTTGTCAAGATTTCCCCTGTGTGAAAACTTTGGGGATCTTTTCTCTTTTTCCCTGTATCTGTGACCCCGTACAAGTGTCATAGTTTGGCCATAGACCACAGGACATTTCTAGGTTAGTTTAGCAAGGCTTCTACATGATTCTTGTGGATTTTCTTTTTCTTACAACATACTTGGCTTACATTGGCAGGGAACCCCAATCTGATTCAATTCATATATTTTTCTTTTTTTTTTAAAAGTATTTTTTTCAGGTTGGTTTAGCAGCGAAACTTGCTTTTCCATCAAACAGAAATACACTCACTTTGACTAGCAGATAAAAATTGGTCAGTATTTCTCTGTGGCTGTCCCTGTTTTAACCAATGCTTTCAGTCCTGCCATTTGCCAATTTCTACCAAACTCTAGAAGAATTAGGAGACCACAGCAGTGTAAAATTGGCCTGCAAAGAGTATTGTTAAGGAGGGAGAATTGGATGAAATGCACTAGAGAAATAGTACAGGCGGTTCCCTGTACATGAATTGAGAGACCACAGATGACACAGTAGTGTAAACTGGCCATCAGCAGGACAATTTTAAATAGGAAGCCGGGATCTAAATTTACCTGAGACAAAGAGGCTTCACTGCAAGAATTAAGAATTCGGAGAATACAGCAATATAAAATTGGCCAGCAGTAGGACAGCTTTGATCAAGGATAATAGGCCTAAATGTACTAAGATAAAGAGTACAAAGAGTACAGGCAGGTTTTTTTTTCCTACAAGAATAATACGATTGTAGATAATACAGTAGAGTAAAATTGGCCACCAACAGGACAATTTTAATGAGCAAGGCAAGGCCCAAATTTACTAAAGACAGAAAGCACAGGTTGGAACTTTACCACAAGAATTAGGATACTGCATAGGAGTAGTGTGCTGTGAACAAAGGATGACTCCAGGCACAGATGGTCAGTAACAAGTTAATGCTCCACTTTGAATAAACTGATGTTCAAAAACTCTAATTATGGCATGCACAATCTGCTCTCTCTCTCCCGCAGCTCAGCATTCTAAAAATAGCCCAGATAGCAAGGATAACTTGTCACAAATTTGTAGCAGTGTGGCATTGCTAAGCCCCGTACACACGTAGCGATTGTCGGCCGTAAATATTCGGCCACCGACCGATCGGCCGATTGTCGGCTTGTTAGTATGATGCTTCCTTCAACCGACAGCGAATTTTCGGCTGAACAGAATCTGGCGTGCAGACTTTAAAATTTTTGTTGGCCGTCACCAGAACGGCCGATTGTTCGCCAGTCAGTACAGAATTCAGCCGACAAACAGCAGATTAGCAAGACTGGGCATGCTCAGAAAAGAAAAAACACAAGGAAAGTTAACCATCACATGACATCACTTCTGCAGTCGGCTGTTGTTGGCCGACAAAATTTGTGTGCAGTCTTTAGCACTTTTGAGCCGACAGGATAGCACCGGACAAAAGACGGCCGATCGTTCGGCCGACAATAGCTACGTGTGTACAGGGCTTTAGTCTTGTTAGCTTGCTGCACATTTTCACTGGCAAGATGTACACTTGCAGAGCACTTGAAGCACAAGTTCAATTTGACACTTTTCCAAATTCAGCCACAGTAACCACTGTGGTGGGAGGACCATTGCACAACATAATTGAACCAGAACTTGCAACAGACTTGCAGAATGCTTGCAAAGAAATTTGATCTGGAGTCATGCAATGCGGACTTGCTGCAATTGTGCAACACATTTGTGAAGCCTGGCAAGTTTAGCAGTAGATTAGCAAGTCATTTTCAAACTTGTAGCTCAATGGCTTGCTATCTGTGAGAGTGAAAGAGGGCAGACTGAGCATGCGTGGCTAGTAAACAAAACCATGTGCTCAGTTCAGAGTTTCTGGGGCTGCACATCAAATGCTGGGTACATCCTGCCATCTTCAGAAAGGAGAGATGAAGACAATTATATGACCATCTGAAAGTGTAGCCAGGAGCCGGCTATCTTTGCCTGCGATCAGGAGACATTGTACAGCATTACAGAAGCTATTTTCTCCTAGTGTTCAGCCAAGACTCTGTGCTGTCACTTTCTGAATATACAGTAGAGTGACTGAGCTCCAAAGGGGAAGTAAAGCATCTTGGGATGTGAAGTCCAGGAAGCCAGGGTTTTACTTTCAGCTGGACTGTTTTCAGGGGAGGGCTGGCAGCCTTAGACCTGGGGGGCCAAGTCCAGTCAAGTGGCCAATTGAACCACCAAATCAGTTCACCATCCATGCCCACCTGGTTTTATAATGGATATTGATGTCATGAGCCAAGACAATGACACGGCGTGACCCCGATCTCGGTAAAGAGCCAATGACTCTTTACCCATGTGACCGGCTGTGTCCAATCACAGCCAATCACATGTAAATGTGGAAGTGCTGTTTAGCGGTTCACCTCACAGTGTGAGGATATGAGATCTAATCAGCAGCATCTACTCGCAGGGGAGACCTTCACAGGTAATCAGGGCACTGTTTACGGTGCAGCCCCAGCAGTGCCCAGCAAGTGATGCCAGTCTGTGCCCATCAGTGACATCAATCAATGCTGCCTTTTAGCGCCCATCATTGCCACCCATTAGTGCCCAACAGTACTGCCCATCAGTGCTCATCAGTGCCGCCTATCAGTGCCACCTATCAGTACGGCCATCAGCGCCACCTATCAGTGCGACATATTAGTGCCTCCACATCAGTGCCACCTATCAATGCCCATCAGTGCTGCATATTAGTGCCTCCACATCAGTGCAGAATATTAGTGCCTGCACATCATTGCCACCTAATCAGTGCCGCCTCATCAGTGAAGAAGAAAAATTACTTATTTACAACATTTTCTGACAGAAACTAAGAAGAACGTTTTTTTTTTTTAATTTAATTAGCAAAAAAAAAAAAAACCCTATTGGTTATTAAATACCACCAAAAGTTTGGTACCTCTATTTGTGTGAAAAAAAATGATAAAAATGTCATACGAGTACAGTGCTGCATGACTGTGCAATTATTACTAAAAGTGCGACAGCGCTGAAAGCTAAAAATTGGCCTGGGCAGGCAGGGGGTGAAAGTGCCCGGTAGGCATGGGGTTAAACGATAAAGCTGAAGGAGAGGGAGAGGAATTTGGGAGGAACAGAGTAGGAAGGAAGAGATGGCGAAGGATATGGTGATATATGGGGTTCTTCCATCAGTGGTTGTGTCCACATAGATGAGTGTACCCGTATTACATATCTGAGAGATAGATCATTTCATAGGGTGGAAGACAGATAGCCCACATCTTCAGTAAGACACTATTTACTAGTATACTTTCTCTTTTTTTGTTCATCTCATTGTTATATGTGGCCAATAGATGAGAGGAGAGACAGATATACCACCATCTCTTTATACCAGTTAGTGTTGGTTAGTAGACCTTGAGTTTATACATCCTCTAAACAGCCTGGAGCCTTTATATTGAATGTAAGAGGAGATTAGGGTTGAGCGGACACCTAGATGTCCGTGTTTGACGGGTTCGGCCGAACTTTAAAAAAAAGTCCGGGACTTTTACCGAACTTTTCCCGGACACCGAACCCCATTGAAGTCAATGGGGACCCGAACTTTAAGGCACTAAAATGGCTCTAAAACACCAAAGGAAAGGGCTAGAGTGCTGCAAATGGCAGCAAAACGTAATTAAGAGCATGGCAAGTGCTCTGCAAACAAATGTGGATAGGGAAATAACTTAAAACAACAAAAAAAAACAGAAAAATAAAACAATGTTCTTCTTCATCTCTGAAGGACGAGGCCCATATGGAGTAGGAGGGAGGTTGAGGTGGTGGTGGATGTGGCGGTGACATAGGCATGCGCACAGGGTGTGTCGGGTGTGCCTGGGCACACGCTAATCACCTAGGGCACATAGCATTGCCAGTGAGGAGATGGGAAAGATCTCCCTCGGACCTGCTCTGCTCTATTTCTCTTTGCCTACAGGTACATGGCCCCGATACATTACTCTCCCTGCTGGCAAACACATGCATGTGTATTTCAACTTTGGGGTGCACACCTTAATGCAATAGGCTGCGCACACCTATGGGCGGTGTAGGTGGAAGCGGCGGTGGAGGAGGACCAGGGCCGGATTAAGAGCATCATGGGCTTGGTGCTGAGGATTTTGAAGGGCCTTAAGGGCCGTGCCTTGCCATGCACCCAGAGGAGGAAGGGTGCAGCCATGCATGCCTAATTCAACATGGGATGCTGTCTCGGAAGCCCATAAACACATCCATGCATCGGCAACTGTCCCTCCTTGTCCGGCCTTCGCGCTGTGTGGGGAGGTTCTGAGGGTGCTGCCTGGGGAAGCGAGCATAGAAGCCAGACTTCTGTGTTTACAAGTGACAGAAGAGCGGTAACAGTGAATATGGCCAACCCGGGGCCTATATAAAAGGTAGGGGCCTGGAGCTGCAGCTCCAATAGCCCCTACGTTAATCTGGCCCTGAGGATGAGGACGAGGTAGCCAACACTGCTTCTTTTCACAAATTTTAAATGAGGGTACACCCCAAAAGAGTGAGAAAGAGCAAAAATGGAACAATGGGTGGGTAAGGTCGGTATCCATTGCTATTCTGCATAAGGTACGGAAAAGTCCCGTGGAATCCATGCCTGGTTCATTTTAATGAACGTGAGCTTGTCCACATTGTCTCTGGACAGGCGGCTGCGCTTGTCTGTTATAACGCCCCCAGCCGTGCTAAATACCCGTTCAGATAATACACTGGCTGCAGGGCATGCCAGCACCTCCAAGGCGTAAAGGGCAAGCTCAGGCCATGTGCCCAATTTGGAGACCCAGAAGTTGAAGGGGGCAGACCCCTCATTCACTACATGTAGGCGTGTGCACACATACTGCTCCACCATGTTGGTAAAATGCTGCCTCCTGCTAAGACGTTCCATCTGAGCTGCTGGTGCTGTTGTTTGTTGTGGCGTGCTGACAAAGCTTTTCCACATTTCGGCCTTGCTAACCCTGCCTTCTGAGGTGCTGGCGGTGCCCTGGTTGGGTTGGCGACCTCCTCCTCCTCCTCCTCTGCCTTGTGCTTCCACTGCGGCCCCGCTGTCAGATGGGAATGCCAGCAGCATGGCGTCTACCAGCGTGCGCTTGTACTCGCGCATCTTGCGATCGCGCTCCAGTGAGTGAATTAAGGACGGTACGTTGTCCTTGTAACGGGGATCCAGCAGCGTGGCCACCCAGTAATCAGCACAAGTTAGAATGTGGGCAACTCGGCGGTCGTTGTGGAGACACTGCAGCATGTAATCGCTCATGTGTGCCAGGCTGCCCAGAGGCAACGAAAGGCTGTCCTCTGTGGGAGGTGTATCGTCCGTGTCCTCTGTATCCCCCCAGCCACGCACCAGTGATGGCCATGAGCTGGCCTGGGTGCCACCCTGCTGTGAACATGGTTCCATCTCCTCCTCCAGCTCCTCCTCCTCCTCATCCTCCTCATCCTCCAGAACTGTGCCCCTGCTGGACAATTGTGTCCCTGGCGTTTGTGTGTGCAGGAACCCACCCTCGGAGCCCCTTGCGAATGACTGCCCTGAAAGCCTTGGAAATGTTACCTCTTCATCCTCCTCCTCATCCTGTGCCACATCCTCTTCCATCATCGCCCGAATTGTTTTTTCAAGGAGGCATAGAAGTGGGATAGTTAAGCTGGGAACGGCGTCATTGCCACTGGCCATGTTGGTGGAGTACTCAAAACAGCGCAACAATGCACACAGGTCTCGCATGGAGGCCCAGTTATTGGTGGTGAAGTGGTGCTGTTCCGCAGAGCGACTCACGCGTGCGTGCTGCAGCTGAAACTCCACTATGGCCTGCTGCTGCTCGCACAGTCTTTCCAGCATGTGCAAGGTGGAGTTCCACCTTGTGGGCACGTCACATATGAGGCGGTGAGCGGGAAGGCCGAAGTTACGCTGCAGCGCTGCCAGGCGAGCAGCAGCAGGGTGAGAACGCCGAAAGTGCGCACAAACGGCCCGCACTTTCTGCAGCAGCTCTGACATATCGGGGTAGTTTTTAAGGAACCTCTGCACCACTAAATTCAGCACATGCGCCAGGCAAGGGATGTGTGTCAAACCGGCTAGGCCCAGAGCTGCTATGAGATTTCGCCCGTTATCGCACACCACCAGGCCGGGCTTGAGGCTCGCTGGCAGCAACCACTCATTTGTCTGCTGTTCCATGCTCCTCCACAACTCCTGCGCGGTGTGTGGTTTGTCCCCCAAACAGGCAAGTTGTAAAACTGCCTGCTGTCGTTTACCCCTGGCCGTGCTGAAGTTGGTGGTGAAGGTGTTACGCTGTCCGGATGAGGAGGCGGTAGAGGATGAGGAAGCGGAGTAGGAGGAGTTAGGAACAGGAGGCAAACTGAAGCGCCCTGCAATCCTCGGTGGTGGAAGGACATGCGCCAAATTGCTATCCGCCTCAGGCCCATCCGCCACTGCATTTACCCAGTGTGCCGTTAGGGAGATATAACGCCCCTGACCGTGCTTACTATTCCACGTATCGGTAGTTAGGTGGACCTTGGCACAGATGGCGTTGCGCAGTGCACACCTGATTTTTTCCCCCACTTGGTTGTGCAGGGAAGGGATGGCTTGCCTGGAAAAGTAGTGGCGGCTGGGCACGACGTACTGTGGGACAGCCACCGACATAAGGTTTTTAAAACTGTGCGTCTCCACCAGACGGAATGACAGCATTTCAAAGGCCAATAATTTTGAAATGCTGGCATTCAGGGCCAGGGATCGCGGGTGGGTAGGGGGGTACTTCCTCTTCCTCTCAAGTGTTTGGGAGATGGAAAGCTGAACGCTTCCACGGGACATTGTGGAGATGGTTGTTGGTGACCCAGGTGGTGGTGTTGCTGACAGATCGTCTGTTTGCGGGGTGGCAGGTGCCGGTATCACTACAGATGTGGCTGGAGCGGCCGAGACTTTTGAAGGTGTGTACTCCACTGCAGCTCGTGCTTTGCACTTAGATGCCTGATCATGCAGGTTGTGCTCAGGTTGAGAAGGTTTATGCCTCGCTTCAAGCTCTGATTGCACAGGGTGCAAACCACTCGTGTCCTGTCATCAGCACATTTTCTAAAGAACTTCCACGCTAGAGAACTCCTTTGAGCTGACTTTGGTGCGCTCGTTCCCTTGCTGCGTTGGGCAGTAGCGGGCGTAGTGTCTAGGGCACGGCCGCTCCGCTTCTGCACCCTGCTCCCTCTTCTGCTGTGCTGGTGGCTCTGTGCGACCACCGCCTCTTCCTCCAAACTACTCAGGTCACCTGCATGACGTTCATTCCATGTGGGGTCGAGGACCTCATCGTCCTCCACATCATCTTCCACCCAGTCTTCACCCCTGCCCTCCTTGTCGGTCTCCACAATGCTGAACGCCGCAGCAGTTGGCACCTGCGTTTCGTCATCATCGGAGACGTGCTGCGATGATCCTTGCATGTACTCATCTTGAGAAATAAGTGGTTGGGCATCGCTGCACTCAATCTCTTCCACTTCTGGGGCAGGGCTAGGTGGATGGCCCTGGGAAACCCTGCTGACAGAGTCATCAAAAAGAAGAAGAGACTGCTGTATGGCTTGGGGCTTAGACTGCTTGCCTGATTTGCAAGGGGGTGAGGTGAAAGACGGTTGGACATCGGCTGCAGGTGCCAACTCTGACCTTTCTGCAGTAGACTGGGTGGGAGACAATGTGAAGGAACTGGAGGCACTGTCAGCAGCAAACCAATCTACTATCGCCTCCACTTGTTCTGGCCTCATCACTTCTAGGGGCGTATGATGCCCTACCAAATACTGATGCAGGTTCTGTCGCCTACTCACACTTGAGGAAGGTGTTTCACCTGTGCGTGTAGCTGGCACAGATCGACCACGTCCTCTCCTTGCAACAGGAGCTCTACCAGCAGCACCACGACCCAGGCCACGGCCCTTATTTGACGGTCTCCTCATATTTCTGTAATTTAAGATCTTGCCCTAGAAAGGTTTTTATTGAATAGCGGAATAGGAAATATGATCCAAAAAAGTGTATGTATCTCGCACGTACAAAACCACACTAGGCCCCAATTACTATTGTTTCTACCCCTAAAAGGATGGATGAGGAGTAGGAGGAGTATGGAACAGACAGCACCCTCAAATCTTCAGAAGTATGAGATGAACCTCAAAAACTTGGAAAGGTGGATCTCACACGTACCGACACAGACTATCCCGCAATTCAATTGATCCTCAAAGGTTTTTATTGAATAGCGGAATAGGAAATATGATCAAAAAAAGTGTATGTATCTCGCACGTACACAACCACACTAGGCCCCAATTACTATTGTTTGTACCCCTAAAAGGATGGATGAGGAGTAGGAGGAGGAGTATGGAACAGGCAGCACCCTCAAATCTTCAGAAGTATGAGACGAACCCCAAAAACTTGGAAAGGTGGATCTCACACGTACCGACACAGACTATCACGCAATTTAATTGATCCCCAAAGGATTTAATTGAATAGCGGAATAGAAAATATGATCAAAAAGAAAGTGTATGTATCTCACACGTACACCACCACACTAGGCCCCAATTACTATTGTTTGTACCCCTAAAAGGATGGTTGAGCAGTAGGAGCAGGAGTATGGAACAGGCAGCACCCTCAAATCTTCCGAAGTATGAGATGAACCCCAAAAACTTGGAAAGGTGGATCTCACACGTACCGACACAGACTATCACGCAATTTAATTGATCCCCAAAGGATTTAATTGAATAGCGGAATAGAAAATATGATCAAAAAGAAAGTGTATGTATCTCACACGTACACCACCACACTAGGCCTCAATTACTATTGTTTGTACCCCTAAAAGGATGGTTGAGCAGTAGGAGCAGGAGTATGGAACAGGCAGCACCCTCAAATCTTCCGAAGTATGAGATGAACCCCAAAAACTTGGAAAGGTGGATCTCACACGTACCGACACAGACTATCACGCAATTTAATTGATCCCCAAAGGATTTAATTGAATAGCGGAATAGAAAATATGATCAAAAAGAAAGTGTATGTATCTCACACGTACACCACCACACTAGGCCCCAATTACTATTGTTTGTAGCCCTAAAAGGATGGTTGAGCAGTAGGAGCAGGAGTATGGAACAGGCAGCACCCTCAAATCTTCAGAAGTATGAGATGAACCCCAAAAACTTGGAAAGGTGGATCTCACACGTACCGACACAGACTATCACGCAATTTAATTGATCACCAAAGGTTTTAATTGAATAGTGGAATAGAAAATATGATCAAAAAGAAAGTGTATGTATCTCGCACGTACACCACCACACTAGGCCCCAATTACTATTGTTTGTACCCCTAAAAGGATGGTTGAGCAGTAGGAGCAGGAGTATGGAACAGGCAGCACCCTCAAATCTTCAGAAGTATGAGATGAACCCCAAAAACTTGGAAAGGTGGATCTCACACGTACCGACACAGACTATCACGCAATTTAATTGATCCCCAAAGGTTTTAATTGAATAGCGGAATAGAAAATATGACCAAAAAGAAAGTGTATGTATCTCGCACGTACACCACCACACTAGGCCCCAATTACTATTGTTTGTACCCCTAAAAGGATGGTTGAGCAGTAGGAGCAGGAGTATGGAACAGGCAGCACCCTCAAATCTTCAGAAGTATGAGATGAACCCCAAAAACTTGGAAAGGTGGATCTCACACGTACCGACACAGACTATCACGCAATTTAATTGATCCCCAAAGGTTTTAATTGAATAGCGGAATAGAAAATATGATCAAAAAGAAAGTGTATGTATCTCGCACGTACACCACCACACTAGGCCCCAATTACTATTGTTTGTACCCCTAAAAGGATGGTTGAGCAGTAGGAGCAGGAGTATGGAACAGGCAGCACCCTCAAATCTTCAGAAGTATGAGATGAACCCCAAAAACTTGGAAAGGTGGATCTCACACGTACCGACACAGACTATCACGCAATTTAATTGATCCCCAAAGGTTTTAATTGAATAGCGGAATAGAAAATATGATCAAAAAGAAAGTGTATGTATCTCGCACGTACACCACCACACTGGGCCCCAATTACTATTGTTTGTACCCCTAAAAGGATGGTTGAGCAGTAGGAGCAGGAGTATGGAACAGGCAGCACCCTCAAATCTTCAGAAGTATGAGATGAACCCCAAAAACTTGGAAAGGTGGATCTCACATGTACCGACACAGACTATCACGCAATTTAATTGATCCCCAAAGGTTTTAATTGAATAGCGGAATAGAAAATATGATCAAAAAGAAAGTGTATGTATCTCGCACGTACACCACCACACTCGGCCCCAATTACTATTGTTTGTACCCCTAAAAGGATGGTTGAGCAGTAGGAGGAGGAGTATGGAACAGGCAGCACCCTCAAATCTTCAGAAGTATGAGATGAACCCCAAAAACTTGGAAAGGTGGATCTCACACGTACCGACACAGACTATCACGCAATTTAATTGATCCCCAAAGGTTTTAATTGAATAGCGGAATAGAAAATATGATCAAAAAGAAAGTGTATGTATCTCACACGTACACCACCACACTAGGCCCCAATTACTATTGTTTGTACCCCTACAAGGATGGTTGAGCAGTAGGAGCAGGAGTATGGAACAGGCAGCACCCTCAAATTTTCAGAAGTATGAGATGAACCCCAAAAACTTGGAAAGGTGGATCTCACACGTACCGACACAGACTATCACGCAATTTAATTGATCCCCAAAGGTTTTAATTGAATAGCGGAATAGAAAATATGATCAAAAAGAAAGTGTATGTATCTCGCACGTACACCACCACACTAGGCCCCAATTACTATTGTTTGTACTCCTAAAAGGATGGTTGAGCAGTAGGAGCAGGAGTATGGAACAGGCAGCACCCTCAGATCTTCAGAAGTATGAGATGAACCCCAAAAACTTGGAAAGGTGGATCTCACACGTACCGACACAGACTATCACGCAATTTAATTGATCACCAAAGGTTTTAATTGAATAGCGGAATAGAAAATATGATCAAAAAGAAAGTGTATGTATCTCGCACGTACACCACCACACTAGGCCCCAATTACTATTGTTTGTACCCCTAAAAGGATGGTTGAGCAGTAGGAGCAGGAGTATGGAACAGGCAGCACCCTCAAATCTTCAGAAGTATGAGATGAACCCCAAAAACTTGGAAAGGTGGATCTCACACGTACCGACACAGACTATCACGCAATTTAATTGATCCCCAAAGGTTTTAATTGAATAGCGGAATAGAAAATATGATCAAAAAGAAAGTGTATGTATCTCGCACGTACACCACCACACTAGGCCCCAATTACTATTGTTTGTACCCCTAAAAGGATGGTTGAGCAGTAGGAGCAGGAGTATGGAACAGGCAGCACCCTCAAATCTTCAGAAGTATGAGATGAACCCCAAAAACTTGGAAAGGTGGATCTCACACGTACCGACACAGACTATCACGCAATTTAATTGATCCCCAAAGGTTTTAATTGAATAGCGGAATAGAAAATATGATCAAAAAGAAAGTGTATGTATCTCGCACGTACACCACCACACTAGGCCCCAATTACTATTGTTTGTACCCCTAAAAGGATGGTTGAGCAGTAGGAGCAGGAGTATGGAACAGGCAGCACCCTCAAATCTTCAGAAGTATGAGATGAACCCCAAAAACTTGGAAAGGTGGATCTCACACGTACCGACACAGACTATCACGCAATTTAAATGATCCCCAAAGGTTTTAATTGAATAGCGGAATAGAAAATATGATCAAAAAGAAAGTGTATGTATCTCGCACGTACACCACCACACTAGGCCCCAATTACTATTGTTTGTACCCCTAAAAGGATGGTTGAGCAGTAGGAGGAGGAGTATGGAACAGGCAGCACCCTCAAATCTTCAGAAGTATGAGATGAACCCCAAAAACTTGGAAAGGTGGATCTCACACGTACCGACACAGACTATCACGCAATTTAATTGACCCCCAAAGGTTTTAATTGAATAGCGGAATAGAAAATATGATCAAAAAGAAAGTGTATGTATCTCACACGTACACCACCACACTAGGCCCCAATTACTATTGTTTGTACCCCTAAAAGGATGGTTGAGCAGTAGGAGCAGGAGTATGGAACAGGCAGCACCCTCAAATCTTCAGAAGTATGAGATGAACCCCAAAAACTTGGAAAGGTGGATCTCACACGTACCGACACCGACTATCACGCAATTTAATTGATCCCCAAAGGTTTTAATTGAATAACGGAATAGAAAATATGATCAAAATGAAAGTGTATGCATCTCGCACGTACACCACCACACTAGGCCCCAATTACTATTGTTTGTACCCCTAAAAGGATGGTTGAGCAGTAGGAGCAGGAGTATGGAACAGGCAGCACCCTCAAATCTTCAGAAGTATGAGATGAACCCCAAAAACTTGGAAAGGTGGATCTCACACGTACCGACACAGACTATCACGCAATTTAATTGATCCCCAAAGGTTTTAATTGAATAGCGGAATAGAAAATATGATCAAAAAGAAAGTGTATGTATCTCGCACGTACACCACCACACTAGGCCCCAATTACTATTGTTTGTACCCCTAAAAGGATGGTTGAGCAGTAGGAGCAGGAGTATGGAACAGGCAGCACCCTCAAATCTTCAGAAGTATGAGATGAACCCCAAAAACTTGGAAAGGTGGATCTCACACGTACCGACACAGACTATCACGCAATTTAATTGATCCCCAAAGGTTTTAATTGAATAGCGGAATAGAAAATATGATCAAAAAGAAAGTGTATGTATCTCGCACGTACACCACCACACTAGGCCCCAATTACTATTGTTTGTACCCCTAAAAGGATGGTTGAGCAGTAGGAGCAGGAGTATGGAACAGGCAGCACCCTCAAATCTTCAGAAGTATGAGATGAACCCCAAAAACTTGGAAAGGTGGATCTCACACATACCGACACAGACTATCACGCAATTTAATTGATCCCCAAAGGTTTTAATTGAATAGCGGAATAGAAAATATGATCAAAAAGAAAGTGTAGGTATCTCACACGTACACCACCACACTAGGCCCCAATTACTATTGTTTGTACCCCTAAAAGGATGGTTGAGCAGTAGGAGGAGGAGTATGGAACAGGCAGCACCCTCAAATCTTCAGAAGTATGAGATGAACCCCAAAAACTTGGAAAGGTGGATCTCACACGTACCGACACAGACTATCACGCAATTTAATTGATCCCCAAAGGTTTTAATTGAATAGCGGAATAGAAAATATGATCAAAAAGAAAGTGTATGTATCTCACACGTACACCACCACACTAGGCCCCAATTACTATTGTTTGTACCCCTAAAAGGATGGTTGAGCAGTAGGAGCAGGAGTATGGAACAGGCAGCACCCTCAAATCTTCAGAAGTATGAGATGAACCCCAAAAACTTGGAAAGGTGGATCTCACACGTACCGACACAGACTATCACGCAATTTAATTGATCCCCAAAGGTTTTAATTGAATAGCGGAATAGAAAATATGATCAAAAAGAAAGTGTATGTATCTCGCACGTACACCACCACACTAGGCCCCAATTACTATTGTTTGTACCCCTAAAAGGATGGTTGAGCAGTAGGAGCAGGAGTATGGAACAGGCAGCACCCTCAAATCTTCAGAAGTATGAGATGAACCCCAAAAACTTGGAAAGGTGCATCTCACACGTACCGACACAGACTATCACGCAATTTAATTGATCCCCAAAGGTTTTAATTGAATAGCGGAATAGAAAATATGATCAAAAAGAAAGTGTATGTATCTCGCACGTACACCACCACACTAGGCCCCAATTACTATTGTTTGTACCCCTAAAAGGATGGTTGAGCAGTAGGAGCAGGAGTATGGAACAGGCAGCACCCTCAAATCTTCAGAAGTATGAGATGAACCCCAAAAACTTGGAAAGGTGGATCTCACACGTACCGACACAGACTATCACGCAATTTAATTGATCCCCAAAGGTTTTAATTGAATAGCGGAATAGAAAATATGATCAAAAAGAAAGTGTATGTATCTCACACGTACACCACCACACTAGGCCCCAATTACTATTGTTTGTACCCCTAAAAGGATGGTTGAGCAGTAGAAGCAGGAGTATGGAACAGGCAGCACCCTCAAATCTTCAGAAGTATGAGATGAACCCCAAAAACTTGGAAAGGTGGATCTCACACGTACCGACACAGACTATCACGCAATTTAATTGATCCCCAAAGGTTTTAATTGAATAGCGGAATAGAAAATATGATCAAAAAGAAAGTGTATGTATCTCGCACGTACACCACCACACTAGGCCCCAATTACTATTGTTTGTACCCCTAAAAGGATGGTTGAGCAGTAGGAGCAGGAGTATGGAACAGGCAGCACCCTCAAATCTTCAGAAGTATGAGATGAACCCCAAAAACTTGGAAAGGTGGATCTCACACGTACCGACACAGACTATCACGCAATTTAATTGATCCCCAAAGGTTTTAATTGAATAGCGGAATAGAAAATATGATCAAAAAGAAAGTGTATGTATCTCGCACGTACACC
Organism: Pelophylax lessonae; assembly: GCF_965119305.1. Lineage (NCBI taxonomy): Eukaryota > Metazoa > Chordata > Amphibia > Anura > Ranidae > Pelophylax > Pelophylax lessonae. The sequence goes on from NC_138773.1 coordinate 40,345,852, forward strand.
ACCACACTAGGCCCCAATTACTATTGTTTGTACCCCTAAAAGGATGGTTGAGCAGTAGGAGGAGGAGTATGGAACAGGCAGCACCCTCAAATCTTCAGAAGTATGAGATGAACCCCAAAAACTTGGAAAGGTGGATCTCACACGTACCGACACAGACTATCACGCAATTTAATTGATCCCCAAAGGTTTTAATTGAATAGCGGAATAGAAAATATGATCAAAAAGAAAGTGTATGTATCTCACACGTACACCACCACACTAGGCCCCAATTACTATTGTTTGTACCCCTAAAAGGATGGTTGAGCAGTAGGAGCAGGAGTATGGAACAGGCAGCACCCTCAAATCTTCAGAAGTATGAGATGAACCCCAAAAACTTGGAAAGGTGGATCTCACACGTACCGACACAGACTATCACGCAATTTAATTGATCCCCAAAGGTTTTAATTGAATAGCGGAATAGAAAATATGATCAAAAAGAAAGTGTATGTATCTCGCACGTACACCACCACACTAGGCCCCAATTACTATTGTTTGTACCCCTAAAAGGATGGTTGAGCAGTAGGAGCAGGAGTATGGAACAGGCAGCACCCTCAAATCTTCAGAAGTATGAGATGAACCCCAAAAACTTGGAAAGGTGGATCTCACACGTACCGACACAGACTATCACGCAATTTAATTGATCCCCAAAGGATTTAATTGAATAGCGGAATAGAAAATATGATCAAAAAGAAAGTGTATGTATCTCACACGTACACCACCACACTAGGCCCCAATTACTATTGTTTGTACCCCTAAAAGGATGGTTGAGCAGTAGGAGGAGGAGTATGGAACAGGCAGCACCCTCAAATGTTCAGAAGTATGAGATTGTGTTCACTGTACCCCACAAAGATTGTGTTCACTGCACCCCACAAAGATTGTGTTCACTGCACCTCAAAAAGGATTTTGTTCACTGCACCCCACAAAGATTGTGTTCACTGCACCCTAAAAGGATTTTGTTCACTGCACCCCAAAAAGATTGTGTTCACTGTACCCCCCAAAGATTCTGTTCACTGCACCCCACAAAGATTCTGTTCCCTGTACCCCACAAAGATTCTGTTCACTGCACCCCACAAAGGATTTTGTTCACTGCACCCCAAAAAGATTGTGTTCACTGCACCCCAAAAAGGATGTTGTTCACTGCACCCCAAAAAGGATTTTGTTCACTGCACCCCAAAAAGATTGTGTTCACTGCACCCCACAAAGATTGTGTTCACTGCACCCCACAAAGGATTTTGTTCACTGCACCCCAAAAAGATTGTTCACTGTACCCCCCAAAGATTGTGTTCACTGCACCCCACAAAGGATTTTGTTTACTGCACCCCAAAAAGATTGTGTTCACTGTACCCCCCAAAGATTGTGTTCACTGCACCCCACAAAGATTATGTTCACTGTACCCCACAACGATTGTGTTCACTGCACCCCACAAAGGATTTTGTTCACTGCACCCCAAAAAGAATGTGTTCACTGCACCCCAAAAAGGATTTTGTTCACTGCACCCCAAAAAGGATGTTGTTCACTGCACCCCAAAAATATTGTGTTCACTGCACGCCACAAAGATTGTGTTCACTGCACCCCACAAAGGATTTTGTTCACTGCACCCCAAAAAGATTGTGTTCACTGCACCCCAAAAAGGATGTTGTTCACTGCACCCCAAAAAGGATTTTGTTCACTCCACCCCAAAAAGATTGTGTTCACTGCACCCCACAAAGATTGTGTTCACTGCACCCCACAAAGATTCTGTTCCCTGTACCCCACAAAGATTGTGTTCACTGCACCCCACAAAGGATTTTGTTCACTGCACCCCAAAAAGATTGTGTTCACTGCACCCCAAAAGGATGTTGTTCACTGCACCCCAAAAAGGATTTTGTTCACTGCACCCCAAAAAGATTGTGTTCACTGCACCCCACAAAGATTGTGTTCACTGCACCCCACAAAGGATTTTGTTCACTGCACCCCAAAAAGATTGTGTTCACTGTACCCCCCAAAGATTGTGTTCACTGCACCCCACAAAGATTCTGTTCACTGTACCCCACAAAGATTGTGTTCACTGCACCCCACAAAGGATTTTGTTCACTGCACCCCAAAAAGATTGTGTTCACTGCACCCCAAAAAGGATTTTGTTCACTGCACCCCAAAAAGGATGTTGTTCACTGCACCCCAAAAAGGATTTTGTTCACTGCACCCCAAAAAGATTGTGTTCACTGCACCCCACAAAGGATTTTGTTCACTACACCCCAAAAAGATTGTGTTCACTGCACCCCAAAAAGGATTTTGTTCACTGCACCCCAAAAAGGATGTTGTTCACTGCACCCCAAAAAGGATTTTGTTCACTCCACCCCAAAAAGATTGTGTTCACTGCACCCCACAAAGATTGTGTTCACTGCACCCCAAAAAGATTGTGTTCACTGCACCCCACAAAGGATTTTGTTCACTGCACCCCAAAAAGATTGTGTTCACTGCACCCCAAAAATGATTTTGTTCACTGCACCCCAAAAAGGATGTTGTTCACTGCACCCCAAAAAGGATTTTGTTCACTCCACCCCAAAAAGATTGTGTTCACTGCACCCCACAAAGATTGTGTTCACTGCACCCCAAAAAGGACGTTGTTCACTGCACCCCAAAAATATTGTGTTCACTGCAGCTCACACACAGAAAAATGGATGTGGATCACTGACACCTGCCTATCTCCTATCCCACACCACACAGCAATATCGATTGTAGTTTGTAGAACACAGTTTCCCTAAAATTCAGCAGCAGCCTCTCCCTAACAGGATTGAGAAGAGATCGTAGATCAGGATTGAGTGCAGAGTCATCCCACCCCCCACACAGCAATATCGATTGTAGTTTGTAGAAGACACTGACCCTATAATTCAGCAGACTCTATCCCTAAAATGCCTACAACTCGCCCTGCCTAAACACTCCGACCTGTCCCTCAATTCTATCCGGACACAAATGGTTTTTTCCTGCCTGCCTTTCCCTAATCAGCAGCCAGCACGTTGATGTGTGCTCTGTCCCTGATCTAAGCAGCATAATGACGCCGCTGCGGCTGCCTGGAACTTATAAAGACTTGGTCACATGCTTCAGACGGCCAATCACAGCTACTGAGACATTTGCAGGCATGGCTGGGATGGCTTAAGGCACACCAGTTAAACAATTGTTGATTGGCTGTTGAAAGCCCGCCATGAAAAGAGCACCAAAGCATGCAAAACCCGGAAATAAAACGACCGAACACTAATTTTTACCCGAACATACAGCAAAGTGTCCGTGTCCGTGTTCGGGTACAAAAAATCCAATTATTCGGTACGAACACGAATAATACAGTCCGTGTTCGCTCAACACTAGAGGAGATTATAACCCTCATATTGTCTACATGTATATATCAAGAGAAGTTTCACCATTTAAACTTGGTAGGTGTTAATATTACCACATAGAGATAGAACGTTGATTTATACATAAGGGCATTGACCTTATCCTATAGGTATACCTTTTATGATTTAGAATAAAGGTTACATTTTAGTTAGGTGGCCTTTGGATGTTTAGGGAAGTGCACCCTCATCTAGTTCTAGTAAATTTCTAACCAGAAAGACTAGTCAGAAATACTGAAAGTAATCTTGTTTGGGTAAACAAGTGGTTGGCAGGAGGCATTCAGAACAACATGGGTTATGAACAGGCAGCCGTCCTCCTCCTCTTGCTTCTCTATTATACAGGTCAGTTTGATTTCAGTTTTTTGTTTTTCATTTACTAAGAGAAGCATTACTTTATTGTCATATTTTGGGAGGTATTTAACAATGGACTCAGTTTAGTTGCATGTTGTAGCAAACACCAGCAGTATATACTGACACAGAAACTGACACTTCATTCTTCAGAGCAGCTGAAGCTCAGCACTCATATCTATCTATCTATTTTATCTATTTTATCTATCTATCTATCTATCTATCTATCTATCTATCTATCTATCTATCTATCTATCTATCTATCTATCTATCTATCTATCTATCTATCTATCTATCTATCTATCTATCTATCTATCTATCTATCTGTATATCTATCTATCTATCTATCTATCTATCCATCTATCTGTATATCTATCTATCTATCTATCTATCCATCTATCTCATATCTATCTATCTATCTATCTATCTATCTATCTATCTATCTATCTATCTATCTATCTATCTATCTATCTATCTATCTATCTATCCATCTATCTCATATCTATCTATCTATCTATCTCATATCTATCTATCTATCTATCTATCTATCTATCTATCTATCTATCTATCTATCTATCCCACATCTATCTATCCATCTATCTCATATCTATCTATCTATCTATCTATCTATCTATCTATCTATCTATCTATCTATCTATCTATCTATCTATCTCATATCTATCTATCTATCTATCTATCTATCTATCTATCTATCTATCTATCTATCTATCTATCTATCTATCTATCTATCTATCTATCTATCTAGTTTATTACATTGTAACACCACTCCACCTACATCACAGTTGTTTTAAACAACACGATCAGTAAACTTGATAGTAGGACTGGTGATGGATAGCTGTGAATGATAGTCGGGTGATATCTGCCCATCTTATGTATCTTTAGGGTTTGGTTGTGTCCCATGTGACTCCCCCATTAGACAAGCGTGTTGTCTTAATCCTGGTGCAGATGTTGGTTCCCACGCATCACATGTAGGGCAGCCCATTGATTTCAAGTGAGAAACATACAAAGTCACCCCTGACCCTTTTTCAAAATCATTCCATACCGAAGTGCATGGTGCGCATCAGCAGATGTGTAGGGGCGATATTAAGAAAATAATTGCACTGCCGAACATCTGCTAAAGGTAGCACGTTTCTGTGCATGTCAGGAAAGTACGCAATTTTGGATGAGTTCCCAACATGCAAAAGTGTAAATGTAGCCTTCATCTACGGTTTTCTGGCCGTTGTCTATCGCCGAAAATAAGAATAAATAAACTGCGCTAACTAGAAACAAATATAAGCAGCTAGCACACTAACAGACATGGGTTGTTAAGCAAAATGGAAAAAAAAGTACCTATATGATAGCATATATATATATATGTGTGTGAAAAAAGAATAAAAGTACACTTACAAACATTCGGGATCAGAAAAGCAGTGAATACAGGTATACAGATCAGGCAATCTGTGACATAATCCTGGCTGCATGAGGCAAAGTCCTGACTAGTTTCATCACAACTGATTTCTTCAGAGGTAAATGCCGGTCACAGATTGCCTGATCTGTATACCTGTATTCACTGCTTTTCTGATCCCGAATGTTTGTAAGTGTACTTTTATTCATTTATTAAATTGTTTAAAGCGGAATTACACTATGTTTGTATTGTCTGCGATTGCCATTTTTATATGATCTGGAGATAAAGAGGTGACTCGTCTCAACTTGACCCCTTGACTACAAACTTGAATATCCGGTGTTACAGCTTGAAGAATTGCAGTATATACATGAGCCTTCCTGACCCTTTTATCATATGATAAGTTGGGTCCACATGTTCCGGTGAGTGCTTAACCGTTGTCTATCGCCGTTTGTTTCTTGGTTTAATGGAATTCTGTAATGGCCACTTTTCCTAAGGGTGAGATAACAGAGGAGTTTATTGGCACACATGGATATCAATACTCTCCAGGGGAGAATGTCCAGTATATATTCTGTAGTATGGTTACAGTGCCTTGCGAAAGTATTCGGCCCCCTTGAACTTTGCGACCTTTTGCCACATTTCAGGTTTCAAACATAAAGCTATAAAACTGTAATTTTTTGTGAAGAATCAACAACAAGTGGGACACAATCATGAAGTGGAACTAAATTTATTGGATATTTCAAACTTTTTTAACAAATAAAAAACTGAAAAATTGGGCGTGCAAAATTATTCAGCCCCCTTAAGTTAATACTTTGTAGCGCCACCTTTTGCTGCGATTACACCTGTAAGTCGCTTGGGGTATGTCTCTATCAGTTTTGCACATCGAGAGACTGAAATTTTTGCCCATTCCTCCTTGCAAAACAGCTCGAGCTCAGTGAGGTTGGATGGAGAGCGTTTGTGAACAGCAGTTTTCAGTTCTTTCCACAGATTCTCGATTGGATTCAGGTCTGGACTTTGACCTGGCCAGTCTAACACCTGGATATGTTTATTTGTGAACCATTCCATTGTAGATTTTGCTTTATGTTTTGGATCATTGTCTTGTTGAAAGACAAATCTCCATCCCAGTCTCAGGTCTTTTGCAGACTCCCATCAGGTTTTCTTCCAGAATGGTCCTGTATTTGGCTCCATCCATCTTCCCATCAATTTTAACCATCTTCCCTGTCCCTGCTGAAGAAAAGCAGGCCCAAACCATGATGCTGCCACCACCATGTTTGACAGTGGGGATGGTGTGTTCAGGGTGATGAGCTGTGTTGCTTTTACGCCAAACATAACGTTTTGCATTGTTGCCAAAAAGTTCGATTTTGGTTTCATCTGACCAGAGCACCTTCTTCCAGATGTTTGGTGTGTCTCCCAGGTGGCTTGTGGCAAACTTTAAACGACACTTTTTATGGATATCTTTAAGAAATGGCTTTCTTCTTGGCACTCTTCCATAAAGGCCAGATATGTGCAGTATACGACTGATTGTTGTCCTATGGACAGAGTCTCCCACCTCAGCTGTAGATCTCTGCAGTTCATCCAGAGTGATCATGGGCCTCTTGGCTGCATCTCTGATCAGTCTTCTCCTTGTATGAGCTGAAAGTTTAGAGGGACGGCCAGGTCTTCGTAGATATGCAGTGGTCTGATACTCCTTCCATTTCAATATTATTGCTTGCACAGTGCTCCTTGGGATGTTTAAAGCTTGGGAAATCTTTTTGTATCCAAATCTGGCTTTAAACTTCTCCACAACAGTATCTCGGACCTGCCTGGTGTGTTCTTTGTTCTTCATGATGCTCTCTGCGCTTTAAACGGACCTCTGAGACTATCACAGTGCAGGTGCATTTATACGGCGACTTGATTACACACAGGTGGATTCTATTTATTATCATTAGTCATTTAGGTCAACATTGGATCATTCAGAGATCCTCACTGAACTTCTGGAGAGAGTTTTCTGCACTGAAAATAAAGGGGCTGAAAAATTTTGCACGCCCAATTTTTCAGTTTTTTATTTGTTAACAAAGTTTGAAATATCCAATACATTTCTTTCCACTTCATGATTGTTTCCCACTTGTTGTTGATTCTTCACAAAATATTACAGTTTTATATCTTTATGTTTGAAGCCTGAAATGTGGCAAAAGGTCGCAAAGTTCAAGGGGGCCGAACACTTTCGCACAGTCACTGTATTTATACAGAGACTTGCACATGGACTTTTAATACCCACCTTGTGCCAGTGCCATTACAGCTGACCAGCTACACGCTGATATTGTCCTGGTTATCCACCCAGGACATACCATTCCATCTTGGATTGTCACTGTCATTCCCCTGCATTATCTATGAGCGCCAGACTACCACAATATACATTTTTTATCCAAATCCTGGTTAAGGGGCCATAGAAGGACATAACTTTTAGCTTTACCTTAACTGACCTAATGCTATATGGTTGAGCTTAATATTTTCCCTATAAGGTGATATCACTCTCCAAACAATTATGATTGGTCATTTACTCACACACTTGTTCTGTATATACTACAGCTAAAACTTGTAATAGTGAGTCTCATCTCAGAGTTGAAATTATGCATGCCTCTGATTTGATCATCTGTGCCACGCTGTAAAGACAGGGGACTCAGTGGCAAAAAAGACATTTGTCATCTGTATCTATTACTTAACACCTTCCCACCTGGTCTATAGCAGATTGACAGCTGTGCGGGTGCTTTCTCCTTCTGAGTGGATGTCACGTGACAGCCTCTCAGAAGGGACCACACAGCGGTGAGATCTGTCACAGGCTGTGTCCACCAGACACAGCCGGTAACTAATCAGTGTACTGTATCAGTGTCGGTTGACCAATTAAAGCATATCAAATGACAGTTGTAAACAATAGATGGCTTCCTTTTATGCCATCCATTGTGTACAATTGTGTTGCTAGCTGTGATTGGTCATTGTGATCACATAGTACAGACAGGGCCAATCACAGCCCATCTTTACCATGTAATTAGCTCTGGCCAATCACAGCTAATCAAAAAAATAAAACAAACTAAATAAATCCATTTTTTAAATTAAATTGCTTGCTTATAGCAATGAAATTCACTGCTGTAAGCAATCATAATGTGTGCAGAAAAAAAAAAAAAAAAAAATTTGATCACTTCCCCAGGGTAGTACAATGTTACTATGGTAACAATATATTGCTCTAGTCACAGTGTGTTAAAAAAAATATCATTAAAAAAAAAAGGAAAGAATGTACTAAAAATATAAAAATAAAAAATTATTAAAATGTGTTTTTTTTTTTCGTACGATCGACAGTCAGTGTCCCTGATTACCTAAAGTCAAAAACAAACAAAAGGAATCACCGGCCTGGCACATTATTCTCAATAACAGGCTTTATTGGTAAAAAGTATATACAGTATATATATATATATATATATATATATATATATATTCACAAACAAAAAGGTATAAAAAAAAGCACATCCATTCCGAACATCTGAAACAAACTATATTCGGTGACCAATGTCCTAAATATATGATGGCTAACGCATTTTGAGGCTTACCCTCTTCTTCAGAGCTCTGAAGACATTGTCACTGAATACAGTTCTGAAGACGTCAGTTGGAATGACGAAACGCAGTGACGTCACGAGGAGTGAGTAGAATGCACGCCGGAAGACACACCGCCGTACACTCTAACTCTGATGTGTGATCAGTCACCGGATTGTTTATAACGTATTTTATACAAACTACAAATGTGTGTGTTTTAGCCCATGAACGGGCAATAAAATATTTTTAATGGCACTACACTATCCGGGGTTTTTCGTTTCTCATCCCTAATAAACACCGCGGAGAGCTGGAGTGGCGCGATACAGAGCTTACCATTGCTGGTCGGGACGACCACTAAAGCGCATTTGGTCTTGATGCTATACAGCAGCTAAGACTAACACCTTCTGGTGAGTGGTCCATTTATACTTATTTTGGGATTTGTATTCGGTGAAGCCTAACCATCACATTGCTAGCGGGGGAATACTCAGAGTATCTGCACTTTGAACAAGCACGGATCACCTTGTTTAATAACCATTGCACAGGATCACTTTGTTCATTTTTAAAATGAGGTTGATTAGAATCACTTTTTATTTATTGTATTTGATCGAGGATTATGTATATGGTGTAACACACATAGCACTTTTTGGTTTGCAACATAACAAGTGGCGCGAGAGATATACCTACTGTACATAGGTGTATTTTATATATAAGATGTAAGACATCACATGTGATTCACACTGCACTGCTCTGCAAATCACATGCGATGTCTGTGTGATGCGAATTTAGCCATACAGATTGTATGGCGGATGTTAGCTCAAATCTCGTCAGGAGGCAATCACGATGATATTACAGCCCTTCAGTTGCTAACCCCCCCTAATAGATAATGAATTCACCCTCGTCCGGCCGGGAGCTATGACAACACATAGCAGTCAAACGTAGTGCAGTCACAACTGTTTATTTCAAGTTTCGTGCTCCCATTTAAAGGATATTTCGGCAGCAGAAACTGCTTGAAACTGGTTACAAGTCATGAGTCAATTTAACAATATGACATATCTTACAGAAACTGTACATGAAAGGCTTTTGTTTCCCTATGCATTTGTGTCAATATGAGGTGTTCCCGAATCTGAATTTGTGTCCTGTGACAGAGTCGCATTTAATTGTCATGTGTTAATATAAGCAATTGTCAATTGTTTACGGTGGTGTCAGTAATCTCTTATGCAAAGTGTCTTGTAATCTAAATGCTAAATATCCAACTGTCAAGTGTTCAAATGAATGAATGGAGGGGTGGTTTAACATGTCGTCTAAATTCAAAATACAGCTGGCTAGTCTGGCTTGTTAAATCTGTAATTGCAGGGGCCACATTTCATCGTAGAATGAGCCCTAACAAAATGTAATATGAAATATAATTTTTGTAAGGCACGTTGATACACTCTTTCAACCCAACCTTTGATCCCAGCTTATTCATAACGGTGGGATCACTTAGAGTCTTTGAATATTATTCCAAGGAGTATGTAGGCTGGTGACTTGGTTGTGTGCACATAGGGATATAACTTCTTAGAATTCTATCAAATCAAAACAGACATGTTCAATGGGGGTGGGGGGGGGGCATAGCTTGCAAGAATCCATGGCCTGAAAAATCCAACTCCATTATTATGGCAATAAAGTCACTACAAAATAGACCATGGCAGCACATACCACATGTTGACGATGGCTTGTGATTTTTCAACATGTCCTAAGGCCTTTCCAGGAAAGGGCAAAAAATAAACCTCCCGTCTAATGAGAGGAAAAAAATTCCCTTTCAATCCTCGTTTCAGAGCGGTCAGACCAAGTCCCTGGCGGCTATAACGAAAACACAATGTCCTTTGTGTCCAATCGGCTTGACTTTGACTGTAAAGTGGAGACATGAATGTCTCGTGTCTCTCTCTTTTCCTGGGGTGAGCAAGGGCAAAATGAGGAGAGGTTCTCGGGGGGGTGAGCACATGTTGCAAGTAACCAGACAGTGGCTACTAGTGCTCAGCTTGCTACAAAGAGTACCACTGTCGCACGAATGCGACGTCTTCCAGGAGTAGAGGTGTCCGCTGGCATTGTACCAATGCGTCTGTCTAAATCCAGCTGGAATTCGTCTGGTGCTCGTCGTCACAATCTCCAATGATTCGGCTGGTGCTCGTCACAATCTCCAGTCATTCGTCTGGTCCAGGGGTGGGGCTTCCGTCTGTTGCGATGCGTGGATCCAAACCGGGGAGTCGTCTGTCAGTACCGCTGTTCTGGTCACTGCTTGAACTATTGCAGGGGGTCCGTAGGGTGGGTCTAGCGACGTCAGCTTATGGAGGGGCCTTCACCAGGACTCTGTCTCCAGGCTTGAATGGGTGGGTTGGTGCACCTGTTGGCAAAGGAAACGAGAGCGAGAGATCACCATAATCACTGTTTAATTTTTTAATTACCACATATTCCTCTTGCAAAATCTCTAGATATGAGAATAAATGGACTCATGGGGTTGAGATGGGTCTGAAGTCATTCTGACTTTAGCAAGAATAGCAGGTAAGTACAGAGACAAAAATACAAGTTTTACAAGAATGGCAGGAGTATTTTGCGCCACTGGGCTTCTGGCCTATAGGCAGGCAGCAAAAATAAATGCTAGTGAAACTACTCGCAGCACTGAGGTTTAGGGCCTACAGGAAGGCAGGTACTTTTAAAAACAGGAAGGATACCTAATAGCACTATTTTGGGAGAACACAGCATGTCTACGCATGCAACAATGGTGGGGGCCCTTGGAGGGGTTTAACTGCCTTGTATTCCTCCAAAGGTGGAGATGGGTTAAATTGCAGTCCTCTGACTCACCCAAGCAGGCAGCTACCTAGAACTGAGTATCCCTTGCATGGCTAAAAATGCTGTGATCACTGAACAACAGGGAGGGAAATTCAAGCTGTCTTGTGTACATGGACACATAGAGACACACAAAAGAGCTAGAAGTAAGTACTCATGCAAACATAAATTTCACAGTTTGCTCAGTGACACAGAGCAGGAAATTGAAAACAAATAGCCTTGGAGACACAGGATCTGACTTCAAGGACCATTTATATGGGCCTGGGCAATGAGTCACCTTAGAATGAAAAGAGATCAACTAATTGAATTCACCGCAGGAGGTTACCTTAAAAATTTTATCAAAGTAGTAACGCTGGCATAAATTCATTTTAATTCTTAGCATACTATCAACAAGCCAACCACTTCCATCCTATTTTTTTTTTTTTTTTTGGATGACAGCTTTCTATTTTATTATTTAACAATACAGATTTCACATACTGCACATCTGATAACGTGCTGTGACATATAAATGACAATCAGCTTACTAGTTTCCAGAGTTACATATGGTATATGCACACAAATCTGTAAAATTTCATTTGTATCCAAGATTATAATATAAGAATAGTACTACATTATCTGCCTGAGCACATTATCCCATACCAATAATCTTGTCAAGAGAAAAGGTAGTAAAAGCATAAGTGCATAAATTAGATCATGGGTGCAAAAAGTAGTGTTTAGCACCAGAATACAAAGGTATGTACCAATATACCAAAAGAAAACTCTAAAAAAAAAAAAAAACAAAAAAAAAAAACAGAGATGCTTAATTATCTAAAGCATAGCACCTCATTTATGCCAGAGCTCATATATGTCAAATTAGAACACATCAAATATCTGACACCCAATAAATAAAAACTTTCTAACACCCATAAAAACAGTCTAATCAATCAGAAAAAAAACAATTTGAAAACTATACTCCCATAAGGTTGGTTGTCGTTGAAGGCTGTGCTTGGTCGTTCTGAAAATCTCAAATTAAAGTTATCTGAGGAATAAGCATCAAGAAAAGTTTAGTAACAAAACATTTTACTTTTCCTCCTAGAAATAAACCAACGGTTAGAGGAATTTAACATACAGTAAGCATATCAAACATTTCCCTTCCTAACAGTGCACTTCTCTAATACCAAAAATTGTTGACGTCAAAGTAATTATTACCACGTGGATTTCTATATTTTTTTTTTTTTTTATATTATTATTATGGTATACCATAAACTTAAAGAGAAAAAAAAAATTATTATTGTTCACCATGGTTGAAAAAAAATGAGCAGCTCAAAACATTAGTGATTTCTCATTTGAATACAAGAACCCATACGTCACCCATTCTTCAGCAATTCGGAACATTCCTCAAAAACTGGTTTTCTCTACAAGGCAAAACTGATCGTTAATTTGTATGACAATACAACTATTTACAGTCCCTTTGTAGTTACCTGTGTCACAGACAGAAAGAGGGGGGAGGGGGGTTTGTTTGCTAAAAAGGCACTAGAAAATATATTTTTTTAAAAAGCCAGTGATAAAGAAAGAAAAGTCGGTGACACAAAACCTTAATGATGAAAGTTCAAAATTGCTTACGATTTTTTTTTTTTTTTTTTTTAAGGATAGAGATACAATTTTATTCCTTAAGGTCACACTTTACACACCAAATATATATTTCCTTGCTTCTAAAAGCTGCCATGACAAGTGTAGTATGGATTTGTTACCTTTTCCGTGGCAAAATAACATCACTTTAAAACATAAACACAAAACAAATTATTATGCAACCAACATTCATTCAATGTTATGAAATGCTTTGCTGATACAGCACCTTTAGGAACAGTGTTAAAACGAACACAACATAACGATTCATGGATCTAAGGTTGCCCATACACGATACAATTTTCATACAATCTTCCTAAACGTAAATTATATCATGTTGTGGAAATTCTCCTTACCTTGAGAATTTCCCATTATCTTAAGCTCAGCATACAAAGTGAGATCAGCTGAGTTTGAAGGTTTATATATATTTAATAGGGGTGGTGAAGTCAGTGTTTAGACTTTATTGGGAAACCTCGTTTCCCAACTTATGTGGTTTCCTGTGTCTTTAATAATCAGATTTATACACATCCGACTCATGGTTTGCTGATTAACTATCCTTGGTGGGCAAGACTATACCTTCAGGCTCAGCTTAATATCACATACAATCTCCTCATACATCTATACAATGGCATGCAATCTTATATAACGACTAAAATACACTTAAGTGTCTATACAAATATATACACGTTTTGGAGGGAGAATTCACTATCACACACAGTACTGCTTTGTAACCGGGTTCCAAACCCCATTTTATGTTTGGCGCTTCAGGCGCTGGAGTATCAGACCCCATCTTTGGGAATTTCAGATTCCCGGGAGGTGCTAAAATTAGCGGTTAACTGGGTACCGTTTATCTGCTCTGACAGTATAGGGTAGTAATAACAATAATAAAAAATATAATTACTTACCCCATACTGTGTTTTTGGCAGATCTCACTTTCTGACACCAAAACTGTTAGCTCAAATCTCGTCAGGAGGCAATCACGATGATATTACAGCCCTTCAGTTGCTAACCCCCCCTAATAGATAATGAATTCACCCTCGTCCGGCCGGGAGTTATGACAACACATAGTACTCAAACGTAGTGCAGTCACAACTGTTTATTTCAAGTTTCGTGTTCCCATTTAAAGGATATTTCGGCAGCAGAAACTGGTTACAAGTCATGAGTCAATTTAACAATATGACATATCTTACAGAAACTGTACATGAAAGGCTTTTGTTTCCCTATGCATTTGTGTCAATATGAGGTGTTCCCGAATCTGAATTTGTGTCCTGTGACAGAGTCGCCCCGTCTGCATTTAATTGTCATGTGTCAATATAAGCAATTGTCAATTGTTTACGGTGGTGTCAGTAATCTCTTATGCAAAGTGTCTTGTAATCTAAATGCTAAATATCCAACTGTCAAGTGTTCAAATGAATGAATGGAGGGGTGGTTTAACATGTCGTCTAAATGCAAAATACAGCTGGCTAGTCTGGCTTGTTAAATCTGTAATTGCAGGGGCCACATTTCATCGTAGAATGAGCCCTAACAAAATGTAATATGAAATATAATTTTTGTAAGGCACGTTGATACACTCTTTCAGCTGAATTTGCATCGCATTCGGACCCAAGGCGTGCAGGACCCTTCTTTTGGTCTGCACCAGAATCGGATCGCATGGGTGTTCACACCTATGGGATCCGATTCATGTCCAAACTGACAGTTCGCACTGCGATATGCGAACTGATCTGGGGGTGTTGTTAACTTTGTATCGACACTCCCAGCAGTTCGCATATGGCAGTGTGAAGTGGATGCGATCGGTGCGATGCGGGTACCCGCAGTGGATTTGCAGGGTTCCCGCATCGCACCAATGTGAACCGGCACTAAATGTTTACCAAAGACGCATTGGCAAATATTTGACAAAATGATTGATAAATCAATCCTAAGTGATATGGGGTGAGGTTTGATTCACAGGCCAAAACACAGTGGTGGTGTGGCTCTACTATGAATGTCTGTGTTCCCATTAGAGAGATTTCTTATGACCTGTCTTGACAGTGACATCTCCTCAATAGGGACATAGATAGCAATAAAAAATCTAACCGAGGCTATAACACATCGCTGCTCTATCCAAAATAAAAAATAACACCTTGGCTGGAGTTTCGCTTTAAAGTGTAAGTCCACCCTAAAACTAAAATCCCTGCATCTATAGACATCCACGATCTAACGCTAACTAGACTTGTGCAATTTGTTTCGGTCCGAATACAAATTCGGGCAAATTTTTGGTTATTCGGAGATTCAAATGTACTTGAATCTCCAAACGAAATAGTAAATATTTGGATGTGTCCAAATCTCCAATAGAAAAAGTAACGAATAGTAACCAATTTTGTTAAAATTAGTTTTGTTTTTAGTTTTCTAACGAATTCCAACTTTTCATAAAGATCGGGAATTGAAACAGTCGAAAAACAATTGACCGATTCAAATTTTGTGTGAAGAAAAAGCTGGTTAAGCAGCGGGCCAGAAAGCCGGCTGCCCGAGTCCCTAACAACCATGAGTCATCATCTGTCAGTGGGCTTCCCCACTGACAGATGAATTTAAAGAAAAGATTGCCGGCAATTGCCCCGCAATCGAAAAATGTTAAAAAAATACAGCAAGCGCCCCACCCCTCATGAACCATACCAGGCCCCATGCCCTCAACATGGGGGGGGGGGGGTGGGTGCTTTTTGGCATGAGGGCTCTGTGCCCCCCACCCAAAATCAGTTTGTCCCCATGTTGATGAGGGACAAGGGCCTCTTCCCAACAAACCTGGGCTGTGGCTGTTGGGGTCTATGGGCGGGGGGCTTATCGGAATCTTGAAACCCCCATTAACAACACGTGACGTCATGTGTGCCACTGGGCGACGTAACTGGGTAGGCCCGCCCCTTGCCTATATAAGAACTGTCAAAGCGCAGAGCGGGTAGAACTCGGGAGGCCTCCCAGGAGCAAGGGAAGAAGGATGAATCATAGGACAGCCAAGGAGAGCTGCAGAGCTGGAGGGGGCTGGATGAGGGCGGAGATAACAGGAAACTGTTATCCATAAGTATTCATCAAGAGAGGAGA
Source organism: Pelophylax lessonae (assembly GCF_965119305.1). NCBI lineage: Eukaryota > Metazoa > Chordata > Amphibia > Anura > Ranidae > Pelophylax > Pelophylax lessonae. The sequence goes on from NC_138773.1 coordinate 40,362,067, forward strand.
AATGTGCAGGCAAGCAGTGGTGTGAGTGTGTCTGTCGGTTTGAATGTGTGTGTTTGTTTGCGTATACAGTCAGGTCCATAAATATTGGGACATCGACACAATTCTAATCTTTTTGGTTCTATACACCACCACAATGGATTTGAAATGAAACAAACAAGATGTGCTTTAGCTGCAGACTTTCAGCTTCAATTTGAGGGTATTTACATATTTTTATGGACCTGACTGTATATATATATATATATATATATGATCAAAAATCCAGTATAAGCATAGTAATATATGAACTAGAGCATCATCAGCATAGCAGCGGAGTTACCTCATATTTAGAGAACAACACTCCAGATTAAATCACGAGACAACAAGGCAAAACGTCTCCCGGACGAGCATGGAGGCCAAAGTAAACAGGAGCGCTGACTTCACTAACAAATTGACATAGGTAGATGAAGAAAATATATTAAATGTTTGCTCATTATTAAGCAACTTAGAGACCTACCTTACCAAAGAGGCAGGCAGAGACATATATGCACGTGATGTTACACACAAGCAACAGAGAGAAAAACAGGGAGGGAAGGGTGAAGACAACCCATCCACAGCCAGTTTAGGCCCTAAGCAGTGTCCCAGGGTCTTCAGGATATTATATATTCCAAAAATGGTATAAACAAATACCATAAAAAGAAAGGGAAGAGGTCAAAAAGTCTTTATAGTCCGTTCGGTATTTTAAACCGAGACAGGTATGTATGAAACCCTGAAGGGTTAACCTGAATGGCTGGTGAATAAATCCAAACAAAGCTGTGTATTGAGAGCTGCAGCTCCGCAGGAACCCAGTATGGTAAAGCTACTGTGGGGGTACCCCTAAGGGTGAATCCTGTGGAGGGCCCTGCAAACTAAAGATAAAATTGTAAGCTTGATAAATAGAGTTCAGCCATGGATGATTATCTATATAAAGCAGTATAAAGAGAAATAGAGATGAGTACATGGCTATACATGGAGAGCTGGTATTGCACTGCTTCCTGTGTCGCCTGAGCAATGCGAATGGGCAGCGTGCGTTCCTAAATACCGCGCCTCTACCCAGTGCAAAATTGCTGGTCCGGTCGCCGAGCATTAACTTGGCTGGGTCCGGAGTTTGATCGCGCATGCGCCAGTTGCTGGCGCATGCGCGTTGCAAACAAATAGGTTGAACCGTGGCCGGGAGGGGCCAATCCACGGGAGGGGTAGATGACCATGCCAAAGAGGGAGGCGGCCCCCTAGATGAAAAAAAAAAAACAATCGTATGCCAGAAAAGCATCCCGTCCACACGGACAGCCTACACAAAAAATAGCAATGGGAAGAAAGAACGGCAGCGATGCCAAAGTGTCCAACCCCTATGAAAACCGCATGCTCACCTAGGAAATAGTGCCAAAGGTCCTCATCTTCACACCCGGAGTCAGGCCCGTTGCTACAAGGCAGGCAAACCAAGCAATTGCTTAGGGCCCCGAGCTGGCCTGGGGCCCCAAGACAACGACTGGTTAAGAATAAATGCAGGTTTTTTTTTTTGAGGGCGTACCCGGAAGTGATCATGTGACACGCATGGCGTGTCTCTCCGTGCTGAGCCCACCTCTCCCAGGAAGGAACTAGGACGCAGAAGTAAGCCCGAGAGACCGGGAACTCGAAGGACTGAGAGAGCCCTCAAGTCTCCATAGTGCGCCCACGCCACCCCGGAGAGGAGAGGAGAAGCGGAGTTACGGCGGCAGTAGCCCTGGTCGGATGCCTGTAGCGGTAGAAGACCAGCTGTAGCGGCGGAAGAACGGCGGTGGTGAGAGAGCGTGGGCTGCGCAGCATGTCAGCTACACAGACTGTACGGACTGCACTGCTGATGGAGACCTGTGGACTGTAGCTTGGAAAGTGCTACTTGGGAGACGCTCACTCAGCCTGCATCACTGGACCCTCTCCCTCCGGGCTGAGGGACAGTGGCACTTTGCCTTATGTGCAAGTCGGCATATGGGGAGAGAGTCAGTTATTTTCCCTGCACAATCGGCAGCCTGTACTCCATACACAAGGGAGCTAAAAGGAGCAGCTGGATCAGAGGACTGTCGAGTAGGTAAGCCCTCCAGCCAACTATATTACTAGCTCCTATTAAACCGTACTTGAACTGATCACTTGAATTGTATGTGTAAACAACGGCCCTCATGGAACGGGCGTGAGGCACGGTGAAGTGTGAGACCTGTGCAGGAACCTCTCCTTATCTCTTTTCTCGGACATGGGTTTAGGAAGGCTTGATAGGAAAACCTATCTCTCACTGGATGTTTAAGCAGTTTTTTCGTTTCTCCCCACCTGCTGAATAAGGATATAAGATATTAGCCAGTGGAGAACATTACTTGGAGCATTATATTTAAAGAGGCACAGACTCCCCTGAACTGAGTTATAAACAGAGACTACAAGTGGAGGAGGGGAAGGGAGAAGAGTGAGTGGGAAAGGAGGGAGGATGACGCTTACTAAAAGAAAGAAGGGAAAGAAGAATGCAGTAAAGTCACAGACAAGCAGACCAGAGGGAGAGATTGTAAGATTCCTCACTAATAGCCAGAAATTATCCAGAGACGCAAGGATGGAAGCATGTGAGAAGAATGTCCTGACAAGCCCAGGGTCCGGGGATACTCCTAATTCACCAGCCACCTCCCCAGTCTCAGAAAACTATTCAGATAGCCCAGGTAATGGACAAAGAGAAAACATGGCAGCTGGTATACATGCACAGGCTTTGATGCAAAATTCAGAACTGAAAGCTATGCTCCAGGCCTTGCCAACAAAAAACTATATAGTACAAATGATTAATAAAATAGAAGAAACACATCTAAAAGAAATGCAAGTGATAAAAAAAGATATACAAAAGATTACAACACGTCTAGAAGAAGAGGTAGCAGCCAGAAAAATTTTAGAAGGAAAAGTGACCTCGTTAGAATTAATTAGAGATACACAGAGGGAGACGGAAGATACGGTGCAACTTCAATTAGAAGAAATGGAGAATAGAAGTAGACGTAGCAACTTGAGAATTCGGGGGATACCTGAAACTATAAATAATGACAAACTAACCGAAGTGGTGGAAAATATTTTCAAACAGGTTCTGAGGGGTAAACTTCTTGACCGTCTTGAAATAGAAAGGATACACAGAACTTTGGGCCCCAGAAGTAAAGATGAGAAAAGACCAAGAGACGTGATATGTAGATTACATCATTACACGCATAAGGAGACAATTTTAAGGGAGGCTTGGGGAGCAAAGGACATAAATGTGGAAGGAACCCCGATTAAAATCTTTTCAGACATTGCTAGAGGAACACTGAGGAGAAGAGCACTTTTAAGACCCTTATTGGACCTAGCAAAAAAGATGGGGTGCACTTATAGATGGGGATTTCCCTTTTCGGTTATATTTCAAAAAGACGGTCGATATTTTAACCTCAGATCCTTTCAAGATCGAATGGCCCTTTTTCGGTTTATAGGAACAGAACCAATACAGGTTGTAAACTGGCTGGCCCGGATACCGAAGGAAAGATTCCCTCTGTACCCTCAGCGGCAAGAAGAGGGACGAGCCGCTGGGATAGAGGAAGAGAGAGGATAAGGAGGACTGCCTCTTAAATCACTTGCTTATTTTATTTATTTTTTTTTTTTTCTCTCTTTTTCCTCCTCTCCTCCAAATAGAAGGACTCTAAGTGACTGTGAGGAGGGAGCACCATCTACCCTTAGCTTGCTTTTTGTGTGACAGGTTTAGGTTTAGAGCACATTTAGAGAGGGAGTGTTTAAATTTTTTTAATACTCTATATCAGTATTCATTTTTGATACACTCTGTAGGGGACTGTTATAAATTTTTTTTTTTTTTTTTCTTGACAGGTTTTGGATTTAGAACACATTTAGATAGGGAGTGTTGAATTTCTTCAATACTCTCTATCCGTATAATTTTTGACACACTTTACAGGGATTAGGGATTTTTTTTTTTTTTTTCTTCTCTCTTCGACAGGTTCTGGATTTAGAACACATTTAGATAGGGAGTGTTGAATCTCTTCAATAGTCCCTATCCGTATAATTTTTGACACACTTTATAGGGATTAGGGATTTTTTTTTTTTTTTTTTTTTTGGGAAAGAACACATCTTGGGAGGGAGTACTCACATTTTCTAATACGATTTACCCGTTTTATTAATATATAGGCATTTTGCACGGGGAGGTTTTCCCCCTTTTTTCCTTTTTTTTTTTTTTTTTGTATGGCACATGTTGGGTAAACAACACACTTTAGGGGGAGAGTGTTAGTTATTATAATACTTTCTGCCCTTCTTATTAATCCTAAATACACGGGGAGGAGGGATGTTCCCTTTCTTAAAAGACATTACATAGGGGGAGGAGGGGAGGGGGGATTGTGAGACATGTAATTAAGGTGAATAGTGCATGGATAAATGATAATACCGGTATTAAAGAAATATGTACTGTATGTTTGACTGCCCCATGGGGAGGGGAAAGGGGAAGAGTGGAAAGTCAGGGAAAGTAAGAGAGGGGGAAAGAGGTAGAAAGGGGGGGGGGAAGCTACCCACGAAGTATTAAAATATAATGGAGGATGAGTCAAACCCCCCACCCTTTGTATTAGAAAGTGCTACGGAAGGGAAGAACCCCTCTCATTGGCTAGACAAGAGTCAGATAAATGAGAAGCAAGAATTGATAGTCTTTCCACTTCCCCTAACCCCCCTAGGGAGATATATTCTGAGTTTATGATGGGGAGTGAAAGGTAACCCCTCCGAGAGGGGAGGTAGGGAGGGGGAGGGTAACTAGGATAATCCAAGTGGGAGTAAAATGATAATACTTCAATGGAAGGAATTTATACCAGTGAATGTCCGGACTGTTTTACAGGGGGGGAGGTTGGAAGAATGGAAAGATGAGGAAGGTGGGAGAGAGAGGGAGAAAGGGGAGAGGGAAGCTATCAGTGTATTATAGATACAGTGAAGGAAGGAACAGGACCCCACCCCCTGGCTCAAAATTTTGGCATGGAATAGGAGACCCCCCCCCCCTCATAGTTAGACAATTGAAGAATATGGACAGATAATCTTTCCACTTCCACTATCCCCCTCTGGATGTGCATTTGGGGAGATGGTAAAGAGCTGGAGGTGGCCCTCCAGAGAGGAGGGGAGGGGAGAGGGAGAGGAATAGGCTGGGATGCAGGGGAAGGAGGGGAGTAATTAGAATGGCGTTATAGGAGGAAGTTACATGAGAAATCAGAGATAAAAGGGAGGGGGGTGGGAGAGCACGGGGAGTGACACTCCGGGTACAGTCCTTTTTTTGTTCACACAAATGGCACCGAAAAGTGCCGTGTGAGATAAGGATAAGAAAGGATATCCGAAGTGACGAGGGAGAGACTAGACCTCTTATAGAGGCTGACTTCTCTCAATCGTCAGAGGGGGAGGGAAGGGAGGGGAGTAGGGGTTTTTCTTTTTCCTTTTTTTTTTTCCTCTTCTTGTGCTCCGATGACCAGGGATGGAGGATTTAAAAATCACTTCCTACAATGTTAAAGGATTAAATATCCCGGAAAAAAGGCACACATTGTTAACAGAATTGAGACGATTAAAAACTAACATTGCACTAATACAAGAAACGCATTTTAGGGCAGATAAAATATCCCTCATCAGAAATAGATTTTTCCCACATATATATCACTCCACATATACGCAAGCAAAATCCCGCGGGGTTTCTATACTGATCGCAAAGGGTGTACCATGGACTTATCAAGATAGTAGGCACGACTCAGAAGGAAGATTCTTATTTGTTAAAGGATTAATAGGGGAAACGCAGGTAACGCTCGCAACGATATACACACCTAACAATCGACAGGATGCATTTATTTCTAGGACTCTAGCTGAGCTGATGGGGTATACAGAAGGCCAATTAATTCTGGGAGGTGATCTTAATGTACCATTGATATCAGCGGTAGATACATCCTCCGGGACTACTACCCTCACTCCTGGAATGAGTAAACGAATTTTAAGAGCTTTACATAAAGCTCAGTTGATAGACGTATGGCGCCTTCAGCACCCTTCGGAAAAAGAATATACATTTTATTCAATTCCACATAGGAATTACTCTAGAATTGACCTTTTTTTCGTACCTCATGCTCAGCTACAGGCAGTGAAAAGGTCAGAGATTGATAGTATTACATGGTCAGATCATGCTCCAATATCAATAATATATAGCTTGACACCAAATTCGGCACAGAGAAGACGCTTCTGGAGGTTAAACGAGGATTTACTCCAGAGAGAGGAGGTAGTTAAGGAGCTTACAGAGGAGATGAAGGCCTTCTTTGAGATCAATGACCAACCGGAGTGCCGGACGGGGACCCTCTGGGAGGCTCATAAATCGGTGATGAGAGGCATCTTCATCAAGCATGGAGCACGGATAAAAAAGGAAAGGGGGAAGCAAATGCTACAACTTCTAGAAAAACTTAGCTTACTAGAGATAGAACATAAACACACCTTATCAGAGACGGTGGAGGGAGAATTGAAGTTGATTAGAAAACAGATAACGGACCTGTTACAATACAAAGCTAAAGCAGCTATTCAAAGGTGTCGGAAAATGAATTACGAATCAGGTAATAAATGTGGGAAATTATTGGCCAGTACAGTAAGAGAGCAGAAATTGAGGTCGTACATACCGCATATCATCACAACAGAAGGGGCCAAGAAAACGTTACCAACACAAATAACAGCAGAATTTGAGAAATATTATAATTCATTGTACAATTTAAAAAAAACCCCACCATCTTTAGAAGATATTGAAAGATATATAGATCAGTCACAGCTCCCTAAATTGATAGAGGCGGATCGGGAGGATCTAGAGAGGGAAATTACCATCGAGGAGATAAAGCAAGCACTTAAGTCTATGAAGCCTGGGAAAGCGCCGGGCCCAGATGGCCTAACGACTCAATATTATCAGACGCTGTTCCATATCCTAGGCCCATATCTAGCAAGATTATTTAATGCATCAGATATAGATGGGAAATTTTCCAGAGATATACTTACGGCCCATATATCTTTGATACTAAAAGAAGGTAAAGACCCGTCTTCATGCAGCAGTTATAGACCAATTTCTTTACTAAATGTGGATTTAAAAATATTTACTAAAATTCTCGCAAATAGACTGGCAAGGGTCCTCCCAAGCTTAGTACACTTAGATCAGGTGGGATTCATGTCATCAAGGGAGGCAAGAGACAATACTACCCGAATTCTCAACCTAATACAAATAGTAAAGGAAAAAAAGATTCCGTGCGTAGTGTTGAGCACAGACGCAGAGAAGGCATTTGATCGGGTGGGATGGCCTTTCATGTTTGCTGTGCTCAAATATATTGGAATCGGGAAAGAGATGCTGGAAAAAATCACCAGAGTTTACACAGAGCCAACGGCTAGGGTAAAAGCTAATGGCATACTATCGGACGCCTTCCCAATCAGAAATGGCACAAGGCAGGGATGCCCATTATCGCCCTTACTTTTTGCCTTGGTTGTAGAACCTTTCCTATGTAGAATTCGACTAAATCAAGATATTGAGGGGGTAAAGATAAAAGAGAAACAATATAAAATTGCCGCTTACGCGGACGATTTACTATTTTCACTAACTAACCCAGGTATATCATTGCCGAATTTAATACAAGAGTTTAAAAAATTTGGTGCTATGTCATATTTGAAAATCAACTTTGGGAAGTCAGAAGCGATGGGAATAGGGGTACCTATTTCCCAAGTAAATGCACTGAAAAGCAGTTTTGGTTTCAAATGGAAGGAAGAGGCGGTGAGATACCTGGGGACATTCATACCAGCAAAATTAACGCGGGTGTACGATCTCAATTTCTTGCCCTTGATTGCAAAAACGAGGAATCTATTAGAACAATGGCGTAAAGGGATGCACTCATGGTTTGGTAAATGTAATTTGTTAAAGATGACAGTTTTGCCAAAATTTGTGTACTTGTTGCGAGCGTTGCCTGTCAAGATCCCCAGTGTCTTTTTCAAAGTAATACACTCTCTGTTTGTGGAATATATCTGGAATTACAAAAAACCACGAATAGCAAGACGAATTTTAATATGGCCAAAAAAAAAAGGGGGTCTAGCCTTCCCAGATATACGGGCATATTATCAGGCCACTCAAGTGGCCAGAATTTTGGACTGGTGGCACCACTCGGAAAATAAATTGTGGGTACAAATAGAGCAGGAACAAACAGAAGTGGACTTGAAGAGAGCGATATGGTGCTACCAGGTGTTACCTAAGTATTTGAAAAACCATTTGACAATAGGAAATACACTTCGGGTATGTAGACAACCAAATATATACACCAAACTGACAATGAACGAGTCACCGTTATTTCCAATCTTGGGGAACCCACAGTTTGCACCAGGTCTAGATAAAAGACAGTTCGGGGATTTGAGGGAGAAGAAAATTGAGCAGGCCTCGTCTTTCTTGTTACAAAGAAGATGGCCTTCAATTAACCAATTGATTGATAGAGGGGGAATATATAATATCCCTTTCTGGCAAGCAATCCAAATACATCACTATCTGGCCTCAATACCAAGACCAGAAAGCTTTGGTAGAGCATTAACGAGATTTGAACAACACTGTGTGAAGCCAGGGACCTTACTACACACATTATCAATCGCTTACGGGCTACTGACAGATCCGGATGATCAGCCGGAATTGTCTTGGCCGGGAAAATGGGGAAGGGATTTGGGATGTAATTTGACAAGTGAACAGGTCCAGAGGATATTAAGATTTACCTTTAAACCTTCTGGATGCGTCAAAATCCAAGAACTGAATTACAAGCTTATAACAAGATGGTATATTACACCCAAGAAAATACATAGATGGTTCCCGAGGGAATCAGGTTTATGCTGGAGATGCAAAAAAGAGGAAGGTACATTGTACCATATTTTCTGGACCTGTACAGATATAAAACCATTTTGGCAGGGAATAAAAAATATTATCCAAAAATTTACGGAATACAAAATTGAAGAAAATCCGCTTTTCTTCTTACTACAGGGGACAGAGATACCAGTAAGGAGATATGAAAATTCTATCATCCCGTATTTGGTTAATGCAGCTAAGGCATGTATTCCAGGTAATTGGAAAAAAACACAACCCCCCTCGAGGGTAGAATGGATACACAGAGTAGAGGATATTAGAAGAATGGAAGAGCTAATTGCTTTTTCCCAAGATAGACAGGAGAAATATAAAAAGATATGGGAATCATGGAATCTTTTTATGGTCTCTGAGGAAGGGAAACAATTCATAGGAGGATAGATGGGAGGATAATGGAGAGGAGGGATAGTGAGTCCTCCATGCTGAAGGCAGTGGAGCAATTAACTAAACCTTTTTTTTTTTTTTTTTTGGGGGGAGGGGGGGAGGGAAGGGGGAGGAAGGGGTATGGGATGAAAAGGAAAAATAAGGAAGGAATATAAGCCAAGTAAACATTGAAAGAATGGGAGCAATAAAGGTTTATTTGATATTGTATTACTTGTTGAAATGTTAATGTATTTAAGCTGTACTTCCTGAATAAAATTCATATTTGGAAAAGAATAAATGCAACGACATTGTGTAAGGCTGTGAGCGCCCCTTTGATCGTCAATGCAGTAAAGTGCAATGACACTGTTATCAAGGGGGCCCCTCTCTGCCTCAACAGGTTTGTAAAAAGTCTGATAAGATCTGCAGACACAAGAGAGATCCCTGGCCTACCAGCTAGACTTTATGCAGAGTATGGACCAGCCCATGGACAGTGCAGACTGACAGCTCCTACTGTATACAGATAGCAGGGCTCTAAATGCAATTAAAATTCCTGCAGCCGGCGTGGATGAGTGAGGAGCAGATAGCATCAGGGTGAGTAGCTGCTAGGACCCTCTGCTTCAACATCTGCCGAGTGCCGACAGGTCTGAAAACGTCTTTCTTTTTTTTTTCTATCTCCCTTCTAATCTTAGTCTTCCTATGTCTCTTTTTGTTTATCTGTCCCCCTCCTCTCTCTCTCCTTTCTTTCTTTATTATATCTATCTATCTATCTATCTATCTATCTATCTATCTATCTATCTATCTATCTATCTATCTATCTATCTATCTATCTATCTATCTATCTATCTATCTATCTATATCCTATATATAAATATATATACATATATATATATATATATATATATACTGTATATAGATAGATAGATTTTGCTTGGGGCCCCCAAATTCCTTCAAACGGCCCTGCCCGGAGTGTATAGAGAGTCCTCCAGTCTGGCAAAAAATGCTGTGGACTATATATAGAAGACTAATACCACTAAAAGGAGCAGTTATTAAACATGATTAAGTGATAATGATATGGACACATGGAATGCATATCAATTTGACATATAAAGTATACTATAGATAATACAAATAAATAATCAATACACATGAATGATTAAATGATTCAATTTGGATTCGACTAGGTACACAGAACTAGACAATTAAGAACCATATGACCAAAAAAAAAAAAAAAGTTGCCTAATAATGAGCAAATATTTAATATATTTTCTTCATCTTACAACTAACTACCTAACTAACTGTAAATTTTTGTTAGTGAAGTCAGCGCTCCCGTTTACTTTGGCTTCCATACTCGCCTGGGAGACGTTTTGCATTATTGTCTTGTGATGTAATCTGGAGTGTTGTTCCCTATATATGAGGTAACTCCATTGCTATGCTGATGCTCTAGTGCATATATTCCTATGCTTAAACTGGATTTTTGATTTTGTGTATAACTAAGTAAATTCTCTAAATTAATATATCTGTATCTATATTTCTAGTGTAAATACCTGCTTTTGTTGTATTGTTACCCCATTTCCCTGAAGAAGCAGTTTTCCGCGAAACATGTCGGGATATACTGAGAACTTTACATATCTATAGCCGTACTTCTAAGGGAGTGAACTTGGGAACCCTCTAGGTTGTATAATATTGTCTTATACATCTATATAAACAGGCAAAAAATTTGGGGGAGCATACCCATGTATTTCCAAAGCTGCTGCAGCTATGAACCAAAAGACATGTATATTAAAAAAGAATAGCGCGCAAATGCAAAAGAAATTACTACCAAATCTGAAGAGAGTCCATAAATAAAAATGGGGGTTTGGTCCCACCATATGGCCATATCGTGCTCAAGCCCACTACTGCGTCAAAGTACCCCATTATCAGTGGGTCCTACACTATCCATGAAAAAGAGATGAATCCAGCCCTTCTAACCCTTGGAGACAACACTCCTTGCTGGGAAGAATGTGCAAATGCACTACAGGGGACTCCTCCTATATCCATTTGATGGTGGACACTGATTGAGTACAGGTGTATGTGGGGGGTGGGGAGGGCTGCTCAACCTCGATAGTCTGGTCAGACCGAATACATAATAAACAGGCAAAAAATTTGGGGGAGCATACCCATGTATTTCCAAAGCTGCTGCAGCTATGAACCAAAAGACATGTATATTAAAAAAGGAATAGCGCGCAAATGCAAAAGAAATTACTACCAAATCTGAAGAGAGTCCATAAATAAAAATGGGGGTTTGGTCCCACCATATGGCCATATCGTGCTCAAGCCCACTACTGCGTCAAAGTACCCCATTATCAGTGGGTCCTACACTATCCATGAAAAAGAGATGAATCCAGCCCTTCTAACCCTTGGAGACAACACTCCTTGCTGGGAAGAATGTGCAAATGCACTACAGGGGACTCCTCCTATATCCATTTGATGGTGGACACTGATTGAGTACAGGTGTATGTGGGGGGTGGGGAGGGCTGCTCAACCTCGATAGTCTGGTCAGACCGAATACATAATAAACAGGCAAAAAATTTGGGGGAGCATACCCATGTATTTCCAAAGCTGCTGCAGCTATGAACCAAAAGACATGTATATTAAAAAAGAATAGCGCGCAAATGCAAAAGAAATTACTACCAAATCTGAAGAGAGTCCATAAATAAAAATGGGGGTTTGGTCCCACCATATGGCCATATCGTGCTCAAGCCCACTACTGCGTCAAAGTACCCCATTATCAGTGGGTCCTACACTATCCATGAAAAAGAGATGAATCCAGCCCTTCTAACCCTTGGAGACAACACTCCTTGCTGGGAAGAATGTGCAAATGCACTACAGGGGACTCCTCCTATATCCATTTGATGGTGGACACTGATTGAGTACAGGTGTATGTGGGGGGTGGGGAGGGCTGCTCAACCTCGATAGTCTGGTCAGACCGAATACATAATAAACAGGCAAAAAATTTGGGGGAGCATACCCATGTATTTCCAAAGCTGCTGCAGCTATGAACCAAAAGACATGTATATTAAAAAAGAATAGCGCGCAAATGCAAAAGAAATTACTACCAAATCTGAAGAGAGTCCATAAATAAAAATGGGGGTTTGGTCCCACCATATGGCCATATCGTGCTCAAGCCCACTACTGCGTCAAAGTACCCCATTATCAGTGGGTCCTACACTATCCATGAAAAAGAGATGAATCCAGCCCTTCTAACCCTGGGGTTGAGCATCCCATCCCCCACACACACCTGTACTCTATTGGTGTCCTCTATCAAGTAGATATAGGAGGAGTCCCCTGCAGTGCATTAGCACACCTTCCCAGCAAGGAGTGTTGTCTCCAAGGGTAAGAGAGGCTGGATTCACCCCTTTTTTATGGATAGTGTAGGACCCACCGATTATGGGGTACTTTGATGCAGTGGTGGGCTTGAGCACGATATGGCCATATGGTGGAACTAAATCCCCATTTTTATTTATGGATTGTCTCCATATTTGATAGTCTTTTCTTTTGCATGGTTGCGCTATTCTTTTTTAATATACATGTTGCTTGGTCCATAGCTGCACCGGCTTTAGATATACATGTTCAGGGTTTGCTCCCCCAATTTTTTGCTTGTTTATACATCTATATACTTGTTTTTAAATTATGTGTTTATCTATATTGTACGAAATTCTTGGGTGTTGTCTTTTTATTATCTACTCCAATAAAATATTATTATCTTCTATCTATTTCTCACTAGATTCATTTTTCCTGTTCTAGGTACCATTAAAATCCCCTTAAAAATATTTTTGCCCCCATACTCTCTATCTATACCATTACGATTGGGATGAAGGTGCCTTTTAGCCACTTTAGGACTGGAAGGATTTGCCCCCTTAATGACCAGGCCACTATTTTCAACTTGGCACTGTGTGACTTTAACTGACAATTGCGCGGTCATGCAATGCTGTGCCCAAAAGAAATTTACTTCCTTTTTTCCCCAGAAATAGAGCTTTCTTTTGGTGGCATTTGATCACCTGTGCAATTTTTCTTTTTTTGCGCTATACACAAAAAAAGAGCGACAATTCTGAAAAAAAAAAAAAAATATATATATATTTTTCACATTCCGCTATATAACATTCCCAAAAAAAAAATTTTAAAAATCTAATTTTTTTAACATTTTAGGCCAATTTGTTTTCTGCTACATATTTTTGGTAAAAAAAAATTGCAATAAGCGTATTTTGTTTGGTTTGCGCAAAATTGATTGCATCTACTAACCACTGGAAAGATTTATGTCATTTTTATTGTTTTTTTTTTTTTTACTAGTAATGGCGGCGATCTGCGTTTTTTTGCGGGACAACGTCATTATAGCGGACAGATCGGACCCCTGACTGACATTTTTAACACTTTTGGGGGAATCAGTGACATTACTACAGTAATCAGTGCTAAAAATATGCACTGTTACTGTAATAATGACACTGGCAGGGAAGGGGTTAACATTATGGGTGATCAAGCGGTTAAATGTGTACCTAGCGGAGTGGTTCTAACTGTGAGGGGGCTTGGCTTGTGAAATGACCATGGAGACCTGTGTTCCTATATAGAAGGATCACAGGCGCTCTGTGATCATTCCAGGGAGGAGAACGGTTAGCTGTGTTTACAACAGCTGCCCGTCCTTCTCTCTCAGCCGGGAGCGATCGCGGGTGTCAGGCGGCGATCAGAGCCGCCTGCCCACTGCATTGACTTCCCCGCTGATAAGCGGGGGCAGTAGTGCACCGCTGGCGGTGCGTGCTGGCCCCCTAGCCTCCTGCTCGCGAGCGCCACACAATTACGGCGATTTGCCTGGGAGCGGCTGCCTGCTGCAGTACATCTGCGGCGGGCGGTCGTAAAGCTGTTAAAATGTCTTAATGTTTTTTTCCCCTGAGCATCACATTTATTATTTTTGTATAGCTATTTGTCTGTGTAAATCCGGGAGGTGAACAGGCAGCAGCTTCAGCTGCCCACAGTTAAAATGGCTGCAGCCAGACTTAGTGGAGGGAGATTTCTGCAGCAAATTTGCCAAGAACAGAATCACAGTATATATAAAATAATATGCAAAGTGGTTGGAGGGAAGCTTCAGAATATCAAAGATGTTTTAATACAAATTATGTGAGCAGACTGCAGTTTCTCTTTAATATATCGCCAGCCAAGCAAACTGGTTTAGCTTCATTCTCTAGAGGACTTAGAAGGCTTAAGTTTGTTTACATGCACTGATGATATAGCCAAAAGCCCGAGGCACCTACATGCGGTTTGGATCAAATGGTTCTGTAATATTTAGCTATGTTTGTACTGTTCTGCATGTGCATCAGGCCAATGCGGCATAAAGCAATGAGTTGCAAGTCCTGAAATGAGAAATAATATAATTTATGGGATAAGCGATGGGATGAGACATGTGAATATCTTCTGTTCTTAGATAACTTTACTGTCCTACACCTGGCTAGCAGAAGCAGGAAGTTTTTATATGCAGGGCAGCACAGTAGTTAGCACTTCCACCTGGCAGCACCAGGGTTGTTGGTTCAGATTCCAACCATGGCATAACCTGACTGGAGTTTGTATGTTCTCCCTGTGCCTGTATGGGTTTCCTCTAGGTACTCCAGGTTCCTCCTACACTACAAAGACATGCTGGTAGGTTAATTGGCTCCTGTCTAAATTGACCCTACTATGTGTTTGTATGAAGGTGAGTTAGGGACCTTAGATAGTAAGCTCCTTGAGGGCAGGGTCTGATGTGAATGCAATATACTGTGTATATATATATATATATATATATATATATATATACTGTATATATATATATATATATATATATATATATATATATATATATATATACATACATACAGTATCTCACAAAAGTGAGTACACCCCTCACATTTTTGTAAATATTTTATTATATCTTTTCATGTGACAACACTGAAGAAATGACACGGGTTAGCTATTATGTAAAGTAGTGAATGTACAGCTTGTATAACAGTGTAAATTTTCTGTCCCCTTAAAATAACTCAACACACAGCCAATAATGTCTAAACTGCTGGAAACAAAAGTGAGTATACACCTAGGTGGAAATGTTCGAATTAGGGCCAGAATGTCAACATTTGTGTGGCCACCATTATTTTCCAGCACTGCCTTAACCCTCTTGGGCATGGAGTTCACCAGAGCTTCACAGGTTGCCACTGGAGTCCTCTTCCACTCCTCCATGACGACATCACGGAGCTGGTGGATGTTAGAGACCTTGCGCTCCTCCACCTTCCGTTTGAGGATGCCCCCACAGATGCTCAATAGGGTTTAAGTCTTGGCCAGCTTCTTTAGCTAGGCAGTGGTCGTCTTGGAGTTGTGTTTGGGGTCGTTTTGTTGGAATACTGCCCTGCAGCCCAGTCTCCGAAGAGAGGGGATCATCCTCTGCTTCAGTATGTCACAGTACATGTTGCCATTCAATGAACTGTAGCTCCCCAGTGTCAGAAGCACTCATGCAGCCCCAGACCATTACACTTCCACTACCATGCTTGACTGTAGGCAAGACACACTTGTCTTTGTACTCCTCACCTGGCTGCCGCCACACACGCTTGACACCATCTGAACTAAATAAGTTTATCTTGGTCTCATCAGACCACAGGACATGGTTCCTGTAATCCATGTCCTTAGTCTGCTTGTCTTCAGCAAACTGTTTGCAAGCTTTCTTATGCATCATTTTTAGAAGAGGCTTCCTTCTGGGATGACAGCCATGCAGACCAATTTGATGCAGTGTACAGCATTTGGTCTGAGCACTGACAGGCTGACCCCCCACCTCTTTAACCTCTGCAGCAAGGCTGGCAGCACTCATATGTCTATTTCTCAAAGACAACCTCTGGATGTGACGCTGAGCACGTGCACTCGACTTCTTTGGTCCACTATGGCGAGGCCTGTTCTGAGTGGAACCTGTCCTGTTAAACCGCTGTATGGTCTTGGCCACCGTGCTGCAGCTCAGTTTCAGGGTCTTGGCAAACCTCTTATAGCCTAGGCCATCTTTATGTAGAGCAACAATTCCTTTTTCAGATCCTCAGAGAGTTCTTTGCCATGAGGTGCCATGTTGAACTTACAGTGACCAGTATGAGAGAGTGAGAGCGATAACACAAAATTTAACACACCTGCTCCCCATTCACACCTGAGACCTAGTAACACTAACGAGTCACATGACACCGGGGAGGGAAAATGGATAATTGGGCCCAATTTAGACATTTTCACTTACGGGTGTACTCAATTTTGTTGCCAGCGGTTTAGACATTAATGGCTGTGTGTTGAGTTATTTTGAGGGGACAGCTAATTTACACTGTTATACAAGCTGTACACTCACTACTTTACATTGTAGCAAAGTGTCATTTCTTCAGTGTTGTCACATGAAAAGATAGAATAAAATATCTACAAAAATGTAAATGAATGTCACTGTTACCCTGTGTGTATTCATAATCATAATATACCTTTCCACCTCTATACTGAGACAATGAATTATACAAAGACAGCCGTGCTTCTCTATTATACAAGTCAGTTTAATTTCAGTATTATTTAATTTACTACGTGAAGCATTAGTGTTATATTTTGTGAGGTATTGAACAATTGACTTAGTTTTGTTGCATGTTGGCCCAAGACATTGTGCTGCCTGGGTCCAAGAATGAAATGCTGCCCCACCCCCCCCCCCCCCACCAAAAAAAAAATCACGCCCACCAAAAGACCCCCACATCCATTATTTTATATTATGATAGTTAAAACTTTAATTAAATTTATGAGGAAGTCAGATTTACATGCAGCAGCACCTTGTCTATATGCAACATTTTTTTAGTGGCTGCATAGTGGTGGGGGGGGGGGGGCGGGGGGGTTAACAGGTTGTTTTGTGGGGTATAGGAACAAAGAACAAACAAACCAAAAAAAAAAAAAAGCAATACCTAACCAAAAAAAAAAAAAAAAAAACCAATACCTTTAATAAATATAATATGTAGAAACGATCATACTGTATATACTGTTATCTTCTTACATACCTCACCACCGAGCCAGTTCACCCAATACCCACTGTCTGTCCCCCTGTGTCTGCCGCAGCAACCGCCCTAGAAGATCCACACTGTTCTGCGTAAGAGGGAGTGCGCTGATGTCTGACGTCATTGCGCACACCACAATCACACGAGGGACGTTCCTCGGGGGGAAACCCTCCCCCTCCTCATACTCATTAGTTTGCACTACAAGCAGCAGTATGAGATGGGGAAATCTTGGGCATCAATTTGTTGCCCCTCTCAAAGTTCTGCCTGGGTCCAATGGACCCAGCAGGACCCATGGTAGGGCCGGTCCTGGTTGTAACAAACACTAGCCGTAAAATATATACTGACCCAGAAACTGCCACTATCTACAGTGAGGGAAAAAAGTATTTGATCCCCTGCTGATTTTTGCATGTTTGCCCACTGACAAAGAAATGATCAGTCTATAATTTCAATAGTAGGTTTATTTTAACAGTGGGAGGCAGAATAACAAAAATATCCTGAAAAACGCATTTCAAAAAAGTTATAATCTGATTTGCATTTTAAAGAGTAAAATTAGTATTTGATCCCTTATCAATCAGCACGATTTCTGTCTCCCAGGTGTCATTTATACACAAAGCGAGCTGAGATTAGGAGCACTCTCTTAAAGGGAGTGCTCCTAATCTCAGCTTGCTATCTGTATCAAAGACACCTGTCCACAGAAGTAATTAATCAATCAATCAGATTCCACTCTCTCCACCATGGCCAAGACCAAAGAGCTGTTCAAAGATGCCAGGGACAAGATTGTAGACCTACACATGGCTGGAATGGGCTACAAGCCAAGCAAGAGGGTGACAACAATTGGTGCGATTATTTACAAATGGAAGAAACACAAAATAACTGTCATCCTCCCTCGTGGAGTATCAATGATCATGAGAAGAGTGAGGAATCAGCCCAGAACTACACGGGAGAATCTTGTCAATAATCTCAAGGCAGCCAAGACCATAGTAACCAAGAAAACAATTGGTAACACACTACACCCTGAAGCACTAAAATCCTGCAGCATCTGCAAGGTTCCCCTGCTCAAGAAAGCCCATGTACAGGCCTAAGGGGTAAGATGAAATACCAATCAATACCAATAAATATATACCACTCTAAAGTGCAAATAGAGTGATGATTCAATACATAACAAAATGTTGTAAAAAATTATTCGGCCACTAGGTGGAGTGTCACACAGGATAAAAGTGCATGTGATACAACACTGTGATAAGATTATTAACCAGGTGGTAAATAAATATATAAATAAATAATTAATTATTTGCCAACTCCATATAACCCTATTCTGTGCAAAGTGATACAGCAGAGAAAGTACTCGTGCTCAAATAATCGTGACAATCAAAATAATGGATAACCTAGTGGTATTATAAAGAGGTCCAATATAAATTTATAATGAATTAATCTAAAAGTGAAATAATATGCAAAGTCCGTCTGCAATCTTCTGTGCAAATTAAGCAAACCAAAGTGCTGGTGCTCCAATCCCCATCCAAGTGACTCAAGGTGCTGGTTAAATGGATATATACTAGCCGCTCACCTCAAAGTCTGGCTCACAAGTTATAATGAGCGAGACTCACTTTGTGCACTCTCAGGTGCTAATAGGACATGGGCTGAACACCTCTCCTATTCCTTTCACAGAGCAGGGGATCTGCTGGGTAATACAGGATACGGCCAGATCAACTGTGTCCACTCATACAGCAATCAGCTATGCTGGGACATCAACTCCTCTGACTCCTCTCTCCCACGACAGGATGACACCATAGGAGGAAAGACACAGAATCTAGTTCTCTCTGTATACAGCGTTTTATTAAAGCACATAAAAAATATATAAGACTCACATTTGGGGGCACTATCCAGTGCCGGTATACAAGCAGGGATGTGTATAGATGTTGGCGTGTGTACAGGCTCCTCCCCCGGTACGCGTTGCGTCGATGCTTCCGACTTCGTCTCATAAATCCAGAACGATTCCCTCTGACTCAACCGCCTGATAAAATTGCCTCCCCTCCAGTGTCTATTAACCCGTTCAATTCCCCGGAACTTCAAACCACTGGGGTCCCTATATGAACAAGCTATTGGCTAGGGTAGTATATGGACAGGCTATGCTAAATGCAATGCATATGCCTTTGGCAAGTGCTCTGCATGTAAACATGCTAAATGAAATATTAAAAAATTGAAGGATTTCTCTGCCCACGTTACAGGAAAGAATTATAACATTAAAGATCTTATTACCTGTAATACACAGGGGGTAGTGTACATGCTGGAGTGCAATTGTGGCCTCCAATATCTGTGTAGAACCTCTAGAGCATTGCACATACGTGTTGCGGAACATATTGGGAAAATAAAGAAAGGTAAAACAACTCATAGTCTCTCCAAGCATTTTCATAATTACCACAATAGGGACTGCAGAAGTTTGAAGTTCTGGGGAATTGAATGGGTTAATAGACACTGGAGGGGGGCAATTTTATCAGGCAGTTGAGTCAGAGGGAATTATGGATTTATGAGACTGGGGTATTGGTTCCCTCGGGGTTAAATGTGGAATTTGACCTTAACTCCTTTATATCTGATAGATGAGTTTTTTTATGTATTTAATCTTATTTATTCTTGATATCTAATGGCCATTGTAAAGGATAGCAGCGGGTGTACACTATTTTTTAATTAAATGTATTATTGGTCTTATTCTTGTTACCCTGAATAGTGTTGTTTAAGTGCGGGTGGAAATTAGGTAAGTAGGGAAGCTTACCATTCTTGTTTTCTGCCACTAGGGGGTGTGTGGTTTTTCCCCCCTGAGCTTGGTGGTTTCTATGACTACCAAGCTGCTATTAGTAGGAGAGGGTGACGATATGGCTCCACCCCCGCTGACGAAGTCCCGTTGGACGTAACGCGTATGGCAGGTGGAGCCGTTACATTACGTTACCCGCTGCTATCCTCACCTTGGTCGGCTGTCCGGCTGTTAGTATCGTTGGATCTTCCTGCCTATTAGTATTTTATAGCACCTAAATCTTGCTTTTCATGTGAGTGCATATTTTTTATTAATAAATTTGTTTTACAAAAACATAGATCACTTAGCACTGCCCCCTGGCTGAGTATAGATTTTCCTGGGTCTCCCGCTGATTATCCTGCAGTCACTTGCTTGGGCATTTTCACACAGCCAGGTGCACAATCATCCTCTTGTTATCCAATGACCAGTCTAAGGGATTCGTTTTTTTTGTATTTATTGGTAGAACTTGTATAGAAAAAGGGATTAGTGGGATACTCCAACTTTAACTATGTACAGGTGAGGACAACTCTCACTTGGCCTCACTTGGTTGAACAGAATAGCAGACCCTCTGCTGAACCATACAGCATTTGCATGGATGAATAAGTCCCTGCTTGCTATGGCAGCAGATTCAATTAATTCTGATTCTTCAGGACACTAACCAGTATCCCGTTTAGCTGGCACCCATCCACTGACTTTACTAGTTTGAAGGGATGGCCCTCACAGAACAGGCCCCTAGACTAAGGTCTGTACTCACAGTAGCCAGGAACAGATCCTTCTAGGTGTGTCTCCCTCCCAGTCAGCTCTGCAGGACATCTAGGTTGCAGCTTCTGCGACTCTGGCCCTAAGGTCGACTACCTGAGGCCGCATGGAAGCCTTTACAAAGGAGGAAAGGTGACCCCCCCTCCCTCCAGGACCCTGCTCTCCAACCAGAGACCACATGCTTTCTGGGTATGAATACAGTCACCCAGCATGCCTCGAGGCACCTTCCTCTGCCAATGGCCAGGGCTGTATCTACAGCTATGCTCCCGTATCGGCATTGGCCGATATGGGCCGATATTTTCGTACATTTAATTTTTTTTTTTTATTTGACAGGTACTCTTGTGGAGGGATCTGGGGGTCTAAAATACCCCAACCCCCCCCCCCCTCTGCACTTAAAAGCATTCAAAACACCAAGTTTGGCTGTTTTGAATGCTGCCATTTTTTTGATTCTGGCGCCAGTACCCGGAAGTGATGTCATGAAATCACTTCCGGGTTTTTGCATGAAGCCCCGATCAGAGACGATTTGATCGGATCTTCAGCGGCCGTGCAGGCTGGTTTCCCGGGTCTCCTTGTGGGACAGGAGACCCGGGCGAGCCGCGGAAGGCGGCGGGAGAGGGGGGACGTCCCCTCCCGCTCCTTGTAATTACAGCCGAGCGGCTTCTCAGAAGCATCGGTTGTCATTACAAGACAGCCGACCGTTGGCTATGGACGCCGGTACTGGGATGATGCCTCTAGCTGCAGGAATCACTCCGGTACAAGCACTTGCCGAAATATCAGTAATATCGGTAACCTCCGGTGCCGATTCCGATATATCGGGGAAAGTGCTTATCGGTCGATCCCTAGTTGGGATCCCTTGTGATTGCATGCAGTGTGTGTATTTATCTTATCATACAAACAAGCCGCTTCAGTTGTTGTTATCTCACACAGATGCTGATGTACAAATGACCGGACCTTCAACCTATACAGCCACCCTCGGATCAGAAGCTCACATTCCCTGCACATTCACGACGGATCAACCTCTCAAGGATTCCTCACTGTTTGCAGTTTATTGGTATTATAGTGGATCCGTTATTCTAGGAACTGATGGTCTGGAGAAGTATAATACATCCAAATATTCCATGGATAAAGACCAAGCTTTAAATGGCATTGCAAATCTGATCATCTCTAGCATATCTGTGACAGACAATGGAAGCTACACATGTTCAGTGAGCCATGAACAACTCAAACAGCATACAATCATGGTGACCATTCAAGGTATGGTATATTAGATGTGTCCACACATTAGAGAGGAACTTCATCCATGTTTAACACTGTATATACAGTACATGTTTACTCCATGATAAGGTGTAAACATCATTATAGCTTAAATACATTTGTAGTTATGTATTTTTCATATACATTGAACTGATCTAGCATAACTGTTTCTGTTTTTTATTTTTTATATTTTTTTAATATTGAACAGCTGTTCCGCAGATCACAGTTGTTAATAATGATGTAATGACACTTAAAAAGAGTTTCCTGTGCTGTGAAATCTCTGGATTCTATCCGGTGGACATTAACATCACATGGCTCCAAGATGGAGTGCCACTGGACAATGTTCTAGAAGGAAAAATTCAAAACAATCCGGATGGGACGTACAGTATTAACAGCTCCATAATACTAATGCTCACTGAGGAGGACAGAGAACGGAACTTCTCCTGCAGAGTCCAACATGTGTCTTTACCTACACCTCTAAATAAAGACCTTCAACTGATATATGGAGGTAATGATGCTGTTTATTCTGCCTAAGTAGCCTTTCTAAACCTTTTTTTTTTAGCTTAGAGGAACCCCTAAAACCATTTTCAGGTCTTGAGGAACCCTTACTAAATCCAATTTATTTTGGGTCAATGGGAAAAATGTCTCTTACAGTAGGAAGAATGTAAACCTTACAGACAGCTTAAAAGATCATTGGTGTCATGCTGTTTGCTTTACCCAGTGGTGTTGGCCCAGGAAGTACGGAGGCACCATCAGATGGGAGATCAATCAATGACAGTTCAAGGAACGTCCCTGGAGGAATGCTGGGCAAGAATAGCTGGCCTAAAGCTTCTTCCAGATGGGTGGTTACGTTTCATCTTGCAGTCTTGTCGTAAAAAGGACCTCTAGTCTCCCCCCCGAAAAAATTAAAAGTCAATGGCTACAAAGACTGTAGCTGCTAAGTTTTATTTTAAAGCGGAGTTCCGGCCTCAAATACCTTTTTTAACTAAAAATACCCCTATAATACTAATCCATCGCCCTTTACAGAACCGCCTTTCTCATACTTACAAGGTGTACAGTATTGGATTTTAGTCAAAATCTTACTTTTAAAAATGCTGTCTGAGCGTGGCCATCTTGGATGTGGGCATCTGAAGCCGCAGTGTAATCTGCTGTGTCCTTCTTCCTGATTCCAGGGAGTGTTCTGGGAGTTCTTCCTGATTCCAGCCTCCTGGGAGTGATGACAAACAGCTCCCAGGATGCAATGCAAAGGCGGAAGTGATGTCGGTGGCCGTGGCCAAAGAGGGGGAAAAGGAGGAAGTACAATCAAAAATGCCCTGAAAATAAGGTAAGGGACCCCTGAAAAAAATTGAAAATGCCCAATTTTTGATCAGCATAGCGAGCCCACCAGGAATCACTAAAGTTGCAAAATAGGCTGGAACTCCACTTTAAGGACAGTTACCTGTCCAGGGATCTAGCTATGTCCTTACCTGAGCTGATTCTTCTGGATTCAGGTCCAGGCCCTGGCATCTTAGGTACAGATAACCGGCAGTAAAGCCTTGCAGCTTCATAGCTGGTTTCCTATTACACATGCGAGAGCCGTGCTGCACTTTGTAAATGGCCCCACAGTCTTCTGGGACCGGTCATGTGTCCCAGAAAGCTGTGGGGGGAAGGAGGGGGGCTCGAACTTCAACAATCTGACCAGAAGTGGGAGGAGTGGGTACCTGTCTAAATCAGGTACCCACTCCCCCGTCCTCCCCAAAAATGGGGGGGGGGGGAGATGCAAACAAGCAGAACTTCCCCTTTTGGGTGAAGTTCGGCTTTAGTCCTGGTTCACACTTATACGGTGCGGGGTACTGTATGTGATTCGGACAGAAATTGCACTGCATCGAGGCCATTCATTAACGGACAATTGCACGGTCGTGCAACGCTGTATCCAAATAAAATTCATGTCCTTATTTTCCCCACAAATAGAGCTTTCTTTTGGTGGTATTTGATCATCTGTGTGGTTTTTATTTTTTGCGCTATAAAAAAAAAGAGCGACAATTCTGAAAAAAAAACCCAATATTTTCTGCTTTATAACATTCCCAAAAAAATTTAAAAATCAAAACATTTTAGGCCAATTCGTTTCCTGCTACATATTTTTGGTAAAAATAAAATCGCAATAAGCATATTTTGATTGGTTTGCGCAAAAGTTATCGCGTCTACTAACTACGGGAAAGAGTTATGTCATTTTAATTTTTTTTTTTTTTACTAGTAATGGCGGTGATCTGATTTTTAGCGCAGCTGAGAGATTGCAGCGGACAGATCGGACCCCTAACTGACATTTTTGACACTTTTGGGGGGACCAGTGCCATTACTACAGTAATCAGTGCTAAAAATATGAACTGTTACTGTAATAATGACACTGGCAGGGAAGGGGTTAACACTGTGGGTGATCAAGGGGTTAAATGTGAGCCTAGGGGAGTGATTCTAACTGTATGGGAGTGGGGCTTATGGAATGACCATAGAGACCTGTGTTCCTATATAGAAGCATCACAGGCGCTTTGTGATCATTCCAGAGAGAAGAACGGTCAGCTGTGTTTACAACAGCTGACCGTCCTTCTCCCTCAGTGGGGAGCGATCATAGGTGTCAGGCGGCAATTGGAGCCACCTGCCCAATGCATCGGAGTTCTTGCTGCTGAGTGGGGGTGGGAGCACACCGCCGGCGCTGTTGGCTCGCCCCCTAGCTGCAGGAGCGTGACCGATGTAGCTCTACGTCGGTTCGCGCGGGAGGGCCAGCCTGCCGCAGTATATCTGCGGTGGGCAGTCCGGAACCGGTTAATATAAATCTGTGTTTTACTTTCATCCCCCTTTTTTTAGCTCCTTATTCACATATACACCTTCATTCACTTCCAGGTAGTGAAGGAGATACCCAGTATCCAAGTACTGAAGAGTATGTGACTAGCTATTATATGTAAAGTTCTAGTGCTTGGTAAATGGCCCAGTGCTGTAACATGAAGGCAGAGAGAGAATCTGATTCCTTAGAACTACTGTATATAGGCCCTTTTACAAGGGTGGACAGATAGGATCTGCTTGTCAGTTTTTCAGGCAGACCAAATCGGACCCTTCATTCTCCTCTATGGAGCAGCAGATGTAAAGGGACATGTGTCCGCTTACACCTGCTAACATACAATCCAGTCTTATTCATTCCCCTCCCGTCTGGCGGATCAGATGGCAGCCGGGTGCAAAAAGACAGGCGGTCCATTTACACAGAGAAGGCTGTGTCTGTGTTCACTCTGCATAAGTGGAGCAGACACAGACCAGTCATCTGCCTGCTCAGTCGTGATCATTAATCATGATCTACCAGTCAATCACATCCAGGTGACTGGTAGATCACGCACTGGGCTTGCCGACCTGCCATTTCCAGAACAGTGAAGAGCAGGGCCTGTACCGCTGGAGTGAGCAGGCGGCCGCACTCTGTCAGAGTGATACAAACTGCACTCCACCTCCCTGTATTTGGCCTAGGACCAGGCAGGCCTAGACGGGGAAGGTGCCCTGGGAGTAGAGCTTACATGAGAAGAAGGGGCACATTGTGCTGCACATTAAGTGCCACAGTCTTGCAGAACGCCCAGGACCTGAAACAGTCACCAAGTGACCTGCACAGGAGGCAACACACTTCTCCAGCATACTATCCTATACTCTGTCTGCTGCTGTCCCAGGTTCCTTGCAGTAAAACCCATGCCCACAGAGTAGTAAGCTACTAGTAAACCACTGTATGCTGCAGGAAGAGGATATACAATTGTGCCAATGGATGTGTGGTCAGCAGTGTCACTCTCCCCTCTGCTCTCGGGGGGCTCACTGCTCAGTTTGGGTTGTGAGGGAGAGCAGGGGAATGGAGCCACTCTGCAAGCACCCTGTAATCTTGTTCAATACAGCGATCAAGGGGTTAAAGCAGGTGGTGAGGAGGCATTGTATCTCCTACTCAAAGCACGTGGTTGTGGGGAATATGCAAAGTGGCCCAATCCATTTGAATGGGTTGCAATCGATGACAGATAGTATAACTCCTGCCGTGGCATGTGTATACCCTTGGCTGCTGCCTCTGCAGCTAAAGGAAGCATGAGTCCATGTTCCTCTGTAATTCAGTGTGGTGCAATTTTGAAGCCCATTCATTTAAATGCATATCAAACCAGACCACACAAAAAGTAGTGCATGCAAGAAACTGCACCAAATCGTATGATACTGCAGTACTATGTGATCTGGGGCAGGCAAACATACTGCATTTGCAATCTGTGTTTGGGATGCCATTAACAATGTATTGGCACCCACAGCAGATCCAAATGCAGTGTGCTTTGCAGTGCAGAAACACGCGCTTTGTATGCGCCATAACCGCATTCTGCAGTGAACTGGCCGTAACAACAGGACATTGTGCCCATGTTGTTCTGGTAGATCCCCACTTCTCTAAGGTTGCCTACCCTTGCTCTAAAGGTTTCTAGGAGACCTTGAACTGTGGATCATTGACATACAATTTGACGATGCCTGCATAGTTCTTGGGACAATGCCTCTTGATAGACCCAATGCCATGACACCAGTGACCCTATTTATCTGTCTGTATGGGGGGAATTCTGAGCACCAGTGTAAGTGGGGCATTCTTCTTATTATCCACCAATGTAAAGGGCATACTCCCAACTTGTTTTTGGCAGAGGTTACCCTAGACTTGAAAACGATTTCAAGGGCTCCTCTGGGGAGAAAAGGTTATCTCCTTGCTGCCTACGTAATGCATATGTGCAGCAGCAAGGAGGGTGGCCCTTAAGGCCCAGATGGCAGACATACTGTATGGGTTCATGGGCAGCCGAAGTTTCTGTGCTCAGAGCGCGCTCACTACACGCTTCCGGCACAGAGACAAATCTGTCATGAACAGTTCCCGGTCTCTAGGAATGTTAAGGAACCGTTGGGATGGGCTCCCAATTTTGTGACCACTGTGACAGCCAATCACAGTGGTTAGAGATGGCCTTGCGGTTCGCCCGGTGGTCAGTTTGCGGCGAATTTTGCTTGTTCGCTACCCGCCAAATTTTTGGACACATGGCGTAGTTCGCGGCGGCCATATTTGTTTACATTGGGGAGAACTTTGACCCGTGACACAGCCGTCAGGTGGAACAGGACAGCCAATTGAAACATTCCAGCACATGGACATACCCCCTACCCTATAAATAGGCCCGACCTGGCGGCCATTTCACTTTCCGCTTTCTGCCAGTGTAGGGAGAGGTCTGCTGTGCTCATCAGGGAGAGTTTGCTAGACACATATAGCGCTGTGAAGATCCACAAAAGTCCTTTTTAGGGCTGGTATTTCGGTATAGGCCTTCTACAGTCTCTTTTCAGCTTAGGGAGAGGTATCCTGTGGTTGCTTTAGGGGCAGTTAGAGATCGGCTGCAGTCACACACAAATCGCTTTGTCAATGTCCACCAAAGTCATTTAAAATGCTCTGCCAAATTGTGTTATGGATGCGGACCCATTTTACAGATGTGTGAATGGACCCAATATGTTTTAGACAATGTATTTACCGGCTGCTGTCAGTTCTGGCTGATTTATGAAAAAATATATATTTTTTTTGTGGTAAAAAAAAAAATAAAAAAATTTAGGGCAACTTTTTCAATTGCAATACTTCTGTTATGACATTGTCCACGTGCTGGGACTATTTGTGCACAGCTAGTAAGTCTTTTGTGGCTGCAAATATGACTTAAAGGTTTTTAAAGTTCGCCTCCCATTAAAGTCAATGGGGCTCGCTGCAAACTCGCGGTTCACGGACTTTTGAGAAAATTTGCGGCTGGCGTTCGCGAACCGCCCTGGCCGATGTTCGTCCATCACTAACAGTGGTCATGTGCCTGGTTAACCAGTCCCCTACTGCGAGCATAAAAGCTGTCTAAAAGGGACACTGGGGATGGATGAGGAGGGGTTAACAAAGGCTGGTGTGGGACTATTTTTATGACTTTAACCTTTCTGGGACAAATAAAAGGAATTGTACATTACAGTATTTACAGTGTCCGACTGCTCTTCATTACTCTACTCCTACTTGCTGTTTTACCTGCTTATCTGCAGCATTTTAGGAGTGTGGTTGATTAGGAATACAAATTCTGGTTGGACCCTCTGCACATGGCTATACACCCTTTCCAGCAAACTATGCAATGAAAAACATTGATTAAGGAAAATACCTTAAAGTTTAATCTATAGCTAAACATTTTTCTTTCTGCAGATGAAAAGATGTCCCATACCAATGACTGTGAACCTTATAAAATTGCAACCACTATTCTTGTCTTGTTGTCTGGGGTCTTCTTGCTATTGGTCATAAGAAAGATTTATGTTCTTTGCAAAAATCAAGCACCAGAGACAGGTAGGAAACAATATCCTAAAATACTCAACTGTTTGGTCTTGGAAACCAAATGTCACATGACTACGGCAAAACTGCACTTACACTGCCTGGCCAAAAAAAAAAGTCACCAAAAAAAAAAAAAAAAGCTCACACACTCTAATATTTCGTTGGCTTTGATTATGGCACGCATTCCCTGTGGCAAAGTTTCGATAAGCTTCTGCAATGTCACAAGATTTATTTCCGTCCAGTGTTGCATTCATTTTTCACCAAGATCTTGTATTGATGATGGGAGAGTCGGACCACTGTGCAAAGCCTTCTCCAGCACATCCCAAAGATTCTCAATGGGGTGAAGTTCTGGACTCTGTGGTGGCCGATCCATGTGTGACAATGATGTCTCATCCTCCCTGAACCACTCTTTCACAATCTGAGCCCGATGAATCCTGGCATTGTCATCTTGGAATATTCCCGTGCCATCAGGGAAGAAAAAATCCATGGATGGAATAACCTGGTCATTCAGTATATTCTGGTAGTCAGCTGACCTCATTCTTTGGGCACATGCAGTAACTATCCAATAGGATAGATACTGCATGCTTAGTTTAGTTAGTTGCTTAGTTAATTCCAGGTGGCGACTTTTTTTTTTTTTGGCCAGGCAGTGTATAAGCCTGGAAGCTGAAAGTGTATTTCTTTGGATGGAAATGCTGAAAACCCGTGTGAGGGAAATTCATTGATTTTCTTTTCTGGAAGTGTGTTGAACATTCTTTAACCACTTGCCGACCGCTCACATGGAGCGTACTGCGGCAAAGTGGCTCGTTATCCTCCAGCGACGTAGACCTACGTCGCTGGACTCCTCACTCTCTCGGCGGCGCGCGCACGCCGCCGGAGACTCGCTCCCACTGTATTCAGACACAGCGGGAGTCAGGCCAGGGGAGGAGAGGTGGTGATCACCGCCGCTCTTCCCCGATCATCAGGGATCGAGTGAGGAAATCCGCCCACTTGTGTAAACAAAGCGGGCGGATCTCCTATGTGACAGGCAGGGACAGATTACAGGATTCAGCATAGCTGAACCTGCAATCTGTGTCTGTGTCACACAAACCCCTCCCCTCATACACGTCAGTAATCACGAGTCATACATTTAACCCCTTGATCACCAATAAAGTTAACCCCTTCCCTGCCAGTGTCATTATTACAGTAACAGTGCATATTTATAGCACTGATTACTGTAGTAATGTCACTGGTACCCCCAAAAGTGTAAAAAATGTCAGTTAGGGGTCCGATCTGTCCGCCGCAATGTTGCAGTCCCGCAAAAAAAAAAAATCGCAGATCGCCACCATTACTAGTAAAAAAAATAAACAATAAAAATGACATAAATCTTTCCCGTAGTTAGTAAACGTGATAGCTTTTGCGCAAACCAATCAAAATATGCTTATTGTGATTTTTTTTACCAAAAATATGTAGCAGAAAACAAATTGGCCTAAAATGTTAAAAAATTGATTTTTACATTTTTTTTGGGAATGTTATATATCAGAATGTAAAAAATATTGTTTTATTTTTTTTTCAAAATTGTTGCTCTTTTATAAAAAAATTAAAAATAGCACAGGTGATCAAATACCACCAAAAGAAATCTCTATTTGTGGGGAAAAAAGGACATACATTTAATTTGGGTACAGTGTCGCACGACCGCGCAATTGTCCGTTAAAGTAACGCAGTGCCGAATCGCAAAATATAGCCTGGTCAGGAATTGGGTAAAATCTTCCAGTTAAAAATACGCTCATTGAGAATTTTTTTGTCAAAGACATGTAGCTAAATACACTTTGGCCTAAATATATGACAAAAATTGAGTATATTGGATATTTTTTAACTGTCAAAGTAGAAAATGTCGATTTTTTTCACAAAATTTTTGCTCTTTTTTTATTAATATCGCAAAAAATGAAAAGCGCAGAGGTGATCTTTATGTTAACGGACAATTGTGCAGTTGTGCAACACTGTACCCAAATAAAATTGATGTCCTTTTTTTCCCGCAAATAGAGCTTTCTTTTAGTGGTATTTTTTTTTTTTTTTTTGGGCTATAAACAAAAAAGTGTGACAATTTTTAAAAAAAAAAAACAATATTTTTAAATTTCTGCTATAAAACACATCCAATAAAAAAAATGTAAAACATCGAATTTCTTCATCAATTTAGGCCAATATGTATTCTTCTACATATTTTTGGTTAAAAAAAAAATCCCAATAGGTGGATATTGATTGGTTTGTGCAAAAATGATAGCGTCTACATATGATGGGATATTTTTGTGGATTTTTTTTTTTTTTACTAGTAATGGTGGCGATCAGCGACTTATAGCGGGACTGCGACATTGCGGCGGACAATTCAGACACCTAGCTGACACTTTTGACACTTTTTGGGGACCAGTGACATTACTACAGTAATCAGTGCTAAAAATATGCACTGTTACTATACTGACGACACTGGCAGGGAAGGGGTTAACATCAGGGGCGATCAAAGGGTTAAATGTGTCCCTAGGGAGTACTTACTAACTGTGTGGGGGAGGTGCTCTGACTGGATGAAGACAGAGATCCGTGTTTCTGCTTAGCAGAAACACAAGATCTCCATCTTCTCCCCTGTCAGAACGGTAATCTGCTTTGTTTGCATAGAAGGCAGACCGCCGTCCTGCCTCTCTGGGGAATGATCTCAGATGGCTCCCCCTCTCTCCAATCAGCGCGCGATCGGGTATCTGGCAGCGCGCATGCGCCACCTAGTGGCTATTGCACGAAATGATGTACAGGCGCATGGTTTCACTCAATAGACCCGACCTGCCGCAGTAAATGTATGTTACGGGGTTGGCAAGTGGGTAAAGGAATCAATTGGAGTCCCCCCAGATCACCAGAACTAGTGTCCCCATTAGAAGCTTTCCTCTCTATTACTTTTCTGGGGACAATCCAAAATACTTTCACTTTTGATGATAATGGTAAACAGTACAAATTGAGAGGGTAAATCTCCATAATGACCCAGAGACAGCAATAAAAACCTGACTGATGTTCCAACCCCTCTGCACTCTATCCAAAACTAATAAATGTTTGCCTTAAATTATACCTTAAACATTACATTTCTGCAAAAAATATTTTTGGATTTTGTGTTCATTAGAATAAAAAAATAATCACTAAATATGATTGACTTGGTGGCAGGGGGGAGGTAATGGAGCTATTCTGTATTGCCGAGGTGACAGATGCACATACACAACTGTGAGTCAACTTAAAGTGGAGTTCCACCCTAAATTTATACTTACCTCCATCTTCTCGCTCCGGGTCACCTGAAAAACAAATGGATAATCGCAATTTTTTTTTTTTTTACTTACCTCGTATAGAAGATAATATACTTACCTTACTTCCTTCTTCCTCCCCTCAGCTGCCGCGGCCCGTCGTCACTTCCTGGCTTTGCAATGATTCCTGGGAGCTGAACGTCATCGCTCCCAGGAATCAATGACGTCAGTTCCGGGGCGCGCGCGTCATTCCCTTCTAAACAGCTTCTGGGCATGCCCAGAAGCTGTGGAGGGATGACTCGCGCGCACCGGAAGTGACGGCGGGGCCGGTGCAGTGCATCGTGGGACCGAAGAAGACGGAAGAGGACACAGAAGAGGATCGCGCTGGCTTCAAGCTGCCCACACCTGAGATGGCAGCGCTGGACAATACTTTTTCAAGGTAAGTATTTCTTCTAAAAGGTAAGTGCAACCCGGGACAGATCAGAGGCTATCCATTGTGGAATGTACTAGCCCTGACTGTCCCGGGGGTATTTTTATTAAAAAAAAGTATTCCCAGGGTGGAACTCTGCTTTAAGAAGAGGTTGGGAGTGTTCAGAAGATCCACTATGGAGAAACAACACATATAAATCATTCAGACACAGGGTTCAGCAACCTATGAATGGATCACTATGAAAGAACCAAAAGAAGACTGGCTGCTTGGATACAATTTGTGGTATTAAACTCAAAAGCAATCTATTTATTTATTGCAGCTTACCAGTTCTTAGATGTGATGGCTGCATTTGTTTTCCTTTTTAGGCTTTCTTCTGTTTTTATGTGTTCATTTGGCCAGGAAGTCTGTTGTTTTTCAACAGAACAAGCTGCCCTGCAGATGTATCAGTTACAGGGTTAAAACAAGCCATTTACTACTGACAGGGGTACTTGCAATAATCAGGTTTTATTTATTCATGTAAAACCTTTAATCCAAAAGGGAAAAATGTTACTGTAACTGATTATAAGGTATTAGCATCTATTTGATGGTGTATCTAAATCCTCTAGTCCATCTAACACTCTTCTCCCCCCAGATCAACAATGTTACTTTCAAAATCTGCCCCGTGCTCCTTCAAAAGTGGGGGCACTCAAATACAGGAGAAGTCTAAATAACTGGGTGACATGAGAGGGGCAAAAGTCTAAAAAAGAAAACGAATGCAGCCACCAAATCTAAGGATTTGTAAACTGCAATATGTTACATTTTTAGTTTTGGATTTTATACCATTCTGACACTATAACATGTTTTAGACGGTGGGTGCTTCAAGGAGAGGTCTAACCCTACTGTAATATCAATCTTCCCCATAACTTTGATTCTCACACTAAACCGCTCCATGATCCTAACATTAACCCTCACCATAATTCTAACACTAACACTAACCCTTCCTTTAACGCCAAATCTAACACTAACCCCATCCGTAACACCAACATGAACCCTTCCCATAACTCTCACCCTAACCCCATGTGTAACCATAACCTTAGCCCTCTCCATAACTCAAAACCTAACCCTTCCATTAACTCCATCCGTAAGACACCAACATGAACCCTTCCCATAACTCCAGCCCTAATACTAACCCCATCCGTAACACTAACAGGAACCCTTCCCAAAACTCTCACCCTAACCCCATGTGTAACCCTAACATTAACCCTCTCCAAAAATCTAATCCTAATCCTTCATTTAACTCCAACCCTAACACTAACCCCACCCGTAAGACCCCAACGTAAACCCTTCCCATAACTCCAACCTTAACATTAACCCTATCTGTAACACCAACATGAACCCTTCCCATAACTCTCACCCTAACCCCATGTGTAACCATAACCTTAACCCTCTCCATAACTCTCACCCTAACCCCATGTGTAACTATAACCTTAACCCTCTCCATAACTCTCACCCTAACCCCATGTGTAACTATAACCTTAACCCTCTCCATAACTCTAATCCTAACCCTTCAATTAACTCAAACCCTAACACTAACTCCATCTGTAAGATACCAACATGAACCCTTCCCATAACTCTAACCCTAATACTAACCCAATCCATAACCGTAACACCAACAGGAACCCTTCCCATAACACTCACCCTAGCCCCATGTGTAACTCTAACATTAACCATCTCCATTATTGATGAGCCGAACACTCCCCGGTTCGGTTCGCACCAGAACACAACGAACAGAGGAAAAGTTTGTTCGAAAAACACGAACTCCATTGAAGTCTATGGGACTCGAACCTCGAAAATCAAACGGCCTCATTTTGAAGGCTTAAATGCAAGTTATTGCCCCAAAAAAGTGTATGGGGTCCGGGTCCTGACCTGGGGAACATGTGGCAATGAAAAAAAAGTTTTTAAAAATGATCGATTTTAAAGGAGCACTGATTTAACAGATTTTTCTTTCAATAATGTTTATTGAAATTTTACAAAAGAGTTGAATATTCATTGTGGTAAAACAGATAACAGCTTGAACATTGAAAAGTACAGAGTTACATGTCAGAAGAAACTTTTCCACAACAGTATAATTAAGACAATACAGTACAGTAACCTTGGTTAGAAATCTTTACAGTGTATATATAGTAGCATAGTATAACAGGAGCATTTTTCAAGTCATCGTAAGTGGAACGCAAAAGGGAGTTGGGCTTAAGATATCATTATTCAAAGGATGGAAATGTAATATTTACTACCTGTCCAGGAGGACCAGTGTAGGGTAAACCGGGCCCCCTGAGACAGAGAAAAGGCGTGTGCTTTCTCCATGGAGAAGTGGGAATTGACCAAACGGATGACTTCCAGATGGGAAGGAGAGTCAGATTGTTTCCAATGCCTAGCTATAGTGGACCTAGCTGCAATCAGGACATGGGTATAAACTATGCGCATGTCATGGGGTACATTTATGCCTAAAGAGAGAAGAGCCATGGCCGGGTTGGCAGGTTTAGGATACCTGTAACCATGGAAAGGATCTCGAACACCTGTCTCCAGAAACCTGTGAGGCCTTTAAAGGATCAGAAAATGTGGTAAATATTGCCAACTTGGCCGCAGCCCAGCCAACATAAAGGATCTGATTGCCTGTAGAATTTAGATGTGGTGTTAGGTACCATCTAGTGAGAATGGGTTAGCTGGCCGCCTTCTCCACTGCTCCTCCTTTTGGCTGAATGATGCCTCAAAAACACGTCCAGAGAATGTTAATCTCCCAGTGTCTGGAAAGGTGGTACACAATTTTTTTTTTCAAGGCCTCCTAAAGATGTTTCATCCTCTGCTCCCTCTGCGAAGGCAGGATGAGCTCTGCAATTTTACCCTTGCCTGCAAGCCTGCCTTTGTCCAATCATGGCAGAAATAATTTGATTGGCCAAAGCATGGAGGTCAGCGTGCATGCTTTGGCCAATCACGTAACGTGCATGCAGTGTATTATGGGCGCTCAGATTTCCCACGACAAAGCACATTTGTTCGTCATTCGAACTTCATTTTAACTCGAAGCTCATTCCTAATCTCCTTAAATCTAATCCTAACACTTCCTTTAACCCCAAACCCCATCCGTAAGACACCAACATGAATCCTTCCCCTAACTCCAACCCTAACACTAACCCCATCCATAACACCAACATGAACCCTTCCCATTACTCTCACCCTAACCCCACGTGTAACCCTAACATTAACCATCTCCAAAACTATAATCCTTACCCTTCCTTTAATGCCACCCTAACACTAACCCCATCCGTAAGACACCAACATGAACCCTTCCCATAACCCCAACCCTAACACTAACCCCCTCCGTAACACCAACATGAACCCTTCCCATAACTCTAATCCTGACCCTTCCTTTAACTCCAACCCCAACACTAACCCTATCTGTAAGACACCAACATGAACTCTTCCCATAACTCCAACCCTAACACTAACCCCATCCGTAACACCAACATGAACCCTTCCCATAACTCTAACCCTAACCTCATGAGTAACCCTTACATTAACCATTTCTATAATTCTTATTCCAACATTAACATCCCCCCCCCCCCATAACTGTAATGTTAAATTAAGGCCCCTTTCACACATGCTGTCCGTTTGTCCGTTTTTCATCCATCCGTTGACGGATGAAAAACGGACATCAATGTATCTCTATGTAAAAACGGATGACAACTGATGATCATCAGTTAACATCCGTTTTCATCCGCTTCCGTCAATGTCCGTTTTCTTGAACGTATGAATGCCCTATTTTTCATCCGTCAAAAAAACGGATCGGACGAAAAACGGATGACAACGGATGAAAAACGGATGACAAAGGATGAAAACCGGATGATAACGAATGAAAAACAGATGACAGCGGATGAAAAACAGATAACTGATGAAAAACGGATGAAAAACGGATAACAACTGACGAAAAACGGATGAAAAACGGATGACAACTGATGAAAAAACGGATGAAAAACGGATGAAAACGGATGAAAAACTGATGAAAAACTGATGAAAAACGGATGAAAAACGGATGGAAAACTGATACATATTGACGTGACTGAACTGATGAACTGAACGGACCGTATGTGTGAAAGGGGCCTAACTCAAAAGTAGGGCCCTTGATAACTCTACTGTGAACACAGCACTGACTGTTGTCTATAACATCCTCTGCCTGCACTGTACTTTTGAGTCTATTTAGCTTTCTGCCATTTCACCCTGCTCTGATAAAGGTGGATTTTGTGGCCCCCGACATGTGTTGGCAAAGTTATATTCAATCTTGTCCCCATTTGCACAGAATGAATGTAGATGCAGTTTCACAGGTACTGTCAGAAGGATTTGGTTCCATGAAGACATGGATGAGTGAGTTTGGGGTGGAGGAACTTGACTGGCCTGCAGAGACTTGACCCCATCCAGATAGAACATCTTTGGGAGGAATTAGAGCAGAAACTGCTAGCCAGGCCTTCTCATCCAACATCATTTCCTGATCACACAAATGCGCTTCTGGAAGAGTGGTAAAACATTCCCATAGACACACTCCTAAACCTTGTGGACAACCTTCCCAGAAGAGCTGAAGCTGTTAAAGCTCCAAAGGGTAGGCCAACTCAATATTGAACCCTACGGACTTAGACTGGGATGCCATTAAAGTTCATGTGCGTGAAAAGACAGGCATCCCAATTAGAGATCGACCGATTATCGGCAACACCGATATATCGGGGGCCGATATGCACTTTCCCCGATATATCGGAATCGGCCTTTTGATTTGCTGATATTGCCGATATTTTCGTGACGTCATTGCGTATGTTGCGCCATGCACCTCCGCGCACTGGACAGCTCTTAGGCCGCCTCCCTCTGCCTCCTTACAGTGTCTTTTACCTGCCGCTGCCACACTGGAGTCTGCATGCGGCACAGGTGGTTGGTCGGGAGAGTCGAGACAAGAAGAATTCTTCTACATCTAGTGAGTGCAATGACCAACAGTCTGACACACGTTCTGTATTCTGTTCTGTGATAAATGATAACAGTGACCAAAAAACACTCTGACACACGTTCTGTATCTCTCTGTTTTGTTCTGTAAAACAGCCGCCGTGGCCACCAACCCACCACCCACAGCTGCTGGTGCCAGCCAGCAACTCAGTCCCACACAGTCCACTGTGTAGTGTGTACCAGCCAGCCAGCAACAGGCCCTGCCTGAGTCCTCCTCCTGACTGTACCAGCTCTCCAGCTGCAGGCCCTGGGCCTGTACGTGCCAGGCAAGCCACCACACAGGGTGCCAGCCAGCCTGCCACAGAAGGGTGCCTGCCAGCTAGCCGGCCACAAAAGGGTGCAAGCCAGCCACCAAAGCTTGATGATAGCCAGCCACCCACCCGGTGCCAGCCAGCCACGAAAGGGTGCCAGCCAGCCACCCACCCACCCACCACAGGGTGCAAGCCAGCCACCCACCTACCACACAGGGTGCCAGCCAGCCTCCCACCACAGGGTGCCAGCCAGACAGCCACTACAGGGTGCCAGCCAGACAGCCACCCACCACAGGGTGCAAGTCAGCCACCCACCCACGATACAGGGTGCCAGCCAGCCACCCACCACAGGGTGCCAGCCAGACAGCCACTACAGGGTGCCAGCCAGACAGCCACCCACCACAGGGTGCCAGCCAGCCACCCAGCACACGGTGCCTGCCAGCCAGACAGACACCCACAACAGGGTACCAGCCACCACAGGGTGCCAGCCAGATACCACAGGGTACCAGGCAGCCAGCCAGCCACCACAGGGTGCCAGCCAGCCACCCACCACATGGTGCCAGCCAGCCACCCACCACACGGTGCCTGCCAGCCAGCCAGACAGCCACCCACAACAGGGTGCCAGCCAACCACCACAGGAAGCCAGCAAGCCATTTTGTGTAAGCCTAAATTAGTGTCTGACTCTTTCTTGTTTCAATGGAGATGGATGGAAATAGAAAAATTAAAAGTGTGGTCTGGGAGTATTTCTCTTTTCCAGGAAAATCAGTAGCACTGTGCAACACATGCAAAAACAATGTGAGTATGGGATCAATAACTGCAAAAACCAAAAATATGTCCAATCTTTGGGCCCATCTAAGAGTTCATCATCTTGAATTGTATCATGCAGCACAGAAAAAACAAAATGAATCACAAGGTGAATCATCCCTATCCCAGGCAACAATAACAGGTATGTTTCAGAAAAAAAAAAACAGGTGGCTAAAATCTGATGGAAGATCACAACTACTGGACAGAGTAATCACAGAGATGATGGTGACTGATAACCAGCCATTTACAATAGTGTCTGACTCTGGATTTATGCGGTTGATGTCCATATTCGAGCCAACGTACACACTGAAGAGTGACAAGTTTTATCGAACTGAAAGAAATGCTGCAAAAGATTCACCAAAAGGTCGTTGACAAAGTTAAGACTATGCTGCAACCAGAGAATGCTGGCAACTCACTCTCATTCACGACTGACTGCTGGTCAGGACAAACAGAATCACTAATGAGTCTTACATGCCACTACATTGACAGCGGATGGACAAGAAGGCATTTGGTGTTGAATACAAAAGTGATGCAAGAATCCCACACTGGGGAGTACATTAGAGAAATGTTTCTAGGCATGCTAGAAGAATATTAAAACATAAGTGTAGCGCTAAAAGTAATCAATGATCACAACAAATGAAAAATAGTGTCCAAGTGAATGGAAAAAACTAATAATCACAATAGTGTGAATTTAAGAAGGAAAGGGTAGTGTCCAAATGATTAAGTCCAAAAAAAAGTGATATGAAATCAAATCCTAAATCCACATGCGAGATGATCCAGAGGGGAGGGTTTCTTCCCGTGACACCAAGGGTATGTGAAGGAAGGGGCACACCTCTGTGATGAAAAAAATGCAGCAGCTTACCAGATTTCCATGGCTGATCAACTTAATGGCTCAGCCTCTCCCAGCTATTTAATCAAGACCACTGAAGATCTGATTTTACGTGGATGCTTATTCAGAAATAGACCACTTCTCAGGGTTCATGGAGGGATCAGTGCAGGAAAAACACTCCTCAATATTTCTCATCAATCATAAATTGAAATATGAAAGGAAAAAGAAAGCGAGGCCCATAGCGTGATCCCGTTTAAAAATAACAATCTTATTTAATAAAAAAAGGTACTCACAATGTGACATTTGTATACAGGCATGTAAAGTATGGTTGTACAAGGGATGGATGTGCGGCGTCCCGCAGACTGTCCCAGGCAACAAAGTAGTAAAGGCCGGCGAAAGGTTCAAGGGGCGTGTGGACGTTGCGTCTGGAGTCGCCAACGTTTCGTCTCAATAGACTTCGTCTGGGCGTGACCCCAGACGCAACTCACACGCCTAAGTACCCCCATGTCTCAGCTCACTGGCCGTAAGGTCCGCCGCAGAACGTCTGCTATTGGTCATGGCGACGAGCGTCTCCCAATCCTCAGTGGGTGGAATCGACGCTCGCCAGCCAATCCGGCATCAGTATATCACCCAATGGTTGTGGCGACGAGCGTCAACCAATCCGCGATGAGCGGATGAGACGCCCGTCTGCCAATCCGATGTCAGCGGAAGTGACGTTCGTCACCTCCGGCGGAAGTGACACATCACCCATCAATCAATCAAAGACTGGCGGAAGTGACGCCTGCCTCCTCCGGCGGGGTGCCATAGCAACAGACAACAACGGAGACAAAACGACCAGGCAGCGGAGAGAAT
Source organism: Pelophylax lessonae (assembly GCF_965119305.1). Lineage (NCBI taxonomy): Eukaryota > Metazoa > Chordata > Amphibia > Anura > Ranidae > Pelophylax > Pelophylax lessonae. Next base: position 40,401,921 of record NC_138773.1, read on the forward strand.
AAAAAAACGTACAACACATCGCTCCTCCCGAAAGTAATTCTACCAAGGGAGTGAGCATATAAAACAACAGATCAATGTTTACATTTTTAAAGAACCAAAGACATTCCCGCAATTGTGTATCTCTCTCAGCCTGGGGCAACATGCGTGGTATCAATAATAACCAGAGAAGGAGGGGTCCGCACATCAGTGGCTAATGAGAGGTCGCAACAGCGGGATTGCTATGTAATATCATAAAAGAATTCATATAACAACGATGAATTAAAATAATCTCATATTGGATAAATTATAATGAGATATAAGGGTATTGTGTCTATTACATCCAGCTGTAAGAGGTGCCATCTAGTGGCCAAAAAAGAGTGTGACATTTAAACACCCAAACATATACTAAAAACTTGTGATCAAAAAATAAATATTAAAAATGTTCACAAAGATATATAGGGGAATGACCCTTATAAAAAAGAATAATTTATGTGAAAAAATAAAAATAAAAAATAAATTACATAAAGTGAAATATAAAAAGTGAAATATAAAAAAGATCAGTGACGATCACACAAAAAAGCCATATATAGTGCTACGTGAAGAGTGGCCAGTGACGGCCTTATATATAAAGTGCAAGTGTGCAAAGAATATATACAGCTAGATGTATGTCACTAAAGTAGTGACATATAGACACAATATCACAAAAATCCAATAACAAGAAAATTCCATACATTTAGACATAAAAAGTTAAAAAGATAAAATATGTTAAAAATCAACTATTGTTGATAAAAGCATTTACATCCCATTCCACATTTAACCCATAGGGAGTATAAGTTTTGAGGATATAAATCCAGCGAGTCTCCATTTTTGATATCTCTCGCCTAGCGTTGAATCCTCTCCAGTGAGGTAGAAACTTGTCTATCCCTATAAATAGTGTATTTTTAGGGTTGTTGTGGTGATACTGGTCATAGTGTTTGGATACACTATGGCCTGGGAAGCCCTTCCTGATATTGCCTGCATGTTCTCCCAGCCTAACCTGCAATTTTCTCGTTGTGCGGCCCACGTACTGTTGTCCGCACTTGCATTGAAGCATATATACAACATTAGTGGACGAGCAGGTGATAAGTGAATCAATCTTATATTCTCGTCCTGTTGCAGAGGATGTGAATTTCTCAACTTTCCTTCCCTTGAAGGAGTTGAGAGCACAAATTTTGCATCTATGGCATGGATAGAAACCTTTGAAATCGCCAAAGAAGGTAGGTTGGATGGGTCTTTCGATTACATTTTGGGCTATTTTGTGTCTCAAGGAAGGCACACCCCTGAAAATTATCTTGGGATGTTCGGATAGCAGAGGGCCCAGTATCCTGTCATTTTTTAAAACCGGCCAGTGTTTTTTAATGATTTTCTTAATAAGAAAGTGTTGAGTAGAATAGGAAGTGACAAACGAGTTCTTGAAACCTTCGCTGTCATTTCCCTTCAATTTTGGGCGCAGTAAAGACGACCTATCTACAGCTACTACATCTTTAATAGTGGTATCCAATTGATTGGCATCATATCCCTTTTCTATAAATTTAGCCTTAAGGGAATTGGCTTGTAGTAGGTGTAGTAGTTTTTTGGCCACTAGATGGCACCTCTTACAGCTGGATGTAATAGACACAATACCCTTATATCTCATTATAATTTATCCAATATGAGATTATTTTAATTCATCGTTGTTATATGAATTCTTTTATGATATTACATAGCAATCCCGCTGTTGTGACCTCTCATTAGCCACTGATGTGCGGACCCCTCCTTCTCTGGTTATTATTGATACCACGCATTAATGTTGCCCCAGGCTAAGAGAGATACACAATTGTGGGAATGTCTTTGGTTCTTTAAAAATGTAAACATTGATCTGTTGTTTTATATGCTCACTCCCTTGGTAGAATTACTTTCGGGAGGAGCGATGTGTTGTACGTTTTTTTTATTCTCTCCGCTGCCTGGTCGTTTTGTCTCCGTTGTTGTCTGTTGCTATGGCACCCCGCCGGAGGAGGCAGGCGTCACTTCCGCCAGTCTTTGATTGATTGATGGGTGATGTGTCACTTCCGCCGGAGGTGACGAACGTCACTTCCGCTGACATCGGATTGGCAGACGGGCGTCTCATCCGCTCATCGCGGATTGGTTGACGCTCGTCGCCACAACCATTGGGTGATATACTGATGCCGGATTGGCTGGCGAGCGTCGATTCCACCCACTGAGGATTGGGAGACGCTCGTCGCCATGACCAATAGCAGACGTTCTGCGGCGGACCTTACGGCCAGTGAGCTGAGACATGGGGGTACTTAGGCGTGTGAGTTGCGTCTGGGGTCACGCCCAGACGAAGTCTATTGAGACGAAACATTGGCGACTCCAGACGCAACGTCCACACGCCCCTTGAACCTTTCGCCGGCCTTTACTACTTTGTTGCCTGGGACAGTCTGCGGGACGCTGCACATCCATCCCTTGTACAACCATACTTTACATGCCTGTATACAAATGTCACATTGTGAGTACCTTTTTTTATTAAATAAGATTGTTATTTTTAAACGGGATCACGCTATGGGCCTCGCTTTCTTTTTCCTTTCATATTTCAATTTATGATTGATGAGAAATATTGAGGAGTGTTTTTCCTGCACTGATCCCTCCATGAACCCTGAGAAGTGGTCTATTTCTGAATAAGCATCCACGTAACATCAGATCTTCAGTGGTCTTGATTAAATAGCTGGGAGAGGCTGAGCCATTAAGTTGATCAGCCATGGAAATCTGGTAAGCTGCTGCATTTTTTTCATCACAGAGGTGTGCCCCTTCCTTCACATACCCTTGGTGTCACGGGAAGAAACCCTCCCCTCTGGATCATCTCGCATGTGGATTTAGGATTTGATTTCATATCACTTTTTTTTGGACTTAATCATTTGGACACTACCCTTTCCTTCTTAAATTCACACTATTGTGATTATTAGTTTTTTCCATTCACTTGGACACTATTTTTCATTTGTTGTGATCATTGATTACTTTTAGCGCTACACTTATGGTTTAATATTAATTTGAGTCATTGTTGGTTGATTTTGTGTTGGCTGCTGACATTTATCATTTTTTTCATTCCATTAGCGCGGAAATTTTCTTGTATTTGATTTATATGCTAGAAGAATGGGGAATCAGCAAAGACCGAGTGATGCTTGTGCTGTGAGACAGTGGAGCGAACATGGTTAAAGGTATGAGTCTTGCTGAAGTGCCAGACCTCAGTTGCATAGCACAGACCCTCCAACTGGTGGTAAATGATGGTCTGTCACACCAGAAAGCTTTGCTGGACATTATTACCATGCTGAAGAAGTGCGCAGGCCATTTCCACCATTCTGTTCTTGCCAAGCAGTGACTGGAGTGCATTCAGGAAGACCTTGGCCTACCCAAAAACAACCTGATACAGGCTGTTCCAACACGATGGAACTCAACACATGTTACAGAGGATGCTGGAGCAGAAGCGAACTCTCACCATATATTCTGGTGAATATGGACTTGGAGGACATGCTTGCCCTACTGCAGATCAGTGGGACATAGTAGGGAACATTATAGAGACCCATTGAGGAAGTGACACTGGAGGTGAGTCATTACGACTCATCTGTTTCCTCTGTGATCCCATGTGTGAGAGTCCTGAAGATACTTCTTCAACAGAATGAAGGACCCAACACACGTGGCATCAAAGCATGTAGGCAGGCCATGAGGGACAGCCTCGCCAAAAGGTTTGAGAAGCATGAGGAGAATAAAACTGTTGTGCTTGCATGTCTTTTGGATCCTCGATACAAGAACCATCCTTTCTCTTCTGATGATGTATTGGCCAAGGCAAAGCAATGGCTGACAGAAGATATTCAACAGAAGGTGCAGGAGGTTCCTGATGAAAAGAAAAGTCAAGGACAAGAAGAGATGGTTTCTGATGTGGAAGAGCAGGATGCAGGAGAAAAATGTCCCAAAAGACAACAGACAGAAGAGAAAATTAATCGTGGTCAAATAGATGCAACGTTCAGCGTTTTATTGGGGCCTCATGCAGAGGATTCATCAGAATCGGCAATAATGAACCTGGATGATGAACTTCATCTCTATGTGAAGGAACCAGTAATTGACAGAAGAAGTGATCCTCTTCAGAAAATGAGGCACTCTAGAAAAGACTTGCTTCTAATGCTAGAAGATACCTTTCTGCTCCTCCTTCCTCAGTACCAAGTGAGCGTGTTTTTAGTGAAGTGGCAGCAATTTATGAAAAGAAAAGAAGCCGTTTAACTGGTGAACATGCTGAAATGTTATACTTTCTGCACTATAATATTGTTCTACTTAACTGGGAGTATTGATTTGAAAGTGTAGCTAGTCTATAGTAGTGTCTGTCTACCAGTCCACTAAGTCTGGCCAATCTACTGTATACCTTTTGCAGTCAGTGCAAAAGTGATAGAAAAAAAATAGACATAGACAGTGTATTGGAGTGAGTGCCAGTGGAATACTGCTGCAGTAGAACACCACTCACTGCTGCAATAATTTTAAATCACTACTGCATTAGTGCAGTAGTGATTTTAAATTATTCCAGTGAATGAGTGCCCTACTGCAGCGGTAGTACACACAGTCCAATCCACTGTGTAGCTGTTGCCTTGCTTTTCTTCTAGCAGTATTGCACTGACTGCAGTAGTTGCAGTGAGTGCCATACTGCAGTGCAGATAGTCCTCCACTGACTCCAGTCCAATCCACTGTGACATGTGTAGCTGTTGCCTACTTGCTTTGCTTTTCTTCTAGCAGTATTGCACTGACTGCACTGCAGTAGTTGCAGTGAGTGCCATACTGCACACAGAGGTAGTCCTCCACTGACTCAGAGTCCAGATAAGTCCAGTCCAATCCACTGTGACACGTGTAGCTGTTGCCTTGCTCTTTTTATAGCAGTTGTGCAGTGTGTATGTGTATTTTATTGTGTAGCCGTTGTTGTTGCCTAGTTCAGTAATGCGCTGACTGCACTGCAGTCGTGAATTAAAAAATGTATATTGGAGTGAGTGAGTCCACTACTTCAGCACTTTATTATACATTAACCACTTAAGCCCTTTTTTTCCCACAACAGAGTTTTCTTTTGGTGGTATTTGATCACCTGTGCGATCTTTTGATCATGCGCTATAAACAAAATAAGAGCGACAATTTAGCAAAAATAACAATATTTTTCACATTTTTTTATATGAAATTCCCCAAGAAAAAAAATGTAAAAATCAAAATGTTTTAACATTTTAGGCCAATTTGTTTTCTGCTACATATGTTTGGTAAAAAAAATCCCAAAAAGCGTATTTTGATTGGTTTGCGCCAAAGTTATTGCGTTTACTAACTATACTATACATATGCACTGTTACTGTAAAAAATGACACGGGCAAGGAAGGGGTTAACTTTATTGGAGAAGGAGGGGTTAAGTGTGTCCCTAGGGGCGTGCTTTTAACTGTGATTGGATGTGGCTAGTGATGTAACAGCAGAAATCTACGGTCCTACATAGCAGGACCGTATGATCTCTGCTGTTACACAGGGGAGAAAGACAGGCGGCTTTGTTTACATTAGCCACCTGCCTTTCTCCCGGTGTAACCGACGATTGCGAGTGAGCGGCGGACATCGGGTCCGCCGCTCACACGCGCGGGGGGGTCAGTGAGCGAGCGGGAGCGCGCCTCCTGCGGCGTGTGCTAGCTCCCTAGAGCCTCACAGGCTAGCGACATAGTACTACGATTTGTGTTGAAATTTGTGAAATTTGTGTTTTTTGGGAAACTTTTACATGTTTAAAAATATCGGCCAATATCAGCTGATACCGATATGCGATCAACGAAATATCGGTATCGGCAACGAAATAACGATATCGGACGATCACTAATCCCAATACTTTTGGTAATATAGTGTATATCAGTCTACTACCATTCCTTGTAGCTTTTTCTTTCCTTCCTCATTTTTTTATGTTCAAACTATCTGAACCTGCCTTAATCTCTTTTTGGCATTTTGAATGCTTCTACAGGTCACATCCAGTTTTATCATTCTTTTGTTGTGCTATATATATATACAGTATACTGCACATATTTAATGACATTTTCATTTACACTATTGATGTTTAAATTATTACTTTAATTGTGTGCTGAAGTTCCCATGGATCCTATTCAAAGAAATGGCGGAGAAAATGCAAATGCGGAGGATGAAAATGACCCACAGCCTGAGCAAAATATTGCAGAAGAAAGACAAGGCTTGAACCAAGAAGAAGCCAGCAGACCCAGAAATAGAGTCATAAGGCAACAAGATGCAGCTCTATAAACATGGACAATGCAAATCAGGTGATAAAAGTCCAGCTCCAAAACCAACACCATATCCTTACTGACAGACAATCCATCCCTTAGATCCAGAGACAAAGAGGAGGAATGGGATGTGAAGTGTTTTTTAAAGCGGTAGTAAATCCTGGCTTGGTCGTTTTTACCTACAGGTAATCCTATAATAAGACTTACCTGTAGGCAGGGGCTGACTGGCAACATTCGGACCAGGGGGCAAGTACAAACCAGAGGCCCATGGTGCAGCGACTCGGCCCTCCTCCCACTTTCCCTCTTTCTGGCCTCCTCCTGACCCCCATACCAGGCTCAAGCTCCACTCCAGGTACTCTCACTAGCCGAACTCTGGGCTGGCCGGGGAGAGGAGAGTCTCCAGTGGGGCGTGGAACCGGCCTCAGCTAAGACGCAGTTTACACCATCCATGCTGGGGGGAGGACCAGCGCTCTGTCATTGTCTTCATCTCGCACTCAGTAGGTTAGCAGTGGGGGATTTTTACTTCTCTTCTCCAGAAATCCTTTAGGCATGTCTGTGGCAGAAGCGGTGCAGCCTTTTTACGGGGCATCAAAGCAGTCTGGGGGGGGCAATTGCCCCCCTGCCCCCTGGCCCAGTCCTCCCCTGCCTGTAGGTAAAATGAATATCTTCTAAAAGTGCATGGTTTAGGAGATTTTCACCCTGGAGGCACCTGGTGATGCCACTAGCGCATGCGCTCTGAATGTCCAGTGTTCTGCCAGGCTCCAACTTGCCGAGAACTCCAATCAAGTCACCCCTGGTGACTGTACATGATGAATAATTGGAGATTTCGACAACTTGGTGTTTTCACAAAACAGGCGGCAGCGTATACACTTCTGTACACGCTATAATTAGTGAACATTAGTAACAAAAAACATGGCCGCCTCCAAGGCGGCGACAACTAGTGGGCTGACTAACAATGTTCACTCATTATAGCATGTACCGAAGTGTAAAGGCTGCCGGTGTTGTGTGAAAAAACCAAGTGGTGGAAATCTCCAATTATTCCTGCTGTACACCTACCGGAAGTAACGTCGTTGGAGTTCTCGGCAAGTTGGAGTTTTTTCGGTTGAACATCGGCATACCCTGCCGGACCTTCAGAGCTTCTTCCCGAAACTGAGGGCTCGTGCATACGAGGGAGTGATGTCATCTCAGCTCTGGCCAATCACATAGCAGCAACGCGCAAACCCAGGAGAAATACAGGGGAAAATGTCAGCCCTCTCAGCGGTGACATTACAGCACTGGAGGGCTTCGTTCCAAGGTGGGTATTTCATAATGTACATTATGCCATTGCCTTGCAGGTTTTTTGGCTTTTTTTTTGCAACCTCCGCAGTTTACAACCGCTTTAATAACACTTAGTGTACTGATGGATAAACATTGGGATGTTTTCTTATGGATTGTCTTAAAGTTTATATGCGTTTTTAAATTTTTAATAAATTTTTTGTAGGGCTTTAACAATCTACTGTATATGTGTAAAGCAGTGTGGATTTTTTTCTTTAAGTTTTATTTAAGTGTATAAATAAATATCTTTGAGGGTCGGTTCACACTGGAGTAATGCCAAACTTTGCATTCGGAGCAAACTTGTGCAGGACCCTCTTTTTTGTCCGCACCAGAATCGGATCACATGGGTGTTTACACCCATGTGATCCCATTCCTCCCCCAATTCATAGTTCACACTGCGATCTGCGAACCAATCTGGGGGTGTCAGTTACTTAGTATTGACACCTGCAGTGGTTGGCAGAGGGCAGTGTGAACCACCAGCGATTCGGGTGCAATGCGGGAACCCGCACTGGATTCTCAGGGCTCCCTGCATCGTACTAGTGAGAACCAGCCCTTATGTTATCAATTCTTGGAGGTAACCTTCATTTGTTGCTGGGATCCATAATCGACATTAGACATGTGCAGGACGAAAAAATGTGTTTTGTTTCATTGTTCACATAAATTCGTTTAATTTGTTTCAGAATTAGTTTCCTTTATTCAAATTGGAATTTGATTTGAATTTTCTGAATTCGGTCGAAGTGAACTTAATTTGACTGAATTCAGAACATTTTTATGAAATTCGAGTCAAATTCTTTTCTTTTTTTCATAAATTTCTGTTTATTGAGTTTAAACAAGAAAAAGACACAACGCAACATAGACGCCGCGCAGGGCGAACACAAAAACATAAGAACAGCTGACAACAAGTCAGGGAAACCCCCCTCCTACCCCACCCACCACTGCAGGCTCCACCCATTAGGCCCATCACAATAAACGGATAAGCCTTTGATTATAGTAATAAAATACAGTACAATACAATACCCGCCCCCGTGCATCAGTCAGTTGAGGAAATCATTCAGCAGCAAACACCTTGCAGCAGCTCGGTCACACAGTTTAACTAGGACACTCAGGACTGGTCAGCAGAGCAGAGGTCGAGGCTCGGGGAGTCCAGCCACAGCCTCCAGACTTTATCAAACTTGCGCGGGCAACCCCTACTGAGATACGTAGCCTTGTAGAGCGGAGTCACCTTATTCACCAGACCCTTCCAAAAGAGGACGGTTGGAGCTAATGGGTTCTTCCAGTGTAGGAGCAGGGCCTTACGAGCATAAAAGAGCAACAAGCTCAATAACGTGTGGAGGGCCCTAGTGGGAACCAACCCATCAACTAACCCCAGCAGGCAAACATCCACAGATCTAGGAACTGGTACCGTCGCCACCTCCTCAATACAGGCCAGCACAGCAGTCCAGAAGTCCTGAACCACCGGGCAGCGCCAGAAAAAGTGCCCAAAATCCTCAGGGGTATGTGAGCATCGCCAGCACTCAGCAGAAGATCCCGGGTACATGCGAGCCAGCCGTGTGGGCATGTAGTAAATCCTGTGCAGGAATTTAAAGTGAATTAAACGATCCCTAGCAGAAACTGGGTAAGTGAATTGAGAACACCACATGTCATCCCAGTCATCGCCATCCAAGTGCGGCACCTCCTCCACCCACTTCTCCCTGCACCTGCGTACTGCCAATGGGGGGGGGGTGACAAACAGCTCCTTGTAGAGCTCCGATAGAGGCCTCCGCATGTCCTCAGCCTGCACAGCAGTTTCCAGCACGGAAGGTTTAATCTGAATGCGAGAAGAACTAAACTGTGCAAGAAAAGCATGGCGTAGCTCAAATTCTTTTCTAATTCCATACAAATTTATTTTATTCAAAATTAGAATTTTGAAAGATGGTATAATATTTCTATTCCATTCTATTTAATTGTTCTTTCTATTCTATTATATTTTTCTATATTCTATTTTATTTTCTATTCTTTTCGGATTTAATCTATTCAAAATTAAAATTTTGGATCATGGTTATATTCATTCTATTCTATTCTATTGTTTTTTTCTATTCTATTCTTTTCTTTTCTCTTCTATTATTTTGTTTTCTTTTCTATTCTCTTCTATTCTATTTAAATGTATTCTATTCAAAATTCAAATTTCGGTATATTTATTCTATTCTATTTTATTGCTTTTTTAGATTCTATCCTTTTCTATTCTAATCTATTCTCTTACTTTCTTCTCTATTCAATTTTTTTCTATTCCATTAAAATGCATTCTATTGAAAATTAAAATTTTGGAAGATGGTTATATTCTTTGTATTTTATTCTATTCTATTGTTTTTTTCCATTCTATTCTTTTATTTTCCATTCTATTCTAATCTATTCTTTTCTATTCTATTCCAATTTACATGTATTCTATTCAAATTTTGGGAAAGGGTTACATTCTTTCTTTCTTAATCTATTCTATTGTTTTTTCTATTCTATTCTAATTTATTTGAAATTCTAATTTCAAAAGATTGTGTTATTCTTTCTATTGTTTTGTATTGTATTTCACTATTTTCTATTCTATTCCTTTATTTTTTATTCTTTTTTTTTTTTTTATTTTATAATTTTCTAATAAGTGCAGGGGGAATTGCCTTCTGGGATCACTGTATAAATGCACCTTGCATGATGTCGTCACTTAGCCATGCCCCTGATGATGTCAGCATGTGACGAAATGCGTAGGGTGACACCTGATGTGACTTCATCACGCATAGCAGCCACCAGTTGGACAATTAGGATTTATTTATGTGGCAACTTTGATTTAATGCATGGTACCAAGGGATTTGCATTGTAAGTGAGATACCTATTTTTATTAAAGATGTTTTAATCTATCTACTACACTATTAGGCTTGGTTTTCTTCTCTGTCTCCCTACTCTTTATTTTAAATCTATTTGTAGCACAGAACTTTCTGTCTATTTGGTGTATGGGGATTTAAGCACTTATGGCTACTCAATAAATAAAGTACCATGGATGGTACTTTAATATCACTCCATCAATGACCCACCCAGGGTGGGTTTCTTGATGGTGGAACAGTGGACCATGCCTGCATAAAGTGTGTTAAAACATGTGTTTTCTATTCCCTGTCTCCATGGAATCCTTTTGCAAGCCCTGGAGATGGAATGTTGCACTGCACAGTGTGGTGCGTATCTTGAAGAACACATATTCGTAGACTTTTTATACTTACTGAGATTACAGATTGCTTTCTGTATGACCTGCTGAATGCCAGTTGATCATTCCAAGTGTGTTTACACACACACTCTATGTGGTATGTGTACTGCTGAATGGTAAATTTTATTACTCACCTTATTTGATTTATTTTTATTTGGTGCAGCACTTTTGGAACCTCTTTAAAAAGGAGAAATGGAAAAACAAATTTAAATTTCCATTCTTCTTCATGAGTAGAGACCAGCACAAATTCCTAAGCCCGAAGATGACGCAAGAAGAAAATTACATTTAAAAAAATAAATAGCTTTCATTATGACATTTAGTTTGCTAAAGCAGAGTGTATAATCAAAAAAAAAATGCAATTTTTTTTAAATACAATACCTTTTTTTCACCTTTTTCATACCCTATAACCTATTTGCAATCACTCCAGCAATGACCCACCCAGGGTTGGTTTCTTGATGGTGGAACAGTGGACCATGCCTGTTAAAGTGTGAAAAAAACAACTATTTGTTGTCTCTATAAAAATCTATGTGACAGTTTGACATTGACAACACACAGTTAGGATTGAGCGTTGTCACTCTGTAGCAGGAAGTGCTTGAATAAGGACATTTATGGAAGGATCATTAGAGATTCAGAATTAAAAATATTAAAATGACTTTTAAAATATATTTGATATGTTAATGATTATAACTTATGAATGTCAAATTTTGAAAAAAATCAGAACCAAAACAATTGTCTTTCCTAGAGTTTTTTTTTTTTTAAACAAACAAATATTAAAAATGTATAAACAAATTTAGGCTAAATTTACATTTTGGTGGTGTTAAAAATAAATAAATAATAAACAAAGAAATATATAAATCAACATTTATATATATATATATATATATATATATATATATATATATATAAATAAAATAATGAAATAAAAAAAACACACACACAAAAATAAAGTAAAAAGCACTATCAAATTGTGTAATAGTTATATATGTTGACAAAGTTAATAAAAAAGGAAAATCATCCAATCTATATACGATAATGCAAAAATCTATGCCCTTTCTATTTTTGTTTATTTTTTCTGTATTTTAATGTTACTTGATTTTTTTTTTTTTTTTTTTACAATGGGAAAAAAAAAATGAGTAAAAAAGCAAACTAAAAATGTAAAGATATTGTAATACAAACAAGAAAAGTGTTGGCTGGAGGGAAATTACCTGTATAAAAATAATGGCACCGTCCCCAAATAATAGAAAGCGCAAGATATGTTCCAGGTCTCAAAAGGAAGGAAGAGACACTGGAAATGGGGGATTGGAGTGTGCCCAAGACAAAACAATCTTACAATAGCTAAAAACAATATATTTTTCTTGTTAAATAGTTTTTATTAAGATTATTTCAAATAGTAACAAACAGGGAAAGGAAATCATAACAATAACAGAGGAAGGAAATCATAATAATAACAGAGGAAAGCAAACTCATAAAACATTGATATTATGGCCAGTAGCACATAGGTGCAGTTATGTAATCTAACTTCATGCCCATGTAGATAAGCCATTACAGCATTAGTGCAATCCAAATATACGAATAGCATTAATACTTATAAGATGGGGTCGCTGATGGCCATTCTCTAATAGGGCCACCCCCAACCCCCATGAACACCGCAAATGGGTACACACTGTGTCCATTTGGGGGGGAGGGGGTAGACCCTCCGACAGCTAAACATCCACGGACCACCATATATTAGACTGACATGTACATAGTTCTACATGGTGTCAATTGTGACACTAACAGAGAATACATGAAAGGTAAAGTAAAGGGAATACTCTTTGGTAGTAAATCAAAGCAGGCTAATTGGGCTTGAGACCAGGAGCGGCATTAGGATGCTTTAACCAGTGAATCCATTGTTTGCTAAAGGTAGGCATTCTATGATCTTTAGCTAGTAACTTTTCAAAATGACATTGTGTGTTTACCCGTGAAGTAAGTTCTTGAATTTTTGGTGACTCAGGTGATTTCCAATGGTGAGTGATGGTCAATCTAGCAGCAAACAAGATGTGGAGTATTATAGTCTGGTACTTCGGAGGGATCAGATCTATTCACAAGTTCAAAAGTGCCAAAGCCGGCCAGATAGAGAAGGTCGTGCCCAGAAAAACTCCAAGCAAAACCTCCACTTCCTTCCAAAAGGGTTGAACAAAGGTGCAATCCCAAAGGATATGATACAGTGTTCCTACCTTATTGCACCATCTCCAACACAACGCACTGGAGGAGGGATAGATTTTAGATAGCCTATGAGGCGTTAAGTACCATCCATGGTATATTTTCAGAAATTGTTCCCAATGATCAATACATTTAGACAGTTTATAGTTGACTGTGATGGCCTTATGCCATTGTGAATCTGTAAAGGTCAATTGGAATTCAGATTCCCATTTAGTCCTACTTGGGCCCAATGAAGGTGCTTGGGTATTCATATACAAGTTGTAAAAAAAGATATCCCCGTGTGCCAGATATAGCGTGGCCCTTAAGGAAGTCCCATGCCGTAGCAGGGATGGATAACTGGAAGGCGAGTTTGTTAGTTTTGTGAAAATGGCAAATTTGTGCGGTTTTAAAGCAGTCTGCGGGGAGAGAGCTAAGCCAATAGTTGTGGCCATTCTTTTTCCAATCTAACGTCGAAAAGGATAGAATGATCCATTCGTAAGCCCCCAATGGAATATCTAAGTTACGCCTTTCAATGGTCTGATGGCGAATGGACAGTAAGGATCGCCAGGCAGTTAGTGTGGCATTAATAGTAGGATGATGGATGCGGTGGGTCGAGGAGGACAAGGACGAGGCAGCTAATAGTGCCCCTAGATCCTGGTGCACTAGAAGGGATCTCTCCATGAAAACCCAAAGTTTGGTTCCTGTAGCCAATATTGCATTTGGTCAAGGAGTGAGGTGGTATGATAAAAGGGGATGTTGGGGAGCCCCGCGCCTCCGTGGGTTCTCTGACTCCCCAGCGTTTTAAGGGCTATTCTCTGTCTTTTGCCAGACCATATCAAGGTCCTAAGAAGGGTATTACATTTCGCAAAGAAACTAGATGGTAGTGATATTGGGAGGGTGCGGAAAAATATAAGAGTCTGGGAAGAAGCTGCATCTTAAATGCAGCCATTTTACCTAGCCAGGATAGTTGTGCTTTATTTATCTGCTTCATGTCATGTTCTACGTTACGGAGTAGAGGCGGGAAATTAGCCTCATATAGTTCAGAGGTGGATGGTGTCAGCTGGATGCCTAGGTAGGAAATGGTGCTATGTTCCCATTGAAAGGGAAATTGAGCTTTCAAATGGGCCAAGTTATCTTGGGTTAAATAAAGTGGGAGTGCTTGGCATTTGGTTGCGTTAAGTTTGTAGTACGATACTTGGCCAAAGGTGTCTATTACTTGTTGAACTTGGGCGAGAGATGTTTGTGGATCGGAAAGTGACAGAATAACGTCGTCTGCAAAAAGCCTTATTTTGTGCTGCTGGGTACCTATTGTTATCCCTCTAATAAGAGGGTCTGCTCTAATAGCTGCCGCTAACGGTTCGATGGCTAAAGTGAATATGATTGGGGACAACGGACAGCCCTGTCGGGTGCCGTTGGATAGGTCAAAAGATCTACATAAAGAACGCAGAAGGGTTTTTGTATAAGGTCATTATGGCAGAGTAAAGCCGGCCTGAAAGTGCCAAATTTATATAAGACTCTGTCCAGGTACTGCCAATGGACCCTATCAAAAGCCTTTTCCGCGTCCAAACTAAGGAGCACGGAAGGCAATTGACAGGTCCCAGCCTGGTGAATTAAATTAATCTGGTGCTTGTCTGCCTTTAACAAAGCCGACCTGTTCAGGACTTATAAGAGTCAAGGTAACTTCCAAGAGCTATTTGCGAGTACCTTTGCGTATATCTTCACATCAGAATTTAGTAAAGATATAGGCCGGTAGTGTTGAGGGAGAGTGGGGTCTTTCCCCGGTTTCGGTAGAGTTATAATAATAGCTTCCATCATTTCCTTGGGGAGACTGCCTCATTAAAAAGATTAGACAAGTGAGGAGTGAGAATGTCAGAGAACGCTTTATAATACTCTGAGGACAGGCCGCCTACGCCTGGCGCTTTATGGGATGGAAGATCTTTAATTACCTTGGTGATTTCTTGAGGGTCTATAGGTCTATCTACTAATTCTAGGGTCAATGCATCTATTGCGGGTAACCTCAATTTGTCCAAGAAAGTGTTAATTTCCTCTAGAGAGGGCTGATGTACACCAGGGTCCTCCCGCAAATTATACAATGAGGAGTAGTAATCGCTAAAGTTCTGTGCAATGTCATGTGGGCTAATAGCCAAGGTACCTTTGGCGTGATGAGCCAGTTGGGAGATCCGGGTTCTAGTGCGTTGTTGCTGCAACTGTCTGGCTAACCATTTCCCTGCTTTGTGTCTCTGCGAATAGGAGGATGCTTTTAATTTCAGGATATACCTATCATGATTATCTAACAGGGCCAATCTAAGATCAGATCTAACTTTAGTGAGTTCTGCCAGTACCGAGTACTGTAAATTAATTTTATGCAAATTCTCCAGCCGAGCAATCTCCGCCAGAAGAGACGATATATATTGTGTTTTTTTACGTTTAACTCTGGCATTCATCTATATTAGCAATCCCCGAACTAATGCCTTGTGAGCACACCATAGATTAAATATATCGACCGAGCCCCCTGCATTGAAGAAAAAGAACTCCTGAAGGCGGACCTTCAATTCCTCAGTGCAAGCCGGATCAGCCAGCAAAAAGGTATTATTCCTCCATAAAGAGGTATTGAACCTGGGGTGACCATCCGCGATCTCAAGAGAGACCGGTGCATGGTCAGACCAGGAAATGTTATCAATTGTTACATCAGATACTTTCAACAACAGCTTACGATCAACCAGGAAATAGTCAATTCAGCTATAAGAGGAATGCGGATTAGAGAAAAAAGTGAAATCCCGTCCAGTGGGATTCAAACACCACCAGGGATCGTGGAAGTCCTCTTTAAAAACATAGGGAGCCAAACTTTTTCTTGCAAGTTCCAGCTGTGGAATCTATAGATGGGTCCATGGTGATATTAAAGTCTCCACAAAGAAGAACATACCCCCTCTGCACTGATCTCACCTTCTTTTGTCAACAAACTTTTGTTGATGGGTATTAGGAGCATATAGTGTGACCAGGGTATAGGTAATGTTATTGATGGTTGCCACAACAATCGGGAACCGGCCGTTGACATCCGTAACTAGGTCCAGTAAGTGAAAGGACAGAGTGTCCCTGAATGCCATCATGACACCCCTTTGATTTTTAGAAAAGTTTGCCTGAAAAATATGTGGAAAAGATCTGTGAGAGCATTTAGGTGGGTTCAGTGCTGTGAAGTGCGTCTCCTGTACGCATAGAATATCTGCTTGTTTGTTAACAGCGTCTTTCCAAAGAGATCTCCTTTTGTGTGGGCTATTAGCCCTTTGTATTAAGAGATACTAGTTTCAGTACCATGGCAACACATTAGAAAAAGTATACAAAGGGAGTGCCACAAAGTCACGTCAGGTGATAAAGAAGTGCACGGTGCACCAACAAAAGGTTTGCTGATGAAATAAAAATATAAAGAATAATAAGACAACAAAAAAGGGGAAAATTTGAACATACAGGCAGCCGCCCTGGCAATGGAGGGCCTCCAGCGGCCCATTGGACAGGCGAATCCTATACGCATCTCTAAGGGGTTAAGATCAATAGTCCAGCCGGACGGGATCTGTCAATTTAGGAGGGGAAAAGCAACTCAAGGGAGTACGGTCAGGTAGGGGCCCAGAGAGCTCGGTGTAATAATTCCAAGGTGGAGGAACCACAGCGTGGTGTGGTAGGAGGGTCAGCGACCCGAATTGCCCGCTTGAGAGGGTTGGTCCGCGATGTCTTCATCATCCTCTGGGGGGAGTAGTCCCCATTTTCTCATTAAGAGGAGGCCATCATCCAGGTCAGAAATCCAAAAGGTCCTGTTGTTCCTTTCAATTTCAAGTTTAGTCGGGAACTTCCACCTGTACTTGATGTTATTGTTGCGCAGGATTTTTGTGATGGTGTTAAGATTTTTCCTGGCAGCTACAGTGGCTTGGGAAAGATCTGTGTAGAGTGAGATACCTGCATATGGTTCAGGCAGGGAGGCACGTTGTCTTGCATATTGCATTAAGCGATCTTTCACATGAAAGAAATGTATTTTTGCAATGACGTCTCTAGGTACTCTCTCAGGCAAAAAGGACGGCTTAGGGGGCCTATGAGCTCTGTCAATTGTCAAATCCTGACCTTGCACATCAGGGAGGAGTTCAGCAATCATCTTTTGTAGGTAGGAGCCTAGTTCTGCCGCAGGAACCGACTCAGCAATGCCGCAAAACTTAATATTGTTGCGGCGGGAGCGGTCCTCCAAGTCCGCCATTTTTATTTTCATGGTGCGCATTTCATCCAACAGAGCATCATGGGCATCTACTAATTCATTGTGAGCCTGAGCATAATCACTCATATTAAATTCCACTTGATCAACCCTATTACCTAGAGCTTCCATTTCAACTTTAGTTTGTTTCATAAAGCTTGACATGTCATGTTGCAAAGCTCCCCGCAGTGTAATAAGCATATCCTTCATTGTGGAATCAATTATGGGCTGGCCAGCAGTGGGAAAAGCATCCAGTTTTTCCCCAAAGAGATTTGTGTCAGGTGGAGTAATTATAGAGGAGGGAGAGGTACTCACTTGAGTAGTTGTAATGTCCAGCTTCCTCTGTTTCACTGGGCTCTGGAAAATCAAGGTGTCAGTGTGACCCTTCCCCTCTTGTGTATATTCCTGCCTTAACCACTTTACCACCGGAGGATTTTGCTGTCTTACGTCTGGGCCACTTTTTGCGATTCGGCACTGTGCGACTTTAACTGACAATTGCGTGGTTGTGCGGCGCCGTACCCAAACCAAATTTATGTCCTTTTTTTCCCACAAACAGAGATTTCTTTTGGTGGTATTTGATTACCTGCGCGATTTTTTTACTTTTTGCGCTATAAACAAAAAAACTGCGTAAATTTTGAAAAAATAACAATATTTTTCACAATTTTTTTATATGAAATTCCCCCCAAAAAAATGATCACCGCCGCTCCTCCGCTGGCCTGACTCCCGCTGTGACTGAATACAGTGGGAGCAAACCTCCGGTGGCGCACACGCGCCGCCCACAAGGGGAGGAGTCCATCGACGTAGGTCTACATCGCTGGATGGGAACAAGCCACTTTGCCGAAGTACAGTCAACGTGACTGGTCTGCAAGTGGTTAAGGAATCTGTCTCATGAGACACAGCAGCAGTAGCTGCTGTGGTTCTGTGTGGCAGTGCTGTGAGGCTGGTGCCATTTTGACTTCTCTGAGGCCCCGCTGTACTGAAGAAATGTATAAGTTTGCGGGGTCCTTCCCGCGACTTGCGTTTCCCCATGTGAAAAGTAAAGTTGTGGGGTAATAGTAGAGGTGTCTTGGGATGAATTTGCTACCTTCCCCATCGCTGTGAGCCGCCTAAACGATCCCGCTCATCCAGAGCTCAGAACTAAGCGTCCATCACCTCAGGATGCCGGCCACGCCCCCCCAAAAAACAAAAATAATAATACAAAAGTACATATATCACACAAAAATATAATACATTAAAATTCCTACACATATGCATGTATAAATACAATTCACATGTAAAGATATTGGATGAACCCCGAAAGAGGTACCGATCTATGCGTTTCGCCAACACTACAGGCTTCTTCAGGATCCAACTTCTATTTCATGTAAACCTTATATTTAAAAAAAAACAACAACACATAATAAATATACAAAGTGTACAAATAAAAATGAAATTAAATAAATATTGCATATACTAAGCGAACATACATTAATTATATATTGCATATAGGGATGCACCGAAATTTCGGCCACCGATATTTTCGGCCGAAAATGCAACTATTTCATTTCGGCCGATAGGGGGTTAAATATGCCGAAAATGTATGGCCGCTTATCTGTGCAGAAAGTGAAAGTAAAACTTTCCTGTCCGCCGCGATCCTATGCTGGAGCTTCACTGTGATTTACAGTGACGTCCCGGGGGAGAGGGACCCAGAGTGCAGAGTGTATGGGGGATCTCATCCTCCTCCGCGCCAATTGCTGCTCCGATTGATCGCTCCACCCACCTCCTCCCTTCACATGTTGTTCGCTCACGCTGTGGAGGAAGGTAATGTCAATGTACTGTATGCTGTAAAAAAAAAAAAAAAAAAAACGTTTCTCCCCTTTTCTCCTGTATAATAGAACAAATTCACAGCCTAGTGCTCATCCCATTCTAATTGCAGCGCGCTAGTCAGTGAGTGTCAGTCAGTTAGTCAGTGAGTGTCAGTCAGTTAGTCAGTGAGTGTCAATGAGTAAGTGTCAGTCAGTCAGTGAGTGTCAGTCAGTCAGTGAGTGTCAGTCAGTTAGTGAGTAAGTGTCAGTCAGTGAGTGTCAGTCAGTCAGTGAGTGTCAGTCAGTTAGTCAGTGAGTGTCAGTCAGTTAGTCAGTGAGTGTCAGTCAGTTAGTCAGTGAGTGTCAATGAGTAAGTGTCAGTCAGTCAGTGAGTGTCAGTCAGTC
The DNA here is from genome assembly GCF_965119305.1 of Pelophylax lessonae. NCBI lineage: Eukaryota > Metazoa > Chordata > Amphibia > Anura > Ranidae > Pelophylax > Pelophylax lessonae. Next base: position 40,421,331 of record NC_138773.1, read on the forward strand.
AGTGAGTGTCAGTCAGTTAGTGAGTGAGTGTCAATGAGTAAGTGTCAGTCAGTCAGTGAGTGTCAGTCAGTGAGTGTCAGTTAGTGAGTGTCAGTCAGTTAGTGAGTGTCAGTCAGTTAGTGAGTGTCAGTCAGTTAGTGAGTGTCAGTCAGTGAGTGTCAGTCAGTGAGTGTCAGTCAGTCAGTGAGTGTCAGTGAGTGAGTGTCAGTCAGTTAGTGAGTGTCAGTCAGTTAGTGAGTGTCAGTCAGTTAGTGAGTAAGTGTCACTCAGTGAGTGTCAGTCAGTTAGTGAGTAAGTGTCAGTCAGTGAGTGTCAGTCAGTGAGTGTCAGTCAGTTAGTGTCAGTCAGTTAGTGAGTGTCAATGAGTAAGTGTCAGTCAGTCAGTGAGTGTCAGTGAGTGAGTGTCAGTCAGTGAGTGTCAGTCAGTGAGTGAGTGTCAATGAGTAGGTGTCAGTCAGTCAGTGAGTGTCAGTGAGTGAGTGAGTGTCAGTCAGTTAGTGAGTAAGTGTCACTCAGTGAGTGTCAGTCAGTTAGTGAGTGAGTGTCAATGAGTAAGTGTCAGTCAGTGAGTGTCAGTCAGTGAGTGTCAGTCAGTGAGTGTCAGTCAGTGAGTGTCAGTCAGTCAGTGAGTGTCAGTCAGTTAGTGAGTGAGTGTCAATGAGTAAGTGTCAGTCAGTGAGTGTCAGTCAGTGAGTGTCAGTCAGTGAGTGTCAGTCAGTGAGTGTCAGTCAGTTAGTGAGTGTCAGTCAGTCAGTTAGTGAGTGTCAGTCAGTCAGTTAGTGAGTGTCAGTCAGTCAGTTAGTGAGTGTCAGTCAGTTAGTGAGTGTCAGTCAGTCAGTGAGTGTCAGTCAGTCAGTGAGTGTCAGTCAGTGAGTGTCAGTCAGTGTCAGTCAGTTAGTGAGTGTCAGTCAGTTAGTGAGTGTCAGTCAGTCAGTTAGTGAGTGTCAGTCAGTCAGTGTCAGTCAGTTAGTGAGTGTCAGTCAGTCAGTTAGTGAGTGTCAGTCAGTCAGTTAGTGAGTGTCAGTCAGTCAGTTAGTGTCAGTCAGTGAGTGTCAGTCAGTCAGTGAGTGTCAGTGAGTCAGTCAGTGAGTGTCCAGTCAGTCAGTCAGTGAGCCAGTCAGTGAGTCAGTCAGTCTCTCTCTCATAATGCAACAGATTCAGGAATTTATTCCTAACCGTAACATGTGCAAATTTGACAATAAGTGCTCAAAAATGGGTATCATAAATTATTAAACCCATTTTTAGCACTTAATGTCATATTTGCACATCTATTACGAATTTATTCTTGATCTGTTGCATTATTTGCACATTTTCTTCATCATTGTTTAGTATGCGAATCATGTGGTTATATTTCATTTGTTTATTGCTGTATTATTACTATCTACTTCTTGGAATTTGCATCATTCATTTTTGCTCCAGCCATACAGGCATACACAAACACAATTCCTTTCCTGCAGGCTGCACAGGACGCCCTCATCTAAACTAGCTTGCCCTCTGTGTATGTGGAGCTGTTAGCCATTAAATAGTCATTAAATGACAGGCAACTCATCACTGCTGAGCTACCCCTGCTGGTCAGAGGAAGGTCAAGGTATTGCAGAAAGCTGTGCTGGGCTTAAAGAGAGTGTCTGACTCCTGCTGCTGCAATTACTTAAAGCAGAGTTCCGGCCTCAACAATGACTTTGGGCCATCCGCTTGCGGACATTAACCTGAACAAGAAATGGATACTCCTGATTTTTTTTTTTTTTTTTTACTTACCTTGTTATAGAAGAAAATATACTTACCTTCCTTCCTCTTCCTCCCTCTGCTTGCGATGACTCCTGGGAGCTGAACGTCATCACTCCCAGGAGTCAATGCGCCTGCACCGGCCCCGCTCGTCACATCCGGTGCAGGCGCGTCATTCCCTGCTAAACAGCTTCTGGCTGGGCATGCCCAAAAGCTGTGCAGGGATGACGTTCCTGCATCGGAAGTGACAAGCGGGGCCAGGGCGGGGCATTCTGGGACTCCAACGTCACTGAAGAGGATGCAGAAGAGGACGCGCTGGCCTCAGCTGCCCACACCTGAGATGGCAGCGCTGGACAAGACATTTTCAAGGTATTTCTTTTAAAAGGCAAGTGTGACCCGGGACAGTTCAGAGGCTATCCATTGTGGAATGTACTAGCCCTGACTGCCCCAGGGGTATTTTTTTCTAAAAAACTTTTCCGAGGCCGGAACTCCGCTTTAAATCGTGTGATCAAGTTTTTATAAGTAAATAAAAAATAATAAAAAGTTAATTTTTAAGTTAGTCACTTTTTTTTTCTTTTTTAATCTATAGCTGAGTTATAGTTCTCTTCCAGTGACTTTACAATGTCAGCGGTGTGGAAATATTTCAAAGTTTCTGATAAGGACTTAAAATTTGCAGTTTGCAGTATTTGTTCAGCTGAAATTTCAAGAGGGGGTACAGTAGCGAGGCACTTTTCCACAACAGGGTTGATACACCACCTGAAAACACGACATCCAATTCAGCATGAAGAGTACAGAAAAGCAACAGTTCTTAAAAGTACCCCTAGTACTAGCACATCAACACCATCTGTCGCCACAGTCTTTGAAAAGACTAAGAAATTTGCAAACGATGGTCCCAAAGCACATGGCATTACAGAGAAAATAATGGAATTTATTGCCTTAGATGACCAGCCATTCTCTGTTGTGGAAGACATTGGATTTCGTAGGCTCATACAACACATTGAGCCTCGTTACACATTGCCAAGCAGACGTTATTTTGCAGACACCTGTCTACCTGAAATGTTTGATCGTGTTTCAAAACACATTCATGAGCTCATGATGAACGCAGACATCCCAGCTCTCAGTTTTACCACTGACATTTGGAGTTCAGACGTAAGTCCAACTAGCATGCTCAGCTTCACAGCGCAGTGGATAGACACTGATTTTAAGTTGCAAATAATTTTGCTTCATGCACAAGAATTTGTTGGACCACATACTGCAGCAGCGATATCTGAGGCTTTAGCTACCATGCTTGAAACTTGGCACATTGACAAGTCTAAAGTGCATCTGATTGTCCGAGATAATGCACGGAACATGGTAAAGGCTATGGAGGACAGCGGCCTTAATAGCATACCGTGCATGGCACACACACTGCAGTTGGCTGTGAATGAGGGAGTGCTCAGTCAGCGTAGCATATCGGATATAACCGCATCGGGGAGAAAAATTGTGGGCCACTTTAAGCATTCTCCACTTGCTTATTCAAGATTACAAGCTTTACAACTACACTTTGGAATGCCACCCAAACGACTGCAGCAAGATGTAGCCACTCGCTGGAACAGCACGTACTATATGCTGGAAAGACTACTTGAACAAAAGCGAGTCTTAGCTGCGTACATAGCAGATTACGAACTGCCAGCAACGTTCAGTGCACATCAGTGGATGTTGATTGAAAATATTGTGTCTCTTCTTGCTCCATTTGAACAGTTAACCAAGGAAATAAGCTCTGCTAATGCATCCGTTGCTGAAGTTATTCCTTTGATTGCAGCACTGAAGCGTCTGCTAGGAAAAGAGGTGCAAACAGACCATGGTGTAAAAACCGCTAAAAGCACTCTATTGGAGGCCGTTAACAAACGCTTTCAAGACACTGAGTCCAATCCCCTCTACTGCATTGCAACAATACTAGATCCTCGATTTAAAGACCATTACTTCGACGTGGAGAAAAAGCAGCGTGCACGGGAAATGATACAGGCACAGTTGGAGGAGATGGAAGCATCTGGTGAAGGTGACTTGATGCGCAGCACAGAACAAAGTGTGCCAGAGAAACGGTCACGACGTACAAGTGATGAGGAGCACAATCCCTCACTTTCTGACATGTTTGACGAGATTCTACAGGAAAGCAGCACCCCGATCCACAGCAGTGCCACAACAAGCGCAGCTACACAACAGCTGGAGATTTATCTCGCTGAACTACCCATCTCCAGAAGCGACAATCCCCTTGACTACTGGCGCATGAACAAAGATCGCTTTCCATTGCTTGCGCAGATTGCACGCAGATATTTATCTGCCCCAAGCACCAGCACAGAGAGTGAGAGACTATTCAGTGCAGCATCTCATGTTCTTGATGCGAAAAGGAACCGTCTCTCCTGCGAGAAAGCTGAGAAACTTTTGTTCTTGAAAAGAAACCTGCCACTTTTACTTAAATAGAAAGCGCTGCAGTCCAATTTGTGTAGTTACAGTTATTTTATTTGTATTAAAATTGTGTAGCCCTGCAAACATTTGTTCATGACTTAAGGCTACATCTGTTTACACTTGGAGGTTGGTTTATTTTTATTGTTTTAAGTTATTTTCTGTCCAATTTTGGTGTTAAAATACTTTCAAAGTTTCAATAAAAGTGTGGTTATATTTATTTTATTGGCTTGTAGTTTTTCATTTCAGATTCATTAAATTCAAGTCTAATATTGATAGAACTTATTTAAAATCATTTGGGGAAAAAAGTCATTTTCGGTTTCGGTTTCGGTTTTCGGCCAAGGGCATCCTGAATTTTCGGTTTCGGTTTCGGCCCAGAATTTTCATTTCGGTGCATCCCTAATTGCATATATTAAAAACAAGGAAGAAAGATGAAGAAACTGTGCCAAAAATAAAGAAGGGAAAAAGGAATGGGAGAGGGAATGTAAGGGACCACTCTGGGTCAGCATATTGGGGGGGGGGGGGGGAACAAAAGGCAAAGGAGGAAGGAAGGGAAGGGGAGGAAAGATGGAAAGAGCCAGATGTAAAGCCAAAAGGTTTACCTCCACAAGCCATCCACAAACCATCAATGCAAAGAACATCCTATTATTATTATGAATCTTGAAAGGGTAGAGAGACAACAAGTCTAAATTTAAACGTTTGGACGTTGGACGCTGAGAGTGTAAATGGGAAAATCGACATTAAAATAGGAATCTGGAGAATATAATCAAATAGTATAAAATATTTTTATAATATTATTATATTTTTGTGTGATATATATACTTTTTTGTATTACCAATTTAAAATGTATTATTTTTAGCTATTGTAAGATTTTTTTTGTCTTGAGCACACTCATATCCCCCATTTCCAGTGTCTCTTCCTTCCTTTTGAGACCTGAAACATACCTTGTACGTTATATTGTAATACAAACTTGCATGTGTAGTTAAAAGTGCAACAGCTACTATTTACAAAATACACTTGTAGCCAGTTGCAGTCTGTTTTCTCCACAGCAGGTGGCGCTCAAACGAGTCGTACCGTAAAGGAAGTCAATTGAAACCTGATTTCTCTGTGGTTTCCTGGGTCATGGAGCAGCATTCCTGGTTACTCTGCATCCATTTGTCCACTGGCAGCCATCTTGGGTCAGCAGGGTCATTATAATTCCCTGCCCCAAGCTTTTGGTGCACTCTTGCCAAGTGGGTAGAGTAGGGAGAGAGACCAGACAGGGAAAGTGATTAGCGGTCGTCAACGCCCCCTGAAGACGTGTTTGAGACAAAACGTACGTCGGAGTAGGGATACGGGAAGCAAATCGCAAAGAGCAGGAACCGGCACTTGAAGGTGGTGAGACACTGTAATCGGATCGTGCTCTCACTGAAAGATAATGTTTTAACCCGGGTGCAAGAAGAATGCACTGTAAAATGTATGCAAATTTTACGGTGGCTTGTAAATTATATTTTAAGCAATGTAAGGATTTTAGACTATTAGAGTCCTCTTTCCTCAATTTTATGGTAACAGGGATGTTAGAGTGGATGAGTGGCTGTCCTGGATATATTAACCCATGGGGGGAAAAAGTGATTTAAAGAGGAAGTAAACCCTCCTCTGACACTTTTACCTATAGGTAAGCCTATATTAAGGCTTACCTATAGGTACTGTAAATATCTCCTAAACATGTACCGTTAAGGAGATATTTACCTTACATGCAGCCAGTGACGTCACTGGCGCATGCGCTCTGAAGGAACGGCCGCTCGTGCCGTTCCTTCAGAGCCCCGTGCCGTGACCGTCGGCTCCCGCGCGCGTGCGTGGGAGTGATGTCACCGCAGCTCCGGCCAATCAGATGGCCGGATGCCGCGATCCCGGAAGACGGGCGACTGGTCATACAGGTAAGCGGGTGGCACAGCGGGGGCTCGTTCTAAGGTATTTCATAATGAGCTAGTATGCGATGCATACTAGCTCATTATGTCTTTCTCATTCAGGGTGAAAAAAAAAAATTTCGGTTTACAACCACTTTAAGACCTTACCATACTTTGTAGAAACACCTTTCCCTGCAATTACAGCTGCAAGTCTTTTTTGGAATGTCTCTACCAGCTTTGCACATCTAGAAAGTGACATTTTTCCCATTCTTCTTGGCAAAATTCCTTAAGCTCTGTCAGATTGGATGGAGAGCGTCTGTGAACAGCAATTTTCAAGTCTTGCCACAGATTCTCAATTGGATTTAGGTCTGGACTTTGACTGGTCCATTATAACACATGAATATGCTTTGATCTAAACCATTCCATTGGAGCTCTGGCTTTATGTTTAGGGTCGTTGTCCTGCTGGAAGGTGAACCTCCGCCCCAGTCTCAAGTCTTTTGCAGACTCTAACAGGTTTTCTTCTAAGATTGCCCTGTATTTGGCTCCATCCATCTTCCCATCAACTCTGACCAGCTTCCCTGTCCCTGCTGAAAAAGCATTCCCACAACATAATGCTGCCACCACCATGTTTCACGGTGGGTATTGTGAGTTCAGGGTGATGTTCAGTGTTAGTTTTCCACCACACACAGCGTTTTGCTTTGAGGTCCAAAAGTTCATTTTTGGTCTCATCTGACCAGAGCACCTTCTTCCACATGTTTGCTGTCCCCCACATGGTTTTTCACAAACTGCAAACAGGACTTCTTATGGCTTTCTTTCACCAATGGCTTTCTTCTACCCACTCTTTCATAAAGGCCAGATTTGTGGAGCACACGACTAATAGTTGTCCTGTGGGCAGATTCTCCCACCTGAGCTGTAGATCTCTGCAGCTCCTCCAGAGTTACCATGGACCTCTTGGCTGCTTCTCTGATGAATGCTCTCCTTGCCCAGCCGGTCAGTTTAGGTGGACGGCCATGTCTTGGTAGATTTGTAGTTGTACCATACTCTTTCCATATTCGGATGATGGATTGAACAGCGCTCTGTGAGATGTTCACTGCTTGGGGTATTTTTTTTTTTATAACTTAACCCTGCTATAAACTTCTCCCCATCTTTATCCCTGACCTGTCTGGTGTGTTCCTTGGCCTTCGTGATGCTGTTTGTTCACAAAGGTTCTCTAACAAACCTTTGAGGGCTTCACAGAACAGCTATATTTATACTGAGATTAAATTACACACAGGTGGACTCTATTTACTAATTTGGTGACTTCTGAAGGCAATTTGTTCCACTAGATTTTAGTTAGGGGTATCAGAGTAAAGGAGGGTGAATACAAATGCACAACACATTTTTCAGATAATTTATTTGTAAAAAATGTTGAAAATCATTTATTATTTTTCTTTCACATCACAATTATGTGAAAAAATCCCAATAAAAATACTTTTACGATTTTGGTTGTAACATGACAAAATATGGAAAATTTCAAGGTATATGAATACTTTTTCAAGGCTCTGTAGTAGATATGTTGCACTAAAATAAGGGTTAATATTGTACTAGAGAATGTGGTAGGAATTCCAAGGCACAACATTTTTGAGCGCTGTTTACTGAGATCTACATAGTTAATAGAACACTGATTGTGTTTTCCATAGCAGCTGTCATTGTAGAGAATGTGGGTAACGCGGGTACTACTGGTATATATATATATATGGTAACGCTGTATTGCTCTGATCACAGTGTGTTAAAAAAATAAATTAAATAAAACATGTTCTGTCACACTGCCACACTAGTTATATGATGGGGCTTTACTGCACTGGTGACAGCATGTAAAAAATAAAAATAAAAAAAAAATAAATTGTGAATTTTTTTTTTTAATTACTTTATTTTCCCAAAAATTATGACAAAAAAAAAATACAACTTTAAAATACTCACCATGCCTCTTACTAATTACATTGGCCTGTCTACTTTCCAAAAAGGGGTCATTTGGGGGATATTTGTACAGTCCTGGCATTTTCGGGCTTCAGGTAATGAGATAGGCTGCCAGTACATCAGAATGGATTGATTGTGCTTTGCATAGCAGCTGTCATTGTAGAGAATGTGAGTAACGCGGGTACTACTGGTATGTATATGGTAACACTGCATTGCTCTGGTCACAGAGTGTTAAAAAAAAAAAAAAACACTTTCTGTCACACTGCCACACCAGTTATATGATGAGGCTTTTCTGAACTGGTGACAGTATGTAAAAAAAAAAGAAAAAATTGAAAATTGTGAATTTTTTTTTTTAATTACTTTATTTTCTTAAAAATGATGGCCAAAAAAAAAAAAAAAAATACAACTTTAAAAAACTTACCATGCCTCTTACTAATTACATTGGCCTGTCTACTTTCCAAAAAGGGGTAATTTTAGGGGGTATTTGTACAGTCCTGGCATTTTCGGGCCTCAGGTAATGAGATAGGCTGCCAGTACATTGGAATTGATTGATTGTGTTTTGCACAGCAGCTGTCATTGTAGAGAATGTGAGTAACGCGGGTACTACTGGTATATATATATATATATATATATATATATATATATATATATATATATATATATATACAGTGGGTACGGAAAGTATTCAGACCCCATTAAATTTTTCACTCTTTGTTATATTGCAGCCATTTGCTAAAATCATTTAAGTTCATTCTTCTTCCTCATGAATGTACACATAGCACCCCATACTGACAGAAAAACACAGAATTGTTGACATTGTTGCAGATTTATTAAAAAAGAAAAACTGAAATATCACATGGTCCTAAGTATTCAGACCCTTTGCTGTGACACTCATATATTTAACTCAGGTGCTTTCCATTTCTTCTGATCATCCTTGAGATGGTTCTACACCTTCATTTGAGTCCAGCGGTGTTTGATTATACTGATTGGACTTGATTAGGAAAGCCACACACCTGTCTATATAAGACCTTCCAGATCACAATGCATGTCAGAGCAAATGAGAATCATGAGGTCAAAGGAACTGCCTGAAGAGCTCAGAGACAGAATTGTGGCAAGGCACAGATCTGGCCAAGGTTACAAAAAGATTTCTGCTGCACTTAAGGTTCCTAAGAGCACAGTGGCCTCCATAATCCTCAAATGGAAGACGTTTGGGACGACCAGAACCCTTCCTAGAGCTGGCCGTCCGGCCAAACTGAGCTATCGGGGGAGAAGAGCCTTGGTGAGAGAGGTAAAGAAGAACCCAAAGATCACTGTGGCTGAGCTCCAGAGATGCAGTCAGGAGATGGGAGAAAGTTGTAGAAAGTCAACCATCACTGCAGCCCTCCACCAGTCGGGGCTTTATGGCAGAGTGGCCCGACGGAAGCCTCTCCTCAGTGTAAGACACATGAAAGCCCGCATGGATGTTGCTAAAAAACACCTGAAGGACTCCAAGATGGTGAGAAATAAGATTCTCTGGTCTGATGAGACCAAAATAGAACCTTTTGGCCTTAATTCTAAGTGGTATGTGTGGAGAAAACCAGGCACTGCTCATCACCTGTCCAATACAGTCCCAACAGTGAAGCATGGTGGTGGCAGCATCATGCTGTGGGGGTGTTTTTCAGCTGCAGGGACAGGACGACTGGTTGCAATCGAGGGAAAGATGAATGCGGCCAAGTACAGGGATATCCTGGACAAAAACCTTCTCCAGAGTGCTCTGGACCTCAGACTGGGTAGAAGGTTTACCTTCCAACAAGACAATGACCCTAAGCACACAGCTAAAATAACGAAGGAGTGGCTTCACAACAACTCCGTGACGGTTCTTGAATGTCCCAGCCAGAGCCCTGACTTAAACCCAATTGAGCATCTCTGGAGAGACCTAAAAATGGCTGTCCACCAACGTTTACCATCCAACCTGACAGAACTGGAGAGGATCTGCAAGGAGGAATGGCAGAGGATCCCCAAATCCAGGTGTGAAAGACTTGTTGCATCTTTCCCAAAAAGACTCCTGGCTGTATTAGATCAAAAGGGGGCTTCTACTAAATACTGAGCAAAGGGTCTGAATACTTAGGACCATGTGATATTTCAGTTTTTCTTTTTTAATAAATCTGCAACAATGTCAACAATTCTGGGTTTTTCTGTCAGTATGGGGTGCTATGTGTACATTCATGAGGAAGAAGAATGAACTTAAATGATTTTAGCAAATGGCTGCAATATAACAAAGAGTGAAAAATTTAAGGGGGTCTGAATACTTTCCGTACCCACTGTATAAACAAAGATTATTTATTTGCAAAATTTGCAGAAACAAAGAAAAAAACGCAGGGTTTTTTTTTTTTTTCAAAATGTTCCATCTTTTTTTGTTTATTTAGCAAAAAAATAAAACAAAACAGTGGTGATTGTGATCAATATTATATATTAACCACTTAAGCCCCGGAAGATTTTACCCCCATTCCGACCAGGGGGTATTTTGTGATTCGACACTGCGTGACTTTAACGGACAATTGCGCGGTCGTGCGACGCTGTACCTAAACGAATTTGGCGTCCTTTTTTTCCCACAAACAGAGCTTTCTTTTGGTGGTATTTGATCACCTGTGCGATTTTTTGATCATGCGCTATAAACAAAAAAAGAGCGTCAATTTTGCAAAAATAGCAATATTTTCACATTTTTTATATGAAATCCCCCCCCCCCCCCCAAAAAATGTAAAAATCAAAATTTTTTAACATTTTCGGCCAATTTGTTTTATGCTACCTATGTTTGGTAAAAAAAATCGCAAAAAGCGTATTTTGATTGGTTTGCGCAAAAGTTATCGCGTTTACTAACAAAGGGAAAGATTTTTGTCATTTTTGTTGTTTTTTTTTTTAACGCGTAATGGCGGCGATCTGCGATTTTTTTTGTGGTACTGCGACATTGCGGCGGACAGATCGGACCCTTGACTGACATTTTTGACACTTTTGGGGTTACCAGTGACATTTCTACAGTAATCAGTGCTATATATATGCACTGTTACTGTAAAAATACACTGGTAGTGAAGGGGTTAACTTTATTTGGGAGGGAGGGGCTGTGTGTATCCCTAGGGGCGTGCTTTCTACTGTGATTGGCTGTGGCTTCAGCTGTAAGGACACTGATCAACGGATCTACATAGTAGATCCATGTGATCAGTGTCTTTACAGCGAGGAGAATGACAGGTGGCTTGTTTACACAAGCTGCCTGACATTCTCCCTCTCCCCCGCCGATCGCCGAGTGGCCGGCGGACATCGGGTCTGCTGGTCACACGCGCGGGGGGGTCCGTGACCACGCGGGAGCGGGAGCGCGCGCGCGCTCCCTAGACCCTCACAAGCAAGCGACGTAGCCCTACGTTAGTTTGCCTGTGAGGGGCTGACCGCCGACGTGGATAGTCGTGCGCGGTTGGCAAGTGGTTAATTAATATTATATACAGTAAACCCCCGCTCCATTGCGGTTCAGTTTTTGCGGTCCCGGTATATTGCGTTTTTTTCTGTAATGTTATTTTACTATATAAATCATTAAAAATTAAATATATTTGTGTTTTCCATAGCTCTTGCTCAGTCTCTCAGTATCTTTTATGTGTTTAAATGAGTTTCTATTGTTTTAAAAGTGTGTTTAAAGACCCTAAAATGCTTTTACACGTACAGTGACAGTAAAAAAATCATGCCTACAATGTATTTTAATAGGGTTTTTCTATTTTGCGGATTTTCACTTTTCGCGGCTGGGTCCGGTACGTAACCCCCACAATGGAGGGGGGTTTACTGTATTGATAAGTATGTATTTAGTATGGAATTGACGTCAGTCTCTGTATCCCAGCTACACTCAGACATTTCCAGCCGGGAAGTTCATCAGCACTAAGCTCAGTGGAGGGAGGAGGAGGAGGAGAAGGAAAACAAAAGTGAAAGGAACAAATTGCTTCCCTTTATCGGGATAGAGGACATTTTCAAGCTGTTTTTTTTGTTTTTATTTTTAATATAGATCTACATTTCTCCTTCTGTAAAATCGCATGAACAGCTGAGTTGGAAGTTCAGCAAAGGATAAAGACACTGAAGGGGTGACAATGGGGAATAGGAAATTCTCCACCTTCCTAGGAAAAGAAATGTCTCTGGGATTATTATTGCTTCTTTTCTTACAACACACGGGTACGTTTTCTTTACATTCATTGTAACATATGAGACAATCAGTCGGAGGTAGGTGCCCCACCCGCACTCAAAGGGAGGGGGGAGATATTAGCAGATTTGTGGGAAGTGTTCTGCCGTTATGTGACCTCAAGTTTCCAAAAATAGTCAGCAAAAGTTCTATGCAGACATTCCCTGCATTAGTCCTTGGTTATAGGACTATATCGTATGGCTGATGTGTTTCCTTAACCACTTAAGCCCCGGAAGATTTTACCCCCTTCCTGACCAGGCCCTATTTTGCGATTCGGCACTGCGTGACTTTAACGGACAATTGCGCGGTCGTGCGACGCTGTACCCAAATTAAATTGACGCCCTTTTTTTCCCCCACACACAGAGCTTTATTTTGGTGGTATTTGATCACCTGTGCGATTTTTACTTTTTGCGCTATAAACAAAAAAAGAGCGTAAATTTTGAAAAAATAACAATATTTTTAACATTTTTTTATATGAAATTCACCAAAAAAATGTAAAAAATCAAAATGTTTTAATATTTTAGGCAAATTTGTTTTCTGCTACATATTTTTGGTAAAAAAAAAAAAATTGCAATAAGCGTATTTTGATTGGTTTACGCAAAAGTTATTGCGTTTACTAACTAAGGGAAAGATTTTTGTCATTTTTATTGTTTTTTTATTTTTAACGAGTAATGGCGGCGATCTGCGATTTTTTTTTGCGGGACTGCGACATTGCGGCGGACAGATCGGACCCTTGACTGACATTTTTGACACTTTTGGGGGTACCATTGATATTACTACAGTAATCACTGCTATAAATATGCACTGTTACTGTAAAAATGACACTGGCAGGGAAGGGGTTAACTTTATTGGTGATGCAGGGGTTAAGTGTGTCCCTAGGGGCGTGCTTCTAACTGTAGAGGGGTGTGGCTAGTGATGTAACCACAGAGACATACGATCCTACATAGCAGGATCGTATGATCTCTGCAGTTAGATCAGGGAGAATGACAGACGGCTTTGTTTACATCAGCCGCCTGCCTTTCTCCCTCTCCACGGGGAGATTATGAGTGACCGGCGGACATCGGGTTAACGCGCAAACTTGTTAGGGAACGAGCGGGAGCGCGCCTCCGGTGGCGCGCGCTCGCCCCCTACAGGCTCACAGGCTAGTGACGTAGTACTACATCACTTTGCCTGTACGGGGCTGACCGCCGCTGTAAATAGTCGTGCGGCTGCGGTCGCACACCTGACTCCTTCACATATAATGCAGGATTATTGGTCTTGCATTGTACACAATGATGGCAAGGGAATGCCCAGTGTCAGGGAGAAAAGGAGAAAGCCGAAGCATGGGCTAAGGTAAGTTATACATCCTCTTCAGTTCCCCTAGAGGGGGGGAGGTCTCACAGCAAGGGTTTTTTTTTTTTTTTTTTCCATACTTGGATTGAGCTTTAAGTCCTCGTTCACACCGGTGCAACTTATCATGCCATTTGACAGTTTTAAATCGCATGTCAAGTCGCACCCTATGGTTGGCAATGGAACTGTTTAAATCCGGTAAACAGTCTAAATCGGTTCCTGCACTATTTTTTGCAATTTCAGGTGTGACTTGCATAAACATCTGTGCACGGAATCGCACAGTTGTCAGGCAAGTGGCACCTGAAATCGCACTGACCTGCTGCTTTGAAATCGTGATCACAAAGTCAAGATTTCATAGTCGCATTTAGTGTGAACCAGAGCTAAAGCAGAACTGCATGCAATTATATAAGCCATAATATAGTTTAGTATTGTATATATTGTAATCAATCATATTTTTCAATATTGTTAGTTCCAAATAAGTTAATATTTGGTCCTTAGTCCCCCTGTACTCTTCCCAGATCTCAAAACTCACTGTATGTTTCCCCCCCACAATTCATATTTTCAAGGAGGAAAATTGCACTGTTTTAATCAGCATACACTGCAGTAAATGGCTTGTGATGTGTGCACATTGCATATTGATTTGACTAAAGTCCATTACATGTAGATTGTTTGACGTTGATCCTCCAGTATATTGTACCTGGTTAGTATTTACTGCAGACTTAGGCCTCATGAACACTGGATTTTTACAGCTGCTTCTAGGGGCGCTTAAATGAAAAAGGACTGAAAATTGTGAAAAAAAATGTTTTCTTTCATTCCGGTAAAACTGTTGTAAATAAGTAAATTTTCTCCTTCACTGATGTGTGCTGATGAGGCTGCACTGATGGGCGCTGATGGGGCTGCACTGATGGGCGCTGATGGGGCTGCACTGATGGGCGCTGATGGGGCTACACTGATGTGTGCTGATGAGGCTGCACTGATGGGCGCTGATGAGGCTGCACTGATGTGTGCTGATGAGGCTGCACTGATGTGTGCTGATGAGGCTGCACTGATGTGTGCTGATGAGGCTGCACTGATTGGCGCTGATGAGGCGGCACTGATGGGTGCTGATGAGGCTGCACTGATGTGTGCTGATGAGGCTACACTAATGGGTGCTGATGAGGCTACACTGATGGGCGCTGATAAGGAGGCACTGATGGAGGTGGCACTGATGAGGAGGCACTAATATGCAACACAGATGGGCAATGATAGGCGGCACTGATATGCAGCACTGATGGGCACTGATATGCAGCACAGATGGGCACTGATGGGCAGCCTTTAAGGGCACTGGTAGTCGGCAATGGTGGGCACTGATGGGAAGTACTGATGGACACTGATAAATGGCACTGATAGGCAGCACTGGTGAGGAGGCATTGACAAGCATCACTGATGGGTACTGAAGGGCAGCAACGATGGGCACTCGTGGACTTTGGCAGGCATTGCTGATTGGGCTGCAAGGATAATCATTGCACTGATTATCAGTGCAGATCCCTCATCAGGAAAGCCGCTCATCAGCTCATTTTTATTGTTTTTTTTTTAACTAGTAATGGCGTCGATCTGCAATTTTTTTTGCGGGACAGATCGGACCCCTAACTGACATTTTTGACACTTTTGGGGGTACCAGTGACATTACTACAGTAATCAGTGCTATACATATGCACTGTTACTGTAATAATGTCACTGGCAGGGAAGGGGTTAACTTTATTGGTGATCTAGGTTTTAAATGTATGCCTGGTGCTTACTGACGTGTGTGGGGGGGAGGTGACTGAGTGACACAGGCACAGATCGCAGGTTCAGCTATGCTGAATCTTGCAATCTGACCCTGCCTGTCACATAGGAGATCCGCCCACTTTGTTTACACAAGCGGGCGGATTTCCACACTGGATCCCCGACAATCGGGGAAAAGCGGCGGTGATCACCGCCTCTCGTCCCCTGGCCTGACTCCCGATGTGTCTGAATACAGCGGGAGCGAGCCTCCGGCGGCAGGCGTGTGCCGCCCACAAGGGGAGGAGTCCAGCGACGTAGGTCTACGTCGCTGGACGATAACGAGACACTTTGCCGCAGTACGCTCCATGTGAGCGGTCGGCAAGTGGTTAAAGTGTTACTAAACCTACAACAGTAAAATCAATGTGTATATGCAGTAAAGCATGGCTTGTTGTACTCACTGAGGAACCTTAGGGGTTAATCCTCCGCATTGTGTAAAAAGGCAATTTGATTCTGGCTTCTCTGATCCTCCCCTTCTTCCACAGTTCCTAATCTATCTCTTGATAGTACAGAGACTTGGGGACACTCTAGCAATACACACCAAACTGAACATGTACAGAGTTTTTTTTTTTTTTCTTGAGAGGGCGCATGTGATCAGCACAGGGCCAATCAGCACTGTCCAAACAGAGGGTCAGGGGTCCTGCAACCTTATAGGAAAACTCCTCTTACAAGCTTAAAGCAGTGCTCAGCCGGACAGTTATAGAAGTTGCAAGACTGATATATACCATGAGATAAGGTATTTAACAGTTTAGATTTACTATAATAATTGCATTTCCATGTTCTGTGTACTGTGGGGGACCAGATAGACATAGTGAATGAAGGGTTCTGGGCTTAGTAACACTTTAACCAGTTCTGGACCGGAAGGATTTGCCCCCTTAATGACCAGGCCATTTTTTGCAATTCAGCACTGCGTTACTTTAACGGAAAATTGCACGGCCGTGCAACGCTGTATCTAAATCCTTTTTTCCCCACAAACAGAGCTTTCTTTTGGTGGTATTTGATCACCTGTGTGATTTTTATTTTTTGTTTTTTTAAACAATAAAAGAGCGACAATTCTGGGAAAAAAACTATATTTTTCACATTCTGCTATATTAAAAAAAAAAAAAAAAAAAAATGTTTTATCCTTTTAGGCCAATTTGTATTCTGCTACATATTTTTGGTAAAAAAAAAAAAATCGCAATGATTTTTTTACTAGTAATGACGGCGATCTGCGATTTTTAGTGGGACTACGACATAGCGGCGGACAGATCGGACCCCTAACTGACATTTGTGACACTTTTGGGGGGAACAGTGACATTACTACAGTAATCAGTGCTAAAAATATGCACTGTTAATGTAATAATGACACTGGCAGGGAAGGGGTTAACATAGGGGGTGATAAAGGGGTTAAATGTAAGCCTAGGGGAGTGTTTTCTAACTGTGGGGGAGGGTCTTGTGAAATGATCATAGAGACCTGTGATCCTATATAGAAGGATCACTGTCGCTCTGTGATCATTTCAGAGAGAAGAACGGTCAGCTGTGTTTACAACAGCTGACCATTCTCTCTCAGCGGGGCCCCGTGCATCGGCATCCCTGCTGCCTAGTGGGGGCGGGAGTGCACCGCCGTCAGCGCACGCTCGCCCCCCTAGCACCACGAGCAATCGATGTAGTACTACGTCGGTTCGCGCAGCCGAGCCAGCCTGCCGCAGTAAAACTGCAGCGGGCGGTCGGCAAGTGGTTAAATAAAGTTATGTTTTGGGGATGGATAATGCACAAGCCAGTGCACCCTGTGTTTTGCTTTATGGTTTCAGGTTTATGGTATTTCCAGACTTCTCCAGTCTAATGAGGGCAGCAAGGCGAGAATTATCCATGAAAGCCAGGATGGGAATATAGTCGACTGGTATTTCTGGGCCCATTCTCAAGCACAGGAGATTTTATGTTTGATCTACTTTGATTTATCAAGGGTTTGGGGAGCACTGTTTGAATACTGGGAATAAAAAATAGTGGATAAACCCACTAGGTCAGGTGCAGTGGTAGTCAAATCAAATAAATACATATAAGTGTGTGTGTATATATACCCCTATACAGAAGTTCAGATGTTTTGCCTGTCTCCAAAGACCCCAATAAAATGCCCCAATGGGCATTTTTTGGGGGTCTTTGGAGGCAGGCAAAACATCTGAACTTCTGTATAGGGGTATATATACACACACTTATATGTATTTATACACATACACACATATAGGTGTGATAGCAGAGAAGCCATATGGGTGTTAATTATTTCATTAGCGCAAGCATAGTGTTCTGCTACTTTCACACCTATATATGTGTATGTGTATATATACATACATGTGTGTGTGTGTATATATATACCCCTACACAGCAGTTCTGATGTTATGCCTGCCTCCAAAGACGCCCAAAAAATGCCCAAAAAAATGCCAGCTACAAAAATGCCCAGGTGTGTTTTTGCAGCAGGCGTTTTTTTGGGCATTTTTTTGGGGTCTTTGGAGGCAGGCAAAACATCTGAAATTCTGTATAGGGGTATATATACACACACACTTATATGTATTTATACACATACACACATAGAGGTGTGATAGCAGAGAAGCCATATGGGTGTTAATTATTTCATTAACGCAAGCATAGTGTTCTGCTACTTTCAAACCTATATATGTGTATGTGTATATATACATACATGTGTGTGTGTATA
Source organism: Pelophylax lessonae (assembly GCF_965119305.1). Taxonomy (NCBI): domain Eukaryota; kingdom Metazoa; phylum Chordata; class Amphibia; order Anura; family Ranidae; genus Pelophylax; species Pelophylax lessonae. Next base: position 40,439,341 of record NC_138773.1, read on the forward strand.
TATACCCCTACACAGAAGTTTTGATGTTATGCCTGCCTCCAATAACCCCCAAAAAATGCCCCAAAAAACGCTTGCTACAAAACCGGCAATGTGTGAAAATAGCGGAGCCATATCCCTGTTCTATATTAATTCTAATACAAACAAACTTTTTTTTTTCTGGTTCTGGACATGCTACATAGCTTCACAGGTACACTTTTTAGACCCCCAGACACTAAATCCAAAGAAATCTCATTTTTTTTTTTCAATAATTTTTTCAATAATTGGCTCTCTATCAAAAATGACAGTTTTTAAGAACTTTTTTTGTGTGATTAATAGTCCCTGGGGCATGACCCAGAACCCTAGGCACTTTTTAGGGGCATTTATTGGGTTTTAGGGCTTCAAAATGGTGTTTTTTGATTACCGAAGTTAGGGTCCCATTGATTTCAATGGGGTTCTGAAATCCGGGCTGAACTTTCGGGAAGTTCGGGTGTTCTGGTAGAACCAAACTTTTGAAAAGTTCGATCATCCCTAGTAGCAAGGAAATGATGCAGATCTGCTGTGTAGTCAAGCAAGGTAAGGACTATCCCATAGGGCTAGCACACTCGTGACTGAGAATTGAACTTGCTGCATATGAATTACAGGATCAATAGATCAAAAGGGTTATCACCAGGGTATAGTTGAGACTGCTGGTGTTCCGTGAAAAAACCCTACCCGTGAAAATTCCCTACCCTCGTCACTTCCTGTGCACGTACGTCATTGAACAGCTGAGAAGCTTCCCACTGCACATGCTCACACCTCTGGAGGGTAGGGAATTTTCATGGGGTAGTGTTTTTTAACATTACACCGCATCAGCTGTTGCCGCGGGTACATTAAAACATCTCCGCTGCAACATTAATTCATCTCCGCTCCAACCCCTCTGACTTCCCTGATCTCGGCTCCAAAATATAAAAGCGGCGGCAGGTCTATGAAAAAATAACTCATGGAGCTGAGATCTCTGTGAGTTATATTTTCATAAACCTGCCGCCGCTTTTACATTTTGGAGCCGAGATCAGGGAGGCTAGAGGGGTTGGAGCGGAGATGAATTAATGTTGCAGCGGAGATGATTTAATGTACCCGCGGCAACAGCTGATGCGGTGTAACGTTAAAAAACACTACCCCGTGAAAATTCCCTACCCTCCGCAGCTGTGAGCATGTGCAGTGGGAAGCTGCTCAGCTGTTCCATGACGTACGTGCACAGGAAGTGACGAGGGTAGGGAATTTTCACGAGGTAGGGTTTTAATGTTACACCGGCATCCTCATTTGTGAAAGATATGAAGGGGGGAAGGGAGGAATCAATCTGTGTAGCAGGTCTAGAAGTTCAGTCCCTTGTGAGATATGGCAAGTAAAAGCAGATTATGCTATACGGACATCCAGGAAGAGAGAACATGAGACATTTGCACAGATGACAAGCTCTCCGTGTGTGAGGTGTCAGACTTGAATTCACAGGAGGGGCTGACTGGTAACTTCCGGCCCAGGAGGCAAGTACAAACCAGAGGCCCATGGTGCAATGATTTGGCTCCCCTCCCACTCTCCCTCTTCCCAGCTTCCTCCTGACCCCCATTCCAAGCTGAAGCTCCTCTCAGGTACTCTCTACTCACCGGCTGAATCAGGGTTCCTGACCTGACCAGCAGAGGGTGGTTGGGGGGAGCTGGGACAGCTAAGTCGGGGCTGCCTGGGGAAGGAGAGTTTCCAGTGGGGCATTGAACTGGCCTCTGCTCAAACACAGTTTACACCATCCATGCTAGGGAAGGGGAGGCCTGCGCTCTGTCCTTGTCTTCAACCTGCACTCAATAGGTCAGTGCAGGGACTTTTTACTACTCTTCACCAGAAAACTTTAGGCATGTCTGTGGCAGAAGTGGTGCGGCCTTTTTACGGGGCATCAGAATGGCCCAGGGGGCAATTGCCCCCCTGTCCCCTGGCCCAGTCCTCCCCTGATCTACAGTAATGCAGATAGAGTGCTGAAATTGCTGACAGCAGCTGTGGGCTGAACAGCAGCAAGAGTGTGTGAATATCACACAAGGGGCATATAGGGATATATATATATATACATAAGGACATGTCCGAGGCTGCGGGCATGGTACAGGAGATGCAGGGGATGCGGGCATGGTACAGGAGATGCAGGGGCTGCGGACATGGTACAGGAGAGGCAGGGGCTTTGGACATGGTACAGGAGATGCAGGGACTGTGGGCATGGTATAGGAGATGCAGGGACTGCGCACATGGTACAGGAGATGCATGGGCTCCGGGCATGGTATAGGAGATGCAGGGGCTACGGGCATGGTACAGGAGATGCAGGGGCTGCGGGCATGGTACAGGAGAGGCAGGGGCTCTGGACATGGTACAGGAGATGCAGGGGCTGTGGGCATGGTACAGAAGATGCAGGGGCTGCGGGCATGGTATAGGAGATGCAGGGGCTGCGGGCATGGTACAGGAGATGCAGGGGCTGCGGACATGGTACAGGAGATGCAGGGGCTGCGGACATGGCACAGGAGAGGCAGGAGCTCTTGACATGGTATAGGAGATGCAGGAGCTACGGACATGGTATAGGAGATGCAGGGGCTGCGGACATGGTACAGGAGATTCAGGGGATGCGGACATGGTACAGGAGATGCAGGGGCTGTGGACATGGTACAGGAGATGCAGGGGCTGCGGGCATAGTACAGGAGATGCAGGGGCTCTGGACATGGTACAAGAGATGCAGGGGCTGCGGGCATGGTACAGGAGATGCAGGGGCTGCGGGTATGGTACAGGAGATGTCAGAGGCTGTGTTGGCATGGTACAGGAGATGCAGGGGCTGCGGACATGGTACAGGAGGGGCAGGGGCACTGGACATGGTACAGGAGATGCAGGGGCTGCAGGCATGGTACAGGAGATGCAGGGGCTGCGGACATGATGCAGGGGCTGCGGGCATGGTACAGGAGATGTCAGAGGCTGTGAGGGCATGGTACAGGAGATGTCAGAGGCTGTGGATATGGTACTGGAGGACATGTCAGAGGCTGCGGACATGGTACAGGAGATGCAGGGGCTGCAGGCATGGTACAGGAGATGCAGGGGCTGCGGACATGGTACAGAAGATTTAGGGGCTGTGGGCATGGTGCAGGGGATGCAGGGGCTGCGGGCATGGTACAGGAGATGCAAGGGCTCTGAACATGGTACAGGAGATGCAGGGGCTGCAGGCATGGTACAGGAGATGTCAGAGGCTGTGTGGGCATGGTACAGGAGATGTCAGCGGCTGCTGAAATGGTACAGGAGGACATGTCAGTGGCTGCGGGCAGGGTACAGGAGATGCAGGGGCTGCGGGCATGGTACAGGAGATGCATGGGCTGCGGGCATAGTACAGGAGATGCAGGGGCTGCGGGCATGGTACAGGAGAGGCAGGGGCTGTGGACATGGTACAGGAGATGCAGGGTTGCGGTCATGGTACAGGAGATGCAGGGGCTGCAGGCATAGTGCAGGAGATGCAGGGGCTGCGGACATAGTACAGGAGATGCAGGGTTGCGTGCATGGTGCAGGAGATGCAGAGCTGCGGGCATGGTACAGGAGATGCAGGGCTGCGGCATTGTACAGAAGATGCAGGGCTGCGGGCATGGTACAGGAGAATCCTGAGGAGATGCAGAGGCTGCGGAGGAGTCTCACCTTTTGGTGAGGCGCCTTACATTTAAAAATGCCGCCGCCCAGCGCCAACACGTCACCGCACATACGCCGTCTGCCCGGGAATAGCCGAACGTGTACGGGCTTTCCCGAGCGCATGTTGGGCCGGCCGCGGCCATTTTTTTTACAGGTATCAGCGGCCCCAGGGCAGGGGGATTTGCTGGCCTACCTGGAGATTTCTTGGTATCCCGATAGGCTTTAAGCATAATCTGCTTTCACTTGCCATATCTCACAAGAGACTGAACTTCTAGACCTGCTACACAGAATGATTCCTCCCTTCCCCCTCCATATCTTTGACATATGAGGATGCCAGCAGTCTCAGCTATACCCTGGTGATAACCCTCTTGATCTATTGATCCTGTAATTCATATCATATGCAGCAAGCTCAATTCTCAGTCACGAGTGTGCTAAACCCTATGGGATAGTCCTTAGCTTGCTTGGCTACACAGCAGATCTGGATCGTTTTCTTGCTACCAGTGCACTTTATTAGGGTCAAGAGTTCTGTTTGTTTTACATAGTGTATTTATCATTATCCTTCACTATCAATGTTGGTATTTGGTGGAGTTGGTTATTTATTATTGCAACAGTGTGTCTCTTTTTCAAGTCTCAATCAATAAAGTATTTTAACTAGTTCTATTACTTGGATCTCTGTTTACCTCTTTGCATGGCTCTGTCCATGCTTTCTTTGAATATTGGGAAACCTGAACTTAGAATCAAATACAAAATCTATTGGAAGTGCAAATCCTGTTATTAATTTTACCAATTTTTAGGGCTAATAGGTAGGCTAATATCCAAAGTTTGAGAGTCTTTTCAGGCAGATTCAAGGGCAAAGGCTGAAAACACACCTCTAAATAACATGCTTGGGGGATGCCTTAAAAGAGAAGTACAGCCAAAGCTCAGGAGTGCAGTCCGTTCTACACTCCTGTGACCCGTTTTCAGCTGACAGTGGGCTGAAGCCGCTGTCGGCTGGCGTCACAGAGCCGGTCCAGGCTGGGGAAATATCTCGACCATATGACCGTGATCCACCCTGGAGCCTGGACAAGCACCTTGCTCAGCCTCTCATCCAGTTACAGAGATCCTGGGCCAGCCGCTCCCACCCTCTCCACAGCCCAATGCTCCAGTGAGCTCTGATGGGGCAGAGCAGAGAGTCGGTGACTGGCAGTCACCAGCTCTCTGCTCAGGAGCTCTGAGAACCAAGCGATTAGCGGTGTTAGCTAATTCAGTTCTCACCCTTAGAGACGGTGGGGGACAGATGCAGCATTACATTGATGCTGCATCCACCTGGGTAAGTATGATTTAAAAAAACAAAAACAAAACCCAAACTTCTCTTTTAAAGCGGTTGTAAACCTAAAAAAAAAAAAAAAAAAAACCTGCAAGACAAAGGCATAATGAGCTAGTATGCATCACATACTAGCTCACTATAAATTAATTACCTTAGAACGAAGCCCCAACACGGACCCCCGAACACCGCTGTGGGAGCTGACATGATCCCTCGGCTTCTCTTCTGGGTTTGGCGGCTCCGGCGCTGTGATTGGCCGGAGCCGCGATGACGTCATTTCGGCAAGCTCCCGGCAAGGAAAGCTGAAGGTCCGCCGGACCTTCAGAGCGCATGCGCCGCTCGCGTGAGCGGCTGCATGCACTGCAAACATCTCCTAAACCATGCCGGTTTAGGAGATATTAATTGTACCTACAGGTAAGCCTTATTATAGGTTTACCTGTTGTTAAAAGTGGAAAAAGCGGTATACTACCGCTTTAAAGCTGTATGTGATGTTACAGAACAGTACAGTGTTCATGGACAGTTCCAGTGACAGTATGCAAATTTGGTTTTGGAATTGATTCTGTTTATAATATAATGCTTACTTCAGGTAGTTCTAGCAGTGATGCATGCCTTCATCAAATGGTAACAAGTTTGACCCACAGAAAAAAAATGACTAGTAGTTTAATGAAACTGTCCTTCTTGCTGATGAAAATTTGTCCTATCACTGGCTAATTTCTATCAAGCTTTCAAGAACAGTGATGGGCAAATCTTGCTGGGTTTCCATCCGCCGAGGGTTCTGCAATTCTGGTTTGAAATTTGGCAAACCCAAACTAGAAGGTGAATCCCATTGAGGCCTATCCTGTTGATACATTCTGGGCATTTGTAGGGCTATGAGACTTACTACTGCAAAGAAAGGCATGAAAAGATGAGGCACTGCTATGGGAGACATGGACCAATGCAGGTTTTACCATACAGTAGGAAGATGATCTTTTCATGTGGCTTTGAGGGCAATATTAAAAATGCATTACATCAAAATCACATAGTAAACAGGTTTTGCTGTAAGCATACATCATTTATAGTAAATTCCTGGCAGTAATTACATTCTATTGTATATATGATTTGCAGGTGCTGCTCTGGAGTACATACTTTTCACTCATTCAGCTAGAATGGGATCAAATACAACTATTCCCTGCAAGTTTGATGTCAATGCTGTCCCACCAGCACAAAGAACTTTCTCAGTACTATGGCATTTTCAAGAAAAGGAAATCTTCAGGTATCCAAATAACCCAGGGGCGCTTAATTCCAGACTATCATTAGATCAAGATAGAATAAAAGATGGAATTGCCGATTTGTACATATCTGGTGTATCTATATCGGATGGTGGACTTTACAAGTGTTCTATGGTTCATATCCCTGGGGAGAAGGAAAAAGAGATCAGACTGGATGTCTATGGTAAGGCCGTCCATTACATCAAAGTTTCCCTTTCACATCAGAAGACCCCCTTCCATCAAGTCCCCACTTTCACAACAGGAAACCTGCCATTACATTAGAAACCCTCCCATCACTTCACAGCTGCTTTGGACCGGGTAAAACCTTGTAGCAGGCCAGATGTGGCCCTCGGGCCATAGTTTGTAAACCCCTTGCCTAGAGCAGAGCATTAGTCTACAGCTTTGTTTGCTAAAGTGCAGTGATATGCATTTCTGAAATGTTGGATTACATTCCAAATCAAGTCCATTATAAACAGAGATGTATAAAGTACTATAGACCCAGACTTGAGTAAAAGTACAAGTGCTCTATCAATAAAGTGACTTGAGTAGAAGTTGAAGTGCTCTTTAAGCACCACACTTAAGTAGAAGTACTAAAGTATTCAACATTTTTTGTACCTAAGTATTGCAAGTAGTTTATTTTAAAATTGACTACTCAAGTACTGAAAGGAAAAGTACAAGTATTGTGTTATGTAGTTATTAAAGAAAGTAGTCAAAAGGCCAGGGCCCCCCTCCCATTTTAGATCCCCCTTAGAGCAGGCCAGGGTCCCCCTCCCATTATAAATCCCCTTAGAGCAGGACAGGGTCCCGCTTCCATTACAGATTACCTTTAGAGTAGGCCAGGGTCCCCCTCCCATTATAGATCCCCCTTAGAGCAGGCCAGGGCCCCCTCCCATTATAGATCCCACTTAGAGCAGGCCAGGGTCCCCCTCCCATTATAGATCCCACTTAGAGCAGGCCAGTGTCCCCCTCCCATTATAGATCCCACTTAAAGCAGGCCAGTGTCCCCCTCCCATTATAGATCCCCTTTAGAGCAGGCCAGGGTCCCCCTCCCATTATAGATCCCCCTTACAGCAGGCCAGGGCAGGTCCCTCCCCCCCCCCCATTGAATAGATCCGATCCCCTTAGTGAGTGACTTGACTTCAAGACAGTTCTTACTTCTCCTACCTTAGGCTGTCTCGAGTCATCCAGCCTCTCTCTCCACAGTCCCCAGTCCAGTCCCCCCTGCTGACAGAAGAATATATTCCTACCTCCATCCAGTTCTGCCGCGCTGCACAGTTCCCAGAGACAGTCTAGTAGTCTAGTCTCTAGTAACTCACAGTCCCTTCCCCAGCCAGGGCCCAGAGAGATCACTCCGCAGGCAGGTGTCTCTCCTCTCTCGCCACCACCACTTCACTTGAGAGCCGAGCAGAGGTGGCGAGGCTCTGCCCCTGAGCCATCGCAGCGGGTGGGGGATTGGTCGTGACTTGTGAGTTTCAGAGACAGTGACACTTGAGTAAAAAAAAGTCAGCGGCAGTGCGGGTTGGAATGGAATGATTCGTAACATTTTTATAATTGTAACGAGTAACGATGCAGCACATTAAAAAAATCGCAGTAAAAGTATTAAACTCATCGAAAATATGTACTGAAGTAAAAGTGGAAGTAGGAGAAAAAATTTATACTCTAGGAAAGTAAAGATACCGCCTTTTAGTACTTAACCACTTGCCGACCGCCGCACGACTATCTACGTCGGCGGTCAGCACCTCACAGGCAAACTAACGTAGGTCTACGTCGCTTGCTTGTGAGGGTCTAGGGAGCGAGCGTGCGCCCCCGGAGGCGCGCTCCCGCGTGGTCACGGACCCCCCCGCGCGTGTGACCAACGGACCCGATGTCCGCCGGTCACTCGGCGATCGGCGGGGGAGAGGGAGAAAGTCAGGCGGCTTGTGTAAACAAGCTGCCTGTCATTCTCCCCTGTGTATGAATGATGATCATACGGTTCTACTATGTAGAACAGTTTATCACTGTTCATACATCTGAAGCCACAGCCAATCACAGTAGAAAGCACGCCCCTAGTGACACACATAGCCCCTCCCTTTCAAAAAAAGTTAACCCCTTCACTGCCAGTGTATTTTTACAGTAACAGTGCATATGTATAGCACTGATTACTGCAGTAATGTCACTGGTAACCCCAAAAGTGTCAAAAATGTCAGTCAACGGTCTGATCTGTCCGCCGCAATGTCGCAGTACCGCAAAAAAATCGCAGATCGCCGCCATTACGCGTTAAAAAAAAAACAACAAAAATGACAGAAATCTTTCCCTTTGTTAGTAAACGCGATAACTTTTGCGCAAACCAATCAAAATACGCTTTTTGCGATTTTTTTTACCAAACATAGGTAGCATAAAACAAATTGGCCAAAAATGTTAAAAAATTTTGATTTTTACATTTTTTTGGGGGGGAATTTCATATAAAAAAATGTGAAAAATATTGCTATTTTTGCAAAATTTACGCTCTTTTTTTGTTTATAGCGCATGATCAAAAAATCGCACAGGTGATCAAATACCACCAAAAGAAAGCTCTGTTTGTGGGAAAACAAGGACGCCAAATTCATTTAGATAAAGCGTCGCACGACCGCGCAATTGTCTGTTAAAGTCACGCAGTGCCGAATCGCAAAATACCCCCTGGTCGGAATGGGGGTAAAATCTTCCGGGGCTTAAGTGGTTAAGTACAGTAGTGAAGTAGTTCTACTTAGTTACTATACATCTCTGATTATAAAGAAGCTGGTCTTCCCTTTGTTGCTTTTCAAACAACACAGCCTTTACTGCAGTATTAACCTAGCATGATCAAGAACACACTACCAGCCTGCTCATTGAATAATTAAAGTGTAAGTTTACTTTTACAGAAAATCTGTGAGGTAAACTTGCACTGGACCCCCTTCCTTATTCCCCCTGGTCCCACTGACCTGGAGTCCCGCATTCACCCACTGTGAGACATTGGGTCCCTGCTTTCTCTCCCCTTCTCCGGGGCTGGCAGGACGGGCTAGGCAGGCTCTGATTGGTCAGCGCTGTCCAAGTGATGGCGCTGACCAATTCGAATGCCTCCTATCCATACATGCAGAAAGGTACTGATAGGAGATTAAGCCGCAGGGATTTCAAATCCCTGGACTGGTAAATTGGCGACCTGATGTCTCACAGCGGGGGATCGCGGGACTGCAGGTCAGCAGGACCCAGGGGAGGAGGAAGGGGGTCCAGTGCAAGCTTACCTTACAGATTTTCTGTAAAGGTGAACTTACCCTTTAAGGAGCAGCAGAAAACTTTGAAGGTGTTTCCTTGTGTGTGCCAAGGGGATTGCTTTAAGGAAGAATTTTTCAACCAGTCTGCAACCCTAGCTGGCCCATGGGTATAACCTAGATGACCCTAGCCATCTTTATGCAGGATATGTTTTTATTTTTGACAATAACAAAAAAATTCCAGATGGTAATTGACTTTACATTCATAAATTACATTTTTTTACTCACCACAAAATCCTTTTCTTGCAGTACATTTAGAGACACAGGATTCAAAGACAATTGGGTTATGCTGATGCCTACAGGAGGATTTGGACACTGGCAAACAAAAAAATAGTAACCAGCCACAGCCAGATATAACCCACCAAGTCCAAGCATGCCTCTGTTTTAAGAGCAATACTTTAACACAGAGGGTTAGGATCTGTGTATGAACAAATAAACTCCAAGAAAATAATTTTACAGTAAATACTAAAATCCATTTTTTTTTCTCAAACGTTGAGGGACACAAGATTCAGAGACAAATGGGTCATCTAAAAGCACTCTTATTGAGAGGTTGGCAGCACATCAAACAATTGCTAACCTAGAGAATGCAGGAATAGAAGGCTGGCAGCCCTTAAAATTTGGGAAACAGTTGCTTGATGCCAAAAACCACAAGAAGCACTCACAGATCTAGTAGAGCAGGGGTCTTCAAACTATGGCCCTCCAGTTGTTCAGGAACTACAATTCCCATCATGCCTAGTCATTTCTGTGAATGTCAGAGTTTTACAATGCCTCATGGGATGTGTAGTTCCCCAACAGCTGGAGGGCCGTAGTTTGAGGATCCCTGTAGTAGAGTATTCCTTGGCATGAAAGGGTGGAACCCAATCCTCATTACTGGAGCAGATTAAAAAAAAGGGAATGATCTTTTTTTATACAGACATACAGAAAAGGTATACGGAGAGGGAGGGTACATTTTTAGGAATAGATATAGTAAGGCTTTCTTCCACTTTAAGGCTTAGAAAGGTGCAGTCTATACTCCCCACTGCAGGTGGCACTTGACTGAAGCAGCAATGCAAGAGGGGAAGGAAGTTGTGAGGAACTTGTTTCCTCTACCATACATGATTTCAGTGGACATCTTGGATCAGGCAGAGTCTATTTAAGACTCCAGCTCCTGAGTTTGGTGTGCTTTTTGCCAGTGGATAGTGTAGAGACAGGTCCCCTGTCTAGCAGGGACAGTGCATAGAGATAGGGAAAGATTCTAGAGGAGAAAGGACAGTGCGGGGACTACGTCTACCTTGCTTCAGGAAGCTTGCTATTTTTGGGCATGAACTATCCAGGCCGCATTCTGCTCTTTGTTGCAGACGCTGTTGGCATCTTCGGTTCTACAGACCGCTCCTATGTAAGTGGCTCCGGGTGGTATGCCTACCTGCCGGGCCTAACTGCATTGTGTTTAACCTTTCTACAATATATCACTAGTGCCTAACTTGGACTCTCTGTGTTCACTATCCACTACCCCACACTGCACCTTGCTCACAAGGGTAGTCCATGAACTACAGAAATCAGAAAGTCTCCACTTTAAAAACAATTCTTTAAAAACTGAAAAACTCGACTTTGTAGCAAACTCTTATAGTCTAAGCTTGTTTTGACCTAACACGGCTTTTGTTACAGCCCCTCCAAGAATCAACATAACAGGCAAAAATGTAAGTAAAACTAAAGAGAATATCCTGAGCTGTGCCATTTCTGGATTCTACCCGGTGGACATCGACATTAAATGGCTTCGGGATGGAATAGTACTGAACAATATTACATTGGAGAAACCTCAAAGAGGCCCAGATGGGATGTACAGTGTGAAAAGTTTAGCAACAATAATACCCACTGAGGAGGACAGGAAGCGGAACTTCTCTTGTAGAATCCAACACGAGTCTCTCACTGCACCTCTCCAGGAGGACTTCAAGCTGGAATTTGGAGGTAAAATAATTATTTCTTAGATCTGGCATAGACAGAGCTGTGTAGTCTGTATGTGGTTGAAACTACAAGGACACAAGCAGATCATTAAAACAGAAATTTCATATCACTGTTTCTCTCCATGGAGATTTCCATCTACATCTTGGTACAAGCATATAAAACATTCCACAAGATGAGAGTCCTTCAATAACTGTTGTATATTAGGCAGTGTTAATTTCGTCGACTAAAACCGACTAAAACATTTTCGTAGACTTAATTAGCACAATTTTAGTCGACTAAAATACAACTAAAACTAAAATGGCATTTTAGTCAGAAGACTATAACTAAAACTAAATCGAAATTTGCTGCCAAAATTAACACTGGTGGATGCTCAAAGCTTAATACCATAAATAATAACATATTCGATTTTTCACTCCAGGACCAGCAGTAGTATATAATGAGTTTGGAAATTGTAGAGAAATGCTTAAATAATGCATTACAATACAAATTACCATTGAACTACACCCATTAGATTATAGATGACTAAAATGAGTTTTAGTCGACTAAAATGTAGGACATTTTAGTCGACTAAAATGTACTGGAGTTTTAGTCGACTAATTACGACTAAAACTAAAACACTTGCAGAAGACTAAAATGGGACTAAAACTAAAATGCCATTTTAGTCCTAAGACTAAGACTAAAACTAAATTGAAATTTGCTGCCAAAATTAACACTGATATTAGGTTGACTTTAAATCAGTGGCGGCTGGTGGATTTTGGGAGGGGCGAAGTCGGGCCCCTCCAGGTCAACACTCACCCTACGGTGAAGCCCTCCAACTGTTATGGCTCCCCTTGTGCCTGGCACCATGGCTTCTATCTTAACCTGGTCTTTCTGGGTCTTTCTGTCCTGATTGGCCGGCAAGCCAGAAGCCGCTGGTAATCCCTGGTACCGCAGGGTGAGAGGGCTCTGCACCCTGAGAACAATATGAAACTGCTCAATTTGGTCATGTGTCTATGAGGGGCTGACCTGGTTCGGCGCTCCACACAGTGCACGGCCACACGTTAGCTAGAACTGAAATCACACGCAAGTCGCACCCACATATGTAAACGGTGTTCAAACCACACATGTAAGGTATCCCCACAATCGTTAGAGCAAGTGCAATAATTTGAGCCCTAAACCCCCACTGGAACTCTAAACTGGTAACCTGTAGATATGTTTAAAATGTTGTCTATGGGGATTTTTAAGTACCGATGTTTGTCGCCATTCCACGAGCGTGCGCAATTTTTGAAGCATGACATGTTAGGTATCTAATTACTCGGCATAACATCATCTTTTACATTATAGAAAAAAATTGGGCTAAATTTACTGTTTTCTTATTTTTTTTTTTTCATTAAAAATAATTCATTTTTTCCAAAAAAAAAATTGTGTTTGTAAGACCACTGCGCAAATACGGTGTATTAAAAAATATTGCAACAATCTCCATTATACTCTCTAGGGTCTCTGCTAAAAAAAAATATATATATATATTTGAGGGTTCTAAGTAATTTTCTAGCAAAAAAAAAAACAAACAAACAGATTTTAACTTGTAAACAAGTGTCAGAAAAGGCTTCCAGTCAGTGTGGGGACAAAGACACCATGAGACTGTCCAGAAATTCCTAGAACCAGCCAGGCTGAAACTGAGAACCTCGGACCCCCTGATTTTGCTGCAAACACCAAGGGCAGCAAATCTAAACCTTATCCTTATTTAAGCCCCATTCACACTTGTAGCTTGAAGCTCACAAAGGCTCAACAAGCAAAAATCTATTGTTTTCAATAGCCCTTGTTCACATCTGAGCATCTTCTCGCTTGTAGTAAAATGCCTGTTGCTCAGGCAGAACTGAAGAAGAGGGAAGGAAATACCCCGGATCACCACTAAATAGTACACCCTGATTAATCAGGAAAGGTCAGTCCGTAATTCCAACTATGTAGACCATAGCTACAGGGTCTCCTATCACAGCCACCAGGGCTGAGCAGTCTCCAACCTTGACAAAAAAGTAAGGAATCTGTATAGTGCAGGATCCCAAAAGAGGTTGATCTGAGCATTTTTGTCTTAGACTTTAATGGAAACTCCTGAAGAGCGCAAAATTAGCTTTTTTTTCATGCATTTTTTAAGCGTTTTCTGCTCAAACAGCAGCTCTCTGCCCCTTTTTTCAGCAGCACTCCACACCTTTTAATTGAAAAATGCTTGAAAAAACACCTGAGGCCCTGTTCACACCTGAGCGTATTTCAGCTCATAAAACGCTCATCTCTAAAGTCTCAAAACGCCCAAAAAGCAAAATCCAATTCATTTCAATGGCCCCTGTTCACATCTGAGCGTTTTGTCTCCTGAAGCAAAATGCCTGAAGCTCAAAAAAGTACATGGGCTTCTTTTTTGGCAGATTACAAGCGTTTTTGTTTAGATGTCAATGACTTCCTCCAAAAACCTGCAAAAAACACCTGAAAAAAACACCTCTAAAAAGCCCAAAAAAAATGTCTGTAAAAAGCCCCCAAAAAAACGCCTGAAAAATGATATGCTCAGGTGTGAATGGAGCCTAACAAAAGCTTAAGTGTGAATGTAGCCTTATTGAATTAAATGTTTGAAACAATGTTTCATTTCTATTCAAGCTCTTATTAACCTCCCTGGCGGTATGATTATGTCAGGAATTCTGTACCAAAAGCGGTACAATTTTTTTCATGGAAATTTGGCGTTATGTATTATAGGCCTACAATTCTTAGTAATTACTGACTTAAACCTGACCAAAACAAGACTCTAGTAGACATCCCAGATGTGATAAATGTGAAACACAAACGCATGAATTATAATCGAATCAATAATTATTGATTATAAATTATATTATTGATTTGATTATAATTCATAATATATGTGTGTGTGTGTATATATATATATGTGTGTGTGTGTGTATATTATATATATATATATATATATATATATACATATATACACATATATACATATATACGCACACATATATGTTTGTTTGTGTTTTGTGCAACATTTGAATTTCCCTCCCAGTTCCGCTCCCATGCAGCATTGCTGCTGCAGGGAACAGAACTAGGAAGTCATCACACCGACGGAGGACGGAGGAGCGGCGGGGATCTCGGCTGGCGGTCACAGCAATGAGAGCTCATCGCTGGATCGCCAGGAGAAGGTAAGAGAAAGCGCTGCGTGCTCTGCACATCTATCCCGAGCATGACTCGGGGATACCGATCCTAGTCTAAAAAATCCACCCCGAGTCACGCTCGGGGATACCGCCAGGGAGGTTAAAAGAGATTAGTACATAATTCAAATTATAGATTATACAGCTCAGTTCTCACCAAATTTAAAAGTCAAGAAGTATGACAATTAAAGTGGAACTTCACTCTCTCAATTAACATGGACTGTTTCTAATCCTTATGCTGCTAGCAGTAGTAAATAGATCGGAAAGCATATAATATTTATTCGTTTTACTTTTTTTTTTTGCATTTCTTCAGTTACTTCCTGGTTTCCTGCCTGGACAAATGATGTCATACATCCCAGCAGTCTTGAGGAGGGGAGGGAGGGTTCTCAGCTCAGCCCATGCCTGAGACGGATTCCAGGAAGTAAAAAAATGCTACATGAATCATCTGCCCTTACTCAAGATGGCCACAGCCAGAAATGCCAGGGAGGGCATTTTTCTAAATTATTTCTCAGCAAAATAAAGCATTGAGACATGGATGGATGGGGGAGTTTGCTCCAAATACTACAAATTAATGACATAGCATTTTTGGTTTGTGGTGTCCAGATGCAGTGCAGTTCCACTTTAAATTCCTAACAAATGCTGTTTAAAGGCAATCATTGTAACACATGACTTGTGGTCTGGTATGTTGATATTTGTACTTTATCTTTTATATCCTACAGATACACAGAGCTCTACACCCTACACCATCATTCTATCTGTGATTGCTGGTGTTGTGATATTTATTATTATTATTATAATAGTTGTTGCAATATTTTGGATCAAGAGAAAAGGTAGGAAAGTATTTATTTCTCACAAAAGCAAAATCACAATCCTTTTTTTTTTTAAAGGGTTAGTTCACCTTTTCAGAAAAAATAAAAAGGTAAACTAGCCTCCTGCACCCTCCTGCTCCCCGCTGTATTTACCGCCATGGGCAATGAGCTATCAGTGTCCATTTTCTTCTTTACGACAGGCAAATGAATTCATTTTTAGCTGATGATTGATAAAGCATTTGCTATAACAATGTATTAAAGGGTAACTCCACTTTCGTGGGGAAAAAAATAGCAAATAAAGAAAAAAAACAATATAGCGTATACAATTGTCACACAAATCATATTGTAATTGAATGTTATTATTAAAAATGACCTTTCCTTTTCAATCTACAGCTGTTGTAATTTTCTGGAAATGCAATACAATATGGCCACCTGGAGGTGTTCTGTACACAGAATGTATACTGACCACACCCCCAGAAACATCATTTCCTGCTTGTGTGATTGGCTCACCAATTTTCCCAGAAGTCTGCACTAAGATACAAGTCAGATTTCTGGCATCCCCTGCAACAAAAATGTCATTTTTGGTGAGATACTCCCAATAGGAACAGGTCTAAAGGGATTCAGGCCTAGCAGCTTCCCTCATTAGAGCCCTGCAGCTGCCACAGGTGATAGATAATTATGAAACTACTCCTATTAGACCCACACAGCACAGAGGAACAAACAATGATTTCTTCAGAATAACAAAAGGTAGGAATCTGCAACAAAGTTTATTAAAATCCTTGTAATGTACAGAGATCACCCAGAGGGAAATGTTTTTTTCTCAACAAAGTGGAGTTACGCTTTAAGTATGTGTATCACCCTCCCTGGTAGGTACTAGGCCAACTATAATGGGGGGTCTTGTCTGCTTATCAGAAGGGCCTAATTGTTCAGCTAGGCTGTCATGTGCTTTCAGGTGTGACTGTTGAGCTTGGGGAGTCTCCCCACTGTGTCCAAGGAGGCCTCTCATTGGGCAGTGGAGGAAACCTGGCCAATAGCACACCAGGGCTTGTATCTGTCCCAGAGGGCAGATTCTGCCGCAATGCATCCTGGGAGGGGGTATAAATCTGAGGGGAGAACATAACAGGTTGTCTTTGGCAGGAAGCAGAGTCCCAGGATGGAGGTGACGGCTGTCTCTCCTCCTGTCAGCGTGAGGCAAGTGTCCTAGACAGTCGGCCTAAGAGGACAGATGGTTGAGCTGAGCTGCAGAGAGGGATCCAGAGTGCTGAGGACCAAGCGGAGCTGCTGGGGCAGGAGTTTCCAGGAAAGCAGAGTCGTGAGTACTGTAAACTGCCCAGGGGTCTGCCTAAGAGAGGGGACCACTCTGGAAGGTCAGAGGGATCCAAGAGCCAGCTAGCCGGTAGAGAAGGCTTAGAAAGGGGGTGCAAGTATCTAAGCCCTGAAGAGAAGGAGGGCGCCAGTGTGGGCCCTGAAGCGTCAAGAGTTGCAGCAGTATACAAGTAGCTACCTCAGCCAGGAAGGCTAAAGGGAGCAGTAAAAAGGACTTTTGAGTCACAAGGAGGTGTCAGAAGTCAGTTCAAGTTCACAGACAGTCAGTTAACTAGCACCATCGGGCGTTGACCGGCATTCAGCCAGCGTCAAGTCAGCATCAAAAGGCATTTTTCTCAGTGTCCCATTCTATGTGTATAGTGGAGTCAGAGGAATATCCCACTCATTCCCTTCTCCCATCCAAGTTCCTAAAATAAATCCAAAAACCAAAGATACCGGACTGTTTCATGTCTCAGTGCGCACACTTGGGGAACATGCTTAAATGTGCTGTTGTTGCTAGCGGTTACCTTGGCGGACCCACATCCAGCAACATGGCTGGGAAAAGTGCTATATATGTTATAATTTATGAATATACATAAAAACCAACAGTTGATAGTTTTTTAAATTCATGATGGATGTATAGCAGCATTGCCTGTTCTGCTTTTTTGAATCGCTTCCAGCTTGATTCCAGTGTGGTAGGGTCAGGTATCTGTGCGCCACCTGGAGCCGCTTTCCCATTTCCTTTTTCCATATAAGTCCCCAAGTAACTGATTGGGGCAGGCTTGACAAATAGGCGTAACCTCAAAATGCGTTGCCACTCCCTCATTTGCTGTATGATCATGTCAGCAATTCACACAGCAGTGGGGATTCGGGAATGCTGCTTTGGTCTTCCTGTACATAGTGAGTTCCAGCCAGCACGGATGAGTTCTCCACATCTCATGTCTGAACTGTGATATCTTGGTCTTACACGAATTTGGCTGACAACTGGCTGCTGTGATGGGAGTCTGCTATTGTTTTTTTATCCAGTATACTGTATATTGAAGGCTTTCTAATCAGATCCCGCACTCCTGTCCACCTTGAACACCCCAGATGGAACCTTGGCACCCCAGATGTTTTGGAACTACATTTCCCATGATGCCCATGCCCTTTACATTGTAGTTGAGCATCATGGGAAATTTAGTTCCAAAACATCTGGGGTGCTAAGGTTTGCCATCACTGGTATAGGGTATTGGTTCACCTTTCTTATTTTTTCTGAAAAGCTGAACTACCCCTTTAAAACGTAACTCCACTTATGTGGAGAAAAAAACTTTCCCCTCTGGGTGATCTCTGTACATTACAAGGATTTAAAAAACTTTGTTGCAGATTCCTACCATTTGTTATTCTAAAGAAATCATTGTTTGTCTCTCTGTGCCTCTTTGCTTAGTGGGTCAAATGGGAGTGGTTTCATAATTATCTATCAGCAGTGCACCTCACCAAAGGATCTCACCAAAAATGAGATTTTTGTTGCAGGGGATGCCAGAAATCTGACTTGTATCTTAGTGCAGACTTCTGGGAAAATTGGTGAGCCAATCACACAAGCAGGAAATGATGTTTCTGGGGGTGTGGTCAGTATACATTCTGTATACAGAACAGCTCCAGGTGGCCATATTGCATTGCATTTTCAGAAAATTACAACAGCTGCAGAATGAAAAGGAAAGGTCATTTTTAATAACATTCAATTACAATATGATTTGTGTCACAGTTGTATACCTTATATTGTTTTTTCTTTATTTGCTATTTTGTTTCCCCACAAACGTGGAGTTACCCTTTAAATATACCTAAAAGTCTACTTGGATTAAAACAAAAGTAAACTTTATAAACTTTTATTATATCTGGAAAACCACATTAGCTCTTTAAAGGCTATGAAGTGTTGCCTTTTATTATGTGTAAATGTGCATACACCCCAATCATTGTAGTAGCATGCGCCTATACACATCTAGATCCTGAGAGATCTTTACAAAAAAGAGGTAGTTCAATCCTCAATACACATTTATTGAAAGGGTTATATAATATACATATATATATATACAAATTACACACTAAACAGTATTTACAACACATTATTGGTATAAATCCCCTGACTTATATGATATTTACAAATTACCCACAATAGCCATATTTACAATACAATGTATGTATAAGCAGGGATTCAGTTTACCTTTCCACTCCAGGTTGGGACATGATGCCTGTCCATAGTTACCATCCCCATGAGAGTTTCATCCTAGTCTTCTTGCAAGAGAGATTTCTCTCCTTCCCACCTTCACTAATATGGATCCATATTGCCTTGCTCAGAGCCATTCTGATTGGTGTAGCAATCTTACCCTTCTCCCTCTGGGCGTATCTTATTCAGGATTGGACAATTTCCCCATCCCCTATATTTAGCATAACCCAGCCTCTCGATAGCCCTCCTCTCTGTTGGAGGGAGAATTTAATAATACATGTTGATTCGCTCTGAAATTGAAATTTAAGATATGCAAAGTCATATCAGGGGCACATTGTCCAACCCTCAACAGATGGTCTATCTTCATTACCTATATTAATGAGAGTTCTTTGATATGGAGGCTGAATGACATACCCTATCGCCTTGGCCCCAGGATGTCTGGCTAACCGGAACTTAATTATAGGGTGATACTATCATTATGTGTTTAAGTGTAAATTGCAGGTGCCCCCTGGTAGCTCAGGCATGCATTTCAAACGGACTTGTTAATCAAATTACTATTGCTGGTCAGACTTAAAAGTCTACACTAATAGTCATCTATGTGTTTGACATCAACACTCAATATCTTGAAAAATAAATATTTACATCCATCTATTAACAATTACTATAGGAGATTTATACATAACTCCTCATCAGGCAACACGCTAAGGCCCCGTTCACATAGGGGCGATCCGACTTGGGGTGGCGACCTCCGAGGTCGCGGTGCGAGCAGCGCGCCGCGACCTCGGAGCGGCCACCATGGACTTCATATCATTGAAGTCTATGGCGGTCGCCTCCTGGTCGCCCCAAAGAAGCTCCGGACCCTTTTTCTAAGTCGGAGCGACTTGTGTCGCTCCTATTAGAACGGGTCCGCAGCTTCCCTATGGGAGACGACCTACGGCGACCTGTGAGGCGACCAGGTCGCCTCACAGGTCGCCTTAGTGTGAACGGGGACTAATGGAGATTACACATAAACTCCTTATAAGGCAACAGAAGGCAACTTCCAACCAAAAAATAGTTGTGTGATCCAAATGGTGAGTGGGCCAACCAGTTATCCAATAACTGCAAACTAACCATTTGGATCACACTTCTTGATGTTGTAACCCAATTTTGTCCGTTATTTTATACCATGTAATATGTGATGTAATATATGTGGTTCAAACCTTATAAATTCAGGAAATAAATGCTATTTTAACCTTCATTTTTGGTTAGAAGTTGCCTTTAAAGTCCTAAAAAGAGCAATTGTGGTTTTCCTGATTTAATTAACAAGTATGGTGGCAATGACACCCAGAGTCACACACAATAATTGTAACTAAACGTTTATTGCTGATAAAAAGGAATGAAGTGTGGCTTTCATTCCTTATTGACACTAAAATAATTACTTCATATGTAGATAATTATTGAAGAACCAGTTTGCATGCATCTTCTTCACACTGAATACTAAACTGAACCTGTGATAAAACAAAGACCTCTAAACTGATCCTTTTATTGGCTCATTCACACATCAGTGCAGTCATACTGCGCATCATAACACACATTATAATGTAATGTGAATGACGTGAAG
The DNA here is from genome assembly GCF_965119305.1 of Pelophylax lessonae. Classification (NCBI taxonomy): domain Eukaryota; kingdom Metazoa; phylum Chordata; class Amphibia; order Anura; family Ranidae; genus Pelophylax; species Pelophylax lessonae. Next base: position 40,459,830 of record NC_138773.1, read on the forward strand.
TGGAACCTCCGCTCATTTGCTTCCTCCCCCCCTCCGGTGCCACATTTGGCACCTTTCAGGGGGGAGCGGGGAGGGGGGAACGGGTACTTCTTTTTGTAAGGTACCCTTCCCCACTTCTGGGATACGGCGCCGCGGCGCTGTTCCTCCGAACTTTGGCCCCCTCCTCCTTGCCCCGCCGCAAAGCCAATACGAATGCACAGCACGCTACGCGCATGCGCAGTAGGGACCCGCCCATGAAGCCATAAGGGGTTCCCTTACCGGAAATGCCGGCGGCAGCACCCGACAGCCGACATCGCCGGACTCCAGGACAGGTAAATGTCTTAATATTAAAAGTCAGCAGCTACAGTATTTTTAGCTACTGACTTTTAATTTTTGGAGGGAGGAGCGGAACTCCGCTTTAACACGCGGTAGCATGCTGAATACAGGCCGGGACAAGGGGTGGATGCAGTGAAGCAAAGGGGGCAAAAAAATTGATGCAGGATGGTACACCCATTCTACGGCATGTATTAATAGTGGGGGAGGAGGAGCAATTCTGCATCCTTGCCCTGGACGATGGATGACGCTGTCCAAGTACTGGCTGTATATGTGTGTTGCAGTGCATTGCAATTCTTTCTGAATAGCGCTTGTTGCGGAGTACACCACAGTGCACAGATAAAAGTGAACCCTGTGTTGTAGAATACTTGGTTTAAAAAAATAAGGGACCCTGCTCAATGCTGTTTTACACCAGCTATCAGTGATCTGGCTTAGTGGAAGTAATATCCTGCTGGTGGATTTAATGACCTCCAATTAGCCAATTACAACACACTTGTTATCTGGCTGTAAAAACCTGGCCAAGATACACTATGATACCAAAAGTATTGGGACACCTGCTTTTACATGCACATGAACTTTAATGGCATCCCAGTATTAGTCTGTAGGGTTCAATATTGTCATTGTCATGTTGGAACAGGAAAGGGCCATCCCCAAACTTTTCCCATAAAGTTGGGAGCATGAAATTCTCCAAAATGTCTTGGTATTCGGATGCCTTAAGAGTTCCCTTCACTGGAACTAAGAGACCAAGCCCAACCCAAACCTCTAAAAAAAAACCCACAACATAATCCCCCCTCCACCAGATGATTAGGACCAGTGCACAAAGCAAGGTCCATAAAGACATGGATTAAGAAAAAAAAAAAAAAAAAAGGAGAAGCGCTCTAAGTGTAGACAGTTTAATAATACATAAGAAGCAATGTGTGTAGTAACTCACAAGACATAAGTGAAAGTCAGGCTGTGTAACATCATCAGATCTTTAAAGCATCCTCTGGGGGGAGGGAGGTGGTGATGTCCAATCCAAAGCGCTGTCCGTGGCTGAGTAGATGTTTAATGGGAGGAAAAAAAGCCGGCAGCCTCCCGCCTCAGTGTACGATGAGCGGTCAGATGGAAGTGACCGACGGCTGCAAGGTTCCGTGGATGGATGGACGCTCTCCCGTCACCAGGGGTGGTGAGTTCAAACAGCAAAGGAACGGCAGGCACGACGCGTTTCTGAGCATGCGCGGGGTCGATGTACCCGGCGCGCTCTTTCCTCAGGTGCTGGAGAGCCGTGGACTCTACAAGGTTTTTATCTAGCTCAGTTAATTAGTGATTCACCGCAGCTGGAACAAAAGGGGAATGCCTCGGGATGAAAAGGATTTGGAACCAGAGCTGAAAGCAACCAGTTCATGGAAGGACAACAACTTTAAAATCAATTATACTTGAATGTACAGCATTAAAAACATAAACAATTAAAAGCATATGTTAAAGGTGGATTGTACTCGATTGGCTGGCCACAAATTCACATGTATGGGGCTGAAACAATAATTTCTCATAAGAATCAGATATATACCAAAATGGATGATAGGAGATAATCAGTGATAATATTCAAAGTTAGACAAATGAGCATGAACTGATCATGACTCCTAAACATGATAATAAAGATAAAATTACAAATATATATGTACATGAAAAATCATGACTTTAATGAAATTATGAATGTTTTAGAGGTGAAATACACTCTAAACCTATGGACACTAGGTATGTGGAAGGGGAAAAGGGGGACAAAAAAATTGTGATATTAATGTATTTATGACTAATAGTCCAAGAAGACATCATGTAACATAATAAATTATTATGACATGATGGAACATGCATCAAGCAGCACAATACACAAAAAGTATCGTAAAGGATCTATATAAATCTATAACAACCTATAAATGTAAGGTATGTAAAAAAATATAAATATATAAAAATATTTATATATATAAAAATGTGAATACATACATCTATGAGAAAACTATCTGGTTGAAAGGGTATAAACGGCTCAAATTAAAAGATCCATGTGTGTGTAGATGGATAAAGGGAAAAAGAAAACTAATAAAGGCGACATATCATACAAGGGACCCAAGTCTGTATGTGATTGTTGACAAATAGATATGTCAAAATGGAACATGTATATATATATATATATATATATATAAGGTTATCAAAAAACCTTTTTTTGATAACCTTATATATATATATATATATATATATATATACATCTTCCATTTTGACATATCTATTTGTCAACAATCACATACAGACTTGGGTCCCTTGTATGATATGTCGCCTTTATTAGTTTTCTTTTTCCCTTTATCCATCTACACACACATGGATCTTTTAATTTGAGCCGTTTATACCCTTTCAACCAGATAGTTTTCTCATAGATGTATGTATTCACATTTATATATATATATATATATATATATATATATTTTTATATATTTATATTTTTTTACATACCTTACATTTATAGGTTGTTATAGATTTATATAGATCCTTTACGATACTTTTTGTGTATTGTGCTGCTTGATGCATGTTCCATCATGTCATAATAATTTATTATGTTACATGATGTCTTCTTGGACTATTAGTCATAAATACATTAATATCACAATTTTTTTGTCCCCCTTTTCCCCTTCCACATACCTAGTGTCCATAGGTTTAGAGTGTATTTCACCTCTAAAACATTCATAATTTCATTAAAGTCATGATTTTTCATGTACATATATATTTGTAATTTTATCTTTATTATCATGTTTAGGAGTCATGATCAGTTCATGCTCATTTGTCTAACTTTGAATATTATCACTGATTATCTCCTATCATCCATTTTGGTATATATCTGATTCTTATGAGAAATTATTGTTTCAGCCCCATACATGTGAATTTGTGGCCAGCCAATCGAGTACAATCCACCTTTAACATATGCTTTTAATTGTTTATGTTTTTAATGCTGTACATTCAAGTATAATTGATTTTAAAGTTGTTGTCCTTCCATGAACTGGTTGCTTTCAGCTCTGGTTCCAAATCCTTTTCATCCCGAGGCATTCCCCTTTTGTTCCAGCTGCGGTGAATCACTAATTAACTGAGCTAGATAAAAACCTTGTAGAGTCCACGGCTCTCCAGCACCTGAGGAAAGAGCGCGCCGGGTACATCGACCCCGCGCATGCTCAGAAACGCGTCGTGCCTGCCGTTCCTTTGCTGTTTGAACTCACCACCCCTGGTGACGGGAGAGCGTCCATCCATCCACGGAACCTTGCAGCCGTCGGTCACTTCCATCTGACCGCTCATCGTACACTGAGGCGGGAGGCTGCCGGCTTTTTTTCCTCCCATTAAACATCTACTCAGCCACGGACAGCGCTTTGGATTGGACATCACCACCTCCCTCCCCCCAGAGGATGCTTTAAAGATCTGATGATGTTACACAGCCTGACTTTCACTTATGTCTTGTGAGTTACTACACACATTGCTTCTTATGTATTATTAAACTGTCTACACTTAGAGCGCTTCTCCTTTTTGTTTTTTTTGCTCTAACAGAATCTCCTCTTGGTCTGTGGAAGAGCGGCTCAGTGTTTATGGACTACTCCTTTCTGACTACACGTCGATCCCATACAATACAGTAAATTTATTCCATCAGCTTTATTTAGTGTTTTGCTTTTGTCCCTTTCCCTCCCCCCCCCCCTCCCTCCCCCTTCTCCTTGCTTTTTTAATTGACTCATCATACCCATCCCCTGTGTTGGAGGTTTTTAGCGCTCTGGTTTCACATATGATAAAGACATGGATTAGCCAGTTTGGGGTCGAGGAACTTGACTGGCCTGCACAGGAATGGTCAAACATTCCCATAGACACACTCCTAAACCTTGTGGACAGCCTTCCCAGAAGAGTTGAAGCTGTTATTGCTGCAAGAGTGGGCCAACTCAATATTGAACCCTAAGGACTAAGACTGGGATGTCATTAAAGTTCAAGTGCATGTAAAGGCAGGCCTCTCAATACTTTTGGTAATATAGGGTACTTACAATCCTTTTGTAGAATTTTATGCTCCTCTGCTTTGTCATTTAAAAAATGAGAGCCACGCTATGCTCAGTGAGAATTCCCATTCTCAGGTGGGGGTTCATCGGATATCATTATGACAGATTGGCCTGTGGCCAACTTGCACTGCAAGATTCTGATCAGTGATGATGGTTGCATGACCTCTTATGATCCATCTGAGCACCCCTAAAATTAGTACAGTTTAATTGGGTAGATGCAGCAATGGATCACATATTCCAAATTGATAGGCACTCCAGCAGCTTAATATAACATTGAGTTGAATTGTCAGCTAAGCAGCTTCCCTAATATTATTTCTCTGTAGACAAACGTATCTGTTAACTCTGTTTCTAGTTGTAGTGTGGTCACTGCATTGGGGCAGTTGTCCAGGGTGCAAAATTCTAAAAGTATTGTGCCCACAGATTAGGGGTGCAATACTTGCCTTACTCTGGGCATTGACAACCCACACCACACCGCTGTAGGGAACTTGGAAGCTGTCAAAACTGACAGCCAATCCTAGGCAGCAGAGGCATTCCTCTACCTGCCCCGCAGTATACTCCCTGCCTACATGCAACTGCGGGGTGCAGAATGCCTCTGCTGCCTATGATTGGTTGTCAGCTATGACAGCTTTCAGAGGGGATAACTCGGCCTCGTGTTCGAACATGCCTACAGGATATCCTGACACCTGAAAGTTCTGTCTCCCTACTTAATGTATTCGTTTACAGTTTTTGTTTTTCCACCATAGGTAGACTTTAACCAGTCTGGAATGTATACATATATAATATAACACAGAAACCTAATTTGCTTTTAGTCTGGATTGTTTATAATCAAAAGAAAAAATAAAATGATAATTTGCTCAGTTAACCTGTTTTCCTCTTTTTAATACAAAAGGTAAAAATAATCACAAAGAAGGTACAAATCTAGAAAACCAAGATGAAAACTTATTGGCAAGTAACCAACAAGGTAACCAACAAGGTAATGTTATGCCCATTTGTATTTTCATTTTTTTCTTTACTTCATACCTTTTACTATATAACAATACACAGCGAATGTTATTTTTAGGCCCAAAGTGCATTGGGTAATTTGCCCCACTCTAAGGAGCGAAGGTGTTTAGCTGGGGGCAGAGTGCACAGGTGTTCTTTGGCTCATACTGCCTTAAATGTTTGTACTGTTAGGTGCACCATCAACTAGACATATTCGGTTAACATGGGCGTCCGCAAGGGATAGCAAAAGGGGGCAAGTGCCCCCCCTGGAATCTCAACTTCCCTTTTAAAGTGGTTTTTAAGCCACTTTATACAATCCTGTCTGCTCCATTTAATAATCCTATGTGCCCCTGTGTATGTGTTTTAAAAAAATAAGCCAATCTTTACCAGTTTTTAGAGCACCGATCGCCACTCACATGCAGTGGCGGCTGGTGCTCAAAATGTTTTTTTTTGGGGGGGGGGCGCAAACAGAAAATATCTAATAGGCATTGCTTTGCGGCAAAAAATTGCATGACTTTGAGGACACAAAAGTGTAAAAGGGGCCTTCAGTAATCATAGTATAGTGTGCCCCCATTCAATGCAGAGTTACTACAGTGTGCCCCCATTCAATGCAGAGTTACCACAGCATGCCCCCATTCAATGCAGTGACCAGCATGCCCCCCATCAATGCAGTGACCAGCTTGCCATGCCCCCTTCAATGCAGTGACCAGCTTGCCATGCCCCCTTCAATGCAGTGACCAGCTTGCCGTGCCCCCTTTAATGCAGTGACCAGCTTGCCGTGCCCCCATCAATGCAGTGACCAGCTTGCCGTGCCCCCTTCAATGCAGTGACCATCTTGCCGTGCCCGCTTCAATGCAGTGACCAGCTTGCCGTGCCCCCATCAATGCAGTGACCATCTTACCGTGCCCCCTTCAATGCAGTGACCATCTTGCCGTGCCTGCTTCAATGCAGTGACCAGCTTGCCGTGCCCCCATCAATGCAGTGACCAGCTTGCCGTGCCCCCATCAATGCAGTGACCAGCATGCCATGCCCCCATCAATGCAGAGACCAACGTGCGTGCCCCCTTCAATGCAGTGTGGGCCCCCCCCCCGAGACCAGTGCACTTACCTGGAGACCTGGAGCGGCGGCGGCTTCTCTTCAGTCCCGGCGGCGGCTTCTCCTCACTGTGTCCCCTGGCGGCGCTTCTCCTCCAGTCCTCCCGCTCCCGCCTCCTCCTCGGCCAATGGCATGGGGTTTGCCTTGCGGCCAATCAGGAAGTGCATATTGGACGCGCTTCCTGATTGGCCAGGAGGAGGATCAGTGTGACAATAGCGAATTGTCACACAATGGGTGGGCTCGGGGTGCACTGCTCTGCGCCCCGGCTCCACCCTTTGCATCACCCTATAAGAGCCTCTGGCTCTAATCAGGTGATTTAAAAAAAAAAAACATTAAGCTCCATGCGTCCGGCGCCCTGCATGCAAATTAGGGGGCCGTACGCATGGATGGGGGAAGCGGCGCCCCTGCGCCCTCAATACACCGGCCGCCACTGCTCACATGAGAGCCACGCTATGCTCAGTGAGAATCCCCATTCTCAGTTGGGGGCTCATTGGATTCCATTATGACAGATTGGCCTGTAGCCAACTTGCACTGCAAGATTCTGATCAGTGATGATGGTTGCATGACCTCTTATGATCTATCTGAGCACCCCTAAAATTTAGTACAGTTTAATTGGGTAGATGCTGCAATGGATCACATATTCCAAATTGATAGGCACTCCAGCAGCTTAATATAACATTGAGTTGAATTGTCAGCTAAGCAGCTTCCCTAATATTATTTCTCTGTAGACAAACTTAGCTGTTAACTCTGTTTCTAGTTGTAGTGTTGTCACTGCATTGGGGCAGTTGTCCAGGGTGCAAAATTCTAAAAGTATTGTGCCCACAGATTAGGGGTGCAATACTTGCCTTACTCTGGGCATTGACAACCCACACCACACCGCTGTAGGGAACTTGGAAGCTGTCAAAGCTGACAGCCAATCCTAGGCAGCAGAGGCATTCCTCTCCCTGCCCCGCAGTATACTCCCTGCCTACATGCAACTGCGGGGTGCAGAATGCCTCTGCTGCCTATGATTGGTTGTCAGCTATGACAGCTTTCAGAGGGGATAACTCGGCCTCGTGTTCGAACATGCCTACAGGATATCCTGACACCTGAAAGTTCTGTCTCCCTACTAAATGTATTCGTTTACAGTTTTTGTTTTTCCACCATAGGTAGACTTTAACCAGTCTGGAATGTATACATATATATTATAACATAGAAACCTAATTTGCTTTTAGTCTGGATTGTTTATAATCAAAAGAAAAAAAAACATGATAATTTGCTCAGTTTTCCTGTTTTCCTCTTTTTAATACAAAAGGTAAAAATAATCACAAAGAAGGTACAAATCTAGAAAACCAAGATGAAAACTTATTGGCAAGTAACCAACAAGGTAATGTTATGCCCATTTGTATTTTCATTTTTTTCTTTACTTCATACCTTTTACTATATAACAATACACAGCGAATGTTATTTTTAGGCCCAAAGTGCATTGGGTAATTTGCCCCACTGCAAGGAGCGAAGGTGTTTAGCTGGGGGCAGAGTGCACAGGTGTTCTTTGGCTCATACTGCCTTAAATGTTTGTACTGCTAGGTGCACCATCAACTAGACATATTCGGTTAACATGGGGGTCCGCAAGGGATAGCAAAAGGGGGCAAGTGCCCCCCCTGGAATCTCAGCTTCCCTTTAAAGTGGTTTTTAAGCCACTTTATACAATCCTGTCTGCTCTGTTTAATAATCCTATGTGCTCCTGTGTATGTGTTTTAAAAAAATAAGCCAATCTTTACCAGTTTTTAGAGCACCGATCGCCACTCACATGCAGTTTGGGGGGGGGGGGGCGCAAACAGAAAAAATCTAATAGGCATTGCTTTGCGGCAAAAAATTGCATGACTTTGAGGTCACAAAAGTGTGAAAGGGGCCTTCAGTAATCATAGTATAGTGTGCCCACATCAATGCAGAGTTACTACTACAGTGTGCCCCCATTCAATGCAGAGTTACTACAGCGTGCCCCCATTCAATGCAGAGTTACTACAGCATGCCCCCATTCAATGCAGAGTTACCACAGCATGCCCCCATTCAATGCAGTGACCAGCATGCCCCCCATCAATGCAGTGACCAGCGTGCCGTGCCCCCATCAATGCAGTGACCAGCTTGCCATGCCCCCTTCAATGCAGTGACCAGCTTGCCGTGCCCCCTTCAATGCAGTGACCAGCTTGCTGTGCCCCCTTTAATGCAGTGACCAGCTTGCCGTGCCCCCATCAATGCAGTGGCCATCTTGCCGTGCCCCCTTCAATGCAGTGACCATCTTGCCGTGCCTGCTTCAATGCAGTGACCATCTTGCCGTGCCCCCATCAATGCAGTGACCATCTTGCCGTGCCCCCTTCAATGCAGTGACCATCTTGCCGTGCCCGCTTCAATGCAGTTACCAGCTTGCCGTGCCCCCATCAATGCAGAGACCAACGTGTGTGCCCCCTTCAATGCAGTGTGCCCCCCCCCCCCCCCCCCCCCGAGACCAGTGCACTTACCTGGAGCCCTGGAGCGGCGGCGGCTTCTCTTCAGTCCCGGCGCTTCTCTTCAGTGGCAGGGCGGTTCGGCTGTGCATAATCACGTGATTATGTGCACGCGGTCTCAGCGGGAGCCAGACCGCGGGGGGAGCGCCGGCAATCGCTGCTGGCCTCCCACGATCTTCACAGAAACTGACATAAGACCCGCCTGCTTATGTAAAAGCAGGCGGGTCTTCTGTCACACAGGCAGAGAGAGATTAGGAGTTTCATTGTAATGAAATTGTAAATAAAGGTGATGTCCTTCCATATGAATATTAATTCTCACTAGTACTGCTGTATGAATGACTCCTAATGATAAACTCCACTGCTTAGAGGATTCTTAGAGGATTCTTAGAGGATTCTCTCCTAAACGCTAATCACTCCCTTCATGATGGTAACAATCCCTATAAACGGGACAGGGGAACGGACATAAAGTGCATATTGGCATGCATTGTCCTGATAGTTCATGTCTATGCAGGGAGAGGAATTACGAAGAGCGGCAAGGGATGAATCCCAAATCCTGTCCTGGTAGTCTGTGTCTATGGAGGGGGAGGAATCACGAATATTTTACAAAATGGCAACCACTTAACGGCAAATAATAAGTCCCAAACAAGATGCGGAGGGAGGCTAGGCAGGATGATTTATCACCAAGTAATTTTGGGAGTTCTTTATTGCTTTGTAGCTTCACCCTCGTCTATGAACTCCGCAATGTCTGCATAGACTTCACCACTCCTGGTTAATGTTTCGACTCCTTCAGGTTTTGAGTAAAAATAGTCCAAATAGTGCTTAATGGTAGTAAAGTGATGTAAGGTGCAAGAGCTAGAGCCGTTCCACCCAAGGTAAAATATAGTCAGTCACTGTAAATACAAAACAAAAGAAGGGCGCACCAGCCTAGCGCATTATCCTCAGCGAGTTTATTAATAAAAAAAGGTAAAAGTCAGCTACTCACAAACATACGTGAAAGTCAAGCATTTCAATTCCATAAAGCAGCATCTTTACAGGAGTCCAATATCTCGTAAAAGCGGAGGGCTGATGCTTTTCAAGGCCATGCCTCTTCCTCAGAACCTGGAGGCCATGACTAAGTCCATAGCTTAAATATGGTAGACTGGGCCTCCACATGACCCTCAGAGATGTGGGAGGAGATACCACCCATATGGGCGTGGCTACACAGTTAATTGCCTAAAAACATAGCATATTTTAATTAATAAACCCCATAGATCTATTGGCTAAGCTTGTACATTAGCCATTTAGCAATGGCCGAGTACTATGTGTGTCTGTACAACTTATATCTTATAATTTATAATTTATAATGTATAACTTATCATGTGTCAGGAAGGTGATGTTGATTGGTCAATGTACAAGCTTAGCCAGGTATCTCCTCCCACATCTGAGGCTGGTGCGCCCTTCTTTTGTTTTGTATTTACAGTGTCTGGTCGACCACCCCGGTCGTAGAGGGCAGCAAAGCCCAGCCATAGTGGATGCCAAGTATGAGTACAAGTTCCAAGATTGAGGCAGCCTGAGGACCAGGTTCTAAGCGCAGGAGCAGGGTGCTGAGCAGCACTTATCTTTTTCTGAAATATAGTCAGTGTCTCTACAACAGAACGGCTGACATCCAAGTCTTTACACTCTGCTTTAGTTGGCTTGGGGGAGGCTTCTCCTGTTCAGCACTATTCATCACTGGTTTCCCCAGGGACTTTATTTCTGGCTAGCACTATTTAACCAGCTATATTCATATGTCCAGCCTCTACATAAGTACTCCCAAGGTTACAACATTGGCTTCAATGATGATATACTGACTAGTGATCGACCGATATTGTTTTTTTTTTTAAAACCGATTCCGATATTTTGGCCTTTGAATATCGATATTTTTGTACATTTAAAAACATTTTTTTTTCTTGACAGGTACTGTTGTGGAGGGATCTGAGGGTCTAAAAGACCCCCAAACCCCTCCTTTGCACTTAAAAGAATTCAAAACGCCAAGTTCGGCTGTTTTTGAATGCTGTCATTTTTTTTAATTTAGCGCTGAGTACCTGGAAGTGATGCCATGACATTACTTCTGGGTTTTTACATGGAGACCTGATCAGAGCCGAATGTGGCTTTGATCGGGTCTTCGGCGGCCATGCAGGATGGTTGCCCGGGTCCCCTCCTGCTACTTGTAATGACAGCTTCTCAGCCACATCGGTTGTCATTACAAGACAGCCGACCGTCGGCTATGGATGCCGGTACCGGGGTGATGCCTCTAGCTGCAGGCATCACTCTGGTAAAAGCACTTTCCCGAAATATCGGAAATATCGGTAACCTCAGGGGCCGATTCTGATATATCGGGGAAAGTGCATATTGGCCCCCAATATATCGGTGTCAGGGCCGGACTGGCCATAGGGCAGACCAGGCATATGCCCGGTGGGCCGAGGCCTCTGCTCCGGGCGCATGAAGTGTCCCTCCGCTCTGATGCCGGTTGCCGCTGGCCTCTCCGCGGCCAATTCCGCGGAGAGGGCCGGCCGCCGCATTACCGGCCGGCGGCCGCTACCGCATATTCTTCTAGCTGCCCGCCCCGGGTATGTCCCCGACTCCCCGTCACTCCTAAGGCACTGTTTGGGCTGGCCGCTCACTGCGGCCGGCTCCGCAGCCACCCAGCGTAGCTATGGAGGGGTGAACCAGGTGACCGTGTCTCACTGTGAAGGGGGTGGAGCTAGCGGGAACCCCTTCTGCCTGTCGGGTTGAGAAGAAGCGGGAACAGTGTCTCTGGCTCTGCAGCCGCACGCACCGCAGACAACAACACACCACCCAAGCTAAGGCCGGCTGCAAGGTAAGGAAAGGGCATCCCATCCCTCCCCCCGCTCCCCTCTCCTGGATCCCACCATCCCTTCCCCCGCTCCCCTCTCCTGGATCCCACTATCCCTCTCACCGCCACCCCTCTCCTGGATCCCACCATCCCTCCCACCGCCACCCCTCTCCTGGATCCCACCATCCCTCTCACCGCCACCCCTCTCCTGGATCCCACCATCCCTCTCACCGCCACCCCTCTCCTGGATCCTACCATCCCTCCCACCGCCACCCCTCTCCTGGATCCCACCATCCCTCCCACCGCCACCCCTCTCCTGGATCCCACCATCCCTCCCCCCGCTCCCCTCTCCTGGATCCCACCATCCCTCCCCCGCTCCCCTCTCCTGGATCCCACCATCCCTCCCACCGCCACCCCTCTCCTGGATCCCACCATCTCTCCCACCGCCACCCCTCTCCTGGATCCCACCATCCCTCTCACCGCCACCCCTCTCCTGGATCCCACCATCCCTCCCACCGCCACCCCTCTCCTGGATCCCACCATCCCTCCCACCGCCACCCCTCTCCTGGATCCCACCATCCCTCCCCCCGCTCCCCTCTCCTGGATCCCACCATCCCTCCCACCGCCACCCCTCTCCTGGATCCCACCATCCTTCTCACCGCCACCCCTCTCCTGGATCCCACCATCCCTCCCACCGCCACCCCTCTCCTGGATCCCACCATCCTTCTCACCGCCACCCCTCTCCTGGATCCCACCATCCCTCCCACCGCCACCCCTCTCCTGGATCCCACCATCCCTCCCCCCGCCACCCCTCTCCTGGATCCCACCATCCCTCCCACCATCACCCCTCTCCTGGATCCCACCATCCCTCTCACCGCCACCCCTCTCCTGGATCCCACCATCCCTCTCACCGCCACCCCTCTCCTGGATCCCACCATCCTTCTCACCACCACCCCTCTCCTGGATCCCACCATCCCTCCCACTGCCACCCCTCTCCTGGATCCCACCATCCCTCCCACGCCATCCCTCTCCTGGATCCCACCATCCCTCCCACTGCCACTGATGTCATCCTTATCCCCACCACCACTGCCACTGATGTTATTCCTATCCTTACCACCACTCCCACTGATGTCACCCCTATCCTCATCATTCCCACTGATGTCATCCCTATCCTCAACACCGCCACTGATGTCATCCCTATCCTCAACACCGCCACTGATGTTATCCCTATCCCAACCACTATCACTGATGTCATTCCTATTCCCACTGCCACTTATGTAACCCCTATCCCCACCACCAATGCCACTGCTGTCACCCCTATCCCCACGACCACTGATGTCACCCCTATCCCCACCACCACTCACTGCCACTGATGTCACCCCTATCCCCCACCACCACTGATGTCACCCCTATCCCCCACCACCACTGATGTTATCCCTATCCCAACCACTATCACTGATGTCATTCCTATTCCCATTGCCACTGATGTAACCCCTATCCCCACCACCAATGCCACTGAGGTCACCCCTATCCCCACCACCACTGATGTCACCCCTATCCCCCACCACCACTGCCACTGATGTCATCCCAATCCCCACTACCACTGATGTCATCCCAATCCCCACTACCACTGCCACTGATATCATCCCAATCCCCACTACCACTGCCACTGATGTCATCCCAATTCCCACTACCACTGCCACTGATGTCATTCCTATTTCCACTGCTACTGATGTCCTCCCTATCCCCACCACCACTGCCACTGATGTCATCCCTATCCTACCACCACTACTGATGTCATCCTATCCCCACTACCACCACTGCTACTGATGTCATCCCTATCCCCACTACCACCACTGCTACTGATATCATCCCTATCCTCACTACCACCACTACTGATGTCATCCCTATCCCCACTACCACCACTGCTACTGATGTCATCCCTATCCCCACTACCACCACTGCTACTGATGTCATCCCTATCCCACCAATACCATAAGAAACTACATACACATTTTGGGGGCGCTTGTGAACAAAAACCTTGATTTTACTACACGTGTAATATATGACCCTGCACACTGGAATGAGAGCAATAATTATAGGATCATTATTCATGGTTAACTCTGAACTGATGACCTCTATGATCTTTAATAGCTTTGCCTATGGAAAATATAGGGTACTGAAATGTGTTGCTATTTTCGGACATGCATAGTCTTAAGGTTTGACATGTTGGGTATTTATTTACTTGACACAAACTCATCTTTTATATTTTACCCAAAAATTCGGTAATATATTTTTAATGTACCCTAAAATTACCGTTATCTCTTAGCCTGGGTTCACACTAAATGCGGACAGCATCTAAATAGCAACCCGTCCATGCAAACAGATTGCGGAGTGTATGTTAGGTTAACGACACCCCGCAATCGGTTTTCAAAACACAGTGCGATTTGCAGAATCGGATCGCATGGGTGTGCAGGCTAAATATAACTAAAAAACATAGAGAAACCGGTAGTTGTTCATCATTGGTCATTTTGTTTTAAAAAAAAAAAAAGCATGGGCTGCTCAGCCTAAAATGCCCGGGCCTATTTTATGTCCCAGTCCGGGCCTGATCGGTGTTGCCGATAATCGGTCGATCTCTAATATTGACTACTGTGGTGATTGGCGATTAGACACTAATTATCACAAACATGCTCTAGTCCTCATTTAATGTTTGAATTCAGGTGCATACTAGGAATTTTACTGCAGTTCTGGGTCGTCACCTGGATGTTTTTTAAATTTGTGTTTGTATGTCATGTTTGTAGCATGTTATTGATATATGTGATACTTTTTACACAATAAAGTTTGGAATTTTTTCAGCCACTGATAACGCGTGGGAGTCATACCTATCTTTTGAATAGCTCCTTCAGCTGTCCCCCCCCTTTTTTGTCATATGGTTGTTAACCAATAGGTAACCCACACCTACTAGGTGAGACGGTTTGGCTTAACCCCCGTTCTAAACCAGTGAGCACACTTGGTTTATTTTTCTACATATACTTTATTAATGACACTGGCAGGGAAGGGGTTCATTAAGGGGTGATCAAAGGGTTAAGTGTGAGCCTAGGGGGTGTTTTCTAACTGTGTGGGGGAGGGACTTTTGGAATCAACACAGAGACATGTGATCCTAAATGGGAGGATCACAAGCTCTCTGTGTTCATTCCAGAGAGAGAAACTCTTTGCTGTGTTAACAGCAGCAGACCGTTGCTCTCTCTCAGCGGGGAGCGATTGCGGGTGCCCGGGGGTTCGCCGGTCCCGTGGTTCGGCATCCCTACTGCCTAATGGGGGCTGGCGTGCTCCCCCAAGAGCGCTCCCGTGAACCGCCGTACAGGTACGTCAGTTCGCGCAGCCGAGCCAGTCTGCCGCAGTATATCTGTGGCGGGCGGGCGGCAAGAGGTTAAAGTGTCGCCTATAGAAAATATAGCATATTGAAGTTTGTCTCCATTTCATGGGTGCACGCAATTTTAAGGTTTGACATGTTGCGTATCTACAGTGGGTATAGAAGAGAATCACCCCCTCTCATTGTGTTGTTTTGTAGCCTGAAATGAAGACCGACACAGTTGTTGTTTTATCCAGCTGTATTTATTCATTGCAACTTATAGCATCCAAGTAAAAGCTATAACACCAAAATGTCAGAAAAAAATAAAAAAAATTGAAAAACTGAATTGGAAAGAAAATCACACCCTTGTGTTAGTATTTTGTTGAACCACCTTTTGCTTTAAAGCTGTTGTAAACCGCTGCCTGCAAGGTAAAGGCATAATGTGTTAGTATGCATCATATACTAGCACATTATGTGAAACGTATCTAAAAACGAAACCCTCCAGCGATGCAATGTAGTTGCTGGAGGCAGTGGCCATCTTCACCCGATCTTCCTTCAGGGTCCATGGTCTCCGGCTGTGTGACAGGCCGGTGCCGCGATTAAGTCACTCCCATGCATGCGCGGGTGAGCCGTCATTAACGGTACAGGTACCTAAAAGGAATGGCACAAGATGACGTCATCGGCTGCGTGGAATGTATCATCTACACGGTACACATTTAGGAGATATTTACAGTACCTATAGGTAAGCCTATAATAAAGGCAAAGTATGAGTTCGAGTTTACTTCCTCTTTTTTTCCAGCCTTTAGTCTGTTGGGATAACTCTCTACTATCTTTACACATCTAGACTTTGCAAAATTTGTGGAACTGCTCAAGTTCAGTTAAATTTGATGGTGATTGTTTGTGGTCTGCACTCTGCAGTCTTCAAGTTATTCCACAGATTTTCAGTGGGGTTTAAGTCTGGGCTCTGACTAGGCCATGCAAGGACATTCTCCTTTAACCACTGTTTGCCCATTGTTGCTGTGTGCTTTGGCTCATTGTCATGTTGGAAGGTAAACCTTCTTTACATTGACAGCTTTCTGGCAGAGGGCAGCAGATTTTCCTCATGAACTTGATGGGATTTTGCCCAATTTATTTTTCCTTCTATCCTGACAAGTGTTCCAGTCCCTGCTGCAGAGAAACACCCCCATAACAAGATATTACCCCCCTCCCCATAACAGGATACTATCACCTCCATACTTTACTGTAGGAATGGTGTTTATTGGATGCTGAGTTGTGTTGGACATTTTGTTTTGGTGTTGAGACCAAATAATTAAATTTTTGTCTCATCTGACAATAACACCTTTTTCCATTTTGGCCTCAGAGTCTTCAAGGTGCCTTTTGGAAAAGCTCAGTCATGACTGCATGTGGCTTTTCTTAACCAGTTTACGACCGCCCACCGCGGATGTACTGTGGCAGGCAGCCGCTCCCAGGAAAATCGCCATACATGTAAGGCGCTTCCTCTTGGGAGGCTAGGGGGCGAAGAGGCGATTGCTTCCCGATGAGAATGAAGGACGGTCGGCTTTAGTAAACACAGCCGACCGTCCTTCTCCCTGAAATCATCACAGAGCCCATGTGATCCTTCTATATAGGATCACAGGTCTCTATGGTCATTTCAGAAGTCATGCCCCCCCCCCCCCACAGTTCGAATCACTCCCCTAGGCTCACATTTAACCCCTTGATCACCCATAATGTTATCCCCTTCCCTGCCAGTGTCATTATTACAGTAACAGTGCATATTTTTAGCACTGCAACCTCATCTTTTCTATTTTTCCAAACAATTGGGTAATTCACTGTGTTTGTGGTTTACTGAAATTTTGCATTTGCCAAATTGTTGCGCTAATATCAGGATCGGAGTAACCGCTTAGAAATTTGTTGAATAAAGTGTTTAGAGAAAGCCTCATAGCACCAGTTTTGAACCTACGTATGCATTACAGTTCTGTTCTCTTTCAGCCCTCAGCCAGCCTGGGATTGGCTATGATTTTTCAGGACAGGAAAGCCACTCAAAGCCATCTGTGAATCGTCAGGATTCTGTGCACAATGGACTTCATGCAGCGCCAGTCCACCAGAAACCAACTACTACTGGTTATACAGCCAGCCACTGGGACTCACACATCCCACATGATACGAGGAATCTTACACAGAGCGGAGATTCAGGCAACAGACAAGCAGCACAGTGGCCTAAGATTGGTATATATAAATAATCTAATACAGAAAGCATATTGACCTCTTATGATTCTGTCTGTTACATACAAATGTGGCTACTCTTAGAAGATCTTCCCTTTCTTCTTTTTCTGCGTTTACTTAAAAGAATAGTAGTTACGTGCTGAGGTAGTTCAGTTTAGATGATACGACCAGTGCCACCTTAACAGCATCATGGTCCCCTGGGCAAAGTAATGCACCGGAGCCCCTACAAGGAAGATGGTGACTTGCGGCGCCATGTCTGATTAAAGATTTTAGTCTGATTTCTTACAATTTTTTTTATTTTTTTTTACAAATTTTTTAATTTGTTTATTTTAATGTTTAAATAATTTTAATTTAATTATTTTTTTTACATTTTTTTTCACAATACTGTTGGGGGGGGGGGGGGTCTTTGGTGAGATTTCAGGGGTCTAAACAGACAGCTGAAGTCTCATTTTTAGACAGAGAAAGGGATTGAAGACACACATTCCCCATTTCCTTTCTGTGGCCTCAGCTGCACTGCAGATGAATGAACAGGTGACAGAGGCTCCTATTCCTTTATAAACTGAAAGGAGTTGTAAAGGCAGAAGATTTTTTTTATCTTAAAGAGGTTGTAACATAGTAGCTCATTATGAAATACTTATCTTAGAAATTAGCCCCCGCAGTGCCGCCCGCTCACCAGGGTGACATGGCCATCCTGCTTCCTGGTTTATGCCCTCCGGCCATCTGATTGGCCGAAAGCGCGATTACATCACTCCCACCCGTTCACGGCACAGGGCTCTGAAGGTACGGCATAGGTGGCCGTTCCTTCAGAGCGCAAGCGTCGATGACGTCATCCGCTGCAAGTAATGTAAATATCTCCTAAACGGTGCAAGTTTAGAAGATATATACAGTACCTATAGGTAAGCCTTATTAAAGGCTTACCTATAGGTACAAGTTATAAGAGAGGGTTTACAACCACTTTAATGCGTTCTTTGCATTAAGATAAAATGCCTTCTGTGTGCAGCAGCCCCCCCTCAGCCCCCCTAATATTTACCTGAGCCCCATCTCAGTCCAGCGATGTCCACGAGTCCCTCAGCCATCTGGGACTCTCCCTCCTGATTGGCTGAGACACAGCATCGACCTCATTGGCTCCCACAGCTGTCAAAGTCAGCCAATCAGGAGATAGCGGGGGCAGAGCTGAACGGCAGCTCCATGTCTGAATGGACACACGGAGCTCCAGCTCAGCTCAGGTGCCCCCCTAGAAAGCAAAATTATTAATGTATTAATAATAAGATATTAAAAAACATGATAAACACCTTTCTTATAAGTGATCACATTCCCTCTGTTTTCAGCTGTAAAGAGCTGAGGGAGAAGAAACCGCAGTACACTGAGCTTCACAGTGAAAGGCTGTGCAGGTGTGTGTTTGCTTCTGCATGCAGCACGGAAGGACGGTTCCTTTTTTTTTTTTTTTTTTTTATCTAATTCTATTTTTTTTTTTTTTTTACACTGTCCCTTAAAAAAAAACATTCTTTTTTTTATCACTGTTATTGCTGTCACAAGGAATATAAACATCCAATATCACAGTAATAGGCACTCTTTATAGAGGGATCAGGGGTCCCCCAAACCCCTCCTCTGCACTTAAAAGCATTCAAAACGCCAAGTTTGGCTGTTTTGAATGCCGTCATTCTTTTTCAAATCTGGCGCATTTAAGGCTCCAGTAACCGGAAGTGATGTCATGATCACTTCTGGGTTTTTCCATAAAAAATCTGGCATTGTTCAGGTCTTCGGCCAGCCAGCAGACATGCCAGCTGGTCGCTTGGGTCTTCCGGTTGGACGGTGGACCAGGGGCGAGCTGTGGAAGGTGCCGGGAGGGGGGGAGCTGCTTCTTAGCTGTTATTGCAAGTAAGCCGACCGTTGGCTCTAAACATCAGTACCGGGGTGATGCCTCTAGCTGCACCCATCACCCCGGTACAACCCCCTGAAGTCGAGGCTGCATATTTGTGTTCCGTCGCTGTGAAGGGGTTAAACCAGAACCAAACCCCCCAAAAAACTCTAAAAACACTTTTATAATGTAAAGGAAAAAAAAAATGTTTTTTTTTTTTTTTTAATGGGTATGAGAATTGGGGGCAAGACGATTTGGTGAGTTGCTGACTGATGGGAGTGAATCTGATGTGACACACAAGCGGTGGTGGAATTCTGGATGACGCATTCCCAATAGGACATCACATCCCATGCATCAGGAATAGAGACTCTATTGGTCATGAGTCTCATATAAAGTCCCAATCTTTCTCTCTCCCCTTGTTATCACAGGAGATCATAATTTTTGCATGGAATCACTTTTTAGAGGATTTTTCTTGGACTTTTGTGCACTATTACTAAAGTTTTTTTTGATCACTGATTTGGTTTAGTGATAGAAGTTTTGTGTTACTGCGCACTTACATCTATAAGTTATATTGAATTTTTGTATTTTCACTTGGTTTTATAGTTAATTTTAAAGTGCTGCTCAATAAAGAAAGTAAATAATGTGTCAGTAGTGCCAATATATAAATAATAAATATGATTGGTTGTCAGCTATGACAGCTTTCAGAGAGGATAACTCGGCCTCGTGTTCGAACATGCCTACAGGATATCCTGACACCTGAAAGTTCAGTCTCCCTACTAAATGTATTAGTTTACAGTTTTTGTTTTTACACCATAGGTAGACTTTAACCAGTCTGGAATGTATACATATATAATATAACACAGAAACCCAATTTGCTTTCAGTCTGGATTGTTTATAATCAAAAGAAAAAAAAAAATGATAATTTGCTCAGTTAACCTGTTTTCCTCTTTTTAATACAAAAGGTAAAAATAGTCACAATAAAGGTAAAAATCTAGAAAAACAAGATGAAAACTTATTGGCAAGTAACCAACAAGGTAACCAACAAGGTAATGTTATGCCCATTTGTATTTTCATTTTTTTCTTTACTTCATACCTTTTACTATATAACAATACACAGCGAATGTTATTTTTAGGCCCAAAGTGCATTGGGTAATTTGCCCCACTGCAAGGAGCGAAGGTGTTTAGCTGGGGGCAGAGTGCACAGGTGTTCTTTGGCTCATACTGCCTTAAATGTTTGTACTGCTAGGTGCACCATCAAATAGACATATTTGGTTAACATGGGCGTCCGCAAGGGATAGCAAAAGGGGGCAAGTGCCCCCCCTGGAATCTCAACTTCCCTTTTAAAGTGGTTGTTAAGCCACTTTATACAATCCTGTCTGCTCCGTTTAATAATCCTATGTGCCCCTGTGTATGTGTTTTAAAAAAATAAGCCAATCTTTACCAGTTTTTAGAGCGCAGATCGCCACTCACATGCGGCTGTTGCTCAAAATTCTTTTTGGGGGGGGGGGGGGGGGCGCAAATAGAAAAAATCAAATAGGCATTGCTTTGCGGCAAAAAATGCGGCAAAAAATTGCATGACTTTGAGGTCACAAAAGTGTGAAAGGGGCCTTCAGTAATCAAAGTATAGTGTGCCCACATCAATGCAGAGTTACTACAGCGTGCCCCCGTTCAATGCAGAGTTACTACAGCGTGCCCTCATTCAATGCAGAGTTACTACAGCGTGCCCCCATTCAATGCAGTGACCAGCGTGCCGTGCCCCCATCAATGCAGAGACCAGCATGCGTACATGCCCCCATCAATGCAGTGACCAGCGTGCCGTGCCCCCATCAATGAAGTGACCAGCATGCCGTGCCCCCATCAATGCAGTGACCATCGTGCCTTGCCCCCATCAATGCAGTGACCAGCGTGCCGTGCCCCCATCAATGCAGTGACCAGCTTGCCGTACTCCCTCCAATGCAGTGACCAGCTTGCCGTGCCCCCTTCAATGCAGTGACTGGCTTGCCGTGCCCCCTTTAATGCAGTTACCAGCTTGCCGTGCCCCCATCAATGCAGTGACCATTTTGCCGTGCCCCCTTCAATGCAGTGACCAGCGTGCCGTGCCCCCATCAATGCAGTGACCAGCGTGCCGTGCCCCCATCAATGCAGAGACCAGCGTGCGTGCGTGCCCCCTTCAATGCAGGGTGGGCCCCGCCCCCCGAGACCAGTGCACTTACCTGGAGCCCTGGAGCGGCGGCGGCTTCTCTTCAGTCCCGGCGGCGGCTTCTCTTCAGTCCCGACGGCGGCTTCTACTAACTGTGTCCACCGGCGGCGCGTCTCCTCCAGTCCTCCCGCTCCCGCCTCCTCCTCGGCCAATGGCATGGGGTTTGCCTTGCGGCAAATCAGGAAGTGCGTATCGGACGTGCTTCCTGATTGGCCAGGAGGAGGATCAGTGTGACAATAGCGAATTTTAATTCGCTATTGTCACACAATGGGTGGGCTTGGGGTGCACTGCTCTGCGCCCCGGCTCCACCCTTTGCATCACCCTATTAGAGCCTCTGGCTCTAATCAGGTGATTTAAAAAAAAACCCATTGAGCTCCATGCGTCCGGTGCCCTGCATGCAGATTAGGGGGCCGGGCGCAGGGATGGGGGGGCGGCGCCCCTGCGCCCACAATACACCGGCCACCACTGCTCACATGACCCGCTGGCTCTCTCCTCTCCCTGTCTGACAGCTGCCTGCAGCAGGCAGGGCTGAGGATTCCCCTCTGCAGTCAGTCGGGAGGGGAGGAGGAGGAGAAGAGAGATGGCAAGGCCACGTGAGCGGCGATCAGTACTCTGAAAACTGGTAAAGAACAGCTTATTTTTTTTTTCTCCATAAAAAGCTTATTTACACATAGGATTATTAACCACTTGCCGACCGCCCCATGCAGATTTACTGTGGCAGGGCGGTTCGGCTGTGCATAATCACGTGATTATGTGCACGCGGTCTCAGCGGGAGCCAGACCGCGGGGGGGAGCGCCGGCGATCGCTGCTGGCCTCCCACGATCTTCACAGAAACTGACATAAGACCCGCCTGCTTATGTAAAAGCAGGCGGGTCTTCTGTCACACAGGCAGAGAGAGATCAGGAGTTTCATTGTAATGAAATTGTAAATAAAGGTGATGTCCTTCCATATGAATATTAATTCTCACTAGTACTGCTGTATGAATGACTCCTAATGATAAACTCCACTGCTTAGAGGATTCTTAGAGGATTCTCTCCTAAACGCTAATCACTCCCTTCATGATGGTAACCATCCCTATAAACGGGACAGGGGAACGGACATAAAGTGCATATTGGCATGCAGTGTCCTGATAGTTCATGTCTATGCAGGGAGAGGAATTACGAAGATCATGATAGTGTCAATTACTCAGATCTTCTGAGCGGCAAGGGATGAATCCCAAATCCTGTCCTGGTAGTCAGCGTCTATGGAGGGGGAGGAATCAAGAATATCACAAAATGGCAACCACTTAACGGCGAATAATAAGTCCCAAACAAGATGCGGAGGGAAGCTAGGCAGGATGATTTATCACCAAGTAATTTTGGGAGTTCTTTATTGCTTTGTAGCTTCACCCTCGTGTATGAACTCTGCAATGTCTGCATAGACTTCACCACTCCTGGTTAATGTTTCAACTCCTTCAGGTTTTGAGTAATGCCCAAATAGTCCTCAATGGTTGTAAAGTGATGTAAGGTGCAAGAGCTAGAGCCGTTCCACCCAAGGTGAAATATAGTCAGTGTCTCTACAACCAAACGGCTGACATCCAAGTCTTTACACTCCGTTTCAGTTGGCTTGGGGGAGGCTTCTCCTGTTCAGCACTATTCATCACTGGTTTCCCCAGGGACTTTATTTCTGGCTAGCACTATTTAACCAGCTATATTCATATGTCCAGCCTCTACATAAGTACTCCCAAGGTTACAACATTGGCTTCAATGATGATATATTGACTAGTGATCGACCGATATTTTGGCCTTTGAATATCGATATTGGCCGATATTTTTGTACATTTAAAAACATTTTTTTTTTCTTGACAGGTACTGTTGTGGAGGGATCTGAGGGTCTAAAAGACCCCTAAACCCCCTCCTTTGCACTTAAAAGCATTCAAAACGCCAAGTTCGGCTGTTTTTGAATGCTGTCATTTTTTTTTTATTTGGCGCTGAGTACCCAGAAGTGATGCCATGACATTACTTCTGGGTTTTTACATGGAGACCCGATCAGAGCCGAATGTGGCTTTGATCGGGTCTTCGGCGGCCGTGCAGGATGGTTGCCCGGGTCTCTCCATGGAACGGGAGACCAGGGCGAACCGCAGAAGGGGGCAGGAGTGGGGGGGACGTCCCCTCCCACTACTTGTAATGACAGCCGAGCTCCCAGGAAAACCGCCTTAAATGTAAGGCGCTCGCTCTTGGGAGGCTAAGGGGCAAGCGCGCGCCACCGGCGGCGCGCTCCCACCCCGCTCGGCAGTGGGGAAGAGGCGATCGCTTCCCGCTGAGATAGTAGGATGGTCGGCTGTTGTAAACACAGCTGACCGTCCTTCTCCCTGAAATGATCACAGAGCCCATGTGATCCTTCTATATAGGATCACAGGTCTCTATGGTCATTTAAGAAGCCACGCCCCCCCCACAGTTAGAATCACTCCCCTAGGCTCACATTTAACCCCTCGATCACCCATAATGTTAACCCCTTCCCTACCAGTGTCATTATTACAGTAACAGTGCATATTTTAGCACTGCAACCTCATCTTTTCTATTTTTCCAAACAATGAGGTAATTCATTGTAATTTTGGTTTACTGAAATTTTGCATTTCCCGAATTGTTGAGCTAATATCAGGATCGGAGTAACCGTTTAGAAATTTGTTGAATAAAGTGTTTAGAGAAAGCCTCATAGCACCAGTTTTGAGCCTACGTATGCATTACAGTTCTGTTCTCTTTCAGCCCTCAGCCAGCCTGGGATTGGCTATGATTTTTCAGGACAGGAAAGCCACTCAAAGCCATCTGTGAATCGTCAGGATTCTGTGCACAATGGACTTCATGCAGCGCCAGTCCACCAGAAACCAACTACTACTGGTTATACAGCCAGCCACTGGGACTCACACATCCCACATGATACGAGGAATCTTACACAGAGCGGAGATTCAGGCAACAGACAAGCAGCACAGTGGCCTAAGATTGGTATATATAAATAATCTAATACAGAAAGCATATTGACCTCTTATGATTCTGTCTGTTACATACAAATGTGGCTACTCTTAGAAGCTCTCCCCTTTCTTCTTTTTCTGCGTTTACTTAAAAGAATAGTAGTTACGTGTTGAGGTAGTTCAGTTTAGATGATACGACCAGTGCCACCTTAACAGCATCATGGGCCCCTGGGCAAAGTAATACACCGGAGCCCCTACAAGGAAGATGGTGACTTGCGGCGCCATGTCTGATTAAAGATTTTAGTCTGATTTCTTACAAATTTTTTATTTTTTTTTTTTACAAATTTTTTAATTTGTTTATTTTAATGTTTAAATAATTTTAATTTTATTATTTTTTTACATTTTTTTCACAATACTGTTGGGGGGGGGGGGTCTTTGGTGACATTTCAGGGGTCTAAACAGACAGCTGAAGTCTCATTTTTAGACAGAGAAAGGGATTGAAGACACACATTCCCCATTTCCTTTCTGTGGCCTCAGCTGCACTGCAGATGAATGAACAGGTGACAGAGGCTCCTATTCCTTTATAAACTGAAAGGAGTTGTAAAGGCAGAAGATTTTTTTTATCTTAAAGAGGTTGTAACATAGTAGCTCATTATGAAATACTTATCTTAGAAATTAGCCCCCGCAGTGCCGCCCGCTCACCAGGGTGACATGGCCATCCTGCTTCCTGGTTTATGCCCTCCGGCCATCTGATTGGCCGAAAGCGCGATTACATCACTCCCACCCGTTCACGGCACAGGGCTCTGAAGGTACGGCATAGGTGGCCGTTCCTTCAGAGCGCAAGCGTCGATGACGTCATCCGCTGCAAGTAATGTAAATATCTCCTAAACGGTGCAAGTTTAGAAGATATATACAGTACCTATAGGTAAGCCTTAATAAAGGCTTACCTATAGGTACAAGTTATAAAAGAGGGTTTAAAACCACTTTAATTCATTCTTTGCATTAAGATAAATCGCCTTCTGTGTGCAGCAGCCCCCCCTCAGCCCCCCTAATATTTACCTGAGCCCCATCTCTGTCCAGCGATGTCCACGTGTCCCTCCATCTGGGACTCTCCCTCCTGATTGGCTGAGACACAGCAGCGACCTCATTGGCTCCCACAGCTGTCAAAGTCAGCAAATCAGGAGATATAGGGGGCAGAGCTGAACGGCAGCTCCATGTCTGAATGGACACACGGAGCTCCAGCTCAGCTCAGGTGCCCCCTGAGAAAGCAAAATTAATAATGTATTAATAATAAGATATTAAAAACATGATAAACACCTTTCTTATAAGTGATCACATTCCCTCTGTTTTCAGCTGTAAAAAGCTGAGGGAGAATAAACCGCAGTACACTGAGCTTCACAGTGAAAGGCTGTGCAGGTGTGCGTTTGCTTCTTCACGCAGCACGGAAGGACAGGTGCTTAATTTTTATTTTTTTTTTTAATCTAATTCTATTTTTTTTTACACTGTCCCTTAAAAAAAAACATTATTCTTTTTTTTTATCACTATTATTGCTGTGACAAGGAATGTAAACATCCCATATGACAGTAATATGCAGTGAGAGGTACTCTTTATAGAGGGATCGGGGGCCTAAAAGACCCCAAACCCCTCCTCTGCATTTAAAACGCAAAGTTTGGCTGTTTTGAATGCCGTCATTCTTTTTAAAATCTGGCGCATTTAAGGCTCCAGTAACCGGAAGTGATGTCATGATCACTTTTGGGTTTTTACACAAAAAATCCGGCATTGTTCAGGTCTTCGGCCAGCCAATGGACGCGCCAGCTGGTCGCTTGGGTCTTCCGGTTGGACGGGGGACCGAAGGGGGGAGCTGTGGAAGGCGGCGGGAGGGGGGGGGGGGAGCTGCTTCTTAGCTGTTATTGCAAGTAAGCTGACCGTTGGCTCTAAACATCAGTACCGGGGTGATGCCTCTAGCTGCACCCATCACCCCGGTACAACCCCCTGAAGTCGAGGCTGCATATTTGTGTTCCGTCAGTGTGAACCAGAACCAAACCCCCCAAAAACTCTAAAAAAAGCTTTTTTAAGGTAAGGGAAAAAAAATCTTTTTTTGTGTTTTTTGTTTTTAATGGGTATGAAAAAGGGGAGGGGGGGTGGGGGTCAAGACGATTTGGTGAGTTGCTGACTGATAGGAGTGAGTCTGATGTGACACACAAGCGGTGGTGGAATTCTGGGTGACGCATTCCCAATAGGACATCACAGGAGATCATGATTTTGGATGGAATCACTTTTTAGAGGATTTTTCTTGGACTTTTGTGCACTATTGCTAAAGTTTTTTTGATCACTGATTTGGTTTAGTGATAGAAGTTTTGTGTTACTGTGCACTTACATCTATAAGTTATTGAATTTTTGTATTTTCACTTGGTTTTATGGTTAATTTTAAAGTATTAGCACTCAAAAATAGTATTTATGTATTTTAATCTGTAATATTTGGTTTTCACATTTTAAGTCATTTAGCATAGGGGGGATTTACACAATTTATCTAATATTATTGTCATCCTGTAGGCCATTTGGACCCCCTCAGAAGCCTGGGCAAAAAACTCCAATTTACCAACCCCAACGTCCTGTTTTATTGCTAGATATGAAAAGCGTCGGGACACAGATAGCTGCCATAACCCCGGTATTTTTTTTAAATTTCTTTCACATAAGGGTGGTCCCAGCGATGGATTCGCCGCGGGATCACCCTTATGGTGCGGTGGGAGAGGTGCCCCCCCTCCCTCTCGCAGCTTCCTGGTCGTTTCCCCGCTTACCGGGCCCGCCGGCAGCGGGGAAAACGATCCGTTCCGCGCTTCTCACAGGCAGGAAGTCAAGTGAGGACAAAATGGCCCCCACTCCACTCTATGGTCTTGGAGGACTGGAGCGACGTCAAACGTCATCTCCTAACAACGCATTTAAAGAGCCCAATTTTTTTCATCATGAAAAAAAATGACTTTTTTTTTTCTTTTTTCATGTAGATGTGAGGTCTTTTTGACCCCAGATCTCATATTAAAGAGGACCTGTCATGCTTATTTCTGTTACAAGGGATGTTTACATTCCTTGTAATAGGAATAAAAATGATCAATACTTTAAAAAAAATAAATAAATAAATAAAAAATAATAGATTAAATAAATAGGGAAATAAAAAATTAAATCCCCGTTAGCTCGCACAAGGGCGAACGCATGCACAAGTCGCGCCCACATATGTAAACTGTGTTTAAACCACACATGTGAGGTATTGCCACGAGCGAGAGCAATAACTTAAGCCCTAGACCTCTGTAACTCTAAGCTGGTAACCTGAAGAAATGTTTAAAGTGTCGCCTAAGGGAATTTTTAAGATACCAATGTTTGTCGCCATTCCACAAGCGTGCTCAATTTTGAAGCATGACATGTTGGGTATCTATTTATTGGCGTAACATTATCTTTCACATTATAGAAAAAAATTGGGCTAACGTTGCTGTTTTCTTATTTCTTAATTTAAAAAAGGGAATTATTTAAAAAAAAAAAAAAAAAGTAATTAAGTTAGTGACTCAGTTGCCACATTGAAAAAGTAATTAGTTAGTTACTCAGCAAAGTAACTGACTTTTTTTTACTATTCTATAATGTAATTACGTTCTATAAGATCTTTAATAGTGGTGGCGGTGTGGCACACTGTGGGGGTCTGAGTCCTCCTGACTGTGTGAGTAACTGTATTTTGTTTTTGTTTTTTGTTTTTTGGTACCTGCTTCCTGGAGTGGCTGGCTGGTGGTGGTGTGGCACACTGGTGGTGGCGGTGTGGCACACTGGTGGTGCTGGTGGCGGTGTGGCACACTGGTGGTGGTGGCAGTGTGGCACACTGGTGGTGGCGGTTTGGCACACTGGTGGTGGGGGTCTGAGTCCTGACTGTGACTGAGTCTGTGAGTAGCCGTATTTTGTTTTTTGGTACCTACTGTGCTGCTGCTGGCTGTTGGTGGTGGTGTGGCTTGCCCAGGCAGGCACACTGGGGTCCGTCTGGCTCCGTCCCCCTCCTCCAGGCCTTTCTGTCTGCCTGTGCTGTGTGCGCATCTCTCTTGGGCTGGCTGGCTGTGTGCGGTGGTGGACTGGTGGTGGACTTCCTGCTGCCCTGGAGACTCCTGGACTATATGTTTTTATAATAAAATCTATATGGCTGGCAAAGTGGCAATGGTGGTCGGCTGGTCGCATGCTCTGCCCTTCTGGGCCTCGCACGCTGTGCTCTGCCGCTTGCCTCTCCTCACAGAGTCTCCTCCTCCTTTCTCTCTCCAGTACCGCCGACAGCGCCGGCCGCGGTCATAGAGGAGAGGGGGAATTACAATTACACTACTGCCATCTAGTGGCGGTAGATGTAATTGCGGTAACACAGCCAAAGTAGCGGCAAGTCCTATTCAACAGGAACTGTTATCGTAGCTGGGATCGTTCCCACAGTCAGAACCTGGTGTCCTTAACCCTCTCACATCCACTGCTATTCAGGGAGAACAGGATAGATGGCGTATCCACTCAGATCATGCCCAGAGTTCAAAACAGGCTGCATGGAACATTCACAAAATCGGAGTCTAAAAAGGTGCTAATATAGTGTAGTATTTATTGTAAAGGTTAAAACCATGTACATGTAAAATGATAAAAAACTCACGCATGAAGACCGCCGTTCCTACAGCATAAGGACACGGCGGGCCAAGATGCCAATGTGTAGGTCACTACCTGGGTGCGCATGCGTGGGAGTGACATCATCCCTTCCAGCTGCTCAAGACAGCTAAAGACCAGCACCCAGAAGAAGCCAGGCAGAACATGCTGTAAGGGACCTCATGGGCATCAAGGTAAGTATTTTTTCCTTTTTTGTCCACTTGGAACTATGGCCATACTATTTGACAGTTGCAGTGATCCCTGGAAAGTATTGTGTTATTGGAATTTTGTGTTCTCTACTATCTAATTAGTGTTTCCATTATCGGCAGGAAACCAAGGTGGTTTGAATCAAGCTAACAATACAACATCTGAACGTCAGAGCCAAGATGTGCAAAGGTTTGCTAAAAGGACCTCATTATCTGAACACCAATCAACAAACCAATTCATGGATACAAATAAAGAAAATTCAAATGAAGTAAACGATGCATGCAGTGGTGTAAATGTAAACGCTCTAAAAAGACAGTTTGAACCAAGTGGTGGCTCAGTATGACCAGAAAAATGGAGTCTTAAACATTCCTGCAAGGATACTACAAAGACACTTACTGCACCCTTCACGCTTTCACATCACCAAAAGCCCTTGTGACCAGAGATGAGTACATCTACCTGGGTTTGATCTGCCAGTGAATCCAGGTTGAGATCCTGAGTGCCCGAACCTTGCAGCAAATCCCATTGAAGCCTATAATGGAGGCCATACCTGTTTGAAAATTCTAACTATTTTTTAGGCCAGCTGTTTTAAAAAATTTACTTGGAAGCCATGCACTGCCATAGGGGACAGGTACCAATGTGAAAAAATACTGTATAGTGGGGAGATATTCCTTTTTATGTGAATTCATGGATGACACAAATTATTTACTACAATAGAAATAAAGTAATCCTAACGCTTCTATTAGTTGTAAATGGTGCGTCCCCTCCCCCACACACACACGTGTGACCCAGGCTCACCCAGGAAAATATGGAAATGTAATTGTGTTTGTGTGCACTAAAATTAATTAAAATATATTATTTACTGAACATAGAGATGTAATAAGAACAATTATTACACTGATATGAGATTGTGTAATTCTATGGGTCCTCTGCTTTCAAAAAATAGGGGTTTTAAGTGTGTTTTCATGTAAAAACAAATTGCGCTTTAGTGCTAAAAAAGGAGAAAAAAGGCTCCAGCTATGAAAGGGTTACATTACATGCTTGCATATCATCTTAAAGTGTAACCCTACTTTTGTTGAGAAAAAAAAATAAAAATAATTCCCTTCTGGGTGATCTCTGTTCAATTCAAGGATTCTAACAAACTTTGTTGCAGATTCCTACATTTTTTTTTTATTCTGAAGAAATCATTGTTTATTCCTGTGCTGAACGAGCTTAATAGGAGTGGTTTCATAATTATCAATCAGCTGTGCACCTGCAGAGCCCTAATGAGTAAATCTGCTGGGCCTGCATCCCTTTAGACGTGTTCCTATTGGGAGTATCTCACCAAAAATGAAATTTTTGTTGCAGGGGATGCCAGAAATCTTACTTGTATCTGACTTGTATCTCAGCCCACATTCACCTTGGTCTGATTTGACATGGAACCGACAATGGCACCGTCTGAATCAGTGCGATGCCAACTTTGTGGAGCCGCGCCCATTCCCAAACGTAGTTTCTGTACTACTTTTTGACAATTTGGGGGGTGGGGGGTTATTCCATAGACGTTTGTGCAGGAACCAGCAAGAATTCAAGAAAAGCACTACGTAAATTGACAGCGCTATATAAGAACCTGAAATAAATAAAATAAATAAATAATTTTAACTATATTTTTGATATGAATAAATTAATGTTTTAAAATAGTTTTTTTGTATATGTTGTCACATTGAGTGGGGTAGTCTAGCGCCTGGAAAGGCCCACTTTTCCCTTCTGCACATTCTATGCATAATATAGGCAAATTGGTTACACACAGCGTCTGGCGTTCTTACAGATAAGACGTCACCACTACTTTGCCCCAGTGACAACCCGTCATGTTACCCCAGTGACGACGTTCAGTAGAACGAAACGTATATGGGGTTAGTGGTAGCAGTGACGTCTTATTGTCTGTAACCGATTTGCCTATAATATCCTTCTTTCTTGTAAGTACATGTCTATACCAATAAATTGTGTTTTTATGGATGTCTGCGCAATGAGTTGTTTCCTCCTTTTTCATGTGTGATACAACTAGGGCTGCAACTAATTATTATTTTTATAATCGATTAGTTGGCTGATTATTATTTTGATTAATCGACTAATCGAAAAATAACCTTAGAAAAAAAAAAAAGAGTGGTGTATAATTTAGTTATTATGTAGAGTAAAAAAAAATATATATATATATATATATATATATTCTTATTAATAAATATATATATATATATATATATTCTTATATTTCTATATGCAGTGGTTAATATAAATAGCCAACTATATGGTTAGGGAGTAAAATCTCTAATTCACTCTGAGAATAACAGACAGAAGAGATATACTGTATACATACTAGTTGAATCTGATAAATATCATCAGACTCAGAGATCCAATTTTTTATTAAAAGAAAAAAAAAATGAATTTTTTTTCTGATTTTTAGACAGAACTGTAATATATTATGTATGACTCTCTTGTCATAGGCAGGTGGTTTGATAAAATCTTCCCGCGCCTGCTGTCACTTATGCTGGCCATACAAAAACAATGTCTTCCTTCAAAAAAAACATTTTAATTTTAAGAACATTTGTTCGATTTTCAAATCGTTAGTGGGGGTCAAATCGACGTTCATTTTTTACCACAGTGATGGGAAGATTTGAAAGAGAAGAATAGAAAACTTCCTGGTCAAAGGAATTTTTAGACTGTGAATGTGGCTTTCGTTCAGAAATTACATTCATTTGTGCTTTTTGCTGTGCCTTTTGCGCACGCAATTTTGCTGCAATTTGTGTTTTGCATTTTTTATGCTTTTTTGTGGGCCAATTTGTTGTTGGGCAGATTAAAAAACACAAAAAACAATAAACATGTTGTATTTACCTGCTCTGTGGAATTGTTTTGTACAGAGCAGCCCTGATTCTCCTCTTCTGGGGTCCCCCTGACGTCTCTGGTTCCTCCTGCCTTCAGAGTGCCCCAATAGCAAGCTGCAAAGTATAGAGTGCCCCTATAGCAAGGTTAAAAAAAAACTTCTGCCTTTAGAACCATTCACTTCCTTCCCAGGACTACATGTCCCATGAGGCATTGCTCCTTACACATTCACATTCACAAGTTCTCAGGCCCTTACTGACATCTATAGACGGTGTACTGAGCTGTATGTGTGCTTCACTGTGTCTTCTGAAATGTAAACAAATAACACATTCTGTATGCCGGCTAACTAATCGGCTGACCAATTAATCGATTATGGAAATAGTTGAAAGCGATTTTCATAATCGATTAGTTGTCGATTAGTTGTTTTGTCTCTAGACCCAACGAGCTGGAGTGTGGATTACTAGCACAGCTTGATGTTAATGAGATGTGGTTTATCCATCCATACTGAGAGCCTGGATTTGCTAAGAAAGTGTCATCCCATAAATGCATCGTAAAAGCTGCAAAAAGGCTGCGTTAGATCTGCAAAGGTCGATCCATCTGGTAAGAGGCAAATCCTCTTTTGTGTGCAGGGGAGCACGGTGTATTTATATAGGTTCACAATTTTATATAGGAAGACTCACCTCTGAATGGTTGTTGGGAATCTACACCTGATCACACTATCTTGTGCATGGAACTATTTTACATCTATAGAATAGGCCTGGAGATGGAAGGAAACAGTGAGCGGAAGGCCGGACATGACTAGGTTAGCAGGAAAAGATGGGAGAATTGCAGGGGTTAATTAAATCAATTTGATGTAAACATAGGGCCAGTTTTGATTGGAGAATGGAAGGGTGGGACAGGGTGGAGTCAATGGGAGAGTAAGGGGTGGTTTTAGGGTCCTAGGAGTCAGTTGGAGCAGGACAGCGTGGAACTAGCTTCTCCCTCCCTCCCCCTTTTTTGCAGTTACTCTTGTTTTGTAGTGCTCTCCTTTTCAGGGTAATGTTGTTCAGGGGATCACCCAGGATGGGGATGGGCTGGGGGCAAATACCGTTGTGGGAATGTCGGCTTTCGGGAGTTTTTGTCATAGCAGTTGGCAGGGGTCTTAGGTTCTTGGAAGGCTGTGACGGTTATAAAAGGTGAAAAAGGAGGGGTGGGGCCCATCTCAGGTATGGGTGTACCTTGGTAACAATTAAAGACAGTAATGGTTAAGAGTCATGTGACTGTTTTGAGAGTATCTTAATAGTAATAGTTGCGGCTGAGGGCCTCGAAGTCTATTTTGATGGTAGATACAGCCAGTTGGTTAATATAAGTTATATTTATATTGTGAAGATGCGCTGGTCAAAAAGATGGGGATTGCTGCAGTAAAGTTCCTGAATATTGGGAAAAAGAAAACAAAAATATAAAAGAAATGTGCTATTCTGTAAACAGTGTGATCATAAATCACTGATATAAAATAGATCTATCAATAAGGACTCTGAAAAAACACACAGGGGTCTCTAGTGTGGAATTGTCCAACCATATGGATGCTGCATAATATAAGTCCCATGCAATAAATTGTGGCTCTAAGAAAAAAAAACCTCCATATGAAGTAATAAGCAGTGCGGTCCTGCATTTGCATGTGTTTATGAACTGAAGAGATAATTCTGCCAAATCCACAGGAGTACAACGGAAATCACCCACAAGACTTCTCAACACTATGAGGCATGAGCAGTTGAAACATCAATACGGTGTTAATAGGAGGTAGTGCTCGCTTACCAGCTAGCCATGGGCAAGCGGCATAGTAATCCCGATTATCAATGTAGGAGACTGTTGCCTCTATGCTCCTGCTCCTTGATCCAACTCCCCTGGGTTGAAACAGCTGATCCCGAAGGTGGAGCCGGCCGGCTTCTCAGGACGCAGGTTGCCATATATAAGTTGCCTTCTAAGACCCTAGACGTTGACGAGGTTAGTCACTGTACCAATTTTGGGTCATTACTTACTGTTAAGTTAAAACAAATTATTATGTAACAAAATTGTATTTTGTTTAATAAAATGGCTGCTATGGCCTTTCTAACCCAAGATGTATATGGTGTTGATTGTTTACAGTTTGTAGATGTACGGTAAGTTGGGTTTTGGAGGTAAAGCAGCTGTAATATCTGCTATACCTCAGTCATGATTTAACCCGGACTCACTTTTAGTTTAATTATTTCACTTTGTTTGTGAAAAACACCCATTTAGGCCTCATGCATATTGGACGTTTTTTACAGCGGCTGTTTTTGGCGTCAGACGTTTTTTTTTCTACAGCCTGTAAACTCCCCAGCATGTTATCCTATGTGTCCATGCACACATGGGCTGTTATCAGCAGTTTTTGGGAGGGGCGTTTTCTGGCTGTAATAAAAAAACGAGTGGGTTTTGAGTGGCGTTTTCTCAAGTCGTCTTCCAGGGCAGCCCATGAGACCTAGGGCTCCTCCTACCAGAACAGGAAACACATTGAAATCCAATCAGATAAAAGACGGCCCTCTGGTCCTCACACTTCAGTATTAGTGTTTCCTCCAGACAGGGGGTAACATGTCTGCGTCTTGGGCCGAAAGGGCTGGTGCCTCACCAGAACAAATCTGTAAGGCAGCTACCTGGTCTAACTTTTCGACCTTTGTTAGACTTTATCGCCTGGACCTTCTCTCTTCTCAGAAACAGGCATTTGGTGGAAAGGTGCTCCAGGCAGTAGTCCCTCCCTAGACTGGTAAGTTTCTGGCTCATCGTCTCATCGGCTGTCCTGGAAGACGACTTGAGAAAAGCTGAGTTAGACTTACCGGTAACTCCTTTTCTGAGAGTCTTCCAGGGCAGCCGGATTCCCACCCGGTGATGTCTTGTATTATATATATATATATGTATGTTTTACAGGAATGTCCTACGGTTCTTGAGAATACTGAAGTGTGAGGACCAGAGGGCCACTTTTTATCTGATTGGATTTTAATGTGTTTCCTGTCCTGGTAGGAGGAGCCCTAGGTCTCATGGGCTGTCCTGGAAGACTCTCAGAAAAGGAGTTACCGGTAAGTCTAACTCAGCTTTTCTCAAGTCGTGAGATTTGCACCAAAAACGCATCACATTCCTGTGCACATCACATGTGATGTCTGTGCGATGCGATTTGAGCCATATATTTTGTAAAGCTCAAATTACATCACATTTGCACCAAAATGTTGTAGGACCCTTTTTTTTTTTTTCTCCACACCTAAGTGCATTGCATGGGTGTGAACAACTAAGTGATGCGATTCTGGCAAGCGCACTGCATTTTGGAATCTGTTTTGGGGTATCGTTCATGGAATATGAAGTGTATTGTATTTGCACTGTCTACCCTCAAGTTGTAAAGCGCTGCGTAAACTGTCGGCGCTTCATAAATCCTATATAATAATATTAATGTCAAATCGGAGCCTATTGCCGGCAACGGCACCAGTTCACACCGAGGGCGGGTTTGAAATCATTCAGCTGAATTCCCACAATTTCAAACTCCCATGTTAGTGCGACTTCGGGGGCGATTCGACAGACATCTGTACGGGTTCATGCACAGATGTCTATTGAAATTGCCCTGAAGTTGCCAAACGTAGTGCAGAAACTACTTTTGGGAATCGGTGCAGCATCGCAAAGTCCGATTCGGACAGTGACATTGCCGACAATAGGCTCTGATTTGGCATGCGATTTGACATATCAAATCGCATGCCAAATCTGCCCGATGTTAACGGGGGCTTAATGTTTCATGAACGGCACCCGAAACGGATTGCAAAATGCAGTGAGCTTGACAGAATCGCATGGCATGGGTGTTCACACCCATGCCATGCGATTTTGAAGCAGGGGGAAAAAGGGTTCACAATTGCACCAAAATGTTGTAGGACCCTTTTTTCCCCGCACCTAAATCTTATCGCACAGGTGTGAACAACCATGCGATGTGATTCTGCCATGCATTGCCTTGTGGGAATGTCGGAGTTACTAAAATAGCAGGGAGGTGATTTTTAGTTAAAAAACGCTAAAAAATGCTGAAAATGCTGAAAAACGCCAATGCAAAAAAAGCTAAAAAAAAACAGGAAAAACTGCAAAGTTACTGCCATTTTTATAACATCCTGTGTGCATGAGACCTTATAATTGATACTATTAATGATTTTTTTTTAGCACTGTTGTTTTGGATAGGTGCATTTATTTTCTATACATGGTATTTTCTATTGTTATGTGCAATATATTTAAGTGCTGCTATACCCATATTTGTTTGAATTCACATATATGTACACATTTGTTTTTATGATTGACACCTTGTTATTTCACATATTATTTAACCACTTCAGACCAGAAGATTTTCCCCCTTAATGACCAGGCCATAATTTGTGATTCGGCACTGCGTTACTATGACGGACAATTGCGCGGTCGTGTGACGCTGTACCTAAATAAAATTAATGTCCTTTTTTTCCCACAAATAGAGCTTTATTTTGGTAGTATTTGATCACCTGTGCGATTTTTATTTTTTGCGCTTTAAACAAAAAAAGAGCGACAATTCTGAAAATAAAAACAATATTTTTCACATTCTGCTATATAACATTCCCCAAAAAAAAAATGTAAAATCAAAATTTTTTAACATCTCAGGCCAATTTGTACGATGCTATATATTTTTGATAAAAAAAAAATCGCAATAAGTGTATTTCGATTGGTTTGCGCAAAAGTCATTGCGTCTACTAACTACGGGAAAGATTTATGTCATTTTTATTGTTTTTTTGAATTTATTTTACTAGTAATGGCGGCGATCTGTGATTTTTTGCGGGACTGCGACATTGTGGCGAACAGATCAGACCCCTAACTGACATTTTTGACACTTTTGGGGGGACCAGTGACATTACTACAGTAATCAGTGCTAAAAATGTGCACTGTTACTGTAATAATGACACTGGCAGGGAAAAGGTTAACATTGTGGCTGATCAAGGGGTTAAATGTGTACCTAGGGGCGTGTTTCTAACTGTGGGGGGCGTGGCTTGTGAAATGATCACAGAGACCTGTGATCCTATATAGAAGTATCACAGGAGCTCTATGATCATTCCAGGGAGAAGAACAGTCAGATGTGTTTACAACAGCCGACCGTCCTTCTCTCTCAGTGGGGAACGATCGTGGATGGCAGCCTGGCAGGCAGCAATCGGAGCCGCCTGCCCCGTGCATCGGAGTCCCCTAGCTGCAAGCTTGCGACCGACATATACCTACGCCACAATATAACTGCGGCGGGCGTTTGGGAAGTGGTTAAATACTAGCGCAAATATTACACTTTTGTCATAAAAATTAATAAATCAAAAAATTATATATATATATATAAAAATAAATGGTGTTATTTACAATTCATAAAGTCCAGCGCATAACAAATGTTTAAATAAAGTGCAATATAAATGATAGTTCTTAAATCGGAGTTCCGGTCTATTTTGCAACTTTAGTGATTCCTGGAGTGCTCGCTATGCTGATCAACAATTGGGCATTTTCAATTTTCTTCGGGGGTCCCTTACCTTATTTTCAGGGCATTTTTGATTGTACTTCCTCCTTCTCCCTCCTCTGTGGCCACGGCCACCGACATCACTTCCGCCTTTGCATTGCATCCTGGGAGCTGTTTGTCATCACTCCCAGGAGGCTGGAATCAGGAAGAACTCCCAGAACACTCCCTGGAATCAGGAAGAACTCCTAGAACACTCCCTGGAATGAGGAAGAACTCCCAGAACACTCCCTGGAATCAGGAAGAACTCTCGGAACACTCCCTGGAATCAGGAAGAACTCTCGGAACACTCCCTGGAATCAGGAAGAAGGACACAGCAGATTACACTGTGGCTTCAGATGCCCACATCCAAGATGGCCACACTCAGACAGAGTTTTTAAAAGTAAGATTTTGACTAAAATCCAATACCGTACACCTTGTAAGTAGGAGAATAGCGGTTCTGTAAAGGGTGATGGATTAGTATTATAGGGGTATTTTTAGTTAAAAAAAGGTATTTGAGGCCGGAACTCCGCTTTAATGCGGTGATAAATCTCAGTGGCGTTCTCCCCTCCTATGGTCCTGCCCCTCCTATGGTCCTGCCCCTCCTATGGTCCTGCCCCTCCTATGGTCCCGCCCCTCCTATGGTCCCGCACTCTCCGACAGCAAGAGTCAAACAAGCATGACAAGTTTGTAAATCTGTGGTCTCTCCTGCAATCCACTCTCTCACTATAATCTCCAGGCAATGATAGATGGCTCACAGAGTTTGACCAACGTATATGGTGTGTGGATGGACGGTCTCTCGTACATTCCTTCTCCTCTCTCTGTCTCTCTCTCAGTCTAACCTCCAAGCTCAATGCAGCATTTCCATAGGCGATGCTCCATAGGCGACGCTTTAAAAATTCCTACAGGTTACCAGTTTAGAGTTACAGAGGGAGTCTAGTGCTAGAATTATTGCCCTCTTACACTATCCTTTTTTTTTTTAATCACTTTTATTCCTATTACAAGGAATATAAACATCCCTTCTAAAAGATGTTTACAAAATGCCAAGATAGCACAACCCTCCCCCCCAATGACCCCTTTTCGGAAAGTAAACACCCTAAACTTTTTGATGAGAGGCATGTTGAGTATTTTGCAGATCTCGCTTTTTGTCACAAAGTTTTGAAAATTGAAAAAAGAAAGAGAAAATAAATTTCCCTTCCATTTCTTCATTTTCCAAAACAAATGAGAGCTGCAAAATGCTAACCATGCCTCTTAGCAAATAGCTTGGGGTATCTACTTTCCGAAAAGGGGTCATTTGGTCGCGGGGGGGGTTGTGCTATCTTGGCATTTCATGGCCTCCGAACCTGTGATAGGTAGTGAGTAGGGATGATCGAACTTTTGAAAAGTTCGGTTCGGCCAGAACATCCGAACTACCCGAATGTTCGGCCCGGATTTCAGAACCCCATTGAAATCAATGGACCCGAACTTCGGTAATCAAAAAACACAATTTTAAAGACCTAAAACCCAATAAATGCCCCTAAAAAGTGCCTAGGGTTCTGGGTCATGCCCCAGGGACTATTCATCACACAAAAAAAAAGTTCTTAAAAATTGTCATTTTTGATAAAAAAGGCAATTATTGAAAAAATTTAAAAAAAAACAAAAAAGATATTTTTTGATTTTGACTTTGGATTTAGTATCTGGGGGTCTAAAAGGTGTACCTGTGAAGTTTCAGCTCTGTAGCATGTCTAGAACCAGAAAAAAAGATCATTTTTCATTAGAGCAGGGATGGTGGGACCCCACTTTTACACCTATATGATCTTTTTTTGGGGATTCTGGACATGCTACAGAGCTGAAACTTCACAGGTACACCTTTTAGACCCCCCCAGACACAAAATCACACAAAAAAAGTTCTTAAAAATTGTAATTTTTGATAGAGAGCCAATTATTTAAAAAATTAAAAAAAAAAAAAAAATTCTTTGGATTTAGTATCTGGGGGGTCTAAAATTTGTACCTGTGAAGTTTCAGCTCTGTAGCATGTCCAGAACAAAAAAAAAAAGATCATTTTTAGTAGAGCAGGAATGGTGGGACCCCACTTTTACACTTAAATGATTTTTTTGGGGGGTTCTGGACATGCTACAGAGCTGAAACTTCACAGGTACACCTTTTAGACCCCCCAGACAAAATCACACAAAAAAAAGTTCTTAAAAATTGTCATTTTTGATAGATTTTTGATAGAGAGCCAATTATTGAAAAAATAATAAAAAAAATACATTTCTTTGGATTTAGTATCTGGGGGTATAAAAAGTGTACCTGTGAAGTTTCAGCTCTGTAGCATGTCCAGAACCATAAAAAAAATATATAATTTGTATTAGTGCAATTATAGATCTGGAATATGGCTTCTCGCTTTTCACACCTTGCCGGTTTAATAGCAGGCGTTTTTTTTTTTGGGCATTTTTTTGGAAAAACATCAGGAAAAACATCTGAACTTGTGTATAGTGGTACTGTATACACAAGTTCAGATGTTTTGCCTGCCTCCAAAACCCCCCAAAAATGCCTGCAACAACACACCTAGGCGTTTTTTTGTTTTTTTTTGGCGCTAGCGTTTTTTGGGCATTTTTTTGGGTTCTTTGGAGGCAGGCAAAACATCTGAACTTGTGTATAGTGGTGTATATACACACATACTTATATGTATATACACACCTAGACATATATAGGTGTGATAGGAGCAGAAATATATTGGTGTTAATTATTTCATTAGCGCAAGTAGTTTTTTCTGCTCCTTTCACACCTATATA
The DNA here is from genome assembly GCF_965119305.1 of Pelophylax lessonae. Taxonomy (NCBI): domain Eukaryota; kingdom Metazoa; phylum Chordata; class Amphibia; order Anura; family Ranidae; genus Pelophylax; species Pelophylax lessonae. The sequence goes on from NC_138773.1 coordinate 40,500,123, forward strand.
TGTCTAGGTGTATATATACATACATGGGTGTGTATATATACACCCTATACACATGTTCAGATGTCATGTCTGACTCCAAACATGTGCTCAAAAAAGCACTCGCAATGCCTGCAGCCAAAAATGCTGGCGGCGACGAAGCCATATTACAGAAACGAAAGTGACTTCAGAGAAACTAGCTTTTCTCTATAGCGGTCACCCTGCTATGGAAGGGTTCGGTCACCCTACCATAGCAGTCACTGTCAGTTCACCCTACACTACATTACGGTCACCCTGATATGGAAGGGTTCGGTCACCCTGCCATAGCAGTCAGTTAACCCTACACTACATTACGGTCACCCTGACACTTCATACTTTCCCTACAGAAACTAAATTTTTGAAGCTAACTAAAGTGTAAAGGAGCACTCTAACTACACTAGATATCCCTTTCCTCACACTAATAAATGCTAAATGACACTTTTAAAGTAAAATTAACAAAACTGCTTTCACTCTCTTCCATGTCCAGTATAACAATGCTAGGAATTTGGCGGGGGCTATCTTATATACTGGGGGGCGTATTCACTAATGATTGGACTATGGACCCCCTAGTCACTCCAATCACATTCCTAGCATTCTTCTGCCCCCTCAATTGGCTTTTGCTAATGGCTCTGGTCCAATCACGGGCTTTTAAAGCCCATTTCTTGAACCATTGCATTTTGGTCGGTTCTGGTTGCCGAATTCTGAACTTTTTGGGCAAAAAGTTCTAAATTCGGCCGAACCTCGAACACCCAATGTTCGGGCAGAACCAATGGTCAACCCGAACCGTTCGATCATCCCTAGTAGTGAGGAGTGAATTCAACAATTTATGCCCTTAGAAAGCCTGAAGGCGGTGATTGGTTTTTGGGGTCCTGTACGCGGCTAGACTGCCAAAAAGTCTCACACATGTGTTATCCCCATACTCAGGAGAAGCAAGCGAATATATTTTGGGGTGTCATTTCACATATACCCATGGCATGTTTGAGCAATATATCATTTAAGTGACAACTATGTGTAAAAAAAAAAAAAAACACATTTTTGTAATTTTCCCAAAACTTGTGGCAAAATATAAAATATTCCATAAACTCAACATGCCTCTCAGCAATGGCCTCCAAAACTGTGATAGGTAGTGAGGAAGAAAAATTGGCAATTTACCCCATTAGAAAGCCTGAAGGCGGTGATTGGTTTTTGGGGTTCCGTACACAGCTAGACTCCAAAAAGTCTCACACATATGGTATCCCTATACTCAGGAGAAGCAGCAGAATGCATTTAATGCATTTTGGGTGTAATGTTACATATACCCATGGCATGTGTGAGCAATATATCATTTAATGCCAACTTTGTGTTAAAAAAAAAAAAAATTGTAATGTTCCTGAAACTTGGAGCAAAATATAAAATATTCCATGGACTCACCATGCCTCTCAGCAAATAGCTTGGGGTGTCTACTTTCCAAAAAGGGGTCATTTGGGGGGTATTTGAACTGGCCTGGCATTTAATTCCCAATGTTCGAAGCTTATGCCACACATCATCCACTCTTCTAACCACTTGAATATCAAGCCTTTTCTGACACTTTTTTTGTTTACATGAAAAAATTATTTTTTTTTTACTACAAAATTACTTTGAACCCCCAAACATTATATATTTCTTTAAAGCAGAGACCCCACAGAATAAAATGCTGGGTATATTTTTGTCACACGGTATTTGCGCAGAGATTTTCCAAACACATTTTATTGGGAAAAAAAACTTTTTTTTTAAATTGAATGCACAAATACCCTATATATTGCCCAATTGCTTGGTAGAATGTAAAAGATGATCTTATGCCAAGTACATAGATACCAAACATGACATGCTTTTTTTGCATTTTCTACAGACACAACATCTTATTTGGGGTGCTCTTTGGGTAGAGGTACCACGGAGGACGTCCGGAAAATGCCTCTCATGCATCCGGGTCACTGCATCTGGATTGTGAATTTGGGCCACCTCCTGGATACAGAAAGGCTGTGATGATCTCTTCCTGGAATATTAGGAAGGATCCACTTCTTCCTGACGCTTTGTATAGCACATAATCATTTAGCAGAGCCAATTGAAATAAGTATACAGACACCTTTTTGTACCAGCGTCTGGCCTTATAGGCAATTAAGTACGGCGCCATCATCTGGTCGTTGAAGTCCACCCCTCACATGTTAAAGTTGTATTCATGGACATAGGGGGGCTTCTCAGCAACACCAGTTGCCGTTGAAATTTGGACAGTCGTATCTGCGTGAATGGAGGACAGAATGAAAGCATTCCGTGTGTCCCTCCACTTCACTGCAAGCAATTTATTACACTTCAAGCAGGCTCTCTCCCCCCATCTAAGTTGGGAATCTACAGGCTGTTGGGGAAAGCCCCAGCGATTAGATCACATGGTGCAACATGCACCAATTCCATAATCAAAAAGGTGACTAAAAAGTGGCACGCTTGTGTAATAACTGTCCACGTATAAATGGTACCCCTTTCTGAATAAGGGTGACACCAAGTCCCAAACAATCTTGGCGCTGCTCCCTATGTAGTTTGGACAGTCGGGGGGGCTCCACACTACTATCTTTACCCTCGTAAATCCAGAAACTAACTGTATAGCCTGTTGCCCTGTCACAGAGCTTATACATTTTGACCCCGTATCTGGCACGCTTGCTGGGGAGAAACTGTTTGAAAACAAGGCGGCCAGAAAATTTAATCAGGGACTCATCAACGCAGACAGCTTGTTGGGGCGTATACAAGGCTGCAAATTTTTGGTTGAAATTTGTGGAGCCGGTCATATCCAGGGTAACCCCAAGGACAACAGAGTTCATTGTTATTGAAATGCATGAACCACAAGATTTGCTTAAATCTAGTCCTGGCCATGGCAGCAGAGAACACCAGCATAAGATGAATTGGGTCAGTGGACCAATATGACCGCAACTCACTCTTTTTAGTAATGTCACTCTTTTTAGTAATGCCCATTATGAGGGATAGGCCCAGAAAGTTTTCAATTTGGAAACAGTGATACGATCCCATGCAAATTCTCTGGCAAGGGTCACATTTGGGTTTGTGGCAATAAATTGATCGGCATATAAATCGCTTTGGTCCACAACAGATCTGTACAGATCTTCTGTGAAAAACAACTCATAAAAATCAAAGGGAGTAAAATCAGCTGTTTCAACATGAATTCCAGGTTGGCCAGTGAATGGGGGGAAGTACGGGTGCTGCAGAAGTGGGGGCTCCCAATCCGGATTTGCAAGCGCATCAGGAAGGACACTATGGGCTCTACGGGTCTGTCTTCGAATTCTTAGTGGCTGCGGGACACTACTTGTGCTAGCCACCGCACCAGCTTGAGCTGCATTTATGGGACTCACCACATCACCAAGTGTTACTGCAGTGCTTGTTTGTCTACGACCAGGATGTACTAGGCCGCTGGTGAATAGAGGTCACCAGAAGGTTAAGCAGCACTTGTACCGACACTCTTCTGCATATGAGAACCATGCGCTTGTTGCACCTCAGCAACAGAAGAATGGGGTCAGATACCCCTGACCTTAGCAGGGACCACTATTCCGTCATCAGAACTATCTGTCAGGGTGCCACTGCTCTCTACAGGTTTGAATACTGAGCCTGATTCTGACAGTGAGGATTCCCCATCGCTCTCATCTGTCATGCTCAGCATCGTGTAGGCCTCTTCACTAGTGTACCTCTGTTTGGACATTTTGGCCAATAAATTTATAGGTACCTAGTGTGACTCACAGGTAAAAAAGCACCTGGTTGTCAAGGACTGTTTGAGCCACTACCAAAAAATGTAACTGCTAGCGCTAGCAGAGATCAGGCCTGACTCTGATAATGCTGTGGTTTTGCGTGCTGTATATCAGAAGTAACAGTGATCTGCTGATACTGAACTTCTTGGGGTGCTGGGCGGAGGGGCTAAATGCAGGTGCTGGCATGTGTCAGAGCTGCATTTTGGGAACACTATATCAGGGATATGCAGTCAGGGGAAGGCAGGGGAGAAAGAAAAAAAAAATGATCAAGCTTTGAGGGTCATAGCTCAGCAACCTGGCGTCACAGAGACCCCAAAGTACCTGAAGTACTGAAGAAAAGGGCAGGATGTGGACTCTTCCAGCCACTGTTCTTCAAAAGACCCACAATCCACATCAGGCAGAACTTTTAACTGAGCTCAGGTCTAGCCCCCCTCACCCCGTACCGTTCAGCCAATTGTATTTGATCCATTTGCATACTGCGGTCTACCAACTCCCGGCTAGGCCCCCATCAGTCAAGGCTCCATTTCCCTTCATAGTATGTAGGCAAAGAACAGGTTCCTGCCACAGGCTTAAGCTTTGTACACACGATCAGATTATCGGATGATATTTTGTCCGTTTTTTGTTGCATGCTAGTCTCATATGGAAAGTGAAGAGGTTACTTTCATAAGAAAATTCCCGTATGACAGAATTCAACTTCAGAAGTGATGTCATGTGTTGAATTGTTTTGCATGTGTTCTTTCGTTTCTGAGCATGCCTAGTCTTGCTCTTACAATTTTTTTCGGATGAAAACTGTACTAATTAAATGAAAATTGAACGTTGTGTTCACGTACGATAAAAATGTTATATCCTGCACATTCAGATTTTGTCGTCTGAAAATTCGTAATCGGCTTTAGAAAGCACTATACTAACAATCGGAAAATCGGCAGATCGTTTGTCGGACAAAATTTTGCTTCCGATTTTCGTATCGTGTGAATGGGCCTTTAGTTACACGAACTACAAAAGTCTAATATGCAGAAAATAATAGCTAAACCATGCAAACGTTTTTGGTTGTTTTTTAACCTCCATTGTTCCTTTATATTGGGTTTTCAAAGTCATAAATGCTGTAATATAGAGGTCTGACAAAAAAAAGCAGTTTAACACTTTTGGTAGTAAAATAGTACATTTTGTATAGAGATATATTGAGCACGTCAAACCAAAATGAGGGACAGCTGGGAGCTATGCCTAAAGCTGGATACACACTATACAATCATCTTTTAGATTTTTTCCTTTAGATTTACCAAAACCATATAATATGAAGTCTATCCTAAACACTTTCAATTTGTATGCAATCAGGCTGGCCCTTGCACTACATAGTTGAAGGTAAATCTATAGGAAATTGAACAACAAAAGTTGTATAGCGTGTATCCAGTATCCAAGGGGAGTTTCACACTGTCCCTCTGTGGTTGGCCTCAGTGCAGGAGCAGCGCACCCATGGTTTTCATGCACTTTTTGCACTTTCCCATAGACTTCTATTGGATCAGGCATTTTTTGGTGCGTTGTCTAGAAGCGCACCAAAGATGCAGCATGCACGACTTTTGATGAATGCAGAGAATGCACCAAAAATGCCTGATCCAATAGTCTATGAGAAAGTGTAGGTAACCCGCATGAAATGTTAATGAGGCTAATTAAAGTGCTACCAGTGCATAAATGTAATTTCAGAGGAATTGGTATCAAATGGGATGGATAAGCCTGAATTGCTGTATTATAAAATTTTATGAACACACCTGTGGTGCTTACTATGGTATTAAATAACGGATACCATACTAAGAACCACAGGTGTGTTCATAACATTTTGTATTTATCATTTATTGTTTATGCACTGCTGGCACTTCAGAACTTAATTGAATATTTCAGGTGTACCCATCTCATTTGACACTCCTTGCATCCATATATAATTTGTTACACTGTTAGCACATAAAGCACTTTAGTGCCAGTTCACGCTAGTACGAATCGTCAGGCGACTTGGGCAGCCCAACAAGTCGTGCACCGTCGCGGTCCATTGTGTGGTACAGGAACGGTTCTAATAGGAGCGACACAAGTCGCTCTGACTTAGAAAAAGGGTCCTGTACTACTTCGGGGCGACCTGAAGCGACTTGCATAGACATTAATTTTATGAAGTCCGTGCAAGTCTCGCCGAAGTCGCGGTGCACGCGTCTTCACAGGTTGCCCCCGAAGTCGTGCCGCTTCAGTGCGAACCGGCACTTAGTGTGTTCATCAATTATTCTACCTATATTTATTGTTTACGCACTATTAGCACTTTCAAAATTTATAATACAGCAATTCAGGCTTATCCATCCCATTTGATACCAATTCCTCTGAAATTACATTTATGCACTGGTAGCACTTTAACCACTTGCCGATCGCCGCACGACTATTTACGTCGGCAGTCAGCCCCTCACAGGCAGAGCGACGTAGTACTACTTCGCTAGCCTGTGAGGGTCTAGGGAGCGCGCTCCCGCGTGGTCACGGACCCCACCGCGCGTGTGACCGGCAGACCCAATGTCCGCCGGTCACTCGGCGATCGTCGCTGCAGAGGGAGAAAGGCAGGCGGCTGATGTAAACAAGCCGCCTGTCATTCTCCCCTGTGTAGAAACAGTGATCATACGGTTCTACTATGTAGGACCATTGATCACTGTTCCTACACCTCAAGCCACAGCCAATCACAGTTAGAATCACGCCCCTAGGGACACACATAACCCCTCCCTCTCAAATAAAGTTAACCCCTTCACTGCCAGTGTAATTTTACAGTAACAGTGCATATGTATAGCACTGATTACTGTAGAAATGTCACTGGTAACCCCAAAAGTGTTAAAAATGTCAGTCAAGGGTCCGATCTGTCCGCCGCAATGTCGCAGTACCGCAAAAAAAATCGCAGATCGCCGCCATTACGCTTTAAAAAAAACAACAAAAATTACAAAGATCTTTCCCTTTGTTAGTAAACGCGATAACTCTTGCGCAAACCAATCAAAATACGCTTTTTGCATTTTTTTTTACCAAACATATGTAGCATAAAACAAATTGGCCGAAAATGTTAAAAAATTTCGATTTTTTACATTTTTTTTGGGGGGGGGGGGGGGGGATTTCATATAAAAAAATTTGAAAAATGTTATTTTTGCAAAACTGACGCTATTTTTTTGTTTATAGCGCATGATCAAAAAATCGCACAGGTGATCAAATACCGCCAAAAGAAAGCTCTGTTTGTGGGAAAAAAAGGACGTCAATTTCGTTTGGGTACAGTGTCGCACGACCGCGCAATTGTCCGTTAAAGTCACGCAGTGCCGAATCGCAAAATAGGCCCTGGTCAGGAAGGGGGTAAAATCTTCCGGGGCTTAAGTGGGGAGGTCCGGCCTCGGAAACTATTTTTCGATAAAAATACCCCCGGGACAGTCAGGGCTAGTGCATTACAGAATGGATAGCCTCTGAACTGTCCCAGGTTGCACTTACCTTTTAGAAGAAATACTTACCTTGAAAATGTCTTGTCCAGCGCTGCCATCTCAGGTGTGGGCAGCTGAAGCCGCAGCGTCCTCTTCTGCTTCCTCTTCCATGTCCTCTTCTCCCAGAATGCCCGGCACCGACCACGCTCGTCACTTCCGGGGGAAGGGGCATCATCCCTGCACAGCTTCTGGGCATGCCCAGAAGCTGTTTAGCAGGCAATGACGCGCCTGCCCCGGAAGTGACAAGCGGGGCTGGTGCAGGTGCATTGATTTCTGGGTGCGATAACGTTCAGCTCCCAGGAATAAATGCAAGCCAAGTGACGGCGCAGGCCGCGGCCGCAGAGGGAGGAAGTGGAAGAAAGGTAAGTATATTTTCTTCAATATCAAGGCAAGTAATTATAAAAAAAAAATGTGACTATCCATTTCTTTTTTAGGTGACAAAGTGGATTTTGAGGCCGAAACTCCGCTTTAATTAACCTCATTAATATTTTATACTCACAGCAAGCGCTTTAGGTAGCCCCTTCACTTGTGGCTATATACAACACATCTCTATCCTTTCTATAGCAGCTGCATTTGACACACATTTACTACTGGACATTTGCCCTAAAGTATTACCTTGGTTCATTGGTGCGGGGGATATACTTTTAAGTATATATACCCTTCAACCCACATGAAAACCGTGCAGCAAAGCTACAGCAGAGCAGCATGAAACTGCCCTTTAATGCTTTTTTTTTTTTTTCTGAATGGGGAGATGGGGTGGGGATGTTTTCTGTATGGTGGGATTTCCTTACGAGGCTGAAGTTGGTTTCTTATTCGTCCAGCTTCTTATTCACTGAATCTGATTGTTCACAAATAATATTTAACATTTATGTAGAAAAAAACAGATTTACTGCAGAGGAATAAGAGGAAAAAAGGTTTATTTGTCATAGTAATGTATAAGAAACTGCCGAATAAGAAACCAACTTCAGGGAATAAGAAACTGGACGCATAAGAAACCAACTTCAGCCTTGTGATCTCCTTTCAAGCTTCTTTACTGGAAAAGCAGAGAACAAAAAAGGAAAACTGAAAGTGAAAGCTTGTATTTCCCCGGATTGCAGGAAGATACAATGTTTGTACCATTTCTGTTCCTTCTTTTCCTACAACAAAAAGGTAATTATCTTAGAAATTATTGCGACTAATTACAGGATTAAAGACACAAAGGAGATGACCGAATGGGTAGACAGGATGATAAATTTGAGAATATTGTTCTCTTTGCTGCTAGAGCGTTTCTTTCAGTGCTAGAGCTGGGAAGAGAAAAGAGAAGGGAGGTTGCTTCCATTAATACTCTCTGTGATCTGACATCTTCCCTTCCTATAATAAACTTACGCTACCTTTAACCCTGATCTAAATGTATTTCATGTCATGAAAATCACCATCAGGATAAGATTATGGTTAATGACTGTAATATAAAAGAAGGATATTTATATTTTATGCAACTAGCATCATTTTAACCAATTTTCGAATCTTAACCAATTTATTCAAAATTTACTTGATTTTTTTCAAAGGGTGTGATTTATTTAAAAAGGTGTTTTTGTATGAATTGAAGGTAGATTTCTCTATTTTTGTGTTGTTTGTATTTTTGTTTATGTTTTTTCTTTGCGTATTTGGGTGTTTTTGCATGCATTTTATTATTTTACTTTTTTTTTTTCTTTCAGTAAAAAAGTAAGAAGAGCGTACTTGATGTGGTAGTAAAATTCAGGGAAAACTCCCACGCTATCGTGGGTTTATTGTGTAGTAAATATCAAAGAGTAAAAAAGAGGGGCTGCTGCTGACTCTTAAAAGCTTATCCTTAACCTTTGATGGGTAGCAATGTGTAATGTATGCAGCAATACATTACACATTGCTAAAGTGGTAGTAAACTTAGTTTTTTGACTCGTACCTACAGGAAAGGCTATAATAAGGATTACCTGTAGGTACAGTGAGAATCTCCTATATTTGCACTATTTAGGAGATATTCACAATGCATGTAGCCGGTAAGGTCACCTGCAAATGCGCTCTGAAGGTCCATGCTGGACCTTCAGAGCGCATGCCGTAAATGAGGGCTCCTGCACACCATCATCGCGGCTCCTGGAGTCCGCGAACCTGGAAGGAAGACTGGGGGAAGATGAAAGCCCTATCAGCGGTGACAGCGCGCGGCTGGAGGGCTTCATTCTAATATATTTCAGAATGCGATAGTATGCGATGCATACCTTCATGCTGGACCCTTAAGCCCCGTACACACTATCAGAATATCAAACGATTAGTCGTCCGTATTTTGTGGCATGCTAGTCTGATGTGGAAAGTGAAGAGGTTATTTTCATACGAATTTTCCCTATGACAGAATTCTACTTCAGAAGTGATGTCATGTGTTGGATTTTTTTGTATGCGTTCTTTCGTCTCTGAGCATGCTAGTCTTGCTCTTAAGATTTTTTTCCGTCGAAATCTGTACTAATGAGACAAAAATTATACAGCCTGCACTTCAGGATTTTGTTGGCCGAAAAGTCGGAGTCGGCTGTCGAAAGCACCATACTAACAATCCGAAAATCGACAGATCAGTCGTCAGACGAATTTTCCCTACAGATTTTCTTATCCAGTGTATGGGCCTTTAGAGCTTGTGCCACAAATGAGGGCTCCCAGGCGCATATGCAAGAGGGACGTCATCGTGGCCTCGGCCATGTAGCCGAAGGCTGCGAACCCAGAAGGGAGATAGAAGCCCTGTCAGCGGTGACTGTGTGCTGCTGGAGGGCTTCGTTTTAGGATAAGTCTCACATAATGTGCTAGTATGCGGTGCATACAACCATATTATGCATTTGTCTTACAGGGGAAAGTTTTTTTTGTTTTTTGAAGCAGCACTTTACTACTGCTTTAAGGAAGCATTTTGTAGAGCAAGAACAGGTCCGGGATAGTTGAAAGGAGCTTCTGTAACCCTTAGGAGACATTTAGATTCACATTTGTGTGATGCGAGAACTCACGCAAAATTGCGCATGTTCTCACAACATACAGAAAACAAACATTTCTTTTTTAGGCATGCAGTGGTGCAATTTTTTCCTAATGGCACCCCAACACACTGTGCTAATGTGTGCCAAATCACAGGTAACAGAGATTAAATATGGTAACAAGTCTGACTATGTGGTATTGTACTCATGCAATTATCTGACGGTGCTTTTTATTGTATGCTTATATGCAGTGCTTAACTCAATAAACGTTTGTTTGGTTTAAAAAAAAAATATGGTAACAAAAGTTTCTAAATTGGAGTCATGTACTCCTTTTATATAAATTTCCCTCATAGGGAAACCTATTGAAATAAACAGACTGCCCTAAACACTCCTTTGCACCTGCATTGTTAAGCACGGGGTCTTGAAATGGATCTGAACTCCAAAAGTGAAAATATGCTTTGTTATACAAGACATTTAGAAATGGTAATTGTGCCTAAGCAGTATCTTGAAAAATCTACCCTTTGTCTGGAATTCCTCCTGAAAATAGCAAAGTACTTGTACTGGTATTGTATACCTAAATATATATTCAAGATATATAGAGATTGAGGCTGCACTGGTTAAGTCAAAAAGTGTGACCTTGTAAATACAAAATGAGTAGATGACGAACTATATTTTGCAAGATGACTCTTACAAAATCCTACATCACAATCCTACATCAAATAGCAGTCCACTTAAAAAAAGACTTTTAACGCTAAAAGAGTATAAGAATCAGTCAATGTTCAACAGTTATTAATATGGCAATTCACATCCCATTCATCGTGAATGGGAATGGAACGGTCAGCACGCTACATACACCGCGGTTCTTTTATCTTGTGATATGCTTTGAAACATTCGCAAGATTGTGAATACATTACTTTTTCTTCAATAAACGCCTATTTTGTACAGTCTACACTATTGTCCATCTTTACTCTTTGAGGTAATTTGGAGATGGTTGGAGTGGTTCGATTTGACTAGTTCCAGTGGCTTATCCTTGGTTGACCTGTCTGAGAGATTTATACTAAGGATGATCGAACTTTTGAAAAGTTCGGTTCGGCCAGAACATCCGAACTTCCCGAAAGTTCAGCCCGGATTTCAGAACCCCATTGAAATCAATGGGACCCGAACTTCGGTAATCAAAAAACACAATTTTTAAGCCCTAAAACCCAATAAATGCCCCTAAAAAGTGCCTAGGGTTCTGGGTCATGCCCCATTAACTATTAATCACACAAAAAAAAGTTCTTAAAAATTGTAATTTTTGATAAAAAAGCCAATTATTGAAAAAATTAAAAAAAAAAAAGAGAGAGAGAGATTTTTTGATTTTGAGGGGTCTAAAAGGTGTGCATGTGAAGTTTCAGCTCTGTAGCATGTCTAGAACCATTAAAAAAAAGATTGTTTGTATTAGAACATTTCAGCACAGGAGTATGGCTTCTCGGTTTCCACACCTTGCCGGTTTAATAGAAGGCATTTTTTTGGGTTCTTTGCAGTCAGGAAAAACATCTGAACTTGTGTATAGTGGTACTGTGCACAAGTTCTGATGTTTTGCCTGCCTCCAAAAACTCCCAAAAAATGCCAGCAAAAACACACCTGGGCATTTTTTTTTTTTTGACGCTAGTGTTTTTTTTGGCATTTTTTTGGGTTCTTTTGAGGCAGGCAAAACATCTGAACTTGTGTATAGTGGTATATACACACATACTTATATGTTTATACACACCTAGACATATATAGGTGTGATAGTAGCAGAAATATATTACTGTAAATGATTTCATTAGCGCAAGCATATATTTCTGCTACTATCACACCTATATATGTCTAGGGGTATATATACAGACATATATGTGTATATATACCCCCTATACACATGTTCAGATGTCATGTCTGACATCAAACATGTCCTCAAAAAAGCACTGGCAGTGGCAAGCCCTGCAGCATAAAAAATGCTTGCTGGTGAGAAGCCATATTCCAGTTCCGAAGCAACTCAGAGAAATGATCATTTCTCTATAGCGGTCACCCTGCTATGGAAGGGTTTTGTCACCCTTCCATAGCAGTCACAGTCAGTTAACCCTACACTACACTACGGTCCCCTTACACTTAACACTTTCCCTACAGAAACTACATTTTTGAAGCTAACTAAAGTGTAAAAGGAGCACTCTAACTACACTAGATATCCCTTTCCTCACACTAAAAATAGCTAAATGACACTTTGTAACACATTAGAACAGAACAGCATTCCACTCTCTTCCATGTCCCGTACAAGAATGCTAGGAATTTGGCGGGGGCGATCTTATATACTGGGGGGGCATATTCACTAATGATTGGACTATGGACCCCCTAGTCACTCCAATCACATTCCTAGCATTCTCCTTCCCCTCAATTGGCTTTTACTGATGGTTCTGGTCCAATCACGGGCTTTTAAAGCCCATTTCCTGTCCCACTGCATTCTGGTCGGTTCTGGTTGCCGAATTCTGAACTTTTTGGGCAAAAAGTTCTAAATTCGGCCGAACCTCGAACACCCAATGTTCGGGCCGAACTGATGGTCGACCCGAACCGTTCGATCATCCCTAATTTATACGTCTGTTTTGACCACTTTCTGGTAAGCAGTTTGTGTGACCATCACGAATGAGTGTACATACCTCTTGATTTCACCATTGGTATCCAGGATCTTGCTCTGGCTTTTCCCTCTCCATCATCTTTGCATTTGACACTATTTGGACTGTATTACAATATATTGGACGTTTTTATTCAATTTTATATCATCTTTTGGCGCTGCTTTTACCTCTTTTTACATATCAAAATATGCTGTCAGTTTTTCCAGCTACCAAAAAAGAGAGAGAAGGAGAGGGGGTTAGTAGTCCAAAATCAGGAGGACAGCCTTGAGTGACAGTCATGGCTCCCATGAAGCTACACTACATTACTGTTTTAGTTTTTGGTTTAGCTTTAGCTTTTTAGGTTTGGTTTTTAGTCTTCTGGACTGAAGAAAAAAAAATTCATGTTAATTTTACAAAACTAATGGTTGGCATTGTATGAACATTCTTTTGGAAAGAACAATGCTTTATTTATTGGGGTATATGGGAATTTGTATGGGGGCGGGGTAATCATACACTTTTTTTGTCTTAGTGTTGATGGCTGGTGGAGCAAGTAGGGAGGGTAATTTCTTCAGTGGGCACAGAAAAATGTCAGCCTTAACACAGGTTCTAACCCTTCCCTACTTCATCCAAAACTAAAAAGAAAAGTTTGGTATTACACTCTCAGACAACTTCTGTCCACTGAATATGTATAACTATAAAAATACATTTTTCTGTCTACAGGTCACGCTCTGCAGCTGACTGCTCCTTCATCTCATCGAGCCAAAATGGGGGAAGACGTGAACATTCCCTGCTCATTCACAGTCAATAACCCTCCTATCAATCAGAAATTTCTTGCCATAACCTGGTATTTGCAGGGAAAAGAAATTTTAAGTGTTCAGGACACGGAAGTGATAGCAAGAGATCCTCGCACCTCGTATAAAGGTCGGGCACAGGATGGAATCGGTGATCTGTCAATATCAAATATAACTATAATGGATGGAGGGATCTATAAGTGCTCCATACTGTACACCCCAATAGGGAGGAGAAGGAGATCAGATTGGATATACAAGGTACACAGGTCAAAGTATTTAACTCCCTGTTATATAGGTTTATTCCCTTAACATATTATCAGAATTGGATCGCTCACAAGGTGACCTAGGTGGTAAATTAGGGCCTAATAGATGTTCAGGGATTCACTGTGCTAGGCCCTGATGGAGAGCTGATGGAGCTTAAAGTAGTATTAAACTAGCAGCATTGTTAAGCTTAACACATTGAGAAAGTAGGGGAGCGCGTTTTCATCCTAGGCTTTGGGGCTGTGTGCATCTTTAATCCCGCGTGCAAGGGTGGATTTGTATGATTCTGCTATAGAAAGGTGCCACCCTGAGACAGGAAACCTAATCTAGCAGTCACCACATCAACTTAAACTGAAACAAAGGCAAGGATTAAAAAAATATAGAGCCTGCATGTTCAGAAAGTATATACATCAGCTGCTGAAAGTGCTTTAAGCATTATAAGGGTTAAATATAATTTTAAGGAACTAAGGTTCACTCATCTGCTCTGCTTAGTGGGAACTAAGAAGTGCTCAACTGAGCACTTCCATGTTCAGAGCCGTCAGATTCCCAGCACTACTGGCCATCCGTGCTTTAAGTTGGGGTCTCTGCATCCTGGATCAGCATAAAGTGCAGGAAGAAGAGATATTAGGGGCCGAAGAAACCCAAGATACCTCAATAAGGAGTACCTTTATACAGTAAAGTCCTCCCTCCACACCAGCTGCTAGAAGGGACATATCCTGCCGACTACGGTGGGTGCAGCGTGGTGCGGCGACAGAGAACACTCAGAGACCAGGTGCAGAAAACAGAACTGTATTGAAGTTGAAATTCAGCAATACACAACAAGCCCGATGTAACGGTAGAAAACCATACCTCGTGAAAATTCCATACCCCGTCACTTCCGGTGCACATACGTCATGGAACAGCTGAGCAGCTTACCACTGAGCATGCTCAGAGGTCCGGAGGGTAGGGAATTTTCACGGGGTAGTGTGTTGTAACGTTACACCACATCAGCTGTTGCCGCGGTAACATGAAAACATCTTGGCAGCAACATGAAATCATCTCCGCTCCTACCCCTGTCACTTCCCTGATCTCGGCTACTAAATGTAAAAGGGGCGGGTGTATGAAAATATAAGAAGATCTCGGCCTCCGCTTTTGCATTTAGTAGCCGAGAAAATTCCGGAGGGTGAAAATTCCCTACCCTCCGGACCTCTGATTATGCGCAATGGTAATCTGCTCAGCTGTTCCATGACGTAGGTGCGACGTAGGTGCACTGGAAGTGACGAGAGTAGAGAATTTTCACGGGTAGGGTTTTTTCATGGAACACCGGCACTAAGGCAAATATAACCAGGAACACTCACAGGATGTGACAGCGAAGAGTAGTAGCAGGGGGTCTAAGGTGTGCTGACAGTGTCTGTCTCAAGGAACGGAATGCAGCCTGTCCAGTCTGTACCCATATAAGGAGGCTTCCAGGAAGGATGGCATGTCCCTGCACTTTCCCTACTCATCTGGAACCTCTCCCTGATGCTAAACACTATCCCTGACAGGTAACCTGTCCCTACCCTAGACACACAAAAAATGCGAAATGCTATCGAGAGTCACATGGGGCACCAGCATCCAATCAGATAGCTGCTCACTGTGACCCAGCAAACCATAGAGGAAATAAGTCCCTCTTGACTTCCTCTGCAATGCCACTGCGGTTGAGCGCCACCTGTAGTGGAGAAAGCAGACTGTACCTGCCTACAGGTTTTAGGATAACATGTATTTTTGTTTTAGCTACTCCACAGATCAATATCACAGGCAGAGTTGTTGTTCCAAATAAAGAGAGTTCCCTGCACAGTGTTATCTCTGGATTCTACCCGGTGGACATCGACATTAAATGGCTCCAGGATGAGGAGATACTGGACAAAGTTATCATAGAGAAACCTCAGAGGGACCCGGATGGGACGTACAGTGTGAGGAGCTCAGTAACCATAACACCCACTGAGAAAGACAGAAAGAGGAACTTCTCCTGTAGAGTCCAACACGAGTCTCTTACTGCACCTCTCCAGGAAGAATTCCAGCTGGTGTATGGAGGTAATATTATCATTGTTCAGTGCGATGATCTAAAATTACTTTAAACAGAACAGAACTATCTGCTCTAACCTACCCTTCCTTTCTATGCTATATCCTTTCCTATGTACAGTAATAGTAAAAATAATTAAGATTTGCACATGGAGGGTTCTGCCTTAAATCAATCGAGATTCCACCCACAGCACTCCTATTAGTCTCACCTCTTTCTTCTGCCTAGAGCATATAAACCTCACTTCCCATTGTCCATGGCAGCAGTGAGACGGCCCCTCCAGTACTTTACCCCCCTCCTTTAATCTCCTCTTCTGCACATTCTGCCTGCTGTTATATACCCCATGCTCCTTTACTGCTCATACTGCTCTAGTCATGACTCATGCCCTCTAAATTCCTCTCCTGCACATACTGCTCAAGTCACGCCCTCTACATTCCTCCTCTGCACATACTGTTCAAGTCACGCCCTCTACATTCCTCCCCTGCACATACTGTTCAAGTCATGCCCTCTACATTCCTCTCCTGCTCATACTGCTCTAGTCACGCCCTCTACATTCCTCTCCTGCTCATACTGCTCTAGTCACGCCCTCTACATTCCCCTCCTGCACATACTGCTCTAGTCATGCCCTCTACATTGCTCCCCGGCACATACTGTTCTAGTCATGCCCTCTACATTCCTCCCCTGCACATACTGCTCAAGCCATGCCCTCTACATTCATCCCCTGCACATACTGCTCAAGCCATGCCCTCTACATTCCTCCCCTGCACATACTGCTCTAGTCATGCCCTCTACATTCCTCCCCTGCACATACTGCTCTAGTCATGCCCTCTACATTCCCCTCCTGCACATACTGCTCTAGTCATGCCCTCTACATTCCTCCCCTGCACATACTGTTCTAGTCATTCCCTCTACATTCCTCTCCTGCACATAATGTTCTAGTCATGCCCTCTACATACCTCTCTAGCACATACTGTTCTAGTCATGCCCTCTACATTCCTTCCCTGCACATGCTGTTCTAGTTATGCCCTCTAGATTCCTCTCTAGCACACACTGCTCTAGTCATGCCCTCTACATTCCTCCCCTGCACATACTGTTCTAGTCATGCCCTCTACATTCCTCTCCATTACATACTGCTCAAGTCATGCCCTCTACATTCCTCCCCTGCACATAATGCTCTAGTCATGCCCTCTACATTCCTCTCAAGCACATACTGTTCTAGTCATGCCCTCTACATTCCTCTCCTGCACATACTGCTTGCTGTTATACACTCCATGCTCATTTTCTGCTCATACAGCTCTAGTCATGCCCTCTACATTCCTCCCCTGCACATACTGTTCTAGTCATGCCCTCTACATTCCTCCCCTGCACATACTGTTCTAGTCATGCCCTCTACATTCCTCCCCTGCACATACTGCCCAAGTCATGCCCTCTACATTCCTCCCCTGCACATACTGTTCTAGTCATGCCCTCTGCATTCCTCTCCTGCACATACTGCCCAAGTCATGCCCTCTACATTCCTCCCCTGCACATACTGTTCTAGTCATGCCCTCTGCATTCCTCTCCTGCACATACTGCTTGCTGTTATACACTCCATGCTCATTTTCTGCTCATACAGCTCTAGTCATGCCCTCTACATTCCTCTCCATTACATACTGCTCAAGTCATGCCCTCTACATTCCTCCCCTGCACATAATGCTCTAGTCATGCCCTCTACATTCCTCTCCAGCACATACTGTTCTAGTCATGCCCTCTACATTCCTCTCCTGCACATACTGTTCTAGTCATGCCCTCTACATTCCTCTCCAGCACATACTGTTCTAGTCATGCCCTCTACATTCCTCTCCAGCACATACTGTTCTAGTCATGCCCTCTACATTCCTCCCCTGCACATACTGCTCTAGTCATGCCCTCTACATTCCTCTCCAGCACATACTGTTCTAGTCATGCCCTCTACATTCCTCCCCTGCACATACTGTTCTAGTCATGCCCTCTACATTCCTCTCCTGCACATACTGTTCTAGTCATGCCCTCTACATTCCTCCCCTGCACATACTGTTCTAGTCATGCCCTCTACATTCCTCTCCAGCACATACTGTTCTAGTCATGCCCTCTACATTCCTCTCCTGCACATACTGTTCTAGTCATGCCCTCTACATTCCCCTCCTGCACATACTGTTCAAGTCATGCCCTCTACATTCCCCTCCTGCACATACTGTTCTAGTCATGCCCTCTACATTCCTCTCCTGCACATACTGTTCTAGTCATGCCCTCTACATTCCCCTCCTGCACATACTGTTCAAGTCATGCCCTCTACATTCCCCTCCTGCACATACTGCTCTAGTCATGTCCTCTACATTCCTCTCCTGCACATACTGTTCTAGTCATGCCCTCTACATTCCTCTCCTGCACATACTGTTCAAGTCATGCCCTCTACATTCCCCTCCTGCACATACTGTTCAAGTCATGTCCTCTACATTCCTCCCCTGCACATACTGTTCAAGTCATGTCCTCTACATTCCTCTCCAGCACATACTCTTCTAGTCATGCCCTCTACATTCCTCTCCGGCACATACTGCTCTTGTCATGCCCTCTACATACCACTTCTGCGCATACTACTCTAGTCATGCCCTCTGCATTCCTCTCCTGCACATACTGCTCAAGTCATACTCTCTACATTCATTTCCTGGCTATACTGCTTCCTGCCATACCCTTTGCACCGAACTTCCTGTTGTCACATCATCCACACTCCTAAACTGCACATATTGCCCAGTGCCATACCCACCAAACTCTGCTTCTGCACATACAGCCAGCTGTCATAGGTGTGTGCACTGGGTGTGCCAGAGGTGCTTGGGCACACCCTTATCAACACATGTGGTACAGATTCCACCTGCTGTCCCTCCCTCCTCCCCAACAAAGCACTTTCTATTCATTACACTATTCCAGGTCAGATGAAGCTACAAAGAAAGGGACTAAGGAATCTCTGTTCTCAGTCGCTTTTTCTGTTTCAAAAGTGAGACATCAAGGATCTGTTCAGACCCATGATATTTCACCAAAGCCATTCAATGGGACACTAAAAAGAAAAAAAAAATTGTAAAAAATAAAATAATACAATTAAAAAAAAAACTGACAGCGTCCACATCCCTACTGACACTGACTACTGCCCTGCTGACACTGTCTACTGCCCATGTGTGCTTGAGCTTTGGGGTGCATGCCCTAATGCAATAGGCTTTGCACACCTATGCCACCTGTCATCCCCTCCATATTCCTCTCCTGCACTCCTCCTTTGCATATATTTCTTGCTCCTCTCCTGCACATAATGTCCACTGTTGTACCCTCCACACTCTCCTGCTGCACATAATGCTTGCTATTGTATCCTTAGGCCCCTTTCACACATACGGTCCGATCAGACCTGCCTGTCAGTTTTTCAGGCGGACCTGATCGGATGCCCCATGCATCCCTATGGGGCAGCCAATGTCAGCAGAGACATGTCCGCCGACACCCGCTGCCATCCGATCCGATCCTGTCCGTCAAATCCGGACGGATGGAAACCCTATTTTCCATCCGTCTGGCGGATCGGATGAGAACGGACAGGCGGTCCACTATCATCCAATTCCCCCATAGAGCACAGTGGAGATCTGACAGCTCTGTCTCCGCACATAGAGCAGAGACGGAGCTGTCATCCGCCTGCTCAGCGGGGATAAGGGGATCGATCCCCCGCTGAGCAGAACGGAGTCCATCGGCGGAACGGACAGGTGTGAAAGGACCCTTAGGAAAAATGAATGGGGTGCACACCGCTCCAAAGGCTGACCTGTAAGATCCTAGGCTGCCATAAACTCCTGGGGGCCGCCTGGATCTGCAGTCACATCCATGCAAATAGAGGAAGAAGGAATAGCGGCATTTCCAGAAAATGAAAAGAGCTCTTTTATTGAAAAATTGTTAAAATAGAAGACATGCCATACACATTCAACCCACAGAGGGTTAGCAAACGCGTTTCATACTCCTGCGTTTAATCATTGCTTGTTGTGCCCTACGCACTTCTCTCCTGCACATACAGCCAGCTCTCCTACCCTCCATAATCCCCTCTTGCACACAGTGCCTGGTGTCACCCCCTTCACAATCATCTCCTTAGCATACTGCCCACTGTCATACGCTCTATACTCATCGGCTTCACATGCTGCCTGCTAAGACACTACTTTAGCATTGTAAATGTTATCAACATTGCCCTTTTTTGAAATGGTCACACATTTACTAGTATGAATACAAATGTAAAGATGATAATCAATAAGTAGCTTTGCAATAGTGTACACATACCTTTAGTCATAAAACAGCATTAAGAAAACGTATAAATACCTTGTATTGCAGATATCCCGTCCATTCACATCACTTCCCAAGCATTTAAGTTAAACGTGGAGCAGAAATTGCTGTGCAGTGTTTCTGGATTTTACCCAGAATCCATCACTGTGAACTGGTTCTTGAATGATACCCTGTTGGAGAATGCCAAGACAAGGAGGATCAGTAGCTCAGCTATGGAATCTGTCTATCTCTTCACTCCGACAGAACAGAACTGGGGCATGGAGCTGAGATGTGTGGTGGATCATGCAACCCTCACCATTCCACATGTGGAGAGACTGCTGATACAAGGCACAGGTGAGTGACTTTCCAATTCAGTAGTGTAACTATAGCTCCAGCCATGATCCTGGTATAACCCTTTACCACTTGTTGACATGACTTTTTTAATATGTACACCGGTCTGCAAGTGGTAAAAGAGCCATTCTTCCCTTTGACAACTAGTGCAAATGTGCCCTTTTTCCACTTAGCACCAATGTAAAGGGGTCTTCCTCTCACTAACTACCAATGTAAGGGGGTCCTTCTCCCACTGAAACAATTGCATGTAAGCTGCTCAGGTGGGAAGATGTAATCAGGTGAAGGTCAGATCCGTAGTCCTCAGCATTATCCTCAAACACAAAGTGATGACTGCACTCCGATATAAACATGTGAAGTTTTTTCACCACTCTAAATCCAAACTCAACATCAATACATCACGGACAAGAACAAAGGTTGACGCGTTTCACGAGTTTACACTTGCTTACTCATAACCAATTGTTTCAGTCCTTCTCCCACTGGCCACCAATGTAAGGGGGTCCTTCATCCACTGACCACCAATGTAAGAGGATCCATCTCCCAATGACCACCAGTATAAGAGGTTTCTTCTCCCACTGCTCACCAATGTAAAAATGTCCAACTCCCACTGGCCCCCAATGTAAGGGTGTCCTTTTCCCACTGACCACCAGTATAAGAGGTTCCTTTTACCATTGCTCACCAATGTAAGGGGTACTTCTTCACTGCTCACCAATGTAAGGGGTACTTCTTCACTGCTCACCAATGTAAGGGGTACTTCTTCACTGATCACCAGTTTAAGGGGGGTCCTTCTCCCACTGACCAACAATGTAAGAGGTTCCTTTTATCATTGACCACCAATGTAAGAGGTTCCTTCTACCACTGACCACCAATTCTCCCACCACTCACCAATTTAAGGGGTCCTTCACCCACTAGCCACCAATGTAAAGGGTTCATTTTACTACTGCTCATTAATATAAGAGGGCACTTCTCAGTATAATATTATATCTGAGGATGATATTTAAGTTGGATAAACCTATCTTTGGAAGAGATAACTGAAGATATATAGGACTTCTCAAAATCTTCCCAATCCTCAATTGACAGTTGTGGAAGTATATTGTGCCATTTAGACTGGATAACAAGAGTCAGGTCTGTTTTAATTGATAGTATTAGAGCATAATACTTAGATATCAATTTAGTATTATTTTAGGATAATACATTTTTCTAAAGGGGTTTGTATAATAGGTACCATGTCAGTCTTAAATTGATTAATGGCTGCATGTCGAAGTTCTTAATAACATTGGAGTTTGGTATAAGGGATCACATATTATAACTGAGTGTACTGTGTGCACTGTGTACTATGTGTACTGAGTGTACTGTGTGTACTGTGTACTGTGTACTGAGTGTACTGTGTGTATTGTGTGTACTGTGTGTACTGTGTGTATTGAGTGTACTGTGTGTATTGAGTGTACTGTGTGTACTGTGTATTGTGTACTGAGTGTACTGTGTACTGAGTGTACTGAGTGTACTGTGTGTATTGAGTGTACTGTGTGTACTGTGTATTGTGTACTGAGTGTACTGTGTGTAGTGTGTACTGTGTACTGAGTGTACTGTGTGTACTGTGTACTGAGTGTACTGTGTGTACTGTGTACTAAGTGTACTAAGTGTACTGTGTGTACTGTGTGTACTGTGTGTACTGTGTATTGTGTACTGAGTGTACTGTGTACCGAGTGTACTGTGTGTACTGTGTATTGTGTACTGTGTGTACTGTGTACTTAGTGTACTGTGTACTGTGTGTACTGTGTACTGAGTGTACTGTGTGTACTGTGTGTACTGAGTGTACTGTGTACTGTGTACTGTGTACTGTGTGTGTTGTGTACTGAGTGCACTGTGTGTACTGTGTGTACTGTGTACTGAGTGTACCTTGTGTACTGAGTGTACTGTGTGTATTGTGTACTGAGTGTACTGTGTACTGAGTGTACTGTGTGTACTGTGTGTACTGTGTATTGTGTACTGAGTGTACTTTGTGTACTGTGTACTGAGTTTACTGTGTGTACTGTGTGTACTGAGTGTACTGTGTGTGCTGTGTATTGTGTACTGAGTGTACTGTTTGTACTGTGTAAGGAGTGTACTATGTGTACTGAGTGTACTGTGTGTACTGTGTGCACTGTGTGTACTGAGTGTACTGTGTACTGAGTGCACTGTGTGTACTGAGTGTACTGAGTGCACTGTGTGTACTGAGTGTACTGTGTGCACTGTGTGTACTGAGTGTACTGTGTACTGTACTGAATGTACTGTGTGTACTGAGTGTACTGTGTGTACTGAGTGTACTGTGTGTACTGAGTGTACTGTGTATTGTGTACTGAGTGTACTGTGTGTACTGTGTAAGGAGTGTACTGTGTGTACTGAGTGTACTGTGTGTACTGTGTATTGTGTACTGAGTGTACTGTGTGTAGTGTGTATTGTGTACTGAGTGTACTGTGTGTACTGTGTACTGAGTGTACTGTGTGTACTGTGTACTAAGTGTACTAAGTGTACTGTGTGTACTGTGTGTACTGTGTATTGTGTACCGAGTGTACTGTGTGTACTGTGTATTGTGTACTGTGTGTACTGTGTACTTAGTGTACTGTGTACTGTGTGTACTGTGTACTGAGTGTACTGTGTGTACTGTGTGTACTGAGTGTACTGTGTGTACTGTGTACTGTGTGTGTTGTGTACTGAGTGCACTGTGTGTACTGTGTGTACTGTGTACTGAGTGTACCTTGTGTACTGAGTGTACTGTGTGTATTGTGTACTGAGTGTACTGTGTACTGAGTGTACTGAGTGTACTGTGTGTACTGTGTATTGTGTACTGAGTGTACTGTGTACTGAGTGTACTGAGTGTACTGTGTGTACTGTGTATTGTGTACTGAGTGTACTGTGTGTACTGTGTACTGAGTGTACTGTGTGTACTGTGTATTGTGTACTGAGTTTACTGTGTGTACTGTGTGTACTGAGTGTACTGTGTGTGCTGTGTATTGTGTACTGAGTGTACTGTGTGTACTGTGTATTGTGTACTGAGTGTACTGTGTGTACTGTGTACTGTGTGTACTGTGTGTACTGAGTATACTGTGTACTGAGTGTACTGCGTGTACTGTGTATTGTGTACTGAGTGTACTGTTTGTACTGTGTAAGGAGTGTACTATGTGTACTGAGTGTACTGTGTACTGAGTGCACTGTGTGTACTGAGTGTACTGTGTGCACTGTGTGTACTGAGTGTACTGTGTACTGTACTGAATGTACTGTGTGTACTGAGTGTACTGTGTGTACTGAGTGTACTGTGTATTGTGTACTGAGTGTACTGTGTGTACTGTGTAAGGAGTGTACTGTGTGTACTGAGTGTACTGTGTGTACTGTGTATTGTGTACTGAGTGTACTGTGTATTGTGTACTGAGTGTACTGTGTGTACTGAGTGTACTGTGTACTGTACTGAATGTACTGTGTGTACTGAGTGTACTGTGTGTACTGAGTGTACTGTGTACTGAGTGTACTGTGTACTGTACTGAGTGTACTGTGTGTACTGTGTATTGTGTACTGAGTGTACTGTGTGTACTGTGTAAGGAGTGTACTGTGTGTACTGTGTATTGTGTACTGAGTGTACTGTGTGTACTGTGTAAGGAGTGCACTGTGTGTACTGAGTGTACTGTGTGCACTGTGTGTACTGAGTGTACTGTGTACTGTACTGAATGTACTGTGTGTACTGAGTGTACTGTGTGTACTGAGTGTACTGTGTGTACTGTGTAAGGAGTGTACTGTGTGTACTGAGTGTACTGTGTGTACTGTGTATTGCGTACTGAGTGTACTGTGTATTGTGTACTGAGTGTACTGAGTGTACTGTGTACTGTACTGAATGTAATGTGTGTACTGAGTGTACTGTGTGTACTGAGTGTACTGTGTACTGTACTGAGTGTACTGTGTGTACTGTGTATTGTGTACTGAGTGTACTGTGTGTACTGTGTAAGGAGTGTACTGTGTGTACTGTGTGTACTGAGTGTACTGTGTGTACTGTGTGTACTGAGTGTACTGTGTACTGTGTGTACTGTGTGTACTGAATGTACTGAGTGTACTGTGTGTACTGAGTGTACTGTGTGTACTGAGTGTACTGTGTGTACTGTGTGTACTGAGTGTACTGTGTACTGTGTGTACTGAATGTACTGAGTGTACTCTGTGTGAGTGTAGTGTGTACTGTGTACTGAGTCTAGCACACATTATCATTATACGTATGTTTCCCTTTATTTTCAGATCTGAAGGCACACTATAAACCCCTCATTATAATTTGCAGTGTTATGTTGGTCGGTATACCTGGAGCTCTAATAATCGTTCTGTTTCTCATTAAAGAAAGAAAAAAACGTAAGTAAGATTGTGAAATGTCACTCTGTGCCATATAGAGGAAGTACATTCTGTTTATAAAGTTAGAACTAAACTGATCAAGAGGAGATTTCTTCTGTCACTTACAGTTAATTGGTTCATGTAAAGCAGATCCTTTGGCAGCTTTGGACTTCACACAGCATCTTCTATATAATGCAGTAATAAAGTGCCACTAAAAAATATACTCATTCTGTCTTCTTGTAACATGCTCCATGAGCTCTCTAACCCCTCCATTTCCCTCTCATTTCCGTTTATTTAGAAAGAGCAGTAAATGTGAGTTGTAGTCAGGGCTTTTTTCAGAGGGAACGCGGCGGAACGCAGTTTCGGCACCTCCAGCACTGAATGCATGTAATGGTAAGGGATACTGGAGGGTCTATGATGCTGGCTGCTAGGAGATCTGTTGTAACTGGCGGGGATATATTTTTGCATGGGGGGGTCTATTGTTGCTTAGGATTAGGGTTGAGCGGACACCTAGATGTCCGTGTTCGACGGGTTCGGCCGAACTTTAAAAAAAAGTCCGGGTCCGTGTCCCGGACTTTTACCGAACTTTTCCCGGACACCGAACCCCATTGAAGTCAATGGGGACCCGAACTTTAAGGCACTAAAATGGCTCTAAAACACCAAAGGAAAGGGCTAGAGTGCTGCAAATGGCAGCAAAACGTAATTAAGAGCATGGCAAGTGCTCTGCAAACAAATGTGGATAGGGAAATAACTTAAAACAACAAAAAAAAACAGAAAAATAAAACAATGTTCTTCTTCATCTCTGAAGGACGAGGCCCATATGGAGTAGGAGGGAGGTTGAGGTGGTGGTGGATGTGGCGGTGACATAGGCGTGCGCACAGGGTGTGCTGGGTGTGCCTGGGCACACCCTAATCACCTAGGGCACATAGCATTGCCAGTGAGGAGATGGGAAAGATCTCCCTGGGACCTGCTCTGCTCTATTTCTCCTTGCCTACAGGTACATGGCCCCGATACATTACTCTCCCTGCTGGCAAACACATGCATGTGTATTTCAACTTTGGGGTGCACACCTTAATGCAATAGGCTGCGCACACCTATGGGCGGTGTAGGTGGAAGCGGCGGTGGAGGAGGACCAGGGCCGGATTAACAGCATCATGGGCTTGGTGCTGAGGATTTTGAAGGGCCTTAAGGGCCGTGCCTTGCCATGCACCCAGAGGAGGAAGGGTGCAGCCATGCATGCCTAATTCAACATGGGATGCTGTCTCTGAAGCCCATAAACACATCCATGCATCGCCAACTGTCCCTCCTTGTCCGGCCTTCACGCTGTGTGGGGAGGTTCTGAGGGTGCTGCCTGGGGAAGCGAGCATAGAAGCCAGACTTCTGTGTTTACAAGTGACAGAAGAGCGGTAACAGTGAATATGGCCAACCCGGGGCCTATATAAAAGGTAGGGGCCTGGAGCTGCAGCTCCAATAGCCCCTACATTAATCTGGCCCTGAGGAGGAGGACGAGGTAGCCAACACTGCTTCTTTTCAAAAATTTTAAATGAGGGTACACCCCAAAAGAGTGAGAAAGAGCAAAAATGGAACAATGGGTGGGTAAGGTCGGTATCCATTGCTATTCTGCATAAGGTACGGAAAAGTCCCGTGGGATCCATGCCTGGTTCATTTTAATGAACGTGAGCTTGTCCACATTGTCTCTGGACAGGCGGCTGCGCTTGTCTGTTATAACGCCCCCAGCCGTGCTAAATACCCGTTCAGATAATACACTGGCTGCAGGGCACGCCAGCACCTCCAAGGCGTAAAGGGCAAGCTCAGGCCATGTGCCCAATTTGGAGACCCAGAAGTTGAAGGGGGCAGACCCGTCATTCACTACATGTAGGCGTGTGCACACATACTGCTCCACCATGTTGGTAAAATGCTGCCTCCTGCTAAGACGTTCCATCTGAGCTGCTGGTGCTGCTGTTTGTTGTGGCGTGCTGACAAAGCTTTTCCACATTTCGGCCATGCTAACCCTGCCTTCTGAGGTGCTGGCGGTGCCCTGGTTGCGTTGGCGACCTCCTCCTCCTCCTCCTCTGCCTTGTGCTTCCACTGTGGCCCCGCTGTCAGATGGGAATGCCAGCAGCATGGCGTCTACCAGCGTGCGCTTGTACTCGCGCATCTTGCGATCGCGCTCCAGTGAGTGAATTAAGGACGGTACGTTGTCCTTGTAACGGGGATCCAGCAGCGTGGCCACCCAGTAATCAGCACAAGTTAGAATGTGGGCAACTCGGCGGTCGTTGTGGAGACACTGCAGCATGTAATCGCTCATGTGTGCCAGGCTGCCCAGAGGCGACGAAAGGCTGTCCTCTGTGGGAGGTGTATCGTCCGTGTCCTCTGTATCCCCCCAGCCACGCACCAGTGATGGCCATGAGCTGGCCTGGGTGCCACCCTGCTGTGAACATGGTTCCATCTCCTCCTCCAGCTCCTCCTCCTCCTCATCCTCCTCATCCTCCAGAACTGTGCCCCTGCTGGACAATTGCGTCCCTGGCGTTTGCGTGTGCAGGAACCCACCCTCGGAGCCCCTTGCGAATGACTGCCCTGAAAGCCTTGGAAATGTTACCTCTTCATCCTCCTCCTCCTCCTCATCCTGTGCCACATCCTCTTCCATCATCGCCCGAATTGTTTTTTCAAGGAGGCATAGAAGTGGGATAGTTAAGCTGAGAACGGCGTCATTGCCACTGGCCATGTTGGTGGAGTACTCAAAACAGCGCAACAAGGCACACAGGTCTCGCATGGAGGCCCAGTTATTGGTGGTGAAGTGGTGCTGTTCCGCAGAGCGACTCACGCGTGCGTGCTGCAGCTGAAACTCCACTATGGCCTGCTGCTGCTCGCACAGTCTTTCCAGCATGTGCAAGGTGGAGTTCCACCTTGTGGGCACGTCACATATGAGGCGGTGAGCGGGAAGGCCGAAGTTACGCTGCAGCGCTGCCAGGCGAGCAGCAGCAGGGTGAGAACGCCGAAAGTGCGCACAAACGGCCCGCACTTTCTGCAGCAGCTCTGACATATCGGGGTAGTTTTTAAGGAACCTCTGCACCACCAAATTCAGCACATGCGCCAGGCAAGGGATGTGCGTCAAACCGGCTAGGCCCAGAGCTGCTATGAGATTTCGCCCGTTATCGCACACCACCAGGCCGGGCTTGAGGCTCGCTGGCAGCAACCACTCATTTGTCTGCTGTTCCATGCTCCTCCACAACTCCTGCGCGGTGTGTGGTTTGTCCCCCAAACAGGCAAGTTGTAAAACTGCCTGCTGTCGTTTACCCCTGGCCGTGCTGAAGTTGGTGGTGAAGGTGTTACGCTGTCCGGATGAGGAGGCGGTAGAGGATGAGGAAGCGGAGTAGGAGGAGTTAGGAACAGGAGGCAAACTGAAGCGCCCTGCAATCCTCGGTGGTGGAAGGACATGCGCCAAATTGCTATCCGCCTCAGGCCCATCCGCCACTGCATTTACCCAGTGTGCCGTTAGGGAGATATAACGCCCCTGACCGTGCTTACTGGTCCACGTATCCGTAGTTAGGTGGACCTTGGCACAGATGGCGTTGCGCAGTGCACACCTGATATTTTCCCCCACTTGGTTGTGCAGGGAAGGGATGGCTTGCCTGGAAAAGTAGTGGCGGCTGGGCACGACGTACTGTGGGACAGCCACCGACATAAGGTTTTTAAAACTGTGCGTCTCCACCAGACGGAATGACAGCATTTCAAAGGCCAATAATTTTGAAATGCTGGCATTCAGGGCCAGGGATCGCGGGTGGGTAGGGGGGTACTTCCTCTTCCTCTCAAGTGTTTGGGAGATGGAAAGCTGAACGCTTCCACGGGACATTGTGGAGATGGTTGTTGGTGACCCAGGTGGTGGTGTTGCTGACAGATCGTCTGTTTGCGGGGTGGCAGGTGCCGGTATCACTACAGATGTGGCTGGAGCCGCCGAGACTGCAGCAGAAGAGGAAGCAGGATGAGCCAGAGACGTTTCTTGGTTTTGAAGGTGTGTACTCCACTGCAGCTCGTGCTTTGCACTTAGATGCCTGATCATGCAGGTTGTGCTCAGGTTGAGAAGGTTTATGCCTCGCTTCAAGCTCTGATTGCACAGGGTGCAAACCACTCGTGTCCTGTCATCAGCACATTTTCTAAAGAACTTCCACGCTAGAGAACTCCTTTGAGCTGACTTTGGTGCGCTCGTTCCCTTGCTGCGTTGGGCAGTAGCGGGCGTAGTGTCTAGGGCACGGCCGCTCCGCTTCTGCACCCTGCTCCCTCTTCTGCTGTGCTGGTGGCTCTGTGCGACCACCGCCTCTTCCTCCAAACTACTCAGGTCACCTGCATGACGTTCATTCCATGTGGGGTCGAGGACCTCATCGTCCTCCACATCATCTTCCACCCAGTCTTCACCCCTGCCCTCCTTGTCGGTCTCCACAATGCTGAACGCCGCAGCAGTTGGCACCTGCGTTTCGTCATCATCGGAGACGTGCTGCGATGATCCTTGCATGTACTCATCTTGAGAAATAAGTGGTTGGGCATCGCTGCACTCAATCTCTTCCACTTCTGGGGCAGGGCTAGGTGGATGGCCCTGGGAAACCCTGCTGACAGAGTCCTCAAAAAGAATAAGAGACTGCTGTATGGCTTGGGGCTCAGACTGCTGGCCTGATTTGCAAGGGGGTGAGGTGAAAGACGGTTGGACATTGGCTGCAGGTGCCAACTCTGACCTTTCTGCAGTAGACTGGGTGGGAGACAATGTGAAGGAACTGGAGGCACTGTCAGCAGCAAACCAATCTACTATCGCCTCAACTTGTTCTGGCCTCATCACTTCTAGGGGCGTTTGATGCCCTACCAAATACTGATGCAGGTTCTGTCGCCTACTCACACTTGAGGAAGGTGTTTCACTTGTGCGTGTAGCTGGCACAGATCGACCACGTCCTCTCCTTGCAACAGGAGCTCTACCAGCAGCACCACGACCCAGGCCACGGCCCTTATTTGACGGTCTCCTCATATTTCTGTAATTTAAGATCTTGCCCTAGAAAGGTTTTTATTGAATAGCGGAATAGGAAATATGATCCAAAAAAGTGTATGTATCTCGCACGTACAAAACCACACTAGGCCCCAATTACTATTGTTTCTACCCCTAAAAGGATGGATGAGGAGTAGGAGGAGTATGGAACAGACAGCACCCTCAAATCTTCAGAAGTATGAGATGAACCCCAAAAACTTGGAAAGGTGGATCTCACACGTACCGACACAGACTATCCCGCAATTCAATTGATCCTCAAAGGTTTTTATTGAATAGCGGAATAGGAAATATGATCAAAAAAAGTGTATGTATCTCGCACGTACACAACCACACTAGGCCCCAATTACTATTGTTTGTACCCCTAAAAGGATGGATGAGGAGTAGGAGGAGGAGTATGGAACAGGCAGCACCCTCAAATCTTCAGAAGTATGAGATGAACCCCAAAAACTTGGAAAGGTGGATCTCACACGTACCGACACAGACTATCCCGCAATTCAATTGATCCTCAAAGGTTTTTATTGAATAGCGGAATAGGAAATATGATCAAAAAAAGTGTATGTATCTCGCACGTACACAACCACACTAGGCCCCAATTACTATTGTTTGTACCCCTAAAAGGATGGTTGAGCAGTAGGAGCAGGAGTATGGAACAGGCAGCACCCTCAAATCTTCAGAAGTATGAGATGAACCCCAACAACTTGGAAAGGTGGATCTCACACGTACCGACACAGACTATCTCGCAATTGAATTGATCCCCAAAGGTTTTAATTGAATAGCGGAATAGAAAATATGATCAAAAAGAAAGTGTATGTATCTCGCACGTACACCACCACACTAGGCCCCAACTACTATTGTTTGTACCCCTAAAAGGATGGTTGAGCAGTAGGAGGAGGAGTATGGAACAGGCAGCACCCTCAAATCTTCAGAAGTATGAGATGAACCCCAAAAACTTGGAAAGGTGGATCTCTCTCACACGTACCAACACAGACTATCCCCCAATTTAACTGATCCCCAAAGGTTTTTGATTAAATAGCGGAATAGAAAATATGATCCAAAAAAAGTGTATGTATATCACACGTACACAACCACACTAGGCCCCAATTACTATTGTTTGTACCCCTAAAAGGCTAGATGAGGAGTAGGGGGGGTATGGAACAGGCAGCACCCTCAAACCTTCAGAAGTATGAGATGAACCCCAACAACTTGGAAAGGTGGATCTCTCTCACACGTACCAACACAGACTATCCCCCAATTTAACTGATCCCCAAAGGTTTTTGATTAAATAGCGGAATAGAAAATATGATCCAAAAAAAGTGTATGTATATCACACGTACACAACCACACTAGGCCCCAATTACTATTGTTTGTACCCCTAAAAGGCTAGGAGTAGGGGGAGTATGGAACAGGCAGCACCCTCAAACCTTCAGAAGTATGAGATGAACCCCAACAACTTGGAAAGGTGGATCTCTCTCACACGTACCAACACAGACTATCCCCCAATTTAACTGATCCCCAAAGGTTTTTGATTAAATAGCGGAATAGAAAATATGATCCAAAAAAAGTGTATGTATATCACACGTACACAACCACACTAGGCCCCAATTACTATTGTTTGTACCCCTAAAAGGCTAGGAGTAGGGGGAGTATGGAACAGGCAGCACCCTCAAACCTTCAGAAGTATGAGATGAACCCCAACAACTTGGAAAGGTGGATCTCTCTCACACGTACCAACACAGACTATCCCCCAATTTAACTGATCCCCAAAGGTTTTTGATTAAATAGCGGAATAGAAAATATGATCCAAAAAAAGTGTATGTATATCACACGTACACAACCACACTAGGCCCCAATTACTATTGTTTGTACCCCTAAAAGGCTAGATGAGGAGTAGGGGGGGTATGGAACAGGCAGCACCCTCAAATCTTCAGAAGTATGAGATGAACCCCAAAAACTTGGAAAGGTGGATCTCTCTCACACGTACCAACACAGACTATCCCCCAATTTAACTGATCCCCAAAGGTTTTTGATTAAATAGCGGAATAGAAAATATGATCCAAAAAAAGTGTATGTATATCACACGTACACAACCACACTAGGCCCCAATTACTATTGTTTGTACCCCTAAAAGGCTAGATGAGGAGTAGGGGGGGTATGGAACAGGCAGCACCCTCAAACCTTCAGAAGTATGAGATGAACCCCAACAACTTGGAAAGGTGGATCTCTCTCACACGTACCAACACAGACTATCCCCCAATTTAACTGATCCCCAAAGGTTTTTGATTAAATAGCGGAATAGAAAATATGATCCCAAAAAAGTGTATGTATATCACACGTACACAACCACACTAGGCCCCAATTACTATTGTTTGTACCCCTAAAAGGCTAGATGAGGAGTAGGGGGAGTATGGAACAGGCAGCACCCTCAAACCTTCAGAAGTATGAGATGAACCCCAACAACTTGGAAAGGTGGATCTCTCTCACACGTACCAACACAGACTATCCCCCAATTTAACTGATCCCCAAAGGTTTTTGATTAAATAGCGGAATAGAAAATATGATCCAAAAAAAGTGTATGTATATCACACGTACACAACCACACTGGGCCCCAATTACTATTGTTTGTACCCCTAAAAGGCTAGATGAGGAGTAGGGGGAGTATGGAACAGGCAGCACCCTCAAACCTTCAGAAGTATGAGATGAACCCCAACAACTTGGAAAGGTGGATCTCTCTCACACGTACCAACACAGACTATCCCCCAATTTAACTGATCCCCAAAGGTTTTTGATTAAATAGCGGAATAGAAAATATGATCCAAAAAAAGTGTATGTATATCACACGTACACAACCACACTAGGCCCCAATTACTATTGTTTGTACCCCTAAAAGGCTAGGAGTAGGGGGAGTATGGAACAGGCAGCACCCTCAAACCTTCAGAAGTATGAGATGAACCCCAACAACTTGGAAAGGTGGATCTCTCTCACACGTACCAACACAGACTATCCCCCAATTTAACTGATCCCCAAAGGTTTTTGATTAAATAGCGGAATAGAAAATATGATCCCAAAAAAGTGTATGTATATCACACGTACACAACCACACTAGGCCCCAATTACTATTGTTTGTACCCCTAAAAGGCTAGATGAGGAGTAGGGGGAGTATGGAACAGGCAGCACCCTCAAACCTTCAGAAGTATGAGATGAACCCCAACAACTTGGAAAGGTGGATCTCTCTCACACGTACCAACACAGACTATCCCCCAATTTAACTGATCCCCAAAGGTTTTTGATTAAATAGCGGAATAGAAAATATGATCCAAAAAAAGTGTATGTATATCACACGTACACAACCACACTGGGCCCCAATTACTATTGTTTGTACCCCTAAAAGGCTAGATGAGGAGTAGGGGGAGTATGGAACAGGCAGCACCCTCAAACCTTCAGAAGTATGAGATGAACCCCAACAACTTGGAAAGGTGGATCTCTCTCACACGTACCAACACAGACTATCCCCCAATTTAACTGATCCCCAAAGGTTTTTGATTAAATAGCGGAATAGAAAATATGATCCAAAAAAAGTGTATGTATATCACACGTACACAACCACACTAGGCCCCAATTACTATTGTTTGTACCCCTAAAAGGCTAGGAGTAGGGGGAGTATGGAACAGGCAGCACCCTCAAACCTTCAGAAGTATGAGATGAACCCCAACAACTTGGAAAGGTGGATCTCTCTCACACGTACCAACACAGACTATCCCCCAATTTAACTGATCCCCAAAGGTTTTTGATTAAATAGCGGAATAGAAAATATGATCCAAAAAAAGTGTATGTATATCACACGTACACAACCACACTAGGCCCCAATTACTATTGTTTGTACCCCTAAAAGGCTAGATGAGGAGTAGGGGGAGTATGGAACAGGCAGCACCCTCAAACCTTCAGAAGTATGAGATGAACCCCAACAACTTGGAAAGGTGGATCTCTCTCACACGTACCAACACAGACTATCCCCCAATTTAACTGATCCCCAAAGGTTTTTGATTAAATAGCGGAATAGAAAATATGATCCAAAAAAAGTGTATGTATATCACACGTACACAACCACACTAGGCCCCAATTACTATTGTTTGTACCCCTAAAAGGCTAGATGAGGAGTAGGGGGGGTATGGAACAGGCAGCACCCTCAAATCTTCAGAAGTATGAGATGAACCCCAAAAACTTGGAAAGGTGGATCTCTCTCACACGTACCAACACAGACTATCCCCCAATTTAACTGATCCCCAAAGGTTTTTGATTAAATAGCGGAATAGAAAATATGATCCAAAAAAAGTGTATGTATATCACACGTACACAACCACACTAGGCCCCAATTACTATTGTTTGTACCCCTAAAAGGCTAGATGAGGAGTAGGGGGGGGTATGGAACAGGCAGCACCCTCAAACCTTCAGAAGTATGAGATGAACCCCAACAACTTGGAAAGGTGGATCTCTCTCACACGTACCAACACAGACTATCCCCCAATTTAACTGATCCCCAAAGGTTTTTGATTAAATAGCGGAATAGAAAATATGATCCAAAAAAAGTGTATGTATATCACACGTACACAACCACACTAGGCCCCAATTACTATTGTTTGTACCCCTAAAAGGCTAGGAGTAGGGGGAGTATGGAACAGGCAGCACCCTCAAACCTTCAGAAGTATGAGATGAACCCCAACAACTTGGAAAGGTGGATCTCTCTCACACGTACCAACACAGACTATCCCCCAATTTAACTGATCCCCAAAGGTTTTTGATTAAATAGCGGAATAGAAAATATGATCCAAAAAAAGTGTATGTATATCACACGTACACAACCACACTAGGCCCCAATTACTATTGTTTGTACCCCTAAAAGGCTAGATGAGGAGTAGGGGGAGTATGGAACAGGCAGCACCCTCAAATCTTCAGAAGTATGAGATTGTGTTCACTGTACCCCACAAAGATTGAGTTCACTGCACCCCACAATGATTGTGTTCACTGCACCCCACAAAGATTGTGTTCACTGCACCTCACAAAGATTGTGTTCACTGTACCCCCCAAAGATTGTGTTCACTGCACCCCACAAAGATTCTGTTCACTGTACCCCACAAAGATTGTGTTCACTGCACCCTAAAAAGATGTTGTTCACTGCACCCCACAAAGATTGTGTTCACTGCACCCTAAAAGGATGTTGTTCACTGCACCCCAAAAAGATTGTGTTCACTGTACCCCCCCAAAGATTGTGTTCACTGCACCCCACAAAGATTGTGTTCACTGCACCCCAAAAAGATTGTGTTCACTGTACCCCCCAAAGATTGTGTTCACTGCACCCCAAAAAGATTGTGTTCACTGTACCCCCCAAAGATTGTGTTCACTGCACCCCACAAAGATTCTGTTCACTGTACCCCACAAAGATTGTGTTCACTGCACCCCAAAAAGATTGTGTTCACTGTACCCCCCCAAAGATTGTGTTCACTGCACCCCACAAAGATTCTGTTCACTGCACCCCACAAAGGATTTTGTTCACTGCACCCCAAAAAGATTGTGTTCACTGCACCCCAAAAAGGATTTTGATCACTGCACCCCAAAAAGGATGTTGTTCACTGCACCCCAAAAATGATTTTGTTCACTCCACCCCAAAAAGATTGTGTTCACTGCACCCCACAAAGATTGTGTTCACTGCACCCCAAAAAGATTGTGTTCACTGTACCCCCCAAAGATTGTGTTCACTGCACCCCACAAAGATTCTGTTCACTGTACCCCACAAAGATTGTGTTCACTGCACCCCAAAAAGATTGTGTTCACTGCACCCCAAAAAGGATGTTGTTCACTGCACCCCAAAAAGGATGTTGTTCACTCCACCCCAAAAAGATTGTGTTCACTGCACCCCACAAAGATTGTGTTCACTGCACCCCAAAAAGATTGTGTTCACTGCACCCCAAAAATTATTTTGTTCACTGCACCCCAAAAAGGATTTTGTTCACTGCACCCCAAAAAGGATGTTGTTCACTCCACCCCAAAAAGATTGTGTTCACTGCACCCCAAAAAGATTGTGTTCACTGCACCCCACAAAGGATTTTGTTCACTGCACCCCAAAAAGATTGTGTTCACTGCACCCCAAAAAGGATGTTGTTCACTGCACCCCAAAAAGGATTTTGTTCACTGCACCCCAAAAAGATTGTGTTCACTGCACCCCACAAAGGATTTTGTTCACTGCACCCCACAAAGATTGTGTTCACTGCACACCAAAAAGGATTGTGTTCACTGCACCCCAAAAAGATTTTGTTCACTGCACCCCAAAAAGATTGTGTTCACTGCAGCCCAAAAAGATTGTGTTCACTGCAGCCCAAAAAGATTGTGTTCACTGCAGCCCAAAAAGATTGTGTTCACTGCAGCCCAAAAAGATTGTGTTCACTGCAGCCCAAAAAGATTGTGTTCACTGCAGCTCACACACAGAAAAATGGATGTGGATCACTGACACCTGCCTATCTCCAATCCCACACCACACAGCAATATCGATTGTAGTTTGTAGAACACAGTTTCCCTAAAATTCAGCAGACTCTGTCCCTAACAGGATTGAGAAGAGATCGTAGATCAGGATTGAGTGCAGATTCACCCCACCCCCCACACAGCAATATCGATTGTAGTTTGTAGAAGACACTGACCCTATAATTCAGCAGACTCTATCCCTAAAATGCCTACAACTCGCCCTGCCTAAACACTCCGACCTGTCCCTCAATTCTATCCGGACACAAATGGTTTTTTCCTGCCTATCTTTCCCTAATCAGCAGCCAGCACATTGATGTGTGCTCTGTCCCTTAGCTAAGCAGCAGAATGACGCTGCTGCGGCGGCTGCCTCGAACTTATAAAGACTTGGTCACATGCTTCAGACGGCCAATCACAGCTACTAAGACATTTGCAGGCATGGCTGGGATGGCTTAAGGCACACCAGTTAAACGATTGTTGATTGGCTGTTGAAAGCCCGCCATGAAAAGAGCGCCAAAGCATGCAAAACCCGGAAATAAAACGACCGAACACGGATTTTTACCCGAACATACAGTAAAGTGTCCGTGTCCGTGTTCGGGTAAAAAAAATCCAATTATTCGGTACGAACACGAATAATACAGTCCGTGTTCGCTCAACACTACTTAGGATGTCTTAGGTTGCTGAGGAATCAATTGTTGCTGGGAAGGATCTGCTGTTGAGGGAGAGGTCTATTGTTGCTTGCTGCTGGAAGATCTGTTTTTGCTGCTGGAGTGGATCTATTGTTGCTGAAGTGGTATTTTGTAACAGTAGCCAGACTTCCCTTGTGTCCAACAGGGTCGAGTTCTGCCATTCAGTCCCCTCTGCAGGTTCTCCGCCAACACGTGGGATAGCCCCTGCACACTGGCTCACTCTGGCATCTGCCATCTTTCTCCTCCACACACGTGTCTGCTCCTCAGCTACACCTGATGGCGGAAGTGATGTCTCAGCTCCCTCAGCGGACGGCGACTCTACCCACGGCCCCAGGCTAGCTGACTGTGCAGCGGTTGCTCCCCCTGCAAGGCAGATCTCTTTGGCGCGCTCTCTCCCGCGTGGTGCAGTAACCCCCTTGCTCACTGCCATAATGCTGTTCAGCCTGCACAAATGGTACTGCAATGCAGATTGTGTTCCCTGCCACAGATATACATACATTATATATACATATACAGTATCTCACAAAAGTGAGTACACCCTCACATTTTTGGAAATATTTTATCATATCTTTTCATGTGACAACACTGAAGAAATGACACTTTGCTACAATGTAAAGTAGTGAGTGTACAGCTTGTATAACAGTGTAAATTTGCTGTCCCCTCAAAATAACTCAACACACAGCCATTAATGTCTAAACTGCTGGCAAAAAAAGTGAGTACACCCTTAGGTGGAAATGTCCAAATTGGACCCAAAGTTTTAATATTTTGTGTGGCCACCATTATTTTCCGGCTCTGCCTTAACCCTCTTGGGCATGAAGTTCACCAGAGCTTCACAGGTCGCCACTGGAGTCCTCTTCCACTCCTCCATGACGGCATCACAGAGCTGGTGGATGTTAGAGACCTTGCGCTCCTCCACCTTCTGTTTGAGGATGCCCCACAGATGCTCAATAGGGTTTAGGTCTGGAGACATGCTTGGGCAGTCCATCTACCCTCAGCTTCTTTAGCAAGGCAGTGGTTGTCTTGGAGGTGTGTTTGGGGTCGTTATCTTGTTGGAATACTGCCCTGCG
The DNA here is from genome assembly GCF_965119305.1 of Pelophylax lessonae. Taxonomy (NCBI): domain Eukaryota; kingdom Metazoa; phylum Chordata; class Amphibia; order Anura; family Ranidae; genus Pelophylax; species Pelophylax lessonae. The sequence continues at coordinate 40,538,314 of NC_138773.1, forward strand.
GCCCAGTCTCTGAAGGGAGGGGATCATGCTCTGCTTCAGTATGTCACAGTACATGTTGGTATTCATGGTTCCCTCAATGAACTGTACCTCCCCAGTGTCGGCAACACTCATGCAGCCCCAGACCATGACACTCCCACCACCATGCTTGACTGTAGGCAAGACACACTTGTCTTTGTACTCCTCACCTCGTTGTCGCCACACACGCTTGACACCATCTGAACCAAATAAGTTTATCTTGGTCTCACCAGATCTCAGGACATGGTTCCAGTAATCCATGTCCTTAGTCTGCTTGTCTTCAACAAACTGTTTGTGAGCTTTCTTGTGCATTATCTATAGAAGAGGCTTCCTTCTGGGACTACAGCCATGCAGACCAAATTGATGCAGTGTGCAGCGTTTGGTTTGAGCACTGAAAGGCTGACCTCCCACCCCTTCAACCTCTGCAGCAATGTTGGCAGCACTTATATGTCTATTTCCCAAAGACAACCTCTGGATATGACGCTGAGCATGTGCACTCAACTTCTTTGGTCGACCATAGCGGGGCCTGTTCTGAGTGGAACATGTCCTATTAAACGGCTGTATGGTCTTGGCCACCATGCTGCAGATCAGTTTCAGGGTCTTGGCAATCTTCTGCCATTTTCTATGTAGAGCAACAATTCTGTTTTTTAGATCCTCAGAGAGTTATTTGCCATGAGGTTCCATGTTGAACTTCCAGTGATCAGTATGAGAGAGTGAGAGCAATAACACCAAATTTAACACACCTGCTCCCCATTCACACCTGAGACCTTGTAACACTAACGAGTCACATGACACTGTTACACATGACATTTAAATTAAATATGACAATTTATATGACTTTACACCAAGGTATTTGTGAATATAGTCCATGGGGGTATCCGAGGCAAATATTTGCATTCACTAAATCTGGTCTCCCACAGTACACAGAACATGGAAATGCAATTATTTTAGTAAATATAAACTGCTAAATACCTTTTATCATCAGCAGTATATAGCAGCCTTGTCAAGAAGAGAGAAGACCGGGCGCCGATCTAAGTGTAGCAATAAAACATTTTATTAGCAATAGCAGGAGTACTACTCACAAGAGTACGGTAAAAACAGGCATCTCAATAATGGTGGGTATGCAGAGTTCGTCCAGGGGGTCCTCCCAAGGTCCTGTTGGAGCTGGTGCTGCGAGGGATAAGCTGCGGTCTCCTGGTGCGGGACGCGCTGATCGCTCTGTGATGATCCGGCAGCGTGAGTCCGTAGGATGGAGGGCTGTGGTGTCACTTCCTGGTCGACTCTGTGTGCTTGAACGGCGACGCGTTGCGGAGCATGCGCTCCTTCTCCAGGCCGTGCACATTCACATAGGGAGGGGGTCCGGGATCTGGGGGGCCCCCCTTGTTAAAGGGGGCTTCCAGATTCCGATGAGCTCCCTGCCCGCAGACCCCCACAACCACCGGCCAGGGTTGTGGGGATGAGGCCCTTGTCCTCATCTACATGGGGGCAAGGTGCTTTGATGTGGAGGGTGCAGAGCCCCCCCCTGCCTCAAAGCACCCACACCCCCCCATGTTGAGGGCATGTGGCCTGGTGTGGTCCAGGGGGGGTGGGGCCGCTCACTCGTCCCCTCCCCTTTCCTGGCCTGCCGGGCTGTATGCTCGGATAAGGGTCTGGTATGGATTTTGGGGGGGACCCCACGCCGTTTTTTCGGCATGGGGCTACCCTCAAATTCCATACCAGACCCGAAGGGCCTGGTTTGGAACCAGGGGGGGACCCCCACACCGTTTTTTTTCCCATTTTGGTGTGGAGTTCCCCCTCAAGATTCTCACAGCGCATGTCGCCCCGCAAGTCGGATTCCGACTTGCGATGTTGCGGTGCGACCTCTATTCAAATCAATAGGCTCCCATAGGGAACCATTGATTTTGAATGGAAGAAAAAAAAACGTATAACGTTGCTTAACGCACGTTAAGCAACGTTATAGCAATGTTATTCAGCCTTTAGCAGCGTCAGGCGTTTTTAACGCTCTAACGCTGGTCCTCAGAACGCGCAGGTCGTGGGTTCTTGTTGCAGCTTAAAAACGTCTAGGCCACTTACAGCTCAAAAACGTCTGAGTGTGCATGAGGCCATAGAATAACATGGAGGGGCGTTTTTAGGCTGCAAAAAGAAAACGCCTGACGCTACTTACAGCGGCGTTAAAAACGCCCCGTGTGCATAGGGCCTAAAGCTTGTTGGAGGAGTTTTTATACTGCACTGGCTGTTCTATCAGGATGCATGACTCCTGACCCTCTGTCTGAACAGGGCTGATTGCCCCTGTGCTGATCACATGCACCCTCCCAAGAAAAAAGGAAAACCTCTCTCTAGCAATACACTCAAAACTGAGCATGTGCCACCTGACTCCAAAGCTTCTGTATTATTCTGTAGCACCTTCCTAGGTAGGTGCTAGAAGAGAGTATAGTTTTGGGGTTTTTCTGCTTACCAGAGAGATTGCCAGGAACATTTATATTGCTCTCTGACTACCAGAGAGAAGGATCTATTAGTGGGGTCTGCTTATGGTGCCCTGGTGCAGCTCAGTTTGTCTGAAGTGTTTCACACTGGTTCAATAGGGAGGCATATTGGACAGTGGGAGGAAACCTGACATATGATTTCACAGGCATTTACTACAGCTTTGGTGATTGGCAGAGGAAAGTGCCTCAGTGCACACTGGGATACTATATAAATGCCAGGGCACAGGTGCTCTGGGTCTTTCAGATGGAGAGCAGGGTCCTGGAGAGAGGGGGCGGCTGCCCCTCCTCTGTAGAAGCTTATATGCGGTCTCAGGTGGTCAACCTGAGGGCTGGAGAGTTAGAGAGAAGCTGAACCCAGAAGTCCTGCAGAACTGACTGTAAGGGAGACACTGGAAAGGATCTGATTCTGCCTATAGTGAATACAGATCTGTGTCATGGGGCCTGTCCTGTGAGGGCCATCCCTTTTGCTAGAAGAGTCAGTGGATGGGTGTCAATCAAGGGGATGCTAGAGAGTGTCCTGAAGATAATGTAGTTGAATCAAATCTGCTGCTATAGAGAGCAAGAAGACTTAATTCTTCCGTAAAAGTGGCAGTATGGTTAAAGCAGTATGGTTAAAGTGAGAGTTGTCCTTATCTACTGTGAATAGTTCAAGTTGGAGTATCCCACTATTTCCTTCTCCCATCCAAGTTCCACAATAAATATAAAACCAAATCCCCTGGACAGTTTATTGAGCACCGAGCAACTGGGAGTAAGGACGGGTGAGTGAGACTGTCCCTGAGTGACCGTCTGAAGGTAATCAGAGGAGACCCAAGAAGTCATCACACAGCACTACGGGGACAGCGCTACAATTCGGACATGTTTCTGGAATCAGTGGAAGAAGAGAAGGATCTGTATATACAGGATCAAAGTCTTTGTACAAAATGCAGAAGATAAACCCGTTAGGTTCCACAGTGAATATAACAAGCATGCTGTACTGCATATACAAACTGAATTTACTGTTGTGGGTTTAGTAACACTTTAAGTTGATAGTGTGGGAGCAATGGGTAAAGTAAGTGTCTGTAGTCATTGTGATAGGAGTCACTTTGGGCATGGGGGTTGTGGACCCCAAATTCCTTTAAAGAGGTTGGGAGGCACCATGTCCAGCCTTGTGTGGCTTTCTTATGTTTAAGTCACCCTGCATCTTTTATGGATGCAGAGTGACCGGGAGGGTGGTGTACACTGAGAATATGGTTTGGACTACTTCAAATGGGACAGTAATATGCATAACCTGTATCTCTCAGGAAATTTGGAGATCTACCTTATTCCTATACACTGTAACTCCTAATTTGGGCGTCCAATAACTAGGAGAGACACCATGTCTGATAATCAATGTGTATTAGCTGCAGAGAGAGGGGGGGGGGGTTGTTTCCAGCAGCCCCTCCTAAAGAATGTCTACTGATTAACTAAGTGCTTTTGTCTAAAATAGGACAGTATGACAATTGGGTCTGAGACTATTGATAAGTATGTTAATGAGCTCACCTGGCTGTCTACTAAGAGATGTAATTACACAGTCACTGTTCATGTGGTATTCTCAAAGTGTATATAAATGCTGTGTTTCTTTCAATAAAGAGTAGAAGAGAGTTATTCTCACTTGACCGCAATACGGAGCCTTGTCTCGTACTTGAGGGGGGGGGGGGGGATTATTTGTATGGGCTTCATGTATGGCGGATTGGAGTGGTCGATAGCTTTCCTGGTGTTTGGGAGCGAATTATCCTCGACGACTGTAACCCCTTTCATACTTTGAGGTGTTGTTACAGTCATATTTTATGTTTTTCTATATAGTTGAGTTGTAAGGGTTTAGACTAAAGTTTTCAAGTGCTGATGAATGCTGAACAGTATGAGGAAATTAATTCACGAAAAAGTAGAGCAGATCGTATAAAGTCCTGAATACAGGTATATGAAGAGGTGACTAAAGTGGAGTATTAAAGCTTAGTTCCTAACCAATTGTTTAGATATATTATCAAGTAATAAACAGTTTGCAATTATTCTTTTATTACAGGTCTCCCAAAGGTGAGAGAGATCACCCACTCCTCAGGTGGCATTTTTAGTTTAGATGTAGATCATTTCTACCCCAACAAAATTACTGTAACCTGGGAGGTGATCCAGCCACCATCAAGCACACAGCCTCGTTCCATAGGTTCTACCATTCTAATGCATCAGAACCAAGATGAAACCTTCAATGCCACCAGCACATGTGAAAGTCTCAGAGGGTTGATCCGGGAAGATGAGGCTTATATTGTGCGAGCCTTGGTGGAACACAACAAACTTAAACACCCAAAACACAGAGAATGGAGAAGCGATAAGAAAGATAATAAAGGTATGGGAAATATTGATTCTACTTCCACAAAGTTTGTAAATGTGTTCTCTTCTGTACATTATTCCTCATACTGTATGTGGAGGTTCATTACATACATATAATGAACTGCCCTTTGCTGTTATCTTTTTCAGATTTTCTTGCACAGCCAGAAGTAGAGATGATACAAATACCCAAATTGTTTGCTAACCAACAGACACAACTGCAATGTAGAATATCACACTTTTACCCCGATGATCTGATTGTGAAATGGATTATTAAAGATCATGGAAGTGGGCAATTAAATCAAATACATGATGGTGGGAGATACAGGATTCCAGACAGCACATCTCAACTTCAACCAGATAAAACATTTACTCATACAGCACTTCTGGAATTTACCCCATCAATAGCAGATCATGGGTCAGAGGTCATCTGTACAGTGAACCATCCCAGTCTTGAGGAACCAATAGAGAGGACAAGTGGAACCTTAAAGGTGTTGGGTAGGTACCGCTAGATTTACAACGGAGTAGTTTGTAGAGTTATCAAATCTTCTCTTGAACTTGTGGAGGATAGCCAGGCTAAATATCCCCGAAAACATTAAGACGGCATTATTTTCCGTTCTGTTGAGTGAGTTACCCAAGCATCATAGATCCCACGTCTATTTATTTTTCTAGCAGCCAAAGTTACCATAGCGCAAGCATCAAAATCTCCTGTGATTAACCGTGCGTTAGTCAAAAACAAAACCCCCTGGATCATGATTAGTAAAAAATAGGCTAGTATCCCCTGGGACAAGCAACTTCGCTTTGAAAAGGTTTGGAACCCCTGGATTAGATACCTTCAGTCTCTGTGATGGCGGGGGGGGTTAGCAGCCTGGGACGTGATCAGTCTTTTTTCTTCTCTCCCTTTTTCTTTTCTTCCATCTAGCTTTTATATTGACTCCCCTTGAACGCTCTAATGTAGGCTATAGGGTCACCTCTAGCCTAAGTATGGAAGCATGGTGTTCCTCTGTTTGGCACTGGAAATTTGGTTAAGTTTTACAGAGACTATTTTTTATAGCATTTTTATTTTCCTTTAAGAACAATATACGCATAATAGTTCTGCATTACTGCATGCGCAAGTATAATCTTTACAATACCTATAGTGAATGGACAACTTCAACCACTATACTCTGTGCCTTCTGTACATCTTCATACTCTCCAGGTGGAGTTGGTTGTAGATTCCCACTCTAATATTGCTTAGTTGTAGTATAATCAAAATACAATGTAACACCATTGTTTGATATTCATTTGTACAACTCAGCTCTTTATTGTTTGTCTAAACCTTTTTCAATAAAAATTATTAGAAAAGAACTTGTGGAAGAACAAAAGTAATTTTATCCGTCTGCAGGATACAGGCTTTTCCATGCAATCAGTCACTGCAATTCAGCCAAATCAGGGGAAGAAAAATTAAGGGCCAATTTTCCGACCAATTTGGTCAATATTTTGAGTTTGTAATAATAATAATATTACAACACTTAAAATTAATGCTATTGGGTTCACAGTTGGAGGAAAGCTACAAATGACAATACTATAATAAAAAGAGACGTGATCACCTTGTATATGTACCATTAGCGCAAGTGAGGAATATTAGTTGTCAGAAAGAATGATATTAAAAAAATGCAAAGTCAGTTTGCGAAGACTCAAAGACTGATTTAATATAAAAGTGGTTATAAAGCTTCAAGGTTTTTTTTTTTTTATCTTAATGCATTACCTTAATAACCACCCCCCTCTTATTGTTATCTGGACCCAACCCAGCGATGTCTACGAGAGCAGCCATTGGCCCCCACTGCTGTTAATCAATTGCTGTGATGGGGGGAGGAGGGCAGACTGGGCTGCTCAGGGTGCGAGCACACACCGTTCGTCCCCCGCCCCCCCCCCCCCCCCCCCCCGCCGGGAAAAGTCCATTTGGCACTCGCCAAACAGGAGGGGCCTGGAGTGCTGACGGGGAACCCCAGAAAAGGAGGATTGAGGCTGCTTTGTGCAAAACCATTGCACAGAGCACGTAAGTATAATATGTTTAATATTTTAGTAAAAAAAACAAGGTTTCATATTACTTTAAGCTGTTCTGTAGTGGAGTCTGAAGAGTCATATCTTGACAAGTTATAACCATGGAAAAATTGGGAAGGTTTGTACATGCGCTGCTATACCACTTCATTTTGCTGATGATTTGGCCTGTTCTTTGCCCCTGAGCACACTGTCCTATAGCAGAATTGTTGTTACTGTGCATGCCTTGGGTGGACATTCATGTACTACAGAGTGAAGCAGGCACAGTCCTCCATCCAGATCCAGTCCTCCACTGTAGACAATGGCAGAGAAGAACCTTTTTGAAGCTAGCTTATACCTCTAATTTGGACACAGGCAGAACAGAACCATAAATATATTACATGCACCAGACTAGGGTGCACAGTCCTTCAGCTTTAGGGCTTGTTCACACTTCACTAACTTTCTAACACTTAACAAACACTCCTATAGCATTAGTATGAGCGTTAGACTGGCGTCAATGAGCTTTAGTATGGGAGTTAGACTGGCATTATACAAGCGTTAATGACGAGTTAAAAATGCTCCCAAAACACCCTATGTGCAGTTTTGAAGCTTTCACAAACTACACTAATTGTAACACCCCCAACCGCACGCAAACACCTGCCAGAGCGTTTGCGAAGTGTTATCATAGACTTGAATGGGAGATGTTGAAAGGCTTTAAACGCAAAGCAACGCAACACTGTGTGCTGTCCATTGTATAATTTGCATAGGCATTTGAGGGGCATTTTTAACACCCCTCAAATGCCTGCTTTTAACGCAAGTGTGAACTTAAAGCGGAGTTCCGGCCTCAAAATCCACTTTGGACCATCCACTTGCTCAGTGTCACCTGTAAAATAAATGGATAGTCACAATTTTTTTGTTGTTTACTTACCTTGTTATTGAAGAAAATATACTTAACTTTCTTTCTTCCTCCCTCAGCGGCCGCGACCCGTGCCCTCACCTCCATTGATTCCTGGGAGCTGAACGTCATCGCTCCCAGGAATCAATGCACCTGCACCGGCCCCGCTCGTCACTTCCGGTTCAGGCACGTCACTCCCTGCTAAACAGCTTCTGGGCATGCCCAGAAGCTGTGCAGGAATGACGCGCCTGCACCGGCCCCGCTCGTCACAGGCGCATTCTGGGACGAAGTGGAAGCAGAAGAGGACACCGAAGAGGACACGTTGGCTTCAGCTGCCCACACCTGAGATGGCAGAGCTGGAAAAGACATTTTCAAGGTAAGTATTTCTTCTAAAAGGTAAGTGCGACCTGGGATAGTTCCGAGGCTATCCATTGTGGAATGTACTAGCCCTGACTGTCCCGGGACCGGAGGCCGGAACTCCGCATTAAGTAGGGCAAATAAAATAGCTGAAATAGAGCACCAATACTTTTGCACTGGTATTGGTTGCCCGGGCACAGTATTGGCAAGCAGGGGAGTAATTTATTCTATTACATTATCAATGTGCACATGTCGGAGACTTGGTTCTGTAATTGGTGGACAGTCTACTAAAAAAAGAAGATATTCAACTAATTGTTTGATTTTGTTTTATTTGGTTTCTTTTAAAACCCTTATCCAACTATTTTACATATTACATTCTTGTCTCTTGTAGCAAAGCCCAAAGTCCAGCAGCCCATACAACTCCCCATTCTTGACTCAGGAGATATGGTGGCAACTATCAGCCTTCTCGGCTTTTACCCAGAAGATTTAACAGTTATTTGGACATATTGGCCAACCCGGGAGAAGAAGCCATCAGAGGAGGCAATCAGTGAGAATTCAGATGGAACATTTACTGTCACCAGTCAGTGTAAAATTCCTGAAAGTCTCTTTGAAAACCCTAAATTCATAGTCAGAGTGACATGGGAGCATCCATCCATGAAGAATGAGGAATACAGAGAGATATCTGTACGAGATCCAGGTTAGAAAAGATATAAATATTACTGGAAACACTGTGAACCTGATTTACAGAGGCATCTGAAACATGAACTGTCAGTGTTGGGCAATCAGATGCTCTGTTTCATATTCCAACCTACCATGACATCATGTAAGATAGATGGTGAGCAGTTACTATAGACAACACAGACATTTTTATATTAGACACTTTTATTTTATATTTTTCTTTTGGAGGTCAGTGAGAATAATGTCCCATACACTGGTGGTGAGTGAAAAAAATGCCCCTTACATTAGAGGTCAGTGGGAAGAATGTTTCTTACAGTGGTGGTCAATGGGAAGAATGCTCCTTACATTTGTGATCAGTGGGAAGAATGTTCCTTATGGAAAGAATGCTCCTTACATTGATGGTCAGTGGGAAGAATGCTCCTTACATTGATGGTCAGTGGGAAGAATGCTCCTTACATTGATGGTCAGTGGAAAGAATGCTCCTGACATTGATGGTCAGTGGGAAGAATGCTTCTTACATTAGCAGTCAGTGGGAAGAATGCTGCTTACATTACTGGTCAGTGGGAAGAATGCTCTCTACATTGGTGATCAGTAGGAAGAATATTCCTTCTGTTGGCTCTGACAAGTCGTGTTGGCCCCAGAACTATGCAAGTACCACCAAATGGTAGGTCAATCAGCCACAGCTCAAGTAACTCCTACCAACATCCGGGGAGTCCTAGTTGAGAATGGCTGTCTTACAAACGACCAACACTCAGCGCTGTACTTGGTACAATAAAGGGATGATCCTAAGCAATTAGATTGAATGGTGTTTGAGGGACTATACTGACATCAGATGAGAGTGGGTACACCCCAAAAAATGCTGATAAGCAATGATCTAAAATCACAAGGATATACGCATGTGTATATATAGAAATTTATAAGCTTGGAGGTCTGGGCTGTGATCACTTAGTGAATAGCCTCTGGCTCACACAGTTGACTGGAGTAGGCTGCCTCTTTGGATAGGCTGAGAACCAGAAACCTGCAACAGAAGAAGGGGGAGGGTGGAAAGAGACATCAAGCCTCCAATGGTGTAGCAGGATTTATTCAACAGTGTATGTTTAAAATACAATAAAATTGCACTCACAAAGGTCGCCTAAAACAGGCATACTGTATAATAAGCTCCATGTGGAACCACCAGTGCAGAAACGAATCCTGACAGAGACCCCTGGGATGACAGGAGTGCTGTGGAAGCCAGGGCAAACCGCCAGAGAACCACCATGGGAGACTCAAGAAAGGAGCTGTCAAAGAAGCTGTCAGATGCCACGGACTCTGTGATCAATTAGGAACACATTTCAGAGGCCAAACTACGCCTCCTTCGTCAGCCACTTTTATTGTATTTTAGCATACACTGTTGAATAAATCCTGCTTACACCTCTTTCTCCCCCCACTTGTTTTGATGCAAAAAATTGCCCAACTAGGCAGTGCTTTCAAAAATACTTCTAGCAAACCTCTTCAGCTTGTAGATGCTATTGCAGTCTGAAGTTGGCCGTGTGAATGTGTTTAATACTGTTAGATACAATTGGAGCATTAAAAAGTAGCAGGCTATTTTTATCTGATCATGGTCTTTATTAAAACAGTCTACCAAGAAAAAGTCTTATATGTTAGTAAAAAAATTAATTAGTTGTAACACCCTCTAGCTAGGTGCTAGTGTGTATAGTTTTTTTTTTTTTTTTTTGCTAATGTAGGTAAATTTGTCTTTTCTGGCAGCCAAGCCTGTGTTGAATCTGGGTCAGGGTGAGTAATCTAAGAAGGCTGGATGACTCATCAAGCAGCACCTCTGGTACCTCCCCCTACTTACTGGAACCTTGGAGAAGCTTCCAGAAGAATGGGTGGGAAGTTAGGAGGGGCTGTGTGGGTTGGCAGGGGGCCAAGTGGGTTGGCAGGATGCAGGCCTAAATTGGGTCATGCCAGCTAGGGCAGTCAGGTGGAAAATGGAGAAGGAGTGCTGAGGAGGCTGTCAATGGCCCTTGAGGGTGCCCCCTAGTCTGGGGGGGGGGGGAGGGGGACCTCGGGCCTGGGGTCTCAGGTGCTGCAGGGATCTTCACAACACATGGAGGAGACCTGTCCCAGATTGAGGACAGGAGGAGAGAGAGTCAACACATCAAGGAGGTCTCCATGAGAAGTCAACTGGGTGGGCTGGTAAGTGTGCAGTCTGGGAGTACTGTGGGAAGTAGTCAGGAGGGCTAGTGAAAGAGGCAGCTGCAGCCAGGTAGGCTGGCAGTGCCTGAAGAGATTATGCTGGGATCAGTGGCCACAGGAATGTATACTGGACACAGAACTTTGCTACACAACCAAAGGGACCCATGGTCCTAGCCTGTAAAGGGCTTTTGCTTGATCTGGCTGAGTGTTTTGCCAGATTCATCAAACAGTGTTCCAGGTGGGTCTGTGTTTTTTTCTGCAAGTGAGTGCTAGAGGAAGAGGAGTGTATATAGACTGTATATAGGAAAGTTGTCCCTGAAGAGTTCTGAAGTCAAGTGGGCAACCCGTTATTTCCCTATTCCCTATTTAAATTTTATCACCTCAATAAAACCTAAAAACAAGCACTGGACTGTTTCTTGACTCTGGGATACTGTAAAGATTCAGTGTGCCTGGCTGTGCAGGGTGGGGAGCCCTAATTCACCAGGGGCTCCTACGTAGGGTGTGCTACATAGTCATAGAGTTACTGTCATGTTAAATAATGCGTAATAACGTTGATCAATTTGACTACTAGTTTTCAGTGACCTCTGATTCAAGATGTGGTTAGGGTGTAACTGTATGAACCAACTTACTTACGTATATCTTCCATATTTTTACTTTTAGATTTCCCTTGGCATCCACGTATTGAAGAAATCACCCCAATCATTCTGCAAAAACAGCAAACATCTACGGTGAAGTGTAAAGTCTCCGGCTATTTCTCCAGAGACACAAGAGTGACTTGGTTAGAGAAGAAGGGAGGATCTATAATAGACTGTACTCAGAATACAGACTACAGAATTTCTGAGATAACACATGAGAGAATGGCTAATAATTCCTATCATTGCTCCCCTTCCCTATCCTTCACACCGACATCAGTCTCGGAAGATCTGGAGTTTATCTGCAGAGTAGAACATCCCAGCCTGGAACAGCCAATAGAGCTAAGCACAGGACCGGCTAGGACAAATGGTGAGTCTTTTACAGAAATATAATTTCATAGGAACACACTAAAAATCCCAAAAACCAAACAGCTTTTGCACAATGAAAAATGCTGGGAAATAATGTGAATCACTGTCAGTAAATATATAACCTCATTGATGCAAATTTAAAGTGAAGGTAAAGGGGTGTTCTTAGTGCCATTACTGCCAATATTATGGGAGATTCGTAATAATGGGTATCTAGTATTTTCTTTGACTCTGTTATTTACATTTATTAGGAAAAATATTAAACTTATTTGAAAAATTGTGCAACGTGAGAGGCAATACATGGGTTAGAATATTATCACTTACTGATTATGGGTACTTTGGGATGTTATTTGGAGGGTCTTCATCGTAGAACTGTGTCCCGGCTATGAACAATTAAATATTTACATATTCTTAACAAGCAGCAAATGAGCTTAAAACATGTCCCCACTAACCTCTGTAGATGCAGGCACTGTTCAGCAATCTATCCTCAAAGTTCAGAGCAGAAAAAAATTCGCACCACCCTGCTCAGCAGTGACCCAAAATCTCAGCTCATCCAAATACCCATTCTTAGCAATGACCCAGCTGCTTAGCTCACCATGCTTCCCCCTCCCTGTAGTGACTCACCCTTAGCCCCTCCCCCCTTCCAGCAGTTACCCATCCCCTCATCCAACAGCTACTCATCAGCTCAGTTCACCCTTAGCCCCCCCCTCCTGCGGTTACTCATGAGCTTATCTCACCCTGCTCTACCTCCCAACAGTGACTCAGTAGGACTCAGTAGCTCAGCTCCCACTCTGCTGCTCTTACCAGCAGTGACTTGTCAGCACAGCTCACCATGATCCTACTCCCAGCAATAACTTAATTCTCCCTTGCTACCTTTACCAGCATTAGGCCCCATGCAGACGGAGTGGACCTCACCAAGCGGATCCGCCTGTTTAGCGAGGGATCTGTCCACTGAGGATGACAGGTTTGTGTCTGCTCCGCTATGCAGAGTGGACCACGGATAAAGCCCACTGTTCTCTATGGGATGGTCGGATGGAAATGGACTGCCTGTCTGTTCCCATCCAACTGTCATCTGATCCGACCTGCTGAACAGATGGCAATTTGTTTATAGCGGACCGGATCGAATGCCGGCACATGTCAGCGGATACATGTCCGCTGACATCTGTCACTCCATAGAGAGCAGTAGATGGTCTGATCAAGTCTGTCTGAAAAACTGACAGTCGGAGCCATTCGGTCCATCAGTGTGAAAGGGGCCTTCAGTTGATAGCCTTCCCACCATCTAATGTCTGTCAAATGTAAAAAAAAGTGCAGGTGCACAGGAAGAGGGGAAAAAGAAAAGTGCCAATACCCAATGACCTTACTGATCCTCTTTGAACTTTGAGAACAAATTTCTCCATGGTGACTGCACCTTCAGAGGTCAGTGAGGGTTTGTTTGAAAGCTTATTTAGGTGTTATTAAAGCAATTGTAAACCACTTGGTGTTTTTTTTAGACCTGCAAGGTAAAAACATTGCATTGCATACTAGCACATTATGTGAAAATTACCTGAAAACGAAGCCCTCCAGCGATGCGATGTAATCGGGGGAGCAGTCCTTTACATTCCAGGTATCTGAAGGAATAGCCTGGGTTCCTATTGCTTCAGAGTGCATGCATCAATGACGTCGTTGGCTGCATGTAACCTAAATATCTCCTAAACATGCACTGTTTAGGAGATGTTTACAGTACCTATAGGTAAGCCTTATTATAGGCTTACCTATAGGTACAAATTATGCCTTTGAGTTGACTTCCTCTTTAACCACTTCCCGCCCGCCCTATAGGCAATTGACAGCGGGAAGGTGGTTACATTATCCTGACCGGACGTCATATGACGGCGGCAGGATAATGCGCTCTGCGCGCCCCCGCTCACTCTGACACACCGCATCTCCGATCTCGGCAAAGAGCCTACTGGTGTAGGCTCTTTACCATGTGCCCAGCTGTGTCCAATCACAGCTGGTCACATAGTAAACAGGAAGAGCCATTGATCAGCTTTCCTCAGTTCGTGCCTGACAGGCACGAGTAGAAGAGAGCCAATCTATAGCTCTCCTGATGGGGGGGGGGGGGTCTGTGCTGGTAATCAGAACATTGATTACTAGTGCAGACCCTTGGGGGGGGGTGCAACTAGAACCACCAGGGATGACCACCCATGACGCCAGGGATGCCCACCCATGACCCCAGGGATACCCACCTATGACCCCAGGGATGCCCACCATGGCCACCAGGGATGGCAATCAGGGCTCAGGGAGCCTGCCAGTGAGGCCCTCCCCATCAGTGCTGCACCCTATGCCATTTATCAGTGCCACCCACCAGTGCCCATTATTACCCACCAATGCCGCCTATCAGTGCCCATCAGTGCTGCCAATCAGTGCCACCTATCAGTGCCGCCTATCAGTGCCCATCAGTGCCGCCTATCAGTGCCCACCAATGCTGCATATCAGTGCTGCCTATCAGTGCTGCATATCACTGCCGCCTATCAGTGCCCATCAGTGCTGCATATTAGTACTGCCCATCAGTGCCTGTCAGTGCGGCCGTATCAGTGCTCCTCAGTGCAGGAAAAAAACGTATAAACAAAAATCTTTTTTTTTTTTCAAACTTTTTGGTCTTTTTTTATTTGTGTAGCAAAAAAGAAAAATCCTTGCAGTGATCAAATACCACCAAAAGAAAGCTCTATTTGTGGGGACAAAAAATACATAAATTTGGTGTAGGTACAGTGTTGCATGACCGTGCAATTGTCATTCAAAATGCAACAGCGCTAAAAGCGAACAATTGGCCTGGGCAGGAAGGGGGTGAAAGTGCCCTGTATTGAAGTGGTTGAGACCTGTTAATGTCTATAACCTGTCCAAAGTTCTACCTAAATAAAAAGTATCATCAACATACTTGTGTGATATCATGTTGGTAGACTGTACTATGTAACACAGGAAAAGATGACACTCACACTAAAAGTATCCATCTTACATCATTCTAATTGTGTCTGTTTTTTAGCCTGGGTTTTGTCTGGGGATTACTGTATACAGTAAATACTAGTGATTTCATATTCAAAGCCAAGAAATAGGAGAATGATACCACAAAGGCACAGGTGAAGAGCTATTTTTGGACAATTAAACTAGATACTGTAAAGCTGTGCTCAAAACTTTGCATACCCTGGCAGAAATCATGATGACCTTTTGGCATTGATATTAAGAATATGACTGATCATGACAAAAAAATAGGATAGCTAAGCCATTTAATATCAAATAGTTGTTGGGCTCCTTTTTAAATAATAATAACAGAAATCACCCAAATGACCCTAATGAAAAGTTTCCATCCCCTGGAATATTTGGCCCTGGTACAGACACACTGTAATGTTCTGGTACCTTTGGGTACCCTAATTACTCTTTCATAAGTGTATGCGCCCCACCATTCTCTTTTGGTAAGGTGCGCATACACCTTTAAGACTGATGCTGTCATCACTGAGCGCCGGACTGGATGGCTATTTAGATCGCCGGCTCTCACTCACATGTGTTCGTTCAAACTGCTTTGTGCCTTGATGCTAACCTGTCTTGAAGCTCACATGCTTGCAAGCATACCTCGCTGTCGGAACCACGCTGCGCTGATCCCTGTATCCCGCTACCGGATCATCCGCTCTTGCCGAACCTCTCCTCTGCTACATTGCTATTAGTGATAAGTACCCCACAGGGGAAACCTCTATAACCTTTATACTAAAGCTTACACTATCTAGCTCTGCATACTAAGGACTATTACTACATCTGCATTATCTAAGATTGCTAGCTCTTGAGCCTACTACCACCTGTTCTTGCACTGGGTTGATCTCTCTTGTATGTCCACCTGCTACTCTGTCATCTACTATCATACATGATTGCTAAACCTATCTGCATCCCATCTGCTACTATCTTACTTTCAAGAACATTTCCTTTCAAGTGTCTGTCATCTACCATCTCTACCCAACCTGTCTCTTCAGCCTATCATCACTGTGTTACTATATACATAAGTCACTCTAGGAAACATCTTATTGAGTGTGTGTATTTACTTGCTGAATTGAGATCATCCACACATGATGAGTCATTGAGAGTTGGGAATGGTGTCTCAGCGTTTCTCTACATGACTACTGAAGTGGAATATTTCTGCAGCTGAAAATCCACATCATACGTAAAACGCAGGGGCGTTACACACACAAGGTGACACACGCAGGTTAAAATGGCAAATAAAGGGTATTTGCTCACATCTGTGGCTTTTTAAATTGCAATTAGTGTCTGTGTATAAATAGTCAATGAGTTTGTTAGCTCTCACTTGAATGCACTGAGCAGGCTAGATACAGAGACGTAGGGAGCAGAAAAGAACTGTCAAAAGACCTGCATAACAAAGTAATGGAGCTTTATAACGATGGAAAGGGATATAAAAAGATATCCATAGCCTTGAATATGCCAGTCAGTACTGTTCAATCACTTATTAACCACTTAAGCCCCGGAAGATTTTACCCCCTTCCCGACCAGGGGGTATTTTGCGATTCGGCACTGCGTGAATTTAACGGACAATTGCGCGGTCATGCAATGCTGTACCTAAACGAATTTGACGTCCTTTTTTCCCCACAAACAGAGCTTTCTTTTGGTGGCATTTGATTACCTGTGCGATTTTTTGATCATGTGCTATAAACAAAAAAAAGAGCGACAATTTTGCAAAAATAACAATATTTTTCACATTTTTTATATGAAATTCCCCAAAAAATGGAAAAATCTAAATTTTTTTACATTTTTGGCCAATTTGTTTTCTGCTACATATGTTTGGTAAAAAAAAATCGCAATAAGCGTATTTTGATTGGTTTGCGCAAAAGTTATTGCGTTTACTAACTACGGGAAAGATTTTTGTCATTTTTGTTGTTTTTTTTTAACGAGTAATGGCGGCGTTCTGCGATTTTTTTTGCGGGACTGCGACATTGCGGCGGACAGATTGGACCCTTGACTGACATTTTTGACACTTTTGGAGGTACCAGTGACATTACTACAGTAATCAGTGCTATACATATGCACTGTTACTGTAATAATGACACTGACAGGGAAAGGGTTAACTTTATTGGAGAAGGAGGGGTTAAGTGTGTCCCTAGGGGCGTGCTTCTAACTGTAAAGGGGCGTGGCTTTTCATGTAACAGCAGAGATCTACGGTCCTACATAGCAGGACCGAATGATCTCTGCTGTTGCACAAGGGAGAATGACAGGCGGCTGTGTTTACATTAGCCGCCTGCCTTTCTCCCTCTGTAACTGACGATCGCGATTGACCGGCGGACATCGGGTCCGCCGGTCACTCACGCGGAGGTGTCCGTGAACGAGCGGGGGCGGTAACGCGCCTTTCGGCGGCGCGCGCTCGCCCCCTATTTGCTCACAGGCGAGTGACGTACCGGTACGTCACTTTGCCTGCACGGGGCTGAGTATATGTACTTGCGGCGGTCGGCAAGCGGTTAAGAAGTGGAAAATACCAAACCAGGTATCAGATAGACCAAGAAAGATCACAACTGGCAGAAGAAATGTTTGGGATACAAGGAAAAACCCACTGGTAACCTCAAGAGAAATACAGACTGCTCTGGAAAAAGATGGCGTGGTTGTTTCAAGGAACACAATACGACAATACTTGAACAAAAAGGGATGCATGGTTGGGTTACTAGAAAGAAGCCTTTACTGCGCCAATGCCACAAAAAAAGCCTGTTTACAAAATTTGCAACAGCACCTTGACACGCCTCATTGGGCTTGTTTGTAGAATTGGCACAGTAAAGGCTTGTGTCACCTTGTGAGTCTGTATCAAAACCACAAAGTTCAGGGGATGTAAACTTTTGATGAGAGTAAATTAGGCGATTTCTGTTATCATTATGATTTAAAAAGGAGCCAAACAACTATTTGATAATAAATAGCTTAATATGATCACCAAGACAGTTTTTTAGCATGATCAGTATTTTCAGTATCAATGCCAAAATTTCTCAATTTCTGCCAGGGTGTGCAAACTTTTGAGGACAACTGTATACATAGGCAGATATTATTATTATTAGTATATTAAACAGATGTTGGTTACACAGTAAAGATGTAGTATTTGCTATCTTTAAACTCTCTCATTTTCTTCCAGTGGCTCCCCAGGAGAATAATGTGAAGTTCACAATCTGTGGATCAGACCAAGTGATGTGTTCTCTGAATTTATTGAAGTTTTACCCCCAAACTATTTTCATTACATGGACACAAGGAGAAGGAAAAAAAGAAACTTTAAACTCAACCAAGAAAATAATTCAGACCAATGATGAGAAAACCTTTGATGCTATAAGTGAGTGTATGGTTCCCCTGCAATATTTAAAGTCCTTGGTGCGTGTGACCTGGACACACGTGTCCTTAAAGGAGCCTGGAACTCGAGACCTCCATATGACAGGTATTACAACTTACAGAGCAGTCATAATAGAATTGTTCTGCAAAATAGCAGTGTTAACCACCACCTGCCGTTGTAGTGTCAAATGATGGGCAGGCAGCTGCACTCTCGTTCTGGGATGACGTCATATGATGTTGTCCCACTCTCACAGCGATTGCGCACCCGCAGTGCGGCGATCGGTGGTGCACTCTGTCCCATCAGAGACAATGACGAGGCTCTTTACCCATGTGATCAGCTGTGTCCAATCACAACTGATCACATGTAAACCAGGAAAAGCCGATCAGCGACATTTCCTCACAGGGGAGATCTGCACTGATAATGAGGGCATTGATCATCAGTGCAGCCCCAACAGTGCCCAGCAGTGATGCCAATTAGTGCTGCCAGTCAGTGCCCATCAGAGCTGCTCATAAGTACCGCCTATCAGTGCCCACCAGTGCCACCTATCAGTGCCGTATATCAGTGCTGCCAATCAGTGCCCATCAGTGCTTCATATTAATGCCTCCTCATCAGTGCCACCTCATCAATGCCTATCGGTGCAGCCTCATCAGTGCCCATCAGTCCAGTCTCTTCAGCACACATCAATGAAGGAGAAAAAAATTACCTATTTACAACAATTTATAACATAAACTTTTCAACTCTTCAAACTTTTCGGCCTTTTTTCATTTTTTTAGCAAAAAATAAAAAACCCAGTGGTGAATAAATACCACCAAAAGAAAGCTTTATCTGTCTCCAAAAAAATGTAAAAATTTTGTTTAGGTACAGCATTGCAAAACCACGCAATTGTCATTCAAAGTATGACAGCGCTGAAAGCTGAAAATTGGCCTGGGCAGGAGGGGGGTAAAAGTGCCCGGTAGGCAAGTAGTTAAATTGGGTTTTCTCCCTAAAGAACCTAAACTGTAGAACATTTAGTTTACTAAGCAACGCGTATCAGAAAAAAATGTAATTTATTTTTCATTAAATACAAATTTTCCCTATTTTTTATCCATTTGCCCACCTGGGCTGCCAATGTCTAGATGCAGTTACTCCAGCATCGGCTGCATATCATTGCTCTGGATTGGCTTCCTGATAGTGACAATGGTGGGCAAAGACTCCATCAGGCGGTACATGTGATATGGTAACAGTGCAGGGACACAGTAGGACAAATGGGATGCTCGCACAACGGAATTGAAAATCCAAGTAAAAACCTTTATTGCAGTAGAATCCACCAAACACATTCACAGGAGCTGGGAACATATGTTAATGCGTTTCACGCTGAACTTTGCTTAATCATAACATGAACATCAGCATGAAACGCGTTAACATTTGTTCCCAGTTCCTGTGACTGTGTTTGGTGGGAAAAAATGTATTGGAAAAAATCCCAATAAGTGTATATTGATTAGTTTGCATAAAAGTTATAGCATGTAAAAACTATGGGATATATTTATGGCATTTGTATTTATTTATTTTACTAGTAGTGGCGGCGATCGGCAACTTGTAGCAGGACTGCGATATTGCTGAGGATAAATCGGACACTAACTTGACACTTTTTTGGAACCAGTGACATTAATACAGTGATCAGTGCTAAAAACAAATTCACTGCCACTGTACTAATGACACTGGCAGGGAAGGGATTAACATCTAGGGAGATTAAAGGGTTACATGTGTTCTTAGGGAGTGCTTTCTCACTGTATGGGAGGAGGTGCTTGTACTGTGGGAAAGCAAAGAGCCGTGTTTCTTCTTAGCAGAAACAAAAGATCACTACCTTCTCTTGTCACAGAACGGCAATCTGCCTTGTTTTCATAGGCAGATCGCCATTCTGCCTGTGCCTTAAATGATTGGCAGGCCCTGTCAGACATCGCGTCTGCCGGACCCGCAGATGTGCACCTGCTGTGTCCAAGCTGTGTCCAAGCGCCCTAGACCCAGAAGTGCAGAATCACGTACCTGTACGTGATTCTGCGCACAGAAGCCGCCACCCCGCAGTAAATGTACGTGGAGCGTTTGACAAGAGGTAAAAGAAGAATTTTTACCTTTTGTAAAAAAATGAATAAATGCACCCACATTTTTTTTTTTGCTTCTTTTTTTGCAATAAAAGTGAAAAAAATAAAATAAATAAAATAGAATAAAAAATGTTTTATGGGGTCCGCTCCCACGCGTCGGTACGTTATCGGTGCTTGCACCGCACATGTGAAATATCACCACAAACATCAGATTAAGAGCAATGGTTCTAGCACCAAACCTCTTGTGTAAATCTAAAGTGGTAACCTGTAAAGGCTTCTCAATGCATCACCTATGAATAATATAATGCACAGGTTGTCACCGTTGCATGGGCATACGCAGTTTTGAAGTGCGACATGTTTGGTATCATCATCTTTTATATTTTACCAAACAATTAGGTATTATATTGTGTTTTTGTGCATTCAAATTTATTAAATTGTATTCCCCCCCCCCCCAAAAAAAAAATGCCCTCCATTATATTCTCTAGGGTCTCTGCTTAAAAAGTATATAATGTTTGGGGGTCATTTCCTAGCAAAAAATAAATTACACATTTTTTTACAGGTAAACAAAAAGTATCAGAATAGGCCTGGTCTTCAAGTATTTAAAGAAGAATTCAAGCCAAATATAATTATATTTAGGATAGAGTGGGGAGGGGTTGGAAAAGTCAATTTGATTAGCTAAAAATTCAGTCAAATTGACACTGAACATTATCCCGTATGGAGCACTCACTCGCACCAGGCAGAGGGTATTCAGTACAGAATTATGCTCTATGTCCTCAGTGCTGGGATCAGGCACCAACTATTGTGTGTGCTAGGACTTATTTTACGTATGGATTTTAGTATATCAATGGTTTTACGCTATGAGATTTTCTGTTTTCTGCTGATTCTTAACCATATAATGGATATAGTATGAATGGCGGTGTCAGCTCCTGGAAAAGTAATAAGCACTAAAGACTCGCCTATTAAATTAAGGGGTCTTATGGTCTTGTGACTGCTTGTCTAATTTGGTGAATCTTCCACAGCATGATCTAACAATAGCACAAAGTGGGAGATGGAGTGGCATGGGGTCAATTGGTATAACACGGAGCATGCTGCACTGTTTGCATACCTAATTTAGACTACAAACTGTATTTTTGTCTTACCGTAAAATTCTTTTCTCTGATGTTCATTGACGGACAAAGCTCCAGATCTTCTTGGCCCTTGGTTTTATGCTGCCCCCTACAGGAGTAAGACACTAGGCGGAAAAAAGTTTGACTACGGCTATAGGGCAGTCCCAGGGGGTATACTCCCACTTCCTGCTATAGGTCATCAGTTTTGTAACAAGCAGTGTCAGAAGTACATAAAACCCAACTCAATAGAGGGGTGGGTGCTGTGACCGTCAATGAACATCAGAGAAAAGGATTTTACGGTAAGACAAAAATACAGTTTTCTCTTTCGTTCATTGATGGACACAGCTCCAGATCTTCTTGACCCTTGGGACGTCCATAAGCAGTGTCAACATGAGGGGTGGGAAGAACACAGCAAGAAACACACTTCCCAAAGGCTAAACATAGCCAACCAGGTAAAATAGGAGCTCACCTGACAAAAACACCCTGAAAGAGGACCAATCTTCTCCAACAGCAGCCTGAAAAACCTAAAAGAAGCATCCACAGATGCCAACACATCCACCTTATAAAATGTTGTGAAAGTGTGCACGGACGACCAGGTGGCCCCTTGCAAACATGCACTACCGACAGCCTGATGAAGGAAGGCCCAAGAGAAACTAAGCACCCTCGTAGAATGCACCTTAACAGGGAAAGGAGGATCCTTACCCTTTATGGAATAGGCCTGCACCACTGTCTGCCTGATCCATCTAGAAATGGTGGCAGCAAACACGGCCAGCCCCTTATGGGGTCCATCCTTAAGGACAGATAAAGAATCAGATTTTTGGAACAACTCAGTCGCCACCAGGTACATCCTGATTGCCCGAACCACATCCAAAGAATGTAAGGCAATTTCTTTAGGATGCTTAGACTTAGGACATAAGGAAAGCAACACAATGTCTTCATTTAAATTGAAACCAGAGACAACTTTAGGAAGGAACGACTGGCAGGGACGAAGCACCACTTTGTCTTCGTGAACCACCAGATAGGGCGAACAACAAGACAACACAGCCATCTTTGACACCCTGCGGCAGAAGTAATAGCCACCAAGAAGGCTACCTTCGGCTCCAAAGTAAGCTCACATATATTTTCAAAAGGCAGTTTCTGAAGAACCGACAGCACCAAATTTAGGTCCCACAGAGGTAACGAAGACCTCACCGGGGCAGCCAGGTGCGGATCCCCTGAACAAAAGTGTGAACCAAGGAATTTGTGGCCAATGGGCGCTAAAAGAAAATCACCAGGGCCGAAATCTGGCCTTTGATGGTACCCAAGGCCAAACGCTGATCTACAGCAACAGAAACCCCCTGAGACTCACACCACGCAATGTATGCAATGTGTGTAAATCTTCCTAAAGTAGATTTTCTAGCTTTTAACAGCATAGGAATCACTGATTCAGACACCCCTCTATCCTTCAGCACCTGGCTTTCAATAGCCAAGCCATTAAAGTCAGCGACTGTAAAGCAGGATGGAAGATTGGCCCTTGAGCTAAAAGATCTTCTCTGAGAGGGAGTCTCCAAAGGACATCAGTGACCAGCTGTACCAGGTCTGCGTACCAAGTCCTGCGAGGCCAGTCCGGGGCCACTAGGATGATTGGAATCTCTTCTGCCTCGATTCTTCGCAGGAGTCTAGGCAGAAGAGTTATTGGAGGAAATGCGTATATCAGACTAAACTGGCCCAAGGGGCCACAAGAGCATCTGTGGATCTCAAGACTTTGCTACGAATCAGGGACACCTCCGGGTGGAGAGACCATTCTCTGTGATCCAACGTCTGCCAACTGAGGTAGTCCACCTGCCAATTTTCCACCCCTGGAATATGCACAGCAGAGATGGCTGGAACAAGGTGTTCTGCCCACCTTAGAATGCCGGCTACTTTCAGGGCTGCTAGGGCACTTTTGGTGCCCCCTTGATGATTGACATATGCCACAGCCATGGCATTGTCCGATGGAATCCTTACCGGGCACCCCTGCAGATGATCTGTTCATTGGGTCAGGCAAAGCCTGATCACCCAAATTTCCAGGATATTGATCGGTAGGATAGACTCCTTCAGAGTCCAAACTCCCTGAGCACAATCTGTGCCCAAGACACCTCCCCACCCAGACAGGCTGGCATCCGTGGTAATCACCATCCAGTACAGGGGGAGAAAGGATTTTCCCTGTCGATGCGCCAAAGAGCAGAGCCGCCAGATCAGGGATCGCCTTGTACCCCAGCTTCACAGGATCAGATTGTCTAGAGACTTTGGGTTCTTGTTCCATTTGGCAAGAATCTCCTTTTGAAGAGATCTGGTATGTAACTGAGCAAACTGAACCACCTCGAAGGTGGAGACCATCAAGCCCAGTACTTGCATACAAGTTCTGAGAGATGACCGCCGACGGGACAACAGGAGCTGTATCGCATCCTGCAACTTCTGGAGTTTCACCTCCAGAAGAAACACCCAGGTGAGGCCGTGTCCAGGGTCAGGCCCACATAGTCCAGCTTGGTGGATTGGACCAGAACAGATTTTTGGAAATTCAGTTTCCAGACGAACTCTTGCAGAGTTTGCACCGAAATGTCCAGACTGTCTTTTAAGGCATTCAGAGGTCGAAGGAGGTCGTCCAAGTACCCCTGTACCACAATCCCCTTCTGCCTGAGCAATGCTAACACTGGGGCCAAAACTTTTGTGAATACCCGAGAAGCTGAGGAGAGACCAAAAGGTAATGCCATAAATTGACAGCGCTCCTTGCCCACGGCAAAGCAAAGGAAACGCTGATGCCTGACATATATTGGGATATGAAGGTAAGCATCCTTGATATCGATAGAGGTCAGGAAATCCCCTTGATGAAGGGATGCCACGAACACGGACTCCATTCGAAATTTCTGAACCCGCACAAAGCAGTTCAAGGCTTTGAGGTCCAGAATTGGATGGACCTTGCCTTCCTTCCTGGGAACAGTAAATAGGTTTGAATAAAACCCCTGAATGCATTCAGATTCCGGGAACCAGTACAATGACCCCCTGTGAAAGCAGATCCTGTACCGCCCCAAGAAGACCTCGTAGGCGATCTGGGGTGAAACGCAGGTTCGAAGGGAGGAACCTTGCTGGAGGCAAGGACCAGAACTCATCTTGTACCCTGACTTAATCAACTTGTGGACCGATTTGTCTTGAATCAAGGAGGTCTACGGATCCGGAAAAAAGCAAAGATGTCCCCCCCACCCCAGATACAGGTGAGGGCGCCCCAGGCAGAAGTGGGCTTGTCTGCAGTCCCGGAGGAACCTGCTCTTGACTTACCAGGCCAGGGCCTCTTGGAACCCCCCGCGGGGTTATTGGCGGATTTTGATCCCTGGTCCTTAGATCTCGAGGGACGAAAGGACCGCTTATGGGCCGAGAAGAAAGGGCCACGTTTGCGATGAGACTCTTTGCTCCTGGTAGTCTGTGGAAGCAGAGTACTCTTACTTCCAGTAAGACCCTTAATGATCTCTTCCATGGAAGCTCCGACAAGCGGTCTCCTTCAAAAGGGAGATCAGTCAATACTTTCTTGGAAGCCTGGTCCACTGACCAGTATTTTCAGCCATATCATGCAGCGAAGAGTCACCGCTGTCACAGACACCCTGCAGGCTAAGGGGGCCGCATCCAAAGAGGCATCATAGATATAATGCAACCCCTGGACCAACTGGTCCACCAGCTCCGCCAGGTCAGGAAGGGACTGTCGCTCACTGACTCAAGACAATGTTGTCCAAATAGGTGGGAAAAGGAAACACCTTTGCCGCTTTGGAGTCTCTGTGGGTACCAAACTGCACCTGCACAGCCAACGCAGCGATAGCTGCGTCCTCCAATTTCAAAGGTTTCCCACACCAATACAATCAGAGCATCCACTAGTGCTTTTTCATGTGTGGCTGTAGTGGAAGAGGAATCGGCCTCACTATCAAAGCACTCTGGGTGCATGGACGCAGACCCAGTAGAGTGACTTGCGTCCGTGGCGACCAAATCAACCTAAGAATCTGAGGAGACAGGTGAAGGCGGAGCACGCTTTTTGCTCGTCCTATTTTGGAGGGCCATATATACTTTGGACACCAGTGACTGCAGGACCGCCATCATAGCAGACAAGGCAGACTGGGACCCCGCGGGCCCCACAGCCCCTGAGAGGGGGTCAGGTGGTGACACGTGCTGCAGGGACTCCATGGGTTAACCTAAGAACCGCCAGCAAGAAGTGTAAAAATTGTTGTTAAAAATTCCCCCACCACTGCATCAGCGGCACCACAAGTCCCAGCACACCAATTACCACTAAAGCAGAAAGAGGGAGCCATTTAGCACCCACAGGGACTCACCAGCCCCTCCTCAGATGCAAAGCCAGAGAGTCAGCCTGCACTCTGTACGGCAATCAAGGAGAAAGAGGAAGTTCAGGAACTGCCACTAGAGGCCCAACGCCGATTCACTGCTCCATAGGCTTCAAAAACATGGCCGCCGCATGATAGCAATGGGAAACTAAAAAAAAATGGCCGCCAGACTACATAAACATGGGCGCCGATGATACAGCAGTCATCCACTGCAAACACATGGCTTACGGGACCACCAGAGGATCCCCAGGTAAACTTGGACAGTAAGAGGAGACCCCGCTCGGGACCCCCACCAGGACAAACCCCCCAAAAACCATGTTTTGCGTAGCCTGCGGTGCCCCCCAGCACCTGTTTGACACCCCCAAACAGAAAACAGGCATGGCCACCCCGGGAGGGGGAAGTGGGGATGAGGCTAGGTGTGGGTGAAAGGGGGGTGGTCCGCAGAGGGACCTAGTGAGGGGGAGAAAAATGAGGGAAGGAAGGGCACTCGGGGGTCTGACCAACCCAGGAAGGGGCCTACGTCCACCCTGAAAAACCACCAGAAGAGAGGGGGACACTACTCACCACACCTTGGGACCAGGCGGGCACCGCTCCAGGCAGACCACCGCACCATCTTGGAATGGGGGTGCTGTGGGCCAGAGGCCAGGGCTATGTGTCCTCGGGAGGCATTTAACTTGTCGGCCAGCCCCTGTCCAGTGGGGCTGTGTTGTGGCCGACCAAACGCAGGAGAGCTAAGTTCGGATTGCACTGGCTGGCCAGACCGGTAAGACCGTAAGGATCTAGAATATCCAGTCCGTCGCCCAGTTCGGCAGTTGATTGTAGTTCACACAGAAACAGAAAATAATGAAAGAAGAAAAAAATTCAGTTTAAAAAAGGAAAAAATTCCAGGACCAGAGATCCCAGCAAGGAACTAGGGCCTTACTCCTAACTAGGCAGAAAAAAACTGAAGACCTATATAAAAAAATTAAAGGAACACTTTGAAAACACATCAGATCTGATATGGACTGGGAAATGTGTTAGGAATGAAAGAATGCCACATTATTTGATGGAAATTAAAATTATCACCCTTCAGAGGCAGTGACGGCTGGTGCTCAAATATTTTGGGGGTGGGGGCGCAAACAGAAAAATGTAATAGGCAGTGCTTCGTGGCAAAAAACATGGTAAAAAATTGCGTGACTTTGAGGACTCAATGGTGCCTCATTGCAGGATACCTGAACTCCCACATTCCTCCCAGCTCCAGCATCTGCTTAACACCACTGTATCACAAAGCCCTGCCCTTTATATATTACTTTAGAAGTTGGTTCTTGGCCAAAATCCAGTATAAAGTATTATACTGAGGTCTGAGAAAACTAGGGGACATATATTTAGCTAAGAAAAACTCTAAAAATCACCCCCTAAACTACCACCTCATCGCTAACTACCTTATCAGAGGCTGAACTGTTCTACATCCGGTGACCGAGTCTTGCACTGCCGGTGCCAGCACCATTAAGGGCCTTTACTCATTTATGAATAAGTAATAGTTTAGTAAGTCAGATTCAGATTCTGCATAAGAACTTTTTTTTTGGGTCCCCTGCTGTACAACACATACAGGATACATCACGTATATGCAAGAGGGGGGGGACATTTACATTTAATGTCATTCTACGGCTCCAGTGTGGACTTATATTGTTCAGTCCCCAGAGTCCCCTCAAAACTTCATATCTACTTGGAACATAGACTATAAACATGGATGGTGATACAATGTACACTGCATACTAGACACAGAGAGTGACTGCACAGCATGCATACAGGGTGGTGAGAGCAGAGGAGGGCATTGAAGTTTTGGGGATGCTAAGGCAAGGACAAAAAGTTGATGAGTCTAGAACTCTCACCTGACCAAACACCAAGCTCAGAATTGGGTGCAGCTGCACAAACAGGGGCTCTGAGTCTGGATCGGGGTCACTGTCACTGCTCTTGGCCGGAGGAAGGTCACTGACTTTGGTTGGCTGGGTGGAAGCTCCTTCTGAAACCTTATCAGCCTCTTTCTTCTTGGTTCTCTGTTCATTTCTAGTCTCTTGCTGTTCCTTAGGATTGGGAGACACCAGCCTGGGACTAGGTGTGTGTTCCCTAGGACTGGGCGGTTAGTCCCTGGGACTGGAAGGTTGCTGCCTAGGACTGTGTGAGTGGTGCCTGGAACTGGGAGACTGCTGCTTGGGACTGGGAGTCTGCCTAGGTGGAGTCATATGCTGGTGACTAGGATGAGGGTGGTGAGTGGGGGTCTGTGGATGGTGGCTTTGATAATTAGGATGGTGCTGAATATGACTATGGTGGTCAGCGGTTGGGCTGCTGGAGTGATAGTACCTGGAAGGGTACTAGGAATAAATGGAAGGGTACTGATGTGGATTAGCGGGGTACTGGACATATTGCGGGCTGCTGGGGTGTCTAGGCTTTCGTGCCCCCTCCTGCGGAGGGAATCTTCTCATTATTTGGGGGCTTTTGGTCCTCCGTGGCGATTGCTGTCTCCGTCCCCCAGCAAGTCCACTCTCCCTGGGGTGGCATAGAGGCCTCCTGAAGCTTGGATCAGTCTCATGGGGCAGCTGGTATCTGTGATGAACTCTCCTGTTCTCCCCAGTGCTCAGCACAGAGCTGCCGCTGTCGTTCATTGCTCTGGATCCTGCTCAGTCCTGCCATAGGATGCTCAGCAGCACACGGAGAGCTGAGGCATAGACATCTTCTACTGGCCACATCTGTTCAGTACCACGGTGCCAGTGACAGCTCCAGCACAGAGCTTGAATGGGAGGGAGAAGGGAGCTGGAGTGGGAAGGGAGGAGCGGATCAGAGGTGGAGAGCTGAGATCTGCTGAGTTGTAATGTTACAGTTTCCTGGAATTACTCACAGAGTGACGCCCGGCCCAAGCACTGCCCATACGACGTCGGACGTCCTGATTGGTCCAGGCTGGACCAATCACAGGACAGCAATCGGGAGTGGTGAGAGTGTTCGGGCGCATCGCTCTGCACCCGGAGGACACTCTAAAAGGCAGCCAATCACCTTACAAGAAAAGAGGCACATGATGCCAAAACCCCCACCCCTCCCATAGCCAGCGATGTGTCTGGCGCCCCGCTCCCATATTAAAGGTAAGGTACACTTTTTTTTATGCTGATTTTACGGTGACTAGCTTTAGGGGGGCGGCGCCCCTGCGCCCCCTATTGACCAGCCGCCACTGTACAGAGGGCTGAATTCAAAGACACCCGAAAATCAAAGTGAAAAAATTATGCAACAGGGTAGTCCAATTTGCTGAAATTTCATTGCAGGAACTCAAAATGGTATTCAGTATTTTTTATGGCCCCCACCTGCTTGTATGCATGTCTGACAAGGCTGGGGCATGCTCCTAATGAGACAACGGATGGTGTCCTGGGGTATTTCCTCCCAGATCTGGCCATCACTGAGCTCCTGAACAGACTGAGGTGCAACCTAGTGGCGTTGGATGGACCGACACATAATGTCTCTGAGATGTTCTATTAGATTTAGGTCAGGGGAGCATGGGGGACATTCAGTGGTATCATTTCCTTCATTCTCCAGGAACTGGATGCATATTGTCACCACATGAGGCCGGCCATTGTCTTGCACCAGGAGGAACCCAGGACCCACGGCACCAGTGCAGGGTCTGACAATGGGGATTTCTTTCCGATATCTAATGGCAGTCAGGGTGCCATTTTCTAGCCTGTAGAGGTCATTGCGTCCTTCCATGGATATGCCTCCCCAGACCATCGCTGACCCACCACCAAACCGGTCATCATCCACAGCATCTCCACAGCTTCTCCAGACCCTTTCACTTCTGTCAAATGTGCTTAGGGCGAACCTGCTCTCATTTGTGAAAAGCAAAGGACACCAGTGGTGGACCTGCCATTTCTGGTGTTCAATGGCAAATGCCAATCGAGCTCTACGGTGCAACTCCGGTCCTCAGGGCACACTAACAGGCCAGTTTTTAAGTATTACCTTGGGGAAATGCAGACTAGAATACTGCAATCACTGAGCAGCAAATTATATCACCTGTGATATATTTCAGTTTTCCTGCAAACCTAGCTGTTAGTGTGCCCTGAGGACCAGAGTTGAGAAACACTGCACTAGAGGATGTAGGGCCCTCAGACCACCCTCATGAAGTCTGTTTCTGATTGTTTGGCCAGAGACATTCACACCAGGGGCCTGCTGGAGGTCATTTTGTAGGGCTCTGGCAGTGCTCATCCTGTTCCTCCGTGCACAAAGGGGCAGATAATGGTTCTGCTGATGGTTTAAGGACCTTCCACGACCCTGCCCAGCTCTATTAGAGTAACTGCCTGTCTCCTGGAATCTCCTCCATGCTCTTGAGACTATGTTAGAAGACACAGCAAACCTTCTGGCAATGGCGCGTATTGATGTGCCATCCTGGAGGAGTTGGACTGCCTGTGCAACCTCTATAGGGTCCAGGTATCGCTTTATGCTACCAGTAGTGACACTGACCCTAGGAAAATGCAAAACTAGTGAAAATCAGTCAGAAAAGCGGAGTAGGGGGAAAAAAAAGTCAGTAGACTCCACCCGTAAAACCATTCCTGTTTTGGAGGTCCTCTCATAGTTTCCCATCTAGTGCACCTGTTGGTAATTTCATTAACACCAAAGCAGCTGAAACTGATTAACAACCCCCTTTTCTACTTAACTGAACAGATCAATATCCTAGGAGTTTACTTGACTATATGCTATACTCTGATTTAAAAAGTGATCCTTTAATTTTTTGAGCAGTGTGTATAGTGTGTGTATATATATTTTTATAGCCCTGTAGCTTGTTAACATTCAGAATGATGGATGGATGGACAGACAGATGGATGGATAGATAGACAAGTAGATATTTAGATAGATTGGATGGATAGGTAGATAGGATTCAAAGGATGGATGGATAGATATTATAGTGTTTAATATTTCTGATTTGATTTGCAGATTTGACCTGGCACCCTGTGATAGACAAAATAGAGGAACTCACATTATTTGAGAACACAAATGCCAGATTGCAATATAAAATCTCTAACTATTTCCCAAATGATCTTACCATTAAGTGGTATAAGAATGGAACTCTGCTTTCTCTTGATACATCGGGATATAAGCAAGATATTACCGAGGCTCAGAAACAGCCAGATAACACATTCGGCTGTATAGTAAGTCTACAGTTCAGACCATCAACCCAAGAAGACCAGGGGTCAGAGTTCACCTGCAGAGTGGAGCATCCCAGTATGAAGATACCTATAGAGAGGAGCACAGGACAAATACAAGTTAATGGTGAGTTTCTCGTAAAGTGTCACATCAAGATAGCAGGCATTGGCCACAGTGCAGGTGCATGGTCATCCAGTGCCCAGGACAAAGCTGGGAAATTTACAAACCCTCCCCTCAGCACTTGTGTATCAGCAGTGTCACTGAAATAAAAAATGTCCCTGAGCCGATGGTGGCACTTGAAAAAACAACACTACAAAGCTCTTTCCCCATTAGAGAGCTCTTCCATCATCCCCTCCCCATCACTAAAGAGCCCTTCTCCTATCCAACCAGTCAACCAGTGCAGAGTTCTTAACTCAACCCCTCCCCGCCCCCCACACACACTTTAATGCCCCCCACCCCCCTATTACAGAGCTCTTACCCAGAGGCGTACCTAGGGTCTCCAGAGCCCTTGGCGAGGAGCTGTATCGGCGCCCCCCCCTGAGAAAGAGAGAAAGAGCGTTTGACAGAGAGAGACAGAGGGGGAGGGTTTGACAAACAGAGAGAGAGGGGGGGTGACAGAGAGAGAGAGAGAAGGGGTGACAGAGAGAGAGAGAAGGGGTGACAGAGAGAGACAGAGAGAAGGGGCTGACAGGGAGAGAGAGAAGAGAGAGAAGGGGGTGACAGTGAGAGAGAGAGGGGGGTGACAGTGAGAGAGAGAGGGGGGGTGACAGGGAGAGAGAGGGGGTGACAGGGAGACGGGGGGGTTGACAGGGAGAGAGCGGGGTTGACAGGGAGAGAGCGGGAGTGACAGGGAGAGAGAGAGGGGGTGACAGGGAGAGAGAGATGGGGTGACAGGGAGAGAGAGAGGGGGTGACAGGGAGAGAGAGATGGGGTGACACAGAGAGAGAGAGAGGGGGTAACAGGAAGAGAGGAGGGGGTGACAGAGAGAGAGAGAGGTACAATGCAGACACAGATGACAAAAGACAAAGTGAGGAAAGGTACAAATAATGAAAAATTAAATTAATGGATTAAATAAATATATAAAGTATATAAAAGTACCCACTCGCTCAGAGATGAGCGGAACTCAAATGGCAAAACTACAGCATACAAAAAAGATTGGGACAACAAAAAGGCAGAGTAACAGGAAATCATATGTACCGTATATTATAGGGTCTCCTCACAACTTATCTCCGATGTGTCTGGCTTGTCTGGCTTGTAGGCAAGGAAGATAGCATTCTCGTGGCATAATCTGCACTCGACCGTACGCTGTACAAACACAGATGGAAATGAGGAAAGACAGTCACATATTCTCAAGCTTCAACAGCGGGAGGCTAAGTGCTTCAAATGAAAGTATCAGTTGCGTGATTACATGCAGCCAAGTATCGTACCAACACAGACAGCGCCCAGCTGACCCGACCTCAGATTCCTCTGATAAGTCAGGAACCACTCACAGTAACAGGCTGTGGCAGCACCTATAGATCAGACCAGACCATGATGGGAGGATTCTAAGACAATATCCCCCCGGACAATATCCCCCCGGACAATATCCCCCCGGACAATATCCCCCCGGACAATATCCCCCGGACAATATCCCCCCGGACAATATCCCCCCGGACAATATCCCCCCTGGACAACATCCCCCCGGACAATATCCCCCCAAGACAACATCCCCCCGGAAAATATTCTCCCTGGACAATATCCCCCTAGACAATATCCCCCCCCCAACCCTAACCCTATGTCCCGGGGGATATTGCCCGGGGGATGTTACCCTTAAATCTTTTCCTGATTTAGCTGTTAATTCTAAAAAATTAATTTTTAGCATATCATTAGACTCATCTAAATGGGATTTTTTTGTTGATTTCCAGTGACCCCCACTGTAACAGATCCAGTGAGATTAACCCTTTGTGAATCTGGGGAGGTGCTCTGCTCTTTACACCTTAAGAAATATTCTCCAAAAAACATTGATTTTACATGGAGCTTTGATGGATACTACATAGACCGACCATCACAGAGAACCCTTCTAGTGGATGATAACGGGGAGATGTTCGGTGTTATCAGTGAGATTAGAATTCCCTCCGATTACATGCAGCCAAGTATCGTACCAACACAGACAGCGCCCAGCTGACCCGACCTCAGATTCCTCTGATAAGTCAGGAACCACTCACAGTAACAGGCTGTGGCAGCACCTATAGATCAGACCAGACCATGATGGGAGGATTCTAGGACAATATCCCCCCGGACAATATCCCCCCGGACAATATCCCCCCGGACAATATCCCCCCGGACAATATCCCCCCGGACAATATCCCCCGGACAATATCCCCCCGGACAATATCCCCCCTGGACAACATCCCCCCGGACAATATCCCCCCAAGACAACATCCCCCCGGACCAGAGGCGTAACTAGAACCTTCAGGGCCCCGATGCAAGAAACCATGAAGGGCCCCCCAGACCCCTGGCCGGGGCCCTTCCCTTCAAGCCCGGGGCTCTTCCCACTAATCCTGGGGCTCTTTAATCTCATTGCATGGCCTTTTATTATGGTCCCGCATCAGGATCCTTTCACAAGTTCTGCAATGGGCCCCCTTCCTGCAATCTTGGGGCCTCCCCACAGTGGTGAAATGCCAGGGCCCGGTCGCAAGTGTGACCTTTGAGATCCTAGAAGTTCACCCACTGGTTTGCTACTGGGCCCCCTGGAGCATGGGGCCCGGCAGCGATTGCAACCCCTGCAACCCCTGTAGTTACGCCCCTGCCCCGGACAATATTCTCCCTGGACAATATCCCCCTAGACAATATCCCCCCCCAACCCTAACCCTATGTCCCGGGGGATATTGCCCGGGGGATGTTACCCTTAAATCTTTTCCTGATTTAGCTGTTAATTCTAAAAAATTAATTTTTAGCATATCATTAGACTCATCTAAATGGGATTTTTTTTGTTGATTTCCAGTGACCCCCACTGTAACAGATCCAGTGAGATTAACCCTTTGTGAATCTGGGGAGGTGCTCTGCTCTTTACACCTTAAGAAATATTCTCCAAAAAACATTGATTTTACATGGAGCTTTGATGGATACTACATAGACCGACCATCACAGAGAACCCTTCTAGTGGATGATAACGGGGAGATGTTCGGTGTTATCAGTGAGATTAGAATTCCCTCCGATTGTTTAAAGTTTCCCGTACGAGTCACCTGGAGGCAAGAATCTATGGCAGAACTTCAATGCTCAGAGCTGCAGAGAACAGGTAAGAACATATCTACACAATGAACAACACAGAACACAAACCTAACACATTTACATCAGGAAAGCAAAAAAAAAATAGGTATGATCAAATCAGAGTTTAAAATATAATTACAAGCAATTTTTCCAACATAAAAACGTAATCAGGTATCCCGCTTTATTAATTAATATGTTTCAAATGTAATATTTTTGGGTGACACATATTTGATTTCAACATTTGATTGGCTGTGGATAATAATAATAACTCAGGAATGGTAGATAAGCAATGGAGCAATGAAATGATTCTGCCTACACATGTTTAAAAGAATTGTGTGCATCTAACCTGCCCTAAACAGGACAATTACCATATCTAAATGTAGTTTGCTAGGTAGTAAAAAATCCCAAGCTGATTTATAATGCTGATATTCTCATGAGCTCAGTGTTGCTGTGGCTTCTGCCGAATGTCAATAGTCGTCTCTAAAATCTCTGGTAATAGAAGGAGAGGACACACTAATGCTGGTGTAGCGCTACCACGGCAGGAGCAGCTTGGTATACTCTTTTGCTTTATCTCTTCAGCCAGGCATGCAGTATTTTTCACAGCCAGACACACACTTAAACTTGTTTCTTGAATAATCAGTCTAGGGGTTTTTGTTGATTTTGATGGGTTTTTTTAGAACTTGGATAGGGAAGGGTAGATAGTGGGATACTCCAGATTCAAGCTAATTACAGGAGGACAACTGCTTTAACTTGACTGTGAAATTCCTATTTTCAGCAACATGCACTCTTGAGCAATTCTTCTATTAGACAGACTATTGCTCTTCAGGACACTAGCAAGTATCCCCTTTCTGCTGTACCCAGTAACTGACTTTCCTAGCCAAGAGGGGTAGCCCACAAAAGAACAGGCCCTTAGATCTTTACAGTCTTTACTCCCAAGGCCTCTGGACTGAATGGTAGCTTTCTTCCAATCTTCCAGCAGCACCCTCAAGTGATCCCAGACAGATCCTCTCAGGAACGGCTCTCCTGAGTCAACTCTTCAGAACACATGAGTCAGCTCTCCAGCCTTCAGGCCTCTAGCCTGAGGCTGCATAGCAGCAGGCACTGAGGAGGGGAAAGCACCCCTCCTCACTGGACTCTCCTCTCCAGGCAAAAACCACTTCTTGTGTCTCCTCACTGAACATAAATACCCCTTCCCAGCATGCATAGAGTCCTATGCCTGCAATTGGCTGGGAGAGCATCAATATTCATGCCACTGACCTGCATGAGTCACTCCTGTCCAGGTCCGGACTGGGAAAAAAAATAGGCCCGGGCATTTTAGGCTGAGCAGCCCATTTTTTTTTTTTTTTAAACAAAATGACCAATGATGAACAACTACCGGTTTCTCTATGTTTTTTTAGTTATATTTAGCCTGCACATCCATGCGATCCGATTCTGCGAATCGCACTGCGTTTTGAAAACTGATTGCGGGGTGTCGTTAACCTAACATACACTCCGCAATCATAAATGTCATCAGTTCAAAGTTAACCATGAATAATGATCCTATAATTATTGCTCTCATTCCAGTGTGCAGGGTCATATATTACACCTGTAGTAAAATCAAGGTTTTTGTTCACAGGCGCCCCCAAAATGTGTATGTAGTTTCTTATGGTATTGGTGGGATAGGGGTGACATCCGTAGCAGTGGTGGTGGTGGGATAGGGAAGACATCAGTAGTGGTGGTGGGATAGGGATGACATCAGTAGTGGTGGTGGTGGGATAGGGATGACATCAGTAGTGGTGGGATAGGGATGACATCAGTAGCAGTGGTGGTGGGATAGGGATGACATCAGTAGCAGTGGTGGTGGGGATAGGAATGACATCAGTAGCAGTGGGAATAGGAATGACATCAGTGGCAGTGGGAATTGGGATGGCATCAGTGGCAGTGGTGGTGGGGATAGGGGTGACATCAGTGGTGGTGGGGGATAGGGGTGACATCACTGGCAGTGGGAATTGGGATGACATCAGTGGCAGTGGCGGTGGGGGATAGGGGTGACATCAGTGGCAGTGGCGGTGGGGGATAGGGGTGACATCAGTGGCAGTGGTGGTGGGGATAGGGGTGACATCAGTGGTGGTGGGGGATAGGGGTGACATCAGTGGTGGTGGGGATAGGGGTGACATCAGTGGCAGTGGTGGTGGGGATAGGGGTGACATCAGTGGTGGTGGGGATAGGGGTGACATCAGTGGTAGTGGTGGTGGGGATAGGGGTGACATCAGTGGTGGTGGGGATAGGGGTTACATCAGTGGCAGTGGTGGTGGGGATAGGGGTGACATCAGTGGTGGTGGGGATAGGGGTGACATCAGTGGCAGTGGTGGTGGGGATAGGGGTTACATCAGTGGCAGTGGTGGTGGGGATAGGGGTTACATCAGTGGCAGTGGTGGTGGGGATAGGGGTGACATCAGTGGTGGTGGGGATAGGGGTGACATCAGTGGCAGTGGTGGTGGGGATAGGGGTGACATCAGTGGCAGTGGTGGTGGGGATAGGGGTGACATCAGTGGCAGTGGTGGTGGGGATAGGGGTGACATCAGTGGCAGTGGGAATAGGAATGACATCAGTGGTAGTGGGGATTGGGATGACATCAGTGGCGGTGGTGGTGGGGATAGCGATAACATCAGTGGTGGGGATAGGGATAACATTAGTGGCGGTGTTGAGGATAGGGATGATATCAGTGGGAATGATGAGGATAGGGGTGATCAGTGGCAGTGGTGGTAAGGATAGGAATAACATCAGTGTCAGTGGTGGTGGGGATAGGAATGACAATGTCCACTGCCACCGATGTCATCCCTATCCCCACCACCACCGCTACTGATGTCATCCCTATCCCCCCCATCACCACTGCCTCATGGGAGGGGGGAGAGATCAGGCAGAGGTATGGCGGTGGGAGAGATGGGATCAGGCAGAGGTATGGTGGTGGGAGAAATGGAATCAGGCAGAGGGATGGAGGTGGGAGAGATGGGATCAGGCAGAGGGATGGAGGTGGGAGAGATGGGATCAGGCAGAGGGATGGAGGTGGGAGAGATGGGATCAGGCAGAGGGATGGAGGTGGGAGAGGTGGGATCAGGCAGAGGGATGGAGGTGGGAGAGATGGGATCAGGCAGAGGGATGGAGGTGGGAGAGATGGGATCAGGCAGAGGGATGGCGATGGGAGAGATGGGATCAGGCAGAGGGATGGCGATGGGAGAGATGGGATCAGGCAGAGGGATGGCGATGGGAGAGATGGGATCAGGCAGAGGGATGGAGGTGGGAGAGATGGGATCAGGCAGAGGGATGTTGATGAAAAGATGGGATCAGGCAGAGGGATGGCCGTGGTAGAGATGGGATCAGGCAGAGGGATGGCCGTGGGAGAGAAGGGATCAGGCAGAGGGATGGCGATGGGAGAGATGGGATCAGGCAGAGAGATGGAGGTGGGAGAGATTGGATCAGGCAGAGTGATGGCGGTGAAAGAGATGGGATCAGGCAGAGGGATGGAGGTGGGAGAGATGGGATCAGGCAGAGGGATGGAGGTGGGAGAGATGGGATCAGGCAGAGGGATGGAGGTGGGAGAGATGGGATCAGGCAGAGGGATGGAGGTGGGAGAGATGGGATCAGGCAGAGGGATGGAGGTGGGAGAGATGGGATCAGGCAGGGGGATGGCGATGGGAGAGATGGGATCAGGCAGAGGGATGGCGATGGGAGAGATGGGATCAGGCAGAGGGATGGAGGTGGGAGAGATGGGATCAAGCAGAGGGATGTTGATGAAAAGATGGGATCAGGCAGAGGGATGGCCGTGGGAGAGATGGGATCAGGCAGAGGGATGGCCGTGGGAGAGAAGGGATCAGGCAGAGGGATGGCGATGGGAGAGATGGGATCAGGCAGAGAGATGGAGGTGGGAGAGATGGGATCAGGCAGAGTGATGGCGGTGAAAGAGATGGGATCAGGCAGAGGGATGGAGGTGGGAGAGATGGGATCAGGCAGAGGGATGGAGGTGGGAGAGATGGGATCAGGCAGAGGGATGGAGGTGGGAGAGATGGGATCAGGCAGAGGTATGGCGGTGGGAGAGATGGGATCAGGCAGAGGGATGGAGGTGGGAGGGATGGGATCAGGCAGAGGGATGATGGTGGGAGAGATGGGATCAGGCAGAGGGATGGCGGTGGGAGGGATGAGATCAGGCAGAGGGATGGAGGTGAGAGAGATGGGATCAGGCAGAGGGATGGCGGTGGGAGAGATGGGATCAGGCAGAGGGATGGCGGTCGGAGAGATGGGATCAGGCAGAGGGATGGCGGTCGGAGAGATGGAATCAGGCAGAGTGATGGCGGTCGGAGAGATGGGATCAGGCAGAGTGATGGCGGTGGGAGAGATGGGATCAGGCAGAGGGATGGCTGTCAGAGGGATGGGATCAGGCAGAGGTATGGCGGTGGGAGAGATGGGATCAGGCAGAGGGATGGAGGTGGGAGAGATGGGATCAGGCAAAGGTATGGCGGTGAAAGAGATGGGATCAGGCAGAGGTATGGCGGTGGGAGAGATGGGATCAGGCACAGGTATGGCGGTGGGAGAGATGGGATCAGGCAGAGGTATGGCGGTGGGAGAGATGGGATCAGGCAGAGTGATGGCGGTGGGAGAGATGGGATCAGGCAGAGCGATGGCGGTGGGAGGGATGGGATGAGGCAGAGTGATGGCGGTCGGAGGGATGGGATCAGGCAGAGGGATGGCGGTGGGAGAGATGGGATCAGGCAGAGCGATGGCGGTGGGAGAGATGGGATCAGGCAGAGTGATGGCGGTGGGAGGGATGCGATGAGGCAGAGCGATGGCGGTGGGAGGGATGGGATGAGGCAGAGTGATGGCGGTGGGAGGGATGGGATGAGGCAGAGTGATGGCGGTGGGAGAGATAGGATGAGGCAGGCTGTCACATCACATGTAACAAGCAAACTGGCATGCCGCACGGCACATGTTTTCTATTAGCAGTGACTCACTGCTGCTAGAAAACATGTGCCATGCGGCATGCCAGTTTGCTTGTTACATGTGATGTGACAGCCAGGTGCACATTTTCAACTTGAAAATGTGCACCTGGCTGTCACATCACATGCAACAAGCAAACTGGCATGGCATGATGGCACATGTTTTCTAGCAGTGACAGCAATTCCAGAGCAGTCTGACCAGAACACTGCTCTGCCGGTGGAGGCCAGGCCAGAACCACAAATCCCAGCGATGACACATGGTGTGTTGTTTCCTTTCCTTACCTTGTTGCAGCAGCCGATGTTCTTGTCTCTCCCTCTGTCAGTGTCTGGCTGGCTGTCTGCGGTGCGGTGCCGGCGACTTCCTTCCCGCTTCTTGCCGACAACAAGCAGGGGGTCCCCGGCCTCTAGCTCCACCCCCTTCAGCCTTCAATCACCTGACGCCAGTCCACCCCTCCTGAGCGCTGCGGATGCCGCTGCGGAGCCGGCCGCAGTGAGCGGCGCTGGGCTCAGCTCAGCATCAGCACGGCTGCCAGCTGAGCCCAGTGCTTAGGAGTGAGTGGCGGGGAGTCGGGGACAGCAGCGGACGGCCTTCAGTCTCCGCGGAATCGGCCGCGGAGAGGCCAGCAGCGGCAACCGCCATTATCGGTACACAGTCCAGACATAGTTACACTGTCTGTCTGTGACTGCACTTCATGCGCCCGGAGCGGAGGCCTCGGCCCACCGGGCATATGCCCGGTCTGCCCTATGGTCAGTCCGGCCCTGCTCCTGTCCACCCAGCAGTTTCCAAAGCTACACTCACCCCCCACCAAAAATGGCCATGTCCTCACTGGCCTGGGCAGCCACCCCTACAAAAAATCCTGTAAAAAAATTAAGTGGAGTATCCCACAAACTTGGAAGGGGGAACAGGGAGAATAAAAAATGACTAGGGCCACGGGGCTTACCCCATATGTAGCCAATAAATGCAAAGGTGGAAAATTATATTGTGATGTGGTAAATAAATAAATGTGTGTAGCCCTCAAGCTACGGATCCCAATTCTGTTGTTTTAAAATATAATTTCTTATATATAACCCGTCACTGAGAGGTAAAGTATAATAAAATATTTGTGCTATGTATGGTCCTAAAAAATGAATAAAAGTGGTAGTGCTATAATAAAGTGCTGGGATACTCCTGTGTATCACAATAGTTTCTAATACAAGAAACCTATATAGTAATCCATACACTATAAAATGATATCAATAATCAATAATGACAGTGAGAAAATATATTAAATATATAAGTCCTTACAATTACAATAGCAAAAAATGTTAAAGATATATAAATATTTTAGTGTCCAATAAAATCCAGTGACAATTAGTCCAATGAAGTCTTCTATACGTGCTCAGGCCACCAATGTGTGGCTGTGATCCCGAAACCAAGTGGGTGACCATGGTGTCACAACTTATTCCTATTCGTGCACCCCTATGTTAAATATAATTGGGCTCAAATGCTGGGTGTCTAGTAATTCCAGGTGATCTTATCCCATAGGTTAGCCGTTTTTCTCCTCATTAATCTGCTCCCCCCCGATTTGCTGACCAGCCGCTCCGGTTACCTCACAGCACACACAGCGCCCCCCGCCCGTAACGGCTTCGGCTTCGGTTCTCGGCGAGTTCTCAAAAGTGTTCCTTCGCGCCCAATCACAAGGGGGTGCACGAATAGGAATAAGTTGTGACACCCTGGTCACCCACTTGGTTTTGGGATCACAGCCACACATTGGTGGCCTGAGCACGTATAGAAGACTTCATTGCACTAATTGTCACTGGATTTTATTGGACACTAAAATATTTTTATATCTTTTACATTTTTTGCTATTGTAATTGTA
This sequence comes from Pelophylax lessonae, assembly GCF_965119305.1. Lineage (NCBI taxonomy): Eukaryota > Metazoa > Chordata > Amphibia > Anura > Ranidae > Pelophylax > Pelophylax lessonae. The sequence goes on from NC_138773.1 coordinate 40,579,361, forward strand.
AGGACTTATATATTTAATATATTTTTTCACTGTCATTATTGATTATTGATATCATTTTATAGTGTATGGATTACTATATAGGTTTCTTGTATTAGAAACTATTGTGATACACAGGAGTATCCCAGCACTTTGCCCTTTATTATAGCACTACCACTTTTATTCATTTTTTAGGACCATACATAGCACAAATATTTTATTATACTTTACCTCTCAGTGACGGGTTTTATATAAGAAATTATATTTTAAAACAATAGAATTGGGATCCGTAGCTTGAGGGCTACACACATTTATTTATTTACCACATCACAATTTTTACACATTTAAATAGATTTTTATTTTGCGCAACACTAATTTTATATTTATTGGCTCCTTTGCACTTTTATGAGAAGTGAAGTGTCTGCGGCATTTTAAAGATCTACAGTAGGGAGGTTGCTCGCAGGAATCTCTGTCTTTTTGGAAAATTATATTGACTCTGCTGTACACATATATACACTTTAAATGAGAGACATAACCTGCTGTACACATACATACACTTTAAGTTGGTAGCATGGTGTAAGTTTAGTTAGTGCACCCCCCACCAAAAATAGAAGCATTGGTTGAGGCAAAACACAATCCTAGCTACTCCTAGCTAGCTGTGCATACATTAAAGAGCACCAATAATATGAATAAGAAATTTCTCAGGTGAGACAGGATCAGTCCTTGATCATGTTGCCCCAGTGATGAGGTAGAAGGAAACATACAGTGGTAGTGGTGACGTCTTATCATCTGTAAGGACACCAGACACATTGGGTAACCGATTTGCCCTAATTATCCTTCTTTCTTGTAAGTACATGTCTATACCAATAAATCGTTTTTTATGGATGTCTGCATAAGGAGTCGTTTCCTCCTTTTTTATGTGTGACACAACGAGCTGGAGTATGGAATACTAGCACAGCTTGATGTTAATGAGATATGGTTTATCCATCCATACCGAGAGCCTGGATTTGCTAAGAAAGTGTCATCCCATAGATGAGGCGCTCTTTGCTTGCATTGAAAAAGCTGCAAAAAAGGCCGTGTTAGACCTGCAAAGGTCGATCCATCTGGTAAGAGGCAGATCCTCTTTTGTGTGCAGGGGAGCACTGTGTATTTAAATAGGTTCACAATTTTATACAGGAAGAATCTTCTCTGAATGGTTGTTGGGAATCTACACCTGATCACACTATCTTGTTCATGGGATTATTTTACATCTATTGATTTAACCCGGACTCACTTTTGGTTTAATAATTTCATTTTGTTTGTGAAAAACACCCTTTTATAATTGATGCTAATAATGATTTTTTTTTAGCACCGTTGTTTTGGATAAGCGCATTTATTTTCTATACATGAGACAATCCTATCTACCTAACTAACAGGATTCTTTTAAATGCAAGCATAAAAACTCAGTTTCCTTTCTAGATGGGCCCTAGCTGGGCTTTACCATCATCCAATATTCACTGAGGGAACTCTCTTCATTAGGGATGTAAAGGAGGCAGAATAACAGACTTGTAGAAGAGGGGAATGACCCCTTAGGTGTTATTAGCACGTAACTGGTAGTTCCTACTTGGTCATAGCAACAGAAAGGGTCTGTCTCAGGACCAATAACAGTAGCAGAATAGTAACAGTTTCCTTTACTGGTTCAGCAATAGAAGTCTAGGTGAGGAATCCTGAGTTCTCTTGTTGTGTCTTGAACTGGGATGGACCATTCCCTGTATCTGCAGCCTGTTTTCACCACCAACATCTTTTTCATGTATATCAAGGTGACCAGATTTTTAAAATGAAATCCAGGGATATATTTTTTTTTTTACTAGTAATGGTGGCAATAAGCGACTTATATTCTACAGTATCTCACATAATTGAGTACACCCCTCACATTTTTTGTAAATATTTTATTATACCTTTTCATGTGACAACAAAGAAGAAATTACACGTTGCTACAATGTAAAGTAGTGAGTGTACAGCTTGTATAACAGTGTAAATTTGCTGTCCCCTCAAAACAACTAAACACACCGCCATTAATGTCTAAACTGATGGCAACAAAAGTGAGTACACCGATAAGTGAAAATGTCCAAATTGGGTCCAGTTAGCCATTTTCCCTCCCAGATGTCATGTGATTCGTTAGTGTTACAAGGTCTCAGATGTGAATGAGGAGCAGGTGTGTTAAATTTGGTGTTATCGTTCTCGCTCTCTCACACTGGTCACTGGAAGTTCAACATAGGAAATAGATGTATGAGGGCTGTCAGCATTGTTGAAGGGGTCAGACCATACACCCCACTCTGCATCAAATTGGTCTGCATGGCTGTCGTCCCAGAAGGAAGCCTCTACTAAAGATGATGCATAAGAAAGCCCGCAAACAGTTTGCTAAAGAGAAGAAAATTAAGGACATGGATTACTGGAGCCGTGTCCTGTGGTCTCATGAGACCAAGATAAACGAATTTGGTTCAGATGGTGTCAAGCGTGTGTGGTGGCAACCAGGTGAAGAGTACAAAGACAAGTGTGTCTTGCCTACAGTCAAGCATGGTGGTGGGAGTATCATGGTCTGGGGCTACATGAGTGCTGCTGGCACTGGGGAGCTACAGTGGGGATCAATAGTTTGGGCACCCCAGGTAAAAATTTGAATTAATGTGCATAAAGAAGCCAAGGAAAGATGGAAAAATCTACAAAAGGAATCAAATTACAGATTAGACATTCTTATAGTATGTCAACAAAAGTTAGATTTTATTTCCATCATTGACACTTTCAAAATTACAGAAAAGAAATAAATGGTGTCTGCAAAAGTTTGGGCACCCTGCAGAATTTATAGCATGCACTGCCCCCTTTGCAAGGCTGAGACCTGCCAGTGTCATGGATTGTTCTTAATCATCATCTGGGAAGACCAGGTGATGTCAATCTCAAAGGTTTTAAATGCCCAGACTCATCTGACCTTGCCCCAACAATCAGCACCATGGGATCTTCTAAGCAGTTTTCTAGAAAACTGAAACTGAAAATAGTTGACGCTCACAAATCTGGAGAAGGCTATAAGAAGATAGCAAAGCATTTTCAGATGTCAGTATCCTTTGTACGGAATGTAATTAAGAAATGGCAGTCATCAGGAACAGTGGAAGTTAAAGCAAGATCTGGAAGACCAAGAAAAATATCAGACAGAACAGCTCGCAGGATTGTGAGAAAAACAATTCAAAACCCATGTTTGACTGCACGATCCCTCCAGAAAGATCTGGCAGACACTGGAGTTGTGGTACACTATTCCACTATAAAGAGATACTTGTACAAATATGGTCTTCATGGAAGAGTCATCAGAAGAAAACCTCTTCTGCGTCCTCACCACAAAAATCAGCATTTCAACTTTGCAAATGAACATATAGACAAGCCTGATGCATTTTGGAAACAAGTTCTGTGGACCGATGAGGTTAAAATTGAACTTTTTGGCCGGAATAAGCAAAGGTACGTTTGGAGAAGAAGGGGCACAGAATTTAATGAAAAGAACCTCTGTCCAATTGTTAAGCATGGGGGTGGATCAATCATGCTTTGGGGTTGTATTGCAGCCAGTGGCACAGGGAACATCTCACGAGTAGAAGGAAAAATGGATTCAATAAAATTTCAGCAAATTTTGGATGGTAACTTGATGCCATCTGTGAAAAAGCTGAAGTTAAAGAGAGGATGGCTTCTACAAATGGATAATGATCCTAAACACACCTCGAAATCCACGGGGGATTACATCAAGAGGCGTAAACTGAAGGTTTTGCCATGGCCTTCACAATCTCTTGACCTCAACATAATTGAAAATCTATGGATAGACCTTAAAAGAGCAGTGCGTGACAGACAGCCCAGAAATCTCAAAGAACTGGAAGACTTTTGTAAGGAAGAATGGGCAAAGATACCTCAAACAAAAATTGAAGGACTCTTGGCTGGCTACAAAAAGCGTTTACAAGCCGTGATACTTGCCAAAGGGGCAGTACAAGGTATTAACTCTGCAGGGTGCCCAAATTTTTGAAGACGCCATTTTTTTGTTTTCTGTTATTTTGAAAGTATAAATGATGGAAATAAAATCTACCTTTTGTTGACATATTATAAGAATATCTAATCTGTAATTTGATGCCTTTTGGAGATTTTTCCATCTTTCCTTGGCTTCTTTATGCACATTAATACAAATTTTTACCTGGGGTGCCCAAACTTTCGATCCCCACTATACAGTTCATTGAGGGAACCATGAATGTCAACGTATACTGTGACATATTGAAGCAGTGGATGAGCTTCTCCCTTCGGAGACTGGGCTGCAGGGCAGTATTCCAACATGATAACGACCCCGAACACACCTCCAAGACAACCACTGCCTTGCTAAAGAAGCTGAGGGTAAAGGTGATGGACTGGCCAAGCCTGTCTCCAGACCTAAACCCTATTGAGCATCTACAATAAGGGGGGGCAAGGTGGGACTTTAAAGGTGTAAAATGATGGAGAAAAATCTGAATTCTCAAAAAATCACATTTTATTAAACATATAGAATTAGGACAAGACACAACATCGATTAAAATGTTAAAAGCAAAAAAATGCACTCGATAATATCAACTCAATCTTCATGATAGCTTCTTTAGGAGTTTGATAGATATTTGTCAAGAGTTAACATTTCTAAATTGCAAAAAGAAAAAACATGAAAATAGGACAAATATAATTACAATAGGGCTTAAGTCAATGGTCCTAAATTGAATGCCCAAATAAATTCCATAATTTCAATAGTAACAAAATGTACCTTAGAGAGACCTGAACCTTTTCATTTGCCGGAAGTGGAAATGACGTAGGTGCAGAGGCAATGGTGGGTGGAGAGGGGAGGACTGAGATACCTGGCCCCTTAACGTTGACCCATAGAGGAGATGATAGCCAAGCCGGAAAAAATACATAAAAGGGTGAAGAGACTGCAATATAGGAATATAATTTGGGAATGTAATTTGCATAAATATCCTATAGGAAAGTAGGTATCAATTTTTGCCATAATAATGTTATAATTACCAGTAAGCTCAAAGATATATGGAAACCTCAAAGAATGCCTTTATGACAATGATGAGGGAAAGATGTCCCTTCAATCCAGAAAAGAGAAGTATAAAGTCCCTTTAAAACAAATAAAAGGAATACTGTGAGCATATCTTCCATAAGGAAAGGATTGCCAATATTGTATTGGTTACAATGAAGTATAAAATAGAAATGCCATTTACCCTGGTGATCCAGTGTAATACACATCCAAATCCTAAAGTCTTGTATAACAGTCCTATAGGGGTTTGATAAATTCAAGAGAATCTTTAAATGGTGTGCTCCAATGCAAGGCTGCATGAGAAACAAAGCAAAATATGCAAAGAGAAAGGTTTGAATCGCCATATTATAATCATCAAGGGAATAAAGAGAGAACCGAGATAAAAAATGCCATTACCGCATGTGTCTCCAAACGAACGTCATGTTCCCCGGTGGTCTAGTGGAATGCTGACCATCTGCGCCGGCATTTTATACATCTCCTCCACTCCCTCGGCGTCTGGCGTCACCGAGGGAGTGAGAGCAAAGCATACCCAGCCGGCCAATCGGAGCCCGAACAGGAAGTGCGTCATTACGACACGACGGCGTCACATGGTCAGACAGGAAACCGGAAGTCGAGGACGATAACATACGGTCCGGTCGCCATGTTCCAAGCTGTCAGCAAAGGAGTATAAGGGGAAGGACAAAGACCAACTAGAGGAAAAGGCATTCCCCCAAGTGGCACAAACGGTCCCAAAGGATAGAATAGATTGTAGGAAGAATAACTATACAAAGTAGATAACAGAATCTCTACTCTAGACACAGATGCGTGCAGTATATATTATAATGGATTTTATAGGAACTGCGTCACATACAAAAATCCAAAGCACGAGTAATCTAATAGAAAGAAGGTTGGATTAAATGTATTAACCAAATAGTAATGAGCAAAATAAGTCTATTCTTCGGATATGTTCTATAGGGCTCCAGAGAGGGACGGCTGGGGATAGAAGGCGGTGTCACTACAGACCAGGTAGGACCAAGACACCTGGGCACAATGTAGGGCACCGCGGGTGCCCATATGGGCAACAAAGATGGGAGCAGGAAAATTATACTCAGTCCAAAGATCCTCCCACAGAGATGGAAAAGCTTTCACCATCTCAACTCTGCATCTATAGTCACGTTCACTTACCGGCAAGGATCAGGACATTGTTACAAATTTAACCCAAGAAAGGATCCTCTGTTCAATAGCAAATAAATGGACTACATCTGAAAGATACAATGCAGATAGACTGCACAAAAAGTGTATAATAGCAAATAATGATACAAAAGGCAAAAAGGAGGACTTATAGCATATGTATTAAGTCCAATTTGTTAGTTTCCTCCCCAAATGATTGGGGTGAAACCAACAACAAATTGAATTGACATTTCCCTAGCCAAGAAAGGGCTTGAAACTGATGGATTCATTTATACCAGGATACTGAGTGGTCGACAAATTGAATATCCACTTAGTTTCACATTGCAATAAATTTCTGTCTACACTTCCCCCTCGTTCATTGAGTGGGATGTGTTCCAAAGCAAAAAAAGTCATCATTTTATCATTGAAGCCGTGATAGAGAGACCCATATGACGGCTAATGGGGCTTTCGAACTTTTTATTTTTAACAAGTTTGACATGGTCACAAATTCGATTAAAGAAAGGTCTTTTTGTTTTTCCAATATAGAAGGCTTTACAACTGCAATACATTATATATACAACACCAACAGTTTGACAATTTGCATGGAAGTTGGGTCTATATATTTTACCATTTGGAAGAATGATTTCTCTAGTATTGGACATATATTTGCAGAAGTAGCATCTTCTGCAAGAATATGTACCTGTCAGTGATTTTTTGAATTTACCAGAGGGGGTATAATGACTATGGACCAATTGGTCCCTTAGTGAACAAGATCTTTTAAATTTTATCTGGGGACGATCCCCAATATGTTTGGATACCTTTTCATCAGCCTCCAAAAGGTACCATAACGTTTTTTAGAATTGATTGTACCTGGTCATGTTGACCCGAGTACCGCGTGATTAGACAAACCCCTCCAGTATTATTTATTTTTTTGTTACCAAAGATTAAATTGGTTCTATCCAATTTTTTTACTCTGTGATAGGATCTCTTTAAGCAAGCCCTACTGTATCCTCTACATAAGAGTCGTTTTTGTAAATAGTTTGCCTCTCTCTCGAAGTCTTCTAATTTTGTGCAATTGCGCCGTAGTCTTAAATATTGGCTATAGGGAATACTTGAAACGAGCGGTTGGGGATGAGAACTATCTGCTCTCAAGATAGTGTTACCTGCAGTGGTTTTGCGGAAGAGGGTGGAGCCTAGGATCCCATCATCACCTAAATAGATTGTAATGTCCAGGAAGTTTAAAGATTTTTGATTGTACATATAAGTAAATTTGAGATTAAAATCATTGGTTTTCAAAACCTCAAAAAATCTCAATAGCATGGTTAAAGGACCCGTCCAAATCATAAAAATGTCATCAATGAATCTTCTCCAAAGGAGCACATAAGAGAGAAATATCTCAAGATCGTCCCTGGAAAAGAGGTCACGCTCCCACCCCCCCAGGTGCAGGTTGGCATAAGAGGGGGCACACTTGGTCCCCATAGCCACCCCCTGCACCTGGAGGTAGTGGGAGCCGTTGAACAAAAAAACATTATTGGACAAGATAAATCTAAGAAGTGAGATGATGAAGGCGTTATATTCCAATGAAGAGCCACCTCTCTCAGATAGGAAGCTCTCCACAACTCTAACCCCACAGTGATGTGGGATCGAGTTGTAGAGGGCCTCCACATCAATACCCACTAGCCATGCACCTTTCGGGACCTGAATTCCATCAATGGCTTTAATCAAGTCACTGGTGTCCCTAATATAGGAAGGTAAAGCTAATACGTGGGGACGCAGATAGTCATCCACCAACTGACTAGCTCGCTCAGTCAGGCATCCATTGCCAGAGACAATGGGTCTCCCTGGAGGTTTTTTTTAGGTAAAGCATACATAGTAGGTGTTTTTGGATCTTTGATGTCCAAAAATTCACTTGTTTTTTTTTATTTATCAAAGCTCTAGAGTAGGCCTCAGAGATAAGTTGGCGATATTTGATGACTATTCTTGTTAGACAGCTTTCGGAAATTTTTCTATACCAATCTTTATTATTCAAAATGTCTAAAACCATAGCTTCATATCCTGTAGTGTCCATCACAACGACGTTCCCCCCCTTGTCTGATGACTTGATAGTCAAGGAGGGGTCGTTCTGAAGTGATTGAACAGCCATGATCTGACTTTCATTCAGATTGGAGGAATTAAGATCTTTCCACTTAGTTTTTTGTATTTCCCTAATCACCTGTTGGGTAAAAGCCCAGATGTTAGGGTCAGATTGCAGTAAAGGAAAACATTGAGATTTAGATTTGTAAGTGGATGGGGGTGGAAAGATAGCTTCCATCACAGGACCTTTTTTAGTAACCAAGGGTTGAGATAACTCCTCGGTAAAAGGCCAACCTGAGGATTCACCTTCTTCTTAAAGGTCCATCAAATCATTGAGTACCTGTATTTCAGCCATAGAAAGCTCATGGTTTTGTGCAGGCTTGCATTGAAGTTGTTCAACCTGATTTAAGGATTGATTGTCTTTATCATAAATTACTTTAAACATCAATCTCCGAGCAAACAAATGAACATCCTTAAGTAGCTCGAAAGTATCGATTTTTTGAGTAGGACAATAGGTTAAACCAAGGGATAAAACATATATTTGATCTTCATTCAGTTTCTTGCTTGATAAGTTTATAACTCTCAGAGCATCAGAATCCGAGCCTTGAGGTTCAGAGAGTGATTGCTAACTATGTTGACTCCTAGGGGGCTGAAAAATAGGTGCCGTGCGAACATCACTGTTAACCACCATGTTGTGACTCACTTTAGAGGAATTGATGGTAATATTAGGATTAGGAGTTGCTGGGGGATTATCAAAACCTGAATCCCCAGGATTCAGCAAAGATTGGGACGGGGAGTGGGGGTTGTGGGGGAGTGTTGAATGACGTTCAGAGGGAAATAGAGGAGTGCGTTTGGAAGACGTGTTAAAATGTCTCTTACTATCTTTTTTACGTTTCTGTGAGCCACTAGGATTCATGTGATATTGGGTATTCACATGTGAGGAAGAAGTAGAGGATAGAGACGAAATGTCAGAATCACTCACATCAATATTGTGTGTTTGTGGGTGAGAGGAACCAGAATAATGTTTTTTTGTTCGTTTATTATTTCTTTCTCTAGTCCAGTGATAAGCTTCATCTTGTTGATATGCTTGCTTATCTCTGGCAAACTTTTTTTGTTTTATTCTGATTAAATTGCCTACAAAGGATTCTAATTGTTTCTGCATTTTGATTTCTCTCTGGGAAATAGAGGAATCAGTTAATAAAGATGCATTTTCAAGGTATAATTGCTTAATGTCATTGTTCACATTATCCAAGTCTTTGGTATATTGTGAGCATAGTAAATTCATCATTTTTAAAGAACAGGAATGTAAATTAGTCTCCCATTTACTTTTTAGTTCTGCATCAACTGTTTTTATTAAGGGAAAAATTTGAATCCTTAGACCCCAAGGAACCAACTTTTCCTCAATGTATTTTTGAAAATATTTTTTGTTCCAAAAGATTTTTGACTTTTTTTCCAGTAGTCTGCGTAATCTCATAAAAAAAATGATCAAGAGTAATTCCACCTACTGAAGAGCTTTGAGCTTGATGGAACTTGTCCATTAATCCATCGAAATCTTTTCCACAATAGCCATCCATGGTTAAATAACCGGGGCTACCGTGGGAAAGGTTTCACAATACCACTTAAACGTAGCTAGGAAATGTCTATAAGTGAACAATACCTTATAGATAAACACAAATATAAATGCTAAACAGAGAATCGTATAAACCTATTAAAAAATTGAATACACATTTTTCTCCAGCAATAAGGGGGTAGATGGGAAAAGTAATCCCTAATAATAGAATTTTGAAAAATTATTGCCAGAGACTTAAGACAGTGAAAAGCACCACATCCCTGAAACAAATGGTAACTACAATAAGGGGGGGGGGGGGCAAGGTGGGACTTTAAAGGTGCAAATGATGGAGAAAAATATGAATTCTCAAAAAATCACATTTTATTAAACATATAGAATTAGGACAAGACACAACATCGATTAAAATGTTAAAAGCAAAAAAATGCACTCGATAATATCAACTCAAGTTGATATTATCTCATTTGAGTTGATATTATCGAGTGCATTTTTTTGCTTTTAACATTTTAATCGATGTTGTGTCTTGTCCTAATTCTATATGTTTAATAAAATGTGATTTTTTGAGAATTCAGATTTTTCTCCATCATTTGCACCTTTAAAGTCCCACCTTATTGTAGTTACCATTTGTTTCAGGGATGTGGTGCTTTTCACTGTCTTAAGTCTCTGGCAATAATTTTTCAAAATCCTATTGAGCATCGGTGTGGCATCCTCAAACAGAAGGTGGAGGAGCGCAAGGTCTCTAACATCCACCAGCTCTGTGATGTCGTCATGAAGGAGTGGAAGAGGACTCCAGTGGCAACCTGTGAAGCTCTGGTGAACTCCATGCTCAAGGGGGTTAAGGCAGTGCTGGAAAATAATGGTGGCCACACAAAATATTGACATTGTAGCAAAGTGTCATTTCTTCAGTGTTGTCACATGAAAAGATATAATAAAATATTTACAAAAATGTGAGGGGTGTACTCACTTTTGTGAGATACTGTATATTAGTAAGAGTCAGATACTAATACTATTAATGCAGTAAAGTACATTTAATAATTCATTTATATCACTTGCTGGCATGAGCTTATAAATAGCCAGGTCACCTGGACGTATATGTTCTGCTTATTTCCAGATATTCCTTGGCACCCTCACATTGAAGCACTAAACACATCTTATCTCATTGAAAACACTAAATGTGAAATACAGAATAAAATCTCTGGATATTTCCCTGATGATTTGACTGTAAACTGGTATAAGAAGACAGGGACAGGTGACTTTCATCCTCTCACTACGAAAGGCAACTACAAACAGAACATTACCAAATCCCAGAAGCAGTCAGATCACACGTATGCCTGTACAGCCAGTCTGGTGCTCACCCCAAAGAAAGAAGACCATGGAGCAGACTTTATGTGCAAAATAAATCATCCCAGTCTGGAACGCCCATTAGAGAAGTCAACAGGAAAATTACCCGTAATAGGTTTAAAAGGTTAGTACCTCACTTTGGAAAGAATATTACGACCGTATAGTGTGTATTCAGTGGCAGGGGACTTTTGACTTGATGCAAATTTTATTGTAAATGTGTTATCCTTGTAAATAGTGACACTGATAATTATAAAATTCTAAATGCAAAATGATCTCTGAATGGCGCCCATGCCAAGCAGCCATCCTCCTGTGGTTACAATGCAGTAAGGCAACCACCTCACACAGGAAGCAAAAGCTAGTCTGTATCACTGGAGTAGTGGACCTAGTACAGTAATTTTCAGGTTCTAGAGCAGCCTTTTTCAACCTTTCTACCTAAGGGGAACCCCAGAAAATAATTTTGAAGTCTTAGGGAACCCAATTTATTGAAACGGAATGAGAAAAAATGTGGCCAGAAGGAAAAATGTCAGCTAAAAAGATGATGGGTGTCATGCAGATGACTTTGCCAAGTGATGTTGGTCCTGGAACTATAAAGGCACCATCAAATTGAAGGTCAATCAAGCACAGCGCAAGGAACACCTATCAACCATAGAAACCCTGGTTAAGAATGGTTGAGGTATCCCACGGGTATGGCACATACATACTCACATTGGTCTAAGCTGAACCAATGCAACTATGTAAAACTATCCATAGTTGGAATTCTTCTTTAACTACTTGCTGACTGCCCTATGTCACTTTTACTGCTACAGGGCGGTGGCTGTGTGCAGGACAATGTATATATACATGATCCAGCACTTCTACCTGCAAGGGGTACAGGCGCCGCTTCTGCTGTGATCATTTACAGCAGAAGCCTATCTGCGGTTGCCGGGCACTCAAAGTCCTCCAGGCCCCAACAGTTGTCGGCAATACACAGATATCTGAGATATGCCTATGTACACAAGGCATATCTCCGTTCTGATAGGGTAGAAAGGATTCATCCTGTGTTCCTGCAAAGCAGGGACTAGAATCCATCTCTTCCCCCTTGTGAAAGCAGCACACTGTGTACGCCAAAATATAGGCCAGACACACAGTTAAGCCTTTGATCGCCCAAGATGTTTACCCCCTTCCCATTTTTCCAAAATTGTAGCACAAAAAAAAATAAAAACCTCAGTGGTGATCAAATACAACCAAAAAAAGCTCTATTTGTGGGGGGAATGTCAGTTAAAGTAATGCAATGCCGCATCGAAAAAAATGGCCTGGTTGTGAAGGGGATAAATCTTCTGGAGGTCAAGTGGTTTAACTGGCCATAGATTACTTTAATCAGCCAGTGGGCTGATGAATAATAAACTGAATGGATTGCCCCATCCACACATTCACGGTGGATGGGGGTATCCTCCCTGCTGCGCTATTGTATTCTGACAGCAGGGACTCCTCCTCTGTCAGAATATACTGATCAGTGCTGCAGCCAACTGATCAAATTAACATTTTCCAACAGTACTGTTTGAAAGCAGCCGATCATTATATTGATTCCTCTCAAATGATACAGCCATAGATGGATCAAAATTCAGCTGTTCAGCAGGGACCAGACACATTTTGATCTGTCAATGGCTAGCTTTAGTAAATATAAGTAATATATAGTACATGTAAATAAACATTTTTCTTTTCATTTCCTTTTTTACCTAAATTAGTTTAGGTAAATTCATTAAATACATTCAATTTGAATTGGTTTAGTTTAATCAAAATTGAATTTATTAAAATTTTCAGAATTTGGTCCAATTGGACTCAATTCGACCAAATTTGGAAATTTTGAATTAATTCAAATTCCATTAAAATTGTAATCAAAATTTGAATTTTGGAAGATGGTTATATTCTTTCTATTCCACTCTATTCTATTGTTTTTTTTTTTTCAATTCTATTCCTTTCTATTCTATTATTTTATTTTATTTTCTATTATATTCTTTTAAATTATATTCTATTATTTTTCTATTCCATTTGATTTTATTCTATTCTATTCGAAATTCCAGTTTAGGAACATGGTAATATTGTTATTTTCTTTTCTTTCTATTCTATTATTTTCTAACTATTATTTTTGAATTTACTCTATTGAAATTCAAATGTCAGAAGATGGTTATATTGTATCTTATTCTATTGTTTTTTCTATTGTATTCTTTTCTATTCTATTATCTTCTTTTATTTTGTATTCTATTACATTACATCTATTTTCTATTATTTTCAAATGTATTCTATTCAAATGTTATTAAATGGTTATATTCTTTCTATTCTATTCTATTTTTTTATATTCTATTCTTTTATATTCTATTCTATTTTTTTTTTTCTATTCAAATGTATTCCATTCAAATTCAAATTTATTCTATAAAGGAAGGTTATATTCTATCTTATTGGGGCTTTTTTTTTTCGTTTTTTATATTTTATTCTGATCTTTTATTTTCTATTCTTTTCTACTCAATTCAAATTCAAATTTAATCCATTTGAATCCAAATTTATTCTTTAAAAGGAAGGTTATATTCTTTTTTATTGTTTTTTTTATTATTTTCTATTCTATTCTATTTGTTTCTATTCTATTCAAATTTATTCTACTTGAAATTCTAATTTCAGAAGATGGTTATTATCTTATTCTATTCCATTTTTTTATTCTATTCTTTTCCTTTTTTTCTATTCTATTTTATTGTGTTCTTTTATTTTCTACTCTATTTTGCTCTATTATTTTCTATTTGATTCCTTTATTTTCTATTCTATCCCTTTATTTTCTCTCTGTGTGTGTGTATATATATATATATATATATATATATATATATATATATAAATGAGGAAAGGTTTCCGCGCTGATGGAGGAATTTAAAAAATGACTGCAGCCTACCTCAAAAATATAGCAAGCTATATTTTAGTAAATGTGGGAAAATTGGAGGTAAATGGCGCTGTCAAACATACAAATTAGGGAATATAAATATATCAATGGGTACACTGATGACGTGAAATAAATAAGTAAAAGTGTCGGATCATAGATTAGAACGTGATATAATGGATCATTTATAAAGTGTAAAATGTATAAGTAAGACTAAATTATTATATGTTTAAAAAATTAATAAAAGTCTATCGTGAATAAATAATAAATATTAGTGCAAATATAAGTGATAAAAATGGATTCGGTATGTGACAATAAATTATATAAATCTGATCCAATTCTGAAACACATTAATAAAATCAGTACATAAAGTGGTATAGTGCATAAATACAATAGCTCAAGTAATTAGATAAATATTAAACAATTAAGGTGCTAATAATCAAGTGCATCAGTGTGCTGGTAAGCCAAAAAATATATAAGCAATATGTGAACGATCAATTCATAAACAGTGTCCCAGCAAATTGTATACAGTGTCCATAGAAATAACCATAAAAGTAACTATAAAGATTCTGGTGCCACAAATATAAATAAGTCCCAAGATGTAGAGTGAGAAGAGATTATCAGGAGAAGGTGGATTCCAGAGGTTCCAAAAATGGTGGGGGTGCTCAGTAAAGGAATAAGTGCTCCCCTCCTATTGCTCCCGCACTCACCAGATGATGGTACCCCCACAGGGGTAAACAGCGTTTGGGGTGACTCTCAAGGGTCCCTCCGAAGGCTGGTTAATAATCCACTTAATCCCGACCTCTTATAGTGTATTCTTCTCCAGGGAAAATTGATAGGTAATGACTCCTCATAAATACTCCGATATGAATGAGAGAGATCCGGATGGAGGAAGAAAACAAGGGGACTCCAATAGTGAAGTATTGTAATACAAAGGTGCTTTATTAAACATAAATTACAATACTCACATTTAATATAGAAGAAAAAGTGCATGTATGTCCTAGGGACCGCAACACCCTCGTGTAGCGGTTGTTCCGGGACGCGGTGCGTTCCACCGGCCGGATGTGCGTCTCAGTCAACAGGAAGCGGAACTGACGTGACCACGCTCTACGCATTTCGTCATCAATGACGTCATCAGGAGCACCACGCTGCTGATGACGTTCTAACTCTAACTCAAATTCTAACTCAATTTGATTTTTCGAATTTCACCCGAAATTGTGTCTCATTATTTCGGATTCCTTTTAAAATGTTTACTGTCATTTGGAAATACAGATGTGTCCGATTTACCAAATAATGAAAAATGTGTCCAATTTTCGATTTGGAACTAAACGAACTGCACATGTCTATGTAGGACTGAATCTAGTAGCCCCAAACATTTCCATGAGAAAAATATATACAACTTGCACAGTGCAACAGCCCAGCCCCCTGGTTATTGGCATAGGGATTACATGCCTATTCACCTAGTAGAAGAAAGGGAGGGCAAAAAGGAAGCGCCACCTAAGTGTAGTATTGACAATAATTTATTTCCACACAAGGTTAAAAAAGGCTCACAAGATATAGGAGTAAGTAGGCTCATGGGTGGTGGTACATTAGAGGAGCCGTCCCGATCTGTCCCTCTCTCTATCCAAGCGATCCACAGGGCTGTGTGATGCTGAATCCAGATGCTTCGGTTGTGAAGGGAAATAAATTGTCTTCAATACTACATTTAGGTGGTGCTTCCTTTTTGCCCTCCCCTTCTTCTTCTTCCAGATACAGAGCTTGCTGGACTCTGACGATAGCTGCTGCCATTTACATTTCAATTTTTTTTGCCTATTGGTGGACTATCATTGCATGGACTTGTTTATTTATTGATACTTTATTTAATTCATGTTTTTTGTTGCAATAGTGAATATTCTCTGTGCCAGATACATTGTGTGTCTCTATTCACCTAGTAGAAGCCTATAAAAAGTATAAAAAATAGAAAATGCAGGCAGTTATACCTAATTATCCATGCTCCCATGCTGCCTCTCTGCACTGCTAAAGCCCTGGCTAACGGAGTGGGGCTTCCAGGTACTGTATGAGGGAGCATATGACCCAATGTTCCCCTGCAGACGTGCAGTGTCATTGACGGTCCCACGCAAGCACAGATGCAGATTGCGCAGCCGCAGACGTGGCGGCCGGGGAGCAGAGCGTGCGCCCCGAGAGCATGCCCATTTTGTGACAATAGTGAATGAAAATTCACTATTGTCAAACAGATCCTACTCCTGGCCAATCAGGGAGCGGAGGACTGAGAAGACGCGCAAAGCCGGTGACTGAACTGAAGAGAAGCTGCCGTGACCGTGAGGTAAGTGCACAGATGGGAGGACGACGGGAGGAGACGCAGGGAGTCGGGACTGAAGAGAAGCTGTCGTCAGGTAAGTGCACTGGTCTCGCGGGGGGAACTCTGGCATCTCTGCATTGAAAGGTGGCACACTGGCATCTCTACATTGAAAGGTGGCACGCTGGCATCTCTGCATTGATTGGGGGCAATGCTGTGGCACTCTGCATTGATTGGGGGCAATGCTGTGGCACTCTACATTGATTGGGGCCACAGAAAAATTATCAAACGTTGACCGGTCCGAGGCAATAAAAAGGTTGCTGAGCAATGTGCTCAGAAATTTTTTTATTTGCTCAGCACAGTAAAAAATTATTGGGAATATTGATATGACCTCCCCATAAGCAGCCAATGGGGGATCAGTGACATCATCTGTTTCCCTAAATTCTGACACCAGTCAACCCTGGAGCATAGATATGGGGATTCTGCAGTAGAGGGGAGAGAGCAGTGGTGGCCCGTACATTGGGGGCACAGGGGCGCCGCCTCCCCCTATCCATGTGTCTGGCCCCCTAATCTACATGCAGGGCGCCAGACGCATGGATTCCAAGGGGTTTTACTTTTTTGAAGCACGTGATTAGAGCCAGAGGCTCTAATAGGCTTCAAAAAAGGGTGGGCTCGGGGCACAGAGCACTGCGCCCTGAGCCCACCCAGTTGTGTGACAATAGTGAATAAATATTCGCTTTGCCACACTGGGTCTCCTCCTTGCCGATCAGGAAGCGGGTCCTAAGACCCATTTTCTGATTGGCTGAAAGGAAAAGCCATGGATTGCAAGATGAAAAACAACATGGGTTTACTTCAGGGAGATCATGTCAAACAAATCTTATAAATTTTTTTGACTGGGTGACTAAAATAATAGATGGTGGAGGTGCAGTAGACATTGCATATCTAGACTTTACTAAGGCTTTTGACACTGTCCCACATAGAAGACTTATCAATAAACTGCAGTCATTGAGCATGGACTCCCATATTGTTGAGTGGATTAGGCAGTGGCTGAGTGACAGACAACAGAGGGTTGTAGTCAATGGAGAACATTCAGAACAAGGTCATGTTACCAGTGGGGTACCTCAGGGATCTGTACTGGGACCAATTTTGTTTAATATTTTCATAAGTGATATTGCAAAAGGCCTTGATGGTAAGGTTTGTCTTTTTGCTGATGACACAAAGATATGTAACAGGGTTGATGTTCCTGGAGGGAAACGCCAAATGGAAAAGGATTTAGGAAAACTAGAAGAATGGTCAGAACTCTGGCAACTGAAATGTAATGTGGATAAGTTCAAGATAATGCACCTGGGGCGTAAAAACCCAAGGGCAGAATATAGAATATTTGACACAGTCCTGACCTCAGTATCTGAGGAAAGGGATTTAGGAGTAATTATTTCAGAAGACTTAAAGGTGGGAAGACAATGTAATAGAGCAGCATGAAATTCCAGCAGAATGCTTGGATGTATAGGGAGAGGTATAAGCAGTAGAAAGAGAGAAGTGCTTATGCCGCTGTACAGAACACTGGTGAGACCTCACTTGGAGTATTGTGCGCAGTACTGGAGGCCATATCTCCAGAAGGATATAGATACTCTAGAGAGAGTTCAGAGAAGAGCTACTAAAGTAGTACATGGATTGCAGGAAAAAACTTACCAGGAAAGGTTAAAGGACCTTAACATGTATAGCTTGGAAGAAAGAAGAGACAGAGGGGATATGATAGAAACTTTTAAATACATAAAGGGAATCAACTCGGTAAAGGAGGAGAGCATATTTAAAAGAAGAAAAACTACCACAAGAGGACACAGTTTTAAATTAGTGGGGCAAAGGTTTAAAAGTAATATCAGGAAGTATTACTTTACTGAGAGAGTAGTGGATGCATGGAATACCCTTCCTGCAGAAGTGGTAGCTGCAAATACAGTGAAGGAGTTTAAGCATGCATGGGATAGGCATAAGGCTATCCTTCATATAAGATAGGGCCAGGGACTATTCATAGGATTCATATTGGGCAGACTAGATGGGCCAAATGGTTCTTATCTGCCGACACATTCTATGTTCTATGTTTCTATGTTTCTATGCTATTGGCCAAGGAGCGGAGGAGGAAGAGGGAGGAGACTGAGGGGAAAACCGCTGCCACTGCTGCCTGGCCAGGGTGAGTGAGCTGGCAACCGGGGGGGGGGCAGTGCGGGCTGGAGCTGGTGTGGTCGGGGGGATATGGTGTGGTCCGTATGCCGACCCATGGAGCACCAGTCGCCACTGGGAGAGAGAGAATGTAGATGGGTAAGTATAACAGCCTTGGAAGAAGGGATGGGAGGGAGAAATTACCCTGATTGGGAAAATGACAGTCACCCTGATTAGGAAAATTACAGTTTACAATAGAGAGCAGCGAGGGAATGTGTGTAGGAAAGTATAACAGCCTGGGGAGAAGGAGGAGGGATTACCCTGGTTGGGAAAATGACAGTTACCATGACTGGTAAAAGGAGGAGAGATTACCCTGATTGGGAAAATCACAGTTACCATGATTGGTTAAAGGAGGGGAGATTACCCTGATTAGGAAAATGACAGTTACCATGACTGGTAAAAGGAGGAGAGATTACCCTGATTGGGAAAATGACAGTTACCATGATTGGTTAAAGGAGGGGAGATTACCCTGATTAGGAAAATGACAGTTACCATGACTGGTAAAAGGAGGAGAGATTACCCTGATTAGGAAAATAACAGTCACCTTGATATGGAAAAATTACAGTTTCTCTTATGATTAGTGTTCATAATATTTCCAATAAAATGTGAACATGTGCTTACATCTATTATAAGACCAGAATGGATCAGACTAATACATTTCTTATTTATCTGCAGATCTTGTTTGGAACCCCCATGTTGAAGAAATAGATACGACTGCTTTAGTTTTAAACACTAAATGTGAAATACGGTGTAAAATCTCTGGCTATTTCAAACAAAGTCTGTCTGTGAAATGGTATAAGATTGGAAAAAACAATCTAAAAACCAAGATAAAAAATGCATTTCAGACTAAGTACAAGATCCAAGACATCGCACACCAGATACAACCAGATAAAACCTACAGTTGTACAGCCACGCTACAATTTAACCCACTGCGGGAAGAAGACCAGGGATCAGAGTTCATCTGCTCAGTGACGTATTCCAGTCTGGATAAGCCCATAGAGAAAAAAGTAAAATTACCAGTCATAGGTGAGTACTATAATACAGACATTTCGGTTCTAAAGTTTTGTTTATTTATTTTTGTTTGCAGAGTTAACTTACTGTCTCTGAGCACCACCAACTGAAAACACTTTTTAATTAATTTTTAATATTTAAAGCAAACTCCCCCATCCATCCATGTGTTAATGCTTTTGTTGAGCAATCACTTTGAAAAACACTCCCCTAGCATTTCTTGCTGCAGGTATCTTGAGTAAGAGTAGGTAAATCATGTAGCCTTTACTTTTCGGAATCCATCTGCCCATGGTTCAGGTATGCAGGTAGCAGGGTGTGCTTAGCTGGAAAAAACCCTCCTTTCAGATGGAAGAAAAAAAAATGTCCTTGAAAACCCCTGGGGTGTATGACATCATTTTTGCCTAGGTCAGAAACCAGGAAGCAACTAAAGAAATGTAAGAAAAAAATTCAAGATTCAAGCCCCTGTTTACTTTAAGTGACTAGATGACTATATGCCATACTATTTTATGTTGTTCTCCATATGTTATATAAGATATTTTTATTAGTTGAGATATATAATTCTTTCGGAGATCCTTTTATTAGTGGATTGTTCTCCTTGCCTGTTCTCCTTCTGGGTCACAGCTTGCACCCATTAGGGGTGACCTAGAGAGGGGGACACCAACATACTATTTCTATTTCACTTCTATATTATTTATTATAGTTATTAATTTTTCATTATAGACCGATGACTCTCTTGATATCCTTTATACCAGTGTTCCCCAACTCCCGGGCCGCGGACTGGTACCGGTCCGTGGATCAAACTGTACCGGTCCGCCCAAAGAACATTACATGATTTCCATTTTTAAAAAAAAAATGTTTTTCAGAAAAGGGTGGACCCGGGGCGCAGAGCAGTGTGCCCTGAGCCCACCCATTTGTGTGACAATAGCGAATGAATATTCACTATTGTCACACGGATCCTCCTCCTGGCCAATCAGGAAGCGGGTCCGAGACACGTTTCCTGATTGGCCGAAAGGCGAACCCATGTCATTGGCCAAGGAGGAGGAGGGAAGACTCGAGGAGACGCGGGGAGACTGAGAAAAAGCCGCCGCTGCAAATCAGGTAAGTGCACTGGTCACTGTGCATTGATTGGGGGCATGCTGTGGCACTCTGCATTGATTGGGGGCATGCTGTGGCACTCTGCATTGATTGGGGGCATGCTGTGGTCACTGTGCATTGATTGGGGGCATGCTGTGGCACTCTGCATTGATTGGGGGCATGATGTGGCACTCTGCATTAATTGGGGGCATGTTGTGGCACTCTGCATTGATTGGGGGCATGCTGTGGTCACTGTGCATTGATTGGGGGCATGCTGTGGCACTCTGCCTTGATTGGGGGCATGCTGTGACCGTATATAATTGTTCAGGAATTGATCTGATTAACAGTCAACCGATACTTGACTTTATGAAGTCTGTCTGATTAGCGGTCAACGCGTTTCGCGGCAAACTTCATCAGGACTGACAATAATCAAGACAATTCTTAAGATGAAAAGATAACAAGAGTTAGTGGCTAA
Source organism: Pelophylax lessonae (assembly GCF_965119305.1). Classification (NCBI taxonomy): domain Eukaryota; kingdom Metazoa; phylum Chordata; class Amphibia; order Anura; family Ranidae; genus Pelophylax; species Pelophylax lessonae. Next base: position 40,600,492 of record NC_138773.1, read on the forward strand.
TCATACAACAAAAAAGACATTAAAGCACAGTTAACCAGAATTATATTTTTGCGTTTGCATGTGTATGAACAATTATATATCTCCATATTGTTGTAATGTTATGATGTGTGGCTTTTTCTTTTTTATGATGTGATAAACTTTTTCACCGAGTGTGGAGGTGTTTTTACCCCGCTCTGTAATTTTAAAATGTATGTAATAAAAGTTTCTCTTTTAATAACTACGTGTATCAAGTATATCTTATGATGTGCCTTTGAAAGTCCCGCTTTTTAATGTTTAGTTGGTTTCCAACAAACATTCCCCTTTTCTTCATATAATTTGGATTATGGCACAGGCTGGTAGCTCATCCTGGTTTAAGGTTTTGAAGAGACTTCATGACGAGAGGTTGAAGCTTTAGTTGGAAAAGTGCCAGTTCTATCAACCCTTGGTCAACTACCTTGGTCATTTTGTGTCCGACAACAGCTCCAGTCCTAGCCTATGCAGATCTAACCAAGCTATTACGAGCTACATGTTGATGCCAGTCGAGAAGGGCTAGGTGGGGTTCTGTATCAAGAGCATGATGGCCGCCTGTGGCCAGTTCCTTATGGGAGTTGGAGTCTAGCACCCTCCGACAAGAACTACCCCACGCATAAACTCGGGTTTCTGGCTTTGAAATGGGCAGTGGTGGACAAGCTGAGGGATTACCTGTATGGAGCAGACTTCGTCATCAAGACAGGCAATAATCCTCTCACTACCGCCAAGTTGGACGCCACTGGTCACAGATGGTTGGCTACCTTGTCAGAATTTACTTTCAGCCTGAAGTACCATCCAGGGGTCAGAAACAGGGATGCAGACGCTCTGTCAAGAATGCCCCACAGTCCCAGGGATCCTTCCAAAGTATGGACCAAGCAAGTACCTGAAGGTATACGAGCTCTTTGTCAGGGTGCAGAGTATCAAGCTGGAGGTGGATCTAGAGCGGAATAAATTGGGAGTCTTAGCAGCCGGAGTCCCCAGGGGTTATTGCAACATCACCCATGTTGGGGATGAAGGTCTGCCCAAACTCTCCAAGAAAGACTTGAGAAAAGACCAGATGGAAGATCCCCTTTGTAGTCTGGTGATAAAGGCTGTGGAGAGCCAGCGTCCTTATTTGTTTATACTGACACTACAACAGAAGCTCGACTGCTTCATAGAGAGTGGGATCGGTTGCAATTGCACAACTGAGTGCTCTACCGAAGAGGCCCCTCTGCTGATTCTGAAGAGAAATGGCAGTTATTTTTACCTAAGAAGCAGAGAGACTGTGTTGACTGCTCTACATGACAACCATTGCCACCTAGGGCCCAATAGGACTTTTAACCTGGTGTGAGACCAGTTCTACTGGCCCTGCATGTGGGCTGAAGTTGAGGGCTACTGCCACCTATGCATCAGATGCATACAGAGGAAGACTTTGCCTCATCGAGCTGCCCCAATGGGCCATCTTCAGAGACAAGGACCCATGGAGCTGGTGTGCATAGACTTTCTGTGCTTGGAGTCTTACCTAAGTGGACAGGGGAATATTCTGGTAGGGACTTATCACTTCCCCAGATATGCCCAGGCTTTTCCCACAAAAGACCAACAAGCATCTACAGTAGCCAAGATTTTGGTAGAAAAGTTATTTGTACACTATGGTCTACCTCAGTGCATCAGCTCTGATCAAGGGAGAGACATTGAAGGTTGTCTCGTTATGAGACCCTTAGATTTGTTTGGCATCAAGAATGCACAAACCACCCAGTACCATCCCCACATGGAGATTCTCAGCCAGAAAGATTTAATTGGACTCCAATCCTGGATATGTTTGGCACCCTGGCTTCAGAACAGAAGCAATACTGGAGTAAACATATACCTGCCATTGTGCATGCCTACAACAGTACCACAAATGATGCTATGGGCTATTCTCCTTATCGACCAATGTTTGGACGGGAGGCTCGCTTGCCAGTTGACTTGGCCTTCAGCACATCCCTAGATCATACCTCAGTAACTTCTCACAGAGGATATGTGGATCGCCTGAGGAAAAGTCTAAAGACCGCCTATGAGAAGGCCCAAGCTGCCTCAGATGCCCGGGGACAGAGAAACAAGAAAACCTTTGACCTCAGGGTGCGAGTGCAAGACCTGCAACCGGGAGACAGAGTGTTGCTGAGAAACTTAGGTGTACCTGCAAAGCACAAGTTAGCTGATTGCTGGAAGTCTCAACCGTATGTAATTTGTAAGCAGCTACAGGGACTGCCAGTATATCAGATCAGACCCGAAGGAAGTATGGGCACGCTGAAGACCTGGCATTGTAATCATCTGCTGTCCTTGTCAGAAGCAGTCTGAATGCCACCACAGTCGGATCCACAGCCTACACTTACAGCTTTACAACAATCTCATCCAGTGACCAGGTCCCAGTCTGTACCCTGTGATGCAGAGGAGGAGGACAGCGAGGATGAAGAGATGGGAGTGGATTGGCTGTGGCGGTCTCAAATACTGGAGACTGCCACCCTCCCGTTTCCTCCTCCCGAAGTGACAGATACTGGGATTCTAGGGCCTGAAGCTCCTTAATTTGTGCCTCAGAATCAGCCATCTGGAGATCTAGAAGACTCTCAACTTCCTCTACAGGCAGTAGATCCTGAGGACTCTCAACCTTTCATTGATAAGGCGGTCGGAGCGGAAGAAGAACTTAAAGCTGACATAGAGGACGAAGAGGTTGGTGAGCCCATGATCTCAGAACCTAAAGAACAGAGAGAGAAAATAATTATTCGCCCACCTAAGAGACTGACATATAACATTCTAGGAGAAAGCTCTGGAGGAGGCTATTCTCACCTCTCAAAGGACTCTTGAGGCGCCTAATCTTTCCACCGCAGATTTGGTGGAGTGCGACCCTAACTCTTCCCCTGTCACATCTGGTTGGGTCAACCCAATTAAAGTGGCCTGTAGGCAGGACAACCTCCCTTCCTATAACAATTGGTGGGAGGTTCCTCTGTCTAATTTGTGTCATGAAATGAGCTGTTTGTGTTTGAGCTTGGGTTCAAGAAAATGTTAATCATCTGTCTGTAGTCACATTAACCTGTTTCTCTCCATCTGTATTTACAAAGCATGTACCAGGTTCAGGACTCTCCTGCCTTTGGAGGACCAAAGGCTCTTTCATGGGGGAGAGTGTGTAGCGGACTGCCATTCTTTGATACTGCAGATTTACCTTTTTGCTTCTTAAGACTGTCTCTGTGCTCCTTTAAGACTGCTTAAAGGAGGGATCGGCCTCTCCCAGGAAGTGGAAGAACAGGATTGTGGGAGATATAGTTCTGTATTGAGAGCAGACTGTTATCTGGATTACTGAAGGAACTGTTCTCCTAGGGAGCTATGGGGGGAGTGAAGGATCATGGGAGAGATTATAGGCCTATCTGCTCCACAGTGTGGGCTCTCTCTTGCTTCCGGGACGCAGTGAGTGCAGACCAGCCCGTGGAGTTCTTACAGACACTGTCAGTGGCTGAGGCCTAGTACATGCGGTCTTGCCTGAGTGCGGAGCTCGTTCTCGGTGGAGCGGATGCTGATAGCCACACTGCGCTGGCTGATTCAGTGTAGCTGAAGAGGAAGCGAGTGGAGGCCGGACAGACTGACCGAGGCAGCAGAGTAATGATCACTCCCAGACGCAGGAGCGTGGGAGGGTGCATCACCTGTGTTGAAGGATCCTCACATATGGACATCAAAGAACGGAAGGGTGCCTGTGTGAAATCCTAACCGTAAGTATAATCCTTTCTCATCAACACACTGATGGCAGACAGTATTACATATATCACTTCTTTGGGATTACAAATATCACATTGGGCAATGATAAGAGCTCCAACTGCCGGTGAAGACTTAGCAAGGCCTTGCTAGGAGAAGGGGTTTAATATCAGTTACACCTTAAAGGGGACACGTCTACTTTACTTTATAGCTATTAGTCAGAATAATCTCAGCCTTAGTATGATCCTAACTTCTTTCTTTGGGCAATAGTTATAATATTGCTATAAGGGTTAATAGTCATTGTTCACAGCTCTATAATATTGTGTTATTACTGGTCTTTGACATTCTTTATTTGCTATTTCCACCTATATCTACATCAGTCTTGCTGAATAACACTGACTTTGGTGGGATTCGACTGACTGATAGAGTAGTACCAGTTTATCTTAAAGTTACCGTTCTCTGATGTCCATATGTGAGGATCCTGCAACATAGGCGATGCGCGCTCCCACGCTCCTGCGTCTGGGAGTGATTGGTACTTTGCTGCCTCGGTCAGTCTGTCCAGCCTCCACTCACTTCCTCTTCAGCCCCACTGGATCAGCCACTGCAGTGTGGCTATCAGCATCCGCTCCGCTGAGGACGAGCTCCGCACTCAGGCAAGGCCGCATGTACTAGGCCTCAGCCACTGACAGTGTCTGTATGCACTCCATGGGCTGGTCTGCACTCACTGGGCCCCCGGAAGAAAGAGAGAGCCCACACTGTGGAGCATATAGGCTTATAGTCTCTCCCATGAGCCTTCACTTCCCCATTGCTCCCTGTGAGAACAGTTCCTTCAGTATTCCAGATAACAGTCTGCTCTCAATACAGAGCTATATCTCTCACAATCCTGTTCTTCCACTTTCTGGGAGAGGCCGATCTCTCCTGAAAGCAGTCTTAAAGGAGCACAGAGACAGTCTGAAGGAGCAAAAAGGTAAATCTGCAGTATCAAAGAATGGCAGTGCGCATGAATCATTTGCCCTCACTCAAGATGGCCACAGACAGAAATTATAAAGGGTGTTTTTCAAAGAAATTTCTCACCAAAATAAAGCATAGAGACATGGATGGATGGGGGAGAACACCCTTGTATGATTTGTTTTGCTGTCTGTATCCCAGTTCACAAGATTTCACCTCAGTTTCTGTCCCTATGACAACTGTATTTTGAAAATTTTGGGTTGTTGTGGAATCAAGGATTGGTGATAAAGTTTCAGTGGAGACACCTTTTTCCCATGAGAATTCTTCCAGGAGTGAATTTCCCTTCCTAGGACTAGATTTCCTCTCACTTCTTGTTGTCTCTCCGTTTGTAAGTAGGAGTCGTTTGTAAGTTGGATGTTTGTAACCCGGGGACTGCCTGTAGCATTTTTGGTTTGTGGTGCTCAGATGTAGTGAAGATCCGCTTTAATGATCTTTTTAGCTGCCTGTTACAAGGGTATTCTTAAGGCCCGTACACACGATAAGAAAATCTGTCGGGAAAATTCGTCCGACGACCGATCTGTCGATTTTCGGATTGCTAGTATGGTGCTTTCGACAGCCGACTCTGACTTTTCAGCTGACAAAATCCTGATGTGCAGGCTATATAATTTTTGTCATCCATCAAAACAACGTCCGATTTTCGTCTCATCAGTACAGATTTAGATGGAAAAAAATCTTAAGAGCAAGTCTAGGCATGCTCAGAGACGAAAGAACACATACAAAACAATCCAACACATGACATCACTTCTGAAGTAGAATTCTGTCATACGGGAAAATTCGTATGAAAATAACCTCTTCACTTTCCACATCAGACTAGCATGCCACAAAAAACAGACGACAGATCGTTCGATAATCTGATCGTGTGTACGGGGCTTAACTGATCACTGAAAAAAGGAAGGATTTTTTCTAATGGTCCCCAATGAATTTGTTTTAGCAGAGGTTCACCGAGCCCTAACAATTATTTTAACCGGTTGCCGACCGCCGCACGACTATATACTGCGGCGGTCAGCCCCGGCCAGGCAGAGTGACGTATCGATGCGTCACTCGCCTGTCACTGACTTGCGAGCCTATTGCGGGCGGGCGCGCACCCGCCCAGGCGCACGCCTGCCGCGGCTCGTTCACAGACAAGTCAGTGCGTGTGACCGGCAGACTCGATGTCCGCCAGTCACACTACGATCGCTCCTGTGAAGGGAGAAAGACAGAGCGGCTTGTGTAAACAAGCTGCCTGTCAGTTCTCCCTGTGTAAAAGTGAAGATCTGACCGTTCTACTATGTAGAACTGTTGATCTTTGCTTTTACACCAATAGGAATGTCCCTGCACAGTTAGAATCACGCCCCTAGGACACACTTAACCCCTCCTTGTCCAATAAAGTTAACCCCTTCCCTGCCAGTGTCATTTTTGCAGTAACAGTGCATATGTATAGCACTGATTACTGCAGTAATGTCACTGGTACCCCCAAAAGTGTCAAAAATGTCAGTCAAGGGTCCGATCTGTCCGCCGCAATGTCGCAGTACCGAAAAAAAATCGCAGATCGCCGCCATTACGCGTTAAAAAAAAAACACCAAAAATGACAAAAATCTTTCCCTTTGTTAGTAAACGCGATAACTTTTGCGCAAACCAATCAAAATACGCTTTTTGCGATTTTTTTTTACTAAACATAGGTAGCATAAAACAAATTGGCCGAAAAATGTTAAAAAATTTTGATTTTTACATTTTTTTGGGGGGAATTTCATATAAAAAAATGTGAAAAATATTGTTATTTTTGCAAAATTTACGCTCTTTTTTTGTTTATAGCGCGTGATCAAAAAATCACACAGGTGATCAAATACCACCAAAAGAAAGCTCTGTTTGTGGGAAAAAAAGGACGTTAAATTCGTTTAGGTACAGTGTCGCACGACCGCGCAATTGTCCGTTAAAGTCACGCAGTAAAAAATCGCAAAAAAACCCCTGGTCCTTTAGCAGCCAAATCCTCCGGGGCTTAAGTGGTTAAGGGTTCCTCTGGAGTAAAAAGGTTGTGAATGGCTCTACAAGTTTTATATAGTTAATAATTTATTTTCTCCTTTTCTCCTTTAGAGATGGTCAAAGGATCTAAGAGCAAAAAGTAAAGGTTTGTCTTGTTTGGTGTGAGTAAATCCTGATCCTATTACTGCCAGTTCTTCTGTGAGGATGACTTCATGATCACCTATCAAACTTTCCAGACTCAACACCACATCTGACAATGAGTGTTTTACAAACATGGTGCTGCATTCCTCATGGAACCGTCCACTATGGCGCAAAACACCACATGTGGCTTATTAACAGCAATGTGGGACCCAGACATGCTTTATTTGTAGTCCAGCACCCTTTATATAATCTGCATTCTATATGTACATGGAAAGAGAGTAAAGGTGGGCATACGCTATGTTTTGTTTTAAGAACATTTGTTTGGTTTTCTAATCACTAGTGGGGTCAAATTGACATTTGACGGCAATCACGGTAACATTTAAAGGAGCAGAATGGAAATTTTTTGTCAAACGAACACATTTCTAGCAGTGAATGTGGTTTCCATTTGGTAAAGTCCATTTGTTGTGGAATTGAATGTTAAAAGCTAAAAAAATGTTGAAGTTCTTTTGAACATTTGGCAAGCCAGCTTATGTACTGAGAATATGCAGACAAATATTTGTTCAAAAATCTACTAGTGTATGACCAGTTTAAGTTACACATAGGAGTTCATCTGCCAAACTGTTCCCCATGAAGGTGTGCAAAATGCGTACAAATCTTCAAAACACAACAGTTCAGGTAAAATGGAATTTTTCATTCACAGGTAGGCTTGTCAAATATGCTAAGCCAGGTAAGTAACAGCAATGCAACAACTATACAGGGCTCCTTTACATCAGCTTGGCCCTTTGAAGAGTAATGCATAGAAGATTGCTTTTCAGTTTGACAGGCCGTAAGGAGACGTTGTAAAAAAATAAATGCAGCGCTAGTAACAAAGTGACATGACATATGTGTAAAAAACAAATTCAAACATATACCACTGGTGAAAAATACAAAAGTGATAAAACTGGAATGTAAATGTAATAATGAACGTGAATGAAGATCCAACAAGAGTCCATATAAAAGAAGTGAAAGCAAACTCCAGTAATGAAGTAAAACACTTTCCTTAGGAAAGGTACCACAAGTCCCAGCATGCAAATAGAGCCAATCTTCCCAAATCTTGATAGGTAAAAGCACCAACAAATGTGATAAAGGAATGGCCGCTTACCAAAATATATTGGCTTCCAAATTAATGGAGAAGCCTATAGTGCTTTTGGGGGATATTACCCACCAGGTTTAAACCACCAGGATTATTCATTCAGGTAGGCTTGCAGATGGTAGACAGGTTCCAAAAGACATGAAAATAAATGCAAGCATTCATAGCGTAATACAGTTTAAAAATTCATCATTTATTAATAAGAAGTGCACTCACATGGTAAAATGTACAATTGAGCATGTATAAGACTCCTAGGAGAACAAGCTGCAGCGTTCCTGTACAGATCGGCTGAGGGGTGTGGTGACGTCACGTCTGGTCCCACCCAATGCGTTTCATCATACGTTTGACATCGTCAGGGATGCCTCTTCAGAGGTCGCTAACGGTTCCTAAAGCTGTGGCTAATTGACCCCCCATTTGATGACGCCTACCTAGTTCCAGGGCTAACATCACTTGGCAGAGCCAGTTGCATAACAACAATGATATTTTTAGCTGTAGGTAATGGTGTACGTCTGCCCACCTCTTTGATTGGGACATTTTACCAACTAGCCACCAGTATATTGGGCATTTTAACAACTGATCCCCAATGAGTTGGTTTTAGATGCGGTTACCTAAAATGTAAAAATTATTTCTAGGGTTCTGGTTGAGAAAGGCTGGCTGATGTTTCGTGATATGTATAAAATCTTTAACTAAGGAATACCAGTGCTTTATAAGTTTAGCTTCTACTCCCCAGCATCCACTCAAGTTTACACTTACCTGTCCCTACTCCTCTAAAATCTTCTCTGTGTGGTCCACTTCAAAACTGCTATCATAGTCTCCTGGACAGGCCCTGCATCTTCCCCACATGTGCAATCCCTATTAGTTCCTGTAGAAAGGCCATCTATCTTTTGTCCCAACTGTGTTCACCTTTTTCATGGGAATGAACAGAATTACTGGTGCAGATCTGTTAAAAAAAACATTTTTGGCAAAAGGTTGTGCAGCACCCAGGTAACAATCTCGAAGGAGAAGGGACAGTGAAGGGATTCCGGGGATGCCATGCAAACATAATTGATGGGTGCAGGGTGTGTGTTCCAGTGAGGTCAGCTAGTGAACTGCTTCCTGTGCCTTGCTGTTTATTTTTTTTCCATATTTTTATTAAGGGTTTTCAGAGAATACATGTTACAAATGTATAGGTATGGTGTTATCCACATTTTGGTCATATTGGATTAAAAATACAGGTGTTTTATTTATCATAATGAATACAAATAATACATGCAAAGAAAAATCCAAATTGTTAAAGGAAATAGGTTATATAGAATCATAACCCACTGGTGATATAAGTCGTACTACTAGCACAGTCGGACACCCCTTTTGGGAGCAAACTGTGTGTCTGTGTCCGATTTAGAGCATGATTAGTCATTATTTTTAGGTATGGACATTTCTTTAACTATGAGCTTGTTGTGATGTTGTAGAGTGCATATATAAGGCAATATATAGGAACCAGATTTAACTATTAGTTTTTTTTATATTTTTCACATATGACAAAAGTTGTGCGTGGGTAGAAGCCTAAAATCTCATCTGGTCAGGGGGATTAGGGACTTTAAAAGCGTTCATGTCAGGTATGGTAAGGGGTATGGTGGAAGGCTAGAGAAGAGAAAGGAAAAGAATAAGAGAGTGGGGAATGAGTTGGGGTGGATTATGGGAAAAGGTTGGACAGGGGGGTGGCCCCTGTATAGGGGAGATTAGGGCCGTTCAATTGGTTGGGTAATAGAAGAGAAGGAAAAGAGAAGGGAAGGGATGAGGCTCTCTGTCTCTCATGTATCTTTAGAGTGTCAAGGTTTAGCATGGGGGATTTTTCTAGAATACTAGGGTCCTTATTATAAAGGCATCGTAATAAACTATCCAGGGGTGCCAGGTCTGTATGATTTTGGTGGGGTTATCTCTGACAATAGCGATAAGTTCTTCCATTTCTGCGGTATGGTCTATGTAACGGGTCCAGTCTGAGAGCGATGGTGGTATAAATGTACCCCATTTTACGTGCATTTAGCTGCATTTATAAGGTGTAGGGTCAGGGAGCTATGATAGATGGGCTGAGGGAGCAAAGAGTGATGTAACAGATATTGTGCAGGTGTATAGTCTAGGGTAAATGTGGTAATATTATTAATGGTTTAGTGTATTTCTTTCCAGAAAGGCTGTATTTTTGCACAGGACCACCAGATCTGGATTAAGGATCTACGTTCGAAACCATATCTCCAGCAGAGAGGGGAAGACATGGGAGAGAATTTACTTAGCTGGGTGGGTGTGCGATACCAACTTGCTAATAGTTTGTAACCTGCTTCTTGGGTAGTTACATTAATTGAGCCTTTGTGGATATTAGATAGCATGTTTTCCCATTCCTCCGAGGTAAAGGCTGTGTCAAAGATATTTTTCCCATCTTAGGCACGGCCTACTGGTCTTCGCATTAAGGTTAGAGTGTAACAAAGTGTACATGAAGGATACTATATGGCGTTGTGGGGAGGTACTGGTGCAAAAGGCTTCAAATGTTGGTTCTTATCGATAACAAGTGGCCTTGTGGGGTGATAAGCCTTGTGTGAATTCTGGGTTGTGTCTGGGAGAGGCAAGAGAGTAATTTGTAGGCAATGGAGGGATGGGCCTGTCTTCAGATGATCCTCGTGTTCTCTGGCTCCATGGCTGGTTGGCAGCCAGGCAATGAGTTGTAGGGGAATTTGGGAGCTTACGTTCTCTATTTGGACCCAGTTTTAAGTTTTCATATGAAGGTTCCAGTCAGCAATTCTAGTAATTGTAAATGTTCTGTAGGCCTATGCCTCCTTTTGTTTTTGGTATTGTGAGTTGTTCATATCTGAGTCTAGGTCATTTATGCCACCAAATAAAGGGAGTGCAAGATTTCCTAAAAGAGGCGAAGAATGCTTTAGGTAGTTTGATTGGTATTGTCTGTAAGACATATAAGATGCGGGGAAGAATGTCCATGTTCATTTTTATTACGGCTGCTCGGCCAAACCAAGAAAAAAGGACCTTCATGCCATTTCTGGAAATCATGTTGGATGGATCTTAGAATGGGCAAATAATCTAGGTGTTCTAGGTCAGATAGTCGGCTGGGAAGTTGTATGCCCAGATATGTGATAGATTGTGTCTTCCATGTAAAAGGAAATTTGATTTTGCAGTTATTCATTTCGGAAGGCGGTAAGGTAATGTTGAGAGCATACGACTTGGAAAAATTAATTTTTAGGTTTGATAAAGTCCTGGATTGTTCAAATTCCTTCAGTAGGTTGGGGATCATAGTTTGTGGGTTGGACAGGAAAAGCAGTATGTCGTCGGCAAACGCCGCTATTTTATGGGTTTTCCCCAACACTTCAATGCCGGTTAGGCATTGTATGGTGAGCGTTAGGAAAACATCTTATTCTGTTATTCACACTGAACTGGTTTTCATATACTAACTATGCTACTTCGCAATAACTTGCCATCTCCGAATAACGGAATAACAAAATCTTTAAACAGTCAACTGGAAATTTGGTGAGACCCGAGGCGAAAGAGCAGGGAATTAAGATACTCGAAATCTTGATGTTGAGCCCTGAGTAAGGTCTGTCCCAGAATTAGAGAGTAGAATTAAATTTTGGCATCTAAGAGCATGTAGAGGTAACCACTGATAAAGAAGGAGGTAGTGAGTGTATTATCTAAGCCAGGCAATCATTTAGTGCCACCATCTCACGGATTCGTGAGGCAACAGGTGTTTGCTATCCCCTGCTCTCATCTCCTTCGGGACCTCAGGTACTAACATGAACAATGTAAATGAGCTCAGTGACATGTTATAGTGTATTCTATGCTCTTATCGTTCTATTGCCAGACATTGTAAGTGGTGATAAGACAGAATAGACATGATTTCAGAGTCATATCTTGACAACCTTGTGTCTTTAACTGTGACTCAATTTTAAGAACTTTTAGCAGAAACTCTGTAGGGATGCAAACGATTTTGGAGTAAAACCATAAACCAGGGTAATACATCTCAAGATTAGGTTGAGTGGACTAATGGATAATTTCCAGGAAGATTTGGCACTGGTGGAAGTGCGCTGAGAGCGGGAAAGCCCTATGTCCTTTTCTTCGTGTAAAAGGGGGGAAAGTTCTACATGTAAAGAGTACAAAAACACCTTAAAACCTGTTGGAACAAAGATATAACTGTGAGGGACTTATCAGCAGTCTGTAGGTTGAGATGAGGAAATGATTTAAGAGTCCTGTCTGGATGAGCTGGTGATGTTGTGGGACTGGACTCCAGAAGTAATCTGCGGGCATTTGGAGGCCGTGATCCGGGTCTTTGGGATCTATGGTGTCGAGTTGCCTGTGTTTCCATTCGTTCTTTTCTGAGGTGTTCTCTGTCAGATGTGGAGGTACGGAAGTCAGCATACCAGTCTGGGACCTGGACCATGGAAATGCCTAATCACTCACAGAATTACGGAAGATCTTCCGGTACTCTCAGCAGATCTGCCCACTGTGGATGCTGAAAGGCAGAATGGAAATTTCCATCTATAATGGATTCCTCGCAATTTTAGGACTTGAAGCAAAGGTCGCAAATCTTTGCAGTCTTGTAATGTTATATTTGATAGGTCTTTTACGATTTTTTATGTCCACAGATCCATAGGTAATATGAATTGGTTTTGGGCTTTTCTAAGAATTTCTTCTTTTGTGTGAAAGCTGGTGAGAAAGCAGATAATATCACGAGGTGGGTCAGTGTCCCTTCCATTAGGGCTTAATGTGTGATGGGTTCTTTCCATCCAGACGGGACTTGTGGTAGGTCCTTCTTGCAGGTTATTAAAGATGGATGAAACTACTTGTTGAATTTAATAATTTTCAATTGATTCTGGGACTCCGCAGATACGGAGATTATTTCTGCGTCCTCGATTGTCTAAATCTTCCATGGGTCTCTTAAATTCCCTGAGCTGTAAGGCCTGTGTCCTCTGAGTATGTTGAAGTTGCGCAATGTGTGCTTCATGCTGACAGGTCACTGCCTCTACTTCCAGCATTCAGTCTGTCATATCGTGTATGTCACGGCGTAGTTCAGCAATAGCTGTTGAGAAGGCCTTGGGAGCGTGTTCTTTATGTCCACTGCCACTTCATGCAGCTCTTGCAGCCTAAGGGCTGTGTGTTGATCATTTATCTCTGCAAGAGCGGTATCTCTTACCAGGCTTGGAGTCTGCCTGCTCAGCTGTGGTGAGTTGGTTGCGTCAAGCGTGGAGGCCTGTGAGGCGGAGTAGTCACGGCCATATTGGTAGGGCCGTCTTTTCCATTGGGCACGCCTGGCGGTTGCCTGGGGGCCCCACTTGCCAAGGGGCCCCATACACAGGGTGGCAATTACACTGTCCCCCCAGGCCAGTCTCCAGATTAGTTTACCTGGTGGTCTAGGGCCCCCCCTGCCCGTTGTCCGATGCCCCCCCCCCCCCCGCTGTCTGCCGGTGGCTCTGAGTCTCCCTGCACACTGGTTGCTAGGAAGGCCAGCCTGTTGGCATCTAGCAACCAGTGACGTTCTGAGAGGACCCATCATGCACAGCGGAGGAGGATCCTTCTCGTCGGCTCGTCCTCCTCTCTCCGCACCTAAAAGATGGGCTCCACCCACCTCCTCCCTTCATGTGCTGTGCAGCCGTTGTGGAAGGTGAGCAGACTGCTGCAGCTGCTTGATTTCTTTTTTCTCACTCTCTCTCCATCGACTGTCTGTGCCATCCTTTTCCTGCCCTATATATCCTCTGTGTGTGCCATCCTATTCTCTCTCTCTCTCTCCCCCTCTCTCTCCCCCCTCTCTCTCTCCCTCTCTCTCTCTCTCCCTCTGGGCCCCAGTGCACTGCATTGCCCGGGGGCCTATAAGGCTCTTAAGATGGCACTGCATATTGGGAGATTGTGGTCTGAAGATCTCCAGGATCTGTCGGTTCAGTTGTTGACCCGAGTGTCGTGGGGACCAGGATTGGTAGGGGGGATCGGCTGCAGTTTGATTTTCCCATCTTTGCCCATTGTAGGTCAGCTTAAGAACAGTTTTAAAACCCTCCTGTGTCCGGAGCTCCGGGTCTAAGCGTCCATCCTGTCTTGTGGCTCGCCTTAATGGTTTTTATGCTCTAAATCTACATATCAGTTCATGAACTTTTCTATGGAACACACCAGGACTGAGGTAGTGCCTTGTACTAAAAAACATAGAAAGCTTTTATTTTGGTATAATGGGGAGCTGAAATTGAAAAAAAAAAAAAAAAAAAGATGAGATTTTAAGAATTGGGGAGGAGAGTGGATGGCTAAAGAAAAATTGTACTTAAAATACAGGTAGTCTTTAATCATAATATAAACATATAGTAAAAAGTGTTTGAAGAGCATGATTTTGTTTTTTTCTAGATAGAAAGGCCAGCAGTGACTGCTCACCATTTGACTAGCTCTCTAACTGAAAATCCATATGGATTTTTAATTATAAACCACAAACAAGAAGCATGGGGGTGTTTTTTTATGTCTTGAACAGAGAACACTGGGAGATCAAATGACAATTAATTATTTGGGCTATTCACAGCACATTAATAAAATAACTCAGAAGTGTAACAAACCATCTACTGGCAGTAGGTGATAAAAATTTATATTAAAGAGACATCTAAACCAAAAAAATATTGTTCTGCAGACCTATGCATTTAGATTGTAAGCTCTCACGAGCAGGACCCTCTGTACTCTCTTGTACTGAATTATATTGTAACTGTATTGCCTCAATTTTTTTGTAAAGGTTTGCTCTATATCAATCCTGTATAATAATATTATAGAAACATAGAAGACTGATGTCAGAAAAAAAGACCAAGTTGTCCTTTGAGTCTTTTTTGTTTTTTTAAATACATATTTTGTATTTTTTTTTTTTATTAACTTGGGTATACTGAGTAAATATACTGTACATCATGCAAAAAACAAACAAAAAAAAAAGCAGTGTACATTCCATTTAAAAACAGGTCATGTTGTTATAATGCTTGGGGGGGGGGGGGAATATGAGGAAAACTCCATCTATGGCATAAGCTACTAGTTTTGGGCAACTGTACACATATTAAAAACCCAGATAGTATTTGTATTAGTATTTGTGTTTGTTCTGTATTCTTAGCTTATATATTCAGTTCTTTTCCCAGGTCTAATACACCAGCTTATAAAAATAACTAATTTGTTTGTTGTCTCTCATCAGGGGTTTTTACTTTGTCTAATAATGCATGCTATAAAATATTTTGGTTATTTCTCAGTCTCAGCCTCCTTGTACAATGGGAAATTCTTTCTGTACAGGAAGTGAGGGTAAATCTCATAGTCAGGGACATAGGCGTCAATACAACCTAATTAACATTTCCCCATTCTGGTATAAACATTGATTTGATTGGTTTCTATGTTGCTGTTAAGGGAAGGGAAGGTTCCTTAACTTCAGATTTTGCCTGACACTAAGGAAGTAAGAAATAATCTCCTAAAATAATTAGTAGTAGTTGGTCACCTTCAACTGACCTTGTTCTGTAACATTGAAGAAATTCCATAACTACATCAAGCCCCTTGTTTAGTTTTATTGAATGTCAGAAACATACTCCAGCTTTTTCAGTCATAGACATAGCACTGGGACCTTCATCCAATCACCATAAGGCGCATCAAGGTAACATTTGATTGATCGGCCTCCTGCTTCAGGGGTTGTAGCCAGCTGGGCACACCAATGCACATATAATAGACGTGCCCTTAGGTTCGCCGCTTTTGGATGAGGGCCCACTCAAACATTTAGAATGTTCTAATTTTTGCCAATGCCCATACACTATACCAGGGTTTCTCAACTAGTGTGCCGCGGCACCCTAGTGTGTCATGAATAGTCCCCAGATGTGCCACTGCAAAATGACCCCCACTTAGCAGTATTGCTTATTTCAAATGATTAGCCCCGAGTCCCAAAACCTGGAGTTGGCCGGGAACTCAGGGCTACATACCTCAGCAGTGTAACATCCATCCAGCATCCAGTGATTGGTGGACAAGATGGGGGCGACCACAATGACAGTGAGTGGAGCTGTCAAAATAAAGCATTGATGTTGGGTGGGCGGAGCCAATATGTGGGGCTCTGCCCCTTTGTCCTGTTTACTTTATACATAGTTACATAGTTACATAGTAGGTGAGGTTGAATAAAGACAATAGTCCATCCAGTTCAACCTGTGTAGGTGTGTGTGGCTGTAATCATCTCACATACCCCTGAATGTTCTGATCCTTGAGATGTAAGTCTAAGAGTCTTTTGAAAGCCACCATACTACCCGCAGAAACCACCTCTTGTGGTAGAGAATTCCACAATCTTGTAGCCCTAACAGTAAAGAACCCCCCACGTTGCCTGAGGTTAAAACGCTTCTCCTCTAATCGCATTGTATGCCCTCGAGTCCTCATGCAATCCCTTCGAATGAACAGCTTTTTTTCTAAGCTGGGATCCCCATTAAGATATTTATAAATTGCTATCATGTCCCCCCTCAGACGTCTCTTCTCCAGGGAGAATAAATCGAGCGATTGTAGACGCTCTTCATAGTCAAGGTCCTCCAATCCCCTAATTAGTTTAGTTGCCCTTCTCTGGACTCTCTCCAGCTCCAACACATCCCTCCTGAGGACTGGCGACCAGAACTGGACAGAATACTCCAGATGCGGTCGGACCAGAGTTTTATAAAGTGGAAGGATTATAGTCTTATCTCTGGAATACATCCCTTTCTTTATGCATGCTAATATTCTGCTGGCTTTGGCAGCTGCCGCTTGACATTGCATGCTGTTGCCTAATCTATCATCAACCAAGACTCCCAGATCCTTCTCCATTTTTGATTCCCCCAAGGGTTCCCCTCCTAACGTGTATTGTGCTTTTATGTTTTTAGTCCCCAAGTGCAAAACCTTACACTTCTCCACGTTAAACCTCATTTGCCATGTCGTTGCCCACTCTGTAATTTTGTCCAGGTCATTCTGTAGGATATCTGCTTCATGCTGTGCAGTTATTGCTCTGGCCAATTTTGTGTCATCTGCAAAAACTGATATCGAACTACTGATCCCGACCTCAATGTTGTTTATGAATAAATTGAACAAGGTTGGTCCCAGGACTGAGCCCTGGGGCACCCCGCTTACTACCTCAGACCAGTCTGAGTATGCGCTGTTTATTTCCACTCTTTGGACACGCCCTTTAAGCCAATTCCGTATCCAAGAGCAAACCCTGCTGTCGATACCTGCAGACCTTATTTTATAAATTAAGCACTTGTGGGGAACTGTATCAAACGCCTTAGCGAAATCCAAGTACACCACATCCACTGGTCTCCCCCTATCTAGCTCACAGCTCACCTCCTCGTAGAATGTTAATAGATTGGTTTGACAAGAACGCCCATTTGTAAACCCGTGCTGATTACTGCTGATGATGTTGTTGTCTTTAGCAAACTCTACGATATAGTCCCTTATCATCCCCTCCAGAAGTTTACATACTATTGATGTCAAACTGACAGGCCTATAATTTCCTGGGATATGCCTCTGGCCCTTTTTGAATATCGGAATCACGTTAGCTTTCTTCCAATCCCCTGGTACATCTCCTGTCCTAATACTGTCAGCAAAGATCAGGAACAGTGGTCTGGATATAACCTTACTGAGTTCCTTGAGTACTCTCGGATGTACGCCATCCGGGCCTGGTGATTTGTTTGTGTTGAGTTTATCCAGCCTTTCCCTGATTTCACCCTTTGTTAGCCATAGTGGCAAGTCCTGTGTATTACTACTAACCAAACAGTCATGGTCAGTGTACCCCTCCGTTTCCTGTGTAAAGACTGATGAGAAAAAAGCATTCAGCACGGTTGCTTTTTCAGTGTCCTCTGTAACCATCCTCCCATCATTGTTAATTATGTGTGCAATATGCTCTGCCCTAGTTTTTTTGCTGTTGATATATTTAAAGAATTTCTTTGGGTTTTTTTTAACTATCCTCCGCTATTTGTCTCTCAAAGTTGATTTTAGCCATCTTGATTTCTTGTTTACTTTTCTTATTTGCCTCCTTGTATTGCTCGAAAGTCGATACTGTGCCCTCTGATTTATACTTCTTGAAGGCCAATTTTTTTCCCCTAATAAGTTTTTTGACGCTATGGTTTAACCAGCCAGGTTTGGCTTTGTCTCTTCTAAATTTATTTCCCATAGGAATGCACTGCAAGATGCCTTTGCCCAATATGTTCCTAAAGCATTCCCATTTTTCCTCTGTGGTCAGGGATCCCAGGGTTTGGTCCCAGTTTACCCTTTCCATCAATGAGTACAATTTTGGAAAGTTTGCCCTTCTGAAGTTTAGGGTTCTTATGTTCCCCACTTGCCTTGTTATATTGTTATTTATACTAAATGTGATCATCCTGTGATCGCTAGAGCCCAGGTTGTCCTGGACTCCTACCTGCGAGATTAGGTCTGGGTCATTAGTGATCAATAGATCCAGGACTGCATTTTCTCTAGTCGGAGAATCCACCAACTGTGACATGTAATTATCCAGTAAGGTTTCCGTGAATAGGCGGGCCTTCTGTGAGTGTGTAGTCCCCTCGTCCCAGTCAATGTCGGGATAATTGAAGTCCCCCAAAATGACGACTGATCCCAATTTTGCCACTTTACTCATTAGTGCTAAGAATTCCAGCTCTACCTCCTCCCCTTGGTTAGGTGGCCTATAGCAAACCCCCACAATTACTTTCCCCTTTTCTCCTTCCCTATGGAGTTCAACCCACACAGATTCTAAATCCATGCTCATCCCATCCGTAATGTCACTCCTTTCTATCACCTTTATATTGTTCTTGACATAGAGACATACCCCTCCCCCTCTTTTTCCTACCCTGTCCTTTCCGGTACACCGAATTCCCTTGGATATTGGCCAGCCAGTCATGTGAGGGGTCGAACCAAGTCTCTGTTATTCCCACAAGGTCTATGTCCTCCTCATGTACCAATATTTCCAACTCATCCATTTTATTAGCTAGGCTCCTGGCATTAGCATATACCCCTCTTAGTTTTACGGAAGTTAAGCGCAATTGGCGGTTATGTTTATTCCTGTTTGGTCTGAGATTTTCCCGCACAGACCTGCCAATTGACATTGTGGACCTACTGTCACTGCTGACCCTACAGCTGCCTTCAGTCCTCTGCTCCCTCCTGACTGACTCTACTTCTGAGCCCTCCCCCCCGTCTCCTAGTTTAAAAGCCCCTCCAACTTGGTGGCCATCTTTCTCCCCAAAAGAGCTGTACCGTCCCCATTAAGGTGCAGCCCATCCTTACTAAAGAGCCGGTAGCCGACTGAGAAGTCAGCCAAGTTCTCCTGGAACCCAAACCCCTCCTTCCTACACCAGTTCCTCAGCCACTTGTTAAGTTCCCTAATCTCCTTCTGCCTCTCCTGTGTGGCTCGAGGTACAGGCAGTATTTCAGAGAGTACAGCTGCTGGCAAGGGAGGAAGGTGGCAGGGGGCAGGACCAATTGTAACTACTCTATGTGCATCCACAGCGGTGTATAATAAACCTGAATTATACACCGCTGTGGGTGCACTGCATATACAGTAGTTACAATTGGTCCCACCCACTGCCACCTTCCTCGGCGGCCAGCAATGTATACACGCCACTGATGCCAGCTGGAACAAAGGGGCGGAGCCCTGCATACCGTCTCCGCCCATCCCCGACATCACTGCTTCAATTTGACAGCTCCAATCACTCTCATTGCGGCCGCCCATGGCTTGCCCACCAATCCCTGGCTGTGCTGGATAGATATTACACTGCTGCATGTCCTGCTAGGCTCCACTCATTTATGTTCCATCTGATGCCACCATTCTTCCTTCGGGTCCTGTGTGCTGCTAATCAAGATTTTAAGATAAGGGAATTGGAAAATGTGGGGCATGGGTTGTGACTTTGAAGGTACCGTTTTGAAACCAATAAGCGTGATATGACAATATATCAAATATATTAAAATATTATTTATTTATTACATGTAGTACCAAAGAAAAAAAGAGTACAAAGACAAAGGGACAAATCATATGTAAAAAAAATACAATTAATATAAAATATCAAGCAGAATCATGATCCTCATGTAATGGGTGGAGTCACCAGAAAATACAGCTGGGCCAGAATGAACCGGTACCAATCATGTAATTCTCTAGTTGATCCACTGCCCACTACCCTACATGTTTCGCGGTATGGACCGCTTCTTCAGGGGTATAGGGGTACAATGGATGTTGAAGAGGATAACTGCAAAGTGGTTAAGAGACAAGTAATTAATTATCATACAACTTATATTCCATACATTTAGTTTTCAACAGTGTATATAACTGTACTGTGCACATTGGGTGAAGGAGAGGAATAACACCCAACCAAATCCAAGTGTGCGCATCACATACTCAGTAACATAAATAGGTTCTTATAAACACATAACAAGATATGTAGTACACAGACACAAAGGCCAAAGAAAACGTGGATACTCCCACCTGGATGGCTGCTGGTGTGCGGATCAGAAGCAAACCACGCTAGAGGCCAACCAAGTCCCCCAGGCGGACATGGACAACCCAAAAGGCAATCATAACTGGAGCAAGATGTCTGGCCTGAATAGTGTACAACCAGGCCCGGATTGGCTAATCGGGAGCACCGGGAGAATTCCCGGTGGGCTGGTCAGTTTTTTGGCTGCAAGGGCCGTTGTCATGGCCAGGGGCGGACTGACCAATTTGCCTGGGGGGCCCCACGCAGGGTGGCAATTTGCCCGATCTGATCCCCAGGACACCTTAGTGTGTGCACTAGACTGGTTGCTAAGATGGCCAGCCGCCTGGCGTCTAGCAACCAGTGACGTGCAGAGAAGAGGACCCAGAATGCACAGCGGAGGAGGATCTTCCTCGTCCTCCTCTGCGCCTATTGGAATGTGTGGTATGTGGCTCCACCCACTTCCTCCCTGCATCCTTACTGTGCGGCCGAGAAACTGCCTGACTGAGCCATCAGGAGACCCCAGAGCAGGACCGAGGTAAACTGCTGCTTGAGGTGATATCTCCTGACAGACACCAAGAGAGCCCGAGGAGAAGGAGAACACTTCCTGAACCAGTGAGAGAACTCAGGGCAGGGGTAGGCATCAGTTCAACAGCACAGCCAGCAAATTTGCTGCATGTGTGATTTGCTCACATTGTACTGTATATCTCTGCTCGTGTCCCTTTTTTTCAGTGAGAACAGCACTGCCAAGCCTCTCCTACACTGTTTACATACATAGCCCCACCTCCCAGCAGGATAGGATGTCTGGCTGCTTACTCACCCGAATGCAGCTGGAACATGATTGCTATGCTGCCCTGTCACTCAGCGCTGCACCTGCCTCCTCCTGAAGTCCAGGCTGTGCTTCCCACACATTATCCTGGAGAATTAAAGGTCTGCTGGAGCAAGGGGGGTAAGAGCCAGGGGCCTCTCTTGTCATAGTTGTACAGAATGGTGAACATGTGTGCAGGGAGGGTAAAGCAATAGAACATATGGGGGGCTGTGTGTGTGTGTGGGGAGCACTGTTCATATAATGGGGGCCTTTGCATGTCCTTAGCAGGGACAGTGTAACTAACTTCTTGTATTGAGAGACCCCTGTGTGTCCTGAGGATGGGGGGGGGGGGGGCACTGAACTTATAATGGGGACCCCCTGTGTGTCCTGAGGGGGGGGGGCACTGGACTTCCTGTGTGCCCTGAGGATGAGGGGGCACTGCACATCTTATAGTAAAAAAAACCCCTGTGTGCCCTGAGGATGAGGGGGGCACTGTGCATCTTATAATGGAAACCCCCTGTGTGCCCTCAGGATGGATTGGGGGGATGTGCGTCTTATAATAGAAACCCCCTGTGTACCCCAAGTGTCACTCACCCCCCTCTCTCTCACTTCTCTCCCTAACCCCCCTCTCTCTCTCACTTCTCTGTCTCACCCCCTCACTCTTTGTCTCCCCTCTTTCATCTCTCTCTCTCCCCTCCCTCTTTCACCCCTATTTCAGCCCCCCTCTCGCTCAAACCCTTCTTCTCTCTCACCCCATCTCTCTCTTTCCCTCCGTCACCTCCCTCCCTCTCTCACGCCCTTTCTCTCACACTTCTCTCTCACTCTCTCCCTCCCTCTCCCTCTCCTTCCCTCTCCTTCCCTCTTTCTTTCACCCCTCCTTCTCTCTCTCTCTCAGGTCAGGGATCTCTCTCTCTCTCTCTCTCTCTCAGGTCAGGGATCTCTCTCTCTCTCTCTCTCTCTCAGGTCAGGGATCTCTCTCTCTCTCAGGTCAGGGATCTCTCTCTCTCTCTCTCTCTCAGGTCAGGGATCTCTCTCTCTCTCTCTCAGGTCAGGGATCTCTCTCTCTCTCTCTCTCTCTCTCAGGTCAGGGATCTCTCTCTCTCTCTCTCTCTCTCTCTCTCTCAGGTCAGGGATCTCTCTCTCTCTCTCTCTCTCTCTCTCTCTCTCTCTCTCTCTCAGGTCAGGGATCTCTCTCTCAGGTCAGGGATCTCTCTCTCAGGTCAGGGATCTCTCTCTCTCTCTCTCTCAGGTCAGGGATCTCTCTCTCTCTCTCTCTCTCTCTCTCAGGTCAGGGATCTCTCTCTCTCTCTCTCTCTCTCTCTCAGGTCAGGGATCTCTCTCTCTCTCTCTCTCAGGTCAGGGATCTCTCTCTCTCTCTCTCTCTCTCTCTCTCTCAGGTCAGGGATCTCTCTCTCTCTCTCGTCAGGGATCTCTCTCTCTCTCTCTCTCTCGTCAGGGATCTCTCTCTATCTCTCTCTCTCTCTCTCGTCAGGGATCTCTCTCTATCTCTCTCTCTCTCTCTCTCGTCAGGGATCTCTCTCTATCTCTCTCTCTCTCTCTCTCTCGTCAGGGATCTCTCTCTCTCTCTCTCGTCAGGGATCTCTCTCTCTCTCTCTCTCTCGTCAGGGATCTCTCTCTCTCTCTCATCAGGGATCTCTCTCTCTATCTCTCTCTCGTCAGGGATCTCTCTCTCTCGTCAGGGATCTCTCTCTCTCGTCAGGGATCTCTCTATCTCTCTCTCTCTCTCGTCAGGGATCTCTCTCTCTCTCGTCAGGGATCTCTCTCTCTCTCTCTCGTCAGGGATCTCTCTCTCTCTCGTCAGGGATCTCTCTATCTCTCTCTCTCTCTCTCTCTCTCTCTCTCGTCAGGGATCTCTCTCTCTCTCTCTCACTCTCTCGTCAGGGATCTCTCTCTCTCGTCAGAGATCTCTCTCTATCTCTCGTCAGGGATCTCTCTCTCTCGTCAGAGATCTCTCTCTCTCTCTCGTCAGGGATCTCTCTCGTCAGGGATCTCTCTCGTCAGGGATCTCTCTCTCTCTCGTCAGGGATCTCTCTATCTCTCTCTCTCTCTCTCTCGTCAGGGATCTCTCTATCTCTCTCTCTCTCTCTCTCTCGTCAGGGATCTCTCTCTCTCTCTCTCTCTCTCTCGTCAGGGATCTCTCTCTCTCTCTCTCAGGTCAGGGATCTCTCTCTCTCTCTCTCGTCAGGGATCTCTCTCTCTCTCTCTCAGGTCAGGGATCTCTCTCTCTCTCTCTCTCTCTCTCTCGTCAGGGATCTCTCTCTCTCTCTCTCAGGTCAGGGATCTCTCTCTCTCTCTCAGGTCTGTGATCTCTCTATCTCTCTCTCTCTCAGGTCAGGGATCTCTCTCTCTCTCTCCCCCTGAATTAATTACAAGGCTGTAGAGAACAGTGCGCCATTGCAAACTTGTATTCTGAGGTTTTATTTACATTATTTTAATATAGTCAGTCATGAACTAAAGTGGGCCAGTAAGGCATGAAACTCCAGGGCTGAAAATGAGTCCCACTCCGGCCCTGTGTACAACATAGATGATTCAATCAAAAGATCAGAGTTGTAAGAGACCCGTCAGTGAACAACGTTGTCTGTATGCATAAAAACTCATGTATATATACTTGAGGGGTATAGTATAGACCTTCTTCAAAAAACACGATGAAAAAAGCACATAGGGACAGATTGTCTCTAAAACACAGTACTAGCATATCAACCTACCTATGGTAATGGCCAGGACATGTATGATGGTTAGATGGTGGGATGGATAGACGTGGGCACAATAGTATATAGGTTCACAAGAACGTATATGGATGTGAACTAAGAATCCGTGAACTCACCAGTCCCTATAGGTAAGTAAAGAAAGGCAGTGCATCACTGGCAAATTCCTACATACAAACATACAAAAATTATCATATTCACAATAAATTGTACATGACCAATATACCAGTGTTACAACGCCATACATTATGGTTGCTGTCACATCGGACTTGAGTGGAAGAGGAGGGGTCCGTCAAGGATACAAAAAGGTACTGCCCAAACAAACAGGGGAGAAGAAGATAACAATAGCTCAAAGTCTCTACCTTTACCGTCTGCCAGACATGGGAGTAAGTCACACATGTGCAAGTCACAAGCAAGTCTCAAGTCGTAAACCTTCAAGTCACAAGCAAGTCCGAAGTTACTGTGGCAAAAAGCAAGCAAGTCAAGTCGAGTCACTGCTAGAAGTCAAGCAAGTCAAGTCATTTATTTTGGTCAAGTCACAAATCAAGTCAAAATACTGATCTACCCCAATTTTCACCTTTAAATTAGTTAAAAGTCAGTGTTCAGGAAATGTTTTATTTTACAGAGGATGTACATGGCAGGTATTGGATGGCAGAGATACCGGATGTACATGACAGGTATAGGATGGCACACAGAGGATGCACATGACAGGTATAGAGGATGTACATATTAGATATAGGATGGCACAGTGAGATGACTTACAGGACATGTACAGGAGGGCACATGGCACAGAATGTACATGGGAGGTATAGGATGGCACACAAGAGGATGTTACATGGCAAGTATAAGATGGCACACAGAGGGTGGCACACAGATGATGTACATTGCACACAGAGGATGGCACATAGAGGATGTACATGGCACACAGAAGATAGTAATGTGTGATTATTTAGGGCATGTATAAAATTAAATTAATTGTACTCACTTTTCTTCATTCAAATAAGAAAGACTTTTTCACAGTCACAGAGAATGATTCTCGGTGGGGTGCGTGCTGCTGGGTAATGGCCGCCTGGAGAAGGTGCTGGAGGGATCACAATTACCCACAAGAAAAAAAATGCAAATTATCGATAAGGCAATATTTATTGGTTCAACGAGAGAGAGAGAGAGAAGCACACAGAGGATGTACATGGCAGGTATGGGATGACACAGAGGATGTACATGGCAGGTATGTGATGGCATAGACAGAGGATGTACATGGCAAGTATAGGATGGCACACAGAGGATGTACATGGCAAGTATAGGATGGCACACAGAGGATGTACATGGCAAGTATAGGATGGCACACAGAGGATGTACATGGCAAGTATAGGATGGCACACAGAGAATGTACATGGCACACAGAGGATGTATATGGCAGGAAAAGGATGGCACACAGAGGACGGCACACAGAGGATGTACATGGCACACAGAGGATGGCACATAGAGGATGTACATGGCGCACAGAGGATAGCACACAGAGGATGTACATGGCACACAGAACGATGGCACACACACACAGGATGGCACGCAGAGGATGGCACACACAGAGGATAGCACAGAGAGGATGGCACACACACAGAGGATGGCACACACAGAGGATGTATATATATATATATATATATATATGGCAGGAAAAGGATGGCACACAGACGATGGCACGCACACAGAGGGTGGCACACAGAGGATATACAGTACATGGCACACAGAGGATGGCACATAGAGGATGTACATGGCACAATGGCACACACAGCGGATGGCACACAGAGGATGGCACACACAGTGGATGGCACACACAGCAGATGGCACACACAGCGGATGGCACACACATTAAACACACACACACATACAAATATAAATAAAATATATGTATGTCCATTGTCCACCCCTGGAAATTGAAGTATTGGCAGTTACTAGGCAACGCCCTCCTGAACATTGACACTCCAGATCAGTATAATACAGCACATAACAGATGAGGACATAAGAGTTGAATTCATCAATTTGCAAACCTCTTCCTCTGCAGAAAACTTCTGGTTGATAATGCCCAGTGACTGAGAACATTGACATCAGCTAATCAGGTTGCTTGAGCTGAACTTTACCCGGACACCGAACCCCATTGAAGTCAATGGGGACCTGAACTTTCAGGCACTAAAATGGCTCTAAAACAGCAACAAGGAAAGGGCTAGAGTGCTGCTAATGGCAGCAAAACGTAGTTAAGAGCATGGCAAGTGCTCTGCAAACAAATGTGGATAGGGAAATAACTTAAAACAACAAAAAAAAAAAACAGAAAAATAAAACAATGTTCTTCATCTCTGAAGGACGAGGCCCATATGGAGTAGGAGGGAGGTTGACGTGGTGTTGGATGTGGCGGTGTCATAGGCGTGCGCACAGGGTGTCCCGGGTGTACCTGGGCACACCCTAATCACCTAGGGCACATTAGCATTATCGCTCTGTTTGCCAGTGAGGAAATGGGAAAGATCTCCCTCGGACCTGCTCTGCTCTATTTCACTTTGCCAGCAGGGAGAGTAATGTATCGGGGCCATGTACATGTAGGCAAACACATGCATGTGTATTTCAACTTTGGGGTGCACACCCTAATGCAATAGGCTGTGCACACCTATGGGCGGTGTAGGTGGAAGCGGCGGTGGAGGAGGAGGACGAGGTAGCCAACACTGCTTTTTTTCAGAAATTTTAAATGAGGGTACACCCCAAAAGAGTGAGAAAGAGCAAAAATAGAACAATGGCTGGGTAAGGTCGGTATCCATCGCTATTCTGCACAAGGTACGGAAAAGTCCCGTGGGATCCATGCCTGGTTCATTTTAATGAACGTGAGCTTGTCCACATTGTCTCTGGACAGGCAGCTGCGCCTGTCTGTGATAACGCCGTGCTAAATACCCGTTCAGATAATACACTGGCTGCAGGGCACGCCAGCACCTCCAAGGCGTAAAGGGCAAGCTCAGGCCATGTGCCCAATTTGGAGACCCAGAAGTTGAAGGGGGCAGACCCGTCATTCACTACATGTAGGCGTGGGCACACATACTGCTCCACCATGTTGGTGAAATGCTGCCTCCTTCTAAGACGTTCCATATGAGCTGCTGGTGCTGCTGTTTGTTGTGGCGTGCTGACAAAGCTTTTCCACATTTCGGCCATGCTAACCCTGCCTTCTGAGGTGCTGGCGGTGCCCTGGTTGCGTTGGCGACCTCTTCCTCCTCCTCCTCCTCCTCCTCTGCCTTGTGCTTCCACTGTGACCCCACTGTCAGGTGGGAATGCCAGCAGCATTGCGTCTACCAGCGTGCGCTTGTACTCGCGCATCTTGCGATCGCGTTCCAGTGAGTGAATTAAGGACGGTACGTTGTCCTTGTAACGGGGATCCAGCAGCGTGGCCACCCAGTAATCAGCACAAGTTAGAATGTGGGCAACTCGGCGGTCGTTGTGGAGACACTGCAGCATGTAATCACTCATGTGTGCCAGGCTGCCCAGAGGCAACGAAAGGCTGTCCTCTGTGGGAGGTGTATCGTCTGTGTCCTCTGTATCCCCCAGCCATGCACCAGTGATGGCCATGAGCTGGCCTGGGTGCCACCCTGCTGTGAACATGGTTCCATCTCCTCCTCCATCTCCTCCTCCTCATCCACCTCATCCTCCAGAACTGTGCCCCTGCTGGATAATTGTGTCCCTGGCGTTTGTGTGCAGGAACCCACCCTCGGAGCCCCTTGCGAATGACTGCCCTGAAAGCCTTGGAAATGTTACCTCTTCATCCTCCTCCTTCTCCTCCTCCTCCTCATCCTGTGCCACATCCTCTTCCATCATCGCCCAAATTGTTTTTTCAAGGAGGCATAGAAGTGGGATAGTTAAGCTGACAACGGCGTCATCGGCACTGGCCATGTTGGGGGAGTACTCAAAACAGCGCAACAAGGCACACAGGTCTCGCATGGAGGCCCAGTTATTGGTGGTGAAGTGGTGCTGTTCCGCAGAGCGACTCACGCGTGCGTGCTGCAGCTGAAACTCCACTATGGCCTGCTGCTGCTCGCACAGTCTTTCCAGCATGTGCAAAGTGGAGTTCCACCTTGTGGGCACGTCACATATGAGGCGGTGAGCGGGAAGGCCGAAGTTACGCTGCAGCGCTGACAGGCGAGCAGCAGCAGGGTGAGAACGCCGAAAGTGCGCACAGACGGCCCGCACTTTCTGCAGCAGCTCTGACATATAGGGATAATTTTTAAGGAACCTCTGCACCACCAAATTCAGCACATGCGCCAGGCAAGGGATGTGCGTCAAACCGGCTAGTCCCAGAGCTGCTATGAGATTTCGCCCGCTATCGCACACCTCCAGGCCGGGCTTGAGGCTCGCTGGCAGCAACCACTCATTTGTCTGCTGTTCCATGCTCCTCCACAACTCCTGCGCGGTGTGTGGTTTTTCCCCCAAACAGGCAAGTTTTAAAACTGCCTGCTGTCGTTTACCCCTGGCCGTGCTGAAGTTGGTGGTGAAGGTGTTACGCTGTCCGGATGAGGAGGCGGTAGAGGATGAGGAAGCGGAGTAGGAGGAGTTAGGAACAGGAGGCAATCTGAAGCGCCCTGCAATCCTCGGTGGTGGAAGGACATGCGCCAAATTGCTATCCGCCTCAGGCCCATCCGCCACTGCATTTACCCAGTGTGCAGTTAGGGAGATATAACGCCCCTGACCGTGCTTACTGGTCCACGTATCGGTAGTTAGGTGGACCTTGGCACAGATGGCGTTGCGCAGTGCACACCTGATTTTTTTCCCCCACTTGGTTGTGCAGGGAAGGGATGGCTTGCCTTGAAAAGTAGTGGCGGCTAGGCACGACGTACTGTGTGACAGCCACCGACAAAGGCCAAGAATTTTGAAATGCTGGCATTCAGGGCCAGGGATCGCGGGTGGGTAGGGGGGTACTTCCTCTTCCTCTCAAGTGTTTGAGAGATGGAAAGCTGAACGCTTCCACGGGACATTGTGGAGATGGTTGGTGACCCAGGTGGTGGTGTTGCTGACAGATCGTCTGTTTGCGGGGTGGCAGGTGCCGGTATCACTACAGATGTGGATGGAGCGGCCGAGACTGCAGCAGAAGAGGAAGCAGGATGAGCCAGAGACGTTTCTTGGTTTTGAAGGTGTCTACTCCACTGCAGCTCGTGCTTTGCACTTAGATGCCTGATCATGCAGGTTGTGCTCAGGTTGAGAAGGTTTATGCCTCGCTTCAGGCTCTGATTGCACAGGGTGCAAACCACTCGTGTCCTGTCATCAGCACATTTTCTAAAGAATTTCCACGCTAGACAACTCCTTTGAGCTGGCTTTGCTGCGCTCGTTCCCTTGCTGCGTTGGGCAGTAGCAGGCGTAGTGTCTAGGGCATGGCCGCTCCGCTTCTGCACCCTGCTCCCTCTTCTGCTGTGCTGGTGGCTCTGTGCGACCACCGCCTCTTCCTCCAAACTACTCAGGTCACCTGCATGACCTTCATTCCATGTGGGGTCGAGGACCTCATCGTCCTCCACATCATCTTCCACCCAGTCTTCACCCCTGCCCTCCTTGTCGGTCTCCACAATTCTGAGCAGTTGGCACCTGCGTTTCGTCATCATCGGAGACGTGCTGCGATGGTCCTTGCATGTACTCATCTTGAGAAATAAGTGGTTGGGCATCGCTGCACTCAATCTCTTCCACTTCTGGGGCAGGGCTAGGTGGATGGCCCTGGGAAACCCTGCTGACAGAGTCATCAAAAAGAAGAAGAGACTGCTGTATGGCTTGGGGCTCAGACTGCTTGCCTGATTTGCAAGGGGGTGAGGTGAAAGATGGTTGGACATCGGCTGCAGGTGCCAACTCTGACCTTTCTGCAGTAGACTGGGTGGGAGACAATGTGAAGGAACTTGAGGCACTGTCAGCAGCAAACCAATCTACTATCGCCTCTACTTGTTCTGGCCTCCTCACTTCTAGAGGCGTATGATGCCCTACCAAATACTGATGCAGGTTCTGTCGCCTACTCACACTTGAGGAAGGTGTTTCACTTGTGCGTGTAGCTGGCACAGATCGACCACGTCCTCTCCTTGCAACAGGAGCTCTACCAGCAGCACCACAACCCAGGCCACGGCCCCTATTTGACGGTCTCCTCATATTTCTGTAATTTATGATCTTGCCCTAGAAAGGTGTTTATTGAATAGCGGAACAAAACAACAACAGTATCGCACGGGTGTATCTCACAGTCAAATATGCAAACTATGCCGCAATTTAAAGTTTTTTACCTCAAAAGGGTGTATATTGAATAGCGGAATAGGAAAAAGGATAAAAAACGGTGTATCTCACACGTACAAACACAGACTAGGTCCCGATTAAAATTTTTTGTACCCTAAAGGGAGGATGAGGAAGAGGAGTAGGAGGAGTTGGGAACAGGAGGCAAACTGAAGCGCCCTGCAATCCTTGGCGGTGGAAGGAGATGCGCCAAACAAATTTAAAAGGTGTATCTCACACGTACCGATACAGACTATGCCGTAATTAAATTTTTTACACTCCAAAAGGGTGTATATTGAATAGCGGAATAGGAAAAATTTTATAATACGGTGTATCTCACACGTACAAACACAGACTAGGCCCCGATTACAATTTTTTGTACCCTAAAGGCAGGATGAGGAAGAGGAGTAGGAGGAGTTGGGAACAGGAGGCAAACTGAAGTGCCCTGCAATCCTCGGCGGTAGAAGGAGATGCGCCAAACAAATTTAAAAAGGTGTATCTCACATGTACTGATACAGACTATCCCGCAATTTAATTTTTTACACTCAAACAGGGTGCATATTGAATAGCGGAATAGGACAAATTTTACAAAACGGTGTATCTCACATGTACAAACACAAACTAGGCTCCGATTACAATTTTTTGTACCTTAAAGGCAGGATGAGGAAGAGGAGTAGGAGGAGTTGGGAACAGGAGGCAAACTGAAGCGCCCTGCAATCCTCGGCGGTAGAAGGAGATGCGCCAAACAAATTTAAAAAGGTGTATCTCACATGTACCGATACAGACTATCCCGCAATTTAATTTTTTACACTCAAACAGGGTGTATATTGAATAGCGGAATAGGACAAATTTTACAAAACGGTGTATCTCACACGTACAAACACAAACTAGGCCCCGATTGCAATTTTTTGTACCCTAAAGGCAGGATGAGGAAGAGGAGGAGTTCGGAACAGGCAGGAGGCAGACTGAAGCACCCTCAAATCCTCGGCAGTATGAGATGCGCCCCAAAAAATTGTAAAGGTGTATCTCACACGTACCGACACAGACTATCCCGCAATTTAATTGTTTTTACCCAAAGGTGTAGATTGAATAGCGGAATAGAAAATATGATATCAAAAGGTGTATGTATCTCACACATACCGACACAGACTATTCCACAATTTAATTGTTTATACCCAAAGGTTTTGATTAAATAGCGGAATAGAAAATATGATATCAAAAGGTGTATGTATCTCACACGTACCGACACATACTGTCCCGCAATTTAATTGTTTTTACCCAAAGGTGTAGATTAAATAGCGGAATAGAAAATATTATCAAAAAAAAGGTGTATGTATCTCACATGTACAGAGCCAGACTAGGCCCCAATTACTATTTTTTGTACCCCCAAAGGCAGGATGAGGAGTAGGAGTTCGGAACAGGCAGCACCCTCAAATCTTCAGAAGTATGAGATGCACCCCAAAAATTGGAAAGGTGTATCTCACACGTATCAACACAGACTATCCCGCAATTTAATTGTTTATACCCAAAGGTTTTTATTGAATAGCGGAATAGAAAATATTATCAAAAAAAGGTGTATGTATCTCAAACGTACAGAACCAGACTAGGCCCCAATTACTATTTTTTGTACCCCCAAAGGCAGGATGAGGAGTAGGAGGGGTTCGAAACAGGCAGCACCCTCAAATCTTCAGAAGTATGAGATGCACCCCAAAAATTGGAAAGTTGTATCTCACACGTACCAACACAGACTATCCCGCAATTTAATTGTTTATACCCAAAGGTTTTGATTGAATAGCGGAATAGAAAATATTATCAAAAAAAGGTGTATGTATCTCACATGTACAGAACCAGACTAGGCCCCAATTACTATTTTTTGTACCCCCAAAGGCAGGATGAGGAGTAGGAGGAGTTCGGAACAGGCAGCACCCTCAAATCTTCAGAAGTATGAGATGCACCCTCAAAAATTGGAAAGGTGTATCTCACACGTACCAACACAGACTATCCCGCAATTTAATTGTTTATACCCAAAGGTTTTGATTGAATAGCGGAATAGAAAATATTATCAAAAAAAGGTGTATGTATCTCACACGTACAGAACCAGACTAGGCCCCAATTACTATTTTTTGTACCCCCAAAGGTAGGATGAGGAGTAGGAGGAGTTCGGAACAGGCAGCACCCTCAAATCTTCAGAAGTATGAGATGCACCCCAAAAATTGGAAAGGTGTATCTCACACGTACCAACGCAGACTATCCCGCAATTTAATTGTTTATACCCAAAGGTTTTGATTGAATAGCGGAATAGAAAATATTATCAAAAAAAGGTGTATGTATCTCACACGTACAGAACCAGACTAGGCCCCAATTACTATTTTTTGTACCCCCAAAGGCAGGATGAGGAGTAGGAGGAGTTCGGAACAGGCAGCACCCTCAAATCTTCAGAAGTATGAGATGCACCCCAAAAATTGGAAAGGTGTATCTCACACGTACCAACGCAGACTATCCCGCAATTTAATTGTTTATACCCAAAGGTTTTGATTGAATAGCGGAATAGAAAATATTATCAAAAAAAGGTGTATGTATCTCACACGTACAGAACCAGACTAGGCCCCAATTACTATTTTTTGTACCCCCAAAGGCAGGATGAGGAGTAGGAGGAGTTCGGAACAGGCAGCACCCTCAAATCTTCAGAAGTATGAGATGCACCCCAAAAATTGGAAAGGTGTATCTCACACGTACCAACGCAGACTATCCCGCAATTTAATTGTTTATACCCAAAGGTTTTTATTGAATAGCGGAATAGAAATTATGATATAAAATTGGTGTGATTTATCAATAGCACATGTGAACAGCAGTGTCTTATATCAGTCAGCTCTGCTGCAGGCTATGGAGGGAAAAAAAAAAAAAATTCCCCTTTTAAGTTTGTAATTTTTAACTAGATTAGTACAGACTATGCCACGATTTAATTTTTTTAACCCAAGGGTGTATATTGAATAGTGGAATAGGAAAAAAAGTGTATAATTTTTTAAATCACTCAATAATAGCACATGTGAACACAGCAGTGTATTATCACAGTCAGCACAGCAGCACTGAAGGAAAAACGCTGCACACAGTGACTGATAGAAAAAGACTTTTCTCCCTCCTCCTCAGTGGGCAAAAAAGATTGTGTTCACTGCACCCCACACACAGCAAAATCGATGTGGACCACTGACACCTGCCTATCTCCAGCCTCTCCCTAAAAGGATTGATAAGATCGGTCACTGCAAACCCCCCCCCCCCCCCACACACAGCAAAATCGATTGTAGAACACTGACCCTAAAAATCAGCAGCCTCGCCCTAAAATGCCTATATCTCGCCCTGCCTAAAACACTCCGACCTGTCCCTCAATTCTATCTGGACACAAATGATTTTTGCCTGTCTGTCCCTAATCAGCAGCCAGCACGTAGGATGTGTGCTCTGTCCCTGAACTACAGCATAATGACGCAGCGGCGCTCCGTCTCGAACTTATAAAGACTTGGTCACATGCTTCAGATGGCCAATCACAGCTACTAATACATTTGTAGGCATGGCTGGGATGGCTTAAGGCACACCAGTTAAACGCTTGTTGATTTGGCTGTTGAAAGCCCGCCATGAAAAGCGCGCCAATGCATACAAAACCCGGAAATAAAATGACCGAACACGGATTTTTACCCGAATATACAGTAAAGTTTTCGGGTCCGTGTTCGGGTAACAAAAATCCAATTATTCGGTACGAACACGAATAATACAGTCCGTGTTCGCTCAACCCTACTTATAACAATAGTCATTAATCTTATAGACTGTCAAGAGGATAAGGCTTTGCTTTGTGTCCCTGGCTCTGGAGAGGTTAAAAGGCTCAAAATCAAAACCCATAGTAGGATTGTTATGCGTTATTATCATATAGGATTTATATAGGATGTGCATTTTACAATGTTATTCCTTTTTTAATAGGCTCTACATTTGGCATGGATGAGGGTAAAAATTCTAATGGTGCTATAGTGGTGACACTGCAATACCATGGCCAAGATTTTCTCTTAGTTTTGCATATCTTATGTGCCTTAGCGGTTAGTACTTCTGCTCTGTGATACTGGGGCCCTTGGTTTGTTTCCTTGTCAGGACACTATCCCATGTGATATGTTTGTACAGATGAGATTTGTGCAACTGCATTGCATTAAAAATATCAAAGTCTTGGTTAATGAATTGGGGAGGGGGGTTACCAGCATACTGCCCAAACCTCACAGTGTATACAGCATTAGGAGTCTGGGCTTTTCATTGTCACACTATAACATGAAGACCATAAAGACAACATTAACGGGTGAGATTAACAGGTCATTAATGAGGCTTTACTACCACAAAACTTTCACTACTGTCCATGTAACTTCACATTTTTGCCTTTACATATACAGTTATCTCTTTATGCTGATTTTACTGATAATGTCCTGTTAGGCTCAGTGTTTATGCTGAGTAGGTTACTACTGGCTTTGTAACAAAATCAGAATTTTGACCAGATGATTCCGTACTGCAGAGCTTCGCCAGGACTCGCATACTCAGTTCCAGCTCTCTGAGGAGGAGGGGTGGGGGAGTGGGACAAGAGCTGGACTTCCTGCTGGATCTGGTGGCCCCTGTCATGGAGGGAAAGGCAAAGTCCCCTGTCAAGAAATCTAAACCTAAACCTAGTCACCCACCATAACACATGAAATCTGCCTGGATAAGAAGGAGGTTGCCAAGGCTGTCATTGCTGAGGACCTGAAGAATTGGCTGGATGCAATGATTGCCTGAGGACAACACCGCACAAATAGGACTCTTAGTTCACGGCACGCCGACTGCATCTAGGAAGGAAGGCTGTCCATCTACCAGCATACAGCTGTCCTGACCTTCACATACACATTGGTTTGCTTTACATAAAGAAAAAAAAGGGACTTTCTCCATGTTGTTACCACATAGTCTGCTAAAACCATAGGTTGGTGCCAAAAAAAGAAAAAGCATGAGGCTTTCTAAACCCCTTAACACAGAAGTACCTTACCTTGAACAGTCTGACACCCGAGAGGTCCCTCACCAGCAGAGATGTATAGTAACTAAGTAGAACTACTTCACTACTGTACTTAAGTACTGAAAGTTGGTATCTGTACTTTCCTAGAGTATAATTTTTTTTTCTCCTACTTCCACTTTTACTTCACTACATTTTTTCAATGATTTCAATACTTCTACTCTGATATTTTTTTTTTGTGCTGCATAGTTACTCGTTACAAATATAAAAATTACCACTGCCCGAACAGTAGATGGCAGGTTTCATGAAGCTCAAAACATGTGTATTATCAGCGCATACGAAAATAAATGCTACTGTATGTATAAATAAATACTGCATTTGAAATAAAAAACAATATGATGTTCAAACTTTTGACTTCTTTCTTTAATAACTACATAACACAGTACTTGTACTTTTACTTTCAGTACTTGAGTAGCAAATTTTTTTAAAAAACTACTTGCAATACTTAAGTACAAAAAATGTTGAATACTTTAATACTTCTACTCAAGTCACTTTTTGATCGAGCACTTCCACTTCTACTCAAGTCACTTTTTGATCAAGCACTTGTACTTTTACTCAAGTATGGGTTTCGAGTACTTTTTACAACTCTGCTCACCAGGGGACAAAGCTGTCACTACTGAGGCTAGATGCTATGGTTACCCGGGGAGAGTAATGCAAGAAATGGGACTTGTAGTCCATAGTACGCTGACTACATCCTAGGGGGAGGGGGTTACCAGCATACTGCCCAAACCTCACAGTGGCTTTAGCATGACAAGAGTATGGCACACGCAGACAGTCGATGGATACTTAGAAAAAAAGAATAAAGCAGCTGCAGCAGTCTGAGTGATTAGTTACCTTCCACGGGTCGGCCACACAGCACATGAGGAAGGAGGTGGGTGCAGCCAGTCTTCTTGGCGCGGAGGAGAGGAGGAAGAGCCGAAGAGGAGGATCCTCCTCCGCTGTGCATGATGGGTCCTGATCACTCAGAACGTCACTGGTTGCTAGATGCCAATCGGCTGGCCTTCCTAGCAACCAGTGCAGCGGAGACAATCGAGGCACACCAAAGCAGGGGGGGTCAAGTCAGGGCAAGTCATAGGTCGCAAGTCAAAGTCAAGTCGCAAGTCATAGATCGCAAGTCAAAGTCAAGTCGAGTCATTTAATGAATTCTGTCAAGCAAGTTGCAAGTCCTCAAACAGGTGACTTGAGTCTGACTCGAGTCAAGTCATGTAACTCAAGTCCCCCACCTCTGCCGTCTGCTGTGTCTCACATCCACCATCTGCAACCATCTAACGTAGAGGATGAGCCTTTATAGGCCGTCAACTCCAGCGTCATCAGCGGGGACAGCGCCCCATGATGACGCAAAGGACCCAACTCATGCCCCACATTTTCCAATTCCCTTCAATTTATTAGGGATGTGGTACCTGTAATCTATAATTAACTTTTCCTATAATGAGCCAATAATCCCTGTACAAGATTTTAAGATAAGTGTGCTATATTTACCTAATTGGTGTCTTTGCAGTTTTACTAATTCCTGAACCTTGCACCCTGTACAACGCATTCCGGAACCTTGCACCTCGTACAAAGCACTCCTGAATCTTGAACTCCGTACAACGCATTCCTGAACATTGCACCCTGTACAACGCATTCCTGAACTTTGCACCCCGTACAACGCATTCCTGAACCTTGCACGCCGTACAACGCATTCCTGAACCTTGTACCCCGTACAACGCATTCCTGAACCCTGCACCCTGTACAACGCATTCCTGAACCTTGCAACCTTGCACCAGAGCTGAAACTCAAAATGGTGTTTTTTGATTCCAGAAGTTCGGGTCCCATTGATTTCAATGGGGTTCTGGAATCAGAACCGAACTTTTGGGAAATTGGGGTGTTCTGGTCGAACCAAACTTTTCAAAAGTTCGATCATCCCTAGTAAGGAGCATTCTTCCCACTGAGCACCAATTAGAAGAGGCATTCTTCCCACTGACCGCCAATGTAAGGAACATTCTTCCCACTTTCCACCAATGTAAGCAGCATTCTAATCACTGATCACCAATGTAAGGGCAATTCTTCCTACTTACCACCAATGTAAGAAGCATTCGTCCCACTGACCACCAATGTAAAGGACATTTTCCCCACTGGCCAGCAACGTAAGGAGCATTCTTTCCACTGACCACCAATGTAAGGAGCATTCTGTCACTGATTACCATTGTAAGGAACATTCTTCGCGCTGACCATCAAAGGGCATTCTTCATAGATATAAAGGGAAACTTCTCTCACTGACTATAATGTAAGGGTGCATTTCACCCACTGACCATCAGTGTATGGGGACATCTCTACTGACAACCAATGTAAGATTGATAGCTCCACCTCCTCCATTCATAGATCCTGTGACATGCTTGGAAGCTGTGGTATGGCCTCTATGAACTGCAGATATGACGGGAAAGAGTGGGCATAGTCAAGCTTTCTTAATGAGAACTCCTGACAGCTCTTTATTTGTATTATCCCCCGTTACACTGGAAGATTACGGTTGCGGGGTCGGTGGTTGGACAGAGGAAGGTTTTTTATTGAAAGGAGAAGAATCAACACAAGGGACACATCATTCTAACTGTAGACTAAGGCCCCGTTCACATAGGGGTGATCCGACTTCCAGGGGCGACCTCCGAGGTCGCGGTGCAAGCAGCGCGCCGCGACCTCGGAGCGGCCGGCACAGACTTCATAACATTGAAGTCTATGACGGTCGCTCCGGGTCGCCCCAAAGAAGCTCCGGACCCTTTTTCTAAGTCGGAGCGACTTGTGTCGCTCCTATTAGAACGGGTCCGCAGCTTCCCTATGGAAGGCGACCTACGACGACCTGTGAGGCGACCAGGTCGCCTTACAGGTCGCCCCAGTGTGAACGGGGACTAAGTCCCTTGTGCTGATGTTTATGTTTTTATTTTTTTAGGTAAACTTAAAATTATGTGTTAACGAAAATACATTATCATGTCACATTTCCTGCTGAACATACACATAAGATCTCCAATCCCAATAAACATAAATTAATGCAGTTCTTATATTTACATTCATTTTCTTATTGTCTAGTTCCTTTGTAAGTCATAATTTTTCAGTCCTGTCATAATAAATCAAAAAAACTTAAAAACAAAAATATACACATTCCTCCTTTGTGTCTGAATATAGCTAAGTGGGGATATTTGCATTCTCTTGAAAGATAATTATCTGTTAAATATTTACCACGGTGATTTTCAGGTGCAATGTCAGTACACCTTCCGCCATGGTGCTGGCTGCACTCCCAGGATGAATCCAATCAGCTCATTCTTTATCATCTAAGTATTTTAATAAAACGATACCTAATATTTTGCAGTTATAGCTGAATTTTTTTTAAATATTTTCCCACTGCTATCTCCTTTATATCCTTTACAACATAGATATAATGATTTTAAGAGTACTGTTTCAATAATAAAAAAAATGACCACAGTTTAACATAAAGG
Organism: Pelophylax lessonae; assembly: GCF_965119305.1. Lineage (NCBI taxonomy): Eukaryota > Metazoa > Chordata > Amphibia > Anura > Ranidae > Pelophylax > Pelophylax lessonae. Next base: position 40,639,168 of record NC_138773.1, read on the forward strand.
ATAGATTCACCCTTAGTAACATGTTACACCCGTATTTAGGGGGTAACATGTTACTATGGGGCATCCTCCTTCTTATCCTCCTTAACCACCTGTGACAAAGGGCGATGGTTCCTCTTCCCACACCCACTGTCACATTTTAAAATTTAGGCAACTGTTTGGGGATCCGCCTGTATAGCCACATAATTCATTCACAGGAATCCGTGAATGAATAATCTACAAGTTAGTCGGCCACCATGGCAGGCAGACTTGTAGTATAAATGAATTGCGAGCAGAACGCTTGTAGCTCATTCACAGCCTACTGCTCAGGAACAAGTGGAGAGCTCTAGGCAGTGTGTGTAGGAGCCTGACATTGAACCTGCAATCCACTGATCATGGGTGCAATGCTCTGCAGGCTCCGACCAATGCACATTATTTTTAATTCATTTTATTTATTTTTTTGCAAAAAATATATGCATTTATTTTTTTTTTTTTTAAGGTGAACTTATGCTTTAAAGCCAAACAAAATACTGTATATGTCTAAATACATTCGTCATGTGTATTCTTCCTTGAATCTTGGTGTGCTTTGTGTATTTTTTCCAGATCTGTGCAGCAATCTAGTGTGAGACTTTGGCTTCCTTTAATATAGACCTGTCACTGCTTCTCTCTCCCCCTGTGCAGGGTGACTGGTCTTGTCTCCACCCCTTCCTGTAGTTTTCTACAGTCAGCCTGTGGTGGGTGGAGCCTGCTGGGCCCCTTCCACAGCTCTGCTCTCTGTACAGGCTATGTACAGTACAGTGATGATGTCACTGCTGCTTTTACGAGGTAATATCTGGGTCTGCAAAGACATTTGGCACACTCAAAGTAGATTTATATCCTTTGTGGCCATTGAGGAGTATATTTAACCACTTCAGCTCCGGAAGGTTTTACCCCCTTAATGACTAGGTCAGTTTTTGCGATTCTGCACTGCGTTATTTTAACTGACAATTGCGTGGTCGTGCAACGCTGTACCCAAATGCAATTGATGTCCTTCTTTTCCCACAAATAGAGATTTATTTTGGTGATATTTGGTCACCTCTGCGGTTTTTAGATTTTGTGCTATAAACAAAAGAAGAGCGACAATTATGGAAAAAAAAAACACAATATTTTTTTATTTTCTGCTATAAAACATTTCCAATAAAAAAAAATTAAAAATCTAATTTTTTTAATCAGTTTAGGCCAATTTGTATTCTGCTACATCTTTTTGGTAAAAAAAAATCCCCAAAAAGCGTATAATAATTGGTTTGCACAAAAGTTATAGCGTTTACAAGATTTTTGGACTTTGTTTTTGTTTTTTTTTAGTAACGGCGGCGATCAGCAATTTTTAGCAGGACTGTGACATTGCAGTAAACAGATCGGACCCCTAACTTACATTTTTTACACTTTTTGGGGACCAGTGACATTAATACAGTAATCAGTGCTAAATATTATGCAATGTTACTGTATAAATTACACTGGCAGGGGAGGGGTTAATACTGGGGGTGATCAAGGGGTTAAGTGTATGCCTAAAAGTGCTTGCTAACTGTGGGGGAAGGGCTCTGTGAAAGGCAAACAGAGATCGGTGTTTCTGTCTGACAGAAGAGCCGCCTGCTTTGTTAGGCAGGTGGCTCTCCTGTCAGTTTCTCCCTAAGATTGCAGGAGGCTGGTGGTGATCGTGCCCGCTCCTCCCAGGGTTTGGCTCCCGCTGTGTCTAATCACAGCGGGAGCGCAGCTCCAGAGAGGCGCGCGTGCCGCCGAGACCACATGCACAGTCACGTAGATCTACATTATTATGCACAGCCGAGCCACCCTGCCGCAGTAAATTGGCGTGGGGTAGTCGGTAAGTGGTTAAGTAAAGGTTTTTGTGCCTAGAGTTCAGCTTTCAGAACAGAAAATGAAAGGATATTTTCCTGCCCGTTATCATGTATATAATGGGATGATAAGCTGTACACTTAAACTTTGGCACAAAGTACAATGTTTAGATTCACAATTTCTTTGCAAACTTAATGCAACTAAGAAAAGTTGAAAAAGGTGCAAGCAGTGGTGACAAATGGATTACAGGAGAACGGTTCTCCCTTTATTTCTTCTGTATTACACAGGTCAGTTCAACTTAGGATTTTTTTTTCTATGGGGAAAAATACAGCTAGTTATCATTAAAGTGTATAGATATAGGGGAAAATGGTCTGGGGGACAGGGGAGGGCCAGTACTAATAATATATGTTGAGCCCTCTGTGAAAATACTTTATCATTCAGATATCAGTTAAAGCCCCATTCCCGGCAAAGTATAACTCCGCTCCATTCATTCCCCACCATCCCCTATAACCTTGTAAGTCATGCTTCAATGCTTTCTCCTTTTTTTTGGGGGGGGGGAGGGGGTTAAATTTTTTTCCTTTAGTTCAACATTTTATTTTTATTTTTTTTAATTTAAAGGTTCAAAAAAAAAAAAAAGGTTATTTTTGTTTCTTTGCATTAGGTTTTAGCCTTTTAGGGTTTATATTTTTGGGGAAATGTATTTTAATTACTGTAATTGGGGTCTTTATTATTTTATTTCGGGTTGTGCAGTGTACACTTGTTGCTCACACAGGCAAAGCCGCCCTTTGTATGCAGCACACTGTGGTATAGCTGTGCAGTAAATTAGTGTGCACCGAAGCACTGAATATTCAACACCCTATTGCCAATAAATTTAAGAAAATTCTCTTCATTAACCACATGAGTGGCAGCAGCTTTAAGCTGGATACACACTATACAACTTTTGTTGTCAGATTTCCTTTAGATTTGGCTGGCCATACATGATACAATTTTCTTACAATTTTCTGTCCAATTTTCTTGAAATTTACCTTCAAGTATGTAGTACGAAGGCCTGCCTAATTGGATACAAGTGAATGTGTTGTTTAGCTTTGACCTCATATTATGTGGTTTGTGGTAGATCTAACAGAAAATTGTACAACAAAAGTTGAACATGTATGGCCAGCCTTACTTTTCTATGTAGTGCAAGGGCCTGCCTGATTGCATACAAATTTAAAGTGTTTAGGTTTGACCTCATATTATACGGTTTTGGTAAGTCTGAAGGAAAAAATCTAAAGAAAATTGTATAGTGTGTATGGCCCATTACCCTTGAGTCCTAGGGCTTTTTTTTTTTAGTTTTTTTGATATCTGATAGATTGTCTTAAGGGCCATACACACTATAAGATTTTCTGAAGACTTTTTCCTTCAGATTTACCTTTTCTATGTAGTGCAAGGGCCTGCCAGATTGCATACAAATTGAAAGTGTTTATATGGTTTTGGTAAGTCTAAAGGAAAAAGTCTTCAGAAAATCTTATAGTGTGTATGGCCCATTACAATCAGGGCCGCTGAAAAAATGGGTACAGCCAGCCCTCCTGCACCAGACCAGGTAGCCCCATCAGTTCAACTGGGGGGCCCGGGAACTTGCAGAGCAGGAGGACTGACTGCATTGCCTTATCACTGGAAATGATCCTCCTGTGGCTCCCCCTGCAGCACAGCCAACGGGAGGTAAAGGAGGCGAAGCGGCAGGGGGAGCCACAGGAGGACTGGTTGCAGTATCTGAGCCACCCCATTCCCTGTTGATCTGATCACGCTCACCCCCTTCTGTCTGGGCCCCCCTCCATTGCAGCACTGCTGGCTTCTCCTCCTCTCCCTCCCACCGACTGCAACTAGCAGGACACACTGGGATTATTTCAGGATGGAGAGGGGGGAGTGGTAGATTTGTCATAGATACTGGCCTCCTTCTTTCCTGAATGAACACAGTGAGTGTTTGGTACCAATCGCTCCTGTGTTCATTCATATCTGAAGCATAGTAAACTGTGTTTACTATGCTTAAATTGGTGAATAAACAGGAAGCCTTAGAGCACTTCCAATTTATCTCCATTACAGCTGAGGCTGCAGAGAAAGGAACTGTTGTGTTTTATGTTCTCAATCCCGTTCTCTCTATTAAAAGTGATACATCTTTTTAGACCTCAGATATTTAATCAGAAACCCCCATCAAGACAGTAAGAAATGTAAAAAATATAACCTAAATTCCAAAAAAAGTTGGGTCACTGTGTAAAATCTACATAAAAACAGATGCAATGATTGCTAATCTTGTAAACCCGTATTTTATTCACAATAGACAATAGAAAACATGTCAAATGTTTAAACTGAGAAAATGTATACTTTTATGGGAAAAATATTTTTATTATAATATATATAATATACATATATTACCATATATATTAACATATAGTGTCAACAGTTTGCACAGCACTTTACAAAATGGAGGCAGACAGTTACAATATAATTTGGTAGAAGAGGAATCAGAGGGCCCTGTTTGTTAGAGCTTACAATCTAAGAGAATAAGATAATCTTGCAATTGATGACAGCAACACATCTCAAAAAGTTGGAACAGGGTTAATGTTTACCACAGTGTAGCATCCACTCTTCTTTTTACAACATCTGGGAACCGAGGAGACCAGTAGCTGGAGTTTTGGGAGAGGAATGTTGTGCCACCCTTGCCTGATATACGATTCTATCTGCTCAACAGTCCTGGGTGTTCTTTGTTGTATTTTTTGTTTCAAAGTGCACTAAATATTTTCAGTTGGGAAAAGGTGTGGACTTCAGGCAGGCCGGTTAAGCACCCAGGTTATTCTACCATGAAGCCATGCTATTGTCATAGTTGCATTAGCGATTTAGCATGGCCCTGCTGAAATATGCAAGGCTTTTCCTGAAAAAGAACTCATCAGGATGGGAGCATATGCCGCTCTAAAACCTGGGTCTATCTTTCAGCATTGATGGTTCCTTTCCAGATTTGAAAGCTGAACATTCCATACGCACTAATACACCGCCATACCATCAGAGATGCAGGATTTAAATCCGAGCACTGATAAAAAGCAGGAAAGTCCCTCTCCTCTTTAGTCCAGAGGAAGTTGCCAAAAAGAATGTCAAGTTTCAATTCGTCTGACCACAGTTTTCCACTTTGCAACAGACCATTTTAAATTAGCTTTGGCCCAGAGGAGACAGTGGCGTTTCTGGATCATGTTCAGATATGGCTTCTGCTTTGCATGAATGAGCATTACCTTGCAGTTATAGATGGCACAGCGAGCTGTGTTCATAGGCAGTGATTTTTTAAGTATTCCTCCTGAGCCCATGCAATGATGTCCATCACAGAATCATGCCTTATTTTAATGTTGTGCCATCTGAGACCCTCAAGATCACTGGAATTTAGTATTGCAGTTCAGCCTTGTCTCTTGCGCTTTCCCCAGATTCTCTGAATCTTTTAATGATATTATGTACTATAAATTATGATATATTTAAAGTCTTTGCAATTTTATGTTGACAAACATTAAGCTGAAATTGTTGGACAATTTTTAGATAAAGCTTACTTCTGAGACACTCTGACTCTCTAAGATGCTCTTTTTATACCAAATCATGTCACTGACCGGATGTCAGTGAACCAAATTAGTTAGGTTAGCACCACTTGGGTTGTCCCAACTTTTTTGAGACATGTTGATGTCATCAATTTTAAAAATTCCCTTATTTTTTCTTAACATCTTCTCGTCTGGCGTATAGTACAGTGACAGCCATGCGGGAGCACCGTTGCTCTGGGAGGATGTCCACTGGACACGGCCAATGAATGATCATCACTGTACCGGCCCTCTGCCAGTACTATGTGATCACTGTGACCATTCACAGCAGATTACATCACAGTTGTAAACAATGGATGGCTTCCTTTTATGCCATTCATTGTATACAATTGTGTTGCACAATTGATCACATGGTACAGACAGGGCCAATCACAGCCCAGATGTACCATGTGATGAGCTTTGGCTAATCACAACAAAAGACACTGAATGAATACCTTTCATTCAGTAAAAATGGTTGCTTATACTAATGAAATTCAGTGGTATAAGCAATCATAATGTGTAAAAAAAATAAAAAATAAAAAATAAATCTTGATCACTTCTCCAGAGTAGTATCGTGTTACTATGGTAACACTGTATTACTCTGGTCACAGTGTATTCAAAAAATAAATTGTAAAAAAAAGAAAAAATGTGGTAAAAGAAAAAAAGTAGAAAAAAATAATATTTTTTTTTTTGTACATATTTTCACCAGTCAGTGTCCCTGATAACCACCACAACAGTCATTTTTTTTGCAATTTCATTTTACAAATAATTGTGACAAAAATTGACAGCTTAAAAAAAACTCACCATGCCTCTTACTAATTACCTTACACTGTCTACTCTCCAAAAAGGGGTCATTTAGGGGGGTATTTCAATACATAAGAATTGATGAATTTTCAGATATACTGTACATACCAGAATGCTTTCCTACAGACTAAATAATAAACACAGATTTGGGTTATTTTCACCAAAGAAATGTAACAGAATACATTTTCTGCTTCATGCTTTCTTTATTAGATGTTTTCTTGAGATAAGGGAGGAACATTACAAAGCATAGCATGGAACAATCCCCACATAGTTCTGTACATACAATAAAAATATACACAATAGGGAGGAACAAGGAGAGAACATGACAAATGGGATGAACCATCTATGAGATCTATCATAGTTGCATACAAATAGGAAGATCATACAGGTGATGGATAACTACACAATATAGACCAATAGCCCCATAATAATTAGAGGAAAGCCATTCCACGAGACAGCTAACCAAATCCACCTATGAAATGCTTGCAGTCCATGAGGTCTACAACATCAATAATACTTAACCTCAATACAGTGGTCTGCACAAAGGTGTAACACTTAACTTGTGTTATAATACAGTATCTCACAAAAGTAAGTACACCCCTCACATTTGTGTAAATATTTTATTATATATTTTCAAGTGACAACACTGAAGAAATGGCAATTTGCTACAATGTGAAGTAGTGAGTGTACAGCTTGTATAACAGTGTAAATTTGCTGTCCCCTCAAAATAACTCAACACACAGCTATTAATGTCTAAACCGCTGGCAACTAAAGCGAGTACACCCCTAAGTGAAAAATGTCCAAATTGGGCCCAATTAGCCATTTTCCCTCCCCGGTGTCATGTGACTTATTAGTGTTACAAGGTCTCAGGTGTGTTCAATTTGGTGTTATCGCTCTCACTCTCTCATACTGGTCAATGGAATTTCAACATGGCACCTCATGGCAAAGAACTCTCTGAGGATCTGAAAAAAAGAATTGTTTCTCTGCATAGAGATGGCCTAGGGCCTAGGCTATAAGAAGATTGCGAAGACCCTGAAACTGAGCTGGACACAGCAGGAGCCAATCAGCGGGTCTGGCAGGTGCAATGTCCACCAGGACTTGCGATTGTTCCCGAGAGAAGCCGAACGGCGCTCTACCTATGTAAACAATGTAGATCGCCTGTCTTTGAGAAGGGAAGGTAGTGATCCTGGGTTTCTGCTAAGCAGGAACACAGATCTATGCCTTACCATAGTACATGCTCCTCCCCCACAGTTAGCAAGCACTCCCTAGGCACACATTTAACCCTTTGATCGCCCCTGGCATTAACCCCTTCCCAGCCAGTGTAATTAGTACAGTGACAGTGCAAATTTTTAGCACTGATCACTGTATTAGTGTCACTGGTCCCCAAAAAGTGTCACGGGGTGTCCAATTTGTCCGCCGCAATGTCGCAGTCCCACTATAAGTCGCTAATAGTTAAAAAAAAAAATTTCCATAAATCAATGCCTTTGCTCAAAATAATCAATACACACTTATTGGAATTATTTTTACCAAAAATATGTAGCAGAATACATATTGGCCTAAATTGATGAGGAAATTTGATTTTTTTCCCATTTTTTTTATTGGATGTGTTTTATAACAGAAAGTAAAAAATATTGTTTTTTTTTTCAAAATTGTCTGTATTTTTTTTTTTGTTTATAACGCAAAAAATAAAAACCGCAGAGGTGATCAAATACCACCAAAAAAAAGCTCTATGTGGGAAAAAAAGGACAAATATTTTATTTGGTGCAGCATCGCGCAATTGTCAGTTAAAGTAACGCAGTGCCGTATCAATAAAAATGGCCTGGAAGAAAGGGGGTTAACCTTCCAAAAGGCGAGTGGTTTATATATTCTATACTCTCTATTTGAAAAAATGATAAAAATGTCATTTGGGTACAGTGTTGTATGACCGCGCATTGTCATTCAAAGTCATTCAAAGCTCGACAGCGCTGAAAGCTGAAAATTGACCCGGGCAGGGAGCGGGTAAAAGTGCCCGGTGTTGAAGTGGTTACAATGATACATTTTCTCAGTTTAAACATTTGACATATTTTCTATTTTCCATTGTGAAGTATGGGAAGATTTGCATTCCGTTTTTCTGAAGATTTTACACATCCTCCCAACTATTTTGGAATTGAAGTTGTAAAAAATAGAAATAAAGCTCTAAAAGCATGTCAAAAAATAAAATTGTAAAAATTGTAAAAAAAAAAAAAGAAAGGCTCACCTAAAGAGCAATTGCCACTTGGCTCACTATTCAGAGAGCATTTGGCAGATGGTGAGGAGGCATATTGCTACCTCACCACCCACTTTAACCCCGCACTAGTAGAGCGCAACCGTGTGCATTGCACATGGTGGCGCGGTGCTTGCAGGGCAGTGCTATTCACTTGAATAAGTTGCATTAGACAGGGTGTATAATTCCTGCACTGGCTGAGAAGCAACGCATCGCAGCAACCTGAGCCACAGTCTCTGCAGATAAAGGGGTAGTGGTATGGGGGCAGTAAAAGCACAGGTCAACCATGGGATTTTGCCATCCCCGGACCTCACGTGTGATCCTAAGGGCTCATTCACACAGGTACTCTGGCAGTGTGAATGAGAATTTTGTTCATGCAGCTAAAGCCGCCTATTATTCTATGGGGACGCAGCAGCTGTATGAACATAGCCGCAATTCCTAATTTGACAGGTGTGGGTGAGTGGTTCTGAATGCACATTGCCTGTGTTCAGGGTTATACACCTGCACCCAAATGCCTGTCAAATTACAACCTGCGTAACATACAGTGTTAGGAAAAGGTATGTAAACCCCTTGGCATTAACTGGTTTTCTGCAGTAATTTGTGGGTCCCCATACAACCTACCTAATAGGGCCCCCAGAAAACATCTAATGATATTTTCACAAAAAATACACTAAAATCATTATTAGTGACATAACACAATTCCTCCTAAAGCTAAAAAAAAGTTAATGAATAAAGCTCTGTGTGTAAATGAGGGCGCTGTGGCCTGTACAGTGTATATAAGCAGTTTGTCTATGTGGCTGGAGCCGCCTGGGACTGTGTGCAGGCTCCAGCCACATAAACAAACTGCTTACTTACAGAGAGTAATTTCTTTGCTACCATACTTTAAATTAGGAATGCACCAATACCCCTTTTTTACCTGCAAGTACGAATGCCAATACTACGTCAAGCACTCACCGATACCGAGTTTCAATACTTTGTGGTGCGCTTGTGTCCATACAAAATGGATGGGCGCAAATCACACTGCAAAGAATTAAATACAATTTGAACAGAAGCACAATGATTCCTGTCCGATTCGCATGCTGTTTTCCGCACCGCTCGTGTGTGAACTAAGGCTTGTCATAGTGATTTTGAGCCTGAGTTCACACAGGAGCGGTGCGGGAAATTCCTCTGCATGATGGAATTGAGCTTAGGCTCCTCTTGCCTCTCTCATGGCTTTGTACCCCGCATCTCCAACAGCTCTCTATCCCCAGCCTCCAGTGGTTCCAACCATCCACTGGACCCCCTCCCCATCCCACCAAGTCCCACTGGGGGACTCTTTAAGGATTCTTTAGGTACTCTTTAAGGACTGGAATAGCACCACTGGATTGGTGTAGGGCCAATGTGGTGCCTATATTTAAAATGGGATCAAAGTCTTTGCCAAGTATCTATAGACCTGTTAGTTTAACTTCTACAGTCGGGAAGATACTGGAGAGTTTAATAAAATATCACATAGATGAGTTCTTGCTGGAAAAAAATATTTCAAGCAACAGACAGCATGGATTCATGAAAGACTGAAGTTGTCAAACAAAGCGGATTTCTTTGTATGAGGAGGTAAGTAAAACCTTGGACAGAGGGGTGGCTGTGGACGTAGTATACTTGGAGTTTGACACAGTTCCCCACACATGGCTAATGTGTAAGGTAAAGTTTAAAGGCTTGGAAAGATTGGTTTGTAATTGGATAGAAAATTGGCTAAAAGATAGAATTCAGAGAGTAGTGGTTAATGATTCTTACTCTGAATGGTCTAAAGTTATCAGTGGTGTACCCCAAGGTTCAGTATTGGGACCCTTACTTTTTATTATCTTCATAAATATTATAGATGGCACCAAGCTTTGCAGTAGAATAACTTCCTTACAGGATGTCTCCAACTTACAAGCTGATCTCAATGCACTGTTTCATTGGGCAACTATGTGGCAAATGAGGTTAAATGTTGATAAATGTAAAGTTATGCTCTTGGGGGCTAAGAAAATTCATGCATGATACATACTAGGGGTAGTAAAACTGGGGGAATCCATAGCAGAGAAGGATCTGGGTGTTTTGGTAGATCCTAAGCTTAATAATAGCATGCAATGCCAAGCTGCGGTTTCCAAAGCATGCAAAGTCCTTTCTTGTATTAACAGAGGCATGGTCTCCAGAGAGAGAGATCATTTTGCCCCTGTACAAATCAGTAGTAATACCTCATCTGAAATATGCAGTTCAGATTTGGGCACCAGTTCTTAAAACGGATATCGGTGACCTGGAGAAAGTGCAGAGAAGGGCAACCAAACTGATAAGAGGCATGGAGGAGCTCAGCTATGAGAAAAGATTAGAGGAACTGAATTTATTCTCTGGAGATTAAGGGGGGATATGATCAACATATATAAATATATATATAAATACATAAGGGGTCCATATAGTGAACTTGGTGTTGAGTTATTCAGTTTAACCGCTTCCATACAGAGCAGTTAGACCCCCTTCCTGCCCAGACCAATTTTCAGCTTTCAGCACTCTCACACTTTGAATGACAATTGCTCAGTCATGCTACACTGTAACCAAACAAAATTTTTATCATTTTTTTCACACAAATAGAGCTTTCTTTTGGTGGTATTTGATCACAACTGGGGTTTTTTTTTTTTTCGTGATATAAGCAAAAAAAGAGCAAAAATTTTGCAAAAAAAAACACTTTTTTTTAGTTTCTATTATAAAATTTTGCAAAAAATTAATTTTTCTTCATACATTTGGGCCAAAATTTATACTGCTACATATCTCTGGTAAAATTAACCCAAATTAGTGTATATTATTTAGTCTGTGTGAAAGTTATTGAGTCTAGAAGCTATGGTACCAATTACTGAAAATTGATCACACCAGATGTACTGATGGCCTATCTCCTTTCTTGAGGCCCTGAAATGTCAGGACAGTACAAATACCCCCCAAATGACCCCTTTTTGTAAAGTAGACAGTCCAAGGTATTTAGTAAGAGGCATGGCGAGTTTTTTGAAGTTATAATTTTTTCCCACAATTCTTGGGAAAATGAAGAAAAATTTTTTTTTCTTTTTTTTCCCAAAATGTTGTCAATTTATAAGCTATTTCTAACACATAGCATGTACACAGCAAAAATGACACCCCAAAATTCATTCTGCTACTCCTTCTGAGTATGGTGATACCACATGTGTGAGACTTTTACACAGCCTGGCCACAAAAAGAGACTCCACGTCCAAGTAGCACCACAAGGCGTTTTAGGAGCATAAATACACATAAAACTTTCTTACAACCTATCACACTTTTCAAGGCCCTAGAGCACCAATACAATGGAAAAGTCCACAAAATGACCCCATTTTGGAAAGCAAACACACCAACGTATATTCTATGAGGCATTATGGGTCCTTTGAGCATGTAATTTTTTTCCACAAGTTTTTGGAAAATGTGGGAAAAAAATAAAGTTGACACAAAATTGACACAAAGTTGTCAATTTATAGAATATTCCTAACACATAGCATGTACATAGCAAAAATGACACCCCAAAATACATTCTGCCACTCCTCCTGAGTATGGCAATACCACATGTGTGAGACTTTTTCACAGCCTAGCCATATAGAGGGGCCCAACATCCAAGGAGCATCATCATGCATCCTAGCCACTTGCCTAGGCCTATTTTTGACATTTGGTGTTTACAAGCTAAAATCAGTTGTTTTTGCTAGAAAACTACTTAGAACCCCAAAACATTATATATATATTTTTTTTTAGCAGAGACCCTAGAGAATAAAATGGAGATTATTGCAATATTTTTTATCACACCGTATTTGCGCAGCGGTCTTCCAAACGCAATTTTGTGGGAAAAAATTAACTTTTTTTAATTACAAAATAAGAAACCAGTAAAGTTAGCCCAATTGTTTTCCATAATGTGAAAGATAATGTTACGCCAAGTAAATAGATACCCAACATGTCATGCTTCAAAATTGCGCACGCTCACAGAATGGTGACAAACTTTGGTACTTAAAAATCCCCATAGGCGACACTTTAAAAATTTCTACAGGTTGCTATCTTAGAGTTACAGAGGAGGTCTAGGGCTCAAATTATTGCTCTTGCTCTAACGATCGCGACGATACCTCACATGTGTAGTTTGAACACTGTTTACATATGTGGGCGGGGTTTCCGTATGCGTTCGCTTCTGTGCGCGAGCTCACGGGGACAGGGCACTTTAATTTTTTTTTTTACTATTTATTTTTTATTTATTATTTTTTATTTTTACACCGTTTTTTTTTAAAAAAAAAATTGATCATTTTTATTTCTATTACAAGAAATGTAAACATTACTTGTAATAGAAAAAGGCACGACAGGACCTCTTTTTTGTGAGATCTGGGGTCAAAAAGTCCTCAGATCTCACAAGTACACTAAAAGATAGAAAAATAAATAAATAAATAAAAAAAAAAATTAAATATGATGAAAAAAAAAAGGGACCTTTAAACTGGTTGCTAGGCAACGACGTTTGCCGTAGCTCCGGTCCTCCAAGACCATAGAGTCAAGTGAGGGCAAGCTTGCCCTCACTCGACATCCTGTCTGTGAGGATCTGGGACCGGATCGTTTTCCCCGCTGCCGGCGGGTCCGGTAAGCGGGGAAAAGGACCAGAATGCGGCGGGAGGGGGGGCACCTCTTCCGCCACCCAGGAAGGGTGATCCCGCGGCGAATCCGCTGCTGGGACCACCCTTATCAGAAAGCCAACCGTCCACCGTTTAAAAAAATACCAGGGTTATGGCAGCTACTGTATATCTGCTGCCATAACACCGGTATTTAGGTTTAAACAGAGGACGTATATAAACCTTTTTGAACTTAGACATGGTGGCTGTATGAAGGGTGACAGGTACTCGGGTACTTTGCTGGGCAGGTGACAGGTACTCTGGTACTGATGAGCAAGTGGCAGGTACTCGAGTACTCCGATAGGCAGGTGACAGGTACTCGGGTACTCTTATGGGCAGGTGACAGGCAGGTGATAGGTACTGATGAGTAGTACTGATACTGATAGGTGATACTGATACTGTACTGATGGGTACGGATGATCAGTACTGATACTGATAGGTGATAGGTACTGATGGGTACTGATGAGTACTGATGAGTAGTGATGGGTACTGATGAGCAGGTGGCAAGTACTCGGGTACTTCAGGTGTCAGGTACTCTGATGAGCAGGTGGAAGGTACTCGGGTACTCTGATGGGTAGGTGACAGGTACTCGGGTACTCTGATGGGTAGGTGACAGGTACTCGGGTACTCCGATGACGGGTACTCGGGTACTCCGATGCCGGGTACTCGGGTACTCCGGTGACGGGTACTCAAAGTACCAGAGTACCTGTCATCAGAGTACCCGAGTACCTGTCATCACAGTACCCGAGTACCCGTCATCAGAGTACCCGCGTACCCGTCATCAGAGTACCCGAGTACCTGTCATCAGAGTACCCGAGTACCTGTCATCAAAGTACCCGAGTACCTGTCATCAGAGTACCCGAGTACCTGTCATCAGAGTACTCGAGTACCCATCATCAGAGTACCCGAGTACCTGGTACCAGCCCATCAGAGTATCTGTCATCAGCCCATCAGAGTACCCGAGTACCTGTCATCAGAGTACCTGATGGGCTGGTGACAGGTACTCGGGTACTTTGATGGGCTAGTGACAGGTGCTTTTTATTGGGGGGGGGCAATCAGTGTGGTTGGGGTGCACTGTACTTGGTAACTAGCTGTTACCACAATCTCCTCCTCACACAGGATCAGTGTGTGAGGAGGAGAACACGGTGACAGCTAGTTACCGTGTTCTCTGATGACATTTGTGACCGGCTGTGATTGGACACAGCCGGTCACGTGGTAAAGAGCCAATTTCATTGTCCGAGGGACGAGCGTCGTCCCCGATCGCCGCGCTGCGCGCCCCCGGGGGGGCGCACGTTAAGAAAGGAACGAGCGGCTCGCGCTGCAGCCGCTCATGTGATCGGCTGTGATTGACACAGCCAATCACGTGGTAAACAGCCAATTTTATTGGCTGTTTACCTTGATCGGGGTTGGGCTCAGTCCGAGGGACGAGCCTCACCCCCGATCGCCGCGCTGCGCGCCCCCGGGGGCGCGCAGTAGCGGGGAGATCCGGGCGACGTCATATGACGGCGGCCCGGATCGCTAAAGCCACCTTGCCGACGTCATTTTACAATGACTCGGTATTGAAGTGGTTAAGGTCAACACAGAGGACAAGGGGGCACTCTTTAAGTCTAGAAGAAAGCAGATTTTGTCTAAAAACACAGAAAGGTTTCTTCACTGTAAGAGCTGTAAAAATGTGGAATAAACTCCCTCCAGAGGTGGTTCTGGCTAGCAGTAAGTCACACATGTGCAAGTCACAAGCAAGTCTCAAGTCTTAACCTTCAAGTCTCAAGCAAGTCCCAAGTTACTGTGGCGAAAAGCAAGCAAGTCAAGTCGAGTCCCTGCTAGAAGTCAAGCAAGTCAAGTCAAGTCATTTGTTTTGGTCAAGTCACAAATCAAGTCAAAATACTAATCTACCCCAATTTTCACCTTTAAATAAGTTAAAAGTCAGTGGTCAGGAAAGGTTTTGTTTTATTTTCAACATTAACAAAACTGCTTAGTGCTTTTTTCTTGGCATATTAAAGAAACACTTTGAATGCCCAAACAGGTCAAAATCCTTCGTCCTATTTCCATCGTCAAACAGCCAGTGTCCTAAAAATCAGAACTCACTGAGGTGTTTTAAGTGACTGTGGTGTCAGAAACATAACAAGCACATTAATTTTACTTTAACACATCTTGAGAAAATGCAAATATTTAATAACTTAAAAAAAGTAAAGTCATTTCGAGTCATATGTCTCAAGTCAAAGTCAAGTCTCAAGTCATGAATACCAAGTCAAAGTCAAGTCAAGTCTTTTATTAATTTTAGTCAAGCAAGTCTCAAGTCCTCAAACTGGTGACTTAAGTCTGACTTAAGTCAAGTCATGTGACTCAAGTCCCCCACCTCTGCTGGCTAGCTCTCTAGATTGCTGTAAAAAAGGCCTGGATTCTTTCCTGGGTGTACATAATATAAATAGGTACTAATATTTATAGGTAAAGTTGATCCAGGGAATATCCGATT
This sequence comes from Pelophylax lessonae, assembly GCF_965119305.1. NCBI lineage: Eukaryota > Metazoa > Chordata > Amphibia > Anura > Ranidae > Pelophylax > Pelophylax lessonae. Next base: position 40,654,726 of record NC_138773.1, read on the forward strand.
GCCTCTTGGGGGATCAGGAAAGACATTTTTTCCCCTGCTGTAGCAAATTGGATCATGCTTTGCTGGGGTTTTTTTCGCCTTCCTCTGGATCAACTGCGGGTATAGGATTGTATATATGGGATTGTATGGTTGGGTTTTCTTTACTGTTTTTTGTTTTTTATTGGTTGAGCCAGATGAACTTGTGTCTTTTTTCAAGCTGACTAACTATGTAACTATATTGAGAAAAGTAGAGTAAAGGCTTGAACCATACCAGCACTGTGTAACACCCACCCCACTGTCTCCAGCAACATATTTGCCACAACATGCTCTTATATTTTTGCACAGTAGTACTCGATTACATGTACGTGATTTTATACAGAATGTGTATTTCCTTATTTTCTTCTCATGCAGGTTCTGCTCTACAAATAACGGGACCTTCAACACACAGAGCCATGCTGGGATCCGACACTCAAATTCCCTGCAGGTTTACAGCAGATATAGTTCCTGTGGATCCCAAATTTTTTGCAGTTATTTGGTATCATGGAAAACAGAATATCCTAAGCTATGATAACACAGTGATGACAACTGATCCAAGATATTCAATTAACAAACATCAAGCTTTAAATGGTATTGCTGATCTGATTATATCAAACACATCGATATCAGATGGTGGAGTCTACATATGTTCAGTAACTGACAGCCCTTTTCGAAAGGAGAAAGAAGTGGCAGTAGGCATTCAAGGTATTGAAATTTAAATTTGATTTATCATTACAGGATCTTTTTTGCTGTTCTACATAAAATGCTTTAGGCTTTTTTTTCCTTACCTCTATATCAGCAACAACCTTAAAAAAAGTAAATCCCTGGAATGTATGTAAAGATTACTGGCCAATACTACTCATTTCTCCTGCTGGTTCTGCCTGCTCCTAACATTCTCTTGCCTGCCTTGACCTCAGCCTGGATATTGACCATGCTCTGCTCTTGCCAGCCACCTGTCTTAGACTACATCTGGACACTGACTATGCTCTAGCCTCCTGCCTGCCCCAACCTTAGCAACTTAAAGAAAAACTTGCTGCTCCAGGTTGGTCCACCACTTACTGTCCAGACACAACACAGGGTGCAGGTCTGGTTCATGCAAAAAGCAAGGATGGAGGACCACACACTTTAAATCATAGCCAAAAAAATCCATCTTCTTTATTCCCATGAATTAAAAACAGGACATCAGCAAACACAGACAGCAAGGTTAACATGTTTCACATCTTACTGACACTTCAGCTTCAGTAAGACATGAAAAGCATCAACCTTGCTGTCTGTGTATGTTGATGTCCTGTTTTTATTTGACGGAAATAAAGAAGATGGATTTTTAGCTACGATTTAAAGTGTGCAGTCCTCCATCCTTGCTTTTGTAGTATCTGCCCGAACCCCATACTCTTCCTCTGACCTTCTGCTGTATCATACTATATTTCCTCTTTTTAGCCAATCAGTACCTGCGACACCTTGGTGAGGCCATCCTGAGGGCGTTGACCTGGTGATAACTCGAAAGTAGCCCAGGGGCCATTAGGGTCACCGACCCATCACTCCTTGCATGGTGCTCTGGTAAAGGCTGAGCTGTTACTTAGATATCGCCTCTTTGGTGAACGCATGCTATCTGCCAGAAGTGTCAATCCTAGAATAACTCTTCTCTGCTCTACCCAAAACAAAATATAGAATTTTGGCAACGGATGCATTTTAACCTTTTTGATTTCTACCGAAGATACAGTCTATACCATGAGCCACTATTTTCACTTATCAATGCTGAAAGCATAGTTTAATTGTTTGTAGTGAGGCAAATTTAATTGCCCAAGACAATTTGTCCTTTGGTCACTTTAATCAAAGAAGTTCATTGTTTCACTTTATGGATTTAGAACAATTGTTTCCACTCCAATTACTGAATACATACCTATCAACAAAAAGACCTTGCCAGACTTCTTATATGTTTAAACCTAATTTGCAGTTTAAAAGTAACCATATATTACAGAGCCCTGTGGGAAATATTTAATAAGTCCCCCCCCCCGCCCTACAATTTGTGTGGCAACCCTATAGGACCTCTGTTCCTCTAGTGGGCAGCCCCTGATAACCTGTAGTAACCTATAAACCCCCCTTTAACATCAGTGATCAGTGTAAACCCCCACCAATAAAAGTTTCTTTACATTGTTGGTTAGTAGATACTCTCCACTAAAAAAGACCCTTTACATTGTTGGTTAGTAGATACTCTCCACTAAAAAAGACCCTTTACAGTGTTGGTCAGTAGAACAAAACAAGGTCCCCCACAATTTGTGTGGCAATTCTGATAAAATACCTCTCTACCCCTGGTGGTTAGCATATGTTGCACACCAAGTTATAACCCCTACTTGCTGATGATCAGTAGTAGCTCATGAACCTCCCATAAGAAAAGTATTTTTGGTGGTCATTGGAAAGTCCCCACTAATAAAAGTTTTTTTTACAATGTTGTCAGTATAAAGTCTCCACTAAGACCCTTTACATAGTTGTCTATAGAAAGTTCCCACCAATAATAAACATTTTACATTATTGTTTAGTAGAAAGTCTTCACTAGGAAAAGACCCTTTAAATTGTTGGTCAGTGGAAAGTCCCCACTAATAAAGCCCCCCTAGAATTTTGGTTGTTCGAAAGCAAAGAATCTCTTAAAGTGATTTTAAACAATCACCTTGTAAAACATCCCATTCAGTTTAAAGTAAAAATGAAAGGCAAAAGATTTTGTATAGATATAAAAATACATTATAATTACCTTTGTTTGCCTTTTTTATAAGTGATCACATTCCCTCTATTCTCAGCTGCATAAGAGCTGGGGGGAGGAGAACCAGAAGCACATTGAGCATTCCAGTGAATGGCTGTGCAGTGGGGGCGTGTCAGGACAAGTATAATCATTGGAGGAGAGCACACTGAGTTCCCAGCATAGCTAGAGAACTGACCACTGTGTGTTCTCATGCTTACTGTGGTCATCGTGCTGCAGCTCAGTTTCAGGGTCTTGGCAATCTTCTTATAGCCTAGGCCATATTTATGTAGAGCAACATTTCTTTTTTCAGATCCTCAGAGAGAAAGTGAAACCCATATATTTTATATAGATGCATTACACAGTGATATACTGTATTTCAAGCATTTCTTTCTTTTGATTTTGATGATTATGGCTTACAGCTAGTGAAAACACAAAATTGAGTATCTCAGAAAATTTGAATATTACATAGGACCAATAAAAAAAGGATGTTTAATACAGAAATGTCGGCTTACTGAAAAGTATATCCATGTACAGTATAGTATGCACTCAATACTTGGTCGGGGCTCTTTAGCGGGGCATGGAGGCGATCAGCCTGTGGCACTGCTGAGGTGTTATGAAAGCCCAGGTTTCTTTGATAGTGGCCTTCTGCTCGTCTGCATTAATGGGTCTGATATCTCTCATCTTCCTCTTGACAATACCCCACAGATTCCCTCTGGGGTTCAGGTCAGGTGAGTTTGCTGGCCAATCAAGCACAGTGATACCATGATCATTAAACCAGGTATTGGTAATTTTTGCAGTGTTGGCGGTGCCAAGTCCTGCAAGAAAATGAAACCAGCATCTCCATAAAGCTGGTCAGCGGAGGGAAGCCTGAAGTGCTCTAGAATTTCCTGCTAGAGGGCTGCGCTGACTTTGGACTTGATAAAACACAGTGGACCAACACCAGCAGATGGCATGGTTCCCCAAATCATCACGGACTGTCAATGATCTCAAGGCAGCTGGGACTATAGTCACCAAGAAAACAATTGGTAACACACTACACCATGAAGGGCTGAAATCCTGCAGTGCCTGCAGATCCCCCTGCTCAAGAAAGCACATGTACAGGTCTGTCTGAAGTTTGCTAATAACCATCTCAATGAGTCAGAGGAGAACTGGGTAAAAGTGTTGTGGTCAGATGGGACCAAAATTAAGCTCCTTGCCATCAACTCAACTTGCTGTGTTTGAAGGAGGAGGAATGCTGCGCATGACCCCAAGAACACCATCCGCACCATCAAACATGGAGGTGGAAACATAATGCTTTGGGGTGTTTTTCTGCTGAGGGGACAGGACAAATTCACTGCATCAAAGAACGATGGAGGGGCCATGTATCTTCAAATCTTGGTTGAGAACCTCCTTTCCTCAGCCAGGGCATTGAAAATGGGTCATGGATGGGTATTCCAGCATGACAATGACCCAAAACAGACAGCCAGGGCAATAAAGGAGTGGCTTAAGAAGAAGAACATTAGGGTCCTGGAGTGGTTTAGTCAGTCTCCAGACCTTAATCCCATAGAAAATATGTGTTACTAAACTTCAGCCTCGAAACCCTAATGACTTGGAAAGGATCTGCAAAGAGGAGTGGGACAAATTCCCTCCTGAGATGTGTGCAAACCTGGTGGCCAACTATAAGAAACGTCTGACCTCTTTGATTGCCAACAAGGGTTTTGCCACCAAGTACTAAGTCATGGTTTGCGAAGGGGTCAAATACCTTTTTCACTCATTAAAATACAAATTATAACTTTTTTTAAATGCGTTTTTCTGGATTTTTTGGTTGTTATTCTGTCTCTCACTGTTAAAATAAACCTACCATTAAAATTAGAGACTGATCATTTCTTTGTCAGTGGGCAAACATACAAAATTAGCAGGGGATCAAATACTTTTTTCCCTTCACTGTAAGTAATATTCTAATTTTCTGAGACACTGAATTTTGGGTTTTCACTAGCTGTAAGCCATAATCATCAAAAATAAAAGAAAGAAATGCCTACAATATATTACTATGTGTGTAACGCATCTCTCTAAAAAATACACGAGTTTCACTTTTTGAATTTAATTACTGAAATAAATTAACTTTTGATGATATTCCTCTTTTATGAGACGCACCTGTATTTAAATTAAATTTGTATATTTAGAGGTTTGCCTAGAGATCAAGTGATTGTAAAATCTTGTTTTAAAAAAATAACAAATAACAAACATATTATACTTCCCTCCTCTGTGCAGTTGGTTTTGCACAGAGCAGCCTGGATCCTCCTCTTCTTGGGTCCCTCTTTGCTGCTCCTGGCCACTCCCTCCTATCTAGTGCCCCCACCCCAAGCAGTTTGCTATGGGGGCACTCGAGCCGAGCTGCAGCTCCATGTATCCATTAAGACACAGAGCTGCCTTTCGGCCCCCGCCCCTCTCTCCTGATTGGCTAACTGACTTTTATTGAAAGCTGAGGGAGACAATGGCGCCATGGCTGTGTCTCAGCCAGTCAGGAGGGAGAGTCCTGGTTGGCCGAGGCATTTGTGGACATCGCTGGAAAGAGATGGGGCTCAGGTAAGTATTAGGGGTGCTGGGAGGGCTGCTACTTTTTATCTTAATGCATAGAATGTATTAAGATAAAAAAAAAAAAACCCTTCTGCCCTTACAACCCCTTTTAGCACTGAATGATTGGTGCTAAGTATGCAAATAGAGCACAAACTTTTGAATTTGTGTTTGATTTGTATTCATGCGATTTTCATATTCTATAGCACCAAACTATAGAAGTGTAGTAATACTTTTTTTTTTTTTTTTTTATTGCTTTACCATTTACTGACTTTTATTGTTTACCAGCTATTCCAGATATTGCAATCACAAATAAAGTTATAACAAAAAATGAGAGCACCCTGCGCAGTGTCATCTCTGGATTCTACCCAATAGACCTTGAGGTTACATGGCTCAAAGATGGAGAGATTCTGAAAAATGTTGTGAATGAGAACCCTCAGAGAAATCCGGATGGGACATACAATGTGAGGAGCTCTGTAATAATAACACCCACTGAGGAGGACAGAGAGCGGATCTTCTCATGTAGAGTCCAGCATGAGTCTCTTACTGCACCTCTCCAGGAGGACTTCCAGCTGGAGTATGGAGGTAAAGACACTGGTTATCCTAAGTAATACAATTCACCCCATTAAACAACCCCAATATGGACACAACACATTTAGCCACCAACTTTATTTATATATTCAAAAACTGCTTAAAACAGTTGCAGTGATTGCTATCTCTAGGTCTAATTAACATACTGTATATGACATATTTATCATTCATTACTTACATGTATCCTGTACCCTTCAATGTAAATAGGTTGTCAAATGTTGTTGAGTTCATAATTAGAGTTGAGCGGACACCTGGATGATTGTGTTGGGCGGGTTCGGCCGAACTTGAAAAAAAAGTCCGGGTCCGTGTCCCGGACTTTTTCCGAACTTTACCTGGACACCGAACCCCATTGAAGTCAATGGGGACCCGAACTTTCAGGCACTAAAATGGCTCTAAAACACCAATGGAAAGGGCTAAAGTGCTGCAAATGGCAGCAAAACGTAGATAAGAGCATGGCAAGTGCTCTGCAAACAAATGGGGATAGGGAAATAACTTAAAACAACAAAAAAAAAAAAACAGAAAACTAAAACAATGTTCTTCATCTGTGAAGGACGAGGAGGGAGGTTGAGGTGGTGGTGGATGTGGCAGCCGCGGTGTAGGTGGAAGCGGCGGTGGAGGAGGACGAGGTAGCCAACACTGCTTTTTTTCAGTCATTTTAAATGAGGGTACACCCCAAAAGAGTGAGAAAGATCAAAAATAGAACAATGGCTGGGTAAGGTCGGTATCCATCTCTATTCTGCACAAGGTACGGAAAAGTCCTGTGGGATCCATGCCTGGTTGAGCTTGTCCACATTGTCTCTGGACAGGCGGCTGCGCTTGTCTGTGATAACGCCCCCAGCCGTGCTAAATACACGTTCAGATAATACACTGGCTGCAGGGCACCTGCAAGGCGTAAAGGGCAAGCTCAGGCCATGTGCCCAATTTGGAGACCCAGAAGTTGAAGGGGGCAGACCCGTCATTCACTACATGTAGGCGTGTGCACACATACTGCTCCACCATGTTGGTGAAATGCTGCCTCCTGCTAAGACGTTCCATATGAGCTGCTGGTGCTGCTGTTTGTTGTGGCGTGCTGACAAAGCTTTTCCACATTTCGGCCATGCTAACCCTGCCTTCTGAGGTGCTGGCGGTGCCCTGGTTGCATTGGCGACCTCTTCCTCCTCCTCCTCTGCCTTGGCCTTGTGCTTCCACTGTGGCCCCGCTGTCAGGTGGGAATGCCAGCAGCATCGCGTCTACCAGCGTGCACTTGTACTCGCGCATCTTGCGATCGCGCTCCAGTGAGTGAATTAAGGACGGTACGTTGTCCTTGTAACGGGGATCCCGCAGCGTGGCCACCCAGTAATCAGCACAAGTTAGAATGGTTAAAAGTCCTCGGCCGGGCGTTTGTTTTGCTGGAGGGCATGCAGGGCCGATTCTGCCGTGACCGTACGCTGGGGATCCTCGTATAATTGGGCCATAGCCTCCAAGAAAGAGTTTGTGGAATTCAGGATTGGACTCTTCTGTTCCAAGAGATTGTGTGCCCAAGTCTGAGGTTCATCGGCCAGTAGGGAAATTATGAATCCCACCTTGACGGACTCAGAGGAGAAGGTCCTAGGTTGAAGGACTAGGTATAATAAACAAGCATTCTTGAAGGCCCTGAATTTCCTACGCTCCTCACGGAAGCGTTCTGGCGTGGGCACCCGTGGTTCCGGGGGCGGAGCTGAAGCCAAATGGCCGGAGCTAGCTTGGTCCGGTTGGGCCGGAGCCGGCAGCGAGCTAGTGGATGGCTGATTCGGATCAGGTGGAGGAGAAGGGCCAGCCATGTTGAGTACTCGACCCTCTAGCTGGAAGTACCCATCTTGTAGCCTTTGCACAGCTTGGGTCAGGGCTGAAACCTGCTGGCATAGGGCCTCGAGCTGGGAAGCACCTCTGTCGGCCTCTGACATGGCTGGTTTATGCTGTCAGTTACCTTGGTGGAGGCCAAAGTGCTGAGAGGGCTTCCTTTGCAGCTCGGTGCGGATCACCCCTGGAGGTGGAACAGGAGATGATACGTCCCAAGGAGCACTGGATGCAGGTGGATTCAGTATGATGAATGGTATGGTGTGGACTCACAGGACCGTTTCCAGAGGATCTAAAGATGCTTGAAACAAGAGACAAAAGGTTAATGCCAGGCCAAGGGTCATACACAGTGAATGAGTCCGAGGAAATGGAGGTACAGAGGGGTAAGACAAGGAGAGAGTCCATGGAATCCAGGCCGAGGTAGGTACACAGAATATCCAGCAGAGGTATGGTTCAGGCAAAGAGTCGTCAGGCAAGCCGAGGTCAAACAAGGAGAAGTGCAGATGGGTCAAGGAGCAAGCCGGGTCAAAAGCAGGAACGCAGAAACAAACAGGTCACAGGTACTAGAGCTGATGATAAACCAGCACTGAAGCACAGCCAGAGAGTGCTTTATATAGGGCCAGGGCTGGGGAGAAGGGCGTGGTGACACACCTGATCTGCCTCCAGCGTTCTATTGTTGCTGAATGGTAATTCCTTTCCTGACAGGAAGCTGCAAATGCTGCAATATGTATCAGCTATGATGCACGTATGGTTACTTTCTTTGTTTCTAAAAGTATCTCGGTAGTGTTGATAGTTATTAGCAGATACAGTCAAATGTTCAAGTGTCAATGTCTTTTATTCCCATTGCACAAAATTTCTCACCTTTTTATAGTAAATCGTTTCTGAACAATAGATACCAATTTTATAAACTGTATCTGTGTTCTTTGCAGCCAGACCTCTACTTTCCGTATTTAACACAAAGGTCCATAGAAATACAGAGAACATCCTGACCTGTAAGGCCACTGGATTCTTCCCTCCAGAGATCGAAATAGCATGGTACAGAGGTAAAGAGGTCCTAAAGAACCAGTTCATAGAAAAGTCACAAGAGTATGGAACTGAAACCTACCAAGTCACCAGTACTGTGACAATCACACTGACCAAGAACCAGACATTCTCCTGTAGAGTCAAACATGACTCGCTACAAGAACCTCTGCAGAAGGACCTCCAGCTCATCTATAAAGGTATCAGTGATCATCAACTTGCGCTAGGTTTCTTTAAATAATTATGTAATTCCTCCATGGATGCTGTGCTAGGAAAACCTTTTCTCTTCTCTAACCACTCTTGTCTTCTTTTTTCCATAGGAACGTCACATTTATGGTTCATTTTGGTCTGTATCCTGGGTTTGATCATAATTGCTGTAGCTGTGAGCTTGCTTTGCTGGAAACATAAACACAAGAGATCAGGTAAGACATTCACATTAAAATTAATGAAAGAAAATAGATGCAAGTCTAAATAAGCGAAGCAATGCATCTCAAGGATTTAAAGTGTTTGTTTGTGTTTGTTTGGATGGAGTTGGAAAGGAAAATAAATCCTGTTAGGTTTTTACTGCTCTTCAGGACTCTGTAACCAAAAAAGAAATAACCAAAGTTCTTTTGGAACCAAACCCCTTGGTCCCCTTTTCCTTTCCAGTTTTCCCTCATTGTGGGCAGATGTGTAGGCCTTTAAGATATTTGCAATACTTTAGTACTAAACGTATTACACTACACTACACCTTTCACACAAATCTTTTTATTATCACACTTCATTCTTTGTTTACTAATTGTTAATGGAACACATAACCGGGGGTGTGACCCATTTGCCTTCACACTTTGTGCTAAAGGGTGTCACTCTTTCCCATAACCAAAAGTTGGAATGTATGTACATCGGGCAAAATGTAAGTTTTGATTGTTGGTTTCCTGGTTTGAAGACCATTGGGAGCAGCAGAACAATCAAATACAGTATCCAAACAGGAAAGAATCCTAAATGATACCATGTTAGAGGAGGCCAGGAGGTAATATGGGAAGAAGCTGGCAACAACAACAAAATGACCCCTTGGTGGGTCTACAACTAGATATAGAGCACCATGGTAGATTCTGCTCTGTTGTATTGTTTGAAAACAACATGATGCAAGCTGAAATGTTCCTGCAATTTAGAAAAAACACAACAGGTTCTTGAAGGGGCGCCATTCAGAATATGAATTGCTTTTTTTATTTTGGACGTCTTACTTGTGCTTTTCTACACATGTCCGTGCAGGCCAAGCTGCTGATTGGCACTAACTATTATACTTGCAAGAAAACTTAGGTAGTTGCAGCAAGTTTTTTTTTTTTTTTAGAAGATCTAAATATGTGGTCACCATTGTAAACCACTCCCCCAGCAGTGTTATAGTTTATTCCAACCCCTGTTACAGTCTCCTTTTCAGGTAGGAACCCTAAGAGAAGATCAGATCCTCCTGATGTTACAGTTAGCTTCCAGCTAATGGGGATCCTGGGCAGAGAAAGCAAGTAGCACACAAGCTACTCGCAAAGGGTCTCCTTGGGGTTCCCTATGCCATAACTGAATGCAATATCTTCTTCAGTATAATTGTATTGTGAATTATGAAACTAGAAGGCAGATGAACATGACAGAGTTTGAAATCTAGTAGATTTTGCTGAAAGTTTAAATATACAAACCATAAGTTTGCTGTTACTAATACAAAAATGTTTCCCTTGGGACAAAGTACATATAGTGCTTTGTTCCATGTTGCTAGGTGCTTTGTATGTCTATCTATGAGGTTGGACTAGGCACCCCCCTCTCTTTAATGGTATCTGATAACATAGCAGGTGTAGCGCTACCCCTGCAGCAGCCACTTAGTAATTTGGGTTCCCTGTTCTGCTCCTCGACTACAAGAACAACCTCAGCCCCTCTGACACACCTGGTTAAGTGAAAGTTAATGCATTCACTTATAGGAACACAAGTGTGGATACCTTCAACTTGAACAACTGGACAACTCGACCTGCAGAATGCTAGGTCAATTGGCAGTCGGACCTCCCTCCCAAACACAAGCATATAGGGGGAATACCCTTTGGTATTGTTTTCTGTGCTGTTATAAGCATGTACAACCTCCAAAATGTGCTGGCTCCAGTGTTGTTTCTTCTCTTCAGAGAGCATTCCGAACATATCTAATGAGGTTCAATTGAATCATTCTGGCTGTGGGTCTTCTTGAGGGTGGTAAGGACTTGTTCTGGACTTCTGAATGCCTAATAGGTCTAACAGTCTCCAAATTAATTTACTCTCAGAGTCACTCCCTTGGGCAGAGCGAATACATTAGGGCAGGCCATAGATTACAAAGAACTTTTCTACCAGAACTTTGGTCAGAGTAAATGCTTGCTGGTCTTTAGTTGGGAACGCCTGGGCATACCAGGGGATGTGGTCGGTCACCACCAGGACATTCCTTGTCCATTTGAATCTTGTTCCAGACACAGAAAGTCAATGCACACCAATTCCATCGGTCGTTGACTTTGGTACTGGCCCATGGGCCCTAAGTGACCATGATTATCATGTAGGGCAGTCAACAGAGTTTTTCTATGCTTTCCCCATAGACCTCCCCGTAACTGCTGCTGATCCCATTCTTTGTGAACTAGACAGGCTTCTTTTGGAGAGTCTTTTAGCAGCAGATCTAGATGTCGACCCTCCAGGGCTTTTAACCAAAGAGGGAGTCATCCATCTAGTCCTTACCTAAGTCTTTCTTTGAAAGCTTAGGTATGCCTTCATAGGCTCTTGGGAAAGGTCACAGTGTTATTAAAGGACACCTGTAACTGAGACTCCAGTGGCTTTAGTCCCTGATGCTTTTCTGGCCAATGCTCTAATCCTTGATACAAGGCTTGTATCCCTTCTGGTGTCAGCTGAGTCCACTCTTCAGAGGAAGTCCCCGAGTCATAGGGTCTCCTCGACAGGGCATCAGCGTCTCTGTTCCCAACCACTGGACAGTACTTTAGAGGTTTTTGTCATATAGGTCCCAGTATAGCAGGGTCACCTGTGCTTCTGTTTCCAGAAAGGTCTTTTTTCCTGAGACAAATGATGACAAAAGGAATTCAGAGAGATTGTAGTCTAATATGCCTCCTCTCCCTTTGAATCTCTTTCAGCCGATTGTGTTGGGAAAATGCTCAGAGCTGAGACAAACAACCATTTTTTATTGATCACCTCCTTCCTAGCTACTGTATGTTGTCAGATGGCGACAGGGGCGGACTGAACCGGGGGGCAGGGATGCATTTCCCCCCCCCCCCCCCGGGCCTCTCTCATTCCCACAAAAAGGCCGTTGTGCTGCCAGCTAGGAACTGTGCATGTGCAGTTATGGAGCTGGGTCAGTCTACTGTTCGGGCGATGTCTGAGGGGTGCAGGAACGCTCGTGCTGCGAGCCGGCGATGTGTCCTGTGACAGGGAAGTTGGCTGTACCTGTAACAGGGCTGAGAGTCTGCGTTCTATATGCAGCACAGCCTCCTCCACACAAATAGGCTGGCTGGAAAAGCTCTGCCTCCTCCTGCCCCTCTCTCTCCCTGTGCCCGTCCATACTTCGAGAAGCCTGTTTTTCTGTCTATGAAGAGGATTGTGTGGGCAGGAAAGTTTGAACTGAGCAGCCGGCAACCACATCCTGAACATGAAGCAATGCATTGCCTGAGCCAGTGAGTCTCCTGGGACCTTTTCAAGTGAGTGAGCTGTGACTGGGCTCTCCTCCTCCTCCCTTCCTCGTCTCTCCCAAATTTCTCTCCCTTCCCCTCTTTCCTTATCTGCAGCTAAAGAGTTATATTTCAGCAGCCTGTGCAGTACCTGGTCCTTTGTAGTGTGCTCTGGTTTGGTTGCAGTGCTGGTGTACTCGCAGTCTTCCTGCATGTTTTCCCCAGTCCCATAGACTTCTATTAGGTTGCACATTTTTAACCTCTTGCTAACCAGCCACTGCAGTTTTACTGCAGCAGATCAGCTCTGTAATGGACAACAGGGGCGCGTGCGTGCACCGATTGGCCAGAGGGGGGCCAATCTGCAGGTCCAGCGGACACAATGTCCACCGCCCACCCGCGATAGCTCCCCATGGAGACAGAAAGGGGGTCTGCCTATGTAAACAAGGCAGACCGTCGTTCTTTCAGAGATGAACACAGGGATCTCGTGTTCCTGCTATTTAGGAACACAGATCTCTGTGTTCTTCTAGTGAGTCCATCCCCACACACAGTTAGAAAGCATCCCCTAGGGACACACTTAACCCTTTGATCGCCCTTGGTGGTAACCCCTTCCCTGCCAGTGTCATTAGTATACAGTAATAACAGTGTATATTTGTAGCACTGATTACTGTAATAATGTCACTGGTCCCCTCAAAAGTGTCAGTTAGGTGTCCAACCTGTTCGCTGCAATGTCGCAGTCCCACTAAAAATCGCTGATCGCTGCCATTACTAGTAAAAAAAAAAAAAATAAATAAATGAAAATGACATAAATCTATCCCATAGTTTGTAGACACTATAACTGTTGCACAAACCAATCAATATACGCTTATTGGGATCGTTTTTACCAAAAATATGTAGCAGAATACATATTGGCCTAAAATGATGAAAACATTTTTTTTTTTTTTTTTTAAATTGGGAATCTTATATAACAGAAAGTAAAAAATTTTGTTTTTTTGTTTCAGAATTGTCTGTATTTTTTTGTTTATATCAAAAAAATAAATAAAAACCGCAGAGGTGATCAAATACCATCAAAAGAAAGCTCTCTTTGTGGGAAAAAAAGGACATCAATTTTATTTGGGTACAATGTCACACAACCACGCAATGGTCAGGTAAAATAACGCAGTGCCGTATCACAAAAAATGGCCTGGTCATTAAGGGAGTAAAACCATTCTTAAGTGGTTAAAATGCACAAAAAGCGCTGGAACTTTGATGCACTTTATAAAAAACAGCAGTAAAAAACGCATAACCTAAAATAAGTCTATGGGACTGCAGCTAAGGAAAACTATGAGTACACCTGCACTGCAGCCAAACTACAGCACACCGTGTGAACCCAAAGGATTGTACGCATTTGCAGCAGGCACTGCCACTCTGCTGAAAAGTGATCCATGCTCAGGTCACTTTACAGAGGCATTTAACAGGCAGTGAGGAGGGGATATCACATTTCCTCACTGCTTGTTTTTTAATCTCCTAAATGTAAATTTGTCCAGGCAATGACATGGTTCACTTCCAACTTCACCTTATTTCCATAACTTTCTGTAGGTATTACATGTGCTCTCACCTTGATTTTGCACATATAATACATAAAGAGAGTTCTGGATATGAGGTGATGTTCAAAGTGAAATTCTACACCTAGGTGGAGCACATTACGCAAGATTTGAGGATTTTTTTTTAAAGGGGCTGTAAAGATTCGAATTGTTTTTAATAAAAATAACAAACATGTTATACTTACCTGCCCCCTGTAAGGGTTTTGCACAGACCAGCCCAGATCGTTCTCTTCTGGGATGCCCCACTGGCGCTCCTTCATCGGGTGACCCCACGGAGCACCGTGGGGGCACCCGTGCGGGTGCGTTCCCGATTCCCACTGCTGTGTCCATTGACGAAGACAGCAGGACTCTTCCCCATCCTCTGCTCCCATGTCACTGGATTTGATTGACAGCAGCGGGAGCCAATGGGTTCTGCTGCTACCAATCTGTTCAATGAGGACAGAGACAGCGTCTGGAGCCGCTGGGCTTGTGCACATCACTGGATCGGCTCATGTAAGAAAAAGGAGGGGCTCCCGAGGCAGCTGCAACTAAGAAGGTTTTTCACCTTAATGCATAGAATGTGTAAGGCAGCTGGTCTGACAGAATCCCGTTTTTGGACCGGCCTCTGTCAGACGAGCATGCTGCAAAGCCAGCAGCAAACAAGCTCCCGATCAGCGCTCTCCTCCAATGGCTGAGAGTGCTGACTGGAGTGATCTGGTGGGGGGGGGGGGCAGTCCCCCTGTTAGAACAAAAAGGAATAGCAGGGGAGATCCCTGTACTAACATTGGATTGTTAGCTCCGACCGGAGCTAACAGTTTTTTTCATTTAACTTGCTGGATTGAACGAAAAAAAAAGCTAGTGTCAAAACTAGTGGAATCAAGCAATTTTCTTGAGGAGTGATCTCTCTGTGCGGACAATTTGGAGCAGTCTCTCCCTCTCCCTGCGGGCAATGTGAAGTGGTCTCTCCCTGCGGGCAATGTGAAGTGGTCTCTCCCTGCAGGCAACATGGAGCGGTCTCTCCCTGCAGGCAACATGGAGCGGTCTCTCCCTGCAGGCAATGTGGATCGGTCTCTCCCTGCAGGCAATGTGGATCGGTCTCTTTTGCACCTGTGGAGAGGTCTCTTCTGCAGGCAATGTGGAGAGGTCTTTCTCTGCGCTGGCAATGTGGAGCAGTGTCTCTCTCTGTGCAGGCATAGTGGATCAGTCTCTCTCTGCGTGGGAAAATGGAGTAGTCTGTCTCTCTCTGTGCAGGGAAATGTGGAGTGGTCTCTCTCTCTCTCTCTCTCTGTGCAGGGAAATGTGGAGTGGTCTCTCTCTCTCTCTCTGTGCAGGGAAATGTGGATCGGTCTCTCCCTGCAGGCAATGTGGAGTGGTCTCTCCCTGAATCAGTCAGTATGTCATAGTTGCCAACATTTGAAAAAAGTTTCCAGGGACACTTTGCAGACCAGCTCTCAATTACTTACCACACCCACCTCCTTGAAGCTCCGCCCACTCCATATAATTAATCTCCACCTACTTATCAGATTATAGGGTCTACTCAATAAAGAGAGAATTACAGGAATTTGAAAAGGGAATTTCAAACCTAAGGCCAAAGCAGCAGAGTTGGAATAATTCTCCCATTCAGCTTCACAACCTCTGCCTAAAGTTTAAAATTCTCATCACAATTCCCTGCAATTCTAAAGTGTGAAATGTGCTCAGGTGTGACCATAGAAAAAAATGTAATATGTAAATATAAATAAAGTGCAAGGTGTAAATAAGTATGATTATACTATCTGGTATAATTAGGTTCTATCGTACTTATTTACACTTTGCACTTTATTTATATTTACATATTCCATTTTTTGTATGGTCACACCTGAAAACATTTGACACTTTATTCACATGTCATGTTACCAGATATTTTTGCACATAAGATTGTTGCTTTCATCCTGCCTACCTTCGTGTCTGTTAATGTGTCTTCACTCTCCAGGGGTCCTTCTCTGCTCTGCTGTGGCAGCCGGCACAAGCGAGGCGCTGCCAAGAACGAGTGCCTTTGATTTAAAAATGGTGCCAGGCGGCGCCATTACGTAACTGCGGATGCGACCGCCTGACCAAGCTTGTATGAGCTTTCCCGAGCCTGGCAGGCATCAGAACGGCACATGCGCAGTTACGACGTCGGACCGTAAGCTTTTTTTTTATGGGCACCAGCTGCTAAATTAACAGGTGGTTGGCGCATTACATCCCATCGGACAAAGTTTTCCACCAACTGCACTGGACTGCAAGCTCCTATACAAACCCAACCAAGGAATACACTGCACCCAGCCCTGGATGGAGTCACACTGCACAGCACAGCACTAAAAAATGATATCAGATCCGTGATGCAGCAAAGAGAAGGGATCCAGCCAGGCAGCTAGAAACTAATCTTACTGAAATAGCATACCATTTCTTATTCAAACAGTAGCAAGGCTGCCCAGATAACCTGCTGTAAAAGGATATTTCTGTGTAGGGATGAGCTTCGAGTTCGAGTCGAACGTACGTTTGACTCGAACATTGGCTGTTCGCCCGTTCGTCAAATGACAAAATAATGTGCTCCTTTGTGGGAAATTTGAGCGCCCGCATCCATAATGCAGTGCATTATGTGATTGGCCAAAGCATGCACCCTGACCTCCATTCTTTGGCCAATCAAATAATCTCTGCCATGATTGGACAAAGGCAGGCTGCCTTTAGCCTCTTATGGCTCAGGGGCTAAGTACAAGCCCCACACTATAAATTAGGCTGCTCACACACCAGCGGCCTGTGTGGGCGAGATAGGAAGTGGTTGAGGCAGGGAGAGGAACGTGATTTGCAGTTCATCAGACAGTGCAGAGTAGTCAGCAGAGTAGGACGTTGCTAGAGCAGTCAGTTAGGCAGGGGGAGAGATTTGTGCTTTTTACAATTTAAGATATCAGATAGTGAAGTGTATTCAGCAGTGCAATATATACCACTAAGTACTATATACAGTATCTCACAAAAATGAGTACACTCCTCACATTTTTGTAAATATGTTATTATATCTTTTTATGTGACAACACTTGCTACAATGTAAAGTAGTGAGTGTACAGTTTGTATAACAGTGTAAATTTGCTGTCCCCTCAAAATAACTCAACACACAGCCATTAATGTCTAAATCACTGGCAACAAAAGTACAAGTTAAAATGTCAAAATTGGGCCCAAAGTGTCAATATTTTTGTTTGGTGACCATTATTTTCTAGCACCACCTTAACCCATGGAGTCACCAGAGCTTTTACAGGCTGCCACTGGAGTCCTTTTCCACTCCTCCATGATGACATCACGGAGCTGGTGGATGTTAGAGACCTTGCGTCCTCCACCTTCCATTTGAGGATGCCCCACAGATGCTCAATAGGGTTTAGGTCTGGAGACATGCTTGGCCAGTCCATCATCTTTACCCTCAGCTTCTTTAGCAAGGCAGTGGTCATCTTGGAGGTGTGTTTGGGGTCGTTAACATGTTGGAATACTGCCTTGCGGCCCAGTCTCCGAAGGGAGGGGATCATCCTCTGCTTCAGTATGTCACAGTACATGTTGGCATTCATGGTTCCCTCAATGAACTGTAGCTCCCCAGTGCCGGAAGCACTCATGCAGCCCCAGGCCATGACACTCCCACCTCCATGTTTGACTGTAGGCAAGACACACTTGTCTTTGTACTTTTATTATTATTATTATTATTATTATACAGGATTTATATAGCGCCAACAGTTTGCGCAGCGCTTAACAAAATGAGGGCAGACATTACAGTTACACTACAATTTGGAACAAAAGGAATCAGAGGGCCCTGCTCGTTAGAGCTTACAATCTAAAAGGGAGGGTCAATTGATACAAAAGGCAATAGCTGTGGGGGATGTGCTGATGGAGCAAGAGAAACAGCGTTATTAGTTAGTAGCCGGGTAGGCTTCTTTAAAGAGAAGGGTTTTCAGGGATCGTCTAAAGATGGATAGATTAGGGGACAGTCGGACAGATTGGGGTAGAGAGTTCCAAAGAATGGGAGAAGCTCTGGAGAAATCCTGGAGGCGAGCATGGGAAGAGGTGACAAGGGAGCTAGAGAGCAGGAGGTCTTGGGAGGACCGAAGAGAGCGGCTAGGTTGATATTTTGAGATCAGGTTAGTGATGTAGCTGGGGGCAGAGTTGTGGATGGCTTTGTAAACTGTTGTTAGCACTTTGAATTTTATTCGTTGGTTGAGTGGAAGCCAATGAAGGGACTGGCAGAGAGGGTTGGAGGACACTGAACGGTTGGTAAGGTGGATAAGTCTTGCAGCTGCATTCATTATGGATTGAAGGGGGGATAATCTATGTAAGGGTAATCCAATGAGGAGGGAGTTGCAATAGTCGAGGCGAGAGATAACCAGGGCGTGAATTAAGAGCTTGGTGGTGTCATTGGTTAAAAAGGGCCGTATTCTAGCTATGTTGCGGAGGTTAAGGCGGCATGATTTGGACAGGGATTGGATGTGAGCCTGAAAGGACAGTGCAGAGTCCAGGGTTACCCCTAGCACCCTGGCATGTGTGGAAGGACTAATAGTTATTCCATTGATCTTGACAGAGAATTCTGGGGAAGAGGCACGTAGAGGAGGAAATATTATGAGCTCGGTTTTAGATAGATTCAGTTTGAGGAAGTGGTGAGACATCCAGGCTGATATGTCTGTTAGTAGATCAGTGATGCGGGAGGAAACTGATGGGGTGAGCTGAGGGGTAGAGAGGTAGATTTGGGTGTCATCAGCATAGAAATGGTAGTGGAAACCATGGGAGGCTATTAGCTGACCCAGGGAGGAGGTATAGATTGAGAATAGTAGCGGTCCAAGGACAGAACCTTGGGGGACCCCAACAGTAAGAGGAGTTGCAGAGGAGTAAGTGGAATTGTAAGTGACACTGAAGGTGCGGTGAGATAGGTAAGATTCGAACCAGTGGAGAGCACAGTCACGGAGACCGAGCAAACTGAGTTTTTTGAGAAGGAGGGGGTGGTCAACAGTATCAAAGGCAGCCGAGAGGTCCAAGAGTAAGAGTATCGAGTAGTGACCATTGGTTTTTGCTGTTAGTAAGTCATTTGTAAGTTTTAGGAGAGAAGTTTCTGTGGAGTGTTGCCGGCGAAATCCAGACTGAAGGGGATCAAGGAGGTTATTCTCAATGAGGTGCTTGCTCAGGCGGTTGTAGACTAAACGTTCAAGGAGCTTGGAAGCAAAAGGGAGTAAGGAGATGGGTCTTAAGTTATTAAGATTGGAGGGGTCTAGCGAGGCTTTCTTTGGTATGGGAGTTACTAGCGCATGTTTTAGAGAGCTGGGGAAGATCCCAGTGGAGAGGGAGAGGTTGAAGATATGAGTTAAAGAGTGTAGGATAGAGTCAGAGGGTGACCGTAGTATTTGAGAAGGAACAGGGTCCAGAGGGCAGGAAGTTAGGTGGGCATTATTAAAAATTTTAGTAACTTCCTCTACAGTAGTTGGGTTAAACAAGGGAAGTATTGATTGTGCAGGAGGACAAGGTGTGTAAGGTGAGGGAGATATCTTTAGTGTAAAAATTTCTTCACGAATTGTATCGATCTTATTTTTGAAGTGATTGGCAATCTCTTGGGCAGTGAGTAAGTTAGTGGGTGGAGGCAATGGAGGACGAAGTAGAGCGTTGAAGGTAGAAAAGAGTTGAAGGGGACTGTGTGAGAGGGTGTTAATGAGAGTGATAAAGTAGGTCTGTTTGGCAGTGTGTAGGCAGGAACTGTATTTTTGGAGGGCAGATTTATATTGACAGAAATCTTGCTGTGACTTAGTCTTACGCCACAGACGCTCAAGAGCACGACTACGTTTTTTGAGGCTTCTGGTATTGTCTGTCTGCCAGGGTTGAAGCGGTCGGGGCCTGATTCTGTGTGTAGTGAGGGGGGCCAAAGCATCCAGGGTAGATGACAGTGAACTGTTGTAGACAGAAGTGGCCATGTTGGGGCAGGAGAGGGATGAGATTGTGTTGAAGAGACCATCTGTAGCAGAAAAAAGAAGTGAAGGGTTCAGATGGCGAAGGTTTCTACGGGTAATTGTTCGGTAGTTGGAAGGTAAGGAGGAGGACAAGGAGAGACTGAAACTAATGAGGTGGTGATCAGAGAGAGGGAATGGAATGTTGGAGAGGTTGTGAGGGGTGCATAGGTAGGAGAACATGAGGTCAAGGCTGTTGCCATTAGAGTGAGTAGAAGCATGTGTCCATTGTTTTAGGTCAAAAGAGGAGGTTAAGCTCAAAAGTTTAGAAGTAGCAGGAGTGTTAAGATTAACAGGGATGTTGAAGTCTCCAAGAATGATTGTGGGAATTTCAGAAGAGAGAAAGTAGGGTAGCCAGGCAGAGAAGTCATCAAGGAAGCCTGATACCGGTCCAGGAGGCCGATAGATCACAGCAATTCTCAACGAAACTGGAGAAAATAGACGAATACAGTGAGCTTCAAATGAGGAGAGAGACAGAGAAGGCGGTGGATGAAGAACCTGAAAAGTGCTTTGAGGGGAAAGCAGAATTCCAACCCCACCTCCTTTACGTCCACTAGGCCTGGGAGAGTGAGTCCACAGGAGGCCACCATGGGAGAGGGCAGCAGGAGAAGGAGAGTCAGAGTCTTGAAGCCAGGTCTCAGTAATTGCAAGCAGGTTGAAGGAGTTTGTGATAAATAGGTCATGGACAGAGGTGAGTTTGTTGCAAACAGAGCGGGCATTCCAGAGGGCGCAGGAGAAGGGGAGGTTGGCTTGAGGCAGAAGAGGAATAGAAACCAGATTGTGTGGATTTCGGCTGGTGTCAGAGGATAGGGGGTGATGGGTATGTCTGCCAAAGGTAAATGATGGGGGTCCAGGATTTGGGGAAATATCTCCAGAGGTTAGGAGAAGCAAAAGGGTGAGGGAGGTGATATGGGCGTATGATTTATGAGGGGGGACACATCTCAGTGTCCTGTAGATATTATTGGTGTGTGGGTTCAGAATCAGCAGGAGTTGATGAGTGCAGTATAAAGGTGAAGATAGGAGTGAGGGTGATATATACAAGCTGTGGGGCGGAGATGAGGGGTGAAGGAGAGAAAGTTTTAGGAGAGAGGATGCAAACATGAGAAGGAGAATTAGGGATTGCATAATACAGGGTGGTGAGATTGAGATGTAAACTGAATGTGAGATGGAAAAGCAGTATAGAGTCTCAGCTCACCTGTAGTCTGTCTGTTGGCTTGCAGTTGTATGCTTTGTGCATTCGCTGAAGTGCTGAGCAGAAGTGTAATACTTAATCCAATATTAATACTTTATCCAAGATAATAGTTGCCAATGCAATCCCAGCCTGTGCAACCCCCTGCCTGTGCATCTCCTAGAAAGGGCTTAAATTTATACTGAGTTGGGTGGAGGTATTGCCAATTAATCAATTAGGATTGCATAGGAGGGACACATGGCTGACAGAATAAACTTCTCACACCAAAAACAGACTACAAGGAATAGCAAGAGGGCAGAATGGCAGAGTAATAAAGATAAGGACAGCTCATAATTTGGGTAGAGACAAGAGAAAGCAAAACAAACATCAGTGTTCAATGGACAGAGGTAAAAGATTTTGAAAGCAGCATAAGAAAGCAGCATATGATTACCTGTGGAGGGATAGAGAAGAGCTTTTTAGAAAGTGCTGAGCAGAAGTGTAATACTTAATCCAATATTAATACTTTATCCAAGATAATAGTTGCCAATGCAATCCCAGCCTGTGCAACCCCCTGCCTGTGCATCCCCTAGAAAGGGCTTAAATTTATACTGAGTTGGGTGGAGGTATTGCCAATTAATCAATTAGGATTGCATAGGAGGGACACATGGCTGACAGAATAAACTTCTCACACCAAAAACAGACTACAAGGAATAGCAAGAGGGCAGAATGGCAGAGTAATAAAGATAAGGACAGCTCATAATTTGGGTAGAGACAAGAGAAAGCAAAACAAACATCAGTGTTCAATGGACAGAGGTAAAAGATTTTGAAAGCAGCATATGATTACCTGTGGAGGGATAGAGAAGAGCTTTTTAGAAAGTGCTGAGCAGAAGTGTAATACTTAATCCAATATTAATACTTTATCCAAGATAATAGTTGCCAATGCAATCCCAGCCTGTGCAACCCCCTGCCTGTGCATCCCCTAGAAAGGGCTTAAATTTATACTGAGTTGGGTGGAGGTATTGCCAATTAATCAATTAGGATTGCATAGGAGGGACACATGGCTGACAGAATAAACTTCTCACACCAAAAACAGACTACAAGGAATAGCAAGAGGGCAGAATGGCAGAGTAATAAAGATAAGGACAGCTCATAATTTGGGTAGAGACAAGAGAAAGCAAAACAAACATCAGTGTTCAATGGACAGAGGTAAAAGATTTTGAAAGCAGCATAAGAAAGCAGCATATGATTACCATTAAGCACATTAGAGAAATGATTCTGTTTCAGTTAAAGGTGGATTTTGAAAGCAGCATAAGAAAGCAGCATATGATTACCATTAAGCACATTAGAGAAATGATTCTGTTTCAGTTAAAGGTGGATTTTGAAAGCAGCATAAGAAAGCAGCATATGATTACCATTAAGCACATTAGAGAAATGATTCTGTTTCAGTTAAAGGTGGATTTTGAAAGCAGCATAAGAAAGCAGCATATGATTACCATTAAGCACATTAGAGAAATGATTCTGTTTCAGTTAAAGGTGGATTTTGAAAGCAGCATAAGAAAGCAGCATATGATTACCATTAAGCACATTAGAGAAATGATTCTGTTTCAGTTAAAGGTGGATTTTGAAAGCAGCATAAGAAAGCAGCATATGATTACCATTAAGCACATTAGAGAAATGATTCTGTTTCAGTTAAAGGTGGATTTTGAAAGCAGCATAAGAAAGCAGCATATGATTACCATTAAGCACATTAGAGAAATGATTCTGTTTCAGTTAAAGGTGGATTTTGAAAGCAGCATAAGAAAGCAGCATATGATTACCTGTGGAGGGATAGAGAAGAGCTTTTTAGAAAGTGCTGAGCAGAAGTGTAATACTTAATCCAATATTAATACTTTATCCAAGATAATAGTTGCCAATGCAATCCCAGCCTGTACTTCTCACCTGGTTGCCGCCATACACGCCTGACACCATCACAACCAAACACGTTTATCTTGGTCTCATCAGACCACAGGACATGGTTTCAGTAATCCATGTCCTTAGTTTGCTTGTCTTCAGCAAACTGTTTGCGGGCTTTCCTGTGCATCATCTTTAGAAGAAGTTTCCTTCTGGGATGACAGGCATGCAGACCAATTTTATGCAGTGTGCGACGTATGGTCTGAGCACTGACAGGCTGACCCCCCCACCCCTTCAATCTCTGCAGTAATGCTGGCAGCACTCATACGTCTATTTCAAAAAGACAACCTCTGGATATGATGCTGAGCACGTGCGCTCAACTTCTTTGGTCGACCATGGCGAGGCCTGTTCTGAGTGGAACCTGTCCTGTTAAACCACTGTATGGTCTTGGTCTTCATGCTGCAGCTCAGTTTCAGGGTCTTGGCAATCTTCTTATAGCCTAGGCCATCTTTATGTAGAGCAATAATTCTTTTTTTAGATCCTAAGGGAGCTCTTTGCTATGAGGTGCCATGTCGAACTTCCAGTGACCAGTATGAGGGAGTGAGAGCGATAACACCAAATTTAACACACCTGCTCCCCATTCACACCTGAGACCTTGTAACACTAATGAGTCAAATGACACGGGGAGGAGGGAAAATGGCTTATTGAGCCCAATTTTGACATGTTCACTTAGGGGTGTACTCACTTTTGTTGCCAGCGGTTTAGACATTAAAGGCTGGGTGTTGAGTTATTTTGAGGGGCACAGCAAATTTACACTGTTATACAATCTGTACACTCACTACTTTACATTGTAGCAAAGTGTAATTTCTTCATTGTTGTCACATGAAAAGATATAGCAAAATATGTACAAAAATGTAAGGGGTGTACTCACTTTTGTACTCAGTTTGTTTATATCAGGCAATTCAGTATCTCTCAGTCTGTTCAGTATAGACCATACACTGATATCTATCTATCGCACTTGCGTAGATATTAGGCTATTCGGTATCTACTATCAGTCAGTTCAGTATAGTCTCTCTCTCTCCCCCCCCCCCCACACACACACACACACACACAGGGCACTTGTGCAGATATTAGGCCATTCAGTATCTATCAGTCAGTTCAGTCCATACCATACATTGATCTCTCTCGCTCTCTCTCTATCTCTATCTCTCTCTCTCTCTATATATATATATATATATATATATATATATATAGGGCACTTGCATAGATATTAGGCCATTCAGTATCTATCAGGCCTATTCAGTATCGGTCAGTTCAGTATAGACCATACATACATACATATATATTTATAAACAGGCAGGGTCGGACTGACAACCCATGGGGCCCCCGAGCAATATGAGATCATGGGGCCCCCCTGTGTCCCTGTCCACATTCAAGCCACACCCACAAAAAACACCACCTACATATTGCACTGCCCACATTACATACATTTGTCCCTACCCCCTTTGGCTGCAATGGCAGTAGCTGAGAATGTACACATGCTGCGGCAGGAATAAAACTTCTGTGGCTTTCGGTGGGTTATCGCCACCCATTCAAGTGAATGGGGCCCACTCTGCAAACACACTACAACCATGTGCAATGCACACAGTTGCAGCATGCTAGTGTGTGATCCAAGGAGTTGAAGCAGGTGATGAGGAGGCAATACAACGCCTCCTCATTGCCTACTTTATCCATTTTTGTTTTTCGCTGTACTGCACAAGGTTACATAGTTACATAGTAGTTGAGGTTGAATAAAGACAACAGTCCATCCAGTTCAACCTGTGTAGGTGTGTGTGGCCGTAATCATCTCTCATACCCCTTAATGTTCTGAGCCTTGAGATGTACGTCCAAGAGTCTTTTGAAAGTAGCCATATTTCCTGCAGTAACTACCTCTTGTGGCAGAGAATTCCATAGTCTTGTAGCCCTAATAGTGATGAACCCCCGTTGCCTGAGGTTAAAACGCTTCTCCTCTAATTGCATTGTATGTCCTCGCATCCTCATGCAATCCTTGCGACTAAATAGCTTTTTTTCTATGCTGAGATCACCATTGAGGTATTTGTAAATTGCTATCATGTCCTCTCTCAGGCGTCTCTTCTCCAGGGAGAATAAATCAAGCGATTGTAAACGCTCCTCATAATTAAGGTCCTCCAATTCCCTAATCATTTTAGTTGCCCTTCTCTGGACTCTCTCCAGCTCCAACACATCCCTTCTGAGGAATGGCGAAAAGAACTGGACAGAATACTCCAGATGTGGTCGGACCAGAGTTTTATAAAGTGGAAGGATTATAGTTTTATCTCTGGAATACCTCCCCTTCCTTATGCATGCTAATATTCTGCCGGCCTTGGCAGCTGCAGCTTGACATTGCATGCTATTGCCAAGTCTATCCTCTACTAAGCTCCCAGATCTTTCTCCATTTTTGATTCCCCCAAAGGTTCCCCCCCTAAAGTGTATTGTGCTTTTATGCTTTTAGCCCCCAAGTGCAAAACCTTACACTTCTCCACATTAATCCTCATTTGCCATGTAGTTGCCCACTCTGTTATTTGGTTCTGGTCATTCTGTAAGATATCTACCTCATGTTGTGAAGTTATTGCCCTGCCCAATTTTGTGTCATCCCCAAAAACTGATATTGAGCTACTGATCCTGTCCTTAATGCTATTTATGAATAAATTGAACAAGATTGGTCCCAGGACTGATCCCTGGGGGATCCCACTTACCACCCCAGACCAGTTTGAGTACGTGTTATTGCTTACCACCCTTTGGACACGTCCTTTTAACCAGTTCCATATCCAAGAGCACATCTTGTGGTCGAATCCTGCAGACCTTATTTTATATATTAAGTGTTTGTGGGGAACTGTGTCAAACGCCTTTGCAAAATCCAGGTACACCACATCCACTGGTCTCCCCCTATCTAGCTCACAGCTCAACTCCTCTTATAATGTTAACAGATTGGTTTGACAAGAATGCCCATTTGTAAACCAGTGCTGATTACTGCTGATGATGTTGTTATCTTTAGCAAACTCTACGATATAGTCCCTTATCATCCCCTCCAGAAGTTTACATACTATCGATGTCAGGCTGACCGGCCTATAATTTCCCGGGACGTGCCTCTGCCCTTTTTTGAATATCGGTATCACGTTAGCTTTCCTCCAATCCTCTGGTACATTTCCTATCATAATACTGTCAGCAAAGATCAGGAACAGTGGTCCAGATATAGTCTTACTAAGTTCTTTGAGTACTCTCGGATGTACGCCATCCGGGCCTGGTGATTTATTTGTGTTAATTTTATCTAGCCTTTCCCTGATTTCTGTTAGCCATAGCGGCAAGTCCTGTGAAGTACTGCTAGCCATACAGTCATGGTCAGTGTACCCCTCCTTTTCCTGTGTAAAGACTGAGGAGAAAAAAGCATTAAGCACGGTTGCCTTCTCTGTGTCCTCTGTAACCATCCTCCCATCATCATTAATTATGTGTGCAATATGCTCTGACCTAGTTTTTTTGCTGTTGATATATTTAAAGAATTTCTTTGGGTTCTTTTTACTATCCTCTGCTATTTGTCTCTCAAAGTTGATTTTAGCCATTTTGATCTTGCATTTACATTTCTTATTTGATTCTTTGTATTGCTGGAAAGCCGATAATGTGCCCTCCGATTTATAATTCTTGAAGGCCATTTTTTTTTTCCCTGATATGTTTTTTAAAATTACTGTTTAGCCAGCCAGGTTTGGCTTTGTCCCTATAAATTTATTTCCCACAGGAGTGCACTGCGAGATGCATTTGTTTAACCACTTAAGATGCGGAGGATTTGGCTGCTCAAAGATCAAATCCCTTTTTTCAACTTGGCACTGTGTGAATTTAACTAACAATTGAGCAGTCATGCAATGCTGTACCTAAACAAAATTGATGTCCTTTTTTCCCCACAAACAGAGCTTTCTTTTGGTAGTATTTGATCACCTCTGTGCTTTTTATTTTTTGCGATATTAATAAAAAAAATGCGAAAATTTTGAGAAAAAATTACATTTTCAACTTTGTCTTTTAAAAAATATCCAATATACTCAATTTATGTCATATATTTTGGCCAAAATGCATTTAGCTACATGTCTTTGACAAAGAAAATCTCAATGAGCGTATTTTTATTGGTTTGCGCAAAAGTTTTAGCGTCTACAAACTATGGGGTAAATACTGGAATTTATGCAGCTTTTACTTTCTGACTGCCTATCTCATTTCATGAAGTGCTAAAATGGCAGGGCAGTACAAACCCCCCCCCCCCCCCCCCCAAATTACCACTTTTTGGAAAGTAGACATCCTTATCATCCCAAATGTCCTGAGAGGCATGTTGAGCTCATTGAATAGATCATTTTTTTTGTCACAGGTGTATGAAAAATGACTAAAATAAAAAATGTTTTTTTTACACAAAGTTGTCATTGAAATGATATATTGCTCACACACGCCATGGGTATATGTGTAATTACACCCCAAAATATATTCTGCTGCTTCTCCTGAGTACAGGGATAACACATATGTGAGGCTTTTTGGGAGCCTAGTTGTGTACGGGACCCCGAAAAACCAATCCCCACCTTCAGAATTTCAAAGGGCGTACATTTTTCATTGCATTTTCTCACTACCTATCACGGTTTAGGAGGCCCTGAAATGTCAAGGTATCACAAAACCACCCCAAATTACCCCATTTTGGAAAGTAGACACCCCAAGCTGTTTGCTGAGAGGCATGTTGAGTCCATGGAATATTTCAGATTTTGCCACAAGTTTTGGCGGAAAAACAAAATTTTTATTTTTATTTTTAACACAAAGTTGTCACTAAAAGATACATTTCTCACACATGACATGGGTATATGTGGAATGACACCCCAAAATACATTCTGCTGCTTCTCCTGAGTATGGGGATATCCCATATGTGAGACTTTTGTGAGCCTAGCTGTGTAGGGGACCCCGAAAACCAATCACCATCTTCAGGTTTTCTAATAGCGTACATTTTTGATTTTACTCCTCACTACCCATCACAGTTTTGGAGGCCATGAAATGCCAAGACAGCACAAACCCCCCCCCCCCCCCAAATGACCCCTTTTCGGAAAGTAGACACCCTAAGCTATTTGCAGAGAGGCATGTTGAGTGTTTTGCAGATCTCACTTTTTGTCACAAAGTTTTGGAAATTGAAGAAAGAGGGAAAAAAAATTAATTTTTCCTGTTTTTTCTTCATTTTCCCAAATAAATGAGAGCTGCAAAATACTCACCGTTCCTCTCAGCAAATAGCTTGGAGTGTCTACTTTGCAAAATGTGGTCATTTGGGGGGGGGGGGGGGTTGTGCTATCTTGGCATTTCATGGCCTTCCAAATTGTGATAGGTAGTAAGGAAGGAAATCAACAATTTACGCCCTTAGAAAGACTGAAGGTGGGGATTGGTTTTCGGGGTCCTGTACGCAGATAGACTGCCAAAAAGTCTCACACATGGGGTATCCCTGCACTCAGGAGAAGCAGCAGAATGTTTTTTGGGATGTCATTCTTCATATACCCATGGCATGTGTGAGCAATATATCATTTAGTGACAACATTGTGTAAAAAAAAAAAAAAAAATGTTCCCAAAACTTGTGGCAAAATATAAACTATTCCATGGACTCACCATACCTCTAAGCTAATAGCTTGGAGTATCTACTTTGCAAAATTGGGTCATTTGGGGGGTTTTGTGCTATCTTGAAATTTCAGGGCCTCTGAAATTGAGTCCCCTCCCACTGCTGGTAAAAGCAGTCTAGCGGCCAATTATCCGCTAGTATTGCTTTTACATGTAAGCCGACCGCTGGCTGTAAAAAACGATACCAAGATGATGCCTAAATCTGGTATAACCACTCAAAGTCCAGCAACGTACCAGTACATTGCTGGTCCTTGTTTGGCATATAGTGTAGTTTTTTTTTTTTTTTTTTTCATGCAGCCTGTGTGCTGAACGAAAAAAAGAGAGAACCTAACAGAAATCACCAAAGGAAAATTGTGTAGTTTACCCACCATTAACCGCCCAAACATCCAAACCCACGTATTAAATGGTGGGTATACATGACAATATTCCAGTATACCTAAAGTTATTTTAACTGCAGTGGTGAAATCAACCTACCACAGCGCTGCCATCAGAGATATCCATATATGCTGAGCGCAAATGCTGTTTGTGTCAGAATATATAAAATTAGTGTGGCAGCCGACGAGTACCTGCAAGGGAAACAGGTTAAGAAAAGAATGAATAACAAAGTACAGTAGGAAATGTAGAAGAACATAAAAATAACTGACACGACAACTGTTTTTGGCTTTTTTATTTTATATTTTTTTTGTATTTTTTTTAACACTTTTTTTTTTTGTGAACTGCAATTTTCCAGCTTAGGGTCTCTCAAAATGTCGATAGCCATCGAACATCTTTCGAGACCCTGTGTTTGTGTGCCCTACACTATGTCGTGCTGTACCCTGCACTAATACTCCACTTGTGTGTGGTAGCGTTGGAAACATTTCTCGATGCAGAGACCAGTTTGGTCAGGACAGGTGGGACAATAATAACGGGTGTCACGCCTAAATCTGTGCCTGCTACAGACACTACATCTTCTTTGGGGGTGACTTTGGGTAGGGGTACTTGGGAGGACATGTGAAAAATGCCTCTCATGCAGCCGGCTCACTGCATCTGGAAGGGGAAGTTGGGCAGGAACACCTCCTGGGTACAGGTAGGCATTGATGATCTCGTAAGGATCCGGTTCATCCTAACGCCCTGCATAGGACAAAGGCGTTCAGCATAGCCAATTGGAATAAATAAACAGACACTTTTTGTACCAGCGTCTGGCTTTACGGGCAACTAAATACGGCGCCAAAAGCTGGTCGTTAAGGTCCACCCCTCCCATATTAAGGTTGTAGTCGTGGACACAGAGGGGTTTCTCCATAACGCCAGTTGCCGTAGTAATTTGGATCATCGTGTCTGCATGAAGAGAGGACAGAACTAAAACATCCTGTGTATCCCTCCACTTAACTGCAAGCAATTTGTCCGTTTTCAAGCAGGCTCTCTCCCCCGACTAAGATGGGAATTTACAAGCTGTTGGGGGAAGCCCCGGTGATTAGGTCGCACAGTGCCACATTCGCCAATTTGTAATTCAAGAAGGTGACTAAATAGTGGCACGCTTGTGTAAAAGTTGTCCATGTACAAATGGTACCCCTTTCAGGAAAAGGGTGACACCAAGTCCCAAACTATCTTGCCGCTGCTCCCTATGTAGTCTGGGCAGTTGGGGGGCTCCACAGTGCTATCTTTTCCCTCGTAGACCCGGAAACTAACTGTATAGCCTGTGGCCTTGTCACACAGTTTGTACATTTTGACCCCGTATCTGGCACGCTTGCTGGGGAGATACTGTTTCATAGCAAGGCAGCCAGTAATCTCAATCAGGGACTCGTCAACGCGGACAACTTGTTTGGGGGTAAACAAGGCTGCAAACCGCTGATTGAAGTGGTCGAATTTTGTGGAGCTGATCATATTTTGGGATATGCCAGCGCATCAGGGAGGGCACTATGGGCTCTACAGGCCTGTCTTCGAATACGCGGTGGCTGCGGGCCACTACTTGTGCTAGCCACCGCACCAGCTTCAACTGCACTTATGGGACTCGCCACGTCACCAAGTGTTACTGCAGTGCTGGTTGTACTAGGTCCAGGGTGTACTAGGCCACTGGCGCTTGCCAGGCCACCAGAAGGATGAGCGGCACTAGTACCGACACTCAGTGGTGAGATTTAGCCGGTTCGCACCGGTTCGTGCGAACCTGTTACTAACATTTTACAAGTTCCCCGAACCGGTGCAAGCGGAGATCGGGCCAGTCCCATTCTCTTATAAAAATACTGCAGCACTCAGCTTGCCCTTTCCTCTTTGAGCCGGAGACAGTGCAGCCAGACTTTGCTTCCTGGTTAGTACTGACATTTTCCCCCCCCCCATAGGAAGCTGGCTGGGCTGAGACTCAGCTGAGCAGGAGGCGGGCTGCACTGCCTTCCCTTGCCTCTCAGCCAATGGGTGCATTGCCCATTACTTTCAGCAGGCTTTCTGTGAAGTGGCATGGAGCAGCTCTGCATCTGCAAACAGAGGTGAGGAAGGAGAAGCGTGTTATGGTCCAATATGTTTAAAAATTGCTAAAAGTGCCTTCTTTCCTCCCTCACTGCCTCTTTCTTTCTCTCTCCTTCCATCCCTCTTTCTTCCCCTCTCTCTCTCTCTCCATCCCTCTTTCTCCATCCCCCTCTCTTTCTTTCTCTCTCTCTCTCTCTCTCCATCCCTCTTTATGTCCCTCTCTCTCTCTCCATCCCTCTTTATTTGCCACTCTCTCTCTCCATGCCTCTTTCTTTCCCACTCTCTCTCTCTCTCCATGCCTCTTTCTTTCCCTCTCTCTCTCTCCATCCCTCTTTCTCCATCCCTCTCTCTTTCCCTCTCTCTCTCTCCATCCCTCTTTCTTTCCCTCTTTCACTCTCTCTCCATCCCTCTTTCTCCATCCCTCTTTCTTTCCCCCCCTCTCTCTTCATCCCTCTTTCTCCATCCCTCCCTCTCTCTCCATCCCTCTTTCTTTCCCTCTCTCTCTCCATCCCTTTTTCTTTCCCTCTCTCTCTCCATCCCTATTTCTTTCCCCCTCTCTCTCTCCATCCCTCTTTCTTTCCCACCCTCTCTCTCCATCCCTCTTTCTCCATCCCCGTGTCTCTCTCTCTCTCTCTCTCCATCCCTCTTTCTACATCCCTCTTTCTTTCCCCCTCTCTCTCTCCATCCCTCTTTCTTTCTCTCTCTCTCTCTCTCTCTCTCCCTCCCTCCCTCCATCCCTCTTACTTTTGTTCTTTCTTTCATCCTTTCTTTCTCCATCCCTCTTTCTCTTTTTTTGTTTACAAAAGATTTTATTAGAAAGTCAATAAAAAAAAAAAAAACAGTTTCTTTTACACAGGTCAACAGTGTAGCATCATACAAAATAACACTTATATATGGCATAGAAAAATACTCTGAGGAAGTTGCAGGTATATACCAAGCATTGGTCATAATATAACAGAATATCCAAGAGTCTGATATATACATAGAGTCAATACTATCAAATTAGATGTTGTATAAAAAAATCAAGAGGTACCATCAGGCCTAACACAAATATCCCAAGGATCCCATTTAGCGAGGAAAGTCATCATGGAGCTATGAAGGGAATGAAAGATCTTTTCTGTTAACTTGATGCATTCCATCCTGAAAAGTACTTGAGGCCACAGTAGAGAATCTGATTTCCAGTTAAAGGCGATCATCCAGTGGATGGAACACATCAATGTATGGATCAGACTGGAGGTAGATTTCGATACACCTGGGACTTTTGCAAAAAGTAAACATATTCTGGGAGAGAGCGAAACCGATGTCTCTGCCAGTCTAAACACAAGCCTCTGTGCATGATCCCAGATGGGCCGCAAGAGATTGCAGCTCCAAAAAAGATGGAGTAAATTACCCTCTGCCGAACAGCCCCTGTAACAGAGAGGAGAGACTGAACCGTAGAAGGTGTGAACCAAGGAGGGGGTCAAATACCATCTTGTAACCAACTTAAGAGGTGTCTCCCTGCATGCACTAGAACGTGAGCATTTACGCATGTTGGATATCATGTGATGCCATTCAGGGATGGAAAAACTACAGTTAAGGTCTTGTTCCCATGTAATCATGTACTTATGCTTATCTGGGAGGGTGAGGGTAACAACATGCGAGTAAAGGATAGATATAAGCCCTCGATCTCTGGATGAGGATGAACAAATGTTCTCAAAAATAGTAAATGCAGGGTTTAGTGAAAGGAGGCCCTGTGACTGAAAAAATGCCCTCACAATGGTATAGTGATCTCTTTCAAAGCTGGGGAGTCCATAAATATCTACCAGTTGTTCAAAGGAACAAAAAAAATTGCCTACTGAGAGCTTCTTAAAGTTCACCAGGCCTCTAGCTATCCAAGGAGATAAGTCCTCTCTGCTCAGCGGGAGTAAACAGGAATCCATATGCCCCAGAAAGGAAGTCAACGGGGAGACCTGAGATATCAGGCCCAGGGGGGTGTTCAGCTTTAGCCACAGCCGGTATAAATGGATTATTATTTTGTTCACCCATGAGTTGTATTTAATCGGCTGTGAACCACTCCAGAGAGCCGCCGAGAGATAGCTCTGGGAAACTGTAGCTTGTTCAAATGAAAGCCAGGGAATGCTCTCAGGATCTGCATTCCACTATGCAATTTGTATGAGTTTGGCAGATAGGTAAAAATAACCACCCAGGGATTGAGGAGCATAAAGAATATGATTGTTGTATCTAGATCTCTTGCCATTCCATATGAATCTAGAGATCTCCCGCTGAAAAGAGCTGACCTGGGATCTAGGGACATTAACCGGAAGGGCTCAAAAGAAGAACAAGACCTTTGGTAAAATGATCATCTTTACGGCCATGACTCTCCCCAAAAATGAGATGTGGTACGAAGACCATGTCTTTAACAACAAGCCTAATTTCTTAAACACTGGGGGGAAGTTAGAAATAAAAAGGGATACATAATGAGGCGTAATCTGAACCCCTAAGTAACGGAATGAGCTTGTACCCCAGGTGAAAGAAAAACTCTCCCTTATAGAGGTCTGCATCCAACTAGGCAAGTTAATTGGCATCAGAGAGCATTTGGAGAGGTTGACCCCTAAGCCTGACATGGATCGAAATCTTTCCAACTCAATCAACAAATGAGGCAATGAAATATGAGGTTTGGACAAAAATAATAAGACATCATCCGCATACATGCTTAGTTTGAATTCTTTCCCCCCTCTGTGGTACCCCGCAATAAGGGCATTATTTCTAATGGCTGTTGCCAAGGGTTCGATTGCTAGAGCAAACAGGAGGGGGGGAAAGTGGGCAGCCCTGTCTTGTACCTCTTTGCAAGGGGAAAAATTCAGAGTTACACCCCGGGAGGCGAACTCTTGTTTGTGGGGACTCATATAGAGCTTTGAAACCATGTATAAACCCGTCACCAAGCCCGCATTTAGGTAGAAGGTGTTCTAAATAAGGCCAGCTGACACTATCAAAAGCCTTGTGAATATCTAAACTCACGAGGCAGGTAGGGGATTTGCTGAGATTAGCATCATTAACAATATTAGCGACTAACCTAATGTTGTCTGAAAGCTGTCTCCCTGGAATAAAACCAGTCTGATCAGGGTGGATCAATTTATGGATAATATTAGACAGTCTATTAGCTAACAGTCTGCCGAATAGTTTAAGGTCGTTATTCATGACCGAGATGGGTCTGTAATTTTGAGGGAGGGAATGATCTTTATCAGGTTTTGGAATGAGGGACATGTTGGCCAGGAGCATTTCTTCAGGGAAACTGCCTCCCTGAAGAACGTGGTTAAATAATTTAGTTAGTCTAGGGGCAAGAATTGTGGCAAAGGATTTATAATAAGAAGAGGAGAAACCATCTGGGCCGGGGGCGGTGGAGGTTTTGAGTGCCTTAATCATAACCAAAACCTCGTCAACTGTACAGGGAGCTTCCAATGCATCCCTCTGTGCAGCCGACAAGGATGGGACAGATAGTCCATCAATCCAGGGGTGAAATTTGTTTAAAGGCAGCGTAGAAGGCACAGAGAGAAGATTCTTGTAGAAGTTTGTGAAAATGTCCAAGACTTCTTTGGGGTGCGAAACCATCCTCCCATCAGACCTTCTAAGCTTGTATACATGAGTGGGTCTAGTTGTCTGGGTTAATTTTTTGGCAAACATAGTAGATGTAGAATTGCTGTGGAGTGTAAATTTGGCTTTGGACCACCTAAGGGCCTTTTCAGTGTTACTGGAAAGGATGTCATCCAATGCCTTCCTTTTAGTTTGGATCTGATCCATAAGCGTAGATGAGGGGGAGAGACTATGCTTGTTATATAATTGATCTAATTCTTTCGTGAGGGATTTAATGTCGGACAGTCTAGACCTGTTCTTGGCTGAGGCCAAAGCGATCAATTTTCCCCTAATAACCTCTTTGTGTGCTGTCCACACTATGGGTGTAGGTGAAATTCCATCCTCATTAATTTGGAAATACTCCGCTAGTGAAGAGGAGATCTGGGCAACAAACGCAGGATCATTCAGTAGAGAATCATTCAATCTCCAGTCATATGTCGTGCTACCAAGACCAGCACAATTTGGTGATCAGACCAAGGGCAGATATGGATAATTGCATCTGAAGAATTTGCTAACCAAACCGGGGTACAAAAAATATAGTCCAGCCTGGCTGAGCTATCATGAGGATGAGAATAAAAGGTGTAACCCTTTACTCATATATTGTGTGCTCGCCAGGTGTCTATCAGTTGCATATCGCTTAAAGCACGTGTCAGGCTTTTCGGAAAAGCCTTAGAAGAGGCTGTAATGTTACTTCTATCCAGTGAGGGATGAGCAGCAAGATTAAAGTCCCCTCCTACCACCATATGGGGGGATACGAACCTGTCTAGAACTTCGAAAAAATGTCTAAAAAATGAGGCATGCGTGTCATTAGGTGCATAAAGAGAAGCTATGGTAATAGCTTTGCCAACAATACTCCCTTTTATAATCAAAAATCTACTCTCTGGGTCGCAGTACGTGGATGAAATATCGAATATTATACTATTGCATATAAAGATGGCAACCCCTCTTGTCTTATTCTGGAAAGATGAAAATTTAAACTGTCTAAAGGACTTGTCGAAAAATTTTGGGTGTCTATCTGTTGCAAAGTGCGTCTCCTGTAACAAGATTATGTCTGCGCCTAATCTTTTATATTGTTTGAAGGCCTTGTGCCTTTTATTGGGGGAATTGAACCCTTGAACATTGTGTGACAAAATCTCAATCCCCATTATCTAAGTAAAAAGAGCCACTCTCAATCTGAAACCTTTGAAGGTTGGAATGATGATAAAAGGGAAAAAGGACCAAAGCCGATATTAGTTGAGCTAACACGTGAGACACCAGGAGGTCCCAGGAAAGGGGCCCTGGTCCAAGTGAGGGCTGAATCCCTGACTCGGTGAAATGTGAACCCTGTTCCAAAACAGAGGTTCTAAAAGTGTATATCAACCAAAATACTTGCATGATGTATATAAGGACCTGAAAAAATGACTTTCTGTTTACATACAAATATTTTCTGAAACAGCAATTAATAATATAAGTAGTGATCAACCAAAAATTTTGAACCTGAAAAAACTTTTTGGAGATGGGCAGAAGAATAGAACCCATCCAAAAAAACATTACCCATTGGACAAAACCGTCCAAAAGCCGTGTGCGGAGACCCGGACACCCAAGGTGCGGAAGGCCCTGGGGGACCACCCACCTCCAAGTCCACGCAAGACAGCACATAGGGGACAAACCAACGGGAGAGGAGAGAGAAAGGCCAACAAGCAAATTTTAAATAAATGCGTCAGTAAAGTTCAAACAGATAGAGTATCTTAGCCGACATACCGGCGGGCACAGTCACCCCAGCACAGCCGCCCCACGGTAAAGGAGCGACCACACTAGGGCAAGGGCACACCAGCGTCTGAAAACATCCAAAAAAGCACTTATGTGAACTCTAGTGTAGCATCAGGAAAAAAAAAAAATCTTCTCCACATGGAACATCCTCAGAAACCTCCATCTCTGAACGGATTACGCCATCTGCGCTGGTCTCTTCTGGTTGCAGGAGTGGACCAGGAGTGTGAAGGCCTAGGGGTGTTCTGTTGACGAACTTCAGGAGCAGCTTCCAGGAGGCCTAGCTTACAAAGCAGTTCCTTTCCTTCGGCCAGGTTATACACCACATAAACTGTGCCATTGTGAGGGACTGATAGCTTGAAGGGAAAGCCCCATCTGTATCGGATTCGGGCTGCCTGCAGCACAGAGGTGACCTCTTTCATTTTGCGCCGCCTTTCAAGTGTGGCCTGCAATATATCAGGATAGATCTGTATGCGTGTGCCCTCCATCAAAATATTGGGGGTGTTTCTGGAGGCTCGCAAAATGTCCTCTTTGATCAAGAAGTCTTTGAGACATAAAATTATGTCTCTTGGAGGCTTATCAGGAGGAGGTTTGGGGCGCAGAGCTCTGTGAATCCTGTCACAGGTGAAATCAGATTCCTGTTTGTCAGGCAGCAGGTCTGTGAAGAGCTTGGAAACTGCAGGGATCAAATCTGTGACCGTTTCAGGAATGCCTCTAAGACGCAGGTTATTCCTGCGATTCCTGTTGTCCAAATCCTCCACCTGCGTTTGCAACAAGCCATAGTTATCAGAAAGCAGCTCAAAGTCCTTTCTAAGGTCATTATGTGCGATAGAAAGTTTGTCATGCTTGGTCTCTAATAAGTCTGTGCGGCCTCCCAAAGCAGCTATCTCTTTTGTTAACGTATTAGTAGATTTGTGAATTTCAGTTTGAAATTTGTCTGCCAGCTTTTCATAGATAGCAGCAAACCCTGCATCCAAATCCGCCTTTGTAACCACACATGAGTACTCACGAGTCCCTGGTTGAGAGCTGGGAGAAGAAGGTGGTTGTGCTGGCTCTGCCTGAGGCGATGGGAGGGCCTGGGCACCATCTTGAGGCATCCTGGTGATTTCCTTTGTACGGAGCAAATAGGTCGTCAGGGAGTGCTTTGGCGGACCCCCCTGATTCTTCTTCTTTCTCTTATACTCTC
The DNA here is from genome assembly GCF_965119305.1 of Pelophylax lessonae. NCBI lineage: Eukaryota > Metazoa > Chordata > Amphibia > Anura > Ranidae > Pelophylax > Pelophylax lessonae. Next base: position 40,692,349 of record NC_138773.1, read on the forward strand.
TTCCTCCCTCCCTCTCTTTTTTCCCTTTCTCTCTCTCTCTCTCTCTCTCTCTCTGTCTCCATACAGGGGAAGGGGGGAGGTTGCTGTGTCCACCACCACTCACTGATGTACTAACTCCCTGCTTTTAATTTAATAAGTTATGGACCGGAAGATGACCAGGCTATTTTTTGCGATTCAGCACTGTGTTATTTTAACTGACAATTGCGCAGTTGTGCGACGCTGTACCCAAATAAAATGTATGTCTTTTTTTTCCCCACAAATAGAGCTTTCTTTTGGTGGTATTTGATCACCTGTGATATTTTTTTTTTTTTTGCGCTATAAACAAAATAATTAAAAAGAGCGACAATTCTGGAAAAAAAAAAAATATATTTTTTACTTTCTGCTATATAACATTCCCTATCAAATCTTTTCATCATTTTAGGCCAATTTGTATTCTGCTACATATTTTTGGTAAACAAAAAAATCACAATAAGGGTATTTTGATTGGTTTGTGTAAAAGTTATCGTGTCTACAAACTAGGGGAAACATTTATTTATGTCATTTTTATTTAATTTTTTTTACTAGTAATGGCGGCAATCTGCGATTTTTAGCGGGACTGCAACATTGCGGCCAACAGATCGGACCCCTAACTGACATTAGATTTAAAAAAAATTACACCATGCTTGAAAGTCGGAACTGGTTACTAAAATTTTTGAATCCCACCACTGCTGACACTCTGCTCCATACGAGCATGCTGCGATATCTGCACCTCAGCAACTCCAGAATGGGGTCGGGTACACCTGGTTCTAACAGGGACCCATCCGTCATGAGAGCTGTCAGGGAGCTGCTGCTCTCTTCAGGTTCATATACTGACCCTGATTCTGCCAGTGAGGCTTCCCCTTCGCTCTCATCTGACATGGTCAGTATACTGTAAGCCTCTGCACTACTGTACCAACGTTTGGTCATTTGAGTAACTAAATTTGCCGGTACAGTAGTGTGACTCACACATAAAAAAAGCACCTGGTTGTCAAAGATTATTTCAACCACTACCAAAAAAAACTGCTAATGCTAGCAGGGATCAGGCCTAACTCTGCTAACACAGCGGTTTTGTGTGTTGTGTTTTTTTGTAAGTGACAGTAATCTATTGATTACTACACTTGCCTGGGTGGGGTGGGGTGGGGTGGGATGGGCTGGGCGGAGGGGTTAAACACAAGTGCTGGCAGGAATCAGTGCTGATCGTGCAAACACCGCGTTTTGGGAACCCTAAACTATGGGGACGCTAGTATAGTTCTGATCAGATCAGATATTTATCTGTTCAAACACTATACTAGTAATGGAAGTGTATGTATATATATGTGTGTGTGTGTGTGTGTGTGTGTGTGTATGTGATTATCAAGGGGTTATTTCTAACTATGCGCCAGGGATCTGCGCTATCTTAGACTGACGCTAACACTAACCAATGTCACCTGTGTCACTAATAATAGTGATCAGAAAAAAAACTGTACACTATAAAAGTGACACTGTGACAGGGCAATAAAGGGGTTAACTGGGGGTGATCAGGGGGTTAAATATTTATTGGGGGGGGTGGCAGGGACCCTAAACCTACTTGGGACAGAAAATAATTCGCTAGCGCTAACTCAAGTCACAATCGCACTAATACAAAAATACAGTAAACCACTATATTACCTGTGTATAGTGTGCAATGGGACAGGGAGGAAGGGGTTAACTGAGGATGATCAGGGGGTTAAATCTTTATTGGGGGAGGTGGGGGGTATCCTAACCCTAAAAGGAACGGCCGCAATCGCTATACCTGGTCACAAGTCACACTGATACAGGTATATAGGATACTGCTATATACTGTATGCAGTGTGTGTTGTGACAGGGGGTGTAGGGGTTAACTGGGGGTGATGAGGGGGTTAAATCTTTATTGGGGGGTGGCGGGGACCCTAAACCTCCTTGGGACAGAAACTAACTCGCTAGCGCAAACTCAAGTCACAATCACACTAATAAAAAATACAGTAAAACACTATATTACCTGTGTATAGTGTGCAATGTGAAAGGGGGAAGGGGTTAACTGTGGGTGATCAGGGGGGGTCAGGGGGTTAAATCTTTATTGGGGGGGTGGCGGGTATCCTAAGTGTAAAAGGAAGGGCCGCAAGTGCTAAACCTGGTCACAAGTCACACTTATACAGGTATATAGGAAACTGCTATATACAGTATACAGTGTGTGTTGTGACAGGGGGTGTAGGGGTTAACTGGGGGGGGGGTCAGGGGTTAAATGTGCCTATCTAAGTGTGTGTGGGTGTGCTGGTGCAGTATTCACAGTTTTAGATCCGCTCTCTACAAAAAGGATTTGGGGAGGAGAGAGCGGGTCTTTTCTGTGCCTGTGAAATGTAAACACAGGCACAGTATCTGATTGGGCAGGACCGATCAACAGGTCCAGGCCAAAAATCATTGGCCTGGACATGATGACTGATCGGTTCTGAACCCAATCAAATCATCAGCGGTACCGGGAGTGAGCGACGTACTGATACGTCGCTTTGCCTGTAGGGGGCTTACTGCCGCAGTATATAGTCGTGCAGCAGTCGGCAAGTGGTTAAAATATTCCTAAAGCATTCCCATTTTTCCTCTGTGGTCAGTGTTCCTAGGGTTTGGTCCCAGTTTACCTTCTCCATCATTGAGCACAATTTGGGAAAGTTTGCCCTTCTGAAGTTTAGGGTTCTTATGTTCCCCTCTTGCCTTGCTATATTGGTATTTACGCTAAATGTGATCATCCTGTGATCGCTAGAACCCAGGTTGTCCCGGGCTCCTACATCTGAGATTAGGTCTGGGTCATTAGTGATTAATAGATCCAGCACAGCATTTCCTCTAGTTGGAGAATTCACCAACTGAGACATGTAGTTGTCCTGTAAGGTTTCCATGAAGAGACGGGCCTTCTGTGAGTGTGTAGTCCCCTCATTCCAGTCAATGTCGGGATAATTGAAGTCCCCTAATATGATGACTAGGGTTGAGCGGACACCTAGATGTCCGTGTTCGACGGGTTCGGCCGAACTTTAAAAAAAAGTCCGGGTCCGTGTCCCGGACTTTTACCGAACTTTTCCCGGACACCGAACCCCATTGAAGTCAATGGGGACCCGAACTTTAAGGCACTAAAATGGCTCTAAAACACCAAAGGAAAGGGCTAGAGTGCTGCAAATGGCAGCAAAACGTAATTAAGAGCATGGCAAGTGCTCTGCAAACAAATGTGGATAGGGAAATAACTTAAAACAACAAAAAAAAACAGAAAAATAAAACAATGTTCTTCTTCATCTCTGAAGGACGAGGCCCATATGGAGTAGGAGGGAGGTTGAGGTGGTGGTGGATGTGGCGGTGACATAGGCGTGCGCACAGGGTGTGCTGGGTGTGCCTGGGCACACCCTAATCACCTAGGACACATAGCATTGCCAGTGAGGAGATGGGAAAGATCTCCCTGGGACCTGCTCTGCTCTATTTCTCCTTGCCTACAGGTACATGGCCCCGATACATTACTCTCCCTGCTGGCAAACACATGCATGTGTATTTCAACTTTGGGGTGCACACCTTAATGCAATAGGCTGCGCACACCTATGGGCGGTGTAGGTGGAAGCGGCGGTGGAGGAGGACCAGGGCCGGATTAACAGCATCATGGGCTTGGTGCTGAGGATTTTGAAGGGCCTTAGGGCCGTGCCTTGCCATGCACCCAGAGGAGGAAGGGTGCAGCCATGCATGCCTAATTCAACATGGGATGCTGTCTCTGAAGCCCATAAACACATCCATGCATCGCCAACTGTCCCTCCTTGTCCGGCCTTCACGCTGTGTGGGGAGGTTCTGAGGGTGCTGCCTGGGGAAGCGAGCATAGAAGCCAGACTTCTGTGTTTACAAGTGACAGAAGAGCGGTAACAGTGAATATGGCCAACCCGGGGCCTATATAAAAGGTAGGGGCCTGGAGCTGCAGCTCCAATAGCCCCTACATTAATCTGGCCCTGAGGAGGAGGACGAGGTAGCCAACACTGCTTCTTTTCACAAATTTTAAATGAGGGTACACCCCAAAAGAGTGAGAAAGAGCAAAAATGGAACAATGGGTGGGTAAGGTCGGTATCCATTGCTATTCTGCATAAGGTACGGAAAAGTCCCGTGGGATCCATGCCTGGTTCATTTTAATGAACGTGAGCTTGTCCACATTGTCTCTGGACAGGCGGCTGCGCTTGTCTGTTATAACGCCCCCAGCCGTGCTAAATACCCGTTCAGATAATACACTGGCTGCAGGGCACGCCAGCACCTCCAAGGCGTAAAGGGCAAGCTCAGGCCATGTGCCCAATTTGGAGACCCAGAAGTTGAAGGGGGCAGACCCGTCATTCACTACATGTAGGCGTGTGCACACATACTGCTCCACCATGTTGGTAAAATGCTGCCTCCTGCTAAGACGTTCCATCTGAGCTGCTGGTGCTGCTGTTTGTTGTGGCGTGCTGACAAAGCTTTTCCACATTTCGGCCATGCTAACCCTGCCTTCTGAGGTGCTGGCGGTGCCCTGGTTGTGTTGGCGACCTCCTCCTCCTCCTCCTCTGCCTTGTGCTTCCACTGTGGCCCCGCTGTCAGATGGGAATGCCAGCAGCATGGCGTCTACCAGCGTGCGCTTGTACTCGCGCATCTTGCGATCGCGCTCCAGTGAGTGAATTAAGGACGGTACGTTGTCCTTGTAACGGGGATCCAGCAGCGTGGCCACCCAGTAATCAGCACAAGTTAGAATGTGGGCAACTCGGCGGTCGTTGTGGAGACACTGCAGCATGTAATCGCTCATGTGTGCCAGGCTGCCCAGAGGCAACGAAAGGCTGTCCTCTGTGGGAGGTGTATGGTCCGTGTCCTCTGTATCCCCCCAGCCACGCACCAGTGATGGCCATGAGCTGGCCTGGGTGCCACCCTGCTGTGAACATGGTTCCATCTCCTCCTCCAGCTCCTCCTCCTCCTCATCCTCCTCATCCTCCAGAACTGTGCCCCTGCTGGACAATTGCGTCCCTGGCGTTTGCGTGTGCAGGAACCCACCCTCGGAGCCCCTTGCGAATGACTGCCCTGAAAGCCTTGGAAATGTTACCTCTTCATCCTCCTCCTCCTCCTCATCCTGTGCCACATCCTCTTCCATCATCGCCCGAATTGTTTTTTCAAGGAGGCATAGAAGTGGGATAGTTAAGCTGAGAACGGCGTCATTGCCACTGGCCATGTTGGTGGAGTACTCAAAACAGCGCAACAAGGCACACAGGTCTCGCATGGAGGCCCAGTTATTGGTGGTGAAGTGGTGCTGTTCCGCAGAGCGACTCACGCGTGCGTGCTGCAGCTGAAACTCCACTATGGCCTGCTGCTGCTCGCACAGTCTTTCCAGCATGTGCAAGGTGGAGTTCCACCTTGTGGGCACGTCACATATGAGGCGGTGAGCGGGAAGGCCGAAGTTACGCTGCAGCGCTGCCAGGCGAGCAGCAGCAGGGTGAGAACGCCGAAAGTGCGCACAAACGGCCCGCACTTTCTGCAGCAGCTCTGACATATCGGGGTAGTTTTTAAGGAACCTCTGCACCACCAAATTCAGCACATGCGCCAGGCAAGGGATGTGCGTCAAACCGGCTAGGCCCAGAGCTGCTATGAGATTTCGCCCGTTATCGCACACCACCAGGCCGGGCTTGAGGCTCGCTGGCAGCAACCACTCATTTGTCTGCTGTTCCATGCTCCTCCACAACTCCTGCGCGGTGTGTGGTTTGTCCCCCAAACAGGCAAGTTGTAAAACTGCCTGCTGTCGTTTACCCCTGGCCGTGCTGAAGTTGGTGGTGAAGGTGTTACGCTGTCCGGATGAGGAGGCGGTAGAGGATGAGGAAGCGGAGTAGGAGGAGTTAGGAACAGGAGGCAAACTGAAGCGCCCTGCAATCCTCGGTGGTGGAAGGACATGCGCCAAATTGCTATCCGCCTCAGGCCCATCCGCCACTGCATTTACCCAGTGTGCCGTTAGGGAGATATAACGCCCCTGACCGTGCTTACTGGTCCACGTATCCGTAGTTAGGTGGACCTTGGCACAGATGGCGTTGCGCAGTGCACACCTGATTTTTTCCCCCACTTGGTTGTGCAGGGAAGGGATGGCTTGCCTGGAAAAGTAGTGGCGGCTGGGCACGACGTACTGTGGGACAGCCACCGACATAAGGTTTTTAAAACTGTGCGTCTCCACCAGACGGAATGACAGCATTTCAAAGGCCAATAATTTTGAAATGCTGGCATTCAGGGCCAGGGATCGCGGGTGGGTAGGGGGGTACTTCCTCTTCCTCTCAAGTGTTTGGGAGATGGAAAGCTGAACGCTTCCACGGGACATTGTGGAGATGGTTGTTGGTGACCCAGGTGGTGGTGTTGCTGACAGATCGTCTGTTTGCGGGGTGGCAGGTGCCGGTATCACTACAGATGTGGCTGGAGCGGCCGAGACTGCAGCAGAAGAGGAAGCAGGATGAGCCAGAGACGTTTCTTGGTTTTGAAGGTGTGTACTCCACTGCAGCTCGTGCTTTGCACTTAGATGCCTGATCATGCAGGTTGTGCTCAGGTTGAGAAGGTTCATGCCTCGCTTCAAGCTCTGATTGCACAGGGTGCAAACCACTCGTGTCCTGTCATCAGCACATTTTCTAAAGAACTTCCACGCTAGAGAACTCCTTTGAGCTGACTTTGGTGCGCTCGTTCCCTTGCTGCGTTGGGCAGTAGCGGGCGTAGTGTCTAGGGCACGGCCGCTCCGCTTCTGCACCCTGCTCCCTCTTCTGCTGTGCTGGTGGCTCTGTGCGACCACCGCCTCTTCCTCCAAACTACTCAGTTCACCTGCATGACGTTCATTCCATGTGGGGTCGAGGACCTCATCGTCCTCCACATCATCTTCCACCCAGTCTTCACCCCTGCCCTCCTTGTCGGTCTCCACAATGCTGAACGCCGCAGCAGTTGGCACCTGCGTTTCGTCATCATCGGAGACGTGCTGCGATGATCCTTGCATGTACTCATCTTGAGAAATAAGTGGTTGGGCATCGCTGCACTCAATCTCTTCCACTTCTGGGGCAGGGCTAGGTGGATGGCCCTGGGAAACCCTGCTGACAGAGTCCTCAAAAAGAATAAGAGACTGCTGTATGGCTTGGGGCTCAGACTGCTGGCCTGATTTGCAAGGGGGTGAGGTGAAAGACGGTTGGACATTGGCTGCAGGTGCCAACTCTGACCTTTCTGCAGTAGACTGGGTGGGAGACAATGTGAAGGAACTGGAGGCACTGTCAGCAGCAAACCAATCTACTATCGCCTCAACTTGTTCTGGCCTCATCACTTCTAGGGGCGTTTGATGCCCTACCAAATACTGATGCAGGTTCTGTCGCCTACTCACACTTGAGGAAGGTGTTTCACTTGTGCGTGTAGCTGGCACAGATCGACCATGTCCTCTCCTTGCAACAGGAGCTCTACCAGCAGCACCACGACCCAGGCCACGGCCCTTATTTGACGGTCTCCTCATATTTCTGTAATTTAAGATCTTGCCCTAGAAAGGTTTTTATTGAATAGCGGAATAGAAAATATGATCCAAAAAAAGTGTATGTATATCACACGTACACAACCACACTAGGCCCCAATTACTATTGTTTGTACCCCTAAAAGGCTAGATGAGGAGTAGGGGGAGTATGGAACAGGCAGCACCCTCAAACCTTCAGAAGTATGAGATGAACCCCAACAACTTGGAAAGGTGGATCTCTCTCACACGTACCGACACAGACTATCCCGCAATTCAATTGATCCTCAAAGGTTTTTATTGAATAGCGGAATAGGAAATATGATCAAAAAAAGTGTATGTATCTCGCACGTACACAACCACACTAGGCCCCAATTACTATTGTTTGTACCCCTAAAAGGCTAGATGAGGAGTAGGGGGGGTATGGAACAGGCAGCACCCTCAAACCTTCAGAAGTATGAGATGAACCCCAACAACTTGGAAAGGTGGATCTCTCTCACACGTACCGACACAGACTATCCCGCAATTCAATTGATCCTCAAAGGTTTTTATTGAATAGCGGAATAGGAAATATGATCAAAAAAAGTGTATGTATCTCGCACGTACACAACCACACTAGGCCCCAATTACTATTGTTTGTACCCCTAAAAGGCTAGATGAGGAGTAGGGGGGGTATGGAACAGGCAGCACCCTCAAACCTTCAGAAGTATGAGATGAACCCCAACAACTTGGAAAGGTGGATCTCTCTCACACGTACCGACACAGACTATCCCGCAATTCAATTGATCCTCAAAGGTTTTTATTGAATAGCGGAATAGGAAATATGATCAAAAAAAGTGTATGTATCTCGCACGTACACAACCACACTAGGCCCCAATTACTATTGTTTGTACCCCTAAAAGGCTAGATGAGGAGTAGGGGGGGTATGGAACAGGCAGCACCCTCAAACCTTCAGAAGTATGAGATGAACCCCAACAACTTGGAAAGGTGGATCTCTCTCACACGTACCAACACAGACTATCCCCCAATTTAACTGATCCCCAAAGGTTTTTGATTAAATAGCGGAATAGAAAATATGATCCCAAAAAAGTGTATGTATATCACACGTACACAACCACACTAGGCCCCAATTACTATTGTTTGTACCCCTAAAAGGCTAGGAGTAGGGGGAGTATGGAACAGGCAGCACCCTCAAACCTTCAGAAGTATGAGATGAACCCCAACAACTTGGAAAGGTGGATCTCTCTCACACGTACCAACACAGACTATCCCCCAATTTAACTGATCCCCAAAGGTTTTTGATTAAATAGCGGAATAGAAAATATGATCCCAAAAAAGTGTATGTATATCACACGTACACAACCACACTAGGCCCCAATTACTATTGTTTGTACCCCTAAAAGGCTAGGAGTAGGGGGAGTATGGAACAGGCAGCACCCTCAAACCTTCAGAAGTATGAGATGAACCTCAACAACTTGGAAAGGTGGATCTCTCTCACACGTACCAACACAGACTATCCCCCAATTTAACTGATCCCCAAAGGTTTTTGATTAAATAGCGGAATAGAAAATATGATCCCAAAAAAGTGTATGTATATCACACGTACACAACCACACTAGGCCCCAATTACTATTGTTTGTACCCCTAAAAGGCTAGGAGTAGGGGGAGTATGGAACAGGCAGCACCCTCAAACCTTCAGAAGTATGAGATGAACCCCAACAACTTGGAAAGGTGGATCTCTCTCACACGTACCAACACAGACTATCCCCCAATTTAACTGATCCCCAAAGGTTTTTGATTAAATAGCGGAATAGAAAATATGATCCCAAAAAAGTGTATGTATATCACACGTACACAACCACACTAGGCCCCAATTACTATTGTTTGTACCCCTAAAAGGCTAGGAGTAGGGGGAGTATGGAACAGGCAGCACCCTCAAACCTTCAGAAGTATGAGATGAACCCCAACAACTTGGAAAGGTGGATCTCTCTCACACGTACCAACACAGACTATCCCCCAATTTAACTGATCCCCAAAGGTTTTTGATTAAATAGCGGAATAGAAAATATGATCCCAAAAAAGTGTATGTATATCACACGTACACAACCACACTAGGCCCCAATTACTATTGTTTGTACCCCTAAAAGGCTAGGAGTAGGGGGAGTATGGAACAGGCAGCACCCTCAAACCTTCAGAAGTATGAGATGAACCCCAACAACTTGGAAAGGTGGATCTCTCTCACACGTACCAACACAGACTATCCCCCAATTTAACTGATCCCCAAAGGTTTTTGATTAAATAGCGGAATAGAAAATATGATCCCAAAAAAGTGTATGTATATCACACGTACACAACCACACTAGGCCCCAATTACTATTGTTTGTACCCCTAAAAGGCTAGGAGTAGGGGGAGTATGGAACAGGCAGCACCCTCAAACCTTCAGAAGTATGAGATGAACCTCAACAACTTGGAAAGGTGGATCTCTCTCACACGTACCAACACAGACTATCCCCCAATTTAACTGATCCCCAAAGGTTTTTGATTAAATAGCGGAATAGAAAATATGATCCCAAAAAAGTGTATGTATATCACACGTACACAACCACACTAGGCCCCAATTACTATTGTTTGTACCCCTAAAAGGCTAGGAGTAGGGGGAGTATGGAACAGGCAGCACCCTCAAACCTTCAGAAGTATGAGATGAACCCCAACAACTTGGAAAGGTGGATCTCTCTCACACGTACCAACACAGACTATCCCCCAATTTAACTGATCCCCAAAGGTTTTTGATTAAATAGCGGAATAGAAAATATGATCCCAAAAAAGTGTATGTATATCACACGTACACAACCACACTAGGCCCCAATTACTATTGTTTGTACCCCTAAAAGGCTAGGAGTAGGGGGAGTATGGAACAGGCAGCACCCTCAAACCTTCAGAAGTATGAGATGAACCTCAACAACTTGGAAAGGTGGATCTCTCTCACACGTACCAACACAGACTATCCCCCAATTTAACTGATCCCCAAAGGTTTTTGATTAAATAGCGGAATAGAAAATATGATCCCAAAAAAGTGTATGTATATCACACGTACACAACCACACTAGGCCCCAATTACTATTGTTTGTACCCCTAAAAGGCTAGGAGTAGGGGGAGTATGGAACAGGCAGCACCCTCAAACCTTCAGAAGTATGAGATGAACCCCAACAACTTGGAAAGGTGGATCTCTCTCACACGTACCAACACAGACTATCCCCCAATTTAACTGATCCCCAAAGGTTTTTGATTAAATAGCGGAATAGAAAATATGATCCCAAAAAAGTGTATGTATATCACACGTACACAACCACACTAGGCCCCAATTACTATTGTTTGTACCCCTAAAAGGCTAGGAGTAGGGGGAGTATGGAACAGGCAGCACCCTCAAACCTTCAGAAGTATGAGATGAACCCCAACAACTTGGAAAGGTGGATCTCTCTCACACGTACCAACACAGACTATCCCCCAATTTAACTGATCCCCAAAGGTTTTTGATTAAATAGCGGAATAGAAAATATGATCCCAAAAAAGTGTATGTATATCACACGTACACAACCACACTAGGCCCCAATTACTATTGTTTGTACCCCTAAAAGGCTAGGAGTAGGGGGAGTATGGAACAGGCAGCACCCTCAAACCTTCAGAAGTATGAGATGAACCCCAACAACTTGGAAAGGTGGATCTCTCTCACACGTACCAACACAGACTATCCCCCAATTTAACTGATCCCCAAAGGTTTTTGATTAAATAGCGGAATAGAAAATATGATCCCAAAAAAGTGTATGTATATCACACGTACACAACCACACTAGGCCCCAATTACTATTGTTTGTACCCCTAAAAGGCTAGGAGTAGGGGGAGTATGGAACAGGCAGCACCCTCAAACCTTCAGAAGTATGAGATGAACCCCAACAACTTGGAAAGGTGGATCTCTCTCACACGTACCAACACAGACTATCCCCCAATTTAACTGATCCCCAAAGGTTTTTGATTAAATAGCGGAATAGAAAATATGATCCCAAAAAAGTGTATGTATATCACACGTACACAACCACACTAGGCCCCAATTACTATTGTTTGTACCCCTAAAAGGCTAGATGAGGAGTAGGGGGAGTATGGAACAGGCAGCACCCTCAAACCTTCAGTATGAGATTGTGTTCACTGTACCCCACAAAGATTGAGTTCACTGCACCCCACAATGATTGTGTTCACTGCACCCCACAAAGATTGTGTTCACTGCACCTCACAAAGATTGTGTTCACTGTACCCCCCAAAGATTGTGTTCACTGCACCCCACAAAGATTCTGTTCACTGTACCCCACAAAGATTGTGTTCACTGCACCCCAAAAAGATTGTGTTCACTGCACCCCAAAAAGGATGTTGTTCACTGCACCCCAAAAAGGATGTTGTTCACTCCACCCCAAAAAGATTGTGTTCACTGCACCCCACAAAGATTGTGTTCACTGCACCCCAAAAAGATTGTGTTCACTGCACCCCAAAAATGATTTTGTTCACTGCACCCCAAAAAGGATTTTGTTCACTGCACCCCAAAAAGGATGTTGTTCACTGCACCCCAAAAAGGATGTTGTTCACTCCACCCCAAAAAGATTGTGTTCACTGCACCCCACAAAGATTGTGTTCACTGCACCCCAAAAAGATTGTGTTCACTGCACCCCAAAAATGATTTTGTTCACTGCACCCCAAAAAGGATTTTGTTCACTGCACCCCAAAAAGGATGTTGTTCACTGCACCCCAAAAAGGATTTTGTTCACTGCACCCCAAAAAGATTGTGTTCACTGCACCCCACAAAGGATTTTGTTCACTGCACCCCACAAAGATTGTGTTCACTGCACACCAAAAAGGATTGTGTTCACTGCACCCCAAAAAGATTTTGTTCACTGCACCCCAAAAAGATTGTGTTCACTGCAGCCCAAAAAGATTGTGTTCACTGCAGCCCAAAAAGATTGTGTTCACTGCAGCCCAAAAAGATTGTGTTTAGGGTTGAGCGAACACCTAGATGTCCGTGTTCGACGGGTTCGGCCGAACTTTAAAAAAAAGTCCGGGTCCGTGTCCCGGACTTTTACCGAACTTTTCCCGGACACCGAACCCCATTGAAGTCAATGGGGACCCGAACTTTAAGGCACTAAAATGGCTCTAAAACACCAAAGGAAAGGGCTAGAGTGCTGCAAATGGCAGCAAAACGTAATTAAGAGCATGGCAAGTGCTCTGCAAACAAATGTGGATAGGGAAATAACTTAAAACAACAAAAAAAAACAGAAAAATAAAACAATGTTCTTCTTCATCTCTGAAGGACGAGGCCCATATGGAGTAGGAGGGAGGTTGAGGTGGTGGTGGATGTGGCGGTGACATAGGCGTGCGCACAGGGTGTGCTGGGTGTGCCTGGGCACACCCTAATCACCTAGGGCACATAGCATTGCCAGTGAGGAGATGGGAAAGATCTCCCTGGGACCTGCTCTGCTCTATTTCTCCTTGCCTACAGGTACATGGCCCCGATACATTACTCTCCCTGCTGGCAAACACATGCATGTGTATTTCAACTTTGGGGTGCACACCTTAATGCAATAGGCTGCGCACACCTATGGGCGGTGTAGGTGGAAGCGGCGGTGGAGGAGGACCAGGGCCGGATTAACAGCATCATGGGCTTGGTGCTGAGGATTTTGAAGGGCCTTAAGGGCCGTGCCTTGCCATGCACCCAGAGGAGGAAGGGTGCAGCCATGCATGCCTAATTCAACATGGGATGCTGTCTCTGAAGCCCATAAACACATCCATGCATCGCCAACTGTCCCTCCTTGTCCGGCCTTCACGCTGTGTGGGGAGGTTCTGAGGGTGCTGCCTGGGGAAGCGAGCATAGAAGCCAGACTTCTGTGTTTACAAGTGACAGAAGAGCGGTAACAGTGAATATGGCCAACCCGGGGCCTATATAAAAGGTAGGGGCCTGGAGCTGCAGCTCCAATAGCCCCTACATTAATCTGGCCCTGAGGAGGAGGACGAGGTAGCCAACACTGCTTCTTTTCAAAAATTTTAAATGAGGGTACACCCCAAAAGAGTGAGAAAGAGCAAAAATGGAACAATGGGTGGGTAAGGTCGGTATCCATTGCTATTCTGCATAAGGTACGGAAAAGTCCCGTGGGATCCATGCCTGGTTCATTTTAATGAACGTGAGCTTGTCCACATTGTCTCTGGACAGGCGGCTGCGCTTGTCTGTTATAACGCCCCCAGCCGTGCTAAATACCCGTTCAGATAATACACTGGCTGCAGGGCACGCCAGCACCTCCAAGGCGTAAAGGGCAAGCTCAGGCCATGTGCCCAATTTGGAGACCCAGAAGTTGAAGGGGGCAGACCCGTCATTCACTACATGTAGGCGTGTGCACACATACTGCTCCACCATGTTGGTAAAATGCTGCCTCCTGCTAAGACGTTCCATCTGAGCTGCTGGTGCTGCTGTTTGTTGTGGCGTGCTGACAAAGCTTTTCCACATTTCGGCCATGCTAACCCTGCCTTCTGAGGTGCTGGCGGTGCCCTGGTTGCGTTGGCGACCTCCTCCTCCTCCTCCTCTGCCTTGTGCTTCCACTGTGGCCCCGCTGTCAGATGGGAATGCCAGCAGCATGGCGTCTACCAGCGTGCGCTTGTACTCGCGCATCTTGCGAGTGAATTAAGGACGGTATGTTGTCCTTGTAACGGGGATCCAGCAGCGTGGCCACCCAGTAATCAGCACAAGTTAGAATGTGGGCAACTCGGCGGTCGTTGTGGAGACACTGCAGCATGTAATCGCTCATGTGTGCCAGGCTGCCCAGAGGCAACGAAAGGCTGTCCTCTGTGGGAGGTGTATCGTCCGTGTCCTCTGTATCCCCCCAGCCACGCACCAGTGATGGCCATGAGCTGGCCTGGGTGCCACCCTGCTGTGAACATGGTTCCATCTCCTCCTCCAGCTCCTCCTCCTCCTCATCCTCCTCATCCTCCAGAACTGTGCCCCTGCTGGACAATTGCGTCCCTGGCGTTTGCGTGTGCAGGAACCCACCCTCGGAGCCCCTTGCGAATGACTGCCCTGAAAGCCTTGGAAATGTTACCTCTTCATCCTCCTCCTCCTCCTCATCCTGTGCCACATCCTCTTCCATCATCGCCCGAATTGTTTTTTCAAGGAGGCATAGAAGTGGGATAGTTAAGCTGAGAACGGCGTCATTGCCACTGGCCATGTTGGTGGAGTACTCAAAACAGCGCAACAAGGCACACAGGTCTCGCATGGAGGCCCAGTTAAATTAAATAGCGGAATAGAAAATATGATCCAAAAAAAGTGTATGTACATCACACGTACACAACCACACTGGGCCCCAATTACTATTGTTTGTACCCCTAAAAGGCTAGATGAGGAGTAGGGGGGGTATGGAACAGGCAGCACCCTCAAACCTTCAGAAGTATGAGATGAACCCCAACAACTTGGAAAGGTGGATCTCTCTCACACGTACCGACACAGACTATCCCGCAATTCAATTGATCCTCAAAGGTTTTTATTGAATAGCGGAATAGGAAATATGATCAAAAAAAGTGTATGTATCTCGCACGTACACAACCACACTAGGCCCCAATTACTATTGTTTGTACCCCTAAAAGGCTAGATGAGGAGTAGGGGGGGTATGGAACAGGCAGCACCCTCAAACCTTCAGAAGTATGAGATGAACCCCAACAACTTGGAAAGGTGGATCTCTCTCACACGTACCGACACAGACTATCCCCCAATTTAACTGATCCCCAAAGGTTTTTGATTAAATAGCGGAATAGAAAATATGATCCCAAAAAAGTGTATGTATATCACACGTACACAACCACACTAGGCCCCAATTACTATTGTTTGTACCCCTAAAAGGCTAGGAGTAGGGGGAGTATGGAACAGGCAGCACCCTCAAACCTTCAGAAGTATGAGATGAACCCCAACAACTTGGAAAGGTGGATCTCTCTCACACGTACCAACACAGACTATCCCCCAATTTAACTGATCCCCAAAGGTTTTTGATTAAATAGCGGAATAGAAAATATGATCCCAAAAAAGTGTATGTATATCACACGTACACAACCACACTAGGCCCCAATTACTATTGTTTGTACCCCTAAAAGGCTAGATGAGGAGTAGGGGGAGTATGGAACAGGCAGCACCCTCAAACCTTCAGTATGAGATTGTGTTCACTGTACCCCACAAAGATTGAGTTCACTGCACCCCACAATGATTGTGTTCACTGCACCCCACAAAGATTGTGTTCACTGCACCTCACAAAGATTGTGTTCACTGTACCCCCCAAAGATTGTGTTCACTGCACCCCACAAAGATTCTGTTCACTGTACCCCACAAAGATTGTGTTCACTGCACCCCAAAAAGATTGTGTTCACTGCACCCCAAAAAGGATGTTGTTCACTGCACCCCAAAAAGGATGTTGTTCACTCCACCCCAAAAAGATTGTGTTCACTGCACCCCACAAAGATTGTGTTCACTGCACCCCACAAAGATTGTGTTCACTGCACCCCAAAAATGATTTTGTTCACTGCACCCCAAAAAGGATTTTGTTCACTGCACCCCAAAAAGGATGTTGTTCACTCCACCCCAAAAAGATTGTGTTCACTGCACCCCAAAAAGATTGTGTTCACTGCACCCCACAAAGGATTTTGTTCACTGCACCCCAAAAAGATTGTGTTCACTGCACCCCAAAAAGGATGTTGTTCACTGCACCCCAAAAAGGATTTTGTTCACTGCACCCCAAAAAGATTGTGTTCACTGCACCCCACAAAGGATTTTGTTCACTGCACCCCACAAAGATTGTGTTCACTGCACACCAAAAAGGATTGTGTTCACTGCACCCCAAAAAGATTTTGTTCACTGCACCCCAAAAAGATTGTGTTCACTGCAGCCCAAAAAGATTGTGTTCACTGCAGCCCAAAAAGATTGTGTTCACTGCAGCCCAAAAAGATTGTGTTCACTGCAGCCCAAAAAGATTGTGTTCACTGCAGCTCACACACAGAAAAATGGATGTGGATCACTGACACCTGCCTATCTCCAATCCCACACCACACAGCAATATCGATTGTAGTTTGTAGAACACAGTTTCCCTAAAATTCAGCAGACTCTGTCCCTAACAGGATTGAGAAGAGATCGTAGATCAGGATTGAGTGCAGATTCACCCCACCCCCCACACAGCAATATCGATTGTAGTTTGTAGAAGACACTGACCCTATATAATTCAGCAGACTCTATCCCTAAAATGCCTACAACTCGCCCTGCCTAAACACTCCGACCTGTCCCTCAATTCTATCCGGACACAAATGGTTTTTTCCTGCCTATCTTTCCCTAATCAGCAGCCAGCACGTTGATGTGTGCTCTGTCCCTGAATCTAAGCAGCATAATGACGCCGCTGCGGCTGCCTCGAACTTATAAAGACTTGGTCACATGCTTCAGACGGCCAATCACAGCTACTGAGACATTTGCAGGCATGGCTGGGATGGCTTAAGGCACACCAGTTAAACGATTGTTGATTGGCTGTTGAAAGCCCGCCATGAAAAGAGCGCCAAAGCATGCAAAACCCGGAAATAAAACGACCGAACACGGATTTTTACCCGAACATACAGTAAAGTGTCCGTGTCCGTGTTCGGGTACAAAAAATCCAATTATTCGGTACGAACACGAATAATACAGTCCGTGTTCGCTCAACACTAATTGTGTTCACTGCAGCCCAAAAAGATTGTGTTCACTGCAGCCCAAAAAGATTGTGTTCACTGCAGCTCACACACAGAAAAATGGATGTGGATCACTGACACCTGCCTATCTCCAATCCCACACCACACAGCAATATCGATTGTAGTTTGTAGAACACAGTTTCCCTAAAATTCAGCAGACTCTGTCCCTAACAGGATTCAGAAGAGATCGTAGATCAGGATTGAGTGCAGACCCCACCCCCCACACAGCAATATCGATTGTAGTTTGTAGAAGACACTGACCCTATATAATTCAGCAGACTCTATCCCTAAAATGCCTACAACTCGCCCTGCCTAAACACTCCGACCTGTCCCTCAATTCTATCCGGACACAAATGGTTTTTTCCTGCCTATCTTTCCCTAATCAGCAGCCAGCACGTTGATGTGTGCTCTGTCCCTGAATCTAAGCAGCATAATGACGCCGCTGCGGCTGCCTCGAACTTATAAAGACTTGGTCACATGCTTCAGACGGCCAATCACAGCTACTGAGACATTTGCAGGCATGGCTGGGATGGCTTAAGGCACACCAGTTAAACGATTGTTGATTGGCTGTTGAAAGCCCGCCATGAAAAGAGCGCCAAAGCATGCAAAACCCGGAAATAAAACGACCGAACACGGATTTTTACCCGAACATACAGTAAAGTGTCCGTGTCCGTGTTCGGGTACAAAAAATCCAATTATTCGGTACGAACACGAATAATACAGTCCGTGTTCGCTCAACACTAATGATGACTGATCCCAGTGTTGCCACTTTACCCAACAGTGCTATAAATTCCAGCTCTACCTCCTCCCTTTGGTTAGGTGGTCTACAACAAACCCCCACAATTACTTTTCCCTTTACATCTTCCCTATGGAGTTCTACCCACATGAATTCTAAATCCGTACTTATCCCTTCCAAAATATCACTCCTCTCTATCGCCCTTACATTTTTCTTGACATAGAGACATAACCCTCCCCCTCTTTTTCCTACCCTGTCCATCCGATACACAGAATATCCTTGACATAGAGACATACCCCTCCCCCTCTTTTTCCTACCCTGTCCATCTGATACACAGAATACCCTTGGATATTGACCAGCCAGTCATGTGAGGGGTCGAACCAAGTTTCTGTTATTCCCACAAGGTCTATGTCCTCCTCATGTACTAACATTTCCAACTCATCTAATTTATTAGCTAGGCTCCTGGCATTTGCACATACCCCTCTTATTATTGTAGAAGTTGATAGTGATTGGCGCTTACTTTTATTCCTGTTTGGTTTGATGTTTTCCCGCACAGTCCCCCCCGCTATTAGACCTTACGGACCTGCTGTCGCTGCTGTCCTTAGTAACACCTTCTGTTCTTAGATCCCTCCTAACTGACTCTACCACTGAGCCCTCCCACCTTCTCCTAGTTTAAAAGCCCCTCCAACTTGGTGGCCATCTTTCTCCCCAAAAGAGCTGTACCATCACCATTAAGGTGCAGCCCATCCTTACTAAAGAGCCAGTAGGCAACTGAGAAGTCAGCCCAGTTCTCCAGGAACCCGAACCCCTCCTTCCTACACCAGTTCCTCAGCCACTTGTTAAGTTCCGTAGGCTCCTTCTGCCTCTCTGGTGGGGCTCGAGGTACAGGCAGTATTTCAGAAAAAACACCTTGGAGGTCCTATTCCTCAATCTATTCCCTAAGTTCCTGAAATCATTCTTTAAGATCCTCCACCTTCCTCTTACTTGGTCATTGGTGCCCACATGCACCATGACCGCTGGGTCGTCCCCAGTCCCGCCCAATAATCTGTCTACCCGATCCGCGATGTGCCGAACTCGAGCGCCCGGTAAACAATATACTGTCCGGCTACCGCAATCGTTTTGACAGATTGCCCTATCTGTCCGCTTGATAATTGAGTCCCCCCACTACCACAACCTGTCTAACCTTTTCCTGAAACTCAGGAAAGGTTGCACAGCCTTTGCAGAGCAGCCCTATTCACTTGAATGGGCTACGCTTGGCAGTTGCTACACCTGCCAAGCATGACAGGGCATATAATTCCTGCTGCAGCTGCAACATGTGTACACCCCTGGCCACTGCAGTTAAAGAGGGTGTGGTTGGGGGTGAGTAAAAACAGTGCTCAATTATGAGGTTTTACTGCCCCCAAACTGCAAATATAAGCCCTTGCTGTCCTGAGCCCCGTATCACAGTTGGTGTTTAGGGGACCCCTGGGATGAGGGCAGAGAGGGACCCCTGAAATAAGGACAGTGAGGGGCCCTGGGATGAGAGCAGAGAGGTGGTCCTGGAATGAGAGCAGAGAGTTGGTCCTGGAATGAGAGCAGAGAGGGGGTCCTGGAATGAGAGCAGAGAGGGGGCCCTGGAATGAGAGCATCCTTGGTGAGCTCTGTATGCTGTGCAGGCATCAGTGGGGAGAGAAGCCAGTGTCAGCTGCTGCAGAGGGATGATCCCTGCATGATGGAGCCCAGGAACCCTGCAAGAGATGCACGGAAGGTGTCCTGAGTGCCCACGCTAGTGTGCCTCTGTCAGGCCAGTTACCGGTGCTCAGTGCTAGACACCAATGCGGCTGAGAAGCCACTCGGCTGTCATTACAAGGAGCGGGAGGGGACATGGAGGGGACATCCCCCCCTCCCGCTGCCTTCCGTGGCTCGCCCATGTCTCCCATCCTACCGAGAGACCCGGACAACCAGCCTGCACGGCCGCCGAAGACCCGATAACAAAGCCATCCTCATCCTCCTCGTCCTCTGTCACCCAGGCTCCTACTAGTTTGCCTTCCCCCGCAACTGCCAAGGCGGCCCTTTTCACAGGCTCCTTCTCCACAGCTACTCCTTCTGTCGCCCCGCCATCATGCACGGAGGAGTCACCTGAACTATTCGATCATAATGTCAGTGAAATGCTGCTGGAGGATGCGCAGCAATTTGAATGCTGTGATGTTGGTTCCCAGGTTTATGAAGGGAATATTGTGAGCCTAGAGAGAGGGTGTGACAATGACGGACAAGAAACTAACAGTCATGTTGCCACAACTGCAGCATACTGCCAAGTTTGCTCCAGTGACGAGGAGGGAGGGGATGAGGAGGTCACTGACTGTACTTGGGTGCCTGAGAGAACAGAGGAGGAAAGTGAGGGGGAGGAGGAGGAGTTAGCAAAACTCCAAAAAGGCAGGATGTGCTCCAGGGACCGCCATAGGAGTAGCCAACCTATTGCATCACACCACAGAGCTCCACAGGTGCAGGGTGCTGCAAACTCCCCGTGGACTTCCAAAAGTTTATTAGTGTGGGCTTTTTTCAACACATGTGCAGTCGACCACAGCATTGCTGTTTGCAATATCTGTCTGAAGCGGATCAAGTGTGGCCAGAACACCAGCCGCTTGGGCACCACATGCTTGAGAAGACATAAGACGACCTGCCATGCAGTCCGTTGGCAACAGCACCTGAAAGAGCCACAAGATAAAAGCAATCATACTTCACCTTGCTCCTCATCTGGGATCTCTAATCCTACTATGCCTCATGTCTTCTCAAAAACCTGCATTGAGAGAGATGATGGTATAGCAATGAGTGCCACAGATACTGGCACCCAATCTACTAGCAGTACACCACCGCATGATTTGACCAGCAGGCAAAATTTCACTACCCCAGTTGCTGAACCGTAGAAAAAAATACTGTCCCAGCCATCCACATGCTCAGCAACTTAATGCTAGCTTGACCAAATTGCTAGCACTACAATTGCTGCCTTTTCATCTGGTAGACTCTGCTCCCTTTCATGAATTTGTGGAATGTGCTGTACCACAGTGGCAGGTTCCAAAAAGACACTTCTTTTCACATAAGGCTATTCCGGCTCTCTACCATCATGTGGAAGGTAGCATTTGGCCTCATTGGACAGAGCAGTCAGCAGGAAGGTTCACATTACTGCTGACTCTTGGTCCAGCTGGCATGGACAGGGACAATACATTTTCTTCACGGTGCATTGGGTAACTCTGCTGGCAGCTGGGAAGGATGCCGGACAGGTTAAGTGCTGGAGCTTGTTTTGCCACCACGCCTCCAAAACGCTGGTGCTGGTTATGCCACATCTGGCTACTCCACCCCTCCTCCTCTTCTTCTTCCTCTATGTCCTCTGCTGCTGAATTGTCCTCTGAAGCAGCAATGCTCCCTAAGCGTTCAAATGGCTATGCAAGCAGTCAGGCTAAAATATTCCATGCAGTGCTTCAGTTGGTCTGTCTAGATAGGAGTCACACCGGGGCAGAGATTCTGTCAGCACTGCAGGGGCAGGCTCAGAGAGATGCCACAACAGCTTGAGCCAGGAATGGTTGTATGCGACAATGGCACCAACCTTCTCTACGCCCTTCGGGAGGGACACTTGACACATGTTTCTTGCTTGGCACATGTCCTGAATTTGGTGGTGTAGCATTTCTTGAACAGATACCCAGGCTTACAAAATCTCAGGCAGGCCAGAAAAGTCTGTGACCATTTCCGGTGTTCATACAATGCCAGTGCTCGCTTATTTGACATTCAACGGGAATTCAACCTGCCCACCAACTGCCTCATTTGTGACATGCCCACCAGGTGGAGCTCAACATTGGAAATGCTGCAGTGGCTGCACAGGCAGCAGAGGGCCATCAATGAGTACCTGTGTGAGTATTACACAAGGACAGGCTCAGGGGAGCTTGGCTTTTTTTATCCACACCAGTGGCTTTTGATAAAGGATGCATGCACTGTCTGTTGGTAATAATTCAGACTCGCATGACCCTCGGTATCAAAGTTCCTTCAGATATCTGGGAGCACTCAATAACACACAAACAGAGACAGCAGATACTATGTCAAAGAATGCTTGCTTTATTCAATGAAGTCGTTTTTATAGCCAAAAGGGGAAGTCCCTTGTTCAGCAAATTATACATAGAATTTGTACAAGAATAATTTTAGTAGTTTACCATTACGTGCTTCAAGTCACGTACTCGCATGCAAGGCAATTAAAATAAGGCATAATTATTGGCACTAAATAGACTTGTTCTAAGGGTTAAGATAAGGCAAAATGGGCACTTAAATCACGCTTGCTCAAAGGGTCAGCTTGACCTGCTAGAGCATAACGTCCTGTTGAATAACTATCAAGAACATTTGCTTAGATAGGCTTTTTAATTAAACTGAGTCTAGGGTTTTAGTCACAAGATGGAGTAGAAGAAACAAAATGGAGGATAGATATTCCTTCATTCCCCTCCTAAATCACCCCCTAGTCTACCTGCTGGAGCACAGGCTTCGTGGAATCATGGAGAAGGCACTTGAGACAGAACAGCGGGAGGAAGAGGAGGACTTCCTTTCCTCACAAGGCACCCTTTATGCAGATATCATTCCTGCAGGGACACAAAACACACAGGAGAAAGATGAAGAGGAGAAGGGGGATTGTGGCAGCATGGATCTAGAGGATAGCATACAGCAGTCTTCAAGGGATGGTTTTCATTCCCCAGAAACCCCAAGAGTTTTATGTGGTTGGGGAGAGGTTGCTCCTGACAATGTCATCCTTAGTGACCCAGAGGACTTAGAAGCTCATGCCTCCTCAAATTTACGTTGCATGGGCTCCCTGATTTTGCAAAGCCTGCAAAAGGACCCAAGGATTTGTGCTATCAAGGAGAGGAATAATTACTGGTTGGCAACCCTTCTTGATCCACGTTACAAAGGTAAAGTTGCAGAGCTCATCCTGCTTTCGCAGAGGGAGCAGCGGATAAAACATCTTGAGGACGCCTTGAAGAAAAATTTGTGTAACACCTTTCCAGACACTGGGAGGTTAACATTCTCTGGACATGTTTCTGAGGCATTGTTCAGCCAAAGGAATAGCGGTGGAGAAGGGGACCGGATGATCGATGCCTTTAAACAGTTCTTTAGTCCTCAGCACCCAGGGCTGTTAAGTTTAAGTAACCATCGGCAGCGTCTCCATCATATGGTGCATGATTATCTAGGGACAAGAGCAGACTTGGAGACCTTTCCAACTGAGCATCCACTGGGTTACTGGGTCTTGAGGCTGGATAACTGGCCAGAACTTGGTCAATATGCAATGGAGCTACTGGCCTGTCCTGCTTCCCGCATGCTTTCCAAATGGACATTCAGTGCTGCTGGAGGTTTTGTGATGGACAAAAGAGTGCATCTATCCACAGACTCTGTTGACCAGCTAGCTTTTATCAAAATGTATCAGTCCTGGATCAACAGCAGCTATCAAGCCACTGATGCTGATGTAACTGATTGAATTTGCTAGGGGTCTCCCATCCCTTGAAGACTGCATATGCTGCCTATTCTATTCCTCAACCTTGATTCTGCTAGCTTCCAACAATGTTTTGGTTTACAGGGTTGACAGAGAGAGGGAGAGAGAGGGGGTGACAGAGAGAAAGGGGGGTTGACAGAGAGAGAGGGGGTGACTGGGAGTAAGAGGGGGTAACAGAGAGAGAGGGGGAGTGACAGAGAGAGAGAGAAAGAGGGGGTGACAGAGAGAGAAAGAGGGGGTGACAAAGAGAGAAAGAGGGGGGTGACAGAGAAAGAGAGAGAAAGAGGGGGGTGACAGAGGGGATGACATAGAGAGAGAAAGAAAGGGGGTGACAAAGAAAGAGAGGGGGATGACAGAGAGAGAGGGGGGTTACAGAGAGAGAGAGAGAGAGAGAGGGTGACAGAGAGAGAGAGAGAGAGAGGGTGACAGAGAGAGAGAGAGGGAGGGGGTGACAGAGAGAGGGGGTGACAGAGAGAGAAAGAGTGAGGTGACAGAGAGAGAGAAAGAGGGGGGTGACAGAGAGAGAATGAAAGAGGGGGTGACAGAGAGAGAGAGAAATAGGGGGTGACAGAGAGAGGGGGTGACAGAGAGAGAGAGAAAGGCGGGGTGACAGAGAAAGAGAGGGGGGATGACAGAGAGAGAGAGAGAGAGGGGGTGACAGAGAGAGAGAGAAAGGGGTGGTGACAGAGAGAAAGAGAGAGAGGGGGTATGAGAGAGAAAGAGGGGGTGACAGAGAGAGAGAGAGGGGGTGACAGAGAGAGAGGGGGTGGCAGGGAGAGAAAGAGGGGGTGACAGAGAGAGAAAGAGGGGGTGACAGAGAGAGAGAGAGGGGGGTGACAGAGATAGAGAGAGGGGGTAACAGAATGAGACAGAGAAAGGGGGTGACAAAGAGAGAGAGATAGAGAGAGGGGGGGTGACAGAAAGAGAGGGGGGTGACAGAGAGAGAAGGTGAAAAACAGGGAGAGAGGAGGTGAAAGAGAGAGAGAAGGGGCTGACAGAGAGAGTAGGTTGACAGAGAGAGGGGGGTGACAGAGAGAGAGAAAGAAAGGGGTTGACAGAGAGAGAAAGGGGGTGACATAGAAAGAGAGGAGGGGTGACAGAGAGAGAGGGGGTGACTGGGAGTAAGAGGGGGTGACAGAGAGAGAGAGAGAGGGGGAGTGACAGAGAGAGAAAGAAGGGGGTGACACAGAGAGAGGGGGGTGACAGAGAGAGAGAGAAATAAAGGGGGTGACAAAGAAAGAGGGGGGGGTGATAGAGAGAGAGGGGCGGTGACAGAGAGAGAGAGGGGAGGTAACAGAGAGAGAGAGAGGGGGGTGATAGAGAGAGAGAGGGGGGTGACAGAGAGAGAGAGAGGGGGGTGACAGAGAGAGAGGGGGGTGACAGAGAGAGGGGGTGACAGAGAGAGAGATAAAGGCGGGGTGACAGAGAAAGAGAAGGGGATGACAGAGAGAGAGAGAGGGGGTGACAGAAAGAGAGAGGGGGGTGACAGAGAGAGAGTGAGAGAGGGTGACAGAGAGAGAGAGGGAATGACAGAGAGAGAGGGGGTGACAGAGAGAGAGGTATGGGGATGACAGAGAGAGAGAGAAGGGGGTGGTGACAGAGAGAAAGAGAGAGAGGGGGTATTAGAGAGAAAGAGGGGGTGACAGAGAGAGAGGGGGTGACAGAGAGAAAGAGGGGGTAACAGAGAGAGAGAGGGGTGACAGAGATAGAGAGAGGGGGTAACAGAATGAGACAGAGAAAGGGGGTGACAAAGAGAGAGTGGGGGTAACAGAGAGAGATGGGGGTGACGGTGAGAGAGAAAGGGGGACAGAGAGAGGGGGGTGAAAGAGAGAGAGAAGTGGGTGACAGAGAGAGAGTGAGAAAGAAGTGGGTGACAGAGAGAGAGGGGGGGTGACAGAGAGAGAGAGAGGGGGGTTGAAAGACAGCGAGGGGGTGACAGATAAAGAGAGGGGGAGGAAAGAGAGTGAGAGGGGGGACAGAGAGAGAGGGGGACAGAGAGAGAGAGATAGGGAGATGACACAGAGCAAGAGAGAAGGGGCTGACAGAGAGAAGGGGGGTGACAGAGAGAGAGAGGGGGGGACAGAGAGAGAGAGGAGGTGACAGAGAGATAGAGGGGGGTGACAGAGAGAGAGAGAAAGAGAGAGGCGGGGTGACAGAGAGAGAGTGGGAGTGACAGAGAGAGAGGGAGAAAAAGAGGGGGTGACAGAGAGAGAGGGAGAGAGAGGGGGGTGACAGAGAGAGGGAGAGAGAGAGAGGGGGTGACAGAGAGAGGGAGAGAGAGGGAGTGGGTGGTAGAGAAAGAGAGAGAGAGAGAGAGAGGAAGTGGGTGGCAGAGAGAGAGGGGGTTGACAGAGAGATGGGGGTGACAGAGAGAGGGGGTGACAGAGAGAGACAGCGAGAGAGATAGAGAGAGGGTGACAGTGAGAGAGAGAGGGGGTGACAGCGAGAGAGAGAGGGGGTTATAGAGAGAAAGAGGGGTGACAGAGAGACAGAGAGAGAGAGACAGGGGGGCTGATAGAAAGAGAGAGGGCTGATAGAGAGAGAGGGGGGTGACAGCGAGAGAGAGCGGGAGGGGGTTGACAGAAAAAGAGAGGGGGTGACAGAGAGAGAGAGAGAGAGAGAGAGATGGGGGTGACAGAGAGAGAGAGAGAGATGGGGGTGCCAGAGGGAGAGAGGGGGTGACAGAGAGAGAGCAAGAGAGAGGGGGGTTGACAGAGATAGAGAGAGGGGGATGACAGAGAGAGAGGGTGAAAGAAAGAGGGAAGGGTGATAGAGAGAGAGGGGGTGACAGAGAGAGAGGGTGAGAGAGAGAGAGGGGGGGTGACAGAGAGAGAGAAGGGGTGACAGAGAGAGAGAGAGGGTGACAAAAAGCGAGAGAGGGGGTGACAGAGAGAGAGAGCGGGGTTTACAGATAGAGAGAGGGGGTGACAGAGAGAGAGGGGGCAATGGAGAGAGAGGGGGTGACAGAGAGAGAGAAAGGGTGAGATAGAGAGTACGGATGATCAAACTTTTGAAAAGTTCGGTTCGACCAGAACACCCAAACTTCCCGAAAGTTCGGCCCGGATTTCAGAACCCCATTGAAATCAATGGGACCCGAACTTCGGTAATCAAAAAACACCATTTTGAAGCCCTAAAACTCAATAAATGCCCCTAAAAAGTGCCTAGGGTTCTGGGTCATGCCCCAGGGACTATTAATCACACAAAAAAAAGTTCTTAAAAATTGTCATTTTTGATAGAGAGCCAATTATTGAAAAAATTATTGAAAAAAAAATGAGATTTCTTTGGATTTAGTGTCTGTGGGGTCTAAAAAGTGTACCTCTGAAGTTTCAGCTCTGTAGCATGTCCAGAACCAGAAAAAGAAAAGTTTGTTTGTATTAGAATTGCAGTAGAGCAGGATAGTGGCTTCGCTATTTTCACACCCGGCTTTTTGTTGCAGGCGTTTACAGTAAACCACCGATCATCGCGGTTCAGTTTTTGCGGTCCCGGTATATTGCGTTTTTTTTTATAATCTTATTTTACTATATAAATCATTAAAAATGAAATATTTTTGTGTTTTCCATAGCTCTTGCTATGTCTCTCAGTATCTTTTATGTGTTTAAATGAGTTTCTATTGTTTTAAAAGTATGTTTAAAGACCTTGAAATGCTTTTACACGTACAGTGACAGTAAAAAAAACATGCCTACAATGCATTTTAATAGGGTTTTTCTATTTCGCGGATTTTCACTTTTCGCGGCTGGGTCCGGAACGTAACCCCAGCAATGGAGGGGGGTTTACTGTATGGGGCTTTTTTGTGGACGTGTTTGGAGGCAGGCATGACATCTGAACTTCTGTGTAGGGGTACATATACACACACATGTATGTATATATACACATACACATATATAGGTGTGAAAGTAGCAGAACCCTATGGCTGCGCTAATGAAATTATTAACAGCCATAGGACTACACTCCTTTCACACCTATATGTGTGTATGTGTATAAATACATATAAGTGTGTGTGTATATATACCCCTATACACAAGTTCAGATGTTATGCCTGTCTCCAAAGACGCCCAAAAAAATGCCCAAAAAAACGACTGCTACAAAAACGCCCAGGTATGTTGTTGCAGGTGTTTTTTTGGGCATTTTTTTGGTGTCTTTGGAGGCAGGCATAACATCTGAACTTGTGTATAGGGGTGTATATATATACACACAAACTTATATGTATTTATACACATACACACATATAGGTGTGAAAGGATCGAAGTCCTATGGCTGTTAATAATTTCATTAGCGCAGTTATAGGGTTCTGCTACTTTCACACCTATATATGTGTATGTGTGTAGCGGAGAAGTAGTTTAATCTACAGGGTCTCTGCAGGTAGACAGGAAAACTGGTAATAATCCAAATAGGCAGGTACAGCATGCAACAATCCAGTTAGCGATATACCATCCTTCCCTCCCAAGAACTAGACAACACGTAGGCTGGGAGTCAACAACCCTTTTATTCACAGGCTTTCAGTATTTATGGGATTCCCCATGCAAGGGGCTTCCCCACAGACATTCCAGGGGCTGTACAGCAGCGGACCACATGGGGGACTGAATATTTGTACATTGAAACATGCTACAGATAACCTAATGAGATTATGGTAAACAGGCAGTCTCTCAATACTCACCCCCTGCGGAGAGATGTCTCTAGTCCAGACCATTGTCTATGTGTCATGAATCCACACAATTAGACACAGAAACAGGAGGGAGGGGGGATGGGGGAAGAAGGACTGTAGCATTACATTACAAACACTTGATTCTTAAAGGTATACACATGAAAGGGGGGACAGAGAGAGGGGGGTGAAAGAGAGAGAGAAGTGGGTGACAGAGAGAGTGAGAAAGAAGTGGGTGACAGAGAGAGAGGGGGTGACAGAGAGAGGGAGAGAGGGGTTGAAAGACAGCGAGGGGGTGACAGAGAGAGAGGGGGGACAGAGAGAGGGGGGACAGAGAGAGAGGGGGACAGAGAGAGAGAGATAGGGAGATGACACAGAGCAAGAGAGAAGGGGCTGACAGAGAGAAGGGGCTGACAGAGAGAAGGGGGGTGACAGAGAGAGAGGGGGGGTGACAGAGAGAGAGATGGGGGTAACAGAGAGAGAGAGGGGCGTGACAGTGAGAGAGAGGGGCGTGACAGTGAGAGAGAGGGGCATGACAGTGAGAGAGAGGGGTTGACAGAGAGAGAGGGGGGTGACAGAGAAAGAGAGGGGGTGACAGAGAGAGAGATGGGGGTGACAGAGAAAGATTGAGAGGGAGGGGGTGACAGAGAGAGAAGGAGAAAGAGAGGGGATGAGAGAGAAAGAGGGGGTGAGAGAGAAAGAGAGAGGGTGAGAGAAAGAGGGGGTGACAGAGAGAGAGGGGGGAGAGCGGGGGTGACAGAGAGAGAGGGTGAGAGAGAGAGATAGGGGGTGACAGAGAGAGAGGGGGGTGACAGGTAGAGAGAGTGGGGGTGACAGAGAGAGAGAGAGAGGGGGGGTGACAGAAAGAGAGAGAGGGCTGACAGAAAGAGAGAGAGGGGCTGACAGAGGGGGTAACAGAGAGAGAGAGAGGGGTTGACAGAGAGAGAGAGAGATGGGGGTGACAGAGAGAGATTGAGAGAGAGGGGGGTGACAGAGAGAGGAAGAAAGAGAGAGGGTGACAGAGAGAGAAGGAGAAAGAGAGGGGGTGAGAGAGAGGGGGCGGGGTGACAGAGAGAGAGGGAGAAAGAGAGGAGGTGACAGAGAGAGAAGGAGAAAGAGAGGGGATGAGAGAGAAAGAGAGAGAGTGAGAGAAAGAGGGGGTGACAGAGAGAGGGGGTGACAAAGAGAGAGGGGGGAGAGAGGGGGTGACAGAGAGAGAGGGGGTGACACAGAGAGAGAGAGAGGGGGAGACAGAGAGAGAGGGGGTGACAGTGAAAGAGAGGGGGTGACAGCAAGATAAGAGGGGGGTGACTGCGAGAGAGAGGGGGTAACATCGAGAGAGAGGGGGTGACAGCGAGAGAGGGGGTGAAAGCGAGAGAGGGGGGTGGCAGAGAGAGCGAGAGTGGCAGAGAGAGGGGAGGTGACCGAAAGAGAGAGGGGGGTGACAGAGAGAGAGATGGGGTGACAGAGAGAGAGAGAGAAGTAGATAAGAGAGGGGGTGACAGAGAGAGGGGGTGAGAGAGAGAGGGGGGGTGACAGAGAGAGAGGGAGTTGACAGAGAGCGAGAGGGGGTGACAGCGAAAGAGAGGGGGTGACAGCGAAAGAGAGGGGGTGACAGCAAAAGAGAGGGGGTGACAGCAAGATAGAGGGGGTGACAGCGAGAGAGAGGGGGTGACAGCGAGAGAGAGGGGGTGACAGCGAGAGAGAGGGGGTGACAGCGAGAGAGAGGGGGTGACCGAAAGAGAGAGAGGGGGGCGTGACAGAGAGAGGGGGCGTGACAGAGAGAGGGGGCGTGACAGAGAGAGAGAGGGGATGACAGAGAGAGAGAGAGAGGGGGTGACAGAGAGAGAGAGAGGGGATGACAGAGTGAGAGGGGGGCATTACATAGAGAGAGAGGGGCGTGACAGAGAGAGAGGGGGGCGTTACATAGAGAGAGGGGCGTGACAGAGAGAGAGGGGCGTGACAGAGAGAGAGAAAAAGAGGGGGTGAGAGAGAGGGAGAACGAGAGGGGGTGACAGAGACAGAGGGGGGTGACAGAGAGAGAGAGAGAGGGGTGACAGAGAGAGGGAGGGGGTAACAAGAGAGAGAGAGGGGTTGACAGAGAGAGAAACGGGGTGACAGAGAGAGGGCGGTGACAGAGAGAGAGAGGGAGGGTAATAGAGAGAGAGAGATGGGGTGACAGAGTGTGAGTGGGGAGGTGACAGTGAGAGAGAGGGGCGTGGCAGAGAGAGAGGGGCGTGGCAGAGAGAGGGGGCGACATAGAGAGAGGGGGGTTGACATAGAGAGAGGGGGGTGACAGGGAGAGAGAGGGGGGTGACAGGGAGAGAGAGGGGGTGACAGGGAGAGAGAGGGGATGACAGGGAGAGAGAGGGGATGACAGGGAGAGAGAGGGGATGACAGAGTGAGAGAGGGGATGACAGAGTGAGAGAGGCGTGGCGTAGAGAGAGAGAGAGAGATGGGGGAGAGAGAGAGAGAGGGTGAAAGAGAGAGAAGGAGAAAGAGAGGGGATGAGAGAGAGGGGGGTGACAGCGAGAGAGAGGGGGTGACAGCGAGAGAGAGAGAGAGAAGTAGATAAGAGAGGGGGGTGAAAGAGAGATGTGACAGAGAGAGAGACGGGGTTTTTCAGAGATAGAGAGAGGGGGATGACAGAGAGAGAGAGAGGGGGGGTTGAAAAAAAGAGGGAAGGGGTGATAGAGAGAGAGGGGGTGACAGAGAGAGAGGGTGAGAGAGAGAGAGAGAGAGAGAGAGAGAAGGGGTGACAGAAAGAGAGAGAGGGTGACAGAAAGAGAGAGAGAGTAGGGGTGACAGAGAGAGGGGGTAACAGAGAGAGAGGGGTTGACAGAGAGAGAGAGGGGGGTGACGGAGAGAGAGGGGGTGACAGAGAGAGAGAGACGGGGGGAGATAGAGAGGACCGTGACAGAGAGAGAGAGGGGGTGACAGAAAGAGAGGGGGTGACAGAGAGAGAGGGGGTGACAGAGAGAGAGGTATGGGGATGACAGAGAGAGAGAGAGGGGGTGGTGACAGAGAGAAAGAGAGAGAGGGGGTATTAGAGAGAAAGAGGGGGTGACAGAGAGAGAGGGGGGTGACAGAGAGAGAAAGAGGGGGTAACAGAGAGAGGGGTGACAGAGATAGAGAGAGGGGATAACAGAATGAGACAGAGAAAGGGGGTGACAAAGAGAGAGTGGGGGTAACAGAGAGAGATGGGGGTGACAGTGAGAGAGAAAGGGGGGGACAGAGAGAGGGGGGTGAAAGAGAGAGAGAGAAGTGGGTGACAGAGAGAGAGTGAGAAAGAAGTGGTTGACAGAGAGAGAGAGAGAGGGAGGGGGGTGACAGAGAGAGAGAGAGAGAGAGAGAGAGGGGGGTTGAAAGACAGCAAGGGGGTGACAGAGAGAGAGAGGGGGAGGAAAGAGAGTGAGAGGGGGGGACAGAGAGAGAGGGGGACATAGATAGGGAGATGACACAGAGCAAGAGAGAAGGGGCTGACAGAGAGAAGGGGGGTGACAGAGAGAGAGAGGGGGTGACAGAGAGATAGAGGGGGTGACAGAGAGAGAGAGAAAGAGAGAGGCGGGGTGACAGAGAGAGAAAGAGTGGGAGTGACAGAGAGAGAGGGAGAAATAGAGGGGGTGACAGAGAGAGAGGGATAGAGAGGGGGGTGACAGAGAGAGGGAGAGAGAGAGGGGGTGACAGAGAGAGGAAGAGAGAGGGAGTGGGTGGTAGAGAAAGAGAGAGAGGAAGTGGGTGGCAGAGAGAGAGGGGGTTGACAGAGAGATGGGGGTGACAGAGAGAGGGGGTGACAGAGAGAGACAGCGAGAGAGATAGAGAGAGGGTGACAGTGAGCGAGAGAGGGGGGGTGACAGCGAGAGAGAGGGGTGACAGAGATAGAGAGAGGGGCTAACAGAATGAGACAGAGAAAGGGGTGTGACAAAGAGAGAGAGATAGAGAGAGGGGGTGACAGAGAGAGAGGGGGGTGACAGAGAGAGAAGGTGAAAAACAGGGAGAGAGGAGGTGAAAGAGAGAGAAGGGGCTGACAGAGAGGGTATGTTGACAAAGAGAGGGGGGTGACAGAGAGAGAGAATGAAAGGGGTTGACAGAGAGAGAAAGGGGGGTGACATAGAAAGAGAGGATGGGTGACAGAGAGAGGGGGGTGACAGGGAGTAAGAGGGGGTGACAGAGAGAGAGGGAGAGGGGGAGTGACAGAGAGAGAGGGAGGTGACAGAGAGAGAAAGAGGGGGGTGACAGAGAGAGAGAGAGAAATAAAGGGGGTGACAAAGAAAGAGAGGGGGGGTGACAAAGAAAGAGAGGGGGGGTGACAGAGAGAGAGAGAGGGGGGGTGACAGAGAGAGAGGGGGGGTGACAAAGAAAGAGAGGGGGGGTGACAGAGAGAGAGGGGGGTGACAGAGAGAGAGGGGAGGTGACAGAGAGAGAGAGGGGGGGGTGACAGAGAGAGAGATAGGGGGGTGACAGAGAGAGGGGGTGACAGAGAGACAGAAAGGCGGGGTGACAGAGAAAGAGAAGGGGATGACAGAGAGAGAGGGGGTGACAGAGAGAGAGAGGGGGTGACAGAGAGAGAAAGAGGGGGTAACAGAGAGAGAGGGGTGACAGAGATAGAGAGAGGGGGTAACAGAATGAGACAGAGAAAGGGGGTGACAAAGAGAGAGTGGGGGTAACAGAGAGATGGGGGTGACAGTGAGAAATAAAGGGGGGACAGAGAGAGGGGGGTGAAAGAGAGAGAGAAGTGGGTGACAGAGAGAGAGTGAGAAAGAAGTGGGTGACAGAGAGAGAGAGGGGGTGACAGAGAGAGAGAGAGGGGGGGTTGAAAGACAGCGAGGGGGTGACAGAGAGAGAGAGGGGGAGGAAAGAGAGTGAGAGAGGGGGACAGAGAGAGAGAGATAGGGAGATGACACAGAGCAAGAGAGAAGGGGGTGACAGAGAGAGAGAGGGGGGGTGACAGCGAGAGAGGAGGTGACAGAGAGATAGAGGGGGGTGACAGAGAGAGAGAGAAAGAGAGAGGATGTTTTGGTATGTACATTTCATTTAAGCGGAGTGAAAAGGCGGGAAGTACCTCTCCCTTTTCGTGTTAGAATTGGTAGAGAGGGGAGGGGAGGGGAGGGGAGGTGGGGGAATGAAGGGAGGGGAGAAGATGTCCCCCTCGCTCTGTTTCCTCCCTCCCCGACCCTCCGATTAGTTTCTGGTATTTTGATATCTCCTTGTGACTCTGGGAAGGGTTAAATATGAAAACCTCTGTATGCCAAAGGAAGCTGAAGCCCATCTAGGGAAATAGAGAAACCTTATCGGGTCTCAGAATAGGGCATTATTGAAATATGTCTATAGAAGGGGGCGGGAGGAGGCGGGGGAGAGTCCACAGAGAATCACTTCTGGGCATAGCCCTACTAAAAAAGTCACACAAGTGGCACCAAAAGTGGCCGTGTGAAATAAGGATAAGTTTTTTCTTATCCGAAGATACGGGAGCGAAGGCCGGTTTCTTGTAGAGGCCGATCTTCTGCACCCGTAGGAAGGGGGGGGTTTCCTTTTTTTTTTTTTTTTTATCCACGTGCAAGTGATGGAAGATGTAAAAATAGTCTCTTATAATGTTGAGGGACTAAATGTGCCAGAAAAGAGACACATGTTGTTATCTGACCTGAAACGGCTACATACCAGTATAGCGCTGATACAAGAAACGCATTTCAGGACAGATAAATTGCCTTCCCTTAAAAATAGAAATTTTCCATATGTATACCATTCTACTTACACACAAGCAAAAGCAAGAGGGATTTCTATACTTATAGCAAACTCTGTTCCATGGACTTTTCAAGATAATATACAGGATCCAGAGGGAAGATTTCTATTCGTTAAGGGACTGATAGGGGAAATACAAGTAACAATAGCAACAATATATGCACCTAATAACCGGCAAGACAGGTTTATTTCCAAGGTAGTAGAGGAGCTTATGCGCTTTTCAGAGGGACAGTTAATTATGGGGGGAGATTTTAATACGCCGCTAACACCAGCAATGGACACATCAACAGGGACCTCTACACTTTCAGCTGGAATGAATAAAAGGATCCTAAAGACCCTATATAAAGCCCAGCTGATAGATGCGTGGCGGTTACAACATCCTTCTGAAAAAGAATATACATTCTACTCTATACCACATAAGACCTATTCCAGAATTGATTTCTTTGTTATACCCCATGCCCAATTACAATCAGTGCAAAATACAAGCATAGATAGCATCACATGGTCAGATCATGCACCCATATTATTATTATATAATTTAACAGCAAATTCTGCACATAGAAGGAGTTTCTGGAGGCTAAATGAGAGTCTGCTACAAAGGGAGGAGATACTAAGGGAAGTTGAGAAAGAGCTGAAAACCTTTTTTGAAATAAATGAGCAGCCGGGCTGCAAGATGGGAATATTATGGGAGGCCCATAAGGCAGTGGTGAGAGGAGTCCTTATAAAACATGGAGCACGTATTAAAAGAGAAAGGAATGAACAGCTGTCACAACTTCTAGAAAGACTTAGAACCCTAGAGACGGAACATAAGCAAAGCCCGGTAGATGCAACTTTGATTGAGCTGAAGCTGGTCAGGAAACAGATAACGGACCTGTTGCAATACAAAGCGAAGGCCGCTTTACAAAGATGCCGTAAGTTAAACTATGAGGCGGGTAACAAATGTGGGAAAATATTGGCTAGAACTGTACAAGAGCAGAGGACGAGATCGTATATACCACATATTACCTCAATAGAAGGAGTTAAAAAAACCCTACCTATACAAATATTGAGAGAATTTGAGAAATATTATACTTCATTATACAACTTAAAAGAGACACCTCCCCGGCAGCAAGATATGGATCAATATTTAGTTCAATCACAGCTACCTAAACTTTCAGAGGAGGATCGAGAATATCTAGAGGCCGAGATCACTGTAGAGGAGATAAAACAGGCAGTTAAACCAATGAAACCCGGGAAAGCACTTGGCCCGGATGGCCTAACGACACAATATTACCAGCTACTGTTCCATGTCTTGGGCCCGTATATGGTAAAGTTATATAATGCAACAGGCTTGGATGGGAAATTGATGAGAGATACACTTACAGCTCATATCTCATTAATATTAAAGGAGGGTAAAGATCCAGCCTCATGCAGCAGTTATAGACCAATATCTCTATTGAATGTGGACTTAAAAGTATTGACTAAAATCCTAGCAAATAGATTGGCAGAATTCCTCCCAAACCTAATACACCTAGACCAAGTAGGTTTTATGTCATCTAGAGAGGCAAAAGATAATACTACAAGAATCCTTAACTTGATGCAAATAGCAAAAGAAAAGAAGACCCCTTATGTTGTGCTGAGTACGGATGCAGAGAAGGCATTTGATAGGGTGGGATGGCCATTTCTGTTTTCCGTACTCCGACACATTGGAATAGGAGAAACTATGATAGAAAGGATAACTAGGGTATATACGGAGCCGATAGCTAGGGTGAAGGCCAATGGTTTATTATCTGAAGCATTCCCAATAAGAAACGGCACAAGACAGGGATGTCCTCTGTCACCCCTTTTGTTTGCCTTGACGGTGGAACCTTTTCTGTGCAGAATTAGATTAAACCAAGACATTGAAGGTATAAAGGTAAAGGAGAAGCAATATAAAGTAGCTGCTTATGCAGATGATTTGTTATTCTCTTTGACCAACCCGGGTATCTCGCTGCCGAATCTACTACAGGAATTCAAAAAATTTAATGCTATGTCTTACCTAAAAATCAACTATGGAAAATCAGAGGCAATGGGCGTGGGGCTACCCGCGGCCCAAGTGAACTTATTGAAAACTAGCTTTGGCTTCAGATGGAAGGATGAGGCAGTGAAATACCTAGGGACTTATATACTGGGGAAGTTAATACAGGTCTATGATCTTAATTTCCTACCCCTACTGGCAATGACTAGGAGGCTCCTTAAACAATGGCATGGCGGGATACATTCTTGGTTCGGTAAATGCAATTTACTGAAAATGATAGTGCTGCCAAAATTTTTGTACTTGGTTCTGGCACTACCGGTTAAGATACCGAGCGTTTTTTTTAAGGCAATGCATTCCCTCTTTGTGAAATATATATGGGCCCATAAAAGACCGCGCATAGCACGTAGAACTCTAACTCTATCAAAAAAAAAAAAAAGGAGGGCTAGCTTTGCCGGATATTCAAGCTTACTATCATGCAGCACATGTGAGTAGGATTTTAGATTGGTGGCATCACTCGGAAAATAAACTGTGGATACAAATTGAACAGATTCAAACAGAGATAGATTTAAAGAGGGCGATATGGTGCTTTCAAATGCTGCCCAAGGAACTGAAACATCACCCAATAATAGGAAACACACTACGTATATGTACACACCCAAACATATATAGTAAATTAACAAAGAAAGAGTCCCCTTTATTTCCAATACTGGGGAATCCACAGTTTACTCCGGGTTTAGATGCCAGACAATTCACAACCTTAAGGGAAAAGAAACAGGAACAAGCCTCGTCATTCCTGATACAAAATAATTGGCCCTCAATCAGTCAATTGCTGGATAGAAATGGATCATATAGCCTGCCTTTTTGGCAAGCAGTTCAATTACACCACTTCCTGGCCTCAATACAGAACCCAGATAGGTATAGTAGAGCATTAACAAAATTTGAAAAGTATTGCATGGAGCCAGGGAATTTATCACACATACTATCGACTTCTTATGACTTACTGATAAACTCGGGGGAGCAACCTAAATCCCCATGGGTGGGAAAATGGGAAAGGGATCTGGAGTGTGAGCTGACAGACGAACAGGTACAGAGGATAGTAAGACTTGCCTTTAAACCATCTAGATGTACCAAAACTCAAGAGATGAACTATAAGTTTATAACGAGATGGTACATCACGCCTGAGAAATTACATAATTGGTACCCAAGAGAAACTAATAATTGTTGGAGATGTAACAAAGAAGTAGGCACGTTGATCCATGTCCTCTGGACCTGTACGGAAGTAAAACCATTTGGGGGGAGAGTAAAAGATATAATCCAGAAATTTACAGAATAGAGGAAAAGCCGGCTCTCTTCTTGCTGCATTTATCAGACATCCCGATAAGGAGATATGAAAACTCGATTGTTCCATATTTGGTGAATGCAGCCAAGGCATGTATTCTGAGTAATTGGAAAAAAACACAACCCCCTCTAATAATGGAATGGATAAATAGAGTAGAGGAAATAAGGAGAATGGAAGAGTTAATTGCAACTTCTCAGAATAGACAGGAAAAGCATAAGAAAGTATGGGAAGTATGGAATCAGTTTATAGTCTCTGAAGAAGGGAAGCAACTTACAATAGGATAAAAGTAGCTTTGAAGAGATTATAAACATCTTTGACTACTAGCCGTGGATAAGTATGTAATTTGGGTTTTTTTTCTTTTTTTTTTTTTTCTTTTTGTTTGTGGGCTGAGGGGGGGGGGGGAAGAGAGGGGAAAAAAAAGGAAAAAAGAGAAGGAATATAGGATGTAAAAAACTTAAGATGAATGCTAGATTAACTATTAAATTAGAGATGTAAATTTCACTCAGAATGTTAATGTATGTATCATTGAAATTCCTGAATAAAGTCTATATTTGAAAAAAAAGAAAGAGAGGATGGGTGACAGAGAGAGAGGGGGTGACAGGGAGTAAGAGGGGGTGACAGAGAGAGAGAGAAATAAAGGGGGTGACAAAGAAAGAGAGGGGGATGACAGAGAGAGGGGGGGGTGACAGAGAGAGAGAGGGGGGTGACAGAGAGAGAGAGGGGGGGTGACAGAGAGAGAGAGGGGGGGGTGACAGAGAGAGAGAGAGAGGGGGGTGACAGAGAGAGGGGGGTGACAGAGGGAGAGAAAGGCGGGGTGACAGAGAAAGAGAAGGGGATGACAGAGAGAGAGGGGGTGACAGAGAGAGAGAGAGAGAGGGTGACAGAGAGAGAGAGGGGGGGTGACAGAGAGAGAGGTATGGGGATGACAGAGAGAGAGAGAGGGGGGTGGTGACAGAGAGAAAGAGAGAGAGGGGGTATTAGAGAGAAAGAGGGGGTGACAGAGAGAGAAAGAGGGGGTAACAGAGAGAGAGAGGGGTGACAGAGATAGAGAGAGGGGGTAACAGAATGAGACAGAGAAAGGGGGTGACAAAGAGAGAGTGGGGGTAATAGAGAGAGATGGGGGTGACAGTGAGAGATAAAGGGGGGACAGAGAGAGGGGGGTGAAAGAGAGAGAGAAGTGGGTGACAGAGAGAGAGTGAGAAAGAAGTGGGTGACAGAGAGAGAGGGGGGGTGACAGAGAGAGAGAGAGAGAGGGGGTTGAAAGACAGCGAGGGGGTGACAGAGAGAGAGAGGGGGAGGAAAGAGAGTGAGAGGGGGGGACAGAGAGAGGGGGACAGAGAGAGAGATAGGGAGATGACACAGAGCAAGAGAGAAGGGGCTGACAGAGAGAAGGGGGGTGACAGAGAGAGAGAGAGGGGGTGACAGAGAGAGAGGAGGTGACAGAGAGATAGAGGGGGGTGACAGAGAGAGAGAAGGGGGGTGACGGGGGAGAAAGAGGGGGGTGACACAGAGAGAGGGGGGTGACAGAGAATAGGGAATTCTCTGTCCCCGCACAAAAGGATAAAAACATTAAACAGGGTCGCTGCTCAGGAGGAATACTAATCTGGTATAAGGAGGAGCTACATGACAACATCAATGCAATCAAAAAAGCAGAGAGCCACATCTGGATCAGAATAAGTAGCTCCATCCTGGCCTCTCAGTCGAATATATCTACTTATGTGCAGCATACATTGCCCCACCAGAGTCCCCATATTTCAGACCAGATATTTATGAGGTCCTACAAGGTGAGGTAGCCCACTTCCAATCCCTGGGCCAAGTGCTCATCTTTGGAGACCTCAATGCTAGAACAGGAAGGGAAAAGGACTATACAAGTTCTGATGGCAACACGTACATACTGGGCCCTGAAAATTACGGTCATGAGTTGGTACAGATACAAAGAAACAGCTATGACAGTACAATCAACAAAAATGGAAGAAAATTGCTGAATCTGTGCCACAGTCTGGGGCTCTATATCCTCAACGGCCGTACCAAGGGAGACTCTCTGGGAAGATACACGCTAAACTCCCATGTAGGCAGCAGTGTGGTAGACTATGCCATCACAGATATGGACCCTGCCCTCATCAATGCATTTACAGTGACCCCACAAACACACCTGTCAGACCACAACCAACTAATACTATATATTAAATCGTCAAATAAACCATCTCCAAAATTTCACCAGGCTTCTCTCAGCAACCTACCACCATCATTTAAATGGTGAAAACAGTCCGCCACAAAATACAGAGAGGTAGCTGACAGACCTGACATCAAAAAACATCTCGAAAACTTTCAAAACAACACCTATGAGGTAAGCCCACGAGATGTGAACAAGGCAGCAAAGGACCTCCATAATAAACTACACACCATAGCAGAAACAGTCCAGCTGAAAAAAGCCAACTGCAAGAAAAAATTCAACAAACAATGCAATAAATGATTCGACAAAGAATGCAAAGCATTAAGGAACACCTTACGAACAGCCTCCAATAACAAACACAGAGACCCCGACAACAGCGACCTAAGGATAGCCCACGGCATTCTTCAGAAACAATACAAACAAATCCTTAAAGAGAAAAGGCAAAACTTCATCTCCAACAACCTGCAACAGTTAGAAGAGGCACTTCAGGAAAATTCTTTCTGGGAAATATAGAAGAATATTGGCTCAGCACCCAGGAAAAACAACCTCCACATCCAAAATTGTGACATCTGGCTCACTTACTTTAAGAACCTCTACAAAGATATCCCAGAAGAGGAGTTAACTGTAGAACAAAAAGACCTCATCAAAAGACTACACGATATGGAGGAAAAAATCAAGGACTTCCAAAACCCCCTGGAAGTACCAATTACTCTACAAGAAGTAACCGAGAAAATCCAACACCTGCAAATTAAAAAAGCCAGCGGGATGGATGGAATCCGGCCTGAAATGATTAAACATGGCTCCCCAGACGTACATGCTGCAATATGTAAAGTGTTCAATCTGGTACTGAGTGCCGGTCACTATCCTAAAATATGGAACCAAGGCCTCATAACACCCATCCATAAGAGTGGAGACCAGTATGATCCAGCCAACTACAGAGGGATCTGTGTCAGCAGCGCATTAGGGAAACTATTCAACAGTATCCTCAACAAACGGATCCTCACCTTCCTGACAAAACACAACGTCCTCAACAGAAGTCAGGCGGGGTTCATGCCAAACCATCGCACTACAGACCACATCTACACCCTGCACAGTCTGATCAAGAACCATGTCCACAATACAAGACATGGGAAGATATTCGCCTGTTTTGTGGACTTTAAGAAGGCCTTTGATTCAG
This sequence comes from Pelophylax lessonae, assembly GCF_965119305.1. Taxonomy (NCBI): domain Eukaryota; kingdom Metazoa; phylum Chordata; class Amphibia; order Anura; family Ranidae; genus Pelophylax; species Pelophylax lessonae. Next base: position 40,732,908 of record NC_138773.1, read on the forward strand.
TGTGGCACCCAGGCCTATTCCTCAAACTATTGGAGAGTGGAATAGGAGGGAAAACATATGATGTCATCAAGAGTTTATATACCGAGAACAGCTGCAGCGTAAAGGTGAAAGGAAAAAGGACAGAGCACTTCCGGCAGGCCAAAGGAGTCAGACAGGGCTGCAGTCTAAGTCCAACCCTCTTCAACATCTACATCAATGAACTGGCTGCAGCTCTAGAATCCTCTCCAGCACCTGGACTGATTCTGCATGACACCGAGGTGAAGTTCCTGCTATATGCAGATGACCTCCTACTTCTGTCACCAACAGAGAAAGGCCTACAAGACAGCCTGGAAGTGCTGGAGAAATACAGTGCCACATGGGCACTACCCATCAACCCAAAGAAAACAAAAATCATGGTCTTCCAAAAAAAGAACACAAAGAGCCCTTCATTTACACTAAACAGCTGCACCCTTGAGGAAACTAACAGCTACACCTACCTCGGCCTAGAAATCAACCAATCAGGAAGTTTCAGGCCAGCCATAGAAGCACTAAAAGACAAGGCACGCAGAGCCTTCTATGCCATCAGGAGACAGCTGTATCACCTAAAACCCCAGTGAGAGTCTGGCTTAGAATCTTTGATAGCGTCATCACCCCAATCCTTCTTTACGGCAGTGAGATTTGGGGCCCTGTCACCTACCCAGACCAATCCAAATGGGACTCAAGCCCGACAGAAATATTCCATCTGGAATTCTGCAAGCACCTCCTCCAAGTCCACCGGAGCACCTCTAACAGTGCCTGCCGGTCTGAGCTGGGCAGATTTACCTTACGTCTTGCAATACAGAAGAGGGCGCTATCATTCTGGGATCATCTACAAAAAAGCAGTACTGACTCGTACCATCATAAGGCCCTACTGACCAATAAGAACCAGTCCAAGCCTGGCGGTCTGCAACAACTCATCAGCGCCTTGTCTATCCCAACCTCCCAACAGTCAGGCCTGACAAAATCACAAATAAAAAACATAACAAATTATTCCGAAGAAAAATATGTTGAAGAATGGAGAAATGAAATAACAAACTCGAAGAAACTAACTGTTTACCAGTCACTGCAGAGAGACTACAAACTGGCCCCATACCTGGAGGTGCTACAAGAGCCCAAAGACAGACAGACCCTGAGCCTGTACAGACTGAGCGCCCACAGCCTGGAAATGGAATCAGGACGGCACAGACAGACCTACAAGCCCAGGGAGAGCAGATTGTGCCAGCAATGTGACCAGGGGGTCCTGGAGAACGAGGACCACTTCCTGCTACAGTGCCCTAAGTACTCATCAGTGAGGGACACTCACTTCCAGAGACTCTCCACTTTCATCCCGGACTTCAATTCTCTAGAAGAGAAGAGGAAACTCCAAATCCTACTGGGAGAAGAGGAACCAACGGTGAGAATAGCTGCACTATATGTGATAGCGTGTCACAGACTGAGAGGGACATGAAAAACTGAGGACTTAAAAATCCTTTACATAGACTCACCCCCCATTCCCCTTTATATTACCCATTACCCGCCCCCCCCAAACCAAACTGCTTTGGCAATGCTAAAATGTATTTGGTCATGCCAATAAAGCTTATTTGAATTTGAATTTGAATGAATTTGAATTTGAAAGAGAGAGGCGGGGTGACAGAGAGAGAGAGAGTGGGAGTGACAGAGAGAGAGAGAGAGGGAGAAAAAGAGGGGGTGACAGAGAGAGAGGGAGAGAGAGGGGGGTGACAGAGAGAGGGAGAGAGAGAGGGGGTGACAGAGAGAGTGAGAGAGAGGGAGTGGGTGGTAGAGAAAGAGAGAGAGAGAGAAAGAGAGAGAGAGGAAGTGGGTGGCAGAGAGAGAGGGGGTTGACAGAGAGATGGGGGTGACAGAGAGAGACAGCGAGAAAGATAGAGAGAGGGTGACAGTGAGAGAGAGAGGGGTGACAGCGAGAGAGAGGGGTTTATAGAGAGAAAGGGGGGGGGTGACAGAGAGAGAGAGAGACAGGGGGAGCTGATAGAGAGAGAGAGGGCTGATAGAGAGAGAGGGTGGGTGACAGCGAGAGAGAGCGGGAGGGGGTTGACAGAAAAAGAGAGAGGGGGTAACAGAGAGAGGGGGTGACAGAGAGAGAGAGAGAGATGGGGGTGACAGAGAGAGAGATGGGGGTGCCAGAGGGAGAGAGGGGGTGACAGAGAGCAAGAGAGAGGGGGTTGACAGAGATAGAGAGAGGGGGATGACAGAGAGAGAGGGTGAAAGAAAGAGGGAAGGGTGATAGATAGAGAGGGGTTGACAGAGAGAGAGGGTGAGAGAGAGAGAGGGGGTGACAGAGAGAGAGAAGGGGTGACAGAGAGAGAGAAGGGGTGACAGAGAGAGAGTGACAAAAAGCAAGAGAGGGGGTGACAGAGAGAGGGGGTGACAGAGAGAGAGAGAGAGGGGTTGACAGATAGAGAGAGAGGGGGTGACAGAAAGAGAGAGAGGGCTGACAGAAATAGAGATAGGGGCTGACAGAAAGAGGGGGTAACAGAGAGAGGGGGTGACAGAGAGAGAGAATGAAAGGGGTTGACAGAGAGAGAAATGGGGGTGACATAGAAAGAGAGGATGGGTGACAGAGAGAGAAGGGGTGACTGGGAGTAAGAGGGGGTGACAGAGAGAGAGAGAGGGCGAGTGACAGAGAGAGAGGGGGGTGACAGAGAGAGAAAGAGGGCGTGACACAGAGAGAGGGGGGTGACAGAGAGAGAGAGAAAAATAAAGGGGGTGACAAAGAAAGAGAGGGGGATGACAGAGAGAGAGGGGGGTGACAGAGAGAGAGAGAGGGGGGGGTGACAGAGAGAGAGAGAGAGAGGGGAGGGGTGACAGAGAGAGAGAGAGAGGGGGTGACAGAGAGAGAGAGGGGGTGACAGAGAGAGAGGGGGTAGACAGAGAGAGAGAGAGGGGGTGACAGAGAGAGGGGGTGACAGAGAGAGAGAAAGGTGGGTGACAGAGAAAGAGAAGGGGGTGACAGAGAGAGAGGGGGTGACAGAGAGAGAGGGGGTGACAGAGAGAGAGAGAGGGGGTGACAGAGAGAGAGAGGGTGACAGAGAGAGAGAGAGGGGGGAATGACAGAGAGAGAGGGGGGTGACAGAGAGAGAGGTATGGGGATGACAGAGAGAGAGAGAGGGGGGTGGTGACAGAGAGAAAGAGAGAGAGGGGGTATTAGAGAAAAAGAGGGGGTGACTGAGCGAGAGGGGGGTGACAGAGAGAGAAAGAGGGGGTAACAGAGTGAGAGAGGGGTGACAGAGATAGAGAGAGGGGGTAACAGAATGAGACAGAGAAAGGGGGTAACAGAGAGAGATGGGGGTGACAGTGAGAGAGAAAGGGGTGACAGAGAGAGGGGGTGAAAGAGAGAGAGAAGTGGGTGACAGAGAGAGAGTGAGAAAGAAGTGGGTGACAGAGAGAGAGAGGGGGATGACAGAGAGAGAGAGAGAGAGGGGTTGAAAGACAGCGAAGGGGGTGACAGAGAGAGAGAGGGGGAAGAAAGAGAGTGAGAGGGGGGGCAGAGAGGGGGGGACAGAGAGGGAGAGATAGGGAGATGACACAGAGCAAGAGAGAAGGGGCTGACAGAGAGAAGGGGGGTGACAGAGAGAGAGAGGGGGAGACAGAGAGAGAGGAGGTGACAGAGAGATAGAGGGGGGTGACAGAGAGAGAGAAAGAGAGAGGCGGGGTGACAGAGAGAGTGGGAGTGACAGAGAGAGAGGGAGAAAAAGAGGGGGTGACAGAGAGAGAGGGAAAGAGAGGGGGGTGACAGAGAGAGGGAGAGAGAGAGGGGGTGACAGAGAGAGGGAGTGAGAGGGAGTGGGTGGTAGAGAAAGAGAGAGAGAGAGAGAGAGAGAGGAAGTGGGTGGCAGAGAGAGAGGGGGTTGACAGAGAGATGTGGATGACAGAGAGAGGGGGTGACAGAAAGAGACAGCGAGAGAGATAGAGAGAGGGTGACAGTGAGAGAGAGAGAGAGGGGGTGACAGAGAGAGAGAGGGGGTTATAGAGAGAAAGGGGGGTGACAGAGAGACAGAGAGAGAGAGAGACAGGGGGGCTTATAAAGAGAGAGAGGGCTGATAGAGAGAGAGGGGGGGGGGTGACAGCGAGAGAGAGCGGGAGGGGGTTGACAGAGAGAGAGGGTGAAAGAAAGAGGGAAGGATGACAGAGAGAGAGAGAGGGGGTGACAGAGAGAGAGGGGGTGACAGAGAGAGAGAGGGTGAGAGAGAGAGAGAGGGGGTGACAGAGAGAGAGAGAAGGGGTGACAGAGAGAGAGAAGGGGTGACAGAGAGAGAGAGGGTGACAAAAAGCGAGAGAGGGGGTAACAGAGAGAGAGCGAGAGAGGGGTTGACAGATAGAGAGATGGGGGTGACAGAGAGAGATTGATAGAGAGGGGGGTGACAGAGAGAGGAAGAAAGAGAGAGGGTGACAGAGAGAGAAGGAGAAAGAGAGGGGGTGAGAGAGAGAGAGAGAGAGGGGGGCGGGGTGAAAGAGAGAGAGAGGGAGAAAGAGAGGAGGGGATGAGAGAGAAAGAGAGAGAGTGAGAGAAAGAGGGGGTGACAGAGAGAGGGGGTGACAAAGAGAGAGGGGGGGAGAGGGGGTGACAGAGAGAGAGGGGGTGACACAGAGAGAGAGAGAGAGAGAGAGGGGGGAGACAGAGAGAGAGGGGGAGACAGAGAGAGAGGGGGTGACAGTGAAAGAGAGGGGGTGACAGCAAGATAAGAGGGGGTGACTGCAAGAGAGAGGGGGTGACTGCGAGAGAGAGGGGGTGACAGCGAGAGAGGGGGTGGCAGAGAGAGAGAGAGTGGCAGAGAGAGGGGAGGTGACCGAAAGAGAGAGGGGGGTGACAGAGAGAGAGATGGGGTGACAGGGAGATAGAGGGACGTGACAGAGAGAGAGAGGGACGTGACAGAGAGAGAGAGGGACGTGACAGAGAGAGAGAGGGACGTGACAGAGAGAGAGGGGATGACAGAGAGAGAGAGGGGATGACAGAGAGAGAGGGGGCGTGACATAGAGAGAGGGGGGTGACAGAGAGAGAGGGGTGTGACAGAGAGAGGGGTGTGACATAGAGAGAGGGGCGTGACAGAGAGAGAGAAAGAGGGGGTGAGAGAGAGGGAGAACGAGAGGGGGGGTGACAGAGAGAGAGGTGGTGACAGAGAGAGGGAGGGGGTAACAAGAGAGAGAGGGGTATGACATAGAGAGAAACGGGGTGACAGAGAGAGGGTGGTGACAGAGAGAGAGAGGGGGGGTTACAGAGAGAGAGAGAGGGAGGGTGACAGAGAGAGAGAGAGATGGGGTGACAGAGAGAGAGAGGGGGGAGGTGACAGTGAGAGAGAGAGGCGTGGCAGAGAGAGAGGGGTGACAGAGAGAGGGGTGGTTGACATAGAGAGAGAGGGGGTGACAGGGAGAGAGAGGGGGCAGACAGAGAGAGAGAGGGGATGACAGAGTGAGAGAGGGGATGACAGAGTGAGAGAGGCGTGGCGTAGAGAGAGGGAGAGGGAGAGGGAGAGAGAGAGAGAGAGGGTGACAGAGAGAGGAAGAAAGCGAGGGGGTGAAAGAGAGAGAAGGGGAAAGAGAGGGGGTGAAAGAGAGAGAAGGAGAAAGAGGGGGGATGAGAGAGAGAGAGAGAGGGTGAGAGAGAGAGGGGTGACAGCGAGAGAGAGAGAGGGGTGACAGCGAGAGAGAGAGAGGGGTGACCGCGCGAGAGAGAGGGGTGACCGCGCGAGAGAGAGAGGGGAGACAGCGAGAAAGAGAGAGAGGGGGTGACAGTGAGAGAGAGAGAGGGGTGACAGAGATAGTGGGGGTGACAGAGAGAGGGGAGGTGACCGAAAGAGAGGAGGGTGACAGAGAGAGAGAAGGGTGAGAGAGAGGGGGGTGATAGAGAGAGAGAGGGGGTGACAGAGAGAGAGAGAGAGGGGGGTGAAAGAGAGAGAGAGGGGGTGACAGCGAGAGAGAGAGAGGGGTGACAGAGATAGTGGGGGTGACAAAGAGAGGAGGGTGACAGAGAGAGAGAGAGGGGTGACAGAGAGAGAGAGAAGTGACAGAGAGAGAGGGTGAGATAGAGAGAGAGAGGGGGGTGACAGAGAGAGAGAGGGGGGTGAAAGAGAGAGAGAGGTGACAGGGAGAGAGAAAAAGAGGGTTGAGAGAGAGAGGGAGAAAGAGGTGGTAAGACAGAGAGAAAGAGAGAGAGGGGGTGACAGAGAGAGGGGGGGTTACAGAGTGAGAGAGAGGGGGATGGCAGAGAGAAAGAGAGAGAGAGGGGGTGACAGCGAGAGAGAGGGGGTGACAGCGAGAGAGAGGGGGGTGACAGCGAGAGAGAGAGAGGGGTGACAGAGATAGTGGGGGTGACAGAGAGAGGGGAGGTGACCGAAAGAGAGGAGGGTGACAGAGAGAGAGAGAGGGGTGACAGAGAGAGAGAGAGAGGGGTGACAGAGAGAGAGGGGGGTGATAGAGAGAGAGAGGGGGTGACAGAGAGAGAGGGGGGTGAAAGAGAGAGAGAGGTGACAGGGAGAGAGAAAGAGAGGGTTGAGAGAGAGAGGGAGAAAGAGGTGGTGAGAGAGAGAGAAAGAGAGAGAGGGGGTGACAGAGAGAGTGTCACGGAACCATGAACCAGACGTACAACAACAGATAAGTGAAAATAAGACAGCTTTATTGAAAAACAAGCTATAAAGCAAAAGTCCAAACGGATGGCGAAACCGATGCAGAGTCTTTGCGAAGCCAGGGGTCAGGAACCAGCAGGGTAGTCAGACGAAGCCAGGATCAGGAACCAACAGGGTAGTCAGACGAAGCCAGGATCAGGAACCAACAGGGTAGTCAGACGAAGCCAGGAACAGGAACCAGAAGTAGCAGCAGTCTTAGTAGCATGTGAACACAGGAGGACCAAGCAGGGAACTGAAGCCACAGACCTCCTATATATATGAGCTAGGCATCCAGCTCCTCCCAGTGGGAAGGAGGAGCCGCAGGGTGGGAGGCTACAAGAAACCCAGAAACCAAGATGGCCGCCAGCACATGTCAAACGAAGGAGAACAGCAAGAAGGTAAGACCATGACAGTACCTCCCCCTCAAGGGCCCCTCCTCCGCGGAGTAAAGAACGGTTTCTGAGGGAAGCGTGCGTGGAAGGCTCGGAGCAAGGCAGGAGCATGGACATCTGCGGAGGGAACCCAGGAACGCTCCTCTGGACCATAACCACGCCAATGAACCAAAAACTGCACCCGACCGCGGACCAGGCGTGAGTCCAGGATATTGCTCACCTCATACTCCTCACGATTGCCCACTCGGACCGGACGAGGCCGAGGAACCGAGGAAGTGAAACGATTACACACCAGAGGCTTCAACAGGGAGACATGAAACACGTTGGAGATCCGCATGCCAGGAGGAAGCGCAAGGGCATAGGCTACCGGGTTTACCCTGCGAAGCACTCGGAAGGGACCAACAAAGCGAGGCGCCAGCTTGGGAGTGAGCACTCGAAGGTTGAGGTTGCGGGTGGACAACCATACACGGTCTCCGGCCTGGTAGGAAGGAGCAGGCGCTCGTCTGCGATCAGCCTGGAGTCTCTGGCGCTGCGCAGAGACCTCAAGGGACTTCTGGATCTGTACCCAAGAAGCACGTAGGACGGAAAGGTGATCCTCCACAGCCGGAATATCCTGGGGAGAGAATACCTCCGGTAACACGGCAGGTTGGAACCCATAGTTGGCCATGAAGGGAGACGTCCCAGAGGAAGAGTTCACCGCCGTGTTCCTGGCAAACTCAGCCCAAGGCAGGAGGTCAACCCAATTGTCTTGGTGATCGGAGACATAGCAACGAAGGAATTGCTCCAAGGCCTGATTGGATCGTTCTGCGGCCCCATTGGACTGAGGGTGGTAGGCCGAGGAGAAGGAGAGATGAATCCCCAACTGGGAGCAAAAGGCGCGCCAGAACCTGGACACAAACTGACTCCCCCGATCCGACACAATCTCCTTGGGCAAACCGTGCAACCGGAAGACCTCCCTGGCAAAAATCGTGGCTAACTCCTGTGCAGAGGGTAACTTCTTGAGAGGAACACAGTGACACATTTTGGAAAACCGATCCACAATCATGAGAATGACCGTATGGCCTCGGGATGCAGGGAGGTCCACAATGAAATCCATCCCCAGGTGTGACCATGGGCGCTCCCCGGTGGCTAAGGGTTGCAGAAGGCCCAACGGAAGGTGCCGAGGGGACTTACTCTGGGCACAAACGGAGCATGCCGCTACATATGCGGCGATGTCGGAACGTAGGGAAGGCCACCAGAACAGACGTGAAACAGCCCAGGACAGCTGATTCTTTCCAGGATGCCCCGCGGTCTTGGAGTTATGGTAGGTTCGCAACAACCGAGTGCGCAACTCCTCAGGCACAAAACATCTGCCGTTGGGTCTCCCAGAGGGAGCACCAGATTGAGCCGCCAAAATCTGCTCACCCAGGGGAGAGGTCAGGCTGGTGCGAATGGCAGCCAGGATCTGATTCGGAGGTATGACCGAAGTCGGAATCGACTCCTCCCTGGACAGGTCGGAGTACTGCCGTGATAAGGCATCAGCCCTGATGTTCTTGGAACCGGGTAGGTAGGAGACCACGTAATTAAAACGTGACAAGAACAGAGCCCATCTGGCCTGACGTGGTGTCAATCTCTTGGCCTCAGAGAGGTAGGTCAGATTCTTGTGGTCCGTCAGGATGAGGACCGGAACCACCGAACCCTCGAGCAAGTGCCTCCATTCTTTAAGAGCCTGCACGATGGCCAATAATTCCCTGTCACCAATCTGGTAGTTGCACTCCGCGGAAGACAGTTTCCGGGAGTAAAACCCACAAGGAAGCAGAGGACCCTCTGGTGTTCTACGCTGAGACAGAAGGGCACCTACTCCCGTCTCAGACGCGTCCACCTCGAGGACAAAGGGCAACCCAGGGTTGGGATGCGACAGAATCGGAGCCGACACAAAGGCGGACTTTAGAGCCTCAAAAGCTCGGATGGCCTCGGGCGGCCAGACCTGGGAATTACTGCCCTTCCTGGTCAGATCCGTGAGAGGCTTGGCTAGCATGGAAAAGTCCCTGATGAACTTCCGATAATAATTGGCGAAGCCCAAAAAGCGCTGCAGGGAGCGAAGACCACTGGGCTGGGGCCAATGTAAGACAGCCGAAACCTTCTCAGGATCCATGGAGAACCCCTCAGCGGAAATGATGTAACCTAAGAAGGTTACCTGGGATCGGTGAAATTCGCATTTCTCAAGCTTACCGAACAGCTTGTTCTCTCGTAACCGTTGCAACACTCGTTTGACATCCAGAATGTGGGTCTCCATGGACTCAGAATATACCAAGATGTCATCCAGGTAGACCACCACACACTGCTGCAACAGGTCACGGAAAACATCGTTGATGAATTCCTGAAAGACTGCGGGCGCATTGCACAGCCCAAAGGGCATAACCAAGGATTCATAATGACCGGTCTTGGTGTTAAACGCGGTCTTCCACTCATCGCTCGCCTTGATCCTTATGAGGTTATATGCCGCCCTCAGGTCGAGTTTGGTAAAGACCGTGGCCCCTTTAAGGCGATCGAACAGCTCGGAAATCAAGGGTATCGGGTAAGCGTTCTTGATCGTGATGCGATTGAGACCCCTGTAATCGATGCAAGGCCTCAACTCACCGCCCTTCTTTTTCACAAAGAAAAATCCAGCCCCTGCCGGGGACGAGGATTTGCGAATGTGTCCACGTGAAAGCGCCTCCCTCACGTACTCCTCCATGGCCTCATTCTCCGCTACCGACAGTGGATAGACTTTGCCACGAGGAGGAACGGCACCAGATTGTAACTCGATGGCACAATCGTATGGGCGGTGCGGAGGTAGGGCAACCGTGCGCACCTTATCGAATACATCCCGGTACTCCTCGTATTCAGGGGGCAACAGAGAGTCCGAGGAAGTACACAGCAACTTGACAGGCCCATGGATGCAACTAGTCCCACACTGCGGTGACCACGAGAGGATCTCGGCCGATCTCCAATCGAAAATCGGATTATGCTTCTGGAGCCAGGGGTACCCCAAGACCACCGAGTAGTGTGGAGACGAAATAACCTGGAAGCAGACCGACTCTCTGTGGACGGCACCAATGGCTAACCCCACTGGAAGGGTCTCATGAGTCACGTGTGGCGGCAGAAGGGGTCTGCCGTCTATCGCCTCAAGAGCCAGAAGAGAACCTCGAGCCTGCAGAGGAATGGAATTGGCGGCAGCGAACACACTATCAATGAACAAACCACCAGCACCAGAGTCCACCAACGCCTGGGTCGTCACCGAGCCCCCGACCCAGGAAAGGACAACAGTGATCAGTGGTTTGTCAACACGGGAAACCGGGGACGAGGAGACTCCACCCAAGATCTGCCCCCGACAGGATCTCAGGTGCGAGCGTTTCCCTGGACGGTTCGGACATGCCAACCGAAAATGCCCACCGATCCCACAGTACATGCATCGGCCCTCGCGTCTCCGGAGTACCCTCTCCCCCTCGGACAGGCGAGCAAACCCCAACTGCATGGGTTCACCCCCAGACAAGTCATCCCCAGGAGGCGTGGGAGGAGAGGGAGGCACGGGTGGGACAACAAAGGTAGGCGCCAATCTGTTAGGAGGCCTCCGCAGACTCTCCTTAAAGGAAGGTCTCTCCCTGAGTCTGGTGTCAATCAAAATCAGGAAAGAAATAAGAGACTCGAGCTCCACTGGTAGGTCCTTAGCTGCAACCTCATCCTTCAAGGCATCCGAGAGACCATGAGAGAAAGCAGCGACCAGAGCCTCATTATTCCAGCCCACCTCTGCTGCCAGGGTACGAAACTCAATGGCGTATTCAGCTACGGATCGTGAACCCTGTCTGATGGACATAAGGAGCTTCGCAGCAGAGGCAGCACGAGCCGGCACATCGAATACCTTCCGAAGAGAAGCAACAAAACCGGAAAACTCGGCAACCACCGGATTGTTGTTCTCCCATAAAGGGCTGGCCCAGGCCAAGGCCTTGTCCGAGAGCAGCGAGATTAAGAAGCCCACCTTTGATCTCTCAGTAGGAAAGGCATGTGGCAGCAACTCGAAATAAATGCCCACCTGGTTAAGGAAACCTCGGCACTGAGTTGGCTCTCCCCCAAAGCGCTGTGGAAGGGGGGCAGAACCGGACATACCCCGAAACACCGCGGGCGCAACAACAGGTGTCGGGGTAGACTCTGGCGCAACAACCGGAGCGGCAGTAGGAGCGGACCCAGGAGCGACAACCGACCCATCGGCAACGGGAGCGAAATGAACCGTGCGTTCAAGCAGGGTTTGCAACGCCACGGCGAACTGACCCAACAGGTGATCCTGCTGATCAAGTCTGGCAACCAGCGTGGGTAGTGAGGATGGCCCTGTACCGTCAGAATTCGTGGCCTGTGGTACCGTGCGTTCAAGCAGGGTTTGCAACGCCACGGCGAACCGACCATACAGGTGATCCTGCTGATCAAGTCTGGCAACCAGCGTGGGTAGCGAGGATGGCCCTGTACCGTCAGAATTCAGGGCTTGGTCCTAATGTCACGGAACCATGAACCAGACGTACAACAACAGATAAGTGAAAATAAGACAGCTTTATTGAAAAACAAGCTATAAAGCAAAAGTCCAAACGGATGGCGAAACCGATGCAGAGTCTTTGCGAAGCCAAGGGTCAGGAACCAGCAGGGTAGTCAGACGAAGACAGGATCAGGAACCAACAGGGTAGTCAGACGAAGCCAGGATCAGGAACCAACAGGGTAGTCAGACGAAGCCAGGAACAGGAACCAGAAGTAGCAGCAGTCTTAGTAGCATGTGAATACAGGAGGACCAAGCAGGGAACTGAAGCCACAGACCTCCTATATATATGAGCTAGGCATCCAGCTCCTCCCAGTGGGAAGGAGGAGCCGCAGGGTGGGAGGCTACAAGAAACCCAGAAACCAAGATGGCCGCCAGCACATGTCAAACGAAGGAGAACAGCAAGAAGGTAAGACCATGACAGAGAGGGGGGGTTACAGAGTGAGAGAGGGGGGATGGCCGAGAGAGAGAGGAGGGGTGACAGAGAAAGGGGGGCGTGACAGAGAGAGAGGGGTTGACATAGAGAGAGGGGGTATGACAGAGAGAGGGGGGTGACAGAGAGAGAGGGGGGTGAAAGAGAGAGAGAGGTGTGACAGAAAGAGAGAGAGGTGTGACAGAAAGAGAGAGAGAGGGGGGTGACAGAAAGAGAGAGGGAGTGACAGAGAGAGAGAGGGGGGGGGTGACAGAGAGAGAGAGGGGGGTGACAGAGAGGGGGGTGACATAGAGAGAGAGTTGGGTGACAGAGAGCGAGAGGGGGCTGACAGAGAGCGAGAGGGGGGCTGACAGAGAGAGATGGGGTGACAGAGAGAGAGGGTGACAGAGAGAGAGAGAGAGAGATGGGGGTGACAGAGAGAGAGATGAGGGTGACAGAGAGAGAGAGAGATGGGGGTGACAGAGAGAGAGAGATGGGGGTGACAGAGAGAGAGAGATGGGGTGACAGAGAGAGAGGGGTGTGGCAGAGAGAGAGAGGAGTGTGACAGAGAGAGGGGGGCAACCGAGAGAGAGGGGGCGACAGAGAGAGAGGGGGAAACAGAGAGAGAGGGGGTGACAGAGAGAGAGGGGGTGACAGAGAGAGAGGGGTGACAGAGAGAGAGGGGGTGACAGAGAGAGAGGGAGTGACAGAGAGAGAGGGGCGTGGCAGAGAGAGAGAGATGGGGTGACAGAGAGAGAGAGGGGGGTGACAGCGAGAGAGAGGGGGTGTCAGCGAGAGAGAGGGGGAGAAAGAAAGAGAGAGGGTGACAGCGAGAGAGAGGGGGTGAAAGCGAGAGAGAGGGGGGTGACAGCCAGAGAGAGAGGGGGGTGACAGCGATAGTGGGGGGTGACAGAGATAGACAGAGGGTGACAGAGAGAGGGGAGGTGACCGAAAGAGAGGGGGTGACAGAGAGAGAGAGAGAGGGGGTGACAGAGAGAGAGGGGGTGACAGAGAGAGAGAGAGAGAGGTGACAGAGAGAGAGAGAGGGGCTGACAGAGAGAGAGAGAGAGAGAGAGAGAGGGGGTGACAGAGAGAGAGAAAGAGAGGGGGTGAGAAAGGGAGAAAGAGGGGGTGAGAGAGAGAGAAAGAGAGAGGGGAGGTGACAGAGAGAGAGGGGGGACAGAGAGAGAGAGGGGGTGACAACGAGAGAGAGAGAGTTATGACCGAGAGAGAGAGAGAGAGGGAGTAACAGAGTGAGAGAGAGGGGGATGACAGAGAGAGAGAGGGGTGACAGAGAGAGAGAGGAGGGGTGACAGAGAGGGGGGCGTGACAGAGAGATAGAGGGGTTGACAGAGAGAGGGGGGGTGACAGAGAGAGAGCGAGAGTGAGAGAGGGGAGGTGACCAAAAGAGAGGGGGTGACAGAGAGAGAGAGAGGGATGCCACATGGGCACTACCCATCAACCCAAAGAAAACAAAAATCATGGTCTTCCAAAGAAAGAACACAAAGAGCCCTTCATTTACACTAAACAGCCGCACTCTTGAGGAAACTAACAGCTACACCTACCTCGGCCTAGAAATCAACCAATCAGGAAGTTTCAAGCCAGCCATAGAAGCACTAAAAGACAAGGCACGCAGAGCCTTCTATGCCATCAGGAGACAGCTGTATCACCTAAAACCCCCAGTGAAAGTCTGGCTTAGAATCTTTGATAGCGTCATCACCCCAATCCTTCTTTACGGCAGTGAGATTTGGGGTCCTGTCACCTACCCAGACCAATCCAAATGGGACTCCAGCCCGACAGAAACATTCCATCTGGAATTCTGCAAGCACCTCCTCCAAGTCCACCGGAGCACCTCTAACAGTGCCTGCCGGTCTGAGCTGGGCAGATTTCCCTTACTTCTTGCAATACAGAAGAGGGCGCTATCATTCTGGGACCATCTACACAACAGCAGTCCCGACTCGTACCATCATAAGGCCCTACTGACCAATAAGAACCAGCCCAGGCCTGGCGGTCTGCAACAACTTATCAGCGCCTTGCCCATCCCAAACCCCCAACAGTCTGGCCTGACAAAACCACAAATAAAAAACATAACAAATTATTCCGAAGAAAAATATGTTGAAGAATGGAGAAATGAAATTACAAACTCGAAGAAACTAACTGTTTACCAGTCACTGCAGAGAGACTACAAACTGGCCCCATACCTGGAGGTGCTACAAGAGCCCAAAGACAGACAGACCTTGAGCCTGTACAGACTGAGCGCCCACAGCCTGGAAATGGAATTAGGATGGCACAGACAGACCTACAAGCCCAGGGAGAGCAGATTGTGCCAGCAATGTGACCAGGGGGTCCTGGAGGACGAGGACCACTTCCTGCTACAGTGCTCTAAGTACTCATCAGTGAGGGACACTCACTTCCAGAGACTCTCCGCTCTCATCCCGGACTTCAAGAAGAGGAAACTCCAAATCCTACTGGGAGAAGAGGAGCCAATGGTGAGAATAGCTGCACAATATGTGACAGCGTGTCACAGACTGAGAGGGACATGAAAAACTGAGGACTTAAAAATCCTTTACATAGACTCACCCCCCATTCCCCTCTATATTACCCATTACCCCCCCCCCCCCCCAAACCAAACTGCTTTGGCAATGCTAAAATGTACTTGGTCCTGCCAATAAAGCTTATTTGAATTTGAATTGAATTTGAATTTGAGAGAGAATGGGTGACATAGAGACACCCTAGCTCTGTCTGCAGTCCCTCTTGTCCCCCCATGTACCAGTCTCTGTCTGGAAGGTGTGTGTGATTGTCAGTACAGTACCTTTCAGCAGGATGACCAGCAGCAGGCAGGACCCGTTACCTTGGTATTGGAGGTGTTCTGTGCGGTGGAGCGCTTCCTGGCTGCCTGCACCTCCTGCCTGTACTTAATCTCTGCTCCCCCGCTCAGCCTGTCCTTCAGGCCTGGGAGTGGAGAGGAGGTTTAAGGAGTCCAGGGGCGCATCTTTGGACTTCTTCTCTCTCTCTGGCTATCGGTGCTTGCCCAGCTCAGCCTCACTTCTCTCCTGTGGTCTCTGTCTCCTGGGCTGGCTGGCCGCTCACACTGTCAGGATGGTAGCTCAGTAGCTGAAGCCGGCATGTCATCCAGGATCCTACCTGTACATTGCCGCCTTCGCTGTCCCACTCCTCACACCTGCTGTCCCTGGACAGGGCCCTTCCACGACCTGGCCCTCATGCATTGTCCTGCAGCTCCATGGGCCCGTGGCTGCACCCCTTAGGTGGCAGCATGCCCTAGGCAGCTGCTTAGTGGCAGTTGCGTTGAAAGATCTTGCCGAGAAATCCTACTCTCGTGCACAGTTTTCCCCACTGTGCACGGCGCGGCCAGGGCATTGCATTGGAAGTCTTAATGGAAAGCTCGTACTCGCGGCGGAAGTGACGTGCCTGGTTGAATTTTTCGGCAAGTTGAAACTATCATCAGTACACCGGCCCTGCCCCCAGGTCCAGTCCACACATAAGCGATGTACGATCCTCAACCTCCCAACCAGCTCTGGCTGATATTAGCATAAAGGGCGTGGCAAGCGCTCCCGGTTAGACTGTGTTCAAAAGGAAGTCTGATTTGCCGGGGCAGAGTAAATTATCTGGGACAGGCTCCTATTTGCCGGGACTGTTATCAGAGTATGCCGATCCCCTGAAAAAAGATGAATACTCAGATTCAAAAGCACTGAAATTTTTTTGTTATCTGCTCGGGGCTGCATAGGCTATTATAGGCTATCTGGAAAAGATAAACTTAGCCTTTTAAGCTTTCATAAGTACCGTAAATGCACATACAGTATGTAACCATTTAAAATTTGTTATACAAATTATTTCTAAGCATGGTCATCTCTCTTGGGGAAGCTGAGTATTTACCCATTGACCTCCCTACTCCTAACTGTCTGAGCACATAGTTCCTGCAACGGGTCCTTGTGGAGTTTGGGTTCTCAATGGGCTTCCCACCCTGATACCGTGGAGGGCATCTCAACCAGCATCCATGATTCCTGGAGAATCCTCTTCCCCAGAGTTAGTTAGGGAAGCTTTCAAGACACATACCTGGAGTCAATACATTTCCCACTTTGCAGCTATTAGGGTGCAGCAGAGGTCCACTACATATCACCTTTAGCAGGAGGTGGAGGCCCGGGCTACTGCCTATGCTGCCTCCCCCTCAGATATAACTTTGGATTCTTTGATGTCTGCTAGGCGAGAGCTGCATCTTCACCAGCCTGAGCAGTGGCGGCTGGTGAAGTTTTAAGATGGGGGGGGGGGGCGCTAACAAGATCCCGCCCTTCTATTTTGACTCCTCCCATTTCTCAGAAGCCCCACCCCTTATAGACTCCACCCATTTTTTTCCCCTGTATTTTGCTTGCCTGAACAAATTCTCCCACTATATCACATATTAAGGGGTCCATCAGTACTAGTATATCCCATAATAGGGAGCAGGGGCCCTATTATGGGATATACTGTGAGAGACACCCTATTATGGGATACACTGACTGAGAGTGGCACAAACCCCACAGTACAGGCCCCTTAGCACAAACCCCACAGTACAGGCCCCCTAGCACAAACCCCACAGTACAGACCTCCTAGAACAAACCACACAGTACATGCCCCCTTTCAATGTAGTGACCAGCGTACATGCCCCCTTTCAATGTAGTGACCAGCGTACATGCCCCCTTTCAATGTAGTGACAAGCGTACATGCCCCCTTTCAATGTAGTGACCAGCGTACATGCCCCCTTTCAATGAAGTGACCAGTATACAGGCCCCCTTTCAATGCAGTGACAAGCGTACATTCCCCCTTTCAATGTAGTGACCAGCGTTCATGCCCCCTTTCAATGTAGTGACCAGTATACAGGCCCCCTTTCAATGTAGTGACCAGCATACATGCCCCCTTTCAATGTAGTGACCAGCGTATGTGCCCCCTTTCAATGTAGTGACCAGTATACAGGCCCCCTTTCAATGTAGTGACCAGCGTACATTCCCCTTTCAATGTAGTGACCAGTATACAGGCCCCCTTTCAATGCAGTGACAAGCGTACATTCCCCCTTTCAATGTAGTGACCAGCGTTCATGCCCCCTTTCAATGTAGTGACCAGTATACAGGCCCCCTTTCAATGTAGTGACCAGCATACATGCCCCCTTTCAATGTAGTGACCAGCGTACGTGCCCCCTTTCAATGTAGTGACCAGTATACAGGCCCCCTTTCAATGTAGTGACCAGCGTACATTCCCCTTTCAATGTAGTGACCAGTATACAGGCCCCCTTTCAATGCAGTGGCAAGCGTACAGGCCCCCTGCAGAGGTATGGCAGTGGGAGAGATGGGATCAGGCAGAGGGATGGTGGTGGGAGAGATGGGATCAGGCAGAGGGATGGTGGTGGGAGAGATGGGATCAGGCAGAGGGATGGTGGTGGGAGAGATGGGATCAGGCAGAGGGATGGTGGTGGGAGAGATGGGATCAGGCGGTGGGATGGAGGTGGGAGAGATGGGATCAGGCGGTGGGATGGAGGTGGGCGGGATGGGATCAGGCGGTGGGAGGGATGAGATCAGGCAGAGGGATGGAGGTGGGGCGGCGCCCCTGCGCCCCCTATCAGCCGGCCGCCACTGAGCCTGAGGCCACCAGACTAGATTAACACAAAAAAAAAAAAAGGTTATGAAAATTGGGCATTTCCTAGCCATGCTTTCTCAGCATGATAGGCTTACGCTAATCTCCACTATTGTGAACTCTGGCTGTTCCCCAATAACGGCTACGGAGGGCATACTGGAGGAATTTCAGCAAACTGTACAGGTCCTCTGCCCCCTTCAACCCAATCAATCCTATGCTAGATCCGATGGCATTAGCCTGGCTCTCTGATATTGAAAGGAAGCTCCTGGTGGAGCCCTACTCTGTGGAGGATGTTCTCTCGGTCATTCACCCATTCCCTAACTGAAAGGCACCTGGCCTTGATGGCCCCCTGATGAATTTTAATGAGGCCCACAGTGAGGCTTTAGCTCCCAAATTGTCAGCTTTGTATATCCGCTGTTTACCAAACGACACGTTGCCCCACTGTTTGAGAGAAGCGCACATTGTTCTTATTTACTGTTCTCCTAAGGACCCCACACTGTGCGCATCTTATAGGCCTATAGCCCTTTTCAATTGTGGCTTCAAAATTATAACTAAGCTATTTAATAATCACCTCAGGAAAGTCACTCAGAGTCTTGTTTACTCAGACCATACATGCTGGGCTTTATGCCCCACAAGGCTACAGACAGCAATATCTGTAGACTGTATACGTACCTCCATGTACAACATGCTAACTTGGGTAGCAGAGTCAATGCCTCTCTCGACATCAACACAATAGAATGGGCTTAAACCTGGGATGTGTTGAGGAGCATGGGTCTTCCGCTTCAATTGACAATGGCTGCATGCTATCTACAGTCACCCAGTTACATCCATAAGACTCAGGGTGATCTTTCTGCTTTGGCTCTGCTGTGTTGTGGAACCTGACAGGGCTGCTCTATCTTTCCAACCCTTTTTGCTCTTGCAATGGAGCCTGTGGCTAAGGCACTTTTAAGCACAGCAGCAGCAGCACAGTGGCTAAGTTGTTAGTACTTCCACCTAGCAGCACTAGGGTTGTTGGCAGTGGTGTATTTAGGTTTTGTGCTGCCGTAGGCCTGAATAAACTTGTGCACCCCCTAATTTAAATATTACCCACCCCTTCCTGTAAGGCCACACCCCTTCATGTTTATGACTCGCCCTATCATCTGTAAACCACAGACCACAACCACAGTGTATCAGTGCCCATCAGTGTAGCCCCATCAGTTCCTATAAGTTCAGCCTCATCAGTGCCCATCAGTGCAGCCTTATCAGTGCAGCCTCATCAGTGCAGCATATCAGTGTATCCTCAACAGTGCAGCATATCAGTGTAGCCTCAACAGTGCAGAATATCAGTGTAGCCTCATCAGTGCCCATCAGTACAGCCCCATCAGTGGCCACCAGTGCAGCCTATCAGTGCCCATTAGTGCAGCCTAATATATTTGGACTTATGTTTGCTGCCACTGATTGTAATAAAAGGAGTAATTCACTTATTTGTATAAGGACTAGGAAGTCCATAGTCAATATACAAATAAGTGATATAATCAGTGACAGCAAACACAAGTCCAAATATCTTATAGGATAGGAGTATTCTTTCTAACCCAGTGACATATTGCGATAGCACATATGAAGTGAGAAGCTCCAAAAATAATTAAAAGTCTTATTGTATATGATGCAATTCAATATGCTCGCTCAAGGACAAGGATGTTTAAAGAAAGGAAATTATATTATTGACATGATGCCTGCCATACCTGGGGGCAGAGGAAGGTAGGCGGAGCATTAGGCTGCAGTGCCACACTTATTAGCATTGGTGGCCGTCAGCCCAGTTGTATTAAATGTGGTCAGCGGCCTGTCCGAATGTCCCCACCCCCCGGTATTATAATACCAACAGGGAGCAGTGTGACAGCTTTATGAGGGTGCCAGACTGATTTGGCTTTTGGACCCTGCCCTCTGGCCCAATTCGCCCCATAAGACATTATACTAAAAGTGTGGCACAAGCTAGTGGGGACCCTTTTTATGCAGGAGGCGGGAGGAGACTGTTTTTTTTTTGTGTGGGGTGCAGCTTTTTTGCTGCCCCCCTGCAAAGTGCTGCCCTAGGCCTGGGCCTTGTGGGCCTAGGCCAAGATACAGCACTGGTTGTTGGTTCAAATCCCACCCATGGCACTACCTGCCTGGAGTTTGCATGTTCTCCCTGTGCCTTTGTGGGTTTCCTCCCACACTCCAAAGACATGCTGGTAGGTTAATTGGCTCCTATCTAAATTGTACCTAGTGTTTGTATGTATGAATGTGAGTTTGAGATCTTGGATTGAAAGCTTCCTAAAGAACAGGGAACAATAAGAATGTTTAATATATACATGTAAATTGATGTTGCTATATAATTATGTACCTGTTAAAAAATAAATAAATAAAGTCTCCCCGAAATCAAAGTGCTGGCTGTAGGAACAGGTAGCCCTGTATGCAGATGACATCCTGCTATTCTTGAATTCCCTATAGGGAGCGCATCAGGTGCTGAACACCTCTACAAAGATCACAGGCCTTAGAGTTAACTGAGATATAATCCCCATTATTCCCAAATGATGTAGAAGCTCCTTATCTGGCCCCTCCAGACCACACACTGTAGTGGGTAGACTAGTTTGATTACCTTGGTGTGGTTACATCTCTGAACAGCTCTGAATTTATTTCTCTTAATTTGGTACCTGTAGTACAAGAGATTAGGGCTAATCTAATGGCATTGGAAAATCTGCTGTTATTGCTACTAGGCCACAGCCGTTAGTTTAAAATGAAAATATTACCCAAACTCACTTATTTGATTCTCAACTCTCCCCACAATCTTGAACAATAATTTTATGTTCAATTCAATCAGACGTTGTCCTCCTTCCTTTGGGGGGGTCATGCTCCAAACTATAAACTCACTACGCTTATACGCCCCACCCTAAATTATTACGAAATTATTACTTCGTCCTAATGACCTGGATAAACCTACTTCTGCTACAGTGAAAGAAAAAAGTATTTGATCCCCTGCTAATTTTGCATGTTTGCCCACTGACAAAAAAAATATCAATCTATAATTTTAATGGTAGCTTTATTTTAACAGTGAGAGACAGAATAACAACAAAAAAATCTAGAAAAACGCATTTCAAAAAAGTTTTAAATTGATTTGCATTTTTTTCAGTGAAATAAGTATTTGACCCCTTCGCAAAACATGATCTAGTACTTGCTGGCAAAACCCCTTTTGGCAATCAGAGGTTAAACGTTTCTTGCAGTTGGCCACCAGGTTTTCCCACATCTCAGGAGGGATTTTGCCTCACTACTCTTTGCAGATCCTCTCCAAGTCATTAAGGTTTTGAGGCTATAAGAAGCTGCTCAGTTCCACTCAAACACATTCACTGGCGGCATCCATCCCAAACAAATATATATGTAAGGCAGTGGTGGCCGGTCTATAGGGGGCACAGGGACGCCGCCCCCCCCCCCCAATCAGCATGTTGGAAGGAAAAAAAATTACCTTTTAAAGCCTGCTAGGGGCGCCGGACCTATTGCAGTCTATGGGAGGGGGTGGGGTTTGGCATCCCACGTGGTTAGAGCAGAGGCGTCGACTGGTGGCCTTCTGGGTGTCGTCAGGGCGCAGAGCAATGCGCCCCGACACTCCCCACTTCTACACTTCTAGTCCTGTAATTGGTTCAGACTCCAGCCTGGACCAATCATTCAGGACTCCCATCTGACGTTGTCGTGGGGGAGATGTGTGTGTCAGTCACTCTGACTCACTCACCTTCCCGGCTCCCGCCCGCCGTCAGAGCGAGGAGGAGCAGCGTGGTCGGCGGTCGCGAGACGTCTTGAGTCAGCCAGGAGCAGGTAAGTGAAGCTGCTGCCTCGTTTGTGTCTCCTCTGCCGCTGGCCGCCACTGAGCTCAGGTGTTTCATTGTCACCCTTCTCCTCCTACTCCTCCTGCAGAGAGATGATTAGACAGCACCTGTCAGATGAGGACAATGATCCTACCCAGGGACGATCTGCTCCTCATGCTGCCATCGCCTGTCTGTGCTGATCTTACCAAGTGATCTCCAGGGCAGGGCAGTGTCTGGGGGGGATGGGGGGGTACCTATGGCTATGTAGCGTCGGTTCACCCCTGTCTTGGCCTCAATCTTATCCAGCAGGTTGGTACACAGTAGACTTAGCACAGCTCTCACCCTGCTCAGCTCCTACAGGCTCCATACAGCAGGCTCTACAGGGGGGGGGGGTGTATCACTCTCTTATCTACCCATTAGAACCAGCTCTGGACTTGGAGAATGGGGGATATAACACTAACTTGGGGGTATATAGGAAATTCAGTGACATGGGGGGCAATATTCAGGGGTGCAAAGTGCAGGGAACACAATCAGATCTCGATGTCCTGTAATATGTACTGCAGGCAGAGCAATGACAACTGAGAAGCTGCTGCAGGAGATTGCACTTTACATGTCTGATCTGTGTTCTCTCTTCATTATACATATCTGATCTGTGTGCTCTCTTCATTATACATGTCTAATCTGTGTGCTCTCCTCATTATACATGTCTGATCTGTGTGCTCTCCTCATTATACATGTCTGATCTGTGTGCTCTCTTCATTATACATTTCTGATCTGTGTGCTCTCTTCATTATACATGTCTGATCTGTGTGCTCTCTTCATTATACATGTCTGATCTGTGTGCTCTCCCCTCATTATACATGTCTAATCTGCGTGCTCTCTCCTCATTATACATGTCTGATCTGTGTGCTCTCTCTTCATTATACATGTCTGATCTGTGTGCTCTCCCCTCATTATACATGTCTGATCTGCGCGCTCTCTCCTCACTATACATGTCTGATCTGTGTGCTCTCTCCTGATTATACATGTCTGATCTTTGTGCTCTCTCTTCATAATACATGTCTGATCTGTGTGCTCTCTCCTCATTATACATGTCTGATCTGCAGTGGTGGCCGGCCAATAGGGGTGCAGGGGCGCTGCCCCCCCCCCAAAAAAGAATAAGAAAAAAAAAAGATTAAAAAAAATAAATACATTTTTTGCCCACTAGGGGAGCCAGACTCATTGGTGGCTATGGGGGGGGGTTTCCACCCGGCAGAGGCGCCGATTGGCGGCCTTCTGGGGCGTAACTGTGGCGCAGAGCACTGCGCTACAACACCCCCCTTTTGTGATGTCTTGGATCATGATTGGTCCAGACTCCAGCCTGGACCGATCATGATTCAGGACATCCCTGCTGACCTCGTTGGGGGCGGTGCCGATGCGTGCATCAGTCACTCACCGTCACCGCTCGGTCACCTTCCCGCCGCCGAAGAGGAGTCTCCAGAGAAGAAGCCGGCGCCGCTCACCTTCCCGCCGCCCGCCGCAGAAGAAGAGAGGCCGAGAGGGAGAAGTGCCGCTCACCTTCCCGCCGGTTCCCGCCGCCGAACGAAGAAGAGGAGAGGCCGAGAGGGAGAAGCCGCTCACCTTCCCGCCGATTCCCGCAGAACGAAGAGGATGGAGTCGGAGAGGAGAAGCCGCCGTGACTCACAGGGCTCCAGCCTCCAGGTAAGTGCACTGCTCTCAGTCGGGCACGCACGCTAAACTCTGCATTGGAGACATGTACACTGTTCAGTGCATTGAAGGGGGCACGCACGCGAAACTCTGCATTGGGGACATGTACACTGTTCATTGCATTGATGGGGGCACGCACGCTAAACTCTGCATTGGGGACATGTACACTGTTCAATGCATTGATGGGGGCACGCACGTTAAACTCTGCATTGGGGACATGTACACTGTTCAATGCATTGAAGGGGGCACGTACGCTAAACTCTGCATTGGGGACATGTACACTGTTCATTGCATTGATGGGGGCATGCACGCTAATCTCTGCATTGGGGACTTGTACACTGTTCAATGCATTGATGGGGGCACGCACACTAAACTCTGCATTGGGGACATGTACACTGTTCAATGCATTGATGGGGGCACGCACGCTAAACTCTGCATTGGGGACATGTACACTGTTCAATGCATTGAAGGGGGCACGCACGCTAAACTCTGCATTGGGGACATGTACACTGTTCAATGCATTGATGGGGGCACGCATGCTAAACTCTGCATTGGGGACATGTACACTGTTCAATGCATTGATGGGGGCACACACGTTAAACTCTGCATTGGGGACATGTACACTGTTCATTTCATTGATGGGGGCACGCACGCTAAACTCTGCATTGGGGACATGTACACTGTTCAATGCATTGAAGGGGCATGCACGCTAAACTCTGCATTGGGGACATGTACACTGTTCATTGCATTGATGGGGGCACGCACGCTAAACTCTGCTTTGGGGACATGTACACTGTTCAATGCATTGATGGGGGCACGCACGCTAAACTCTGCATTGGGGACATGTACACTGTTCAATGCATTGATGGGGGCATGCACGCTAAACTCTGCATTGGGGACATGTACACTGTTCATTGCATTGATGGGGGCATGCACGCTAAACTCTGCATTGGGGACATGTACACTGTTCAATGCATTGATGGGGGCACGCACGCTAAACTCTGCATTGGGGACATGTACACTGTTCAATGCATTGAAGGGGGCACGCACGCTAAACTCTGCATTGGGGACATGTACACTGTTCATTGCATTGATGGGGGCATGCACGCTAAACTCTGCTTTGGGGACATGTACACTGTTCATTGCATTGAAGGGGGCACGTACGCTAAACTCTGCATTGGGGACATGTACACTGTTCATTGCATTGATGGGGGCACGCACGCTAAACTCTGCATTGTGGACATGTACACTGTTCAATGCATTGACGGGGGGGCACGCACGCTAAACTCTGCATTGGGGACATGTACACTGTTCATTGCATTGATGGGGGCACGCACGCTAAACTCTGCATTGGGGACATGTACACTGTTCAATGCATTGAAGGAGGCATGCACGCTGGTCACTGCATTGGGGACATGTACGCTGGTCACTACATTGGGGGCATGTACGCTGGTCACTGCATTGGGGGCATGGTATGCTGGTCACTGCATTGGGGGCATGTACGCTGGTCACTGCATTGGGGGCATGTACGCTGGTCGCTGCATTGAAGGGGGCATGTACGCTAGTCACTGCATTGGGGGCATGTACGCTGATCACTGCATTGAAAGCGGCATGTATACCGGTCACTACATTGAAAGTGGCATGTATGTTGGTCACTACATTGAAAGGGGTCATGTATACTGGTCACTACATTGAAAGGGGCATGTATGCTGCTCACTACATTGAAAGGGGCATTTATACTGGTCACTACATTGAAAGGGGCATTTAAACTGGTCACTACATTGAAAGGGGGCATTTATACTGGTCACTACATTGAAAGGGGGCATTTATACTGGTCACTACATTCGAAAGGGGGCATGTTTGCTGGTCACTACATTGAAAGGGGCATGCATACTGGTCACTACATTGAAAGGAGGCATGTATACTGGTCACTGCATTGAAAGGGGGCATGTACGCTTGTCACTGCATTGAAAGGGGGCCTGTACTGTGGGGTTTGTGCTAGGGAGCCTGTACTGTGGGATTAGTGCTAGGGGGCCTGTACTGTGGGGTTTGTGCTAGGGGGTCTGTACTGTGGGGTTTGTGCTAGGGGGCCTGTACTGTGGGGTTTGTGCTAGGGGGCCTGTACTGTGGGATTAGTGCTAGGGGGCCTGTACTGTGGGGTTTGTGCCACTCTCAGTCAGTGTATCCCATAATAGGGTGTCTCTCACAGTATATCCCATAATAGGGCCCCTGCTCCCTATTATGGGATATACTAGTACTGATGGACCCCTTAATATGTGATATATTGGGAGAATTTGTTCATGCAAGCAAAATACAGGGGACAAAATGGGTGGAGTCTATAAGGGGTGGGGCTTCTGAGAAATGGGAGGGGTCAAAATAGTAGGGTGGGATCTTGCGCCCCCTCATCTTAAAACTTCACCAGCCGCCACTGCTGATCTGTGTGCTCTTTCCTCATTATACATGTCTGATCTGTGTGCTCTCTCCTCATTATACATGTCTGATCTGTGTGCTCTTTCCTCATTATACATGTCTAATCTGTGTGCTATCTCCTCATTATACATGTCTGGTCTGTATGCTCTCTCCTCATTATACATGTCTGATCTGTGTGCTCTTTCCTCATTATACATGTCTGATCTGTGTGCTATCTCCTCATTATACATGTCTGGTCTGTATGCTCTCTCCTCATTATACATGTCTGATCTGTGTGCTCTCTCTTCATTATACATGTCTGATCTGTGTGCTCTTTCCTCACTATACATGACTGATCTGTGTGCTCTCTTCATTATACATGTCTGATCTGTGTGCTCTCTTCACTACGTTGGTCACTCTGCATTGAAAGGGGGCACGCTGGTAACTATGCATTGAAAGGGGGCACGCTGGTCACTGCATTGAAAGGGGTCACGCTGGTCACTGCATTGAAAGGGGTCACGCTGGTCACTGCATTGAAAGGGGACACGCTGGTTTCTGCATTGAAAGGGGGCACGCTGGTCTCTGCATTGAAAGGGGGAACGCTGGTCCCTGCATTGAAAGGGGGCACGCTGGTCACTGCATTGAAGGGAGCGCACTGTACCTTGATTACTGAAGGCCCCTTTCACACTTTTGTGACCTCAAAGTCACTGAATTTTTTACAGCATTTTTTGCCGCAAAGCAATGCCTATTACATTTTTTTGTTTGCGCCCCCCCCCCCCCCCCAAAAAAAATTTTGAGCACCAGCCGCCACTGATGTAAGGGAAACTCTCTCTATATAAACTCGCCTGTATGGTGACTAAAGGAGTTATATGGATATATTAGGCAGTGAGTATAGCATAAAAGAAAAAAATCTTTATTTCAGTGGTCAATAAAAAAGTCTAGAAGACTATATAGGAAATTCACAAACATTTAAAAAAAATATATGACATGAATTTACATAAGAACATGGGTACAGTGTCAAAAGAAGCAGATACCACATAAACGCATATACAGAGCAAGGAGTATATCTTTGTAAAGGACCTCGAACCCCTACACGTTTCAACTTGACAAAGTCTTCCTCAGAGGTTATGTTGGTCCAAAACTCCTTTGGAAGCATATGTACATACAGTCAAATTATAGGGTGGGAAAGGGCTGTGCTACCGAGTAATTGCGAGATGACAGGAACAGTTGAATTTAAGGGAGAGGGGGGAATAAGTAGAGATACCTCTATAAAAGAAGGAAGAAATGACCCCCTAAAAAGGGTGGGACTTTAAAGGTAACTGATAAGGATCTCTCTTGAGAAAAATAGAATTATTTAAAATATACAATTTATTGGAACAAGTGTGATTGTATAGGATCAATCAAAAATAGGATACAATCAAGATACAATACAATATAATTGCAGATGCATGGCAGAGTCCAACGCGTTTCGAAATTTTGTATAATACCAAAGTCTTCCTCAGGGAATCTGCATGTCTTCCTGGAAAGCATAATCATATGCCACAAATAAATCCAAGAAAGCAAAACAAAACAAAATATAACAGCATACATTTTGTATATCACATCATTCATATCAGAGTTTCTTGCATATGCGACAACATATTATTTCATCTTAGGGTAATATCACTTATTCGGTTAGTTGTAAAAATACCAGAATGACATTTCCAAGGAGGGGAATGGGGAGAAAAGGGAGAGGGGAGAGGGAAGGGGAAGAGAGGGGAAGGGGAACAGACAGAATATCACCTGGTAGGTGTTCACATACCCGCAGATATCTGGAGCCACTCATACTTTCCAAAGGGAGATGTATAGAGATCCCGCAGGGTAGGAGCTAGAGTCAGGTATTTGTATTACTTGTGTATCCTCTTAACCTGCAAATAACAGTGCAATGTCAAGGAGATTTGCTCCATAGGTAGTTTTCCTTATATCTATAATTTCAGATCACTTCACCTGTTGTGATGATCCAGGAGGGGAATAACTAGTATGTAGGGATGAGGGAAAGAAGTCCTCAAAATGAAGGAAAGGATTCCAATCACCTTTCCAATAGTGATCTTCAAATGGGGGTGCCTATTGGAGCTTAATTAATGGTGACCCCTAAAAGCGGATGGAGAAGCACAGAAAAGGAGGGTACTGAAGAGCAAAAAAGCTCAGAACATAAATTATCCACAATAGGATATGTAATAATTATTATAGTTTAGGGTGTCTTACCTCCGTGTTGGAGTGGGACATCCATAGTGCCTCAAATAACTTCAATAGATATAGAGTACGCCAGGATGTAGCCAGAAAATATATATATAAAAATATATATAGTATAGTATATTCCAAAACTTCAGATGAATATCGTTTGCCTGGAATGCATATATAGAGGAAATGATGCTTTCAAAAGTATGTTAAAGGGGAAAGGGCGTATATCCACTAAATAGTGAGTTGTTTCTATTTGGTTACCTTACCTCCGTATTAATATAGAATAATGCCCAAATCCGGACCAATTCCGAAGGTGCAATGTCCACTTGGGGATGCACTACTGTCCCATAATGGTTCAATATTAATATTCTGCTTTACCTAAAATATATAAAAAATTAAACTATATCCATCTGATCGCCTGTCCAAGATGTTATATTGGCAAGGAATGTCCCCAATAAAACATATATAAATACCGTTTGATGAAACAAATCGGCAAACCGTCAATGGCATTATCCTCCAACAGGGACAGTTAGAGGTCCCAGGGCTGATGATGCAGCTAGTGGAGCTCGCCCATTGATCTAAGGAAATATATATATATATATATATAAGGTAAAGTTCACCTTAGTTGAAGTGTAAAAAACATTCTAGCAGTCAAGGGTCCCCCGAAAGGGTACTTACTAAGCTGTAAGGAGGGTTAGAGGAACATCAATTCAGTCCTATCACGGAGAGATCACTCACCGGACTGACTCTTGGCGTTCCCTTAAGTATCAGAGCGAGGCCCGTGATTTTCCAATAAGTATCGCGAGATTTCATAAAAATGAAAAGGTCGGCCTTGAGTGATGTCGTCATTTCCGTCTATTTAGTCTCGCGGAAAATATCGCGAGTTTTTGGACGGTGACATCACATCCGGTTTGGGTGTATATTCCAGCACTTCACGGAGCGTGACCACGGTGACGGACTTCCGCCCTCACTTACCAAAGGGCGTGATTACAATATCCGCCCTTGGTTCTAATGGTCCGTAGGGTGTTAGAAAAAGAAGGAAAGGAATGAAACAATAAGACTGTGGGGCATTTTGGATAAGTCAGTTCCAACCATATGTGTAACAGAACTAAAAATAATAATAATGAAGGTTGTATGAAAAATCCAAAAAATATGCCGGTTTCCTATTATACAGGAAAATACTCAAGCCTGTTGGATACAGAAGGGGGGATCCTATCAGATATCGCCCCGGCACGGGTGGTGGCGTTTAACCCCCAAGGGATCGGGGGTTCAAGCATGGAAATCCCACAGTTGTTAAAGGAGATTTATCCAGCTATGCGACGCTTAATCTCTCCAAATGAAGGTGGGACATCCAAAGAAATTTTTTGGGGTCCCAAGGAGAGAGGTCTCACCCGTGCCGGGCTCCCAACCTGCAGGTCATCTCCACATAAGGAAGACATGAAAACATGCAATTGCATGGTTGTGGCTTCCAAACTGCTGGGATGTGGACCCACCAGATGAAGGGGGGGGGGGGAGGAGGGAAAGGGGGGGAAAAAAAAAAAAAGGGGGAGGGGAGGGAGGGTGAAGTGGTTGAAAAAGAAATGTAACATATAAGGACAATCACCTAATTGACTGTGTTTGAAGAAAAAGATGTTAGTCGCATAATGCAATCACATAGTTTGGGTTGGAAAAATATAATATATTAGTTATCTTCAAATAAATTATTGTAAAGAACCCACTTAGAGGTATACATTAGCCAAAATAGGGCTAAGTACAAACAGCATATATCCTCAGAATGCTTGAAATAGAGTACCTCCAGAGAGATAAAAAGTAGGAGGAAAGATAAAAAGGATATGGATATTAAATATTTTTATCTTTCCCCTCCCTCCCCCCCCTTTTTTCCATGTTGTCTGCTCTACATGCTTTAAATGTCCCCTCTGTTATTCTCAGAGTGACCTTTAGCGTCTCCTTCTCCTACTTTTTATCTCTCTTTTTTTTTTTTTTCCCCCATCCCCCTCCCCCCCTTTCCCTCCTCCCCCCCCCCCTTCATCTGGTGGGTCCACATCCCAGCAGTTTGGAAGCCACAACCATGCAATTGCATGTTTTCATGTCTTCCTTATGTGGAGATGACCTGCAGGTTGGGAGCCCGGCACGGGTGAGACCTCTCTCCTTGGGACCCCAAAAAATTTCTTTGGATGTCCCACCTTCATCTGGAGAGATTAAGCGTCGCATAGCTGGATAAATCTCCTTTAACAACTGTGGGATTTCCATGCTTGAACCCCCGATCCCTTGGGGGTTAAACGCCACCACCCGTGCCGGGGCGATATCTGATAGGATCCCCCCTTCTGTATCCAACAGACTTGAGTATTTTCCTGTATAATAGGAAACCGGCATATTTTTTGGATTTTTCATACAACCTTCATTATTATTATTTTTAGTTCTGTTACACATATGGTTGGAACTGACTTATCCAAAATGCCCCACAGTCTTATTGTTTCATTCCTTTCCTTCTTTTTCTAACACCCTATGGACCATTAGAACCAAGGGCGGATATTGTAATCACGCCCTTTGGTAAGTGAGTGCGGAAGTCCGTCACCGTGGTCACGCTCCGTGAAGTGCTGGAATATACACCCAAACCGGATGTGATGTCACCGTCCAAAAACTCGCGATATTTTCCGCGAGACTAAATAGACGGAAATGACGACATCACTCAAGGCCGACATTTTCATTTTTATGAAATCTCGCGATACTTATTTGAAAATCACGGGCCTCGCTCTGATACTTAAGGGAACGCCGAGAGTCAGTCCGGTGAGTGATCTCTCCGTGATAGGACTGAATTGATGTTCCTCTAACCCTCCTTACAGCTTAGTAAGTACCCTTTCGGGGGACCCTTGACTGCTAGAATGTTTTTTACACTTCAACTAAGGTGAACTTTACCTTATATATATATATATTTCCTTAGATCAATGGGCGAGCTCCACTAGCTGCATCATCAGCCCTGGGACCTCTAACTGTCCCTGTTGGAGGATAATGCCATTGACGGTTTGCCGATTTGTTTCATCAAACGGTATTTATATATGTTTTATTGGGGACATTCCTTGCCAATATAACATCTTGGACAGGCGATCAGATGGATATAGTTTAATTTTTTATATATTTTAGGTAAAGCAGAATATTAATATTGAACCATTATGGGACAGTAGTGCATCCCCAAGTGGACATTGCACCTTCGGAATTGGTCCGGATTTGGGCATTATTCTATATTAATACGGAGGTAAGGTAACCAAATAGAAACAACTCACTATTTAGTGGATATACGCCCTTTCCCCTTTAACATACTTTTGAAAGCATCATTTCCTCTATATATGCATTCCAGGCAAACGATATTCATCTGAAGTTTTGGAATATACTATACTATATATATTTTTATATATATATTTTCTGGCTACATCCTGGCGTACTCTATATCTATTGAAGTTATTTGAGGCACTATGGATGTCCCACTCCAACACGGAGGTAAGACACCCTAAACTATAATAATTATTACATATCCTATTGTGGATAATTTATGTTCTGAGCTTTTTTGCTCTTCAGTACCCTCCTTTTCTGTGCTTCTCCATCCGCTTTTAGGGGTCACCATTAATTAAGCTCCAATAGGCACCCCCATTTGAAGATCACTATTGGAAAGGTGATTGGAATCCTTTCCTTCATTTTGAGGACTTCTTTCCCTCATCCCTACATACTAGTTATTCCCCTCCTGGATCATCACAACAGGTGAAGTGATCTGAAATTATAGATATAAGGAAAACTACCTATGGAGCGAATCTCCTGTTATTTGCAGGTTAAGAGGATACACAAGTAATACAAATACCTGACTCTAGCTCCTACCCTGCGGGATCTCTATACATCTCCCTTTGGAAAGTATGAGTGGCTCCAGATATCTGCGGGTATGTGAACACCTACCAGGTGATATTCTGTCTGTTCCCCTTCCCCTCTCTTCCCCTTCCCTCTCCCCTCTCCCTTTTCTCCCCATTCCCCTCCTTGGAAATGTCATTCTGGTATTTTTACAACTAACCGAATAAGTGATATTACCCTAAGATGAAATAATATGTTGTCGCATATGCAAGAAACTCTGATATGAATGATGTGATATACAAAATGTATGCTGTTATATTTTGTTTTGTTTTGCTTTCTTGGATTTATTTGTGGCATATGATTATGCTTTCCAGGAAGACATGCAGATTCCCTGAGGAAGACTTTGGTATTATACAAAATTTCGAAACGCGTTGGACTCTGCCATGCATCTGCAATTATATTGTATTGTATCTTGATTGTATCCTATTTTTGATTGATCCTATACAATCACACTTGTTCCAATAAATTGTATATTTTAAATAATTCTATTTTTCTCAAGAGAGATCCTTATCAGTTAACTTTAAAGTCCCACCCTTTTTAGGGGGTCATTTCTTCCTTCTTTTATAAACTTATCAAGGGATTATGGTAACACAATATCTGAGAATCACCTACATACCTGTTTAAAGTAGAGATACCTCTTCTTTGTTAGACGGTATAAGAGGTTTTTTTTTTTTTTTAATTAATGTCTCTCACATGATTATAATGTATATTATTTCTGTATATGTACACATCCTTGATTTACCCTAAGGGTCCTTTCACACGGCCGCTCCGTATGTCCGCAAATCATCCTATTTTTTTGCGGATGATTTACGGACATAATGTAAGTCTATGGCATTGCGGATGTCAGCGGAATACCATCCGCTGACATCCGATTTTCTTCCTTTTAGTTCTGTTCCGTTTTTTGGAACGGAACAGAACCCTATTTTTCCTCCGTTCAAAAAACAGAAAGGAAGCAAAATTGGATGTCAGCGGTGTCATCCGCTGACATCCGCAATGCCATACATATACATTATGTCCGTATATCATCCGCAAACGGATGGGATGATATGCGGACATACGGAGCGGATGACACAAGTGTCATCCGCACCGTGAAAAAAAAAAAAAAAAGTCCCGCAGTGGAGCAAAAAACCGAAGTGGCCGTGTGAAAGGACCCTTAATAAAATTAATAATTGAAAAAAAAAAAAAATAAGTTATCGTACATCAATTTTCATTTAATTAGTACAGTTTTTGTCTGAAAAAAAACATAAAAGCAAGACTAGGCATAATTAGAAACGAAAGAACACATACAAAACAATTCCATACATGACATCACTTCTGAAGTTGAATTCTGTCATACGGGAATTTTCGTATGAAAGTAACCTCTTCACTTTTGATATGAGACTAGCATGCAACAAAAAACGAAAGAAATTCGTCCGATAATCTGATCGTGTGTACGAGGCTTAAGAGAGCGCTCCTAATCTCCGCTCATTTCCTGTATAGAAGACACCTGGGAGTCAGAAATCATATTGATTGATAGGAGATCAAATACTTTTTTCACTCATTAAAATGCAAATCAATTTAGAACATTTTTGAAATGCGTTTTTCTGAATATTTTTGTTGTTATTCTGTCTCTCACTTTAAAATAAGCCTACCATTATAATTATAGACTGATGATTTCTTTGTCAGTGGACAAACATACAAAATCAGCAGGGGATCAAAGACTTTTTTCTCTCAATGTATCTAAGGTATCTTCTGATGGAGTCCATGCTAGATCTGTTAACTCTCAGACAGAAGTGGCTAAGGGATATCCCAGATCTCGATGATGATGATTGCATGGTTATTTGGGACTACCCATTCAATCAACTTTTTTCCATCAGGGACAGACTGGTTCAATTCATAATCTTGCATAGAGATTACTTTACGCCTTATTGCCTCCACAAACCCAATCCTACATCTTCTCCAGCCTGTTGGAGATGTACTCACCAGATGAGGGATTTTATACATGTGTTCTGGGATTGCTCTGCTATTTCACAATACGGGGGGGGGGGTGGGGGGGGGGCATTTGTTGACTTTAATAATGCAGTGGCAGGCCAGGCACCTCCTTTACCCTTTCTCCTAAGATTTGTTTGCTGGGCCTGGTAGAAGAAATTGTCCCCACCACAGCAAAAAGGACCCTTTTAGGTCTACTTTTATTCTATGCCCAAATGGTAATTTCCTTGAACTGGAAGAATTCCTCTTCCCCTACTGTCCATTTTTGATAACTATTGGTGAGTTCCACTTTTCCTATGTACAAATAAACGTATGTTTACAGGGGCTGTTTTACAAAATTTGACAGAGTATGGGCAAAGTGGATGGGAAGCACTACTACTGCTTCAATGCCTGATTCACTTTGATGCTGTTCTATTGTATCCTGATGGCTAGTTACCTGATCTAGAGAATTACCCTACGTTGGCGAATGCTACATATATGTCTGGTTGTTTGAACTGTTAAAAGGACATGGTATAATGTACATCTGCCTCTTTCAGTACGAGCCACACACACTCACGCTGTACTTGTTAGGTTTATGTTTGGCACTTGGTACCTTTATTTTCTTTTTTATGATGCAGGTTGGTGCACCCCTGCATGGGCCACACCCCCTGAAAATGTGTTTTGTTTTTTGCTAAAATCAAAAATTTCAATAAAAATATGTCTAAAAAAATCTACAATTTTAATTGTGTTTCAGGGCCTTTTTGTTTTCTAATACAGTATCTAATAAGTGTTTCCCTTATCTGCAGGAAATCAAGGCAGTTTGTGTCTATCTAAAAGTGCATCTGAGAACCAGAGCAGGGATCTTCTAAGCAGCCCTGGATATCCAAACACCACATCTTCTGAACACCAAGCAACAAGCTCATCCACAGATACAAATACAGAACCTGCTAATGAACCAAGATATGGGGTAGCCAGCCTAATAAAATATTATGAAGCACAAAAATTGTCAACATGACCAGATAAAAAATGGAATCTTAAATATTCCTGCACAGACACAACAAAGACACTCATTGTGCCCTTCATGCTTTCACATCAACAAAAGCCTTTGTGAAAAGGGATGAACAAATCTGCCTGGGTTTGATCTTCTGGCAAATTTGAAATGTTGTGAACTTGCACCTAGCCGCAAATCCCACTAAAGTTTATGGGGGGGGGATCAGTTTTTGGAGCTAAAAAGCAAGCTGTTGTCAAAAATGGACTCAGAAGCCATATTCTGCTATGGGGGCCAGGTACCAATGCAAAAAATAATATGTGTATATATATATATATATATATATATATATATATATATAATGGGGAAAGGTTCCTTTTCATATGACTTCAAAGTTGACATGGCAAATAAACAAAATCTTAATCCCTTTACTACCATACATATGGTGGCAGTGGCAGGATGTATCAGGATGTCAACAGGCTCGCTCACAAGCAGCCACAGCTTGTTTGCATGTTGTAGAGCTGGCTTCTGGCTCCACAATAGAAGAAAAGTCATTTTAGGAAAATTTGGAGATGTTATTATGTTTGTGTGCACTAAAATTATTTTGAGAGTAATGTTTAATGAACATAGAGATCTGATAAGCAATTAATGTGTTAACACGAGACATAATCATTTTATTCTATGGGTGCTCTACTTTCAGAATTTACATCATGTTTTGGATTTTAAGTGCATTTAAAAAAAAAAAAAATGTGCAACTGGTGGATAATAAGACAGAATTGGCTGAAATGTACTAGAGATACAGAGTACAGACAGGTGTCTTACCACATAAATTAAACCGTACCTTAACCTTGACAATGATCTTTTCTTATTTGCTCCCTTTAAATCTGCTAATTATACCATCTAAATCTAAAGCATTGTAATTACATCTGTATATCAGAATGGTCCTGTGTTAAATCAAGGAGACCTCCCAGTGCCTATTATTAGAGTTGATCGAACCCGAACTGTATAGTTCGTACCGGATTTTGGGGTGTCCGGGACACGGACCCGAACCCGGACATTTTCAAAAAAGTCTGGGTTCGGGTCCGTTATTCGGTGATTTTTTCCCGCTTTCTGAAGGGCTGCACAGCAGACAATCAGCAAGCGTTTTACTTCTTGCCCTAAGAAGCCATCACAGCCATGCCTACTAATGGCATGGCTGTGATTGGTTGAGTGCAGCATGTGACCCAGCCTCTTATAAGCTGCAGCAACATCCAGCCGCACGTCACTCTGCTGCTGTGAGCATAGGGAAAGGATGGTGGTGCGCGATTAGGGACAAAATAGGGCACATATGAGAACAACCTGTGCTACTTTAATCCACAAGATACAGCAAATAGAGAGGGAGGGAGGGAGCTTCAGCAATCCGACATTTCTGTACCCAGCCACTGCAGGGGAAACCTGTTTTTTTGTAATCCATTTGTTACTTACGTGGTGCTCGGCGGCCATATTAGCCACTGCAGTGTACTGCATGTGTGCCAGCCAGGCAGGGACATCAGCCTAATTCTATTTTGTAGCTCAGTGAAGGAAAAAAATACTTTTTTTTTCTGGCTGCTCAAGTCCCCTATATTGCCTTTTGTATGTTTAAGGGGTGACATAGTCCATTTCTCTAGCCTGGGATCTGTGGTGCCACAGAGCATTTGTGTATACAATTCACTAATCCGTATATTCCATTTCAGCAATCAAATAGTACATATAGTTATACTATGTATAGTTAACCTCCCTGGCGGTATGATTATGTCAGGAATTATGTACCAAAAGCGGTGCAATATTTTGCATGGAAATTTGGCGTTATGTATTGAAGGCCTACAATTCTTAGTAATTACTGACTTAAACCTGACCAAAACAAGACTCTAGTAGACATCCCAGATGTGATAAATTTGAAACACAAACACATGAATTATAATCTAATCAATAATATAATTGTATTCAATAATGCAATGAAAAATAATGAAATTTGTCAAACAAAGAAATTCAATACACATCCTGAGTGTGAAACAGTTTGAAGCATGGAACTAGACAAAGTCCGACATTGCAATCAGGACAATAGTACCTTGTTTCCTTTCGGACTTTTTTTCCATTGCTATCCATCTTGGAACAGCAAACGAGGCACATCCTGGTAGGCGCTAACTTTCTTGCGGTTGGCGGTACAAAGTCTACAAAATGACGGCCTGTCAGGCGTTCTGGATTGCCAACGTCAACAGCGCGTTGTCCGGGTCTGTTAGCAGATACTGACGGGTGGTTGACGAAAATCTGCTCAGCCACCTTCCAGATTAAGTCCGAATGAACAAGAGGTATGTTAGTGTTTGCTTTAAAAAGGATATAGGCGTTCCAAAGGCATTGTTCAAGGAGATGCCTGAAAATCTTTTTGTAGTACTTTTTTTGTTGCTTCCGCATCGCCGGGTAAAATGTCATTGCCTGATCAGCTCGGTCGACACCTCCCATTGTGTGATTATAGTCGATCACGACTTGCGGCTTCAGCACATCTGTTCCGTGTTTTGTGCGGACCCTGGCAGTGGAGGTGCTGTGCACGGTGCTCATGAGACACACGTCCTTTTTGTCTCGCCACCGCATTGCCATCATTTTACCCTTTTGAAAGGCAACCATCTCTCCTTTTTTTAGCTTTTTCCTGCTAAACATTGATGGCATGTCACACCGGTTTGGCCTAACAGTACCATACCCATCTGTTTTGTTTAGGAGCAAAACCTCATAAAGTTCCGGAGAGGTGTAAAAATTGTCCGTTGTCACGCAATATCCCTGGTTCAGCAGTGGGTCCAGCAGTGAAAGGACAGAGGATGTGGCCATCCCATAGCCGCTGTACTTGGGATTGAACTTGGTACCTTTCCCGGTGTAAATGATATCATTGCATATATATCCTGTGGATGATTCACAGAGCATATAAAATTTGATGCCGAACCGCGCTCTTTTGGATGCAATAAATTGTATCCAGCTCAGGCGTCCCTTGTAGGCCATCAGACTTTCGTCCACACTGACATCCCTGTCGGGCACATAGGTCCGCTGGAAGTTGGTGACAATCATTTGGCACACCTCCCAGATTTTTTTGAGTTTGGGCGCAGGATGCGTGGCCTCATCAAACTCTTCGTTGTTGGCGAAGTGTACATTTTTCATGATCAGTGAAAAACGATATTCGGACATCACTGTGCCAAAAAATGGAGTGGCCATACCATTTCTGGAGCGGTTTCCCCACCACCCCCTGAAGGATGATGAGTCCCAGAAACTTCCAGATGTCCTCTTTACTGACCGGTTCCCATTTTCTG
Organism: Pelophylax lessonae; assembly: GCF_965119305.1. Lineage (NCBI taxonomy): Eukaryota > Metazoa > Chordata > Amphibia > Anura > Ranidae > Pelophylax > Pelophylax lessonae. The sequence continues at coordinate 40,770,794 of NC_138773.1, forward strand.
GATCTGGAAAATCTGGCACGCAGCGTAGCAGATTGCTGCTCATGGTAGCGATTGGTTTCTGTGACGATTTTTAGAATTACCTCCTCAGTAAGAAATAATTTCAGGTATGCCAGAGGGTTGTCACTCTCCACATCAACCTTCATCCCAGGAGATCCAGTGAATCGGAATCTCGGGGGGCGCTGCCTGGTCCGCATCGCTGTTTAGAGGGCACCAAGTGCGCACATCGCTCAGGTCAGGTGCGGGATCATCGGCGTTGTCACTTTCTGGATCAGTGTCGGTGTCAGAGTCAGATGACAAATCTCCCCACGGCTCACTTTTTTGATGCCTTTTTCAAATGATTTTATTTCTCAGAAATGACAATGGCAAGGGGTACTGAAAGGGCACTGTGTCTTTTACCAAAGTGATACAGTGTAATCCTCTCAGATTACACTGTATCACCTCCTTTTTATATGTTTGTGTTTGGTGCAACTTTGAATTACCCTCCCTAGTTCCGCTCCCATGCAGCATTGCTGCTGCAGGGAACAGAACCAGGAAGTCCTCATACCGACGGACGAGCGGCGGGGATCTCGGCTGGCGGTCACAGCAATGAGAGATCATCGCTGGATCGCCAGGAGAAGGTAAGACACACCGCTGCTCGCTCTGCACAGCTCTGCACATTCACCCCGAGCGTGACTCTGGGATACCGATAACAGCAGGAAAAATCCACCCCGAGTCACGCTCGGGGATACCACTAGGCAGGTTAATTGAACAAGCTGAAGTTAGAAGCTGATGGTCTACCATGCCCAGCTTGCCTTAGATTCTGAGTGCACCAGTTTTAGTAAATCTCCCCCAAAGAGTTAATTGTGCAAGTTGTTCTGCTCACTTCTAATTTACATGACCATGGTCTCCGTCTGCTCGTGAAGGAATTAACGAGTTTTGTTCACAATGGTGTCCCCAATCAGGTGTGTTAAGCCTCGCCCACAACTGGTTGAAACTATGGACAAGCTTTGAGTTCGGGTTGACCATGAGTTGGGCCTCAATCTGGCTTGTTTGCAGTTTGGTGAAAAGGTGAACTAAATAGTCATATTTGGCCAGTTTACCAAATCTGGCTATTGCACTTATATTCTAGATATAAGTGTAGTGTTTTTGTTTTGTCACCAGCTGTTTTGGGAACTCAGGTGGTTATATCTCCTGCCAGAGAAGGTCATCCGGCGCCCAGGGCAAGGATGCCAAACTGCACCCCACCTTCCCTTAGGGTTAGGGTCAAGGCACCCCCTCCATCCCTGTAATAAACCATTGCGCCCAGGGCAACCAACCCTCCTGCCCACCCCCTTGTCCCGGCCCTGTCTTCTTCCATAGTACCCAGCAATTTTCCCATAACTGACATTACTTACTGGTGTAAGGGTGGGGCATGGATGTAAAGGGCATCAAAAACATGTGCCACTTGTCAGTGTCAGGAGCCCTCTCAGCTATTATAGAGCCCCCAACTCCCAGCACACACCCAACTAGAGCCATTGGCAGGCAGAGGACAGAGTATCATGGAACAGAAAAAAGGGTTACAATGGGACATTATCAGGCCATGATAGTCAACATACATTATTGCATTATACATGATTTACCTTACTAATTTGGCCTCATGTACACTTGACAATTTAAACGTAGTCATTGGGGGCATCTGGTGTTTTTTTGTTTTTATTTTCGTGCCTCTATACACCCCTGCATGCTAGCCTATGTGTCCAGAGGAGTTTAAAAAAAAATAAAAAAATTAATCCCACTGCCAGTACGTTCACGAGTAGTGATGTCTTGGCAGAAAAAAATGTTGCAAACGCTTCCAAACGCACGTTAACGCTACTAATAAATTATTATTCTGCCCAGTGTAATACCCAATCGCTTGATGCGCCTCGAATTTACAAGCATTTTTTCTGCCAAAACGCTGCTGCCGGGAGGAAAGGAGTCTAGAAGAGTTGGCAAAACTTCCAGTGTGGATGAGGCCCTATTGTTCCTACCAAACACCTCTTGGTAGGCCATCCTGCCGTGTCCTCACTAAAAGTCCTGGTTTCTTCTACAAGGAACAGTGATTTCCTACCCTGGAGACTGGTCACTGTACAGTGCTTGTTATCCCCTTGGGGACCGGTCCCCTCGCTGCCCCTGTGTATGTTTGCTGACGCTGATCAAGTTGAAAGGGCTCCGTTGCTGAAAGTTTTACCACCTCCAACAGGAAGTGTCCACGTCAAGCCGGCAGTGATGTGGACACCTGTAAGAAGGAGTTGCCAGATGTAAATGGAAGAGGAGAAAGACGGATCATGTGACCATGGCTTAATGTGACACTAAATTATTTAAAAAAAAAAGAATCCATACATATCCACTACCTAATAGTCCTGTAACCTATTTTTTATTAAATTGTATCCTACTGTGTTTTTCTGCCTCCTTGGGATGTCTTCTGTGAGGTCCCCAACCTCTTTTTGACCTTCACTTTAATTTGTATGCATGTATATTAGTTGCAGTCAAGTGCACTGCTCCATGCACACTAAAAATCCCATAGTCCATGGTCCATAGTCCATCTCAGGAGATAGCAAGGGAGGGTGGCTACATTCCTACTTTCAAAGAGTTTATTAAAGATTTTTACGAAAAACAATACCAGTTCCGACAACAAGGAACTGGACAATAAAACATTAGCCAAAAACAAACATCAAAGATTCTGGCCCATAAAGACTAAAAAATGTTTAAAAGCAGGCGATAAAAAAAATGGCTGACTGAGGTATCAGAACGAGGCTTACACCATAGTGACTACACCTCTGGCAGGCAGTTTATTACAAACACTTAAAGGTTTCTAGTCCCTGGAGCAGTCCCATATCCAGAAGAACAGAAATGGAAATGGAAAAAGGAAAAAGTAGAAAGAGAAAGAAAGGAGAAGGACGAAGAGGTTCAGAGTAAAAAGAAAAAGGAGAAAAGGTAAGAAGGTATGGTCCATCATGGAGTCGGAGCGAGTGATGAGTTCCCCCATTCTGGGAGGAGGAACAGGTTAAACTCTCCGGAGGTTGGCTACATTCCTACATACAGTGGGACCATAGTGAACGGACGTAGCCACCCTTTACCAGGAAATCAGCTCACAGCAGCTAAAAAAAAAAAAAGGAATTTAGAGATTTGGAGGAGGCTGAAAGGGTTAAGAATTCAGTGTGGAATAGAACATATGTTTTTGTCTAGGGGATTGGAGAACTGAGATATATTTACCTATTCCTCCGATCCTCTCTGCACAAGACTGGCCCCTGTGGTTCCTTCTACCCCTCCCCCCGCACGGTTTAACAGTCTTATGTGGTGGATTGTTCCGGATATCATTATACCCATAGACCTGCTCTGGACATAAGGATGTAAAGAACAGGCCACCGCTGGATCGTGGTGGAGCGCTGTTTGCCAGTGGAGTGGAAGATCGGGTGAGTATACAGCTTTCTCTTCTCCCCTGGACAAAATGAGAATTTTAGACTTGCAGTGCGGTCACAGCCCACCTGCAAGGGAAAATGTTTTTTTTTTCTTTGCCAGGAATTGGGCTTTAAAGGATGAGCTCAGTTTTAGAGCCTAACCCTAGTTCAGTTTTTCAGAAGGATCTAACTGGAAACTCCGTGTTAGTCTATGGCAGGGGCGGATCCAGAGTCTAGTCTCGGGAGGGGCACTGCCAGAAAAAAAGGTGTTGCTTACAGAACTGTTTTTAACGTATTATACGGTCCTAACCTTGTGAGCGGGCGGCACAGCGGGGGGCTCATTCTTAGGTAAGTATTTCATAACGAGCCAGTATGCGATGCATACTAGCTCATTATATGTTTCTCTTTCAGGTTACAGAAAAAAAAAAAAAACGTTCATGGGTTTACAACCTCTTTAATGTTAAAGCGGAGTTCCACCCATACGAGATGAACTGACTGACTGACTGAATCCCCTTTAAAAATGCTTTTACCAATGCAAACTATTTTTTTTTTTTTTTGTAAGGAAATACCGTTTTTCTTGTTTATTCATCCGCACTTCCGGCCAGGTCCTGCTGTCTATAGGTGATTATGTCACTCGGCGATTCCCAAGGGCTCCTGGGATAGCGGCTTCATGTATCCCAGCAGCCCTTGCGAATCGCCTAGTGACAAAATCTCGTGTTATTTCCAGACCGGCACCAGTGGTTCTCAAGGATGTATTGCATTCAGTCCGCGCTCCGCCCCCGCCTCCTCTCAGTGAGCTCTACGGCATGTAATGCTTTCAGTCCGCGCTCACTGAGAGGAGGCGGGGCAGATCGCGGACTGAATGCAATACATCCCTGAGAACAGCTGGTGCCGGTGTTCCATGAGAATTACCTACCCCGTGAGAAAAACCTACCCTCGTCACTTCCAGCCAGGAACAGCTGAGCAGCGCAGCAGTGCGCATGCTCACAGCCCCGGATACGTAATGGGACAGCTGAGGAGCTGACTAGTGCGCATGCGCACTAGTATGAAATGATCAGGGTGTGCCGTGAAAAAAACCTACCAACGCGGTGGTTACATTAAAACAGCTGTGCTGCAATATGAGTCATCTCCGCTCCTGTCCCTGTCACTTCCCTGATCTCGGCTAGTAAATATAAAAGCGGCTCTCGGCTCCGTGATTTATATTTTCATACACCCGCCGCCACTTTTATATTTACTAGCCGAGATCAGGGAAGTGACAGGGACAGGAGTGGAGATGACTCATATTGCAGCACAGCTGTTTTAATGTAACCGCTTGCGTTACACACACTGCCGTGCACCGGAAGTGACGAGGGTAGGTTTTTCTCACGGGGTAGGCAAGTCTCACGGAACACTGGTCTGGAAATAACACGAGATTTCGTCACTAGGCGATTTGCAAGGGCTGCTGGGATACATGACTCCGCTATCCCAGGAGCCCTTGCGAATCGCCGAGTGACGTAATCACCTATAGGCAGCAGGACCTGGCTGGAAGTGCGGATGAATAAACAAGAAAAACAGTATTTCCTTACAAAAAAAAATAGTTTGCATTGGTAAAAACATTTTTAAAGGGGATTCAGTCAGTCAGTCAGTTCATCTCATATGGGTGGAACTCCGCTTTAACATTAATGGCAAAGGGCAGCCTGGGCACTTTTTTTTTTTTTAAATACATCCATTAAATTTAACTTACTTACTACTAGTCACTGTCACAGATCACTGTCACTGACTGCTCAGATTCTTCTCCTTCGGTGCTGCTGGCTGCCTGGCTACTTGTAGTAAAGCTGCTGGAGCCTGGAGGGAGGAGGTGGGTGGAGCCAGCACTAAGCGCGCGAGGAAGGACTCAGAGACTCCGCTGTGGATGCTGGGGCATCGCTCTCCTCCACTCCTTAGAAGGCGAGGTGATGACGTCACTGGTTGCTTAGTTGCTAGACGCCAATCGGCGATTGGCATAGCAGCAACCAGTGCACTCACTGCGGGGGGGGGGGGCTGCGGGCGCGGCTGCTGTATAGGCTAGCGGCGCGGCGGCGGGACTACATCACTACAAGAGAAGCTTTCAGCTCCGCCGCGCTGCTGGCCTGCTCGCTGCTGAGGACTGGAGAGTTACACTGTGCCGTGTGTAATATTTTTCTCGGGGGGGGGGGGGGCAATTGACCCGATGCCCCCCCCCCCTGGATCCGCCACTGGTCTATGGGCAGGTAGGTGTAGATAGACTTGTCTCTGAATCTGTCTAGGTCTAGAAAATAATATGATAAAGAACTGCATCTTTTTCTGTTTTTTTTTTTTTAACTAAATGTAACAGATACAAAACGGGATGTACATCTGTTTACATTCGCCTCCCATCTTTCTGCATGCTGAAGAAATTGAGGGGGGCCCCCTGTTGGTAGGTACACGTTTTGTGGGTTTGAGACCAAACTTCTTCAGGTTCTGTGAAACAGCATTATTAGAAAAAAACAAACAATAAATCATCTAAAAATGTTTTTACAATAAATACTCAATTGGATACAATTCTTTTGAATACATTGGATAATAGGACCAGACAATTAGAGACCACCACTTCATTTAGCCACCCTGTGCAAGAAGAGCCAAAACCACAAAGAGGGAAAGAGAAAAAAGTAATAATAAAATAGAAAAATATAATTTATTTGATTCTTGCCATACATACCGAATGGGGGGTCTGTGCGGGAAAACCTCAGACCAAACAGGAATAAAAATAATAACCATTCATTATCAACTTCCACAAAACTAAGAGGGGTATATGCAAATGCCAGGAGCCTAGCTAATAAAATGGATGAGTTGGAAATGTTAGTACATGAGGAGGACATAGACCTTGTGGGAACAACGGAAACTTGGTTCGACCCCTCACATGACTGGCTGGCCAATATCCAAGGGTATTCGGTGTACTGGAAGGACAGGGTAGGAAAAAGAGAGGGAGGGTTAATATCTCTATGTCAAGAATAATGTAAGGGTGATAGAGAGGAGTGATATTATGGAAGGGATGAGTATGGAGTTAGAATCCGTGTGAGTAGAACTCCATAGGGAAGAAGTAAAGGGAAAAGTAATTGTGGGGGTTTTCTATAGGCCACCCAATCAAAGGGAGGAGGCAGAGCTGGAATGTATATCACAGTTGGGTAGAGTGGCAAAACTGGGATCAGTCATCATATTGGGGGACTTCAATTATCCCGACATTGACTGGGAAGAGGGGACTACACACTCACAAAAGGCCCGTCTACTCATGGAAACCTTACAGGACAACTACATGTCTCAGTTGGTGGATTCTCCTACTAGGGAAAATGCAGTGCTGGATCAATTGATCACTAATGACCCAGACCTAATCTCGGAGGTAGGAGTCCAGGACAACCTGGGCTCTAGCGATCACAGAATGATCACATTTAGCGTAAATAACAATGTAACAAGGCAAGTGGAGAACATAAGAACCCTAAACTTCAGATGGGCAAACTTTCCCAAATTGTGCTCAATGATGGAAAGGGTAAACTGGGACCAAACCCTGGGAACACTGACCACGGAGGAAAAATGGGAATGCTTTAGGAACATATTAAACAAATGCATCTCGCAGTGCATTCCTATGGGAAATAAATTTAGAAGAGACAAAGCCAAACCTGGCTGGCTAAAACGTAATGTTAAAAAACTTATTAGGGGGAAAAAAATGGCCTTCAAGAGAAATAAATCAGAGGGCACAGTATCGGCTTCCGAGCAATACAAGGAGGCAAATAAGAAAAGCAAATACGAAATCAAAATGGCTAAAATCAACTTTGAGAGACAAAAAGTGGAGGATAGTAAACAGAAACTAAAGGAATTCTTTAAATATACCAACAGCAAAAAAACTAGGGCAGAGCATATTGCACACATAATTAACGATGATGGAAGATGGTTACAGAGGACACTGAAAAAGCAACCATGCTGAACGCTTTTTTCTCGTCAGTCTTTACACAGGAAAAGGAGGGGTACACTGACCACGACTGTATGGTTAGCAGTAATTCACAGGACTTGCCGCTATGGCTAACAGAGGGTGAAATCAGGGAAAGGCTGGATAAAATGAACACAAATAAATCACCAGGCCTGGATGGCGTACATCCGAGAGTACTCAAAGAACTTAGTAAGACTATATCTAGACCACTGTTCCTGATCTTTGCTGACAGTATTATGACAGGAAATGTACCAGGGGATTGGAGGAAAGCTAACGTGATACCGATATTAAAAAAAGGGCAGAGGCATGTCCCGGGAAATTATAGGCCTGTCAGTCTGACATCGATAGTATGTAAACTTCTGGAGGGGATGATAAGGGACTATATCGTAGAGTTTGCTAAAGACAACAACATCAACAGCAGTAGCCAGCACGGGTTTACAAATGGGTGTTCTTGTCAAACCAATCTCTTAACATTCTACAAGGAGGTGAGCTGTGAGCTAGATAGGGGGAGACCAGTGGATGTGGTGTACCTGGATTTCGCTAAGGCGTTTGATACAGTTCCCCACAAGCGCTTAATTTATAAAATAAGGCAGGCATCGACCGCAAGGTTTGCTCTTGGATACAGAACTGGCTAACAGGGTGTGTCCAAAGGGTGGTAATAAATAACGCATACTCAGACTGGTCTGGGGTGGTAAGTGGGGTCCCCCAAGGCTCTGTCCTGGGACCAACCCTGTTCAATTTATTCATAAAAAGCATTGAGGACGGGATCAGTAGTTCTATATCAGTTTTTGCAGATGACACAAAATTGGGCAGGGCAATAACTGCACGGCATGAAGCAGATATCCTACAGAATGACCTGGACAAAATAACAGAGTGGGCAACGACATGGCAAATGAGATTTAATGTAGAGAAGTGTAAGGTTTTGCACTTGGCGACTAAAAACATAAACGCACAATACACTTTAGGGGGGGAAACTTTGCGGGAATCAAAAATGGAGAAAGATCTGGGAGTCTTGGTAGAGGATAAACTAAGCAATAGCATGCAATGTCAAGTGGCAACTGCCAAAGCCAGCAGAATATTAGCATGCATAAAGAAGGGGATGTATTACAGAGATAAAACTATAATCCTACCACTTTATAAAACTCTGTTCCGACCGCATCTGAAGTATTCTGTCCAGTTCTGGTCGCCAGTCTTCAGGAGGGATGTGTTGGAGCTGGAGAAAGTCCAGAGAAGGGGAACTAAACTAATTAGGGGATTGGAGGACCTTAATTATGAAGAGCGTCTGCAATCGCTTGATTTATTCTCCCTGGAGAAGAGACGCCTGAGAGGGGACATGATAGCAATTTATAAATACCTCAATGGTGATCTCCGCATAGAAAAAAAGCTATTCAGTCGAAAGGATTGCATGAGGACTCGAGGGCATACAATGCGATTAGAGGAGAAGCGCTTTAACCTCAGGCAACGCAGGGGATTCTTTACTGTTAGGGCTACAGGATTGTGGAATTCTCTACCACAAGAGGTGGTTTCTGCGGGAAGTATGGTTACTTTCAAAAGACTCTTGGACGTACATCTCATTGATCAGAACATTCAGGGGTATGAGAGATGATTACGGTCACACACACCTACACAGGTTGAACTGGATGGACTATTGTCTTTATTCAACCTCAACTACTATGTAACTATGTAACTATGAAAAACCCAGTGATATAGCAGATAAATATGTAGGAAAACAAATGCTCTGTCCTACGAATTCAGAATGAATGAAAAAGGATGAGCCAATACCACTCCAAACCCTGGGGCTCATGTGTCCAGGTTTCAGTGCGCCTAAAACCCGGACACATTCAGACAATGCTGTGGCTCCCCAAGTAACCAAGATAGTCACATAAAAATCTGTTGCCATCCAGAATCTGTGGGCGGCTGACTAGGGGACGGGCACTGAGGTCAGCAAGAGCAATTTTGCCACACGCGCTACACCCACTGCATTACTACCATCCTTGGGTCACCCAAGGGTGTCCCAAGTCTTATATAATACTATAGTGAACGCTACGAGAAAAAGTGTTCAGGTTTGGCTTGAAAAAAAAGTGGCAAACCTAGTGGGCATGCAACACTGTACCCATATGACATTTTTATCATTTCTATTTACACAAATAGAGCTTTCTTTTGGTGGTATTTAGTTTAATTTAATTACTGCTGCTTTTTTTGCAAAATAAACAAAAAAAGATGGGAACATTTTGAAAAACGACGAGTTATTCTTTTGCAAAAAAATTATCTTTCTAAATAAATTTAGTTCAAAATGTATTCTGCTATATTTCTTTGGTGAAAATAACCCAAATCAGTGTATATTATTAAGTCGGTAGGAATGTTATAGAGTCCACAAACTATGGTATACACCAGGGGTCCTCAATCTATGGCCCTCCAGTTGTTCAAGAACTACAATTCCCATAATGCCTAGTCATGTCTGTGAATATCAAAGTTTTGCAATGCCTCATGGGATGTGTATTTTCACAACAGCTGGAGGGCCGTAGTTTGAGGATCCCTGGTATACACTGTATTATATATATATATATATATACTGTATATATATATATATATATATATATACAGTATATATGAAAATTAATCAATCCTGATGTACTGACGGGTTATCTCAATACTGGAGGCCTGAAAATAACAGGAAAGTACAAATACCAAAATGACCTTTTTGGAAAGCACACAGTCCAAGGAATTTAATAAGGGGCATGGCGAGTTTTCTGAAGTTGTAATTTTGTGTCTTTGCGTCATTGCTCAACTTCCGGTTTCTGTCTGTGAAACACGGGGCGTCCCGGACTTCCTGGATTGTTCACACAGGCGATTGAACGTCTTTTTACATGTAAATGCATTACTGGATTTAAATAAAATATATTTTATGTGGATTTATACTATGGAGATTGTCTCTTCTACATTCTATTGAGCCACCTATGGGAAATATCGGTGCCATTTGGATACGAAATGGAGAACATAAGGAACTGAGGAGGTGCTCATAAGGCAGATATACAAAGTGGGATACCCCTGCAGAAGGGGACTGATATCTGGTGAGTGTAACATGAGAGAAAACACTGGGATTTTACCACATGATGTGGGTGCAATCTGGGTTTAACAATGCAGCTGCTTGTGGGGTTTTTTACCAAAAGTACTACAAAGAGCAGCAAGACCACGGGAAGAGTGGAACCAAAGGACAATAACACACCTTTTTGAACTGTATTTTCTATTAGAGGTCACTTTATGCACAAGTTGATATTTGCACAAGGAACTGCGGCCGGCAGGTGCATCGGAGGACAATTATTCAATAAACAAATTAATACATACTACACTATATGAAGCCTTTTGTCCCTATATATGCAGTATGTGTATCAGCGCAAAACCTACACAAAAGCGGCTGAACACTAAAGGTCAAAATACCTAAGGCCTCGCACCTACAGGGGCCTCGCGGCCAGTGGCGGAGCGACACCATTTAGAAGGGCGCAGTCAGGGAAATCTCCCAAGTAAAAGATTGTTTTAAATCCTCGGATATAAAAGTTGCAGCAGTGTCCTGCAGTCCCTTCACTGCAGGTGCCCGGTTTCTGTTGTCCGCTGACACTTACCCTGCCTTCTCTGCCTGGGGATTGGCCGTCTGATCATGTAATCCTAAAATGTGGAGGAATCGGTGGGCGTGTACCTGCATCAGTAGTTAGTGACTGCCCGGTCAGCTCACTCTGCTATCATCGGTTGTTGCTCTGGAAGGAGAGCTCTGCCCTGGCCCAGGAACATATAGGTAACCAGGCCCCCGACTTGTCACTCTGCAGGCTGGTCATAGATTTGTGGTGTCTACTATGCAAAGGGGGTGAGTAGCCCCAGGGAAGTTGGAAGAGTCTTAGAATGGTTGGTGGAAGAGGAGGAGAAGAAGAAGGCCCTGGGTGGCTGGGGGAGGAGAGGGTGGCTGGAAGAGAAGGAGAGGGTTCCTGGGTGGCTAGGGGAAAAGGAGAGGGTCCCTGGGTGACTAAGGGAAAATGAGAGGGTCCCTGGGTGGCTAGGGGAAAAGGAGAGGGTTCCTGGGTGGCTAGGGGAAAAGGAGAGGGCCCCTGGGTGGCTATGGGAAAAGGAGAGTGCCCCTGGGTGGCTAGGGGAAAAGGAGAGGGCCCCTGGGTGGCTAGGGGAAGAGGAGATGGCCCCTGAGTGACTGAAGGATAAGGAGAGGGCCTCTGGGTGGCTGAGGGAGGAGGAGAGGGCCCATGGGTGGCTGAGGGAGGAGGAGAGGGCCCCTGGGTGGCTGGGGGAGAATGAGATGGCCCCTGGGTGGCTGGGGGAGAAGGAGAGGGCCCTTGGGTGGCTGGGGGAGAAGGAGAGGGCCCCTGGGTGGCTGGGGGAGAAGGACAGGGCCCCTGGGTGGCTGGAGAAGGAGAGGGCCCCTGGGTGGCTGGAGAAGAAGGAGAGGGCCCCTGGGTGGCTGAAGGAGAGGGACCCTGGGTGGCTGGAGGAGGAGAAGGAGAGGGACCCTGGGTGGGTGGGTGGCTGGAGGAGGAGAAATAGAGGGACCCTGGGTGGCTGGAGGAGAAGAAGGAGAGGGCCCCTGGGTGGCTGGAGGAGAAGAAGGAGAGGGCTCCTGAGTGGCTGGAGGAGAAGGAGAGGGCCCCTGGGTGGCTGGAGGAAAAGGAGAGGGGCCCCTGGGTAGCTGGAGGAAAAGGAGAGGGCACCTGGGTGGCTGGGGGAGAAGGAGAGGGCCCCTGGGTGGCTGGGGGAGGAGGAGAGGCCTCCTGTGACGCCAGAGTCAGTTGCCAGGGAAGAGAGTGGAGCTGAGCCAGTCCTGCATATCTGACATCAAAGCCAAACATGGTGGAGCTGGAGCCCTTTGCCCTACATAATGACAGCACCCGAGGTGGAAGGTGAGGGGTAGCGGGGCTGTGACATTATATAGCATATGGACTCCGTACATTATTGGTAGTTTTGGTTGGAGTTGTCCTTAAGATGTTTAACTCTCCACAGAGGGCACTACAAGTCCAAGCATAGCAGGCTTCCATTCCTCAGGGAGGAATGGCAGTGCACTATACTGGAATTTACAGTGCCCTCTGTGGGGACTCAGGTATGGCAGCCTTCTGCAGTGGGAATTGTCGTGCCCTAGACTGTGGCGGACTGAGGAAGGAAAGTGTAAGGGGGTCTCTGGAAACTCTGATGCAAGGGGGAGCTTTGGTGACCACAGAGTTCCCTTTTACACCAGAGTCCCCAGCTTTCCCCCTCAAATCAGGGTTCCCAGAACTCTCCTTACACCAGAGTCTCCAGCATTCCCCCTTAAATCGGGGTTCCCAGAACTCTCCTTACTTCAGAGTCCCCAACATTCCTCCTAAATCAGGGTTCCCAGAACTCCTCTTACATCAGAGTCTTCAAAGTTCCCTCTTACAGTGTAAGGGGGAAACTCTGGAGACTCTGATGTAAAGGGGGCTCTGTGAAATTTGATTTAAGAGGGGGACTCTAATGTAAAGAGGAATTCTGTGGACTCTGATGTAAGGAGGAGATGCTGGGGGGAATCTGATTTAAAGGAGAACTCTTATGTAAGGGGAGACACTGAACTCTGATGGAAGGAAGGACTCAGGGAATCATGACCTATAGGGAAATGCTGGGGACTGTGATGTAAGAGCATATATATACATACATACCCGGTGTTTAATGATCTTTGATTAAAGAAGAATTGGTTAGAGAAAATTCTAGAAACTGTGAATTCATAGTACAAAGGTTAAGGCTCTTAAAATATGCAATTTATGCAGTTAATTTTTATCGCTTTAATTATTTTTCCCATTATGGGCGTGAGTGGGGCCTCATGTCCAAGTTTTGCCTTAGGCCTCACAAAGCCTAGAGCCGCCTCTGCCAGTCTCTAATTAACTAAAATTCGGAAAAATCCAGATGAAAGTCCATGCAAAAGCCTGTGATTGAAGGGTGCTCAAAGACACAGATCTTCTAATATGTATGGATGTGATCCACTGTGAAGGAACTTCACTATATAAATTGGCCTCTCGCCTCAAATCAAGACCCCTGAATTAACAGAAGGGTCAATAACGCTTTTCTTTGCTCAATATGATGGATTACTGGACATCTGGAAAATCCGTCATGCATCCGATTCCTCAAATCCAAATTGGCAAACAACCAGTACCGTCTCGTCAGGTCAGTATGTTCAAGGATATACCACAAAGGAATCGGAGCAGAACATAGCGCTTACCCGTAAAACACAGTTTTATTAAAAAGTGAAAAGCCTCAGTGCGAGATGTGTACAGCTCTATTCTGATTTCCGAAAGACAGCACATGGCGTCACAGCTCCTCCCTTCCCTCCGCACGCGTTACGTCCCAAGGGGAGCGACTTCATCAGCTGAATATGGAAGAGGAGACGACATCCGTATTATAAGAGCAGAAGTGCACAGTGATTGGCAGACGATCCGAGTCAGAGTATCCATAACAATGGAGACGCACTGGCCTCTCAAAACCCCGGAAGCAGTGGCGGCTGTTGTATACAGGGCGCAGGGGCGCCGCCCCCCCCCCCCCTCTTCCATGCGTCCAGCCCCCTAATCTGCATGCAGGGTGTCGGGCGCATGGAGCTTAATGTTTTTTTGTTTTTTTTTTTAATCACCTGATTAGAGCCAGAGGCTCTAATAGGGTGATGCAAAGGGTGTTCCCTGGGGCGCAGAGCAGTGCGCCTAGAGCCCACCCATTGTGTGACAATAGCAAAAGAAAATTCGCTATTGTCACACCGATCCTCCTCCTGGCCAATCAGGAAGCCGGTCTAATACCGGCTTCCTGATTGGCCACATGGCAAACCCTATGCCATTGGCAGAGGAGGAGGCGGGAGCAGGAGGACCAGAGAAGACACGCCGCCGGAGCGAGAAGAAGCCGCCCTACGGGAGTCCGGGACTGAAGACAAGAGAAGCCGTCGCCCGGGCGGGCTGTTCCAGGGCTCCAGGTAAGTGCACTGCTCTCGGGGGGGGGGGGCGGTACGCACGCTGAACTCTGCATTGATGGGGGCACGGCACAATGTTCATTGTATTGAAGGGGGCATGTACGCTGAACTCTGCATTAAAGGGGGCATGTACGCTGTTCATTGCATTGAAGGGGGCACGCATGCTGAACTCTGCATTGAAGGGGGCATGTATGCTGTTCATTGCATTGAAGGGGGCACGCACGCTGAACTCTGCATTGAAGGGGGCATGTACGCTGTTCATTGCATTGAAGGGGGCACGCACGCTGAACTCTGCATTGAAGGGGGCATGTACGCTGTTCATTGCATTGAAGGGGGCATGCACGCTGAACTCTGCATTGAAGGGGGCATGTATGCTGTTCATTGCATTGAAGGGGGCATGCACGCTGAACTCTGCATTGAAGGAGGCACGCACGCTGATCTCTGCATTGAAGGGGGCATGTACGCTGTTCATTGCATTGAATGGGGCACGCACGCTGACCTCTGCATTGAAGGGGGCATGTACGATGTTCATTGCATTGAAGGGGCCATGTACGCTGTTCATTGCATTGAAGGGGGCACGCACGCTGAACTCTGCATTGAAGGGGGCATGTACGCTGGTCTCTGCATTGAAAGGGGGCATGCACGCTGGTCACTGCATCAAAAGGGGGCATGTACGCTGGTCTCTGCATTGAAGGGGGCATGTACGCTGGTCACTGCATTGAAGGGGGCATGTACGCTGGTCTCTGCATTGAAGGGGGCATGTACGCTGGTCACTGCATTGAAGGGGGCATGTACGCTGGTCTCTGCATTGATGGGGGCATGTACACTGGTCACTGCATTGAAGGGGGCACGCTGGTCACTGTTTTGAAGGGGTCACGCTGGTCACTGTTTTGAAGGGGGCACACTGGTCACTGTGCATTGAAAGGGGGCACGCTGGTCACTGTGCATTGAAAGGGGGCACGCTGGTCACTGTGCATTGAAAGGGGCACGCTGGTCACTGTGCATTGAAAGGGGGCACGCTGGTCTCTCTGCATTGAAAGGGGGCACGCTGGTCTCTCTGCATTGAAAGGGGGCACACTATACCTTAATTACTGAAGGCCCCTTTCACACTTTTGTGACCTCAAAGTCACACAATTTATTACAGCGTTTTTTGCCGCAAAGCAATGCCTATTACATTTTTCTGTTTGCGCCCCCCCCCCCCCAAAAAATTTTGAGCACCAGCCGCCACTGCCCAGAAGTAGGGGAGGAAATAATATTCTCAACAAGAGCTGGATCTCTATATGATTGTTACCACTAGGGGAAAAAAATAATATAATCTACTGGGAAAAAGTTACTCTTAATGTAGACCCTAGTGCAATGAATAATTCTAATAACAATCATGAGCATAAAAATATAATACATTTTTAAAAAAAACTAGATATAAAATCTATAATGGTTATAGGAAAAAACACTATGTATAAGGGAGGTAACCATTCGTCCCTATATGCTGCTCGTTCTGAGTTAGAGACGACAGGATCTCCCCCCTACTGAATCCAAAGATTACTCTAACACCACCAGAGGATTTTACTTCATGCTTTTACCTTACAGCAGTAAGGTAAGGGTGTAGAGCACCCAGAAGTGTTACCCTTTGGTGCTGGGATTTATACAACTCACCTCCTCAACAACATTGAGTGTACAGTATCATTGTTTACAAGCATAGGTGTCCACAGAACTTTTTTTTTTGGGGGGGGGGGGGGGATGGCATAATTTTAAGGTCACCCATGCTCTGCCCCTTTTTTCCCCCATAGATCCCCCCTTTAGAGAAGGCCAGTGTCCCCACAGATCCCTCTTTATGGCACTTTTCCACTGCAAGTACCGGCTCGTACCGGCTCGGCTCTACTCGGCCCTGCTTGGACCAGTTTGCTTTTCCACTGCTGGTACCGCATGGTACGGTGTTGGAACGGTTCGGTACGGTATAGGTTTGCTTTTCCACTAAAGTAGTACTAAAGTTAAGTGGATGGGATAACAACGGGGTAGGTGGGATTCTCTGACCAATCAGTGGCTAGTAGT
This sequence comes from Pelophylax lessonae, assembly GCF_965119305.1. NCBI lineage: Eukaryota > Metazoa > Chordata > Amphibia > Anura > Ranidae > Pelophylax > Pelophylax lessonae. The sequence continues at coordinate 40,787,151 of NC_138773.1, forward strand.
GACTGCATGCAAAGGATTGTGGGATATGGTACCAGTTTGGTACCTGTTGGAACCACAATCGAGTAGGTACTGTTTTTTCAGAGCAGTACCGTACCGTACCGTTCGGTTCCATGCAGTGGAAAAGCAAACCTATACCGTACCGTACCGAACCGTTCCGACACTATACCATGCGGTACCAGCAGTGGAAAAGCACAAAAGCGTGGAAAAGCGACATTATAGTCTTACCTTTTCACCTATATTCCCCGCGCTACCAGGTTTTCCTGCACCACTAGGTACTCCAGGCACTCCCTGCAAAGAATATATATATATTTAGCCAATAGGACCCCATTTGGAGCAGGCCAGGATCCCCATAGATGCCCTTTAGGGCAGGCCGGGGTCCCCATAGATCCCCCTCTTTAGAGCAGTCCAGGCCAGGGTCCCCCATAGATCCCCTTTAGAGCAGGCCAGGCCAGGGTCCACCATAGATCCTCTTTAGAGCAGGATCCCCATAGATCCCCTTTAGAGCAGGTCAAGCCAGGGTCCCCATTAATCCCCCTTAAGGGCAGACATGGCCAGGGTCCCCCATAAATCCCCTTTAGAGCAGGCCAGGCCAGGCCAGGTTCCCCCATAGATCCCCTTTAGAGCAGGGTCCCCATAGATTCCCCTCTTACAGCAGGCCAGGAAATTTCTAGGGGGCCCACCCTCAATGGTTGGAATTCATCAAATCATTCACCTTGCTTGATTTTTATGGAAAGAGTTTATTGACTCACTCCACACTACTAGACTAAATTGTTCATGTTTATTGTCCCACTATCACAGCGTTTATCACCTTTGTCACTTGAATTTTTGACGGTGCACATATTTTTTGGATTTGTTGTTTTTTTGTACCCACTCTTGTGATACTTGATATTTTCTTCACCTATAATTAATTTATTGAGTAATGATCATTACACTGGCACATTTTCACTTATGTTTATGATTTATATCAGTGTTTCATCACTTTATATTTGATTAGCGCAGCTCCACAATTTATTTATATTGTATTGCTTTTTTCAGCTTAGTTTCAGCTGCCATCTGGCCTTGACATCTTTCTAGGGGTCACTCTAGGGAATTTTACAATTACACATTAAACACAGTGACACGTATAGATGTTTATTTTTAGAGTGTGGTGACATACCTTCCCCTTTTGAATACGGTGACACATGTATAGTATTTATTCAACTATGTAGTCCTATAGGTTGTATGTAGCCTATCTTCCATTTTGCATATTCAGAGGACACTCAGGTGGTTAGTCTTGGTGGGGGCAGAAGCCACATTCACATTTACTTGAGATCCATAGCGCGGAAATATATATCATTTTTATACATAATCCAGTATCCGCAATATAAAGGCTGTCGAGCTTGAGAGGCACCAAAAACCCAAATCACCACATATACAGTATCTCTTTGTTACTACTTCCCCATTAAGCCAACACTAACTGGGACACACTAGAGTACGCCATATCTTGAATGTGTCAACCTATGAACTTTTCCAAACCTTTAACTACTTCCCGCAAACCGATGTAGCAGTACGTCGGCTGCAAGAATTGGTTGTACTGGGTGATGCCTGCAGCTAGAGGCATCATCCTGGTACTATTTTGTAGAGCCAGCGGTTGGCTTTCAGGCGGTAATGGCAGATGTGGCTTGGGAACCACTCAATCATTACCCCAGTGAGCGGGAGGGGACACCCCCCCCTCCCGCCGCCTTCTGCGGCTCTGCCCGGGTCTCCCGTCCCACCGGGAGACCCGAGAAACCAGCCGGCACATCTGCCGGCTGGTTGGAGTCCCAATGAAAGCCAGATGTGGCTTTGATCGGGTCTCCGATGATGTAACCCAGAAGCGGCGTACATGACATCATGTCCAGGTTACTCGGCGGCTAAAGGCGCCAAATTTAAAAAGTGACAGTATTCAAAAATGAAGTTTTTGGCATTTGAATACATGGAAGTGCAGTGGAGGGGTTTGGGGTCTTTTAGACCCCTGATCCCTCCATAAAGAGTACCTGTCACTGCCTATTGCTGTCACAAGGGAGGTTTACATTGCTTGTGACAGCAATAAAAGTGATCAGATTTTTTCTTAAAAAAACCTGTGCTAAAAGTAAAAAAATAAATACAATAATTTGGAAAAAAAAGTAAAAAATTGTAAGTGCCCCCGTCGCCGTGAGCTCGCGCACGAAAGAAAACGTATACGGAAGTATGCAAATTAAATCGCTGCTCAAACCACACATGTGAGGTATCGCCACGATCGCCAGAGCAAGAGCAATAATTAAAAAAAAAAAAGAGCTACTCTGTAACTTCAAATTATTAACCGTTAAAATTTTTAAAAGCATTGCCTATGGAGATTTTTATTGACCGTAGTTTGTCGCCATTCCGCGGGTATGCGCAATTTTAAACCGTAACATTTTAGTTATTTATTTATTATGTGCCTTTTTCTTTTGGCTTCCATGTGTTTTGGTATATGAGGGATTCATATTTCCTCCTCCCCATTTCCTGGGAACCTGGAACAACATCTATGGTCTTCCTAAGGAGGAATCTTGGAGCATGTCTGTAAAGCCTGTTTGATTTGTATGTCACACGACATCACAGATCCACATCATCTGGTGAGCGCCCATTTTTACTTGTTCCATCTGGTGACGGGATCTGATTTTCTTTCCCTGCTCTTGAGCTGGATCTTTTCCTGAGCTGGATCATTCCTTCACTTGTTGGGACTTTACATTTTTTAATTTATGATATATAGGACTTTATTGACGTCACAATCAGTTGTTTATTTTATATGTCACACATCACATTTTATGGACCTTAGTTCATCATGTATTTAATTATGCTTTCTATTATGTGATTTATGATAATGTATTCTCTGTGAATGTGGTTATTCACTTATTACGTTTAGCGCTGCACTTATTATGTACCTATTGCTTTCACAACCTGTATTTTCAGTTTGGTGCTGGTGGCTTTTTTCACATGGTTAGCGCAACATTACATTTTTCCTTTTTTCCATTATTTAACCCCTTACGCAGACCTGTATCCCTGTCTCCCCTATCATGAGGCCCTGCGCTTATTTATTTATTTATTTTTTTTGCTTCAGGCCTGTCTTATATTGTGTACAACTATCATGTGATCTGCTGTGATTGGCCACAGGGTCACATGGTACTGGCAGTGAGCCAGTGTTCTATCAGAATACCGCTACCCATCAGAAAATGCAACGGAAGTGACGTTGCGATCGGAATTGCTTACTGAGCATGCTCTATACGTTCCAACATGGCCGCTTTGCGTTCCAATAGGTTTCCTAATGTGACAGAATATAAAGGCGGCAGCGGACATCTTCTTACACCCAGCCAGGTCTTCAATTTTACACGTATTTTAGCAGTAAACTCACCTTATATACTAAAATAGACGATTTCACCGCGACCGAGTGAAATAGTGTATTTCACTATATAAGGCGAGTTTGGCGCTCAGCAGTGCGGGGTGTACCAAGATGGCTGTGGCCACCTTCTACCTGCAGATTTGTTGCTGTATATCAGAGGCGTAACTAGGACCTTCAGGGCCCCGATGCAAGAAACCATAAAGGGCCCCCCCGGACCCCTGGCTGGGGCCCTTCCCTTCAAGCCTGAGGCTCTTCCCACTGATCCTGGGGCCCTTTACTCTTGTTGTGGGACCCTTTATTATGGTCCCCCAGCGGGACCCTTTCACAAGTTTTGCAGTGGGCCCCCTTCCTGCCATCTTGAGGCCTCCCCCCGGTGGTGGAATGCTGGGGCCCGGTCTCAGTGTTTTTTTTTTTTTTTTTTTCACAATATTAAACTTTATTTAGAAAATTAAAAAAGGCATACATAGTGCAATACAATGAAATAAAGTGCTACATGCACTCGACAAAAAATCTCTTTCAGTAACAGATGTTAATGAACATTATACAACAGCAAATGCGGAGTATGAATTCCGATATAGGATACAAACAAATCTTTATGTATAAATTATTGAAGGAGACAATTGCCATATCCTCATTTGCTTTTTAACTTAGAATCACTTTATGCAATTGTTGTTCCCCATAGTTACCGTTTTTCAAAAGTACATCATAGATGGTCCTGAGTATTGGTCCATCTAAAAGAGTATAGAAGTATAGAAAAGTAAAGTATAGTATGGAAGAAAGAGAAAAAAAAAAGGAGGGGGGGTGAGGGGAGGGAGGGATGGAGGAGAGATACCCTGATAATTTAACAGAACGTGGCTTTCATTCTCAACTCTATATTCAGTTTTTCTTGAGGTCTAAGTTTCACGGTATCTTTCACGGTATCACCTGTGATACCGTGAAAGTTCGCCAGGGGTACCATTGTTTATGAAACAAATCATTCCTTTCATTTTTAATGGCAAGCGTCTCTTCCATTTCGTGGATATAGCCTACTTTAATAAGCCAGTCATTGAGTGTGGGTATGTTTTTCGAATTCCAGGATAGGGGAATCAAGGATTTGGCTGCATTTAAGAGGTGTCGTGTCAGTGACTTTTTATATCTCTTGTATGGGTATGGATTAATGTGTAATAGGCAGCAGGCTGCATCCAGTGTCAACCTTGTCTCCGTGATGTGTTTCACCCATTTCTGGATGTCCTTCCAGAATTTCTGTAGTGCTGCACAGTCCCACCACAAATGAATAAAAGTGCCACGTTCTAGACCACATCTCCAACAAACATCTGAAGTATGTTTGGACCATTGATGTAAATTAATTGGGGTGTGGTACCACTGCGTCCTAATCTTATAGGAGGTCTCTTGTAATTTAGTGCTCAATGAGCATTTATGCGAAAAATAACATGCCTTCTCCCATTGGTTTGAGGTAAAGGAGCATCCCAATTCTTTTTCCCACAACTCTTTATGTGGATCTTTGAAATCAGGAGGGGTAGCAATTAGTCTTTTATAAGATTGAGATGTAGCCCCTTCAACTCGATCACCTTGAATGCAAAGCTCCTCAAAATCAGTCAGTGGCCTGCATGCTGCATTATTGAGCTTCTTACGAGTGATATAATCACATATTTGCATGTATGTCCAGAAATTTAGGGGCACATTTGCAGAGCATTCTTGTTTTAATTTGTGGAAGGGTTTAAGTTTTGTATCATGGAGACAATGTTTAATCCTGAGAGGCCCGGTCTTGTTTTCTTGTTGTGTAGTTAGGGAATGGTTTTTAATGCCAGGTTGAAAGTCAGGGGTATTCAGTAAAGGCATGATTGGACTTGGACTTGGCGATACATTATGTTTAGTCGCAATGTTCTGAAAAACTTTTAAAGTGTTTGCTATTAGGGGATGTTTTTTAATTTCTAATGGTATATTGCAGAAGTTTGTCCAGAGAAGATGATGTGGAGGGGTAGTGCTCCACCCTAATTCCATGCCCACCCAGTCCTTACTTCCCGCATGGCAGTGCCAATCCAGAATTCTTGTCAGATGTGTGGCTTGATAGTATTTTTGGAAATCTGGAAGGCCAATCCCCCCGGATAGTTTTGGTAGTTGTAAGAATTTTAGTTTAATCCGGGGCTTTTTGTTGGCCCAGACAAACGTTCTTTGAAGGTTGGCAAGTTTACGGAAATAAAAGGCCGGGATCTGGACCGGGAGGGCATGAAAAATGTAGAGGAGCCTAGGCAATACAGTCATTTTAATTATCGAGGCTCTACCGAACCATGAAAAGGTTTTTATGTTCCATCTCTTAAGATCGTTAGCAATTTGCTTCATGAGGGGGTTAAGATTTTTTTCAACAAGGTTTTCTAGATTAGGGGTTAGTTTGATGCCTAGATATTTTAGGGCGTGCGTTTCCCATTTATAAGGGCAGTTATCCCTCGTGAGTTTTAGCGAATCAGGAGAAAGAGTCAGATTTAGTGCCTCAGATTTACTGTGATTTATTTTGAAATTGGATAAAAATCTATAGAGTTTGAATTGATTGTTTTAAGTTGGGAATGGATATATGTGGTTGGGAGATAAAAAATAAGAGGTCATCTGCATAAGCTGACAATTTAAACTCCCTTGTTTCTCTATGGAAGCCATGAATGTCTGGGGTCAGATTAATGGTTCTGATAAGTGGTTCTAATGTAAGTATAAACAGGAGGGGAGAAAGTGGGCAGCCCTGTCTAGTGCCATTTTGTAGTGAGAATGGGGTAGACAGCGCATTGTTAACTTTTACCCTGGCCGTTGGTTTAGAGTATAGCATTTGGATCCACTGAAGCATGTTGGTTCCCAATCCAATATGTTTACAGGTATGCAACAGGAAGTCCAGGCTACCCTATCGAAGGCTTTTTCTGCATCTGTTGAGAGCAGAAGTCCCTCAACAGAGGATCCTTTAATGCTGTGAATCAGATTCAATGCCTTGGTTATACTGTCTTTTGCCTCTCTGCCTTGCATGAATCCCACTTGTTCAGGGCCTATGATGTGATGAAGAAGTGGACCTAATCTTTTTGCTACTATCTTAGTCAGTATCTTTAGATCAATGTTCAGCAGGGATATGGGTCTATAGCTTGCACATTGGGCAGGATCCCTATCTGGTTTTGGGATTACAGATATATGTGCTCTGAGAAAATCTTTAGATGGGGTCTGATTTCGGAGAATAGAGTTCAGTGCGTTAGTGAGGTACGGGGCAAGTGTGTCAGCATATAGTTTGAAATATTGGGAGCTAAACCCATCTGGGCCAGGACTTTTACTGGTTTTTAAATCTTTAATGGCAGCTAGGGTTTCAGTTAGGGAAATCTCACATTCCAAGGCTGTTACCGCAGATTTTGGCAATGAAGGTAAGCCGCTGTTATTAAGGTAGTCTATTATCAATTATTCCCGAGTGTCCTCTAATCCCTCTGGTTTGTTTTGCGGTGGTATGTGGTATAGCTTAGAGTAGAAGTGGCCAAAGCTATCAGCCATTTTGTGTGGATCTCGTATTAGTTCGCCATGCTGTCCCTTAATGTAATGTATATTATTATCAAATTGTGCTTCATTTAAAGCTTTCGCTAGCAATTTGCCTCCTTTGTCCCCGTGTTCATAATAAATAGATCTCTTAAGAAATAAGGATCTTTTCATTTTGGCTTGTAGGATATCATTAAGGGATTTTCTTTGTTGAAGGAGTTCCTGTTCAACCTCTTTAGATGCACTGAGTTTGTGTTTAATTTCCAAAGATGAGATTTTATCTACCAAATCAGTTATCAATTTTTCCCTTTCCTTCTTCTGACAAGCACCATGTCTGATTAGTTCTCCTCTAATGACGCTTTTGTGCGCTTCCCACAACAGTAATGGGGAAACGTCTTCCGAGGAGTTGTCTTTAAAATAATTATTTATTGATTCCTGAATTTTGGCTGAAATGTCTTTTTAAACCAGTAAGGAGGAGTTCAGCCTCCAGGTGAACTCTCCTTTGTGATAGGAATCCATGTGCAAGGCTATAGACACTGGTGCATGATCAGAAAAAGAGATTATTCCTATTTCAGCTTTAGTTAATTTAGGGATGTCTCTTTGGGAAATAAAGATATGGTCTATACGTGTGTAACGCTTGTGCGGCGCCGAGTAAAAGGTATAATCCTTCACAGAGGGAGTGTTCTCCATGTGTCAACTAATGTCAGGGATCTAAGTTGCTCTTTAATTCTCTTAAGAATCCTGTATGAGATGCACGTTTTCCCAGAGGAGGTGTCTTGTAGTGGGTCTAAGGGGACATTAAAATCTCCTCCTAATACTATACAACCCTGCGCAAATTTCTTTAATTCCTCTGTTATCAAAGTGCAAAATGATATATGCGACTTGTTAGGAAAATAAACGTTCGCTAACGTTATGGGATTTCCATTCAGATTGCCCTTCAGGAAGAGATATCTTCCATCAGGGTCCACAAGTTGTGCAGTCAGGACAAACTTGCAGTTCTTATGAAAAAGTGTTGTGACCCCTTTAGTCTTGGCTTGGGGATTTGTGCCGTGGTATGCTACAGGAAAAAATTTGTTCTTCAGTACGGGAATATGCGAACTTTTAAAATGCGTTTCCTGTAAAAATATTATTTGTGCCTTAGTTTTTTTAAGGTCTTATAAAAGTCGATTTCTCTTTTCCGGAAGATTAAGTCCATTCACATTATGTGAAATGAGAAATGGAGACTTGCCCATGCGTGAATATGCCATCTTTTTTGTCTTTCAACAAAGTTTTTACTGTGGGTGGGTTGGGGATGAGGGGAGGAAGGGTAAATACGGGAGGAAAGGGAAAAGATGAAGAGGAAAGGAAGCAGAAGGAAAGTAGGAGAAAGAAGGAATAGTTTTAGAAAAAAGAAAAGACTATGTAGTTACTGTCGATCGTCACGGAAAGAACTCCCCGGGACGACAACAAAGGTAGTTAGGATGTGTGGGCGGCCACCACACCTACAGTAAGGTGAAGGACCGCTCAATCCTATGTGGGGTAAAGTGATTGACCCGTGCAGAGATGTTTATGTATAAGAAAAAATTTGATAGGTTAACAAACCATAAAAGGGAACTCCGGTAGAAGGTCCCCACCTCGGTCATAAAACGTATGACAAACGTGTTGGTGGCGGTATTATAAGAAATAACATCAAATTTAGTACAGCAAATGATTACGACTCAAAATTAATTCGTCCCAGCAATATGCATAGGACATGGGGCAGAACAAAACCATATAACAGTATAACTATGTGATATTCCAATCACAATGAAGCAATTAACCAATTAGATCCCTGAGATTTTACTCTTAAACAGGAGACTTATCAAGTATTTATCTCTCCTTTTCTTCCTTCATGTTACTATCTACTCTTTTAGCCTCTTAGTCATACATCACTAGAGAAGGATATCACTATCAGTGTACCTTGCCCTTTCTGATAAGCCCACAACATATCTTCACTCACATCTCCTTCTGCGATACAACACTTATGAAAATCCTCTATTGAGTATATGATTTATAATCTATACTGGGAAAGATATCCCAAAGGGTGAGACCAACAACTAAACCTGAGGTGTGCAGGTAAGTGCTGGGGTACAAAGAAAAAAAGAGAGAGGAAGAAAAAAAGAAAAAAAGTAAGGAAAGGGAGAGAAAAAGATGGGAGGAAGGAAGCAGGGGAAAGGAGAGGGATGGGAAAAGCAAGGTAGGGAAAGTAAAAGAAAAAGAACTGGGAAGGGGAACTGGAAGGGACAAGAATGGGGAAAGGTGAGACAGAGAACTGTAAGATAAAGGAGAATAGGAAGAGAAATGGGAGGGCTGGTGGGACTTTTAAGGTACCAGATAATTCAAAATAATAAAGACATAATTAAAAACTAGAAAAGTTTATTGACATAACATCTTTAAAACCAAAGACCAACAGTGTGACATGGATACAACATATATATATATTTTGACATATACAAATACAAAAAAAACAAATACATAAAACATAAGGCTGTAAATGAATGATAAGGATGAATGCGTCCAATGATGAACATCAGACCAGTCCCGACATGTTTCACGGGCAACAATGCTCCGTTTCTTCAGGGGAATGAGAATATATCAATATATCAATCTATAATGCCTGTATGATACAACAACAGTAAACATAGGTTATTGGATCAAATGCATATATGTATAACGACAAATATAAGTTGCATGCCACCATAAAGTATCGAGATGCATCCGAGACCACCACCAAGGACAGACCCACTCGTGGACCAGTTGGATAGAAGTGCTCCCCAAGAAAAACGTCTCACCCGCGGATGTGGAGGGGCATATGAAGCAGGATAAAGATATAGGCTGAAAAAACCTTCACCATCAAAGAAAAATGGAAGAAAGTAAAGGGAAACTATATATTCGGCTAGTATATGTACCTCATTTGATGTGTATGATAGACCCGTTTGTATAGTCAGGATAAAACAGGGTTAAAAACCGGAGGGCTCAAGTTTGGCGGCCATGTTGGAACCAACACGCAGGGCAATGAACTGTTAAAGTGAAAAATGCAAAAAACGTGTGCCTATGATTAGGAGTCTGTAGAGTGACTCTCCAATAAGTAAATGGAAAAAAGAGGGGGCAAAGAGAGACAAAAGAGCAAAAAAAGGAGGGGCTTTACCTGCAAAGTAATAGATGGATAAGTGGGCCCTTTCAAGTACGGGTTGGTAACTCGGAGTCCGAAATGGAGTCCAGGTACTGGGTTTATGTGCTGTTGTCGCTGGGTCAAGAAAAGCCAGCCATTAAGCAGTTCTTTAAAAACATTGTCGAAGAGATAAAAAGATTCAAAAATTAATGAATCGTTCTGTCACCAAGTGACAAAAAACAATGTGCTACACAATTCTTACCCGCGTGGGACCGCCATATCAACCAACGCCGACTCCTGACTGAATGAGGCATCGAGTCCCGCTTGATATGGCCCTCAACCCGACGCCACGCTGCGCATGACGTCATACGCAACGTGGGCGGGTCAGGTCCTCAACTGTGCGCGCCTCCGGGGAGGCGCGTGCGCAGTGTCGCTCTTAATGGGCCACAACAGGCAGCCCAGAACGGCCACAACAGCGCCGAACGAAAGAAGACTTCCGGCCAGCGGTGTGTGAGAGGACCACACATCCGCTGAGACGTCTGGGGAGCGCACCACCCAGTGGTCGGAGGGGAAATGACGGAGGTGGACAAGGCTCAGATGCAAATCAACAACTCAAAAGGGGCCGTAGCATGCACAAAAACATTTCACCAATTATAAAGGCAAGAAAAAAGTATAACAAAAAACACCAATTTAGCGAGTATATAGAAAATGGAATTCCAATCACAACAGTAAACTGCGGTTGTAAAAAAGACCAGTAGGGAACATAGAGATCCATCGTGGTTTCTACATATTGAAACCCCTATTCTGGAATACAAGAATTTCCAATATAGGGGAAACAAGAATCCATAAACAAATAAGAAGTATCATAATTCTAAATGCTACAGCACTAAAGGATATAAAATCTCGGAGAGACACCAAAGAAAAAACATTTTTTTATAATATAAAGAAGAGCACAGCAGCGGTATTTCCAAATAATTGGAATAGCTGACTGACTTACCATTTGCCAGAATCGCAGTCGGGATGTCGCAGGAAGTAGATGGTCCGGGAACATGCTGTGGGCAAAGTGGGGGCATGGATGCCCAAAGGTCACATGGATCGGGCTCAAGGGTATTTTCAAAAGGGGGGAAGGGGGGCTTTTTTAACCCAAAAATGGCTTATAAGTCAGGACCTCATTTATCCAGGGAGGTGTAGTAGCCTCTAAGGATTCTATCCAAAAGGATTCTCTTTGTAGGATTCGTTTGTCCCAATTTCCCCCGCGGGGGTCCTGGGGAATCACTTCCAAAGCAAAAAACGAAACCATGGAATTATCATACTTGTGGCGAAAAGCTATATGGCGTGTGACGCTCGTTTGTATGGTACCTCCCTCAGAGTGATAGATGTGGTCATCTATACGTTTGCTGAATTTCCTGATGGTCTTGCCGACATAAAATGCCCCACAGCGACAACTCATAAGGTATATAACCCCCTGAGTGTCACAGTCGGCGTAATGTCTAGATTGAAGCCATTTCCCATTGGGTAGGCGGATACCTGTTCCAACTTTTACCCAAGGGCATTTATCACAGGAACCACACCGATATGTACCTTTTGGGGAACCTGCACTGGTAGAATGTTTGATATAATGACTTTTAGTCAGGCAGTCCCTAAGGGACATTGATCGCCTGAATACCAGGCTCGGTCTGGCACTCAGATATTTGTGGAGGGTAAGGTCTTGGGTAAGGATCGGCCAGTGACGTTTCAGGATATTTCGCAAAACGTCTTCATGTGCAGAGTACGTGGTGATAAATCTAACACTTTTATCATCTTTTTTTGAGGTGGTTTTGTATAACAATTCGGCTCTCGAATAGGTATTGGCTCTATTATAAGCCTTCCTGAGAAGCGTCTTGGAATATCCTCTGGCAAGGAGTCGCTCACGAAGGAGGCCAGCTTGGACACGAAACTTGGCCTCAGCGGAACAGTTCCTACGGAGCCTTAGATATTGGGCATACGGGATACTTGCGATCAAGGGGGCGGGATGGGCACTTGCTGCGCTAAGAATGGTGTTACCCGCACTGGGTTTGCGGTAAAGATCAGTGTCAATGAGGCCATCCGGGGAGAGGCTGATGTTCAGGTCAAGGAACGAGATAAGATGCCTATCAAATGTGTGAGTAAATTTGAGGTTTAGATTATTGTTGTCAATAGCTTTCAAAAAAAGTAAAAGTTCATCAACTGTACCTGTCCAGATGATCAATAGATCATCAATGAACCTGTACCAGATTAAAATGTAAGGCATCCATTGTTCCATTCCTTCATCAGAGAAGATCAGTCTCTCCCAGGCGCCCAGATATAAGTTGGCATAGGAGGGAGCGCAGCAAGTGCCCATAGCTACCCCCTGGACCTGCAAGTAAGTTTGTTCCAAAAAGGTGAAGTAATTTCTCGTGAGAATAAATCTTAGCAATCGAAGGACAAAGTCCATCAAAGGCCAAGTCTTGTAGTCCTGTTCTTTGAGGAAAGATTCGGCCATCCGGATGCCCTGGTCGTGCGGGATACTGGAGTATAATGCTTCAATATCGATGGCTACAAGCAGGGCATCCGGAGGGACCTGAATCTCCTCAAGGTGTTTCAAAAGATCGGTAGTATCCCTGATGTAAGAAGGGAGTGCAAGAACATGGGGAAGTAAGAAAGAGTCCACAAATTTGCTGGCGTGCTCCGTGAGCGACCCGTTGCCAGAGACAATAGGCCTACCGGGCGGGTGCACAAGACTTTTGTGCACCTTGGGTAAGGTATAAAAGGTGGGGGTTTTTGGATGTTTGTTAGACAGAAAATTATAGGTGTCCCTGTCTATGAGGCCCTGGGAAAAGGCCTCAAAACACAGGGACCTATATTCACATATGAAGTCCTTAATGCAATCAGACTCAATGGGAAGATACCATTCGCGATTGCACAAGACTTCTAAACACATTGTTTCGTACTGGGGGGGAGACATGACAACTATGTTGCCCCCTTTGTCTGATTGTTTTATAAGGATGTCTTTATTTTTTTGGAGTGAGGTTAGAGCTAAAGCCTGGTCTTTAGTAAGATTTCTAGGAATGATGGGCAAAGAAGTAATTTTTAAATCTCTGGACACCCGTTGAACGAACGTCCAAATGTTGGCATTGTTGGATAAATCTGGAAATTTTTCTGATTTGGGTTTGAAAACCTTTTTTGGTGGATATGAGGGAATAGGAAGAGAAGGGGTTTCAATCGGTGAATCAATCGAATCAATGATGGACACGACTTCAGTGTTACCTTCTTCATATAGCAAGACTAGGTCTTTGATGGCCCTGCTCTCGGCCATGGTAAAGTGCTTAGTCTGTTCGGCTAGTTGTTTTTCTAAATTTTTTTGTTTCCTATCTTCATCAAACATAAACTTAAAAGTAAGATTTCTTGCAAAAAGATGCAAATCTTTTATAGTTTCAGAGGTATCAATAGCCCTAGAGGGGCAAAAGCCTAAACCCAGACCAAGCACTTGTTCCTGGGCAGGAGTCAGGTCAATTGAGGCTAGGTTAATGATGTTAAGTTTATTCGACGAATTAGTGTGTATGTTGAGGTTATTTAGGTTGTTTTGGGTTTCACATACATGTTTAGGTTGCCCTGTTTGGTGTTCCTGGGTGTTTGGGGAGTGGGTAATTCTAAAAAACCGTCATCCGAAGTGGCGGATGCGGAATCACTGGTGTTTAAAGGAAGTGACGTGTTTCTGGCTAATACTTTCTGTAGTGTGGGAGCTATGTTAGGTAAATTCGTGGATGTGTTTAGATTGGCAAGGGTGTCAGGTTTTTTCTTATTTTGACTCGAGGGTAAAGTGGGAGAAGGACCAGCACTGCCTCGTCCTCGTTTCTGGGCCTTATTGCGTTTATTGGAGACTGGTGGACCTGAACGTGATGCTCGTGATTTGTGCGAAAGGGAACTAGCCATGCTAGAGTCAGATTCTAGGTTGTCATCTGTGGTTTCAGCGTGATTAATATTGCGTGTTTGATATGTGCGTATGGGACGGGTTCTAGAATTCCACTTGTAAGCGTAGCCTTCATTGAAGGCTTGTTTGTCTTTTTGAAATTTGAGTTGTTTTTTTATGAATAATTTCTTTATTCATGGCCTCTAGTTTGACCTTCACTTCTGTCCAGGCTGGGGCAAAGTTAGGGGCCCCAAAGACCTGTTTATATTTGGTGTTCATTTGGTCTATTTCAGTGTCTAATGCTGTCATGTCCACCTTGTACTGGACAACGAGTGATTTCATTAAGTCTTGACTGCATGTATTCAGTATGCTCTCCCATTCTTTCTTAAAAGTCTCTGATGGATCTCTCAGAGTAGGGAGGGTATGTATCCTAAGACCCTGAGGACTGATGTTCTCATCAATGTACTTAAGGAAGTATTCTATGTGCCAGTAAAGATGTGATTTGCGCTTTAGTAAATTGAACATTTTACCTAAGTAAGTCCCAAGGTCTTCCTCTGTTTTGGTATGAGACCCACATGTGGATTGTATACCTTCCATGAAGCCGGTCCATGCTGTACCTAGCAAATCCATGCCTGTGCCCACAATTCCAGACCACTCGACCACCAGCGACTCCACAGACAGCGAAGCTGAAAAAAGACACGGCTACTCTGAAAAGTATGTGTCACGAAAAACAAAAAATGAAATTACTGTCTCTCCGAGATATTGATAAAGGGCTGAGCATATAAAGATTACAATAAATCTATATAGAAATTATTATAGAAAAATCCATTTATACAAACACTTGGCTGGAAGCCAAAAAAAACAAAAGCGCCCTCAGGTGTGTTATCCACCTAGAATTATTTCAAATAAAGGGTGTGTTTGTAGCACAAGATAGTAAATGGAGGTACCGCATCCCTAATCTGTATATAATCTATACTGGGAAAGATATCCCAAAGGGTGAGACCAACAACTAAACCTGAGGTGTGCAGGTAAGTGCTGGGGTACAAAGAAAAAAAGAGAGAGGAAGAAAAAAAGAAAAAAAGTAAGGAAAGGGAGAGAAAAAGATGGGAGGAAGGAAGCAGGGGAAAGGAGAGGGATGGGAAAAGCAAGGTAGGGAAAGTAAAAGAAAAAGAACTGGGAAGGGGAACTGGAAGGGACAAGAATGGGGAAAGGTGAGACAGAGAACTGTAAGATAAAGGAGAATAGGAAGAGAAATGGGAGGGCTGGTGGGACTTTTAAGGTACCAGATAATTCAAAATAATAAAGACATAATTAAAAACTAGAAAAGTTTATTGACATAACATCTTTAAAACCAAAGACCAACAGTGTGACATGGATACAACATATATATATATTTTGACATATACAAATACAAAAAAAACAAATACATAAAACATAAGGCTGTAAATGAATGATAAGGATGAATGCGTCCAATGATGAACATCAGACCAGTCCCGACATGTTTCACGGGCAACAATGCTCCGTTTCTTCAGGGGAATGAGAATATATCAATATATCAATCTATAATGCCTGTATGATACAACAACAGTAAACATAGGTTATTGGATCAAATGCATATATGTATAACGACAAATATAAGTTGCATGCCACCATAAAGTATCGAGATGCATCCGAGACCACCACCAAGGACAGACCCACTCGTGGACCAGTTGGATAGAAGTGCTCCCCAAGAAAAACGTCTCACCCGCGGATGTGGAGGGGCATATCAAGCAGGATAAAGATATAGGCTGAAAAAACCTTCACCATCAAAGAAAAATGGAAGAAAGTAAAGGGAAACTATATATTCGGCTAGTATATGTACCTCATTTGATGTGTATGATAGACCCGTTTGTATAGTCAGGATAAAACAGGGTTAAAAACCGGAGGGCTCAAGTTTGGCGGCCATGTTGGAACCAACACGCAGGGCAATGAACTGTTAAAGTGAAAAATGCAAAAAACGTGTGCCTATGATTAGGAGTCTGTAGAGTGACTCTCCAATAAGTAAATGGAAAAAAGAGGGGGCAAAGAGAGACAAAAGAGCAAAAAAGGAGGGGCTTTACCTGCAAAGTAATAGATGGATAAGTGGGCCCTTTCAAGTACGGGTTGGTAACTCGGAGTCCGAAATGGAGTCCAGGTACTGGGTTTATGTGCTGTTGTCGCTGGGTCAAGAAAAGCCAGCCATTAAGCAGTTCTTTAAAAACATTGTCGAAGAGATAAAAAGATTCAAAAATTAATGAATCGTTCTGTCACCAAGTGACAAAAAACAATGTGCTACACAATTCTTACCCGCGTGGGACCGCCAAATCAACCAACGCCGACTCCTGACTGAATGAGGCATCGAGTCCCGCTTGATTTGGCCCTCAACCCGACGCCACGCTGCGCATGACGTCATACGCAACGTGGGCGGGTCAGGTCCTCAACTGTGCGCGCCTCCGGGGAGGCGCGTGCGCAGTGTCGCTCTTAATGGGCCACAACAGGCAGCCCAGAACGGCCACAACAGCGCCGAACGAAAGAAGACTTCCGGCCAGCGGTGTGTGAGAGGACCACACATCCGCTGAGACGTCTGGGGAGCGCACCACCCAGTGGTCGGAGGGGAAATGACGGAGGTGGACAAGGCTCAGATGCAAATCAACAACTCAAAAGGGGCCGTAGCATGCACAAAAACATTTCACCAATTATAAAGGCAAGAAAAAAGTATAACAAAAAACACCAATTTAGCGAGTATATAGAAAATGGAATTCCAATCACAACAGTAAACTGCGGTTGTAAAAAAGACCAGTAGGGAACATAGAGATCCATCGTGGTTTCTACATATTGAAACCCCTATTCTGGAATACAAGAATTTCCAATATAGGGGAAACAAGAATCCATAAACAAATAAGAAGTATCATAATTCTAAATGCTACAGCACTAAAGGATATAAAATCTCGGAGAGACACCAAAGAAAAAACATTTTTTTATAATATAAAGAAGAGCACAGCAGCGGTATTTCCAAATAATTGGAATAGCTGACTGACTTACCATTTGCCAGAATCGCAGTCGGGATGTCGCAGGAAGTAGATGGTCCGGGAACATGCTGTGGGCAAAGTGGGGGCATGGATGCCCAAAGGTCACATGGATCGGGCTCAAGGGTATTTTCAAAAGGGGGGAAGGGGGGCTTTTTTAACCCAAAAATGGCTTATAAGTCAGGACCTCATTTATCCCGGGAGGTGTAGTAGCCTCTAAGGATTCTATCCAAAAGGATTCTCTTTGTAGGATTCGTTTGTCCCAATTTCCCCCGCGGGGGTCCTGGGGAATCACTTCCAAAGCAAAAAACGAAACCATGGAATTATCATACTTGTGGCGAAAAGCTATATGGCGTGTGACGCTCGTTTGTATGGTACCTCCCTCAGAGTGATAGATGTGGTCATCTATACGTTTGCTGAATTTCCTGATGGTCTTGCCGACATAAAATGCCCCACAGCGACAACTCATAAGGTATATAACCCCCTGAGTGTCACAGTCGGCGTAATGTCTAGATTGAAGCCATTTCCCATTGGGTAGGCGGATACCTGTTCCAACTTTTACCCAAGGGCATTTATCACAGGAACCACACCGATATGTACCTTTTGGGGAACCTGCACTGGTAGAATGTTTGATATAATGACTTTTAGTCAGGCAGTCCCTAAGGGACATTGATCGCCTGAATACCAGACTCGGTCTGGCACTCAGATATTTGTGGAGGGTAAGGTCTTGGGTAAGGATCGGCCAGTGACGTTTCAGGATATTTCGCAAAACGTCTTCATGTGCAGAGTACGTGGTGATAAATCTAACACTTTTATCATCTTTTTTTGAGGTGGTTTTGTATAACAATTCGGCTCTCGAATAGGTATTGGCTCTATTATAAACCTTCCTGAGAAGCGTCTTGGAATATCCTCTGGCAAGGAGTCGCTCACGAAGCAGGCCAGCTTGGACACGAAACTTGGCCTCAGCGGAACAGTTCCTACGGAGCCTTAGATATTGGGCATACGGGATACTTGCGATCAAGGGGGCGGGATGGGCACTTGCTGCGCTAAGAATGGTGTTACCCGCACTGGGTTTGCGGTAAAGATCAGTGTCAATGAGGCCATCCGGGGAGAGGCTGATGTTCAGGTCAAGGAACGAGAAACTTACTTGCAGGTCCAGGGGGTAGCTATGGGCACTTGCTGCGCTCCCTCCTATGCCAACTTATATCTGGGCGCCTGGGAGAGACTGATCTTCTCTGATGAAGGAATGGAACAATGGATGCCTTGCATTTTAATCTGGTACAGGTTCATTGATGATCTATTGATCATCTGGACAGGTACAGTTGATGAACTTTTACTTTTTTTGAAAGCTATTGACAACAATAATCTAAACCTCAAATTTACTCACACATTTGATAGGCATCTTATCTCGTTCCTTGACCTGAACATCAGCCTCTCCCCGGATGGCCTCATTGACACTGATCTTTACCGCAAACCCAGTGCGGGTAACACCATTCTTAGCGCAGCAAGTGCCCATCCCGCCCCCTTGATCGCAAGTATCCCGTATGCCCAATATCTAAGGCTCCGTAGGAACTGTTCCGCTGAGGCCAAGTTTCGTGTCCAAGCTGGCCTGCTTCGTGAGCGACTCCTTGCCAGAGGATATTCCAAGACGCTTCTCAGGAAGGCTTATAATAGAGCCAATACCTATTCGAGAGCCGAATTGTTATACAAAACCACCTCAAAAAAAGATGATAAAAGTGTTAGATTTATCACCACGTACTCTGCACATGAAGACGTTTTGCGAAATATCCTGAAACGTCACTGGCCGATCCTTACCCAAGACCTTACCCTCCACAAATATCTGAGTGCCAGACCGAGCCTGGTATTCAGGCGATCAATGTCCCTTAGGGACTGCCTGACTAAAAGTCATTATATCAAACATTCTACCAGTGCAGGTTCCCCAAAAGGTACATATCGGTGTGGTTCCTGTGATAAATGCCCTTGGGTAAAAGTTGGAACAGGTATCCGCCTACCCAATGGGAAATGGCTTCAATCTAGACATTACGCCGACTGTGACACTCAGGGGGTTATATACCTTATGAGTTGTCGCTGTGGGGCATTTTATGCCGGCAAGACCATCAGGAAATTCAGCAAACGTATAGATGACCACATCTATCACTCTGAGGGAGGTACCATACAAACGAGCGTCACACGCCATATAGCTTTTCGCCACAAGTATGATAATTCCATGGTTTCGTTTTTTGCTTTGGAAGTGATTCCCCAGGACCCCCGCGGGGGAAATTGGGACAAACGAATCCTACAAAGAGAATCCTTTTGGATAGAATCCTTAGAGGCTACTACACCTCCCGGGATAAATGAGGTCCTGACTTATAAGCCATTTTTGGGTTAAAAAAGCCCCCCTTCCCCCCTTTTGAAAATACCCTTGAGCCCGATCCATGTGACCTTTGGGCATCCATGCCCCCACTTTGCCCACAGCATGTTCCCGGACCATCTACTTCCTGCGACATCCCGACTGCGATTCTGGCAAATGGTAAGTCAGTCAGCTATTCCAATTATTTGGAAATACCGCTGCTGTGCTCTTCTTTATATTATAAAAAAATGTTTTTTCTTTGGTGTCTCTCCGAGATTTTATATCCTTTAGTGCTGTAGCATTTAGAATTATGATACTTCTTATTTGTTTATGGATTCTTGTTTCCCCTATATTGGAAATTCTTGTATTCCAGAATAGGGGTTTCAATATGTAGAAACCACGATGGATCTCTATGTTCCCTACTGGTCTTTTTTACAACCGCAGTTTACTGTTGTGATTGGAATTCCATTTTCTATATACTCGCTAAATTGGTGTTTTTTGTTATACTTTTTTCTTGCCTTTATAATTGGTGAAATGTTTTTGTGCATGCTACGGCCCCTTTTGAGTTGTTGATTTGCATCTGAGCCTTGTCCACCTCCGTCATTTCCCCTCCGACCACTGGGTGGTGCGCTCCCCAGACGTCTCAGCGGATGTGTGGTCCTCTCACACACCGCTGGCCGGAAGTCTTCTTTCGTTCGGCGCTGTTGTGGCCGTTCTGGGCTGCCTGTTGTGGCCCATTAAGAGCGACACTGCGCACGCGCCTCCCCGGAGGCGCGCACAGTTGAGGACCTGACCCGCCCACGTTGCGTATGACGTCATGCGCAGCGTGGCGTCGGGTTGAGGGCCATATCAAGCGGGACTCGATGCCTCATTCAGTCAGGAGTCGGCGTTGGTTGATATGGCGGTCCCACGCGGGTAAGAATTGTGTAGCACATTGTTTTTTGTCACTTGGTGACAGAACGATTCATTAATTTTTGAATCTTTTTATCTCTTCGACAATGTTTTTAAAGAACTGCTTAATGGCTGGCTTTTCTTGACCCAGCGACAACAGCACATAAACCCAGTACCTGGACTCCATTTCGGACTCCGAGTTACCAACCCGTACTTGAAAGGGCCCACTTATCCATCTATTACTTTGCAGGTAAAGCCCCTCCTTTTTTGCTCTTTTGTCTCTCTTTGCCCCCTCTTTTTTCCATTTACTTATTGGAGAGTCACTCTACAGACTCCTAATCATAGGCACACGTTTTTTGCATTTTTCACTTTAACAGTTCATTGCCCTGCGTGTTGGTTCCAACATGGCCGCCAAACTTGAGCCCTCCGGTTTTTAACCCTGTTTTATCCTGACTATACAAACGGGTCTATCATACACATCAAATGAGGTACATATACTAGCCGAATATATAGTTTCCCTTTACTTTCTTCCATTTTTCTTTGATGGTGAAGGTTTTTTCAGCCTATATCTTTATCCTGCTTCATATGCCCCTCCACATCCGCGGGTGAGACGTTTTTCTTGGGGAGCACTTCTATCCAACTGGTCCACGAGTGGGTCTGTCCTTGGTGGTGGTCTCGGATGCATCTCGATACTTTATGGTGGCATGCAACTTATATTTGTCGTTATACATATATGCATTTGATCCAATAACCTATGTTTACTGTTGTTGTATCATACAGGCATTATAGATTGATATATTGATATATTCTCATTCCCCTGAAGAAACGGAGCATTGTTGCCCGTGAAACATGTCGGGACTGGTCTGATGTTCATCATTGGACGCATTCATCCTTATCATTCATTTACAGCCTTATGTTTTATGTATTTGTTTTTTTTGTATTTGTATATGTCAAAATATATATATATGTTGTATCCATGTCACACTGTTGGTCTTTGGTTTTAAAGATGTTATGTCAATAAACTTTTCTAGTTTTTAATTATGTCTTTATTATTTTGAATTATCTGGTACCTTAAAAGTCCCACCAGCCCTCCCATTTCTCTTCCTATTCTCCTTTATCTTACAGTTCTCTGTCTCACCTTTCCCCATTCTTGTCCCTTCCAGTTCCCCTTCCCAGTTCTTCTTCTTCTTCTTCTTCTTCTTTTTCTTTTACTTTCCCTACCTTGCTTTTCCCATCCCTCTCCTTTCCCCTGCTTCCTTCCTCCCATCTTTTTCTCTCCCTTTCCTTACTTTTTTTCTTTTTTTCTTCCTCTCTCTTTTTTTCTTTGTACCCCAGCACTTACCTGCACACCTCAGGTTTAGTTGTTGGTCTCACCCTTTGGGATATCTTTCCCAGTATAGATTATATACAGATTAGGGATGCGGTACCTCCATTTACTATCTTGTGCTACAAACACACCCTTTATTTGAGTATATGATTTATGCTAGCATAGAAGGTAAATAGATGTGTTACCCATTTCTTCCAGCGAGTTATCACTTGCCTCCTCAGGACTCAATATTTATGCAGCTGAAAAGCAGTCAATAGTAGCTTGCTAGATAGTGAATAAATGATGTTAAAAGGCAGCTGTGGGAAAATAATCCTTAAGATAACACAAAATTAGAGTCAACATTCAGGTAATAGCAAGCTATTCAAAACATAAAGTTTCAGAACACAAGACATTACAGTATATCCCAGCTCCCTCTGTCTCTATCAGTAATAAACGGTTGAACATCGCCATCTAGTGGCACATTTAAGTAGCCACTTATCTGTACAAAGAGCTCTTTTATTTTCCCCCGTTTTTAGGAACAAAAGAGCAGGGATATCAAAATGTAGTCAGAAACCATCCTGAGTGGTCATGAGAAAAGAATCTGACTGTGCCCAAAAATAAAAATTCCCTGAGGAAAACTAAAAAAAAAAGAAAAGAAAATCAGGGTTAGTCTGAATGGGTGGATGTGTCCATCAAAAAAGATGTATAGCAAGTTAGACACATAATGCTGTATGAAAAAAAAGAAAAAAAAAAGAAAATTCTTCACATGTATCTCCTCCATATGTCTGGGATCTTGTGCTGTTTCATAATTCTCCTTGTGATCCCTATGAACAAGGGATGGCAGAAGTCTATCAGAGATAAGTGCAGTATGAAGAAAAGTTCCAAGATCTTTGGAGCCTCTTTAGTAAAGAAATTCTTCAAGTGGAAGCAGAATGTGTTCTTGTTTTGTTGATCCTTGGACAGTCTCATAAAGGGGGTCAGCTAATAAGTAAGTCATATCAGCCTATGAAGGTATATAGGGATCTGGAATAAAATCTCCTCATTAATGTCAATTAGTACCGGATCAGGATCTGTATGAACCGCAGATTACTTGAATTTAAGTAATTCCCTTGCTATTTGTGATCCCTCAGTCTCGGTGTCTTGGGAGGTGAAGTAAAGAGGTTCTTGGGTTCCTTATGCTTCTGTTTTTTCCAGCTTTTCCCAAAGGGTGTGCGATTAGGGGAGATGTTTGGGGCTTTGGGCGAGCCTTGTGGCACAGGGGGAAGCAGGAATTCTGCATACCAGTCTGGGAGGACTACAGGTTCCAGCTGAAGAGAGGTGCAGAAGTTAGGGAGCTCTTCTGGAGATCTAAGTAGAAATTGTCTACCTCCCTGCGTTGCTTGCAACGCAAAGGGAAATTTCCATCTATATGGTATATTTTTGGCTCTAAGCAATTCAAGAAGTGGTTTCAGAGCTCGCCTATTTTTTAAAGTAATAGGGGACAGATCCTGAAATAGCTGAATTTGCTGGTCATTAAAAATTACTTGCTCATTTTGTCTGGACTGTTTCAGGATTTCTTCTTTTAATGGGTGATTGCTCAAGCAGCATATTATATCTCGGGGCGGCGTATTGTCCGGTGCTTTGGGTCTGAGTGCTCTATGAGCCCTATCAAAGTCGATGGGGGACTCCGAGGGTCTGCCGAGTAGTTCATTAAAGATGGAGGTCAAAGCAGGTTTGATCTGATCTCCAGCAATGTCCTCAGATATGCCTCGTACACTGATATTATTACGCCGACCCCGATTGTCAAGGTCCTCAAGCTGACGATTCATGTTGATAAGATGTGTGGAATGTGTAACAGAGATCTCCTCCAGTCTGTGTATGGCTCTGTCCCTTGTAACTCCTGCTCTTTCCCCTATGGCCATTTGCTCCTTGATGCTGATAATGTCCGCTTTAAGGTCGGTTATGGCTGCCGAAAAGGAGCCCTTGATATCGGCCGCTATTAGTGTCATGTCATTGTAAGTAAGAGTGCGATCAGTCATTGAGCACTCACCTCCCAAGTCCTCTGAAGTGGCCACTGAATCAATGTCACAGTCTTCATCCTCTGTGTGGATCTGAGCCGGCGCCATCTTGGCTGCAGCCATGCTTCGTCTGCTGTGGGAATGTGATTTGAATAAATCCGGGATAAGTTTGCCACTAGCTGATCCTCCGGTACGCTGATGCTTCGGGTATGTGTTTGGCTTTGTGATTCTGCCCATTGCTGGTGCAGATGGCGGTGGATTGAGTCGTAGGCAGCCGAGGAGGGGAGATTACCGACGGAGCTCTGTTAATCTGCTGCCATCTCTCCCGCGCGTCAAGCCACGCCCCTCAGTGTTACCTTTGCGATCCTGGAAGTTTACCCACTGGTGTCAGTAGTTTTTATTTTTTTTGGTGTTTTAATTGTATTATTTTTAATAATTTTATTTTTTTACAATGTCACTGATTATGACTCTTACATGTTTACCGACCCCTTCCTGGTTCCCTATTGTGACACATCCCCTGCACCAGCTGGCAGGAGAGGGGAAGGAGCACAGTGTGCGGGGGCACAGTGGGGGGGGGCAGCACAGTAGGGGGGGGGACCAGGGGAGCTCACAGGGGCCCAGAGACAGCAGAACACAAGTGAACTGGATAGGAGGAGTAGCGGAGGCAGCATACAGAGGAACCAATCTCCTCCATTTTCCTCCTGCAGCTACAGGAGGAAAAAGGAGGACAGTGATTTCTCTACATGCTGCCCACGCCGCCCCTCCTGACCATGTGTACAGTGGAGCCGTACAGGCCCCCTGGAGCATGGGGCCCGGTTGCAATTGCAACCCCTGCAATTATGCCCCTGCTGCTATAATACTATAATAATAAAATTTGAATCTTGTATTTCAGGATATAAGGTGAGTTTCCTGCTAATATAAGTGTGAAATTGAAGGGCTCGGTATAAGAAGATGTCCACCGCAGCCTTCCTGTTCTGTCAGATTAGGAAACCCATTGGAACGCATAGCGGCCATGTTGGAACACATGGCGCATGTGTAGTAAGCATTTTTCGATGAGAACGTCACTTCCATTAAGTTTTCTGATGAGTAGCGGTATTCTGACAGGACACCGATGTCCTGCTGAAATGGCCAACTCTTCAAAATCTCCAACTACGTCACTTCCGGTGATGTAGATTTAGACAAGTTGGCTCTACTGCCCATACGTGCGCGCTCACCCTACAGATTACCAGACTGGCGGCAGCGGACATCTTGTTACACCCAGCCAAGTCTTGAATTTCAGACTCACTATAGCAATAACGTGAGCATTTATACAGTCTACACTTTATTCATTGAGACAATTTTATATTGTTTTTGCCCTACTATTCTTCTTTTATTTATCATCATCAAATATCTTCGTTATTTGTTCAAGTGGCAGCATTATTGGTATAGATCTTCTGCCAGCGGTTTGCTGGTGCTTCCTGAAGCGCGGAGATAATTCTACAGTATAGGTGTGGGGCTGTGAGTTATTGTTTATTATATATATACAGTCTGTTTTAATGAGACTGTTTTGATGTTTAATTTTGAAAGCTTGCAGTCAGAAGGTGGCAACGGCCATCTTGGTACAACTCGCAGGGCTCAGCGCCAAACTTATAGGCTTTCAAAAAGTCTCACGGGTATCAAAATACTGTATATAACCATATAGGCTGAAATTCAAGACTTGGGTGGGTGTAACAAGATGTCCGCTGCTACCAGTCAATTAACCACTTCCCGCTCGCAGTATAGTAAAATGATGGGGGACGGGATGCACTCTCGCTCTGGGATGACGTCATATGACGGCACGGGGGGAGCGCGCAGCGTGGAGATCGTGATCGCGCCGCTTTCCTACGATATGGTGGGACCTTGATCTCAGTAAAGAGCTAATGACCCCGGCTCTTTACCCATGTGATTAGCTGTGTCCAATCAGAGCCGGTTACATGTAAACAAGGACATGCCGTTTAACGGCTCTCCTCGGCTCCCACTGCAGAGTGTTTGGGGAGGAGAGCTGATCAGCGGCATCTCCTTGCAGGGGAGACCTGTACAGGTAATCAGGGCACTAATCATCAGTGCCTTGATTACAGTACAGCCCCAGCAGTGCCCAACAGTGACACCAATCAGTGCTGCCTTTCAGTACCAATCAGTGCCTGCTCATCAGTTCCACCCATCAGTGCTGCCTATCATTTCCCACCAGTGCCACCTATCAGTGCCCATCAGTGCTGCCTATCATTGCTCACCAGTGCCACCTATCAGTGCCCATCAGTGCAGCCTATCAGTGCTCATCAGTGCCGCATATTAGTGCCTCCTCATTAGTGCCAACTAATCAGTGCCCTTCAGTGCCGCCTCATTAGTGCCCATAAGTACCACCTCATCAGCGCACATCAGTGAAGGAGAAAAATTACTTATTTACAAAATTTACTGACACAAACTAAGAAAAACTTTTTTTTTTCTCAAAACTTTCGGTCTTTAGTTTTCTAGCAAAAAATAAATAACCCAGCAGTGATTAAATGCCACCAAAAGTCTATTTGTGTGAAAAAAATGATAACAATTTAACCGCTTGCCGACCGCCGCAAGTAAATTTACTTCGGCGGTCAGCCCCTCACAGGCAGAGTGACGTTAATTAACGTCACTAGCCTGGGAGGGTCTGGGGAGCGAGTGCGCGCCGCCGGAGGTCACGGACCCCCCTGCGCGTGTGACCGGCGGACCCGATGTCCGCCGGTCACTCGGTGATCGCCGAGGGAGAGGGAGAAAGTCAGCCAGCTTGTGTAAACAAGCTGCCTGTCATTCTCCTCGGTGTAAAAACACTGATCATACGGTTCTATTATGTAGAACCGTTGATCAGTGTCCTTACACCTCAAGTCACAGCCAATCACAGTAAGAATCACGCCCCTAGGGACACACACAGCCCCTCCCTCTCAAATAAAGTTAACCCCTTCACTACCAGTGTATTTTTACAGTAACAGTGCATATTTATAGCACTGATTACTGTAGAAATGTCACTGGTAACCCCAAAAGTGTCAAAAATGTCAGTCAAGGGTCCGATCTGTCCGCCCCAATGTCGCAGTACCGCAGAAAAATTCGCAGATCGCCGCCATTACGCGTTAAAAAAAAAAACAACAAAAATGACAAAAATCTTTCCCTTTGTTAGTAAACGCGATAACTTTTGCGCAAACCAATAAAAATACGCTTTTTGCGATTTTTTTTACCAAACATAGGTAGCATAAAACAAATTGGCCGAAAATGTTAAAAAATTTTGATTTTTACATTTTTTTTGGGGGGAATTTCATATAAAAAAATGTGAAAAATATTGTAATTTTTGCAAAATTTACGCTCTTTTTTTGTTTATAGCGCGTGATCAAAAAATCGCACAGGTGATCAAATACCACCAAAAGAAAGCTCTGTTTGTGGGAAAAAAAGGACGTCAAATTTGTTTAGGTACAGCGTCGCACGACCGAGCAATTGTCCGTTAAAGTCACGCAGTGCCGAATCGCAAAATACCCCCTGGTCGTTTAGCAGCCAAATCCTCCGGGGCTTAAGTGGTTAATTTGGGTACAGTTTTGCATGACCGCTCAATTGTCATTCAAAGTGTGACAGCGCTGAAAGCTGAAAATTGGGCTGGGCAGTAAGAGGGTGAAAGTGCCCAGTAGGCAAGTGGTTAATCTGTAGGGTGCGTGCTCGTGCAGGGGCAGTAGAGCCAACTCATTTAAATCTGCTGCTGGAGAGTCACCGGAAGTGACGTAGTTGGAGATTTTGGCAAGTTTTCTATTTCGACAGAATACCGGTACAGTGCTTTGTTATTGGCCATGTCCTATGGACACGGCAGGTGACAGATCGCACCAAAGTTCGATTGTGGGAGTGTGTCATATGTTTGCAAAATGGTATTGTATAAATTCCCCAAAAACAGTGTTGCCTGTTGCAACATAGTTTCATAGCTACATAGTTTGTAAGGTTGAAAAAAGACATCAGTCCATCCAGTTCAACCTATGATGTGTGTGTGTTTGCTGTTAACCGTACATTGTATACCCCTGTATGTTGTGGTCTTTAAGGTGCCCATCTAATCGTTTTTTGAAACTATCAATGCTCCCCGCTGATACGACTGCTTGTGGAAGAGAATTCCACATCCTTACTGCTCTGACAGTGAAGAAATCCTTACGTATTTTAAGGTTAAACCGTTTTTCTTCTAGTTTTAGTGAGTGGCCACATGTCTTATTATATTCCCTTTCAGTAAAAGGTTTGTGCTTTATGCTAGGGTTGCCAGTACAGTATTTGTACATTGATATCATATCCCCCCTCAATTGTCTCTTCTCCAGAGAGAATAGGTTCAGTGCTTGTAGTCTTTCTTCATAGCTGATGTCCTCCATTCTCCTAATTATTTTTTTTGCCCTTCTCTGGACTCTCTCCCCTTCCAGCACATCGACCGGTGCCCAGAACTGGACAGCATGCTCCAGATGTGGCCGGACCAGAGTCTTGTAGAGTGGGAGAATAATCTCTTTTTATACATGCCAGTATTCTGTTGGCTTTGCTTGCAGTGGCTTGGCATTGAATGCCACTGCCAAGCCTGTTGTCTACCAGTACCCCCAGGTCCTTTTCCATCCCAGACTCACCCAGAGGTTCCCCCCCCTAGTGAGTAGCTTGCTTTCGTGTTTCTGATGCCCAAGTGCATTACTTTATATTTTTCAACATTAAACCTCATCTGCCATGTAGTTGCCCAACGCATTATTTTGTTCAGGTCCTGCTCTAGATCATTTATGGATAAATTAAACAGGATTGGTCCAAGGACAGAACCCTGGGGGACCCCACTTTCCACACCCGCCCAATCCGAGTACTCCCCATTAATCACCACCCTCTGGACTCTCCCCTGGAGCCAGTTCTCTATCCAGGTACTCACCCTATGGTCCATACCTACCTTCCTTAGTTTGTACAGTAAGTGTTTGTGGGGAACGGTGTCAAATGCCTTTGCAAAGTCCAGATACACCACATCCACAGGCTTTCCCTTATCTAGGTGGCAGCTCACTTCATCGTAGAAGGTTAATAGATTGGTTTGGCAAGAACGATTTTTCATGAATCCATGCTGATTACTACTAATAATACCGTTTTCATTACTAAAGTCTTGTATGTGGTCCCTTAACATCCCCTCCGAAATCTTGCAGACTAATGATGTTAGGCTGACCGGCCTATACTGTAGTTACCCTCGATATATCTCGGCCCCTTTTTAAATATTGTTACCACGTTGGCTTTTTTCCAATCAGCTGGCACCATACCCGTCTGTAAACTATCCTTAAAGATCAAGAATAATGGTCTGGCAATCACCTGGCTGAGCTCTTTAAGAACCCTCGGGTGCAAGCCATCCGGTCCCGGTGATTTATTTATGTTAAGTTTCTCTAGTTTAGTTCTAAGTCTATCTTCTGTTAGCCATGTACTTCCTGAGGTGTATTATTTAGTTTAGCATTACAAGCTGGGTTAGTGTAGCCCCCCAATTCTTTTGTGAAGACTGAAGAGAAGAAATTATTTAACACTACCGCCTTTTCTCTGTCCTCTGTGGCCAAATTTCCTTTGTCGTCTTTTATGGGGCCAATGTGTTCTGGCCTCGCTTTCTTACTGTTTATATACTGTTTATATACTTAAAGATTTTCTTGGGGTTCTTTTTACTCTCTTCCGCTATACGTACCCATCATGAACATGAACGCCTGCACAACACATGCTCATTAACGCCTAAATGCTCATTAATTCTATGGGTGTGTTAATGCGCTTTTAGGGTGCTTTGAAATTTAACATATAAAAGAGCCCTGAATGACACCCCTGAATGTCTTTGTTGCCGGCTTAGCTGGCTATGCATGACTTCTTTAGGCCAACCTTTTTCAGCCAGGGTGCCTTGAGGTTTCTTCAGGGGGGGGCCTTTGCAAAATGTTTAAAAATTACCCAAAAATTGTATACAAGGCGGGGGGTGGATGAAGCCTGTCTTCTAGTTACACAAAGCCACAGGTTTTTATTGTGCACCATTACCACCTTCTATCTGGTGACCTCCTAATGACCAATGGTATCATTATTTGTAAAGAGGATGTTAGTTGTCTGCATAGCATCCTTGTTTCACCCTCCCTTGCCCCTCTCTGTCAGCGCTGGGGTCTCATTAGCTGTGCGATGGAGAAAAACTGAGTGAGAAGAGAAACATTGGCATACTAGTCAGTACCAGTTTGCAAAAGTGTATTTGCTTTGGAAGAATAAATCACCTCTAATGTTGGGTGTCCTACTTGGACTTGTGGATGTTGCTGTATTATGTAAAACTATTAGAATAGTTTTTACATTTTAACCACTTCCCAACCAGGCGACCACCTGCCGCCTTTTTACTGCGGCAGGGTGGCTCTTCTGCGCAAACGCGGGAAGCTAGGGGGCAAGCGCGTGCCGCCGCCGGCACGCTTCCCCCCCCCACTCGGCAGCGGGGAAGCCGATGCATAAGTCAGGTGGCTCCGATTACTGCCTTCCACCCACGATCTCTCCCCGCAGAGTGTGTATGAACGGTCAGCTGTTGTAAACACAGCTGACCGTTCTTCTCCCTGGAATGATCACAGAGCTCATGTGATCCTTCTATATAGGATCACAGGTCTCTATGATCATTTCACAAGCCACACCCCCTCACAGTTAGAATCACTCCCCTAGGCTCACATTTAACCCATTGATCACCCATAGGGTTAACCCCTTCCTTGCCAGTGTCATTATTACAGTAACAGTGCATATTTTTAGCACTGATTACTGTAGTAATGTCACTGGCCCCCCAAAAGTATCAAAAATGTCAGTTAGGGGTCCGAGCTTTTTTACCATTACTAGTAAAAAAAAAAAACAATAAAAATGACATAAATCTTTCCCGTAGTTAGTAGACGCAAAAATATGTAGCAGAAAACAAATTGGCCTAAAATGTTAAAAAATTTAGATTTTTCCATTTTTTTTGGAGATTTTTATATAAAAAATATGAAAAATATAATTTTTTTTTAAATTGTCGCTCTTTTTTGTTTATAGCGCAAAAAATTAAAACCGCACAGGTGATCAAATACCACCAAAAGAAAGCTTTGTTTGTGGGGGAAAAAAAAGACGTCATGTTTATTTGGGTACAGCATCACATGACCGCGCAATAGTCCGTCAAAGTAACGCAGTGCCGAATCGCAAAATAGGGCCTGGTCATTAAGGGGGGTAAATCCTTCCGGTCCAGAAGTGGTTAAAATGGGGTGCCTCAAGGCTGTCCATAATATTAAAGGGTGCTATTTCCTGCAAAAAGGTTGAGAAGCTCTGCTTTAGGCAATGCTTTGTATACTGAAAGTAGAAAAAGGAGTGAAAATGAAAGTAGAAGAAGAAGAGTAGATCGAAGAGGACAAAATGAGAGCGCAGGTTGTGCTCCTTCTCTGCCTTCTACAAACAGGTAATCCGCTGATAATATGGTGACTACCCTGTATAAAGGGGGGGGGGGGGGCAGTGAGGCCTGGGAATGGTTTGATTTGCAGGATAAGGAGAGGAGGGGGTTGGGAGGTCTGTAGCACATCTATAACTGCATATAGCTGATTGCACATAGAAGACAATGTAACAAATAATGTATAGAAAGGAAGACAATGTATTATTTCTGTGCAGAGAGAAGAATAAGGTGACAGCAGGCTCTGTATATGTCACAGGACAATAGATCTGGTAATGTGATGAGACAAAGCTGACAATCCTCCTCCTGGGTTAGTTGGTATTTCTGCAGGGAGGGGCAGGGACATCTTATATCATATACATGGATATACAGGGACATCTTATATCATATACATGGATATACAGGTACATCTTATATCATATACATGGATATACATGAACATCTTATATCATATACATGGACATCTTATATCATATACATGGATATACAGGGACATCTTATATCATATACATGGATATACAGGGACATCTTATATCATATACATGGATATACATGGACATCTTATATCATATACATGGACATCTTATATCATATACATGGATATACAGGGACATCTTATATCATATACATGGATATACAGGGACATCTTATGTCATATACATGGATATACAGGGACATCTTATATCATATACATGGATATACATGGACATCTTATATCATATACATGGATATACAGGGACATCTTATATCATATACATGGATATATAGGGACATCTTATATCATATACATGGATATACATGAACTTCTTATATCATATACATGGACATCTTATATCATATACATGGACATCTTATATCATATACATGGATATACAGGGACATCTTATATCATATACATGGATATACAGGGACATCTTATATCATATACATGGATATATAGGGACATCTTATATCATATACATGGATATACATGAACATCTTATATCATATACATGGACATCTTATATCATATACATGGACATCTTATATCATATACATGGATATACATGGACATCTTATATCATATACATGGATATACAGGGACATCTTATATCATATACATGGATATATAGGGACATCTTATATCATATACATGGATATACATGGACATCTTATATCATATACATGGATATACAGGGACATCTTATATCATATACATGGATATACAGGGACATCTTATATCATATACATGGATATACATGGACATCTTATATCATATACATGGATATACATGGACATCTTATATCATATACATGGATATACATGGACATCTTATATCATATACATGGATATACATGGACATCTTATATCATATACATGGATATACAGGGACATCTTATATCATATACATGGATATACAGGGACATCTTATATCATATACATGGATATACATGGACATCTTATATCATATACATGGATATACAGGGATATCTTATATCATATACATGGATATATATGGGCATCTTACATCAACATCATGGCAAAGCCAAGAGAGGACTGAGGATGGGGAAATATCTCATCTCTTCTGGAGTCAGCATTTCACAGAAATCTTAGGGCTCTTTCACACGGTCCGCCTCCGTAGGCGGATCCATGTTGCTCAGCGGGGATCGATCCGCGATCCCCGCTGAGCCGGCGGATGACAGCTCCGTCTCCACTTGCAGAGCGGAGAGAGAGAGGTGTCTCAGCCCCCGTTGCCCTCTATGGGGGATCGGATGAGAGTGGACCGCTCTCATCAGATCCGATCCGATTACTGAACGGATGGAAAAATAGGGTTTGTCTCCGCTGACATCCGCTGCCCCATAGAGCTGCATGGAGGATCCGATCAGATCCGCCTAAAAAACTGACAGGCGGATCTGAACGGATCGCCCGTGTGAAAGAGCCCTTACAGCTTCTTCCTGGAATCACACCTCTCCGTCATTATCCGACCCATGTGCGATTCTATGAAAACAGCTGGATCATCAAAACAGTCGAATAACCAGAACTTCCAGTCCGATCCAATCACATTTCTTTAACCACTTCTGGACCGGAAAGGATTTGCCCTCCTTCCTGACCACGCCATATTTTGTGATTCGGCGTTGCGTTACGAAAAATTACGTGGTCGCACGACGCTTTACCCAAATAAAATGTATGTCCTTTTTTTCCCACAAATCACAAATAGAGATTTCTTTTGGTGGTATTTGGTCACCTCTGCGACTTTTATTTTTTGTGCTATAAACAAACGAGACTGCGACATTGCGGTGGACAGATCGGACCCCTAACTTACATTTTTGACACTTTTGGGGGGACCAGTGACATTACTACAGTAATCAGTGCTATAAATATGCACTGTTACTGTAATAATGACACCGGCAGGGAAGCGGTTAACTCAGGGGGCGATCAAAGTGTTAAGTGTGAGTCTAGGGGAGTGTTTCTAACTGTATGGGGGATGGAGTTGTGAAATGAACACAGAGACTTGTGTTCCTATATAGAAGGATTACAGGCACTCTGTGATCATTTCAGAGAGAACAACAGTTTGCTGTGCTGACTGTCCTTCTCTCTCAGCGGGGAGCGATCGCGGGTGCCCAGCTGCCAGTCCCATGGATTGGCATCTCTGCTGCCTAATTTCCGGAGCAGAAGCGATTAAGATACAATCATTAAATATCGATCGTCTCTCTGTTTTAACCACGTAATCTCATAATCTGATGGATCACAATGTGATCGTATAAACAAAGCATCTCAGTGCTGCTGACTGATGAAAAGCGATTGAGTCCTGACCTCAACCCGATAGAACACATTTGGGATGAATTAGACTGCGAGCCAGGCCTTTTCATCCAACATCAGTGCCTGACCTCACTAATATGCTTCTGGAAGAATGGTCAAACATTCCCATAGACACACTCCTAAACCTTGTGGACAGCCTTCCCAGAAGAGTTGAAGCAGTTATAGCTGCAAAGGGTGGGCCAACTCAATATTGAACCCTACAGACTAAAGCCCCGTACACACGCAACGATTATCGGCCGACCAATCGTCCGTCTTTTGTCCAGAGTGGTGTTTTGTTGGTTGGAATGTGCCTAGACTGCACACGAATTTTCTCGCCCAACAAAATTCTACTTCAGAAGTGATGTCATGTGTTGGATTGCTTTCTTTGTGTTCTTTCTTCACTGAGCATGCCCAGTCTTGCTCATAAGATTTTTCCCTGCTGAAATCTGTACTGACTGCACGAAAATCGGCCGTGTTTTGACGGCAGACAAAAATTTTATAGTCTGCACACCAGAATTTTTTCGTCCGAAAAGTCGGAGTTGGTTGTCGGAAGCACCATACTAACAAGCCGAAAATCGGCAGATCGGTCTTGGACGAAAATTCCCTGTCGATTTTCGATGCGTGTGTACGAGGCTTAAGACTGGGAGGCCATTAAAGTTCATGTGTGTGTAAAGGCAGGCGTCCCAATACTTTTGACAATACAGTGCATATATATATATCTATATATATGTGATTCTGCACAGCACGGCTGTTACTGCTGTAGGGCTGGTGGTTAAAGTATAACTTTTTTTAGTGGGGAGGATTAGAACAGCGGTCAGGATTTTATTGCTCTCTGTTCCCCCTGATAAGCTGGATACACACTATACAACTTTTGTTGGTAGATTTCCTCTGGATTTACCATATCTATGCAGTGCAGGGGCCGGCCTGACTGCATACAAATGAGAAGTGTTTAGGTCTGCCCTCATATTAGATGGTTTTCTGGTAAATCTAAATGAAAGAAATCTAAAGAAAATTGTATAGTGTGTATCCAGCTTTAGGGAGATTCCCCCTCTCTCTGTCCTGATTCTGCTTTCACTGAGAATGAAAGAGAAAGAATTGTTGGTTGTCCCCAGAATAGTAATAGAGGACAAATGTTGCAATGGGGATATTAGTTCTGATGTTCAGACAAAATTTAGAACCCGGCAGAATAGGAAACCCAAATAATTTCCTGTGAATCCGTGCGCACTGCGCATGCGCAGCGCATCATACATGACGATGGTGCACTGAGGAATTTCCCTGTCAAATTCCTCGACCGATGAAACCGTGCATGTGCAATGCAAAAATGGCACTGTACGGCATGCCATGGCTCTGTATGACATGCAATGACACTGTACGGCATGCAATAACACCTTACAGCATGCTATGGCTCTGTACGGCATGTGATGCCTCTGTCTGGCATGCAATGACACTGTACGGCATGCAATGACACCTTACAGCATGCTATGGCTCTGTACGGCATGTGATGGCTCTGTATGGCATGCAATGACACTGTACGGCATGCAATGACACCTTACAGCATGCTATGGCTCTGTATGGCATGCAGTGACACTGTACAACATGTGATGGCCCTGTACAGCATGTGGTCACACTGTATGGCATAAGATGGCACTGTACGGCATGTGATGATACTGTAAGGCATAAGATGGCACTGTACTGCATGCCATGGCACTGTACGGCATGCCATTGCTCTGTATGGCATGTGATGACACTGTACAGCATAAGATGGCACTGAACGACATGCCATGGCTCTGTACAACATGCCATGACACTGTACGGCATGCCATTGCTCTGTATGGCATGTGATGACACTGTACAGCATAAGATGGCACTGAACGACATGCCATGGCTCTGTACGACATGCCATGACACTGTACGGCATGCGATGGCTCTGTACAGCATGCAATGAGACTGTACAAAATGCGATGGCTCTGTATGA
The DNA here is from genome assembly GCF_965119305.1 of Pelophylax lessonae. Classification (NCBI taxonomy): domain Eukaryota; kingdom Metazoa; phylum Chordata; class Amphibia; order Anura; family Ranidae; genus Pelophylax; species Pelophylax lessonae. The sequence goes on from NC_138773.1 coordinate 40,822,805, forward strand.
CGTGTAATGAGATTGTACAGCATAAGGTGGCACTGTATATCATGATGTGTCACTGCATGTTGTACAATGGCATCACAAGCCATACAGAGCCATGGCATGCCGTACAGTGCCATCTTATGCTGTACAGTGTCATCACATGCCGTACAGAGCCATCGCATGCCGTACAGTGTCATCACATGCCGTACAGAGCCATCGCATGCCGTACAGTGTCATCGCATGCCGTACAGAGCCATTGCATGCCGTACAGTGTCACTGCATGCCATACATAGCCATGGCATGCCGTACAGTGCTATCTTATGTCGTACAGTGTCATCACATGCTGTAAAGTCTAATTGCATGCCATACAGTGCCACTGCATGCCGTACAGAGCCATCTCATTCTGTAAAATAAACCCACAGCAAGGGTTGTGGAAAAGTTTTGTCCGTGGCCCCTTTATTGGGTTAAAAACAATGTTAATTATTAAATGAACTTTAAGCTTTACTACCAAACAGAATCGCTGTTAACCATCAACACACCAACAGGCTTAATCACTAAGACTCAAGAAGCGATATCTCATAGCACAGGTGTCAAACACAAGGCCCCTGGGCCGGATCCGTCCCTCCAGGCAATTTCATGTGGCCCTCACACCTCTCCTGTAACAGCGGCACCCCCTCGTCTCCGCCCCCACCTCGTCTCAGCAGTTGGCATAAGAGAGGAGGACAGAATTCTTCCACCAAATCCTGAGGGGGGTGCACTGTAAAGGAGGGTGAGGGGGATGCACTGTAAGGGAGGGTGAGGGGGGTGCACTGTAAGGGAGGGTGAGGGGGGTGCACTGTAAAGGAGGGTGAGGGGGTGCACTGTAAAGGAGGGTGAGGGGGTGCACTGTAAAGGAGGGTGAGGGGGTGCACTGTAAAGGAGGATGAGGGGGGTGCACTGTAAGGGAGGGTGAGGGGGGTGCACTGTAAGGGAGGGTGAGGGGGTTGCACTGTAAAGGAGGGTGAGGGGGGTGCACTGTAAGGGAGGGTGGGGGGGTGCACTGTAAGGGAGGATGGGGGTGCACTGTAAGGGAGGAGGGTGCACTGTAAGGGAGGGTGAGGGGGTTGCACTGTAAAGGAGGGTGAGGGGGTGCACTGTAAGGGAGGGTGGGGGGTGCACTGTAAAGGAGGGTGCACTGTAAGGGAGGGTGAGGGGGGTGCACTGTAAAGGAGGGTGGGGGTGCACTGTAAGGGAGGGTGAGGGGGGTGCACTGTAAGGGAGGGTGAGGGGGGTGCACTGTAAGGGAGGGTGGGGGGGTTGCACTGTAAAGGAGGGTGAGGGGGGTGCACTGTAAGGGAGGGTGAGGGGGTTGCACTGTAAAGGAGGATGAGGGGAGTGCACTGTAAGGGAGGGTGAGGGGGTTGCACTGTAAAGGAGGGTGAGGGGGTGCACTGTAAGGGAGGGTGAGGGGGTGCACTGTAAAGGAGGGTGGGGGGGTGCACTGTAAGGGAGGGTGAGGGGGGTGCACTCTAAAGGAGGGTGGGGGGTGCACTGTAAGGGAGGGTGAGGGGGGGTGCACTGTAAGGGAGGGTGGGGGGGTACACTGTAAGGGAGGGTGAGGGGGGTGCACTGTAAAGGAGGGTGGGGGGTGCACTGTAAGGGAGGGTGGGGGGTGCACTGTAAGGGAGGGTGAGGGGGGTGCACTGTAAAGGAGGGTGGGGGGTGCACTGTAAGGGAGGGTGAGGGGGGTGCACTGTAAAGGAGGGTGGGGGTGCACTGTAAGGGAGGGTGGGGGGGTGCACTGTAAGGGAGGGTGAGGGGGGTGCACTGTAAAGGAGGGTGGGGGGTGCACTGTAAGGGAGGGTGAGGGGGGTGCACTGTAAAGGAGGGTGGGGGGGTGCACTGTAAGGGAGGGACATCTAGTATTACAGATACAACTGGCCCTTTGATGGCAACCATATAGATAATGCGGCCCCCCATAAAATTGAATTTGACAGCCCTGTCTTATACCAACCAAATACCAGTTTACCAACCACTGTCCACTCACAGTCCCACTGTCCATCTTTTTGGGCGACATTACCCAAAAAGATGGACTTTCAATACCAAACAGAACTGCTGTTAACCAATAACAGACCAACATGCTTAGTCACTAATGCCCCATACACACGTGCAGATTATCTGCAGACTTTTGTCTGCAGATTTACCTTTTCTATGTAGTGCAAGGGCCTGCCGGATTGCATACAAATTGAAAGTGTTTAGGTTTGACCTCATATTATTTGGTTTTGGTAAATCTGCAGATAATCTGCACGTGTGTACGGGGCATTAGACTCAAGCAGTAATATCTTAGTAAAGGTTACACTCATTGGCTGGATGTTTCCCGCCAAAAGATTTGTCACCAATCCAGTGCTCAGCATCTGAGGTAAATCTTCCTACCAACAGCAGACAGCTTATCACCTCAAACACAAAACAGAAAGAAGCAGCAAAGCCGCCATAGAGAGACATGTACTTAGCAGTTCCCCGACCGCCCGCCGCAGTTTTACTGCGGCAGGCTGGCTCTGCTGTGTGAACCGACATAGCTCTACATTGGTTGCGTGCAGGGTGCTGGGGGTGCTAGGCAGTGGGGATGCCGATGCACGGGACCGGCAGCACTGATTGCCCTCGGGCACCCGAAGTCGCTCCCGCTAAGAGAGAAGGACGGTCACATGTTGTAAACACAGCCGACCGTTCTTCTCTCTGGAATGATCACAGAGTGCCTGTGATCCTTCTATATAGGATCACAGGTCTCTATGATCATTTCACAAGCCCCTCCCCCATAAGTTTGAAAACACTCCCCTAGGCTCACACTTAACCCTTTTATCACCCCTGGGTTAACCCCTTCCCTGCCAGTGTCATTATTACAGTAACAATGCATATTTATAGCACTGATTACTGTAGTAATGTCACTGGCCCCCTTAAAAGTGTCAAAAATGTCAGTCAGGGGTCCGATCTGTCCGTCACAATGTCACAGTCCCGCAAAAAAAAAATCGCAGATCGCCGCCATTACTCGTTAAAAAAAAAAAAAAAACAATAAAAATGACATAAATCTTTCCCGTGGTCAGTAGACGCAATAACTTTTGCACAAGCCAATCAAAATATGCTTATTGCGATTTTTTTTTACCAAAAATATGTAGCAGAAAACAAACTGGCCTAAAATGTTCAAAAATTTTGATTTTTACATTTTTCATATAAAATTTCATATAAAAAAAAAAAAAAATTCATATAAAAAATGTAAAAAATATTGTTATTTTTTCAAAATTGTTGCTCTTTTTTTGTTTATAGCGCAAAAAGTAAAAATCACACATGTGATCAAATACCACCAAAAGAAAGCTGTCAATGTGTCCCTAGGGGCGTGGCTTGTTAGATCATAACAGAGACATGCGATCCTACATAGCAGGATCGTATAGCCTCTGTGATGATCTAAGGGAGAATGACAGACGGCTGTGTTTACGTCTGTCTTTCTCCCTCTCCTGAGTTAGATCACGAGTGGCCGGCGGACATCGGAGCCGCCGGTCACACGCACGGGGATGTTAGTGAACTAGCGGGGGCGGAAGCCGTACCGGTACGTCACTTTGCCCAGGAGGGGCTGACTGTGTCGTGTGGCGGTCGGCAAGTGGTTAAAGAGAAAGTAAACTTCCATCTTTAAGTTATACCTATAGGTAAGTCTATAATAATGGTTACCTATAGGTAATGTAAATATCTCCTAAACTTGCACCATTTAGGAGATATTTACTGTCCTAGCAGCCAGTCACGTCACTGGCGCATGCGCTCTGAAAGAACAGCCGCCCGTGCCGTTTCTTCAGAGCAGTGTGCCGTGATTGGCGGCTCCCTCGCACATTCCAGTCACAGAGCCGGAGCTGCGAACCCGGAAGGAGGACCTGGTATACATGGACGCAGCCTCCATCGAAGACATCTCTGGAACGCTTTGTTTTCTGGTAAGTTTAACATAATGTGCTGGTATGCAATGCATACTAGCACATTATGCCTTTGCCTTGCAGGTAAGTGAAAAAAAAGTGCAGCGGTTTACAACCGCTTTAAGAATTAAATGTATTTATTAAAGCGGAGTTCCACCCTGGATTTTTTTTTTTTTTAAATACCCCCGGGACAGTCAGGGCTAGTACAATCCACAATGGATAGCCTCTGAACTGTCCCGGGTTGCACTTACCTGTTAGGACAAATACTTACCTTGAAAACGTCTTGTCCAGCGCTGCCATCTCAGATGTGGGCAGCTTGAAGCCAGCGAGATCCCCTTCGGCGTCTTCTTTCGCCTTCTTCGGTCCCACGATGCTCTGCGCCGGCCCCGACCTCACTTCCGGGTCGCGCGCGTCATCCCTCCACAGCTTCTGGGCATGCCCAGAAGCTGTTTAGAAGGGGATGACGCGCGCGCCCCGGAACTGACGTCGGGGCCGGTGCAGGCGCAATGATTCCTGGGAGCGATGACGTTCAGCTCCCAGGAATCATTGCAGAGCCAGGAAGTGACGACGGGCCGCGGCCGAGGAAGGAGGAAGAAGGAAGTAAGGTAAGTATTTTTTCTTCGCTACGAGGTAAGTAAAAAAAAAAAAAATATGCGATTATCCATTTCTTTTTCAGGTGACCCGGAGCGAGAAGATGGAGGTAAGTATTAAATTAGGGTGGAACTCCACTTTAACCCCTGCTGGACCGGAAAGATTTGCCCCCTTAGGCTCCATGTACACGGGACGTTGTTAAAAGTCCCTTTGAATGCTGGAATTTTTAGGACGTTTGAAACGTCCGTTCGGTCGCGTTTGTACCCGCGTTTAGCGGGCGTTTAGCGGCGTTTGCGGGCGTTTACGTTTAGAAGCGTTCCTAGAGGTCAAAAAAATTATTCCCCTTTAAAATGGAAAAACGCGAACGCTAAACGCGTTCGGACGCGTTCAGACGCATTTGGACGCGTTTGTGCGTTTGAAACGCCGGGAAACACACGTTCCAACGCAAATAATTGCGTTCTAACAAAAGTCCCTGAACGCAACTGCCTGCAAATGACTGTAAACGACCTGGTGTACATGGACAGATAAGATAAAATGTAGATGAGTTCAGGGGCTTCTGAAAAAAACGCCCAACTGCTCCTAAACGTTCCATTTCCAGCGTCCCGTGTACATGGAGCCTTAATGACCAGGCCATTGTTTTGCGATTTGGCTCTGCGTTATTTTAATGGAAAGTTGTGCGGCCGTGCGACTCTGTATCCAAATAAAATTGACGTCCTTTTTTTCCCACAAACAGAGCTTTCTTTTGGTGGTATTTGATCACCTGTGCGATTTTTAATTTTTGCGCTATAAACAAAAAAAGAGCGACAATTCTGAAAAAAAAATTATATTTTTCACATTCTGCTATATAACAATCCCACTCATGTGCTAATTAAATCAATACACAATAAATGCTGCGCTATGTGAAAGCTAAATGACTATACAATCAGAATATAACAATATCAAAATAATATTACCCACTTCAGCTCTGGAAGGTTTTACCCCCTTAATGACCAGGCCATTTTTTTGCGATTCGGCACTGCGTTATTTTAACGAAAAATTGCGCGGTCGTGCAGCGCTGTACCAAAATACAATTGATGTCCTTTTTTCCCCACAAATAGAGCTTTCTTTTAGTAGTATTTGATCACCTCTGCGGTTTTTAGATTTTGTGCTATAAATAAAAAAAGAGCGACAATTTAAAAAAAAAAAAAGCCATATTTTTTGCTTTCTGCTATAAAACATTCCCAATAAAAAATTAAAAAAATCTAATTTTCTCTTACGTCCTCCGACAGTCGCCGCCTCTTCATATTCGTCACAATGGGGTATTAGACTTTGCTCCGAAGGAGTAGCTAGGCAACAGAATATGTTAACATTAAAGCTTTTAACATATCCCACCCTCAAGGGGTGGTCCCCTCAGTCAATACCCTCCTACTTCCTGCAACCATATCTCAGTTTCAATGTCTAGCTTGTCAGGAGTGGCTGGCTCTCTCTGTGCTGGGGCTTTGTGCCCCAGACTCTTTCTTATTTTTGATTTTTTGTTTGAGTTTTCTCTCTACCTTTACTTAGCTGTTCTTTTTGTCAGCATTAGTTAGTTCTTCTGATGAAGAGGATCATGCGGGCTGGGTCTCGGGCTGATCCCCCTGGTCGCAGGTCGTGGGCCAGTGGCTTCCCAGCCTGCCATCGAGCGTTCAGCCAGGTAACGCTCCTGGCACAGTGAACGACCCATCCCTGTTCGGTGCAGGGATGATTGGTGAGGTGGCTACCTCACTGGACACTGTGCGGTTTCTTAACCCCCATTTTGTGCGTCTTGTATGCGACTCTCCCTGCCTCATGTGCAGCGGCTTGTTCGCCTGTGCGGGTCCCCCACGCCATTGTGAGGTAAGTGTATCTATGTGGGGACCTGTCTGTCTGGGGGGGGTGTCAGTCTGGGACTGTGTAACCTGCCTCTGTTCTCACTGTTTGTCTCCCTATCACTCGGCTGCATGCTGTGGGCTGCAAGGGGGGGGGAGCTGTGTGACACTGTGTGTGTCAGCTTTGTCAGTGTGAGAAGCTGTGTGCTGTGGGGCATGTTTTGTGGCATGTTTGGGCACTATACAGCGATCGCTGCGGCGATCTACCATGTTTTTTATATATGGCTAAAATGTGTGCATTGCTGTACTGTGGAGCGGCGGTTTCGGCGCCAAACGGCGCCATTTTGCCTACACTCGCTCCGGCCGCATGTTCTACATGCATGGCGGCCATTTTCTTGTAGCCTCCCATAGGCTTTAATAGAGCGCCCTGGTTGCATCACTTCCTCTTCTCCTGGGTACACCGATCGAGGCAGCAGCAGCGGCGAGGGTCTCCTCAGGTTATATCCTTCTTATCCATTGCCTGTGTCAGTTTTATTGTCCCTGTGGGGGTCTCATTGTGCTTGTGCGTGGTGCGGTGGGCTGCGCTTCCCTGCGCTTGTTAAAGGGGCAGTTAACCCTTTATTATCCGGCATTTGATATTGTGGCAATGGATTCTCAGGAGGGCAAATTTCCTACCGCCTTGGTGGATAGCCAGGGGACCGCTGTTTCCCCCCCCAGGGGGGGATTTAGCCACTATTGTGGCTGGCCTTGCTGCTCAGGTGCAGATGCTGGTGGCTGCTCAATCTACTAAGAGACCCAGAGTTTCTCTTTCCTCTGATTCTGAGGGTGAAGGTGATGGGGCTGTTATGGCGGGGGTCTCCTTATCGGGGTCCCGCTCCTCCCTGGATCTAGTGGGGTCCGAGGTGGAGGCTGAAGTTGAAGGGGTTGATAATTCTCCCCCTAGCTCACCTGAAGAGCTTGCAATCATGGATGACTTGATTGCTTCCATAAAACAAACACTGCGTTTGCAGGATGAAGTGTGTCCCCCGCTGCCTTGGCGGCTTATGGGACGCAGAGAAAACGCAGGACGCCGCAGGTTTTTCCCTGCAATGATGATTTTCAGCGCGCTGTTAAGGAACAATGGCGCAATCTACGCAAACCTTTTGCTGTGCCAAGTAGGTTCAAGCTGCGTTATCCTTTCTCGCCTTCCACTGATGAACGGTGGTGTGTGCCACCCCCGGTGGATCACGCAATTGCGGTTTTGAACAAATCCACTGCGATTCCTGCAGAGGATTCCCCAGTGTTTCGTGACGCCACGGATAGGAGATTGGAGTCTCTTGCCCGTCATACTTACTCTGTTACGGGTTCTATGCTTACAGCTCTGTTTGCCTCTCTCATGGCGGCCCAGGCTGTTCTCAAGTTGGACGCAGATGCTTAGGCGCGTCCTGGTGGCCGATTCGGCCTCGCCGGCGACCCTGGATATGGTGGATCAAATCCACCAGGGTGTCATGTATCTGTGTGATGCGGACTTGGACTTAGTCCCGTTGGCTGCACGTGTGCACAGCGTGGCGGTGTTGTCTCGCTGCCTGGTTTGGTTAAAATGTTGGTCAGTGGACCAATCTTCACGTAAGACCTTAGCTAATCTGCCTTATGATGGGTCTCGCCTTTTTGGGGAGTCCTTGGATGTGTTGATTAAGGGGATCACCGGAGGTAAGAGCACTCTCTTGCCCCATTTCCCCAAGGCTAAGGGGGCTTCTGGGAAGAAGCATGCTAATTTTCGTCCCCTCAGGGGTCCTTTCGTGCCTTTCGGTCGCACTACAAGGGCAAACCGTTCAAAGGTCAAGGCTCTCAAAAGAAGCCCTGGTCTGGGAAACAGAAGTCCGGTCAGTCCGGATCCGCAGCCCATAACAGTGCGGCCTGAAGGGGCGCCCTCACCCAGTTTTGGGGTGGGGGGACGCTTGCTCGGTTTTCTTCAACCCTGGTTGGCCCGCGTGCGGGACAGATGGGTTCAGGAGATCGTTCGATCTGGTTACAAGATCGAGTTTCTCTCTCGGCCGGAGAGCAGATTTTTTCCCTCTAATCTTCAGCTGTCTCCGGAGCGTTTACGGGACCTGCACCTGGCGGTGCGGGACCTGAGGGCTCAGGGAGTGGTGGTTCTGGTGCCTCATCGGGACAGATTTCGGGGGTTTTATTCCAATCTGTTCACCGTGCCCAGGAAGGAGGGCAAGGTTCGTCCAATTCTGGACTTGAAGGCTCTGAACCGCTCTGTGCGGGTTCGCAAGTTCCGCATGGAATCCCTGTGGTCGGTGGTTGCTGCCCTGGTTCCGGGGGAATTCATGGCCTCCATCGATTTGAAGGATGCGTATCTTCACATCCCCATTTTCGAGGGTCACCAGCGGTACCTTCGATTCGCCATTGTGGAGGATCACTACCAGTTCGTGGCGTTGCCTTTTGGTCTCGCCTCGGCTCCGCGGGTTTTCACCAAGGGGCTTGCACCGGTTCTGGCATTATTGAGAGCCCAGGGCATTTCTGTCCTGGGGTATCTGGACGACATTCTGGTTCAGTCTGCGACCAGCCAGGGTCTGGAGAAGGACCTGTCTGTCACGATGCAAACTCTGCAGGAGTTTGGTTGGACGCTCTCGTCTCTGCGGACGTGCATGCAATGTCTGGGATTGATGGTCTCAGCCTTCGAGGCGATTCCCTTCGCCCAGTTTCACACGCGGGGTCTCCAAGCGGAGATCCTGTCCATGTGGGACGGGCGACCTCAATCTCTGGATCTTCAAATCTCGTTGAGTCATCGCACCAGAAGAGACCTTCTGTGGTGGCTCCAGTCCCCGATGGTGTCCGGGGGCAAGTCGTTTCGTCCTATCTCGTGGACGGTGATCGCCACGGATGCCAGCCTGTCGGGCTGGGGTGGTGTTCTGGGCGTTCTGTCCGCCCAGGGAACTTGGTCGAAGGGGGAGTCCTCCCTTCCGATCAACATTCTGGAATTGCGTGCGATAAATCTCTGTCTTCATCGCTGGACGGACCGGCTGCAGGGCTGCCCGGTTCGGGTGCAGACGGACAATGCCACGGCGGTGGCCTACATCAACCACCAAGGGGGCACCAGGAGTGCCCGAGCGGCTCGAGAAGTGGCCGACATTCTGACTTGGGCCGAGACTCATGTCCCGGCGATAACGGCGGTGCTCATTCCGGGGGTGGAGAACTGGCAGGCGGACTATCTGAGTCGCCAGACCCTGGATCAGGGGGAATGGTCTCTCCACCCGGCTGTCTTCCAGATGTTGTGCGTGAAGTGGGGTCTTCCAGATGTGGACCTGTTCGCGTCTCGTCTCAACAACAAGGTGAAAAGGTTCGTGGCAAGGACGCGCGACCCTCGTGGCAGACGCGTCGGACGCGTTAGTGGCCCCGTGGCATCAGTACAAGCTGATGTACGCGTTTCCACCGATTCAGTTGCTGTCCAGGTTCCTTCGCAGGTTACACTCGGAACGCAGCACAGTGATTCTTGTGGCACCGGACTGGCCTCGCCGGTCCTGGTACGCAGACCTCGTGAATCTGGCGGTCGACGCCCGTGGCGTCTGCCTCTTCGAGACGATCTCCTGTCTCAAGGACCGATATACCATCCTGCTTTACAGTCGCTGGCTTTGACGGCCTGGCTGTTGAGACCGAGGTCCTGAAGGAGCAGGGTCTCTCCCCGGAGGTCGTTCATACCTTGATCAACGCGAGGAAGTCTTCCTCGGGGAAGGTTTACTACCGTACTTGGAAGGCCTATTTTGCCTGGTGTGAGTCCAGGGGGTTTTCACCCCGCACGTACTCGGTTTCCCGAGTGCTGTCCTCCCTTCAAACAGGTGTCGATCAGCGTTTGGCGCTGGCTACGATAAAGGGTCAGGTGTCTGCGCTGGCCGTTCTGTTTCAACGTCCCGTGGCTTCCAACTCCTTGGTTGGCACTTTTGTTCAGGGAGTGCGGCATCTGGTTCCTCCTAGGAGGGATCCTCTGCCCCCTTGGGACTTGAATCTCGTTTTATCTGTGTTACAACGTGCTCCTTTTGAACAGATCAGGGAGATCTCGTTGTCTATGTTGTCCAAAATGGTCGCCCTTTTTGGTTGCGATCACTTCGGCTCGCAGAGTGTCGGAGCTGGCGGCTTTGTCCTGCAAGTCTCCGTATCTGGTTGTTCATTTGGATAAGGTGGTCTTGCGACCTAATCCTTCTTTTCTTCCGAAGCGAGTTTCGGAATTCCATCTTAATGAGGATATTGTCTTGCCTTCGCTGTGCGCGAAGCCTAAACATCCGAAGGAGGTGAGTCTACATTCTTTGGATGTTGTTCGGGCGATAAGGGTTTACCTTAAATCGACTGAGTCTTTTCGAAAGACGGACTCTTTGTTTGTTCTTCCAGAGGGTCCTCGGAAGGGCATGGCGGCGTCGGCCTCTACCATCGCCAAATGGATCAGGCAGACCATTGAACAGGCATATGCTTTGCGGGGGAAGGTTCCCCCTGTGCCTGTGAAGGCGCACTCTACTAGATCTCTGAGTACGTCTTGGGCCTGTCGTCATGGGGCTTCTGTAGCCCAGGTGTGTAAGGCGGCGACCTGGTCGACCATGCACACTTTCACTAAATTCTACAAGGTAGATGTTCAGGCATCGGCGGATGCTTCCTTTGGCCGCAAGGTTCTTAGTGCGGCGGTTCCCTAGGGTCCCTTGTTGGGACCTCTGGCTGTTGGGATAGGTTTTTATCCCCTGGTTCTTTGTTTTTTCCTGGGTTGTTGCTCCTGTTGAGCGATTTTTTTCCTGTTGCCCAGCTGGTTTCCTTCCTTTGGTAAGGTTCCTTTCTTTGATGCGGAGACTGCGTTGCCTTACGGCGCGGATGCGTTTCCCACCCCTCATGTTTGCACTGCTTTGGGACGTCCCCATTGTGACGAATATGAAGAGGCGGCGACTGTCGGAGGACGTAAGAGAAAACTGAATTTTTGTAAAATCTTACCTGTAAAATTCCTTTCTCTGAGTCCTCCGACAGTCGCCGCCCCCCGCCCCTCTTTGGGGTTTGGTTGTATACTCTACTGCTATTCCACTGAAACTGAGATATGGTTGCAGGAAGTAGGAGGGTATTGACTGAGGGGACCACCCCTTGAGGGTGGGATATGTTAAAAGCTTTAATGTTAACATATTCTGTTGCCTAGCTACTCCTTCGGAGCAAAGTCTAATACCCCATTGTGACGAATATGAAGAGGCAGCGACTGTCAGAGGACTCAGAGAAAGGAATTTTACAGGTAAGATTTTACAAAAATTCCGTTTTTTTTATCAGTTTAGGCCAATTTGTATTCTGCTACATATTTTTGGTAAACAAAAATCCCAAAAAGCGTATTTTAATTGGTTTGCGCAAAAGTTATAGCGTTTATTTGTATTTATTTTTTTTGTTTTCATTAGTAATGGCGGCGATTTTTAGCGGGACTGCGACATTGCGGAGGACAGTTTGGGCCCCTGACATTTTTGACACACTTTTTGGGGACCAGTGACATTACTACAGTGATCAGTGCTAAATAATATGCACTGTTACTGTATAAATGACACTGGCAGGGAAGGGGTTAACACTGGGGGTGATCAAAGGGGTTAAATGTATGCCTAACTGTGCTTACTAACTGTGTGGGGGAAGTGCTCTGTGACAGGCACAGAGAGATCGGGGTTGTAGCTTAGCTGAAACTTCTGATCTCTCCCTGCCTGTCTTACAGAAGACTCGCCGGCTTTGTTTACATAAGCAGGCGGGTCTTCTGTCAGTTTATCTGATGATCGCGAGGGGAAGGCGGCGATCGCCGCCTCTCCTCCTGCGGCCCGCCTCCCGCTGTGCCTAAACACAGTGGGAGGGAGGCTCCGGTGGCGCGCGCGCGCCGCTGAAACCTCGTGCACGAAATCATGTAGTACTACGTGATTTTGCGCAGCCGAGCCGCCATTTCGCAGTAATACTACGGTGGGCGGTCGGCAAGAGGTTGAAAAGTGCATAAATATAGTGAAAAACTGTCCAACATAAATGTGCAATCACCATATAACAACGAAAGAGTCCATGCAAATGATTGCTTGCAATGAAAATATAAAGAAAAATAAAAAAAATCAAGAAAAACACACAGTGCTTGAACCACCGTGCAATTCCTTCTCCGTGCAAAAAACCAATAGTGTGCAACCTCGATGTGCTCCCCCCCACCAGGAATATTCTCACCTGGGGTAATGTGATCACTGCAATTAAGCGTGATCCAAACCAACTTTTTAGCCCACTGTTGGCTATATCCAACTTCTCCAACCTCCTTCTAGGCTCCCCTCATTACGGGTTATAGTATCCCCATATATTGATTGAAAGATAAGAAAAACCAATAGTGCTTATACCATTTTTAAAATTGCATTTATTAAGAAAATCACAGGGTACTTACTCTTTACAGGTGCTTGCAGCGCACCAAACCAACACAAGCGTTCACAATCCAAAGACACACCATTTTTGGGGCACTCCAGTGTAAACAGCAGCCTCACAAACGGACCTAGCCTCCAGCTCCACGTTGGTTCCTAGGTGTCAGCACCGTCCTGGCCCCTCCCCTACGCGTATCAACACAGGGTCACGTGTCTTCCTCATGGGGAATTTTCCCGGCATTTTACTAAATGGAAAATACAATTTTACTGTCATGGACTTGCAATAAGGTGGGCAAGCTTACCTGTCTCTTCATGTCTGTATTAGAGGTCAGACTGCATTTCTGGTTCCTTTTTATCACCTCTACTTCCTGTTCCTGCCCTGCCCAGGTCATCACAGGAAGTCTATATTAACCAGTGCACTGAAGGTCTGCTTTGCTGTTCAACAGTGTTAGTTTCCTGTTTGCCGTGTGCTTGATCTACTTTTCTGTGTACCGGCTTTCGCTTGTCTCTGACTATTCCTGTTTGCCTGTTACTCTGACCTTTGGCCTGTCCCTTGGTTACCCTCGTCTGCCTGTTACTCCGACCTTGGCTTACCCATCACCATTCTGTGTGTCCTGAGTGGCTGCTTCCCTTCCCTCCCTACGGAGCGTGACCCGGGGGACCCCAGGGGCCGCGACCTGGGCCCAGCTGCAGCCAAGTCCATCCTCACCACTAGAGGCTCTGGTGAACACCTGCTGGGTCTTAGACTCCGTGCCCTGGGGAATCTTGGGCTCACGTTCCGGTCCATCCGCAGCAGTCAGCTATTGGGCTCACTACCTTGCGCTGCACCCCTGCCTCCAACAGGGTGCAGTCGTCACCTGGCCACAGGTGACCTGATATTTACATGTTTTTCTTTCATTGTGAATAGGGTAAGGGGGGGGGGGGGGTTAGAACACCTGTGAGGTTTTTTTTCACCATCTGTGTCCCATTTATGGAAATGCGCCTTTACTTCCTCCATAGCCAAAACAGAAAGTTAGGGGAAATCCCTACAAAGTGAAAGAATCCCTGGTTGTCACCAGAACTACTGAACTGTGGGGGAAAAATTCCCCTCTATTATTGGCCCAAAATTTGGGATTTTCTTTTACTTTCAGTTTTACAGGACAAATAGCGAGGGAGAATCTCCATTAGGAGGACAGACAGCAATAAGAACCTAATAGCCTAATAGGCATGATTAGGGTATGACCGATGCCCACTCCTGATCTTAGCATAAACCACCCCTTTTCTAATCCTTCTAAACAAATGATACTGACAACGACTTTGGATAAAATTGTGGCCTGTTAGGCCATTTTATTAACAACCAATTTAAAACATTGTAAACAGTAAACCATAAATACTCCAGTACACATAAGAGAATCAGGGGTTGTTGGTCTTGGGAGGCACCAAAATCCAATTCAAAAATGGTATCAGTATCCAAAACCCAACGGTCCCCAGCCGCGAGACACCAGCTCAGGAACAAACACATTTTCCACTGATACCTTTTGTTAACACATCCCGGTTAAACCCCTCTTAACCGGGATACCCTATAGGGCTCCATACCGTAGATGGGTCACCCTATGCACTGACCAAAAAACCTGTTACCGCCTCCAAAGACCCCCAACCGCCACAGACAACAACAGTACCCCAATAACCCCAACTCCAAATCCGAATCGACATCCACCACGGTCACCTTCCGAAATCCCAAACTCAAAGGGCGGGAGGGCGGGGATTCCTCCTTCTTCCTCTGCTGCTCCAACGATTCTGCTTGACCGGAAATAGCCCCACCCCATGCAGCCACACTGAGCCCCCACCCCTACCTGGCCTAATCCAATCCTCTTCCTGCACCACCAGCCACAGCCCACCATTTAACCCTATCTTACCTCCTTGTCCTGTGTCCCCTATCAACCCTATCATGAGGCCCTGCGCCTATTTTTTTTTTTTTTTGCTCCGGGCCTATCTTTCTAATCTCTCTCCACTCCATCCAAAGCTAAAAAAAAAAGAAGTTTTTCCTTTAGTTACACTTTAAGAAAATTTCTGTTTATGTTATAAATGTATAACTTCATGTATAACTATATATTTTATTATCTACAGGTTGGGCATTGAAGTTGTCTGCCCAGAAAGCCATGATGGGGAGAAATGTGAACATTCTCTGCTCCTTTACAGTCAAGAGCCCTCCCATTGATCGCAAATATCTTTCAATAATTTGGTACTTCCAGGGAAAGGAAATATTACGTGTTCAGAATACTGCAGTGAAATCTACAGATCCTCGCATATCCTATACAAGCCAGGCAGAAAATGGAATCGCTGATCTGTCTATATCAAACATCAATATAACGGATAGAGGGATCTACAAATGCTCCACAGAGTACAGGTCAGAGAGGGAAGAGAAGGAGATCCAACTAGATGTACAAGGTACGCAGTTTAACCACTTTACCACTAGAGCATTTTGCTGTCTTACGTCTGGGCCACTTTTTGCGATTCGACGCTGTGCAACTTTAACTAACAATTGCGCGGTCGTGCGACGCCGTACCCAAACGAAATTTACGTCCTTTTTTTCCCACAAACAGAGCTTTCTTTTGGTGGTATTTGATCACCTGTGTGATTTATACTTTTTGCACTATAAACAAAAAAAGAGCGTAAATTTTGAAAAAATAACAATATTTTTCACATTTTTTTATATGAAATTCCCCCCAAAAAAATGTAAAAATCAAAATTTTTTTAAATTTTTGGCCAATTTGTTTTCTGCTACCTATGTTTGGTAAAAAAATTCACAATAAGCATATTTTGATTGGTTTGCGCAAAAGTTATTGCGTTTACTAACAAAGGGAAAGATTTCTGTCATTTTTGGTGGGTTTTTTTTAACGCGTAATGGCGGCGATCTGCGATTTTTTTTGCGGAACTGCGACATTGCGGCGGACAGATCGGACCCTTGACTGACATTTTTGACACTTTTGGGGGTACCAGTGACATTACTGCAGTAATCAGTGCTATATATATGCACTGTTACTGTAAAATTGACACTGGCAGTGAAGGGGTTAATTTTATTGGAGAGGGAGGGGTTAATGTATGCCTGGTGCTTACTGACGTGTGTGGGGGGAGGTGACTGAGTGAGTCAGGGACAGATCGGATGTCCAGCTATGCTGAACACTCCGATCTGTCACTGCCTGTCACTTGGGAGATCCGCCCGCTTGTGTTTACACAGGCGGGCGGATCTCCACACTAGATCCCCGACGATCGGGGAAGAGCGGCGGCGATCGCCGCTGCTCCTCCCCTGGCCCGACTCCCGCTGTGACTAAATACAGCGGGAGCGAGCCTCCGGCGGCGCGCAAGCGCCACCCAGAAGGGGAGTGTCTGACGACGTAGGTCTATGTCGTCAGACGATAACGAGCCACTTTGCCGCAGTAGTACTACGGTACTCAGCGGTAAAGTGGTTAATATAATCTAAAAACTGTTACTTTTTTGGCAGATACATCTTAAAATTTTATTAAATAAATATTGCCCAGCTCCAGCCCAAACTTTTATTTATTATGTATAGCAGAAGGTAAGGTTAGAACCTCCATCATGGTTTTATTGTTGTCCCCTATTAGGAGGATCAACCTTCCCTTCCTGTCTTAAAGCGGACCTTCAGTTATTGTTTCATCTTTCCATCTATTAAATCCTCTGCCCTTGTTGTTTTAACTTTGGATTGTAAAACATATTTTTTTCTGCCAGAAAGGGTCCTTTCACACGAATGATCCGATCAGATCCGCCTGTCAATTTTTTTTAGGCGTATCTGATCCGATCCTCCATGCATTCCTATGGGGCAGCGGATGTCAGCGGTGACATGTCCGCTGACACCTGCTGCCATCCGCATCCGATCCTGTCTGTGAAATCCAGACGGATGGAAACCCTATTTTCTAGGGGATCGAATCGGATGGGATCGGATGAGAGCGGACAGGCAGTCCCCATAGAGCGGATTCCCCATAGAGAGCAGTGGGGCTCTGACACATCCCTCTGCGCACACAGTGTGGAGACGGAGCTGTCATCCGCCTACTCAGCGGGAATGCGGACCGTGTGAAAGGAGCCTAAGTACCTTATACAGCCCACTTCCTCTTTTCTGGTAAAAAGCCTCTAGTGAGGGCGAACCTTGGCACCCCAGATGTTTTGGAACTACATATCCTATGATGCTCAGCTACACTGCAGAGTGCATGAGCATCATGGGAAATGTAGTTCCAAAATATCTGGGGTGCCAAGGTTAGCCATCACTGGCCTAGGCCAATGACATTATGCACAGCTCTCTCTCTCACTCTCGTGAGAAATTGCCAGAAAGGGAAGAGGGATGAGTCATAGGAAAGCCAATGAGAGCTGCAAAGCAGGATGGGGCTAGATGAGGGCGGAGATGACAGGAGACTGCAGAGACCCATGAGTATTCATCAATAGAGGAGAGATGTGCAGGCAAGTAGTGGTGTGAGTGTGTCTGTCTGTATATACAGTATCTCACAAAAGTGAGTACACCCCTCACATATTTTATTGTATCTTTTCAAGTCAACACTGAAGAAATGACACTTTGCTACAATGTAAGTAGTGAGTGTACAGCTTGTATAACAGTGTAAATTAGCTGTCCCCTCAAAATAACTCAACACACAGCCAAAAAAAAAAAAAAGCCATTAATGTCTAAACAACTGGCAACAAAAGTGAGTAGGCCCCTAAGTGAAAATGTCCAAATTGGGCCCAAAGTTTCAATATTTTGTGTGGGCACCATTATTTTCCAGCATTGCCTTAACCCTTTTGGGCATGGAGTTCACCAGAGCTTCACAGGTTGCCACTGGAGTCCTCTTTCACTCCTCCATGACGACATCACGGAACTGGTGGATGTTAGAGACCTTGCGCTCCTCCGCCTTTCGTTTGAGGATGCCCCACAGATGCTCAATAGGGTTTAGGTCTGGAGTCATGCTTGGCCAGGTCATCACCCTTACCCTCAGCTTCTTTAACAAGGCAGTGGTCGTCTTGGAGGTGTGTTTGGGGTCGTTATCATGTTGGAATACTGCCCTGCGGCCCAGTCTCTGAAGGGAGGGGATCATGCTCTGCTTCAGTATGTCACAGTACATGTTGGCATTCATGGTTCCCTCAATGAACTGTAGCTCCCCAGTGCTTCCAGCACTCATGCAGCCCCAGACCATGGCACTCCCACCACCATGCTTGACTGTTGGCAAAACACACTTGTCTTTGTACTCCTCACCTGGTTGCCGCCACACACATTTGACACCATCTGAACCAAATAGGTTTATCTTGGTCTCATCAGACCACATGGTTCCAGCAATCCATGTCCTTAGTCTGCTTGTCTTCAGCATACTGATTGCGGGCTTTCTAGTGCATCATCTTTAGAAAAGGCTTCCTTCTGGGATGACAGCCATGAAGACCAATTTGATGCAGTGTGCGGTGTATGGTCTGAGCACTGACAGGCTGACCTCCCACCCCTTCAACCTCTTCAGCAATGCTGGCAGCACTAATGCGTCTATTTCCCAAGACAACCCCTTGATATGACGCTGAGCACGTACTGTGTGTGTATATGTGTCTGTGTGCCTTTGTGTGTCTGTGTAAATCCGGGAGGTGAACAGTCAGCAGCTTCAGCTGCCCACAGTTAAAATGGCTGCAGATTTAGTGGAGGGAATATTCTGCACCATATTTGGAAAGTACAGAATCACAGTATATATAAAATAGAATGCAAAGTGGTTGGAGGGAAGCTTCAGAATGGCAATATGTTTTTATTACAAATTATGTGAGCAGACTGCAGTTCCTCTTTAATGACGGAAGGATTATGCTCAATTTAGGCCTGGGCCTCAGGGCTTCAATGGCCTCTGGTCTGGGAAAGGGTTAATTCTCATTACAAGCCTGGTATTCTACCACCTACGCCACCAAGCCCTAAAGGGTTATTTCTCATGTGCAACAGATAATGAGTACTGCTCTCTGACTTGTAAACCAGGAACACCACTTTTTGATCTATATTATCCACTTTCTGTCTTTAGAGTAGAACTAAAGGCAAACATTTTCCTTTATTGGGAAAGTTTCCCCTTTATTTCCTGTTCCGTATCTAAAAGAGGAAGTTACCGTAGAAGAAGTCCTCTCAAAGTGAGGGAATTCCGAGTTTTCACCAGGGTCACAAGCACTGGTGTCCCCAGTGAAAGATGTCCCCGATATTCCTTTTCTTGTGACAAGCCAAAGTTTGGATTTTCCTTCATTTTCACTCTTAGGTATAGCAATAAACAGGACAATAAGAGAGGGTAAATCTCCCTAAGGCCTCTTTCACACAAGGATCACCTGTCAGTTTTCCAGGCCGGCCTTATTGGACCCTCCATTCACCCCTATGGACTAGCGGGTGTAAAGGGACTTGTTCCTGTTTACACCAATCTACCTTCAATCCGATCCAGTCCACTAAAGAAAAAGAAATGGAAGGCGCTCTGCCCCCCTCCATCTAGGTGGATGGGATCAGAGGGTAGATAAGTGAAAGCAGAGAGTGGAGTTCATTCACACCCGGCTGCCCATAGAGCAGAGGGGACTCTGTCCATGTCCGCTCTGTAGAAACTTAGCAGACACGGACCTGTCATCCGCCTGCTCTGCTCCAATCAGCAGGGGATCACCAGACAGATCTAAACAGGGACTTTGGGTGGGACTAGGACGCTGGACATCACCGGCGGCTTGGTGAAGAGCATATGATTAACTAAGACACACTCTGGAACCCCTAGTGTCGGGTAGACACTTATCAAATGTGAGTTTTATCTTTATCTTTTAATAAACGGATGAAATTGTTTACGGAATTACGCTATGTGGATTCTTTCCTCCCAATACATGATGTATCCCTATTTGACCCTATGAGGATGTCTGCATAATGGGGATCATATAGAGCGAATTGTGGACCTGCACACTGGATATATTATAATTATTATAAAGGCCCAGTTGCTAGTATATAACTTTACCAGCCACTCCATCTGGTGAGTAATTTTAAGGTGATTGGTGGAAGCAGCACTTAGGGTGTTTTTTTGGCACGTACATTACACAGAAGATTTTTTTTTGGGACTTTTATGAATATCAATGAATGGACATTGTTTATGATTATTTTTTTGGACTTTTGTAACACTTATTTATCTCACTGATTTTTTACACTGATATGAAATGTTTTGTTTTATCTATTTTTTTTTTTTTTTTTACATTTTACATATGATATTTTTTTTACTTGGAGATATACATCATTTTGAATATAACTTTTTAATGTCACATTTTTTGCACTAAATTCTAAGAATTGTTTGATAATACTAATCAATAGGATTTGCACTTGCACTTTTTTGGATGGGAGATTTCATGATATTTCAGTACTAAAGGGTAGATTTGCCCTCATTTTAGGACTCGTTCAATAGATCTTAAGGCCCCTTTCACACATGCTGTCCGTTTGTCCGTTTTTCATCCATCCTTTGACGGATTAAAAAACGGATATCAATGTATCTCTATGTAAAAACAGATGACAAGAGATGATCATCAGTTAACATCCATTTTCATCCGCTTCCGTCAATGTCTGTTTTTTTGAACGGATGAATACTCTATTTTTCATCCGTCAAAAAAACGGATCAGACGAAAAATGGATGACAACGGATGACAACGGATGAAAATCGGATGAAAACGGATGAAAAATAGATAACAACTTACGAAAAATGGATGAAAAACGGATAACAACTGACGAAAAACGGATGAACAACGGATAACAACTGACGAAAAACGGATGACAACTGACGAAAAATGGATGAAAAACTGATACATTTTGACGTGACTGAACTGATGAACTGAACGGGACCGTATGTGTGAAAGGGGCCTAACAGAGCCTGCCCTATGGAGAAAAATGCCTAACGAAGGCACAGACAGCAGTAAAAACAGGTGTTCTATTCTTTTTCACTCTATCCAAAGCTAAAAAAAAAAAATTGCCTTTAGTTATACATTAAATCAAACCTGTGCTAAAAAAAAAATACAAAAATGTATAGTCACACAGGTAACTTATCTGATCACCATGAAATGAATGTCATTCAGACAATTAAAATCCTGGAGGCCACACATAAGCGTACACAAGCTGAAGACACCTACAATGACCTTATCAAAAATAGACAACTTCTCCTAGACGAACTGAATCTCAGAGTCAGACGCAAATTCATCTTGCAACAGAAACTATTCTATGAGCACGGCAACAAAAGCGGCCAGTATCTAGCAAGAGCTCTCCAAGCCAAAAAAGCATCGCTTTCTGTTCGCAATATTAAAAACGGCCAAGGTCATGTATCCACTAGTTCCCCAGATATCGCTGCCCAATTTCAACATTATTATTCTAAACTATACAATCTTAATCCTTCCCCTGCTGAGACTGATAAACCCACCCTGATCCGCGATTTCCTCCATAAGCATTGCCCGGCTCCCATCACTCCTGAAACAGCCCAAGATCTAGAAAAACCCATATCCCAGGATGAACTCAATATAGCAGTCAAACAACTTAAAGTTGGCAAAAGTCCTGGTCCAGACGGCTTTACTGCCCCATATTATAGGACCTATCTAGACATTCTTGCCGGCCCCATGATAAAGACCTTTAATTCATTGTCATCCCCACCCCTCTCCCTCCAAACAGACTGTTAGAAGCCCATATTACTGTCATACACAAAGAAGGAAAAGACCCCACCTCAGTGACAAATTATAGACCCATTTCTTTACTGAATGTTGATATCAAATTGTTTGCTAAAATCCTAGCTAACAGACTCCCTATCATCCCAAGCCTAATCAATAAAAACCAGGTGGGCTTCGTCCCAGGTCGTGAGGCCCGCGATAATACGATAAAAGCAATAAATGTACACAATTGGATGTCCACCTCCAACTTTGAAGGCTTTATGTTGTCTTTAGATGCTGAAAAGGCGTTTGACAGGCTTGACTGGACCTATATGGCTGATGTTCTAAAACATTTAGGCTTTCCAGATAGATTATTACACTTTATCATGTCTCTATACTCCACCCCTTCAGCGAAAGTCAAGGTCAACGGACACCTGTCAGACGCCTTTTCCATCGGAAACGGCACCAGACAGGGATGCCCCCTATCCCCTATTCTATTTATACTCACTCTAGAACCCTTCTTGCGCTCCCTAGACACCAACCAAAATATCCATGGGATTACAATTGGCGCCAAAATATACAAAATAGCTGCATTCGCGGATGACATTCTGCTTTTTCTTGGCCAACCACTACTATCCATCCCTACATTATTACACGAATTTAAACTATTTCAAAGCATATCGAATTTTAAGATAAATTTCTCAAAGTCCCATGCACTGAACATTTCCTTACCCTCGAAGGTAATAAAACAATGTAAACGTAACTTTCCCTTCCAATGGCAACAAGAGTCCATAAAATACTTGGGCATACACCTACCAACCAACTTAAAAGACCTATTTGCCAAAAACTTCCTCCCTGTATTAAAAACCATTAAAGAAGACATCGGCAACTGGTCCAAACCCCACTTCTCTTGGTTCGGTAGAGCAGCTATCATTAAAATTAATGTCCTTCCCCGCCTCCTATACCTACTACAGACAATCCCCATTAAATTACCTTCCACTTTTTTCTAAGCCTTCAAATCCACATGCATTAAATTTCTTTGGCACCAATCAAGACCAAGACTCTCATTTGACCTATTGTCTAAACCGAAACTTATGGGTGGTATCGGTCTCCCAGATCTGAAAAAATATTATTGGGCTTGCCACTTGACAAGAATTCTGGACTGGTCCTTACATAAGGAGAATAAAGATTGGATCTCTCTGGAAAACTCGATTGCCGACATCCCCATTCAATCATTACCCTGGCAAGCACCACATAATATTCCTCCCTGTCTTAAATCTCACCCTTTGATAGCTGCCACCCTATCCACCTTCAGAGACATATGCTCAAACTCTCTGATTTCCTCCACTCCGGGCCCCCTCACACCGCTGAAACTTAATCCGGACTTTCCTCCGGGAATGTCTCCATCTTTCCTATCAAATACCTGGAGACACGACACAATTCAAGCATACCATTTCTACAGAAACGGTTCCCTTCTAGAAAGATCCCAGCTTCCATCTAAATCTGATTCACCCCTTATACCCCAATGGATTTATTTCCAAATCCGACACTTCCTAAACTCCCAGAACCGCTCTAATGACCTAACCAGATCCCTAACTCCATTTGAAACTCTATGCACGGGCAACACCCCCCAACGACATATGATCTCCACAACCTATAATATGCTTTTCGCAGACTCTGAGATAATCACGGCCAAAACTATACATGCTTGGGAAGCAGACCTGAACATTCAACTCACTAAACGCGATTGGGAAAATATATGCTTTATCACACATAAAAGCTCCCTCAACGTCTCAATGCAGGAATCTTGCTACAAACTCCTGACCAGGTGGTACAGGACCCCAACGATATTACACAAATTTTACCCTGACTCATCCCCGACTTGCTGGAGATGCCACGAACATCAAGGAACTCTTTTTCATCTTTTTTGGACTTGTTCCAGAATCCAACCTTTCTGGTCAAAAATCCATGAAATCATAACGACACATTTAAATGTCTCACTACACTTCACACCGGCGCAATTTCTGTTACAACACACCGCAACCCCTCCACGTCGCTACTGCAAATCTATAACACCCTTTCTGATCAATGCATCCCTTTACATTGGAAGTCTCAATCCCCACCCTCCACAAAGGAGTGGATCCAAAGAATAGATAAAATTGCAAAATTTGAACAACTCATAGCTATTGCACGCGACTCGACTGATAAGTACGCACACGTTTGGGCTACATGGTCCGCTTTCACTTCATCCTCTACCTATCACGCACTTATGTCGCATAATAACACCAACGCTTCTCCTCCCAATAACGACTTGTGACATTGGACCAGCATGAAATATACCCATTGATCCTTCCTTATCTGATACACATTGAAAAGTGGATGACTCGTCCGAATTTTATTTTTCTAACTATATGATGCTCCCACCCCTAAACAAGGGTGGAAAGTGGGAGTTCATCGTGCCTTCTTCCTCTCTCATTGGACGAGAACCCTCCATACCTCCCTTTATAACACTCATTATACCCAATCACCCTAACATTAGACCAAGTGTGGACGGCCCCGGAGCAGGGACTGAGTCAGACCCCCCCCTAACCCTCCTCTTCCCCCCCCCCTCCTTCCCTTTCTCCCAATCACATCTGAACAGAGGGTTGATCTGGCTCCCATCGGGATACCACCTTAACCCTTCCACATGTGCCCAGTCATACAATAACTTACCCCTAGATAATCACATAATCAACATAGTTGACCCATCTCTCACTTAGACAACTCCTTTATTTACCCCCAGATCTCAGCTATGGAATAAACTACAAGGAGATCTCACTCCTAAAGTTGGTTCTTTACCAACCCTCTATGACCCCTTTACCTTTCAATTACAACCATTAACCAATCTTTATTTAGATCTCTGACTATGGCTTGTTTCAGATAAATCCTTTCTCACGATGTACATGACTTATGGTTATTTGTCAAATACCTTTCCTCTTGACAATTTGTTT